>NC_143488.1:13357273-14707277 GCF_027475165.1 Benincasa hispida | reverse complement strand
TTTCCTACTAAGACTAGTGTGATGAGTAGGTTGATGTGGAAACTAGTGTGGAATGGTAGAGGAAAAAGTAGAGATTTGAAGAAAAGAGGAAATTTGGAAGTTTAACTTTTAGGAAAATTTGGAAATTTGGCTAAGTATAAATTTTTTGTGTTGATGCGATGGAAGGGTGGTGTTGATGCGTTGGAAGAGTGGTTGGGGATGGCATGCGGCTGAAGGAAGAAAGATGGAGGTGATGCGTTGGAAGGCAGCCCATGCGTCGAGCAACCTCGGCCAACACCCCTGTCATGCGTCGAGCAGCCTCGGCCAGACGCCCACCATGTGCCGAGCGAGCGAGCGATGGCTAGCATACGCCGCACGCCCATGCATCGAAATAGCACGCCTATGCACCGAAGCACCTGACCAAGCATCAAGGCGCCGCGCGCAGCCCATGCGGCCAAGCACGCCCAATGCATCGAGCGGCCAGCACGCCCATGTGTCGAACGACCAGTCTATGCAGCACGCCTATGCGTTGGTGGTCAGCACCATGCGCCCATGCCAAGCAAGCCGTGCGATGCTACCTAGTTAGCCATGCATCGAGGATGGACGGTCACCCTATGCGTTGGTGATGGTTAGCTTCTTTAGATGGCTAAGTTGAATTGTAATGAGAGTGAATTGGCTTGCTATGCGTTGATGATAGGCTATGCATTGAGTATGGATTATGTGTTGAACATCCAAGAGTTGGATGCATACAAAGGATGAGATCAGCAGGAGAACATCATCAAAACCATGTGTCTTCTTGGGAGGAAAGCTTAAGCCTTAAGAATTTGAGGTGGTGGCATCAGATTGGAGGCTCATGCATTGGCAACGTGGGAGGAAGACACTTAGCTTGCGATGATCACAACATTGCGTTGATGGGGTGAGAAGGAGACACTTGGCCATGCAGCCAAGTAGGTGGTGTCAACTCTGGAGAAGGTTTGGACGCCTATAAATAGGGCCAAAAGACTTCATTTTTAGATCACAATTCAGAAATACCGTAAAAAGAGTGGGAGAGTTGAGCAAACCTTGCGTTGGAGCCAAATCCATGCGTTAGTCATAGAGGACGCATTGGACAGTGAGGTCTGAAGAGGACGCATCAACTTGGGACGAGGAGTTCTCCCAATTTACTCGTGCGTTTGGAGTGATTTCAAACCACCTGAAAGCTCTAAAAGTTATAGTTTCACGGTAGGGCTTCTGGGAAGAAAATCTCAAAGGGATCGGGCTGGAAACTGAGAAGAAGACAGAAGGGTCAGGCTGTCGGATAAGCTTGAGCTAGTCTTGAAGATTCTGTGATTTCGGCCAAACCACGAGCATTTCTAAGCTCAAATTTTAGGATAAGCTTCCTGAGACATTTTAGAACATGTTTGTAGAAGGAAGTATCTCAAAATAAGGTTTATAACTATGAGTAATCTAAGCTGTAAGTTGAATATGATTCTAGGGGTGAAAAGGGAGCCCGAGGTAGAAAAGGGAGCTACTAGAGTGAAAAGCTCCTAAGCAATCAAGGTGAGTGGCTAAAATGTTTTGACTAAAACATTTGCTTAAAATGTTTGATTACAACGTGTTATAGAAAGCATGTTTTAAAGAAGATTATTCTCATGCCAGCTAGTTTTACAAAGTGATTCCAAGCAAACCATGAGTTATGTTTTAAACGCATGCATGTGTGAGAAATTGTTGAAAAGCGATTTATATGTGTTAAATATACTCAGCATGCATTAGCACCTTTAAAGCCATGTTTTTATATGTGTTATACTTTACATGCTTTAAAGAGAAAGTCATTTATGACTAGTTTTACTTAAAACGCGATACCGAAGGACATTTGAGAAGGTATCCGCCCAACTAGATACTGAAGAACATTTGAGAAGGTATCTATTGGTATTGAAGGACGTTTGAGAAGGTACCAAACCAACCAGATCCTGAAGGACGTTTGAGAAGGTATCTGAACAGAAGTACCTACGGTATGACGATACTTAGTATAGCCACGTGCACGTAGGTAGAGTCAGAGATTGAGCAAAACGGTTCTCTCTTGACTAGTAGTTGGTGTTAGGATTGTTTTATCCACAGTAAGGGTTATTCTCAACCGAGAATTAGTTTTACTGTTTTATGATTAAAATAGCTTTATATGTTTTATGCTTGGAAAATGTTTATACTGCAGTACAAGTACTGTAGAAGCTTATATTTCAGTTAAACTCTTTATTGAGATTTTACATGAGAATCAATTATCTTTCTTAAGTCATTCACTGGGCGCAAGCTCACCCTATTTTCAAATGCTTTCTTTTTCCTCCCACAGGTAGCAGTCAAATCCTCTGAAGAAAGCTCTGCATCTGCTCTGCCACTAAAGGAATAAGAGATTTGTAACCCGTCAGTTTAGGTGGTTACTATTAATATTGTACACATGTTACTGTTGTTCATATAGGGACTAGGGATTTTTAGGTTTTGGGATTTATGAATCTAGTGTTGTAATGACTCTAAATATGTTATGTTTCTGAATTAATAAATTTTGGCCTAAAGACATTCCGCTGTATATAGTTTATATTTTGGTATCAAAGTTATTCCGTAAGAGTTATTAGGCAGTAAGTGTCAGCCAAAAGGGTTGATAACTGTTGTAGTCACGCCCTTTCTCAGGCTTAGAGGTTAGTCTGGGGCGGGGTGTGACACGGTGTGCCTTCGGGCCACTAGACATGCATGAATCGTCAGGTTCACGTTCATGTTACTTTTCCATGTTTGACGGTGTGCCATCAGGCCACTAGACATGCAAGTCAAGACAAGACCGTATGTCCTTTGGTTTCTTTTCATTATCTAAGACAGATGTAGTTGTTTGAGCCACGGGCCATCATTCTCTGCTCGTGGATACATAGCCTGATCCCAGTAATAGAATCACTTACTGAGTATTTTATACTCAACTTTTATCTTTATATTTTTTTTCAGGTAAGGGCAAGGATACTAGGGCGACTGACAAGAGGAATTCGTGACAGTGCCAAAGGAACTAGAAACGCTTCCGCATTTGAACCTTTATGTCTTCTCATGTTTTTATTTTATTTATTTACTTCATGTTAAGGGGTACCCCGGGTCAACAATTTCAAAGCTTGAGTTAAAGTCAAAATAGTTTCTTTATACATTTAAGCAGTCCAAAATCCTATTATTTTATTTTTCCTCAATGTGAATATTTATGCATGCATGCATGCAGTAACAATTCCCTTTTTAGTTGTCCTAAGAAGTAGGTTGTTACAGATCTCGTGGAATTGGAAGAATTCGAGGAGGCAACCAATTTCAAGAGGAGATTTTGCTATAATTGTGGATCGACATGGAAAAATTCAAGAGGGAGACAACCAGTTTCAAGAGGAATTTTTGTTGTAATTATGAATTGACAAAGGTATGTTGCTTAACTCTTTTCTTGATTGTTTGTATTTTTATTTGTTCCAAGAATCAAAGAATGTGAGCACGCACTTCTGCCAGGATTCAATCCCCTTCAATTAGGTCATCCAGGATTTATAGTGATGAGAAGAATAATTGAGAATTCAAATTGACACTCATTGAAGAGTTAGAAGATTCTTGCATTTAATGAAGTATCATGTGATGCTTGCTCTTAAGGCAAATTAATAACTAGACCATCACCAGCTAAAGTGGGAACTAAATCACTTGCATTTTTTTAACGAATTCATGATGATATATATGGACCTATTAACCTACCAAGTGGACCATTTAGATATTGTATGGTATTAATAAACGCATCCTGTAGATGGTCACACGTATGTTTATTATCAAATCGAAACCTTGCATTTGCAAGATTACTTGCTTAAATAATTAAGTTAAGAGTACAATTTCTTGTTTATACAATTAAAACTATTTGTCTTGATAATGTTGGTGAATTTACATCCCAAGCTTTAATAATTATTAGTGTTGAACATCTTGTAGCTCATGTTCATACATAAAATGGTTTGCAGAATCATTTATAAAAAATTTGTAATTAATTGTTAGAGTACTACTTATGAGAACTAAGATTCCTACATCTGTACAAGGATATGCTATTTTGCATACAACGTCAATTGTACATATTAGACCAACAGCTTATCATATGACCATGAGCCAAATAATTTTCATCTAACAATTTTTGGATGTGTAGTATATGTTTCAATTGCTCTAGCACAACGCACTAAGATGTGACCTCAAAGGAGGTTAGGAATATATGTTGGATATGATTCCCTATCAATTATTAAATATCTCGTACCCTTGATGGGTGGTATATTTACTGCACAATTTACTAATTATCATTTTAATGAGACAAATTTTCCAACATTAAGGGAAGGAGTTAAGAAGTTGAAAAAAGAAATTACATGAAATGCATCATTATTGTCTCATTTAGATCCCCATACAGATCAATGTGAACTTGAAGTTCATAAATTAATTCATTTGCAAAATATAGCAAATAAATGACTAGATGCATTTATAGATGCTAAGAAAGTAACTAAATAACATATACCAACTGAATGTTTCATCGAAAATTGATATCCCAACACAGCAAGTTGTTATTAAAGAGTCTGGAACACGCTAGAAGCGTGGTAAATGGGTTTTAAAGATAAAAATCATCGACAAAGAAACAGTAAAAAAGACTTGGTTGAGGATGTAAATATCCATGAAAAAATCCTTGACATGACTAGTGAATAAGGTGAAATACCTAAAGATAATAATGAGATTTTAATAAACTATGTCATGATAGGAAAAAGCTGGAACCAGACTAATGTAGTTATTGACAACATTTTTGCATATAATGTTTCTCTTGATATTATATATCAAAATGAGGATTTTGAACCAAGATCTGTTGAAGAATATCGACATGGAAAAGATTGGCTTCAATGGAAAGAAGCAATTGATGCATAATTAAACTCACTTTCAAAACGCCACGTATTTGGACCAATAGTTTGAATAGCAGAAAGTATCACCTGTGGGATAAAAATGGGTATTTGTGAGAAAAAGAAATGAAAATAATGAGATCACTGAAAGAGTAGGTGACTACCCACGGCAGAATGATCGTGTCCCAATTTTAATTTTACAGAACATCTAACTAAACAAAGGATGGAAACTAGAATTTCACAAATCTAATTAAGCATGCATTTCATAATTGGAGAGGAAGAAGGGATTAAGGGCCTACCCTTTAAGACCATGCTCTTTGCAAATCCTCTCCCGGTCATGAACAAACAACTCGTCCTCTTCCCACAAATACATGAATGAAGCAACAATTATCCAAGAACAGGACACCACCATGAGAAATCTTCATTATTCTCGAGGTAGAAAATCGACTAAGAGTTGTATGGGCTTCAGTATGTTAATTTTGGAAAGGGAGAGATTTTCTTGTGAGCAAAAATCACAGAGAGTTATTTTTATCTCTTGAATGAGACACCAGGACGAAGACAGAGTATATAGTCAACTTCTCTACCACTACCCATGTTAAATGAGAGAGAATGTGGGAATTATCCTGATAAATGTGGGAATTATCCTAATAATTGTGTTAATTAAATTAAAAAAGAATTATATAATAATAATAGTAACTAATTTAATATATATATCATATATTACACCATATGTTATATTTAATATAACACATAACCTATAGTTGTATTATATCACATATAATATAACCTATAATTTATTATTCTCTCATAGCCTATAGTATTTAATATGAATCACAATCATACCAATTTTAGTCTATAGTTTTTAATATGAATGACATTCATATAATCAATATTTGCATTATATTCAAATATTGATTTCTCTCAAATAAAACTTTATATTATAATGCATCACATATATTATATTAATTTATATCTCATATAATTAATTTGATATTATAATGTATCACATACATTATATTAATTATATCTCATATATTAGTTCCCTTCAATTAATTTGAACAATTCAAATTAATCCAAAATTAATTCAATTCTCATTAGTCTCAATTGAGTTAGCGAGGGGACCTTATGGACCTATAGAATGAAACTCCAATGGGACTTGAGTAATTAATTAAACCCTTTAATTAAATTTATCAACTTCCATTAACTGTTGGTCGCTCCACTAAAGAATGACAGTTGCACTCTTCACACTATAGATGTATTTCTGTGTCTATTAGATGTAACCAATCAATAGTGCATTGACCCTTCACAAATTGTCCGTAAGTACAGCTAAGCAAAAATTACCGTTTTGCCCCTGTAGTTACATCTAACTCCTTAAGTACCACTGATCCCTCTAATGAACAATTAGTTATAGTCCAATAATAACTTAACTCCTCTCCGACCAGAAGAGAGTGTGTTGCGCCACATTGTTCAAGTCCTGGAATCAATCATTAAGGGAGCAATTTATCTACTTGTTCGAATAGTAGGGAAGGAATGAATTCCTTCTTGTGTAGTTGCGTTCCCAACTCTCCAATCAGATGAATCCCCAAAATGGTAGGCATATTGAGTCGGTGAAACTGACCACTCTCACCCATGTAGATCAAAGGATCGCCTTCATAAGCAGGAGTTCACAACACAATCAAGATTCAGGTCAAGTTACTTATGGTCATCTTGGTGAAATGTAAGTCTCTTTTAGCAACGGTATTATATAGAGAGACTATTTATCTCATGGTCCAGTCTTATAAAAACTCTTTGTATAGAATACCCCAACTCACATGTCTCCACATGAATGATCAGGATCAGATCATTTGTAGTACTTTACAACAATTGTAAACACTACAAAGCACGTCGTATTCGTAGTGTCACCAAGATAAGCTACCTAGTCTTATCCATCTACTACAAACTGTTTGGATTATCACTTAAACATTATCCACTTGTATGTCTCCACATACATGTTTAAGTTATAGAAGATAACCTTGGATCTTAATTTATTGGCTTTTAGGTTAATGCAACTAAATGTCGAATAAAATACCTCTTATTTTATTAAATAAATAAATTGCTTGTACAAATACAATTACAAACTACAAAACTATGAGATTTAGGGCATCAACCCCAATAATCACAAGATATAAAGCAAGATTACATGCACAAGGTTTTTCACAAAGACTTGGTATTGATTACAAGAAGACATATTCTCAGATGATGGATGCAATTACACTAAGATATTTAATTGGTCAACTGTGTATGAAAGTCTGGATATGCATCTTATGAATGTAGTCACAACATATTTATATGGATCTCTTAATAATGATATTTATATGAGAATTCCAAAAAGATTTAAGATACCTGAAACATATAAATCAAGTTCTTGGGAATTGTATTCAATAAAGTCATAGAGATCACTATATGGATTGAAATAATCAGGACAAATGTGGTACAATTGCTTGAGTGAATATTTGTTGAAAGAAGGATATCAAAATAATCCAATATGTCGATGTGTTTTTCTTAAAGAAATCACAGTCGGGATTTGCTATTATAACTGTATATGTTGATGATTTAGATATAATTAAAACTCCTGAAGAGCTTTCAACGACAATAGAATATCTTAAAAAAGAATTTGAGATGAAAGATCTCGGAAAAACAAAATTTTTCCTTCGCTTGCAAATTAAGCATTTAGTAAATGTGATATTTGTTCATTAGTCAACTTATACAAAAAAAACTTTAAAAAGGTTTTATATGGATATAGCACATCCATTAAACATTCCAATGGATGTTCGTTCACTAGATGTGAAGAAAGATAAAATATTTCATTTTTAATAAATTTATTTGCTAGATATAATTCTTCTCCAACAAAAAGACATTGGAATGAAATTAAGTATATACTCAGTTATCTCCAAGGAACGATCGATATAGTTTGTTTTATTAAAATAAATCAAATTTTGATCTAGTTGGTTATGCAGATTCTAGATATTTATTTGGTCCACATAAAACTAGATCTCAAATAGGTTATTTGTTCACATGTGGAGGCATTGCTATATCATGACGAACAGCAAAACAAACTATAAGAGTTACTTCCTCAAATCATGTTGAAATTCTTGTAACTCACGAGGATAGTCGAGAATGTGTATGGCTAAGATCAATGACCCAGCACATTCGTGGAACATGTGGCTTATCTTCTAATGAAAATCTTCCAACAATATTATACGAAGACAACATAGGTTGCATAGCCCAAATCAAAGGAGGATATATTAAAATAGATAGAACAAAGCATATTTCACTGAAGTTTTTCTAGACTCATGATCATGAAGAAAATGGTAACATCACTATACAACAAATTTATTCGAAGGATAACTTGGCAGGCTTACTTACAAAATCATTACCAACTATAACCTTTGAAAATTTGGTACATAACATTGGAACGTGGCGACTTAAAGATCTTAAATGATGTTTTCATAAGGGGAAGCAAATATATTGTATTCTTTTAGGAGTATAAATTATATAAAATATGTACTCTTTTTCCTTCACAAGGAATTTTTCTCATTAGGTTTTTTTTTTATTAAGATTTTAACAAGGAATATCTCATATATATAATGGGTATTTAAGGAGTATTATCAATATTACAAAAAAAAAGAGGTATACTTAGATGCCCATTCTTAAGTGTCCAAAGACCAAGTGTTTCTCCATTACCCCATGCCTTGTCCATATGTCTCAAGATTGCATACTATTAATGTTTATGTAATCCACCTCCTACTTGCTAAATTGCCTGTAAATAGTGGCATTTGGTAGATTTTGTAGGATATGCACATTTGTGAGAAAAATCTATTTCAAATTCCATTTTCTATATTTTCTAAATTCATATATTTTTTATTTTATTTTAAGGATCTTTTTAAATATAAAAAAATATTTAAAAATATTTACACTTTATAATAAAAAGTTTCAAAAGCACTTTTTTGCTATAAAGTGTAAATATTTTTGGGATTTTTCTATTTATAAGAATTTTTCTTTATTTTATTTATTTATCGTTATTATATTTATATATTATTATAGTATATTTTCTCCATATCCGTGTCCTCATTGTGCTCCTCAATTTTACAACAATATATATTTAATTTATATATGTCTAAGTTTAAATTGAATATTATACCTTTTTGTCTACCTTAATAAGTTTAAATTTAATATTTTTTTAATATCACTAATCTAAAATTAAATATTATTTATTTTACTTATTTTAGTTTAGTGGTCTTCAAATTTGAAATTGGATTTGACCGGAAGTAATTTTTTAAAAAAAAGAATCCAAAATTTGAGAATTTAATTTTGTTAACCATGGAAGCAAACAAACTATATAATTTGTCATTCATTTTGTTTTAGATAACTAAGTTGAAAAAATAAAAGTATTAATTTAGATCTCATTTGGTAACAATTTCGTTTTTGGTTTTTTAAAAATAAGCTTATTTCCTCCCCATTTCCTATAATGTTTGAATTCTTAGCCAAATTCTAAAACCAAAAACTACTTTTTAAAAACTACTTTTTTTTAGTTTTCAAATTTTTTCTTGGTTTTTTAAACCATCGGTAAAAATTAAATAACAAATAAAGAAATTTGGAGGTGGAAATAGTCTTTATAGACTTAATCTTCAAAAACAAAAACTAAAAACCAAATAGTTTCCAAACCGGCATTCGATGTTCATCCCTAATGCAGTTTTGCTTCGTTTTAGATAATTGGTTTCCATGAGCATTTTCACTTAATTTAATTTTTTCTATTTATTTATTATTTTTGTAGCAATTATTGTAACATTATATAATGTATTAATGTTGTATAGATATATTAATGGTGACACAATTGTTTTTAATACAGTAGGGATCTGATGCGAATCACATACTTTTTAGTTGCTAACACATATTATATATCAATCACATACATTTTAGTTGCTAACACATATTATATATCAGTTGAGCTATGTTTGCTTTGACTATTAATTAAAGCAATTATCTATATTTTTATAAGAAAGTACACTAGATAGAAGAATTTTAATATGTATTTGCTATATATGTAAATACATATTTATTTTATGTTAATTATGTTAATTTCTTTTTTTATTATTTTTTTAGTAAAATTTCTTTTATATTTAATATAATAAAATGATAAATTCAACGTGCACTTGCACATGTTACCAACTAGTAAGTAGTGTCTTGAAAAACTCAAAAAACAAAAAAAGTAGTAACTATAAAACGCCACCACACTGTTGATTCTTTAGGGGATTTTTGGCTCATCAACATGAGTTAGATTGAGTTGGTAAATATTTGGGTATTGCATTAGGTAGTACCTTCAGGGATAATAATTAAGTGTATGGCAACATTCTTAAATAATTGCAAACATAGCAAATTTTATTGATGATAGACTCGCTGATAGACTCTTACCAGTGATATTGTCTATCACTGATATACCCTTACTGGCGATATGGTTTGTCACTGATAGATTTCGAACGCAAAACCTAAATTTTGATATGTCTGTAAATTTTTTTGTGAAGGAACTCTTATTCAAGAGAACCAGTGAACGGAAGCAAGATCTTTCTAAGCCCATTGTGCAAGAATAAATGCATTCACAAACATACAAGAAAAGTTATGCATTATAAAGAAAATTACAGTATGCTTTCTTAACTAAATAAAATAGGAATTGAGAGACATACCTTTGAAGAACTCTTCTTCTGGAAATTTCTCGCTCGCGTGAGCAATCACACAGCAATATCTAGCTCTCATGAGCAATCGTCTAGCCAACCTCTCGCTGTCATTACAATCACAAACAGTCTGCTCATCGAACAACAACCCTTCAACACTACCACTCGACAACCTTGGTATTCTCGGAGTGAGAACCTAGGAGGTGTGGGCTCTGTGTGAATTTGGTAGAGGGAAGGAGGAAGATAATGATTGAACCACACGATCAAGTAAGTGGGAGAAAGGTTTTGTCTATCGCATAGACTGAAAGTACTTGATCGTTTAGTAATCTCTCGCTCTCGTGAGAATCGTCTAGCCAATCGTCTAGTAATATCCCGCTCTCATGAGCAATCGTCTAGCAAATCTCGCTCGATCATTTAGACGATTGTTTAGCAAATCTCACTCGATCATTTAGCAAATCTCGTTTGATCGTTTAGTCTCTCGCTAGATCGTTTAGTCTCTCGTGAGGGCTATCGTATAGTCTCTCGTGAACAAACGATTAGTAATGCTATAATGAAGCGATCATTCATAAAATGAAAACGCTTTTCATTTTATCCTTCAGTTATTCAAAACTGAAATTAACCTCCCACTTGCACGGTTAATGGAGAAAATAACTAACTAAACAATTGTCTCATAATTGTTTTTATTATAAATAAATATAATAACTAACTTATCATATTATATTTATAGCCTATAGTTTTAATATCACATCATATGTAATATTTAAACCATAGTTCTTTTCTCCTATATTTAATATAAATCATATTTATATCAATTCCTCCAATTAATGTATCTTATACATCAAATCAATTATATCACATATAATTGAACCAATTTAATTATATCATATATAATCACCTCTTGTTAATTTGAACACTTCAAACTAACCCAAAAACTGATTCTCAACTTGAATCCATTGAGCTACCAAGGGGGCCATATGGAAGCTCCAACGGTATGTGAATAACTGACTAAACTCAATAGTCATGAGATCCACCATCTGTTAACTGTTGGTCACTCCACTAAAGACATATAGTTGCACTATTCGCACTACAGATATATTTATTTGTCCATATAACCAATCAACAGTGTGATGACCCTTCACAAATCGCTCGTAAGTAAAGTTGGACCAATTTATCATTTTTCCCTTATAGTTACATCTAACTCCTTAAATACCACTGATTCCTCTAATGAACAATAAGTCATAGTTCTACTATGACTGAGTCCTTTCTTCGAAAGAGAGGGTGTGGCCACTATGTTCAAGACCCGAAATCAGTCCTTAAGGGAGTAATTTTTCTACTTACCCCTGCTTCGGGAAATGAGTGAGTTCTGTCTTGTATAGCTGAGTTCCCAGCTCCCCAATCAGACGAAATCCCAAAAAGGTAGGCTTGTTGAGTTGGTAATCTAGCCACTCTCACCTATACTAATCAAAGAACCGCCCTCATGAGTAGGAATTCCTAAATCACTCAGGATTAAGTTCATGTCACCTATGATCATTTTAGTGAAATGTAAGTCTCAATTATCAACGGTGTTATATAAAGAGACTGATCATCTCGTTGTCCGATCTTATACAAACTCTTTGTATAGGACACCCCCGCTCGCATGTCTCCACATGAATGGTCAGGATCAGACTATTTGTAGCACTTTACAACACTTGTAAACATCTACAAAGCGGGTCGTATCCATAGTGTCACCATGATAAGGTATCCCTCCTGTATCCTTATACTACAGACTATTTAGGTTATTACTTAAGGCATGATCCCCTTGTATGTCTCACATACATGCTTAAGTTACATGAAATAACCAAAAATCTTAGTTTATGAGATTTGAATAAATGCTTATAAAATAACAATGTGTGTACAAAATGTTTACAAACTATGAGACCACCGGAAAAATTAGGACACAAATCCCAATATTTTGCATTATGCTATATCTGTAAATTATTTGAACCTGATTGCTATATTTGCAACTACTCTTTACCAACTCAATGTTTGGTCCACCAACTTTAAATATTGGTGGAGTTTATGTTTTTAATGACTTTACCTGTCGGTCATTGCTGACAACTACCGTTACCACACTCTAAAGACATACTCTGGTGGCCAACTTTGATGACCATCTTTGCACGGCCAACTCTGACAACCAACTTTGAACTCTAACAACTACCTCCAACGATAACTCCAACGAAGACTACATCTGATGATCAACTTCAATGATAACCACCTCTGATGACCAACATGGACATTCACCTCAAGCGACCAAACTCCGATGAAGACCACCTTCAATGATCACCTTAGGCGATCAACTCCAACCATTAACTTCGTCGTTCATTTCCAATGACGAACTCTAACGACCAACTTGACCATCATCTACTAAAGGGAAAAAAAAAACTGAATTGGCAAAAGTGTTTCTAAATACAAATATGAAATTTTTAGTTTTATAGTGTTTAATGAATTATCTTTTATATTAACTTGTCATAGACATCCAAAAGATCGAATTCTTCTTAATAGTCCCACTATAGTCTAGGAAAAAACGTTGTTTGCGTCTACTTGTTTGGATTAAATAGCTTAACTATCTTAATGGACAATTTTTTTTGTATGCATGAAATCAGTTCCATGTTGCCCATGTTCACACACACACACACACACACATATATATATTTATTGCGAACATGTAAATATACCCTTAATGACAATCACCTGTGGATTTAATATAGGCCCAGGGGGGACTCGAGCAAATTTATGCTCTTCATATAATATATATATATATAACTAACATTATAATAATGTTATTAGCTAGCCCAATGGTAAATTTATCTTTTAGCCCCCCTGGACCTAAGTTCAAGTTCCACTCCTTAAATTTATTTTTCATATTATTTTTATTGAATTATAAAGCCCTCCCCCCATCTTCCCTATCAACAAAATTTCTAGATTCGCCAGTGATGACGATCATATTTTTTGTGCATGTTCAACCCATACGTTCTATGACCACTAAAGTATGTTGTAAGGTTGTTGATTATATAAAATAATAATCTTTTGTCTACATTAAGTGCAATAATTACATGTAAAAAATTGTAAAATATAGTTTTATTTAATTACTGAGTTCACATCTTAAATGAGTGTTAAGAAGTCTGAAAAGTATGTATAATTGAATGGTAAAACAAAACGTTAAACAAAACAAAAAACAAAAAACAGAAATATTACAAGAAAACACTATTTTCCCGATATTTAAATTCGTCGACAAATGGTCAAAAACGCATCGGGAGATCAACTCCCGATGCGAGAACTATCATCGAGAGTTTGGTCACAAAATAACATTTTTCTACAACTAAATCCCTATTGTAGAGAGTTGTGGAAAACTCCCGATGCTTACTATATGTTGTTGGGAGATAGAAACTCCTGGCGATTGTTGATACTTCGTTGGCGGTTCACCTATCTCCCGACGATGTCCAAGGTTGTCGAGAGTTTGGTTCTACAAGCCAATTTCTGAAATGAAACTCCCACGATATACTAGCCGCTGGAGATAGTTGAACTCCCGATGGAATATCAACAACCGTTGGGAGATAGTTTCACTGCCCGATTTTATTTTATTTTTTATTTTGATCTCAATAACCTAAAATTTAGAAAATTATTAAGCAACTCAAATGTCTTCATATAAAGAAAGAAACAAATAAACACAAGTTGATATATAATATTTTTTTTGTTACATAAAAGAGAGAGAAGTTTGAAAGATGGTCTACAAAACAAAGATGCCTTGAGGAATACATAGAAGAAAGTGTGATGACATCTCCAAATGACATCTCCGACAACATCTTGAAATGACATCTCCTTACAACATCTCCGAAACAATAGTTTACTTACAATTACATTAATTAGAGCACATATATATGCTAAGAATAAATGTATGAAGTGAAGGGATTGAATCCCGTGGAAGCATGTGATTGCAGTGCAATTTTGAAATCAATTTTACGAAAAACAAAAAATAGCAAATAAAATTTACAGTGAACAAAGGATAAACAACAATATTAAGCATGCTATTGCTAGAGGAAGAGTAGGAAAAAAGCAACAAACCTTTTTGAATTCCAATCTTCACGATTTCCTCTCCTCTTCTCACGACGCCTCTTCAACAAACAAGGACACCACCATAAGTGTTTCCTTGTTATTCTCTAGGATTCCAAAGGTAGGAGTGTGGTCCATAGCACCTTGGAGGAGGAAGAGGTAAAGAGAAAATGTTGAGAGAGTAGAGAGAAATTGTTTGGTGGAGGCTAAGGTGTTTTCACACAAGATGAACCCTTTTACCCTAAATGGGCCATAATGATGAATTTATATGGAGAAGGGTTAACGCCTTCTCCAAGTTTTTCCTTTTCCACCATTTTAAACTAATTAGTTAAATAATCCTTTATTTACTTAATTGATTTACAAATTAAATAATCATATATTAAACCCAATTTAATATATAGTTAATTAATTAACATAAATATCACATATTTATACTAGCCTTTAATCTCCATCATTTCTTAATCAATTAATTAACCATTAATTAATCAATTAAACAACTATATTAAAACATATTTAATATAGAGTTAATCGACATATAAATATCACATATTTATATGTATACATCTCATTGTGAATCAAATTCATATAAATCTAATATTTGAATCTTATTCAAATATATCTCTCTTACACAATGCATTAGATTTCTCTTAAGGAAAGACTCGTTCCTTCGCACCCCCCCCCCGAGGGGTGCTTCGCTCTCTCCAAAGGAACGTTTAAGCCCTAACTATTTATTTAAGTAAAGGGTTTTTCTCCTTACTAGTCAAGTGGTAAGGTGGGATATATTCTTTGAAAAACAAAACAGACTTTAGGAAAGTGATTCAGGTAGCATAAAATTTCCTCAATTGATTTGAACAATTCAAATCATTCCTCATTACTATCCTTTAGTAGGCTACCTTATGAACTACAGATTAGAAGCTCCAATGATATGAGATTAATTAATTAAAATATTTTATTAAATTAATCAATATTTATTAACTACCGGTCACTTAACTAAAGACCGATAGCTGCATTCTTCGTACTGCAGATATATTTCTGTGTCCATGGATATAATCAATCACAAATCGTTCATAACTACAGCTGGGTAAAATTATCGTTTTAACTCTGTAGTTACATCTAACTCCTTTAATGAACAAAAAACTTATCTTCAAACTATAAACTAACACCTCTCGAGCCAGTGAGAGGTTAATGTTGGGGTTGATACTCTAAACTTTCGTTGGGTTCTATAGTTTGTAAACACCTGTGTTGAACAAACACTTGTGATGTAATAATATGAGATATTTTCTTCACTGTTGTCTATGAAACATGAGATGTTTTATTTGCTTTACCACAAACCAATAAACTAAGATCCCTGGTTGTCGTTGTAACTTAAGCATATATGTGGAGACATACAAGTGGATTATGCTTTAAGTGATAACCAAAATGGTCTGTAGTATATGGATATAGGAGGGAAACCTTATCCTGGTGACACTACAGATGTAGTTCGCTTTGTAGATAGTTACAAGTGTTGTGACGTGCTATAGATGATTTGACCCTGATCATTTATGGAGAGACATGCGAGGGGGGTGTCCTATATAAAGGAGTTTGTATAAGACCAAATCACGAAGTATTTAGTGTCATTATATAACGCCGTTCATGACAAAGACTTCACTTCACTAGGATGACCATAGGTAACATGACCTTAATCCTGAGTGAGTTGGGAACTCTTGCCTTTGAGGGTCGTCCTTTGATTTACATGGGTGTGATTGGCCAGATTGCCAACTCAAACCTACCACTTTGGGGATTCGTTTGATTGGGGAGTTAGGAACTCAGCTACACAAGATGGAATTCACTTCTTTCCCGAAGCAAGGGTAAGTAGATAGATTGCTCCCTTAAGGGCTGATTCCGGGGCTTGAACGATGTGGTGCCACACACCTTCTCATGGCTCGAAAGGTGTCCACTCATAGTAGGACTATGATGCATGGTTCATTAGAGGGATCAGTGGTACTTAAGGAGTTAGATGTAACTATAGGGACAAAACGGTAAATTGGCCCAGCTGTACTTACGAGCATCTGTGAAGGGTTATCATACTGTTGACTGGTTATATCCGTTGGACACATAAATATATTTGTAGTGAGAAAAGTGCAGTTGTCGATCTTTAGTAGAGTGTTCGACAGTTAATGGATGGTGGATCTCATGGCTAAAGTGTTTAGTCAGCTATTCACGTACTGTTGGAGCTTCAAGCTACAGCTCCATAAGGTCCCCTTAGTAGCTCAATAGATTCAAGTTGAGAATAAGTTTTTGGGTCAGTTTGATGTGTTCAAATTAACAAAAGAGGGTTTAATTATATATGATATGATTAAACTGGTTCAATTATATATGATATAATTGACATGATGTGTGATACATTAATTGGAGAAAAATGATATAAATATGATTTATATCAAGTAAAGGAGAAAAGGACTATGGTTTAAATGTTGCATAGGATGTGATATTAAAACTATAGGTTGTAAAGTTAGTTATTATATTTATTTATAATTAAAACAATTATGAGAAATTTGTTGGTGATTTCTCCTTAACCGTGCATGAAAGTGGGAGGTTTTATTCATGTTTCATAACTGAAGAATAAAATGAAAAATGTTTTCATTTTGGAGAAGAATCATAGTATTGCTACATTAGAGTACATTGCCTATCGTTTAGCTCACGAGAGATTACACGACAGCTTCAAGTGTTTGTCTAAACGATTGTGTACACGAACTGTTAACTAAACGATCGTGTAGTTTTACTAAACGATCACATGCCTGAGCAAACTTCACTAAACGATCATGTAAACGATCAGACCTGTTTTACTAATCGATCATACACCTTTTCTAAATGATCAAGTACAGTCTATACGATAGAAACTATATTTTCCCACTTGCTTGGTTATTGAGCGCGATCGTAGTTTCCTCGTTCCCTCTACCAAATTCAACAAAGCCCACACTTTCTGGATTTTCACTCCAAGAATACCAAGGTCACTGAGTGGTGGTGTCTGAAAGGCTGCTTGTTCGTGGAGAAAATTGTTCATGGAAAAGTTTGTTCGTGACCAGACGATTGGGTAGATGAACCGGGCAATTGCGAGAGGTGTTGTCCAAAAATCCATGAGAGCGAGAGAAAGTTAGAAGAATAGTTCTTCAAAAGGTATGTCTCTCGTTCCTTTGTATTTTTTTTAAACCAAATCGTAATTTGTTAAAAAATGCATAACTAGTTTGTTTGATTGTGAATGCTTGCAATTCTATCACAATGAATTTGGAACGATCTTCCTTCCGCTCATGGGTTCTCTTTGATAAGAGTTCCTTCAATTAAGACCTCATTGTTCAAGACGCAGAATTAGCTATTAAGAGAGCAATTTATCTACTTTCCCTAAGGTTGGAAAGGAGTGAATTTCATCTTGTGTAATTGTGTTTCCAGCTTCTTACTTAGACAAATCCTCAAAATGGTACGCTTATTGAGTCGGCTAACATAACCACTTTCACCCAAATAAATCAAAGGATTGCTCTCATAAACAGGAATTCACAACTCACTCAGGATTAAGGTCAAGTCACCTATGGTTATCCTAGTGGAATGTAAGTCTCTTCTAGTATGTTATAGAGAGACTATTCATTTCGTGGTCAGTCTTCAATCTCTTTGTATAGAATATCCCCGCTCACATGTCTCCTCATGAATGATCAGGATCAAATCATTTGTAGTACTTTACAACAATTGTAGAACTTTATAACAATTGTAGCAACTACAAAACGGGTCGTATTCATAGTGTCACCAGGATAAGATACCCAACCTTATCCATTTACTACAGACCATTTAGGTTATTACTTAAACATGATCCACTTGTATGTCAACCACTTACATGTTTTAAGTTTCATAAAATAATCTTGGATATTAGTTTATTGGATTGAATTAATGTAGTCTAAACGTTAGTAAAATACCTCTTATTTTATCAAATATATAATTTATTTTTACAAACTACAAGATATATGTGATTTAAGACACCAAATCCAATAGGAAGAACTCTCAAGGGGCTCTTATTTGAAAACTAATCTTAACTCACCCCACACAACATTCAAACTTCATGATAAACCTCCATAAACACACAAAAACACCACAAGTTGAACTCTAAAACAAGTTTATCTAATCTCAGCCCACCTCACACAACAATCAAATTTCAAAAACCTCCACAAAAACACCAAAAGTTGAACTCCAAAACAAGTTTAACTAATCCCGACCCACCCCACACAACATTTAAACTTCATGATAAACCTCCACAAACATATGAAAATTCAGTTGTTTGGCTATCATAACTGCAAGATGGCCAACAATTCATTATAATAAAGCTAATAGTAAGACATAACTGTAGGATAGCAACATATTAGCCAATTAGATATGAAGTAATCATATACCTAATTCGATGGTTCTTCTCTCTGCGATTGTACTACTTCTTCAATCATTTTTTTTTCATTTCTTTCATCTGTCTTGTATAATCCTCTTTCATTGTTTTTTAACGTTTTCAAGTTCCTTAATCTTTGATTGAGATTGTTCAACATTGGCTTTTAGTTCACTTATTTCCTTATCATGCATTTTTTTAGTAGATGATGAACTTGATGAGTTGTTGCCCCCTTTTTGTTGGGGTTAATGTCCTAAGTCTCATGGGTCTTATAGTTTGTAATTGTATTGTGCAAACATTTCATTTATCTAACAAAATCTGAGGCATTTTATTTGACATTTAGTAGCATTAACCCACAAAACCAATAAACTAAGATATAAGATTATCTTCTATAACTTAAACATGTATATGGAGACATAGAGGTGGATCATATTTAAGTGATAACCTAAATGGTCTGTAGTAAATGGATAAAGCTAGGTATTTTATCCTTGTGACACTACGAATACGACCCACTTTGTAGATATTACAATTGTTATAAGTGCTACAAATGATTTGATCCTAATCATTCATGTGAAGACATGAGAGCTGGAGTGTTCTATACAAAGAGTTTGTATAAAACCGGACCACAAAATGAATAATCTCACTATATAACACCGTTGATAGAAAAGACTTATATTTCATCAGGATGACCATAGGTGACAACCTAAATCTTGAGTGAGTTGTGAAGTCCTACTTATGAAGGCGGTCTTTTGATTTGCATGGGTGAGAGGCCAATTCGCCGACTCAATATGCCTATCATTTTGGGGATTTGTCTGATTGGGGAGTTAGGAACAGAACTACACAAGAAGAAACTCACTCATTCTCTCTATAGTTAGAGTAAGTAGAGAAATTGCTCTCTTAAGGACTGATTCTGGGGCTTGAACAACGTGGTGTCACACCCTCTCCTGACTCGAGGGTGGTTTGGTCATAGCTGGACTATGGTTTATTGTTCACTAGAGGAATCAGTGGTACTTAAGAAGATAGATGTAACTACAAGGACAAAACGGTAATTTTGACCTAGTTGTACTTACGAGCAACTTGTGAAGGGTCATCGCACCGTTGATTGGTTATATCCAACGAATACATAAATATATTTGTAGTGCGAAGAGTGCAACTGTCGATTTTAAGTGGAGTGATCGATAGTTAATGGAAGTTGGGTAATTTAATTAAAGAGTTTAATTAATTATCCAAGTAATATTGGAGCTTCAACTTACAGATCCATAAGGTCCCCTCGGTAGCTCAACTGGGATTATTAAGAATAAAATTAATTTTGGGTTAATTTGAATTGTTCAAATTAATTGAAGGAATTAATTATATATCATATAATCAATATAAATTAATTATATGTGATATGGTTAATATAATGTATTTGATCCATTATAATATAAAGTTTATTTTGAGAAGAAATAAGTATTTGAATGTGATTCAAATATTAATTATATGAATTTGATTCATATAAAAACTATAGGTTATATCTTATATTAGATATAACATATAATTATTATATAACTATTAAATTAAAATTTGTTTTAATTTAATATTATTTAATTTTGAATTAAAGGGATGGAGTTATGAAAAAAACTTCCCTCCCATTTTTTCTCTCATAATCGTTAATGTGGGAGGTTAGGGTATAGGAGAGATTCATCTTCTTCCTTTCCATTCAATGCAGAGTAGTTTTTACAAAGGACACTCCCAACACGTTTTTTCCTGCAATCTCCCCTCAAAGGATTTTCTCTCCCTTTCCCAATTTTAACACAGAGTCCACAACTCCTGTAGATTCTCATCCTACAAGAGAATACAAAGGTTTCCCTATGGTGATGTCTAATCATTAGGCCATTTGGGTGATCGAAATGTTCATGAGTTACAGATCTTTGAAGAAGATTTTCCATCAAGAACTTTTGTGTCTTCAAGGATATGTAATAACCAAACCCTATTTCCTCTTTTCTATTCCATAGAGCATGCTGTAATTTTTTTATGCATTATATTTCTTCTCTGAATTTTTACCTTTTTGTAATAATCAAATTGGGATTTAATTTCGCTTCCGCTTAGGTTTTCACAAACCTTCCATTGGTATTAGAGCGGACATTTTGTGAGTCCTAGTTTTATTACTTTCGAAATAAAATTCATAGTTTTTTATGGGATTTTTTTGTATTGCATTGATGAATGTGGATGTATGTGTTTTGCAATTTTGGATGTTTTCGAGATTAATCTATAGATTTACTACTTAATTTTACAAATGCGGTATGTAAGGGCCCAGTGTTTTTGGGCATAAATTTGCTATTGATTCTGTAATTCATTTAGTCCGTGTTCCTGGTTTTATGGGGTCGATTTGAAGAAATTCGAAGCCAAAACGAAGAACAATGCAAAAATCGCACTATATAGAAGCTGCTCTGTACAGTGGCGTCGTTGTGCTAATGCCGCGACACCTCGACGTGGCGTGACAGAAAAGTTTCCGCAGTGTCGCGGCGTCAGGGCACAGCGCCACGTCGTTCTGAATGTTGTAAACGCAAAGCATACCGGCTTTTGTGGACGGTTCATGGTCTAGCAGTTCGAATCGGCGGCTCGGTTCTCCATAGGTCCAATAGAGTTTTTCTTTGTATTTTCTATTTATTAATTGTAATAATTAGTTTTTTTAATTAATAAATTAATGTAATTGTTATATTAATTTAATTAATTCTTAGGAGTCCAATCTCGATCCAAATTATTGTTGTTTAAATTATGCACTGGATGTATGATTTATTTTATAATATATGTCATAATGTATGTCATATAGAGAAAATCCCACCATAGGTTATGCATAAATAATCCATCATGATTATTATAAATGTTATAATATAGTTGCATGTTTAAATTCATGCATCATATAATATAAGAGTTATAATAATATTACTTTGCACCATTTATATTATAATAGTTATAATATATAATTTGTATGTTTGGTTGAATGTTGTTAATTTTTTTCATTATTTTATTATATAAATGTTATGTATGTTAAGTAATGAAAATGAGATTGCATGAAGCATGACAATACTTTAGGTAATTTATAAATGTTATTTTATGCCAAAGTATGTCATTTAGATGTAATCTTAGGTTTTAATTTATTTCATTTATTCTTCATAATAGTTATTAATAAATGAAACTAAAAATTAAAATCTATAATAAAGAATTGCATGCTCACATAGGTTGAAAATCATTTTTAAATAGTTTAAAATATGATTCACATTAAACCTATAATCACATTATTTCTAATAAGATTAGAAATAGGTTTAATCTTTTAATCAGTTTAATAGGATTAAATTGGTTAATCTTAAAAGAATAAATTTTTAACAAATGTATCTATAAGGGACATTTGTCTAAGGTTGGTTTTGTCTAGGCTGGGGTATTTAAGCTGACGGAAATAGAATACCCCTACCTGAGAACTAACGTGGAAGGTGAATTAGATAGATTTGTTACAAGCATGTAATGATTGATTAAAGTTTATTAAAGCATTTAATTAACAATAATCAATATTTTTTTAACTATCCAAAGTAAATGTTACATTCGGCAAAGTAAACAATCTCTTAGTAAAAAATAATTAGGCATATTTTTCTAAGTTAATTAACCCTAGTTAAAACACTCAGTGGAGGAAAATAGAGTATATGATACTTCATTTTCCTATCACGTTTCCCCCTAAAAGTTCACACGATGAGACCTATACTCAGCCTCGAGGCACCTTTACTTGAGTCCCCCTACAGGTGTGTTGAATTTAGGAAGCAAGCAGCAAAAGTAGAACAGGATCATTAAACATTCTAATTCATTAATTCTGGCTTCAAACTAAGCATGCTCATAAACTAAAAATAGAGTTTCAACACTAACCTTTGAAGTACCTTTGATTCACGAACTCCGGCTGCAATCTCCCTCGTCTTTGGATGTGAACCACCACAAGGTCTTCCCTACTATTCTCTTGGTACCTTAGATTGAGTTGTGAGACTCAAAATAAGCTTGAATCGAGGGGAATTGGAGAGAAGGTTACTGGTTTTTCACAGTGTGAAGAACACTTCTTCAGCACAAATTCTCAGCTTCAGCAACGATTGTTATCCCTTCATTCCACTCAAAATTCCTGCCTTGTATTGCATGATTTTCATGCAACTAACAGCCTTGCATGAATCATAGCTCATGCTTGAATTATTAAGCTAAAGAGGAATGGAATTGTGTGTGAGCTACTATAAATTGTAAGTGGAAAAATCCTACTTTTGGGATTTTTTGCATTTTTCAATTTACTTTGAATTTTGATTTCCAAAATCAAAAGTTATTTCAATTAAGAATTTGAGATTTTATTAATTTTACAAAATTAATTTTTCTAATAAAATTAATAAATTAATTAAATAATTTTATTAATTTTATTAATTTTATTAATTTAATATCAAATATTAAATTAATTCCTCACCAATTCCATTACCATGAATCTTTATTTCATGAATTTAATATTTAAATCATATTTAAATATTAATCGATTCTCCAATTTCATTTAATTCCAAAATTAAACGTGTAATTATATATCATATAATTCTAATTTGAACGTTTCAAATAAGCTTATCACACTACTCTAAGGCTAATCCGTTTGTGAGCTAGTAAGGGGACCTACAGATCATGGGCTTCAATGATCCGAGATTAATTGGCTAAACTTCTTACACCGAATTAAACCCCATTCGTTAACTACTGGGTCACTCCAACAAATCCCGTAGTTGTATTCCCTTCACTGTAGATATATTGTGTCTACTCGATATAACCATGATTAGTAAGTTAACCCTTCACAGGTTGTTCGTAATAACGGCTGGGTCAAAAGGCCGTTTTATCCCCCGAGATCACCTCTTGTTCCTTAAGTCCCACTGATCCTCTAATGAACAATTTGTTTGTGATTCGATCATCAAACCGAGTCCCTCTCGAACCAATGAGAGAGTGGAGCCCCTTGCTCAAGACACGAAGTCTGCATTTAAAGGAACAACCTCTCTACTATCCCTGAAAACAAGTAGGAGTGAATTCCATTTTGCACCCTATGTCCCCAGCTATCTACCAAGTCTTACCCCTAAAATGGCAGTCTTATTGAGTCGATGTTGTTGAGCCAACCCCCACTTATGCAAATCTAAGGTTGATCTCGATTAAATAGGAGTTCATAGTTAGCTCAGAATTAAGTTCAAGTTACCTAGGTCATTGATTTGAAATAGTCAGTTTTAAACAGTAAACAACGTTATAAAGTAAGAGTGACTTATTTCGTGGTTCGATTTGTGTAAACTCATTGCACAGGACGCCCCAACTCCTCATATCATGACATGTACAAATTAAGATCACTTCGTCTGTAGCACTTTATAACTCCTTGTAACAACTACAGAGTAGGCCGCATCCAATAGTGTTACCAGAATAAGGCACCCAACATTATTCATATACTATAGATCATTTTGACTATTTACTTAAACCTGATCCACTTTTATGTGATGGGATTGATGTCCTAATTCTCTTGGTAGTCTCGTAGTTTGTAAATATTTTGTACACACATTGTTATTAATAAAATAAGTGTTATTTTATAAGCATTTACTCAATCCAATAAACTAAGATTCGTGGTTATTTTATGTAACTTAAGCATGTATGTGAGACATACAAGTGGATCATGCCTTAAGTAATAACCTAAATGGTCTGTAGTAGATGGATAAAGGAGAGATATCGTATCCTTGTGGCACTACGGATATGGCTCACTTTGTAGATGTTTACAAATGTTGTAAATTGCTATAAATGGTCTGATCCTGACCATTCATGTGGAGACATGTGAGCGGGGGTGTCCTATACAAAGAGTTTGTATGTGAATCCTGAATCCCAATTTTACACTTAAGTGTGTTTTCTTATTTAAATTGTCTTAATTTTCCACTTAATTGTGTGTCCCTATTTAAATTTGTATAAATAAGTTAAGTTTTAATTGGTGAAATTGTAATGAAATTTGTATAATAAGTAGGTTGATGAGAAAGTTAGTGTGAAATGGTGAAGAAGGAATGGGGATTTGAAAAGAAAAATATGGACATTGAATTTGGGAAATTTGGGAAAAATTGGCTAAGTATGGAAAATTTATGTGAAATGTGTGTTGTGCACAAAGCACTGAAAGGCAAGTGACTAATGGCACAATCATGTAGAAATAGCACGGAGACAAACAATGTTCGTAGTAGCTAAGAGCGAGATCGTTGAGAGTGAGATCAGCGAGATCGTTGAGAGTGAGATCAGCGAGATCATTGAGAGCGAGATTTTGAGCAAGAAAGATTGGAGAGAGCAAGACCAGTGAGAAAGAGGGGGAGAGCAAGAGTAGAGAGAGCGAGATTTTGAGCTAGAAAGTTGGAGAGAGCGAGAATGGAGAGAGCGAGATTTTGAGCGAGAGTGGAGAGAGCGAGATCAGCGAGAAAGTGGGAGAGATCGAGAGCAGCTTGTGCGTCACCAACACCTGGTCTGGTGCTGCATTCGAATGTCACGCCCACGCCTCGCCTATGCATTGAACGGCCGAGCAAGCTTCTCGGCGATGTATTTAGACGTGTTGGGGTGGATTATGCATTTAAAAATCCTAATTTGGATACAAACAAAGCTTGAAGACGTAAGGGCAAATGTCAATTAAAATCTAATTGTCCGATTAAGAGAAATTCTTAAACCCTAAGAAATTATGTTGGATGCGTTTGGGAAGAACACATTGAACCAAGATGAGGTCAGTTTACGTTGATAAAGAGAGGATTAAACATTTAGCCATGCAGCCAAGTAGGTGCTGTCAATCCCACGAGCAATTTGAACACCTATAAATAGGGAGTTGGGATTTCATTTTCAAATCACACAAAAATTATAAATTTTGTAGAGAAAGTAGAAGGCAGTGAGGGTTCATAGGAATGTGTCAACTTTGGACGAGGAGATCTTCCAATCTACTCGTGCGTTTGGAGTGATTTCAAAGTCTGAAAGCTCTAGAAGTCTAGTTTTCAGAGTAGGGCTGCCGGAGGAAAAGGCTCAAAGGAACTGGGCTGGAGGTTGAGAAGAAGGCAGAAGGGTCAGACTGTCGAATCAGTCTGGGCCAATCTTGAAGAGTTTGAGATTCTGGCCAAACCACGAGAAATTATGAGCTGCAAGTTTAGGGTAAGATTCCTAAGACATTTTAGAATAAGTTTGTAGAAGGAAGTATTTCTAAATAAGGTTCAGAACTATGAGTAATCTAAGTTGTAAGTTGAATCTGGATTTTAGGGGTGAAAAAGGGAACCGAGGAGCTACTAGAGTGAAAAGTTCCTAAGAATTCGAGGTGAGTGGCTAAAATGTTTTCAAACTAAAATGTTTTTAAACTTTTTTTTATTACCAACGTTTTACAGAAAGCATGTTTGCGAAAATAATTCTCATGCCTACTAGTTTTATAAAGTGGTTTCCAAGCAAGATCTGAGTTGTGTTGTGAACGCATGCTTATTGTTGAAAAACTATTTAAATATGTTGATTTTATCCAGCATGCGTTACCATCTTTAAAGCCATGTTGTATATGTGTTATACTGTACATGCTTTAAAGAGAAAAGTTGTTTATAAATAATTTTGGTAATATGCAATATCGAAGTACAAGGAGAAGGCATCCACCCAACTAGATACTGAAGTACAAGGAGAAGGTATTTATTGGTACTGAAGTACGTTTGAGAAGGTACCAAGCCAACGGGATACTGAAGTACGTTGGAGAAGGTATCCTAGTAGCTCGATACTGAAGTACAAGGAGAAGGTATCTGAGCAGTAGTACCTAATATAGCCACAGGGGAATAAAGTCAGAGATTGAGCAAAAGGGTTCTCTCTGGACTAGCAGTTGGTGTTGGGATTATTTTACCAGTTATACAGTATTTTGATTTGAGAAATGATTTTACTGTTTTATGTTTAAAACAGCTTTATATAATTTACGCTTGGAAAATATTTATGCTGCAAAAGTTTATATTTCAGATAAAACTATTTTCTGAAATTATGCATGAGAATTTACTATGTTTTCTCGGTCACTCACTGGGCATAAGCTCACCCCGTTTTCAAATGTTTTTGTTCCCCCCTCCCCCAGGTAGCGGTCAAATTCTCTGAAGACAGCTCAGTATCTGCTCTGCCACTAAAGGACCAAAAGACTTGTAACCGTTTGCTAGGTGGTTACTGTTAATATTGTACACATGTTACTATTGTTCATATAGGGACTAGGGTTTGTGGGTTTTGGGACTTGTAAATCTAATGTTGTAAATACTCTAAACATATTAAGTTTCTAAGTTAATAAATTGTGGGCCTACAGCCGCCCCGTTGCATATAATTTGTATTTGGTATCAGAGTTATTCCGCAAGAGTTTTTAGGCAGTAAGTGTCAGCCTAAGGGTTGATAACTGCTGCAGTCACGCCCTTCTCTAGGCTAAGAGGGTGATCTGGGGTGGGGTGTGACAGTTTGGTATCAAAGCATAAGTTTTTGGGACAATTGAGGAATTAGTTGATACCAACTTGGTATCAAAGGATGGGTTATACGTAAGTTTGGGAAAGATTTAAGCTAGCTTAGTACTAAAACATAAGACTTTGGGTGAAAGAGAGAGTTCATGCATTAGATTAAGTCCCATAAATAAGTCTTTAACATGTGTACCTAATAATTAGGCAAAGATGCTGAGGAAAAGAGGCAGACTGAGCAAGCAGACTGTGAAGAGGAATATTGACCCTACCAGTGGAGGTCTTGAGGTCTCGTCAGACCCAGATCTGAAGGGGAAAAGAGTTAAAGACTCAGTAGAACAGGAGGCAACTTTTGAAAACGAGTCTAGTACACCAAAGGTGGGTGTAGATCCTGAGATGGAGGATCGAGTGTTCGATAGAGTCACTCAAAGATTAGCGGCGAGTGTAGGATCAATTCAAAATGATCCAGAAAAGAAATTCGGCGTCGAGAGGCTGAAAGCTTTAGAAGCCACGACATTCGATGGAGCCACAGATCCATTAGATGCTTAAATCTGGTTGGATTTGATTGAGAAGTGTTTTAAAGTTATGAGATTCCCTGAGGACAAGGTCGAGTTAGCGACATTCTTGCTGCAAAAAGGGGCTGAGAAGTGGTGGAAAGTAATAGAGGCTAGACGAGGTAGTTTAGGAGCTATGACTTGGTCTGAGTTTAGACAAGTATTTGAGGATAAATACTACCCTAGTTCTTTTAAAGATGCGAAGAGGGAGGAATTCCTTAGGCTAACTCAGGGAGTAATGACGGTTGCTGAATATGAGCAAAAATTTACTGAGTTATCTCAGTATGCCCTCCCGATCATCACGGAAGAGAAGGAGAGGTGTAGGAGATTTGAGAGTGGCCTAAGAAGAAAAATATGTACACCTGTTACCTCTACATCTAATTGGGTGAATTTCACTCAGTTAGTTGAGACCGCTATCCGAGTAGAGCAGAGTGTAATGAAGGAGGATGAACTTTAACCAGGAGAAGGACAGTTTAGAGTGCCTGGAGAAACAAGAAGTAAAAAATTTAGATCCTCGTTCTCTGGACAGTCGGGGATAAGGAGTTTTGGAGGCATGAGCCAACAAAGTTTGAGTCGAAAGAAGTCAAGACCTGTAGCTAAACAAAGTGGTAGATCAGTATCAAGTCGTGATAGTGAGACGATGGCTAGTATGAGGAGGAAACCACTTTGTGTAAACTGTGGTAGGCCTCATATAGGGGTATGCTATGGTAATAGAAATGTGTGTTTCCAGTGTGGACAAGCTGGGCATTTCAAAAGAGATTGTCCTCAGCTAAGTTGTGGAACACAAAATGAATAAAGACAAGTAACACAGACGGGGAAACAACCTAGAACGATCGGGACTAGGGGAGAAGGATTCAGTGTAGCTAAGCAGAAAGGAGTAGCTGGACGACCCCAACAGCAACCGCAGCAACAACAGGGTAGAATGTACGCTATGACACACTAGGAAGCGGAAGAAGCTCCAGATGTTGTAACTAGTATGATAACTTTATGTAATCAATCCGCTTATGCATTATTTGATCCTGGTGCTACACACTCATTCATATCTAGTATGTGTGCATTACATATAGATAAAATACCTGAACGTATGGATGAGGAATTATTTATCTCTACGCCTGTAGAAGATACTCTAGTGGTACATGAGTATTATAGGATTTGTGAAGTAATTCTTGGAGACCAAAGTTTTTGGGTCGACTTGATTCCATTAGAATTATTAGAGTTTGATGTTATCTTAGGTATGGATTTCCTAAGTAAACACTATTCCACTATGGATTGCTTTAGAAGAGAAATAGTATTTAGGAAACCCGGTGAAAAAGAAATAACTCTGGTAGGAAGTAAAAGAATACTCCCAGGAAGTTTAATATCAGCGGTAAAAGCTAGAAAACTGTTGAGTAAAGGATGTAAAGCTTATTTAGCATCTGTAGTAGTTTCCCAAGATAAGAAACTAAAACCTGAGGATGTACTGGTAGTACAAGAATTCTTAAATGTGTTCCCTGAAGAATTACTAGGCTTACCGCCTGATAGGGAAATGGAATTTACTATTGAGTTAATTCCTGGTATTGCACCTATATCCTAAGCACCATATAGGATGGCCCCAACGGGGTTGAAAGAATTAAAAGTTCAATTACAGGAACTTGTGGATAAGGGGTACATTAGACCCAGTGTATCACCTTGGGGAGCGCCAGTCTTGTTTGTTAAGAAGAAAGACGGTACTCTTAGATTATGCATAGACTATAGACAGCTGAATAAAGTGACCATTAAGAATAAGTACCCACTGCCTTGTATAGATGATTTGTTCGATCAGTTAAAGGGAGCAACAGTGTTCTCTAAGATAGATTTGAGGTCAGACTATCACCAATTGAAGGTGAAAGACACAGATGTTCCTAAAACTGCATTCGGAACTAGATATGGACATTTTGAGTTCCTAGTAATGCCGTTTGGACTGACAAATGCTCTTGCAGTATTTATGGACTTGATGAATAGGATATTCCATTCTTATCTGGATCAGTTTGTGATAGTATTCATAGATGACATACTAGTGTATTCCAGTAGTGCGGAAAAACACAAAGAACATCTAAGGATGGTATTACAAACTTTATGAGAAAAGAAGTTATATGCCAAATTTAGTCAGTGTGATTTTGGTTAAATCAAGTCATATTTCTTGGGCATATAGTTTCAGCTGATGGAGTTAGTGTTGATTCCCAAAAGATAGAAGCAATAGTTAATTGGGAACGACCTCTGAATGTAACCGAAGTACGCAGTTTTCTGGGTTTAACAAGTTATTATAGGAGATTCGTGGAGGGTTTTTCTAAGATAGCCCTTCCATTGACAAACCTGACCAAAAAAGATGTGAAGTTTGAATGGTCGCCAGAATGCGAGCATAGTTTTCAAATGCTGAAACAAAGGTTAGTATTAGCACCAGTATTAACTCTACCTACACCAGGTAAGGAGTTTGAAGTTTATTGTGATGCATCCCGACAAGGATTAGGATGTGTGCTGATGCAGGAGGGAAAAGTAGTAGCCTATGCTTCGCGACAGTTAAAGAAACATGAATGTAATTACCCTACACACGACTTAGAATTAGCAGCAGTTGTGTTAGCTCTAAAATTGTGGAGACATTACCTGTTTGGTGAGCGATGTCATATATTTACAGACCATAAGAGTCTAAAGCATATCTTTGATCAAAAGGAACTAAACTTAAGATAGAGAAGATGGCTGGAATTGATTAAAGATTATGACTGTACAATTGACTATCACCCAGGTAAAGCAAATGTGGTAGCTGATGCCTTAAGTCGAAAAATTAGATCAGCTAGAGCTAGTATCAATTCAGTGAAGGGTACACTGATTCATGAGTTGTATAATGCTAGAGCAGCATTATCAATAGGTCGAAAAGGAGAATTACTAGCCTTATTTCAAGTACATCTTACTCTTGTAGAAAATATTCTACGTGAGCAATTAAAGGATTCTGATCTTCAGAAGTTAGCTGAAGAAGTGGATAAAGGATTGAGGACGGACTATCAACTAAGAACAGACAAAGTGCTACTAAAGGAGGGAAGAATTTGTGTACCCAAGGACTTAGCTCTTAGACAAGCTATCCTAGAAGAAGCACATAGTTCGGCATATGCTATGCACCCAGGCAGTACGAAGATGTACAGAACATTAAAGAAATCGTACTGGTGGCCGGGTATGAAAAAAGAAATAGCGGAGTATGTTGACAAGTGTCTAATATGTCAACAAGTTAAACCAGAGAGACAGAAACTAGCAGGATTACTTAATCCACTCCCAGTACCAGAATGGAAGTGGGAACATATTACGATAGATTTCTTGTATGGATTACCTAAGATACCAGCAAGCTATGATGGTATATGGGTAATTGTGGATAGATTGACAAAAATAGCTAAGTTTTTACCTATTAAAGCCACTTATACCCGGGACCAACTAGCTAAGCTATATGTTGATCGAGTCGTAAGTCAGTTTGGAGCTCCAGTTTCAATTGTATCAGATAGAGACTCCAAATTTACATCAAAGTTTTGGCCTAGTTTTCAGAAAGCTATGGGGACCAAGTTATATTTCAGTACAGCTTTTCATCCACAGACGGATGGTCAGCCTGAGCGGACAATCCAGACATTGGAAGACATGCTGAGGGCATGCGTGTTGCAATTCAAAGGCAGTTGGGATACACATTTGTCATTAATTGAATTTGCGTATAACAACAGCTACCATTCAAGTATCAGAATGGCACCATATGAAGCCCTATACGGAAGACCATGTAGGACTCCGATATGCTGGAATGAAGTCGGTGAAAGGAAATTACTAGGTCCAGAACTTGTACAACAGACATCAGATAACATTAAGATTATAAGAGATAATCTTAAGACGGCTCGAGATAGGCAGAAAAGTTATGCTGATAAGCGGAGAAGAGAATTGGAGTTTGAAATGGTTGATAAAGTATTTATGAAATTATCTCCATGGAAAGGAATACTCAGGTTCGGTAGAAAAGGGAAGTTAAGCCCGAGATATATTGGACCGTATAAGATAATAGAAAGGATTGGTCCAATGGCATATCGATTGGATTTGCCTCCAGAATTATCTCGTATTCATGATGTGTTTCATGTGGCAATGCTTAGAAAGTATGTGCCAGATCCTACTCATATATTATCTGAGCAACAAGTACAGTTGAAAGAGAATTTGTCATATAAGGAGGAACCAGTGGAGATTCTGGACAAAAAGGAACAAGTCTGTAGGAATAAGACAATCCCATTAGTAAAGGTACTATGGCGGAATCATGCTATAGAAGAAGCAACATGGGAAGTTGAGGAGCAAATTAGAAATAAGTATCCACAGTTGTTTAACTGATGGACTTGTGGCGAAATTTCGAGGATGAAATGTTTATAAGAAGGAGGTAAATGTGAACCCCAAATCCCAATTTTACACTTAAGTGTGTTTTCTTATTTAAATTGTTTTGATTTTCCACTTAATTGTGTGTCTCTATTTAAATATGTATAAATAAGTTGAGTATGTTGATGAGAAAATTAGTATGAAATGGTGAAGAAGGGATGGGGATTTGAAAAGAAAAAATATGGAATTGAGTTGGGAAAGTTGTGGAAAAATAATAAGTAGGTTGAGCTAGTGTGGAATAATATGGAAATTGAGTTTGTGAAATTTCGGCTAAGTATAGAGAAGTTATGTGAAATGCGTTATGGCTGAAGGACTGAAAAAAATATGAAATTTATGTGAAATGCGAAAAATATGGGAAATTACTTTGGAAAAATTTGGAAAATCCGTGTAAAAGTATCACAAAGTGGTGAGCAAACAGGTATGGAGAACAATGATCGCAGTAGCTAAGAGCGAGATCATTGAGAGTTATGTCAGCGAGATCGTTGAGAGCGAGATCGTTGAGAGCGAGATCATTGAGATCGAGACCAACGAGATTGGAGAGGAAATGGGAGAGAGCGAGATTGGATAGAAGATGGGAGAGAGCGAGACCAGCGAGAAAGCTGGAGAGAGCGAGAGTGGAGAGAGCGAGACCAGCGAGAAAGCTAAAGAGAGCGAGAGTGGAGAGAAAAGTTAAAGCTGGAGACAGCGAGAGTGGAGAGAAAAGTTAAAGCTGGAGAGAGCGGAGGGAGAGCGAGATTGGAAAGAGCTGACCAGCGAGATTACTGGAGAGAGCGAGAGTGAAGAGAGCGAGACCAGCGAGAAAATGGGAGAGAGCGACACTGCCGAGAGTGAAGTGAGCCACACTGTCGAGAGCGGAAAGAGTGAGAGCACCTATGCGTTAGCCTTGCTTTGTCCGATTCGAACGTCATGCCCACGCCTCGCCTATGCATTGAACGGTAGAGCAAGTTTCTGGGCAATGTATTTAGATGCGTTGGGGTGGATTATGCATGCAAAAACCCTAATTTGAATACAAACAAAGCTTGAAGACGTAAGGGTAAACATCAATTAAAATCTAGGTGTCCGATTAAGAGAAATTCTTAAACCCTAAGAAATTGTGTTGGATGCGTTTGGGAAGAACACATTGAACCAAGGTGAAGTCAGCTTACGTTGATAAAGGGAGGATTAAACATTTGGCCATGCAGCCAAGTAGGTGCTGTCAATTCCACGAGCAATTTGAATGCCAATAAATAGGGAGTTGGGATTTCATTTTCAAATCACACAAAAATCATAAATTTCATAGAGAAAGTAGAGGGCGGTGAGGATACAGAGGAATGTGTAAACTTTGAATGAGAAGATCTTCCAATATACTCATGCGTTTAGAGTGATTCTAAAGCCATCTGAAATCTCTAGAAGTCTAGTTTTCAGAGTAGGGCTGTCGGAGGAAAAGTCTCAAAAGAACTAGGCTGGAGGTTGAGAAGAAGGTAGAAGGGTCAGACTGTCGGATCAAACCATGAGAAATTCTGAGCTGAAAGTTTAGGGTAATATGCCTAAGACATTTTAGAATAAGTTTGTAGAAGGAAGTATTTTCAAATAAGGTTCAGAACTATGAGTAATCTAAGTTGTAAGTTGAATCTGGATTCTAGGGGTGAAAAAAGGAACCGAGGAGCTACTAGAGTGAAAAGTTCCTAAGAATTCGAGGTGAGTGGCTAAAATGTTTTCAAACTAAACTGTTTTTAAACTGTTTTGATTACAAACGTTTCATAGAAAGCATGTTTGCAAAAATAATTCTCATGCCTACTAGTTTTATAAAGTGGTTTCCAAGCAAGATCTGAATTGTGATTTGAACGCATGACTATTGTTGAAAAACTATTTACATATGTTGATTTTATCCAACATGCGTTACCATCTTTAAAGCTATGTTGTATATGTGTTATACTGCACATGCTTTAAAGAGAAAAGTTGTTTATAAATAGTTTTGGTAAAATGCGATGCCGAAGTACAAGGAGAAGGCATCCATCCAACTAGATACTGAAGTACAAGGAGAAGGTATCTATTGGTACTGAAGTACGTTTGAGAAGGTACCAAGCCAACGGAATACTGAAGTACGTTGGAGAAGGTATCCTAGTAGCTCGATACTGAAGTACAAGGAGAAGGTATCTGAGCAGTAGTACCTAATGTGGCCACAGGTGAATAAAGTCAGAGATTGAGCAAAAGGGTTCTCTCTGGACTAGCAGTTGGTGTTGGGATTATTTTACCAGTTATACAGTACTTTGATTTGAGAAATGATTTTACTGTTTTATGTTTAAAACAGCTTTATATAATTTACGCTTGGAAAATATTTATGCTGCAAAAGTTTATATTTCAGATAAAATTATTTTTTGAAATTATGCATGAGAATTTATTATGTTTTCTCGGCCACTCACTGGGCATAAGCTCACCCCGTTTTCAAATGTTTTTGTTCCCCCCCCCCACAGGTAGCGGTCAAATCCTCTGAAGACAGCTCAGTATCTGCTCTTCCACTAAAGGACGAAAAGACTTGTAACCGTTTGCTAGGTGGTTACTGTTAATATTGTACATGTATTACTATTGTTCATATAGGGACTAGGGTTTGTGGGTTTTGGGACTTGTAAATCTAATGTTGTAAATACTCTAAACATATTAAGTTTCTAAGTTAATAAATTGCGGGCTTACAGCCATCCCGTTGCATATAATTTGTATTTGGTTTCAGAGTTATTCCGCAAGAGTTTTTAGGCAGTTAGTGTCAGCCTAAGGGTTGATAACTGCTACAGTCACGCCCTTCTCTATGCTAAGAGGGTAATCTGGGGCGGGGTGTGACATGTGTAAGACCGGACCACGAGATAATTCGTCTCTTTATATAATATCGTTGATAATTGAGACTTACATTTCACAAAGATGACCATAGGTGACATAACCTTAATCCTGAGTGAGTTGGAAACTCCTGCCTATGAGGGCGGTCCTTTGATTAGTATGGGTGAGAGTGGCCAGATTGCCAACTCAACAAGCCTACCTTTTTGGAGATTCGTTTGATTGAGGAGCTAGAAACTTAGCTACACAAGACGGAATTCACTCCTTTTCCAAAGCAGTGGTAAGGAGATAAATTGCTCCCTTAAGAGCTGATTCTGGGTCTTGAACATAGTGGCCACACCCTCTCTTTGGAAGAGAGGACTCAGTCATAGTAGGACTATGACTTATTGTTCATTAGAGGAATCAGTGGTACCTAAGGAGTTAGATGTAACTATAGGGGAAAAACAGTAAATTGGTCCAACTGTATTTACGAGCGATTTGTGAAGGGTTATCACACTGTTGATTGGTCATATGGACACAGAAATATATCTGTAGTGCGAAGAGTGCAACTGTCGGTCTTTAGTGGAGTGTCCAATAGTTTACGGATGGTGGATCTCATGACTAAAGAGTTTAATCAACTATTCACGTATCGTTGGAGCTTCAAGCTACAGGTTCATGAGGTCCCCTTGGTAACTCAATGGGTTCAAGTTGAAAATCAAATTTTGGGTTGATTTGAAGTGCTCAAATTAGCAAAAGAAATTCAATTATATGTTATATAATTGATTTGATATATTAGATACATTATTTAGAGGAATTAATATAAATATGATTTATATTAAATACCATAAAATAGAAAAAGAACTATGGTTTATATGTTTCATATGATAAAACTATAGGTTATAAATATAATATGATAAGTTGGTTATCATATTTATTTATAATATATTAATTATATGATAATTAATTCTTTTTCTCTAATAATCGTTATGAGTGTGAGGTTATTGAAAGTTTTATGGTAACGTGAGATTGTCTTCCAAAAATTAGTAAGATGATTCATATGGAAAACCTCACGAAAAAGGCTATCAAGTAAAAAGTTTTTTTACTAAGCGATAGCGGTGAGAGCATACACAATCGAGCTAAGAGTTGACTATACGATAGTTACTCGTTGATCGTTGCTACACGATCGAGTAGCAGAGTCTATACAATAGGCTTCCATTTTCTAAACGATCGAATACATTGTTTGTACGATAGACAATCTTCATCTCCCACTTACTCGATCGTATATCTCCTGTCTTTCTCAATCCAAGATCATACAAAGCCCACAACTCCTGGATTCTCACATTGAGAATACCAAGATAACACTTATGGTGGTGTTCTAAATCTGTTCGTGGATCGAGTTGGACTCGATTGGGTTCGAGGTGTATCCAGTTGTTCGTGCTATTGGTTGTTCCGTTCGTTGCGTTCGATTTCATCGTTGGATGTATAGGAAATCGATCGAGGGATACTTGAAGAATTCTTCAAAGGTACGCATACTCTATCCCTTGTATTCTCTTGTAGCATACGGTAATTTCTGTTTATGCATAATCTGTTCGTTTCCGTTTAAGACTGTAATTGTTGTGTTCATTCTGAATGGAATTTGGAACGATCCACTTCCGCTGCTCATTGCATGAGTCAATATCAAGGTGAACAAAGAGAGTATTTATAGTAAGTGGGTGAAGAATGTGTGTCAACATGTCCTGCGGTCTCCTTCATTGGTTTGCATCGTGAGATCTTCTTGCACGGCCTCGTGGTCCCCCTGGGAGCGTCCCCCTTCGGATGGTTGTGCGGTTGGTCAATATCAAGGTGAACTCCAGAAATGGATAGGGTCGCTTTAGTTTTTGCCCCAATCGGATTTTTTCCCTTCGGATTAGCTGCTTGGGGCGGAACTCTAGGATCTAAAATGAAGGGTCACACTTACAGGAAATTATTAAGCAAGTTAATGATTTCTTGAACAAATTAATGATGGCTAGTCGTTATAGGAACAAGAGTTGTTTTGGTGTTAATGACTGGTTGAACGTGTCTCAATTTAGAGGAGGGATAAATTGACTACCCTTCGGTGGCTTTTGTCCTAAACCACTGAAGTGTCATTTCCAAACTAGATGTCACACAGGGTTAATTTAGATTTTGCTAAACCAAATTGGATATTGTTTTTCAAGAGTATTTGCTAAAATCTAATGTAGATCAATGTGTTTGTTTTTTCAGCAACATGTATGATTTTTCGTTAGTTGCCTATTTTAATTTGAACGATTACATACATTGGATAGAGTCTCTTAAAACATATTTCGTGGTAAACGATCTCGAGTTTGTCATGGTTGAGGAGTGTCCTCAAGTCCCAACCCTTAATGCACTGCAAAATGTTCGTAATGCATATAAGGTATGGATGAAGGCTAATTCAATGGCCCGACTTCACATTTTGGCTAGTATACCTGATGAATTGGCTAAAAGGTTGAGAACATGGTCATTGCACATCAGATCATGGACTCGTTGCAAGAATTGTTTGAACGTTAGTTCTCACTTTTTGAGCAAAAAGGGATGGATGACAAAGAAACCAGTAGCGTCAGTCCCCAAGATAATCTCCAGTCTTTCGTGAATGTCAAGAGACTAAAAGAGAAAGCAATTGTTCCTGACTCTGATGAAGTTCATCAACGAAAATTATTCTCTGAAATGGAACTTGGAGCTTATTTATGTTCTAATACTGATCCCACTACTCTCAAGAAGAGGAAGAAGTCTAAAGACAGTAAATGTGATTTATTTGTCTTGGAGACGTGTTTGGTAGAGAATGATGATTCTGCCTAGATACTTGATTCAGGTGCTACTAATCACGTAAGCATTTTTACCAAGGATTTAGTTCTTGGAAAACGTTGGAAGATGGAGAGTTGACTCTTCGAGTCGATATTGGTGAGGTTGTTTCAGATGTTGTTGTAGGCAGACTTAAATTAAAACACCCATCTTTGGCATTTAAGGTTAGGTCACATCAACCTCAATAGGATTGGAAAGTAGTGAAATATGGACTTCTAAATGGTTTAGAAGAAAACTCCTTGCTGGTATGTGAATCATACCTTGAAGACAAGATGACCAAACGACCTTTTACTGGAAATGGTTATAGAGCCAAGGAAACTTCGGAGCTTATACATTCAGACCATTGTAGTCTGATGAGTGTTAGAGCTCGAGGTGGGTATGAATATTTCATCTCTTTCATAAATGATTAATCAAGATACGGGTATCTATACCTAATGCAACATAAGTCTGACGCTCTTGAAAAGTTCAAGGAGTATAAGGCTGAAGTTGAAAACTTGTTAGGTAAGAAGATAAAAACACTACGATCTGATGGTGGTGGAGAGTATATGGACTTAGAATTCCAGAACTATATGATAGAACATGGAATCACGTCCCAACTCTCGACTCTAAGTACACCTTAGCAGAATGACGTATCAAAAAGGAGAAACAGAACCCTGTTGGACATGGTTTGGTCTATGATGAGTTATTCTCATCTTCCAGACTCATTTTGGGGATTTGAAGTGGAGACTACATGTTATATTTTGAACAACATTCCCTCGAAAAGTGTTTCTGAAACACCTCTTGAGCTATGGAGAGGCTGTAAAGGTAGTTTACACCACTTCAAAATTTGGGGATATTCAACCCACGTGTTTGTGGCTAACCTAAAAAGTTGGAACTGCATTCGAAAGTTGGCCTCTCTATAGGCTACCCCAAGGAAACGAGGGGTAGATACTTCTATGATCCAAGTGAGAATAAGGTATTTGTGTTGACAAATGCTATCTTCTTGTAAGAAGACCACATCAGGGATCATAAACCACAAAGCAAGCTTATTTCAAATGAGATTTCTAATGAGATTACTGAGAGTTCAACAAGAGTTGTTTAACAGATTGATAGATCAACAAGAGTTGTTGATGTTAGTACATCTAGTCAACCATCTTAAGAGTTGAGACTACCTTGATGTAGTGGGAGGGTTGCGAACCCACTGGAACACTACATGGGTTTGACTGAAGCCCAAAACATCATGTCTGATGATGGAGTTAAGGATCCCTTGTTTTATAAACAAGCAATGGAGGATGTTGACAAAGATAAGTGGATTAAAACCATGAATAAGGAAATGGAGTCTATGTACTTCAATTCAGTCTAGGAACTTGTGGATTAGCCTAATGGGGTAAAACCTATAGGTTGTAAGTGGATCTACAAAAGAAAACGAGGTGTAGATGGAAAAGTGCAGACCTTTAAGACTAGACTCGTGGCAAAGGGTTATACCCAGGTTGAGGGAGTGGACTATGAGGAAACTTTCTCACCTGTTGTCATGTTGAAGTCTATCAGGATTCTTCTGTCCATAACCACATTTTATGATTATGAATATGAAAAATAGACGTCAAGACTGCCTTTCTGAATGGTAATCTTGGGGAGACCATCAACATGGCTCAACCAGAGGGATTCATTGTTCTAGATCAAGAGCAAAAGGTTTGCAAGCTTAATAGGTCCATTTATGGGCTGAAACAAGAATCTAGATCGTGGAACATTAGATTTGATAGTGCGATCAAATCATTTGGCTTTGATCAAAATGTTGATGAACCTTGTGTTTACAAGAAAATCATCAATAGCTTTGTAGCTTTCCTAGTGTTGTATGCGGATGATATCCTATTCATTAGGAATGATGTAGATTTTCTGACTGACATTAAAACATGGCTAGTCACCCAATTCCAAATGAAAGATTTGGGAGAGACGCAGTATGTTCTAGGGATCCAGATCATTTGGGATCGTAAGAATAAGCGGTTGGCCTTGTCTCAGGCATCGAACATTGACAAGATGTTGATCATGTACTCAATGCAGAATTCCAAGAGGTGTTTATTACCCTTCAGGCATAGAATTATTTTATCTAAGGAATAGTATCCTAAGACACCTCAAGAGGTTGAGGAAATGAGACGGATTCCCTATGCTTTGGCTGTTGGAAGCCTCATGTATGTAATGTTATGTACTAGACCTGACAATTGCTATGCAGTAGGGATTGTCAGTCAATATCAGTCCAAACCAGGATTAGATCACTGGATGGTGGTCAAAACGATTCTCAAGTATCTTCGAAGAACGAGAGACTACATGCTCGTGTATGGAGATAAGGATTTGATCCTTACAGGACATACAGACTCTGACTTTCAGATTGATAGAGATTCTCGAAAATTGACATCAGGGTCAGTGTTCACTCTAAATTGAGGGGCTGTAATTTGGCGAAACATCAAGCAAGAATGCATCACGGACTCCACAATGGAAGTTGAATACGTAGCAACTTGTGAAGCTGCTAAAGAGACTGTTTGGCTTAGGAAGTTCCTTACATATTTGGAAGTTGTTCCAAATATGTCTTTCTGATCACTCTCTATTGTGATAATAGCGGAGCTGTGGTAAATTCTAAGGAACCTCGGAGTCACCAAAGAGGCAAGCATATTGAACGGAAGTATCATTTGATCAGGGAGATTGTGCATCGCAGTGATGTGATAGTCACGAAGATCGCGTCGGAGCACAACGTTGTTGATTCGTTTACAAAAGCTCTCATGGCTAAAGTGTTTGAGGGTCATCTAGAGAGTCTTGGTCTACGGGACATGTGACACCTTGTCTAGGATAAGTGGGAGATGATACTAGGGTATAGAGTATGCCCTGGTTTATTGTATATTGTACTATTTTTATGTATTGTACATTAGTCTCCTTAGGCATTAGGACAAGTAGAAGATTGGTAGGATTGGTGTCCTAATTCTCCCGGTAGTCTCGTAGTTTATAAACATTTTGTATACACATTGTTATTAATAAAATATGTGTTATTTTATAAGCATTTACTCAATCCAAGAAACTAAGATCCGTAGTTATTTTATGTAACTTAAACATGTATGTGAGACATACAAGTAGATCATGCCTTAAGTAATAACCTAAATAGTCTATAGTAGATGGATAAAGGAGGGATACCTTATCCTGTTGACACTACGGATATGGCTCACTTTGTAGATGTTTACAAATATTGTAATGTACTACAAATGGTCTGATCCTAACGATTCATGTGGAGACATGCGAGCGGGGGTGTCCTATACAAAGAGTTTGTATAAGACCGGACCACAAGATAATTAGTCTCTTTATATAACGTCATTGATAATTGAGACTTACATTTCACTAAAATGACCATAGGTGACATGACCTTAATCTTGAGTGAGTTGGGAACTTCTACCTATGAGAGCGATCCTTTGATTAGTATGGGTGAGAGTGGCCAGATTGCCAACTCAACAAGCCTACCTTTTTTAGGATTCGTCTGATTGGGGAGCTAGTGGCCACACTCTCTCTTTGGAAGAGAGGACTCTGTCATAGTAGGACTATGACTTATTGTTCATTAGAGGAATCAATGGTACATAAGGAGTTAGATGTAACTATAGGGGCAAAACGGTAAATTAGCCTGACTGTACTTACGAGCGATTTGTGAAGAGTTATCGCACTATTGATTGGTCATATGGACACAGAAATATATCTGTAGTGCAATGAGTGCAGTTGTCAGTCTTTGGTGGAGTGACCAACAGTTAACGGATGGTTGATCTCATGACTAAAGATTTAGTCAGTTATTCACGTACCGTTGGAGCTTCAAGCTACAAGTCCACGAGGTCCCCTTGGTAGATGAATGGGTTCAAGTTGAGAATCAGATTTTGGGTTGATTTGAAGTGTTCAAATTAACAAGAGGAAATTCATTTATATGTGATATAATTGATTTGATGTATTAGATACATTATTTGGAGGAATTAATATAAATATGATTTATATTAAATACCATAAATAGAAAAAGAACTATGGTTTATATGTTTCATATGATGAAATATTAAAACTATAGGTTATAAATATAATATAATAAGTTGGTTATCATATTTATTTATAATATATTAATTATATGAGAATTAATTCTTTTTCTTTAATAACTGTTTTGAGTAGGAGGTTATTGAAAGTTTTATTGTAACTGTGAGATAAAAGGAAAATTGTTTTCCAAAAATTAGTAAGATGATTCATTCGGAAAACCTCACAAAAAAGACTATCAAGTAAAAGTGTTTTTACTAAGCGGTAACGTTGAGAGCATACACGATCGAGCTAAGAGTTGACTATATGATAGTTACTCGTTGATCGTTGCTACACGATTGAGTAGCAAAGTCTATATTATAGGCTTTCGTTTTCTAAACAATCAAGTACATTGTCTATACGATAGACAATCTTCATCTCCCACTTACTTAATCGTATACCTCTTGTCTTCTTCAATCCAAGATCAAACAGAGCCCACAACTCCTAGATTCTCACACCCATAAAGTTTAAGTACTCATATAATAGTCATGGATCTTTTTAGTTTATTGGATTTATTTCTAAAACGAAAAAAGCAACTCATATATTCAATACAACTTTATTGAATCAATCTTCAATAACAACTTTATTGAATCAAACTTCAATAACAACTTTATTGATTTACAGAATGAGTTTATTGTTTACAAATCACGATATTTAGGACATAAAACCCAACAAGGTGATGTTTGTATAGGACAATATCAAGGTGAATGGAGATAGTATTTATAGTAAATGGGAGTGGGACATGCGTCAACACATCCCACGGTCTCTCTCATTAGTTTGGAGTAAACTTTCATGCTCGGCCTCGAGGCTCCTTTGCTTGTGTCCCCCTACGGATGACATTTGCATGAGATTTTACTCAAAATCTAGAAATGGATAGGATTGCTTTAGTTTTTGCCCCGATCAATTTTTCCTATGGGGGGTTGCACTTACAAGAAAAATGTTAAGCTAGTTAACAATTTGATGGATCAAACAATGGTGACTAATAATTATAGGAACAAAAGTTGTAAGTGTAATTATTGGTTGAGATAATCTCAATTTAGTGAATGGGTGATGGTTCACCTTACGATGGCTTTTACCCTGCCTCACTAAAGTATCATTGAAAAATAGATGTCATATAGGGTGCAATAAAATTATCTTGCTAAATTGATTGGTTTTTCAAACTAGGTAATTCTTGTTTAACTAATATAAATAAATTGTATGATGTCCATTCAGCTCAGGAATGATGGGCTCAAATATATATTCAATGCCCGCATGCCAATGGGGGCCTCTATTCGAGAACATGTTCTGATGACGGTCCACTTTAATGTGGCGAAGATGAATGTGTGTATCATTGATGAAGCCAGTTAGGTTCATTTTGGAAAATTTACCTAAAAGTTTCCTACAATTTCGTAGCAATGTTTTTATGAATAGGATTGACTACAACCTGACCATCTTGCTCAACAAGCTAGAAACATACCAATCTTTGATGAAGGTTAAGGAATAGAAAAGTAAGGTAAATGTTGCCTCGTCCTCAATGAAGTTTCACAAAGGTTCGACCTCTGAAACTAAGTTTGTATCCTCTTCTTCTAGCACCATCAAGTGGAAGAAGAAGAAGGGAGGCCAAGGGAAGGTTAATTCACCTGTTGCTGACCAAAGGGGAAAGAAAGCCAAGGCTGCAAAGGGAATATGTTTCCAATATAACCAACAAGGACATTGGAAGAAGAATTGTCCTAAATACTTGGCGAAGAAGAAGATGGCCAAGCAAGGTAAATACTATTTACTTGTATAGGAAACTTGCTTAGTGGAGAATGATGATTCTGCTTGTATAATAGATTCAAGCACCACTAATCACGTTTGTTCTTCATTTTAGGGAATTGATTCCTGGCGGCAGCTGGTGGCTGGTGAGATGACGATGTGTGTTGCAACTAGACATGTCGTCTCAGCAAAAGTAGTGGGAGGATTCTGGCTTACTTTACATAAATCATTTATTTTATTAGAAAATATGTCTATAGTTCATGATTTGAAGAAGAACTTAATTTTTGTATAGTGTTTACTTAAACAATCATATACTATACATTTTTCTATAAACAAAAGTGTTATTTACAAAAATGGTATTGATATTTTTTTTTACTAAGCTAAAAGATAACTTTTATGTGCTAAGATCGTTAATAGCAAAAGCCCTCTTAAATACTGAACTTTTTAAAACTGCGGTAACTCAAAATAAAAGATAGAAATTTTCTCCACAAGAAAATGTCCATCTTTGACACCTAAGGTTAGGACTCATAAATCTTAATAGGATTGAGAGATTGGTTAAGAATGGACTTCTAAGTGAGTTTGAAGAAAAAAATTTACCTGTATGTGAGTCATGTCTTGAAGGTAAAATGACTAAAAGATCTTTACGGGAAAAGGTTTTTAAGCCAAAGAGCTCTTAGAACTTGTACATTCGAACCTATGTGGTCCTATGAATGTTAAGGCAAGAGGAGGGTTTAAATATTCATCACTTTTACTAGTGATTATTTAAGGTATGAATATGTTTATTTAATGCAACATAAGTCTGAAGCCTTAGAAAAGTTCAAGGAGTACAAGGCTGAAGTTGAAAATATATTAAGTAAAACAATTAAGACATTTTGATTTGATCGAGGTGGAGAGTATATGGATATGAAATTTCAGGATTATTTGATAGAAGGAAATGGGATGAGAACCCATGATACAATCTTCTTGTATGTCAATTTAGCAAACCAATGCCTTTAGCCACTCAGCCATGGAATTGTATCCCAACTTTCAGCGCCTAGTACACCTCAGCAGAATGGTGAATTAGAAAGGAGAAATCAAACCTTGTTGGACATGGTTCAGTCTATGATGAGATACACTTCCTTACCTGACTCGCTTTGGGGCTATGCAGTATAGACTGCAGCCTATATTTTGAACTGTGTTACTTTCAAAAGTGTTACTAGAACACCTTTGGAATTATGGAATGGTCATAAAGCTAGTTTGTGCCATTTTAGAATATAGGGTTGCCCAACACATGTGCTTGAGGATAATCCTAAAAAGTTGGAACCTCATTCAAAATTTTGCATATTTGTAAGTTACCCCAAAGGAACGAGAGGTGGTTACTTCTACGATCTTAAAGATAATAAAGTGTTTGTGTCAACAAACGCTACTTTTTTAGAAGAATACCACATAAAGGAGCATAAACCACGCAGTAAGATAGTGTCAACTAAGTTTTCCAGTGAAACTACTGAACTTTCAACAAGAGTAATGGGAGTCGATCTTACTAGGTCATGTTAGGCAACTCACTCAGTAAGGTCATATCCACCTCAACCGTTGACGGAGCCTCAATGTAGTGGGAGAATTGTGAACCTGCCTATTCGTTATTAGGTTTGACTAAAACCCTAGCTATCATTTCTGATGAAGATATTGATGATCCATTGTCTTACAAGAAGATAATCTATAGATCTCAAAATGGAGCTATGTACTTCAATTCAATTTGGGATCTTGTAGATCAACCTCATGGGGTTAAACCTATAAGTTGCAGATAGATCTATAAGAGGAAACAGAGTGTTGATGGGAAGGTGCAAACCTTTAAGGCTAGGCTTGTGGCAAAGGGTTATACCCAAGTTGAGGGAGACGATTATGAGGAGACTTTCTCACCTGTTGTCATGTTGAAGTCTATCCAGATACCCTTTTCTATTGTGTCATATTATGACTATGAAATTTGGCAAATAAATGTAAAGAATGCCTTTTTAAATGACAATCTTGAGGAAATTATCTATATGCAGCAACATAAGGATTCATAACCCAAGGTCAAGAGCAAAATGTTTGCAAGCTTAATTGGTCTATTTATAGATTGAAACAAGCTTCTCGATCTTGGAATATAAGATTTGATACTGCGATCAAATTTTATGGCTTTGATCAAAATGTTGATGAGTCTTGTGTATATAAAAAAAATCATCAACAGTTCAATAGCTTTCTTAGTGTTGTGCATAGATGATCTCCTACTCATTGGGAATGATATAGGTCTACTGACTGAAATTAAATATTGAATTCCAAATGAAAGATTTAGGAGAGGAAAAGTTTGTCCTGGGCATTCAGATCTTTAAGGATCGAAAGAACCAAATGTTGGCCTTGTCTCAAATATCATACACTAACAAGATGCTTGTCAAGTATTCGATGCAAAATTCCAAGATAGGTTTGCTACCTTTCAGGCATGAAGTTGCTTTGTCTAAGGAACAGTGTCCTAAGTGAACGAAATCTAAACATAGACATCCGGTGAGCGGAAGCGGATTGTTCCAAATCCCATTGAGAAAGAACACAAACATATTATAGTCTACAAGAAACAATTATGCATAAATAATAAATTATAGCATGCTACTTAGAAATGAAGATACAAGGGATAGAGTATGCAAATCTTTAAAGAACCTTTCTTTAAGTATCCCTCGATCGTTCAGCAACTCGATCAGAACACGATCTCAACAAACGGAACGGCCAACAGCACGAACTGATGAATCCTCAATCACTATCGAGTCCAACAATCACTATCGAGTCCAACTCGATCCTCGAACCTCAAACTGAACAGGAACACCACCATAAGTGTTACCCTGGTATTCTTGGTACGAAAATCCAGGAGTTGTGGGCTCTGTGTGACTTTGGATAGAGGAATGGAGGAGATAGACGATCGAGTAGACGATCAAGTAAATGGGAGAGGTATGAAGTCTATCATATAGACTAGATACTCGATCATTTAGTAAGTGAAGACTATCGTATAGACTTTGCTACTCGATCGCGTAACAACGAGTAAGCGAGTAACTATAAACTCGGTACACGATATAATAACTATCGTGTAGGCTGTGAGACAATATCGTTTAGTAAAACATTTTTACTCGATAGTTTTTTTTTTTTTTTTGTCAAATGATACGAATGAAAATCTACTGATTTTGGAAAACGATTTTCCTTTTATCTCACAATTACTATAACTTTTAATAACCTCCCACTTAATTGATTATTGAAGAAAAAGAATTAATTATCATATAATTAATATATTATAAATAAATATGATAACCAACTTATCATATTATATTTATAACCTATAGTTTTAATATTTCATCATATGTAACATATAAACTATAGTTCTTTTTCTATGTTATGGTATTTAATATAAATCATATTTATATTAATTCCTCCAATTAATGTATTTAATACATCAAATCAATTATATCACATATAATTTAATTAATTTAATTATTTCACATTTAATTAAATTTCCTCTCGTTAATTTGAACACTTCAAACTAACCCAAAATCTGATGCTCAACTTGAACCCATTGAGATACCAAGGGGACCTTATGGACCTATAGCTTGAAACTCCAATGGTACGTGAATAACTGACTAAACTCTTTAATCACGAGACCCACCATCCGTTAACTGTTGGTCACTCCACTAAAGACCGACAAATGCACTCTTCACACTACAGATATATTTCTATGTCCATTGGATATAACCAGTCAACAGTGCGATGACACTTCACAAATCGCTCGTAAGTACAGTTGGGCCAATTTATCTTTTTGCCCCTATAGTTACATCTAACTCCTTAAGTACCATTGATTCCTCTAATGAACAATAAGTCATAGTTCTACTATGACAGAGTCCTCTCTACCCAAGAGAGGGTGTGGTCACTATGTTCAAGACTCGGAATCAGCCCTTAAGGGAGCAATTTATCTACTTACCCCTTACTTCAGGGAACGAGTGAATTCCGTCTTGTGTAGCTGAGTTCCCAGCTCCTCAATCAGATGAATCCTTAAAATGGTAGGCTTGTTGAGTTGGCAATCTGGCCACTCTCACCCATACAAATCAAAGTACTACCCTGATGAGCAGGAGTTCCCAACTCACTCAGGATTAAGGTCGTGTCACCTATGGTCATCTTAGTGAAATGTTAGTCTCAATTATCAACAACGTGGTATAAAGTGACTAATCATTTCGTGGTCCAGTCTTATACAAACTCTTTGTATAGAATACCCTGTTCGCATGTCTCCACATGAATGGTCGAGATCAGACCATTTGTAGCACTTTACAACACTTGAAATATCTACAAAGCGGGTCGTACCCGTAGTGTCACAAGGATAAGGTATCCTTCTTTTATCCTTATACTATAGACCATTTAGGGTATTACTTAAGGCATGATCCATTTGTATGTCTCCACATAAATGCTTAAGTTACATAAAATAACCACGGATCTTAGTTTATTGGATTGAGTAAATGCTTATAAAATAACACTTATTTTATTAATAATAATATGTTTACAAAGTGTTTAAAAACTATGAGACTACCAAGAGAATTAGGACATCAATCCAACACTAAGACACCTCAAGAAGTCGAGAAGATGAAACATATCCCCTATGCATCAGTTATTGGTAGCTTGATATATGCGATGTTATGTTTAAGACCTGACATCTTCTATGCAATGGGGATAGTCAGTAGATATCACTCAGATCCAAAATTAGATCACTAGACTGCCGTTAAATCTATCTTCATGAATCTTTAGAGAATGAGGGACTACATGCTCATGTATGGGTCTAGGGATTTGATCCTTACAGGATATACATACTCTGATTTTCAAGCTAATAGGGATTCCAAAAAATCCACTTCAAGATCAGTGTTCACTCTTAACGGGGGAGCTATAGTCTGAAGAAGCACCAAGCAATGGAGCATTGTTGACTCCACCATGGAGGCAGAGTATGTAGCAATTTGTAAAATTGCCAAGGAAGCTGTCTAGCTCAAGAACTTCTTGACTGATCTGAAAGTAGTTCTAGACATGTCAAAGCCCATCACTCTTTATTGTGATAATAGTAGTGTTATGGCTAACTCCAGGGAGCGAAGGAGTCATAAACGTGGGAAGCACATTGAGTGGAAGTATCATCTAATACAAGAGATTATGCATCGAGGGGACGTGATCGTCACGTAGATAGCTTCAATGCATAGCGTTGCTGATCCATTTACAAAAATCCTCATAGTTAAGGTTTTGAGGGTCACCTGCAAAATATGGGTCTACGGGACACGCCTCATTTAGTCTAGGGCAAGTGGGAGATTTTGTACTGGGTGCGTATTTTATGCTCTAGTTTCTTGGTTTATGTGTACTTTTATATTAGTTTGACTTTTATAATGTACACCTCACTAACTTTAAGACAAGTGAGAGATTGTTGGGTTGATATCCTAAATTGTGTGAGTCTTGTAATTTGTAATTGTATTGTAAAAATATTTTATTTATCTAATAAACTCCAAGGAATTTTATTTGATATTTAGTAGCATTAACCTACAAAACCAATCAACTAATATTTAAGATTATCTTTTGTAGCTTAAACATGTATGTGGAGACATACAGGAGCTATAGTCTGGAGAAGCACCAAGCAATGGTGCATTGTTGACTCCACCATAGAGGCAGAGTATGTAGCAGTTTGTGAAGTTGCCAAGGAGGCTGTCTGGCTCAAGAACTTCTTGATTGATCTGAAAGTAGTTCCAGATATGTCAAAGCCCATCACTTTTTATTATGATAATAGTAGTGTTATGACTAACTCCAGGGAACGTAGGAGTTACAAACGTGGGAAGCACATTGAGGGGAAGTATTATCTAATACAAGAGATTGTGCATCGAGGGGACGTGATCGTCACGTAGATAGCTTCAACGCACAGCGTTGCTGATCTATTTACAAAAATTCTCACAGTTAAGGTGTTTGAGGGTCACCTGCAGAATATGGATCTATGGGACACGCCTCATTTAGTCTAGGGCAAGTGGGAGATTTTGTACTGGGTGCATATTGTATGCTCTAGTTTCTTGCTTTATGTGTACTTTTATATTAGTTTGACTTTTATGATGTACACCTCACTAACTTTAGGACAAGTGAGAGATTATTGGGTTGATGCCCTAAATCTCGTGAGTCCTGTAATTTGTAATTGTATTGTACAAATATTTTATTTATCTAATAAAATCCAAGGCATTTTGTTTGATATTTAGTAGCATTAACCCACAAAACCAATAAACTGATATTTAAGATTATCTTCTATAGCTTAAACATGTATGTGGAGACATACAAGTGGAGTATATTTAAGTGATAACCTAAACGGTCTGTAGTAAATGGATAAGGCTGGGTACCTTATCCTGGTGACACTATGAATACGGCCTCCTTTGTAGATGTTACAATTTTTGTAAAGTGCTACAAATGATCTAATCCTGATCATTCATGTGAAGACATGAGAGCGGGTGTTCTATACAAAGAGCTTGTATAAGATCAGACCATGAAATGAATAGTCTCACTATATAACACCGTTGATAGAAGAGACTTACATTTCACCCAGATGACCATAGGTGACTTGACTTAAATCTTGAGTGAGTTGTGAACTCCTGCCTATTAAGGCGGTCCTATAATTTGCATGGTGAGAGTGGCCAGTTCGCCGACTCAATATGCCTACCATTTTGAGGATTCGTCTAATTGGGGAGTTGAGAATGCAGCTACACAAGAAGAATTTCACTCATTCTTTATAGTTAGAGTAAGTAGAGAAATTGCTCCCTTAAAGACTGATTCTGGGGCTTGAACAATGTGGCGTCACACCCTCTCTTGGACTGAGAAAGGTTTGGTTATAGTTAGACTATGACTTATTGTTCATTAGAGGGATCAGTGGTACAAAAGAAGTTAGATGTAACTACAAAGGCAAAATGATAATTTTAGCTCAGCTATACTTATGAGCAATTTGTGAAGGGTCATTGCACCGTTGATTGGTTATATCCAGTGGACACAAAAATATATTTGTAGTACGAAGCATGCAGCTGTTAGTTTTTAGTGGAGTGACCGACAGTTAATGGAAGTTGGGTAATTTAATTAAAGAGTTTAATTAATTATCAAAATACCATTGGAGCTTCAATCTATAAATCTATAAGGTCCCCTTAGTAGCTCAACTGGGATTATTGAGAATCAAATTAATTTTGAGTTAATTTGAATTGTTCAAATTAATTGAGAAAATTAATTATATATCATATAATTAATATAAATTAATTATATTTGATATGATTAATATAATGTATTTGATGCATTATAATATAAAGTTTATTTTGAGAGGATATTTGAATATGATTCAAATATTAATTATATGAATTTGATTCATATAAAAACTATAGGCTAAAATTAATATGAATTTGGTTTATATTAAATACTATAGGTTAAATGAGAGAATTTCAAACTATAGTTTATAGGCTAAATTTAATATGAATTTGGTTTATATTAAATACAATAGGTTAAATGAGAGAACTCCTATGGATTCTCATCCCAAAAAAGAATACAGAGATTTTACTGTGATGGTGTCCAACCATTAGGCCATTAGGATGATCGAAATGTTCGTGAGTTGCAGATCTTTGAAGAGGATTTTTCATCAAGAACTTTTGTGTCTTCAAGGGTATGTAATCACTAAACCTTAAATTTTGGGCGTCGGGAGTTATAAACAACTTCCGACGAACTAATTAACTAGTCGGGAGTTAGGCCACTTTGAACCCAAATTCCCAACGTGAGTTATATTGCGTCGAAGATTCTACGGCATCTGGAGATAGCGTCTCTCCCAAGTAATAAACTCCCAACGGTTTTTTTAAACGTCATTAGAACCTCTTTTTCTTGTAGTGAAACTTAACAACAACAACAATAACAACAAAAATAACCCATAAAAAATGTATGTCTTTTTAAATTATATAAATTAAAAAAAAAAAACTACATGAAATATCCATAACTCACCACAACTAAACTCTACACCCGAAGAATACAAACCTTCTCAACCAATTCAATTCAACTTTATACCTCAAACACAGATAATTATTACCGACACAAATAATTATTATCTACAAACAATTATTACTCGCTCAACTCAATCCAACTTTTGAGTGTGAAATGCACCCTCAATTATTATTATATTTTTATGAAAAAGGATTATTTGATTTGTTTTCATTACTTTTGAATACAGAATAATTAATTGATGGGTCCAGATATTCCAATAAAAATTACTTTAATCGATGTGCATTTTACGAAAAGCATCCACTACAATAAAATTTTAGAGTATGATCATCAAGAATTATGGCTGACGTCTTGTTATTATACTTAGTAAATAATTTTGATTTAACCGAAAAATGATTATGTCGTTTTAAAAAGTATTATTATGTTTATGTAATGAGTGTTGGAAGAAAAAAAAAACAAAAGAGTGGACTTACATTTTAGTTCTTAACCTTTATAACTCAAAACAAGAAAAAATAAGTATTGAATCTCAAAATTTCATTGTCTTTTGGGGGAATACCTATTATTTGAAAAGTACATTTTTGAAATTTGAAGTATCTCTTTAGATATTTTTTATTTTAAAAAACCCTTCTTCAATATGTAGGGTTTGGCAAATTACATATGTCATGGGTCTCTAAACACTGAAACTATGTGTATCCTAAGAGAAATGTAATAAATCAATGGTAATTTGAAATGTAGTTATCATTTGATTACATTTAGTGTTGTTTACTTGTGTTGTGTACCCGTATACTAACATTTGGGGCCCACTTTCAAATCTGTAATAAAAAAATGTAACTCATTAACTAGCGGAGGATACTCAATCTAATTACGTTTTGAAATTACATTGATATCATTACCGTTGTTATTATTGTTACTGTTAGAGCATGAGAATTATGAATTTGTCATATTTAGCATTATTTATCGTTATTGTTTGACCTTAAACGATAACAATGACGATAATAGTAAATGTGACAGATTCATAATTCTAAGTAAATATGATCAAAAGTAAATTCAATTACGTTTGCGAATATGACCCATTACAATTGATCTATCAATAGAATCATATTACAATTACACTAATTTTCATTACAGATTAATAAACGTAGCCTAAGTGTTAAAAAGATCCATGACAATTCTCCACACCCAACATATTAAAGAGGTTTTTGAAGTTGTATATCACCTAAGTATTAAAGAAGTTTTTGTAATTGTCTACCAACTTGTCTATTTTTAAGAGTGGGGGCTCAAATCCCTATAACAAAAAGAATGGTGTAGTTTTTTACATACCTACAATCCATTTTTAGTGTGAATATAGGAAGTAGGTACTAAAGGATATTTCCTTGCTAGAGTTTATGGAAACAAGAAAGTATCTAGTGTTATGGTAGAATGTAAAATTTTTCGTACTATTTTTATTTATTGTTTATTGTAAAACGAGTATTTAAATATTATGTAGTACTTATATATTAAACTAAGGACAATGATTAGATGTATATTTTTTTTTTACATAATAAGTTTAATTTTAATACAAAATTATTTGTAACATAACAAATTTTAATTGGTTAACTGAGAGTTACAAGTTTAATTTTAATCAATTTTGCTTTAAAAACTTTCCCAAAAAAGTTAAAACTTGGACGAGATGAGACATTTTCATAGAATTTAGTAAATAAATCTTCCTTACAAGAAAATGAAAGGGGCTTCCATTTTGATAAGAGTAAACAAAACAAAACTACAGCAGTGAAAATCCCATCCATGCACCAAAAACTACAGCCGCAAAATAAAACTCTCCACCGTTAACTCTAACCGCAGAATTGCCGTCAGCATTTTGATCGGCCGGAGAGTCGTCCGGAGATTCCGCCGGCGAATCTGACATCGGTGACACTCCAACATCCGAGTCCCCCTTCACCTTACCCGAAGCCGGAGCCACCGCATCGGCAGTAAACAACTCTTCCGGCTCCAAAACCTTATCTATCAAAAAAACAACCAACGGAGCCTCATCAAAGAAACCAGCCCCATCCACCTTCGCCGTCACAATGCTAGTCTTAATGGTGACATCCTCGCCATCATTCTGCACCGTGAAGTCGAATTTAGCAGCACCGTCGGTGGCCAACGTATTGGTTTCACCGTTATTCGACTTCAAAACAGGCAACGGCATGTAAATCGGGACACCGTGGAACTCGAGGAGCGAGATTTTAGCGGGCGGAGTGAGGTTTTTGAACTTGGGCAAAAACTGGCCCCAAACATCATCGTTTGGGCAAAAAACAGTCAAGCCACCTTCAACGACGTCATTGAAGGCTTTTTCTGCGGCAGTGGAAGTTGCAAGGGCTAGAGCAAACGCGGTGCCGCCATGCGTAGCGAGCACGCTCGTGAGATTAAGTTGAGTCGAGTCGAGAGCAAGAGTCGGAGTCGGGGCCGGTGAATTGGTGGTGATTTGGGCATTGAAGAGAGATGGGAAGAAGAGGAGGAACGGGAAGAGAAGATTCATTTTAGGGTTTAGAAAATGAGATCAGAGTGAGGGAAGAGAGATTTTTGTTTGTTGGATTAGGGAAATGGTGAGGAACATGTGGAAATTAAAGTGAACGTAAAGTGAAAGCTAAGCTATATGGAGTAATAATGGAAGAGATCTCTTAATCAATGGAGCCTCATGCATGGGACATTATAGTAGTAATTATGCCTATTGGGACCTTTTAGTCTTTAATTTTTTTTCCATAATCCTAGGTTGAATTATGAGTTTACTTTATGAGTTTCTAGGATTCTATCTTATGAATCTTCAAATTTTAAAAATAGTCTGATAGTTCTTCAAATAAAATAGGATTTTATCCGAGTTGAGATTGAGTCACATTTTATAGTATTTTTGGACCAACCAAAATAATTACATTGTCGATGTAATGGACTAGAGATATATATAAAGATATCAAAAATCGATTCGACCAACCGAATTAACATCGGTCAGTCGGAAATAGGTCTCATCGGTGAGTTATTGGTTTTCTCATAAAAATGAAAAAAAAAAATGACCGACCAACCAATATATATATATTAGCGGCTTGTTTAGGATTCCTTGGACAAATGGCCAAATCGTTATAAACTTTTTAAAAATTAGCCAACAAAGTTTCTACTTGTAAAAATGGCCAACGGTCAATCTCATAATTTAGAAAATGACAAGTATGCCCCCTATTTTATCCCTTTGTATTTTATTAATCTCAAGAAATGACCTGATTTCAAAATTGAATCCCCTTTTTGGCCATTACCTGCAATTTAATGCCTTAGTGCCTTCAACCTTGGGATTTTTTTTTTTAATGTAGCCTAAGTTTCAATCCCACTTCTATGATTGATTTAGAATTTTTTTTAAAAAAATTGAAAATCATGTTAACCTAACACTAACACTTCTATCAATGTCGCTGGTAGACACCGATAGGTTTTATTAGTGTCTATCAGCATCTATCATTGATAGTTCTAAAATTTTGTTATATTTTATAAATATTTTAGTTCATTTTTCTATATTTAAAAATAACTCAATGTTAAACTACTAAGTACTAAATTATTACGAGTTCATTGAGTAAACCTAATTTTATGGTCACGTGTGATTATCATTTTTTTTTTATTATTCTTGTTTTGAATAACACTTCATCCAAGGTACTATGATATTACCCTACTACATCTATTCATAATTTGGTACGTCATCAAATGATATATTAATTTATTTTATGGGCCCCACAAATTATACTTTTGTGACAAGCAATGAATGGGGGTAGTATGGAAAATTTCTCCCTTCCAACTCTTCTCCAAAACACCCATAAAGTGTTTTCAACATCACTAAATTTAGATCATGTTTACCAATCCATAATAAAAATTGGTATAATTGTAATGAAATTCTATTGATAGATCAAACATAATAGACCGTAATCGATAAAGTAATTGGATTATTTTTTATCATATTTACTTAGAATTATAAATATGTCACATTTACCGTTATCACGTTTAGGGTAAAATGGTAAAGATGATAGTAAATATGACAAATTTATAATTTTCATGTTATAACAGTAACAATAACGATAATCATAACAACATCAACGTAATTTTCAAAACGCAATTGGATGGAGTTCCCTCCACTTTTCAATCACTTTATGTTTTTTATTACAAATTTTAAAAGTGAGTCGAAGATAATAGTACGAAAATAGAAAACAAGTAACCATTCTTTAGATTGATTAATTACGTTTTTCGTGAAATAGAAGTGGCCTCATTCACTCGAAGTTGGTAAGTTTATAGCTGTAATTGGTATTAACTACAAGTTAAAGAAAAGCCAAAGTCAAAGAGGGAGAGTGAAAATATGGGGAAGAGAGAATCAGAAACTCATGTGCTTTGGAAATCACTTCCTCCTTTGCTTTACAATGAAATCATTTAATAGATCCAAAGGAGAGAACATCATAAGTACAAGATATTCAATTTAAATCCCACCCAATAGGATTGTTCAAAAAACCCAACTACTCAAATAACTCAATCAATCTAATTCAACCCATATGATTTAGATTATGTTATCAATTTATTTAGGTTAGATTGAATTCAAATAAATAGAAAAATTTATAAGTTGGGTTGGTTCATGGATTCACCTAAAATAACTCAAACCAACTCAAATCAAATCGAATTTATTACTAATATTAAAAAGCATGTTATTTTTACTTATAATGCAATTATTTTTATTTTATTCATAATTTTTTTGATTAATTTATTCTCCAACTTCTAAAAATATTTTTTGTAGTATTTTGGAAAGAAAAATTTTATAATATAAATCAAAATTGGGCTATTAATTTTATTCAAATATATGAAAATAATTATATACAATTTTTACATATTAACATATTCATTGGTTGGTCGGGTCAATTTTTACATATTATAATTTTAAATTTACTTTACGGGTCTCACATAATTCTTAAACATTTGAATAAATAGCCCGACTAGCCTGAACCAACCCAACCAAACCTAAATGTTTCATGGTTGGATTGAGTTGGGTTCGTTATTTAATAAGGTTATTTAGGTTGAAGACATTTACAATCTAAACAACTGGGTTGGGTTTGGTTCATTATTTAATAGGGTTGACAAAAGAAATAGCAAATTTTAAAGTTTAAAGGCAAAAATATTTTAAAATTATAAAAATAGCAAAACAAATTTAAATAATAGAAAATAATAATTATTAAATGACCAAACTACCCTAAAAACAACTAATTTAAGTGCAAACGAGAATTCAAATATAAAATACTTCAAAAACAACTTGAACTTGAATACCACAAATATCTTGTATCTAAACATTCTAGAAGCAATAATTAAAAATCGTCTCATATGGTCTTTCACACTTCCAGCTATCAATAGGGCGTGTGCGAGGGAAGCCTACAATCAGGTGGCAATGGTCGTCAAAAGCTTATGGATGTCCACAACAATGGACTTACTCCAAGGTGAGAGCAGAGTTAATTGTGCCTTGTTGGCAAGTGAGTATTTGAAGAAATTGCAACCTTTGAATGATGTGACTAAACAAAGAGAATCCATCGAGGGCAAACTTAGAAACCCTATTTGATTTAGGATTGTGTCATCAATCCCCTAACGTCATTGTTGAAAATAATAGATATATCGTACATATAATGTATTTTCTCCATATAGCTTTGGTTGTCACTACATATAGCAAGAACCTGGTTCATATCATTCGCAACCTCACGGAGTCTACTGTTGTTTGATCTTTGTGAATTATAAAACAATTAGATAATATTTAAAATAAATTTAAATTAAAAATAATTAGATAATGTTCATTCATTTATCAGATGACCCACAGCTGCTCCCAGACGAGTGACCTAGCGCCTTGTGATATTATTATAACAATGAATATATTCTTGAGTGACATCCCTGTCAAACTGTTCAAGAGAAACCCCCACTGCAATAAACCTTGCACGACAGTATCATCGCACTACCAAATGTGCAACTTTTTCGAACCAATCTTCAGTCCTTAAGTCAATATCATACAATACGGGTTCAGTATTACAAGGCAATGGGACATCCTGCTGAAAACCGAATTGTCTCATCACCCTGTCAGGAAAATGCCACTCACCAATGTGAAAACATATGAGAGGACTCATCGTCCGCCATATGTTTTGACCATTCGTACAAAAATTAGGCAAAGTATGCATAATACGGCTCCTAAATAACCTAAAACACAAAATATTATATTAGAAAACATTAAAGATAAATACAATAAAAACGTGTATAAAATAATCAATTAGGTTCAGTGTAATGTACCTGACCAGGTTAAACATGCAGATCAAACATGTATCTATATTGGCTGATTATATGTGTGGTTGTCCTAGTCACACAAAATTTGTCTCTCCACCTAAAATTTTAAATTGATAATTTAGAATCAAAATTAACTAGATCAGTGATGTAAAAATTAAATTGAATTAAAACAACATACCGAGAACCGTAAGCGCGTCCAGCTAACTGAGCGTCATTAACATGTTGTAGTTGTGGAGCCATTGTTGGAAATCATTCCCAAGCCTATAGTTGCAAAAGTATGAGAGGCCCAGCTATCTCTCGAAGCTTTAGATCTTGTTGCTTTGCATAGTTGTCTATACAACCATGTCAAACATGCTTCACCCCACGAATACTACCCTGCATCATAGAGGTTAGCTAATAATGGCAGGAACATCAAGTGAACAAAATGACTTGATTTATCGGAAAACAGGCTTCCACCCATAATTTGTAGTATATAAGCTCGTGCATATCTTATGACGGTTTTCTCGTCTACATCATCTGTGAGCTCATGGAATTGTGTTCCTAACCATATCAAACTTAACCTCAATACTTTAATCTTGTCGGCAGGTGGGGTCGCACCGAGGTATAGTTGACAAACTTGTGACCAGTCATCGTACATAACTCTGGTGACTGGCTCACAATCAACAGGTAACCCCAACAACACTTCTATGTCTTATAGAGTGATAGTGCACTCTCCAACAGACATATGAAATGTATGCGTCTCGGACCTTCATCCCTCAACTAAGGCTGTGATCAGATGTCAGTCCAACTGAATAAATCCCAATCTGGCAACCCCATAGAATCCAAATGTGCGCAGTAGCAGTAGTATTCGAGGGTGAAGCGTGATAGTGCGCTGGAAAACTACCTCTCGACACCTGCAAGATATTTCTCCAGTAGTACGATCTCGTCATACAACAGATGATCGATGAATGGACTGGTCATACAAAACATCGGGATCAACAGGTCCTAGGTTTAAAGCCATAATCTGAAAGAAAAAAAATATTTATTTCTCAATTAAAAAAATATTTGTTTCTCAATTAAAAAAATATTTGTTTCTCAATTAGAAGAATAATGTACAATTTAATTAAATAATATACAACTTAATTAAAAGAATAATGTACAACTTTATAAATTATAATAAAAAAAATGAATATATAATAAAAGTATCTACACTTAATTTAATAAACATGATAAAAGAAGTATTTATTTCTCAATTAAAAGAATAATGTATAACTTTATAGATTACAATAAAAAAATGAATATACAATAAATTATTATAAAAAAATTGAATATACAATAAATTATTATAAAAAAATTGAATATACAATAAATTATAATAAAAAAAATTGAATATACAATAAAATATAATAAAAAAATTGAATATACAATAAAATGAATATATAATAAAAAAAATATTTATTTTTCAATCCCTAACTATTTGGAGTCTGTCTTAGTAACGAATGACACTTCCTTCAATTATGGCCTAACTTATTACAAAATCCACATCGTTGTTGAATGGCTGGTTATGTCCAATCCATTTCGTTGTGATAACGTGAACTTTTCGGTCTATCAGGTTTTCTCAACAACGATGGATCAGGATGTAAGATGGACATATTAGGGTGTGTGATCCAGTAATCTTCATGCGGTACAGGTTGAAATTAAAGAGAGTAACATTCAGCATACGTTGACAATTTATAGTAGTCCTCAATAAAGCCTTCGTAGTTCATGTTAAAATGTGAGTAAACGACCATAAAATATGAGCATGGAATGCTAAATGCTTGCCACTTGTTACATGAACAATACTGCTCGGCCCTGTTTAGTCTCAATATTTGAACGTTTCCTCCTTTGACATTGAGACTATGACATCCGGTCTTCACATGAAACACACCTTCATACCGATCGTATGATTGTACTTCATGTTTACTAGCTCTTGTAGCCCATTTATTTATTTTCTCGTGTGTGTACCCAGATTTTTATTCCACTTAGTATTATAAAATATGTTTGAAATAAATTGTTAATAACATATATAAAGATATAAAATATTACCGGGTGTATTTATCTTGACGCTCCAATGCATCCCTTATTTCTTCTCTTCTTTTCTCGAAATAATTCACGCATTTGAAGAATGTTATCTGAGCCAAAGCATTTATAGGCAACATTCGAGCTCCTTTGAGGACTCCATTTATGCACTCTGATAGATTTGTCATCATCCACCCATATCTGAATCCTCCATCGTGTGCTTAAATCCATTGCTCTAAACTAATGTTAAAAAAACTCAGACAGCTCCGATTTATTCCTTTGATATCTTAATTTCTTTATTGAACTTTCGAATTTGAAACTGACACCCGGCACAATAAACATAATTTTTCAATGAATTAAATTTATACTTTTTATTGAAGTTGCTGACAATATGTCGTAAGCAGAAACGATGTGACATTTCGGTCCTGTCCAACCATTTGCTGGATTGTTCACTGCTACGATTATATCAGTATGTCGATATGAAATTAAACACACCTCTTCGTGTGTTACAATTTCTCTCAGGTGTTTTAGGAACCATCCCTATGAGTCTGTGGACTCTTCATTAGCAACGGCAAATGCAAGTGGAAGAAGATGGCCGTTCGAGTCAACTGATGTAGAAATCAACAATTTTCCTTTATATTTGCCATACAAGTGTGTACCATCTATCTGAATTATCGGCCGACATTTATTAAAAGCTTCTATACAAGGACCAAATGCCCAAAATACAGAAGTTAGGATAACATGGTCTTCAGTAAGTGTTTCTTTAACTCTCCACTCTACACGTGTTCCGGGATTAGTCTACTTAACCATATATAACCACCTGGGTAACAATTTATAAGACTCATCCCAATCACCGAACACTTTAGCCAACGCTTTTCTTTTGCCCTCCCATACCCTATAGTAAGGAACATGATATCCAAACTTTGATTTGATGTCGGACTGCAATTGTGCCACACTGATAGATGGTTTTTCTCTTACGGCATCACATAACTCTTGTGCAATCATTGATGAATCCAATTGCACGTGACTTTGACTTAGTTCTGAATAAAAACATGTATGTTGCTCATCGTACTTAGTGATCTCAAACAAGCCATGCGATTTTTTCTTTATTGCACGAAGTATCCACTTGCAACCTTCCTCCCACTTCTTACACCGAATTGTCCAAATCGTTAGTGTCGATTCAACTACCTCATATGGTGCGTGAAATTTTATTGCAAAACATTTGACCGCATGTTGTAGCATTTCCTTATCTTGACAAATCATCCCTTTATACACTTGAGTATTGTCAACATCCACAAGGGCTAAAATTGGGTCAAGTGCTCAAATGCTATTACATTTATATCCAAATCGTTGAATGTATCTAAAAGCATCTCATGTTCACGACCATCGAAATCCAACTTTTCAAATTAATCATCCGTTTTAGTTCTAACGACTCTAGGTTGTTAGCTTCCATATCTTCATTATCACATGGCGATGCAACTGACTCCGGATCAGGATCAATATATTGAGTTAGATCTTCGATTTGGCTAAATGATGTATTCAAGTTTATATCCATCCCTATCCTATTTACATTTACATACAAATGCACTAAATTCGATAGTGGCATTACCATAGGGAATGACATAAACCTTATTGATCCTGATGGTTCTAAGTTAGGATGTCTATATATTATTTATATCTGATTTGTTCCCATATCTATACTAACTAACATCCCAACCATTTCAATGAATTGTTCAAATACAATTCCACTGTTCACATTTATGCTAAAACTCCCACTTGGTCGTTGGTCATAGTCAACTCCATCAATACCATCAATCATATTACCATTTGTAAACAACAAAAATCTCAAGCATTTACCTACTATTTTCTTAAAATAAAAATAAAAAAACAAACAAACAAACAAACAAACAAACATCAACTTTTTGTATTATACTTTTTATAAGAAGTATATTAAAAAATCACAATAATTTTGTATTAAACTAAAAATATTAAACTTTTAAATTTATAAACATAAATTTTTTAAGTTTTATGAACATTAACTTTTTAAACATAACAATAAATCAAACATTTTATAACTATTTTTAAACATAACAATAAATTAAATTTTTTATAACTATTTTTAAATATAACAACAAATTAAAACTATTTTTTCAAATTTAATACAAAATAAAAAATTAAATTAACTTAAACTTTTTCAAACTATTTTAAGCTACATTTTCAAAGTTAATACTAGAAAAATCAAATATGATAAGAAATATATTTAAAAAAATCACAATAATTTTGTATTAAACTAAAAATACTAAACATCAACTTTTTAAACTATAAACATCAATTAGTTAAACATAACAATAAACTAAACATTTTAACACTATAAACATCAAAGTTAATACTAAAGAAATCAAATATCATAAGAATAAACTAAACTTTTCAAACTATACTAAACTTTTTAAACTATACTAAACTTGTTAACTATCACAATAATTTTGTATTAAACTATAAATATCAACTTTTTAAACATAACAATAAACTAAACATTTTAACACTATAAACATCAAAGTTAATACTAAAGAAATCAAATATCATATGACATTTTAACACTATAAACATCAAAGTTAATTCAAATATCATAAGAATAAACTAAACTTTTCAAACTAAACTTTTTAAACTATACTAAACTTGTTAACCATCACAATAATTTTGTATTAAACTATAAATATCAACTTTTTAAACGTAATAATAAACTAAACATTTTAACACTATAAACATCAAAGTTAATACTAAAGAAATCAAATATCATATGAATAAACTAAACTTTTCAAACTATACTAAACTTTTTAAACTATACTAAACTTGTTAACTATCACAATAATTTTGTATTGAACTATAAATATCAACTTTTTAAACTAACAATAAACTAAATATTTTAACACTATAAACATCAAAGTTAATACTAAAGAAATCAAATATCATATGTATAAACTAAACTTTTCAAACTATACTAAACTTTTTAAACTATACTAAACTTGTTAACCATCACAATAATTTTGTATTAAATTATAAATATCAACTTTTTAAACATAACAATAAACTAAACATTTTAACACTATAAACATCAAAGTTAATACTAAAGAAATCAAATATCATATGAATAAACTAAACTTTTCAAATATCATAAGTTCAACTCACAGATTCAACGGTAATTCTCTTTTTTCCTTCAAAATGACAATGTTCATCCTTTTTTCCTATTATTTGTTATCTGGCAATAACTACAAAAAAATTAAAAGAAAAATTAGAATCTATAAGAAAATAATAATATAAGAACAAAAATAAAATTTATAATTATTCTTAAAAAAATAAAAATTTAGTAGAGTAACGAACCAGTATAGTTCGTGATCAAGGGTTGTGTGAGAAAAATTTGTATAAATTTGTATCAAAAATAGAAGAATTGAAACAGAAATGGAAAGAATGAGTTAAAAAATGGGAGGAGGGGGATATTAAGAAGAAGAGAAATTGAAACGAAAAGCAAATGGGAGGAGAGGGAGATGATTTCGAAGGGCAGTGAGCAATTAGTAGAGGAAGAAGCAGATGATCTCAAGGCAGTAAGCAAAAGATGATTTCAAAGGCAGTGAGCAAGAGATATTTTCGAAGGCAGTGAGCAAGGAAATGAAATTTGGGGTTTAAAACCACATAGGTCGAGTGTTCAAAACTCGATCCACGAGTTGCAAAATTAAAGGTGGTGGTTGAGGGAGGCAGGACATGCGTTTAAAGCTGCCCAGATTCCTTGGTCAACAGCGGCAGGCATGGTCAGCAGCGACAGCGACAGAGGATGGCAGCAATGGGACGGATCATGGTACTTGTCGAGGGTTGAACTTTCAACCTACATAAGTCGAATGTTCAACGTTCGACAAGTCTTGCTTGTCGAGGGTTGAACTTTCGACTTATGTAGGTCGAAAGTTCATGCAAACACTTTCTCGAGTTCTCAACCTTCGACCTCCATCTTCGTCGAATCCTCAACTCTCGACTTCTAGCCTTGAACAAACAAAACAACCACATATCTCTAATTAGTTTCAAAAACACCATATTTTTCTAATAACTTTCCAAAAATACAATATTAGAATAAAAGATCCAAAATCCAACATCTTTATCTCTTGAATCCGTTAGGTTGAAATCTCATAACTAACAATTCCAATTATATTGTATTTCTATTGAGAATTACGGCCTCATAATCGAAGATTCCATTATACTGGATTTCTAGTGAGAATTGATACTCGCAGCACGCTTTTAACCAAAATCTTATTAATTTCGTTTTTTGACAAAAATTAAATGAACCCCTCCAATTTTGCTATTTCCTCCGATTTCGCTATTTAACAAAGATTAATTGGACCTAAAAAATACTTTAATCCAACCCAACCCAGCCACGAATACTTTAGTACCCAAATATGATTCATTATGTCTTCTTTTTAAGTTGATTTATGGATTTTTATTTTTGATAAACCATATTTGGATCTTGTATGGTATTTATTTAGTTAATACATAAAAAGTTTCAATTGTGTCGATAAACTCTAAATCAATCCTCTATCTAATTGTTATTATTAGCATACTAAATAAAAAAGTTGACATGATACGTCCAATAGATATACATTTTAGTTGACATGTAATAATAGTTTAAAATTTTGGTCGAATTCTTGTAATTTCGAGAATTCAACCCGCCCGAAATTTCGGATGTGGGAATTTTGATTTTTCCCCATTCTCGAAATTTCAGTGGAAATTTCAATTTTTCATTGAATTTCTCGAAATTTTGATGAAGATTTTGAAAAATATCAAAATTTCGATTTTTTTAAACACTTAGGCTCCATGGAAGTTTTATAAGGTTTTTAGACTTGTCTTGATTACATGAATTGTATAGTTTCACACATCAATATATAATTTCACCTGAATTTTAAATTGATGTAAATTTTATTTTTTTACCATCCAAAGTTTTCATTTCCAAGAAACCAAAATTGAGAAAAATAATATAACATATTTTTTTTTAACTTCATTGAAACCTTTTTTTTATTGAATTTTCAAATTATTTCACCTCAAAATTGAATTGAAGTTTTATTTTTTACCATCCAAAGCTTTCATTTTCAAGAAACCAAAGTTGAGAACAATAATAAATTATATTTATTTTTAACTTCATTCAAACACAAACCATTGATTTTTCACATCATTTCACCTCTAAATTAGATTGATTTAAGTTTTATTTTTTTTACCATCCAAAGCTTTCATTTCTAAGAAACCAAAATTGAAAAATAAAACATATATTTATTTTTGTTTCATCCAAACCTTTTCCATTGAATTTTCACATCATCTCATCTCAAAATTGAATTGATAGTTTTTATTTTCAAAAAAAAAAAACTTAGAAACTATGTACTTTGGTCAAAATAATTATTCTTACTCAGATTATGATGGTCCTTCAAGATTTGATGATAACAATTTTCAGCCAAACTTTACACCGAATAATTATTATCCATCTAAAAGAGGAAGATCATGGACCAATGAGATGTGGATACCAATAGGGTCTAGGAAAATTGACAAAAATGACTCATTAGAAGTTTTCCTTTGGAAAAAATGACCATTTTTTTTTTTAAAATGTATTTTTAACCCCTCAAAATTTACCGTAGGTAGAAAAAGACTATTATACCTTTTTTTTTTAAGAAAAAGATTCAAAACCCCAATCCCTCCCTCCATGACCATTTTCTTGTTCAACCCTTCAAATTCCTTTCAAAACTCCTCACATTCTTTTAGTTTTTCTTCAACATTTTGTTTCATCGTCTTCAAGTTTATCTTCATCAATTAAGAATTCATGCACATTTTAGGAGGATTTTGGTATTGGATTTTTTGGAATTGTTCTTGATTATGTTTTTGCCTTTATTCTATTATAATAGCAAATTTTTTGATCTTGTGTGAGCTTATTTGATTCAAAAAAGTTGAATTTTTTTGTAACAAGTTTATGGGTTTTTATGTGGTTTCATAATTTTTTAGATTTTTTGTGAAAAAATGTTGCACTTTAGAATGATTTTGAGGCCTATAGATAGTATATAAGTTATTTGTACAGTAGAAACCATTTTTTTTTTAAACTCTGATTTTCAAATTTTGAGATGTCTCCAATTCAATGAAGCTTGGTCGGACTTCATTAGATCGAGCAGGACTTGTGAGGAATCGAGATTGGGAAGGAGGTCGGGAAGGGAGAATTGGGCCAAAGTTTATGCCGACCAGAAAGGGGGGCGGGCCAGGCGAGAAAGGGAGGGCACTAGGTGAGTGTGGGCGAGAAGAGGAGGGGACCAGGCAAGAAGGAGAGGGGACGATTTTTTGGCTTAGTCTTGAGACCGACCGGGTATGGGGTCGGGCCAAAAAAACATGAACGGGTGGACTAGGCAACTTGGGAAACGGGGTGGGATCGGGCGAGAAGGGAAATTGACGTTACTATTTTTTGGCCCAATTTCGAGCCCAGTCGGGTATGGGGTCGAGCCAAAACACAGTAACAGGTGGACAAGGTGACTTGGGACTAGGAAAGGTGAGTGGGACCAGGTCATCTTCGAAGCTAGCTATTGGTTTTTGGCTCGATCCCGGGCCCGATCCGGTATGGGGCCAGGCCAAAAACCAATAGCTATAAGGTTGGGTCTGGGCGACTCAGGACTGGGAAGGGCCGGACCAGGCAATCTTCGAAGCTAGCTATTGGTTTTTGGCCCGATCATGGGCTCGGGCGGGTATGGGGCCGGGGCAAAAACCAGTAGCTTACATTTATTCTTTTTATTTTAAAATATTATGACGCATTGTTATATTGTGTTGACTTCTAATTTATCTATTTGATGAAAAATGTAGGTTATAATAGAACCAGAAATGAAGGTTCATCCTAATGATCATTTTCCTGTTGCCCTTTCATGTTGTTCCCATAGAGGAAAGGTTATCCCTAAAATTAAGAAAAAAACTAACTCCGACACAATTAGCCATGTTTGGATAAACATGTTTTGGTCCTCTCCTCGACACAAACATCATCTTCAATGGACCACTGATTCATTATATTTTTCTTCGAAAGGTAGAGGAACCTAAGAGAGATGTTATTAGTTTTAATATTATAGGGAATAAGGTATCATTCAGCCAAATAGAGTTTAACCTTATTACTAGATTAAAACATTAAACTAAAACTATGAAAGGAGAAAAATCTTTTGTTAGATGTTGCATGAAAATGTAGAATAAATATACATGCATCTTATGATATGTGTTAATCTCCATGCATCGATGGTCATGCATTGGACTAAGAAATATGCAAGATGCGTTTAAGAATATATGTGATGACCATGTGTTCCTGACACAATTTTTCTTGCTCTCTCGCCAAGTATAACGAGAACAAGTTTCTCGGGGTGATCCGAGGTCGAATTCAGAGACTTGTAACTAAATGTTATTTGTGAAGTAATGCGTTTGAGGCGATGGATAAAAGTAAAAAGATAAAAATTAAAGGATTATGCACTACTCCTCTCCTAACTAAACAGATTGAGTAATGGAAGTTTAACTAAAAGAATTGATAGAGATGCAGCAGTCGTCAATGCATAATAATGTTCATTATGTTAGGTCGCCCAAGTAATCCTAGCTCGCCACACTAACGCACCGCGCACCTCTCGGTGGCTAGCCGCATGCTTATATCTCTATAATCCATGGTTGCGACGAGTATAAGATCATGTCTATCTCTAGGAACAATGCATACTTCGCTTTAGTGTGTCACTAACACCCTCTAAGGCTGTTAATTGTGGTTAATCAATTTATAGACAAGCATTGCAACAGCCCATAGACAAGCGTTGCAACAGCCTCACACCAAACGAAGAGGATTAACTCATTATACTTGCACAACGCACACCTCTCAGTGGGTTGCTACATGCGTCCTATCTCTAGGTTACACGGTTGAGTATGCGATCGCCTTTAATAACTAAACGGTGAAGGTAAACGATGACATAAATAAAGAAGATGAAGAAAATGGCGCTAAAGGAATTAAGATATGCATTGATTACAAAATGTCTTAATATCTTAAGTTAAAATGTAATACAATATAGGGGCAATAGGAGAAATGGAAGGCTCAATGAAAACAATCTCTTGCTTTTCATCCGAAATGTGTCAAGGCTACTGGTGGCGCCATGGATGGATGCTGAAGATGTCTCTCTCGAGCTCTATCTCCGGCAAAAGCTTCGGTCACCACTCAGAATGGTTTGTGAAGTGAAGAATCCTCAAATAAAATCTCGCTCATGCTCTCATCTGTGATCGCAAGCATCTGCTTTAAGGCAGAAGCTCAAATACTTTGAAGTGAAGGTTCAAGGTGTTATTTATAGAGTTTAAACGCCGACAACATTCATGATTGCGTTCTGCCTCACTACTGCCTTTGTCGCAGTATGGGCAATGTCACATCATCTTATCTTGTTGATACTCCCAAGGTATGCATTCGAGCTTATTTCTCCTGAATTGCCAACGCATTCCATCTACCTTGCGAGCAGTCTGTTATCACTTTATGGACGCAACATTCTATGCGGCGAACTAATCTTTGTGACAATCATCTCATGCGATCATCCTTGCGGCGGTCTGGGACCGATGCATGCGATCAATTCTTGTATCTGCAAAAATGGACACTTTGACGCGGAATAATGCATGGTATAAGATTGGTGAGGATTTTTGGTCCTGATTGACGCAAGCTCACTTTTTCACATGAATTCTTAGTATTATCAACGCATATTCTGCTTATTAGCCTTCATAATTTTAAGAAAAAGGCTACAATAACTTGTATTTCTACGAGCTATCATTAGACTTAGAGCTAAGTATCTAAATGACAATGAGGGTATGAAGGCATATGAGTTGCACTCTATTTTTCCAAAACTTGAGTTCGAAATGATGGAACTTGAGACATACGCAACGGAAAAAGAACCTAATTACACTTTAATTGCTTTTAATTTAAAGGAAAAAACATGCAATTTGAAGGAAAAAACAATAATTAACTTACCTTTGAAGCTCCCAAAAACTGTTTTTCCTTGCTGAATCTCGACCCGAACTCTTTCAGACCACAACTAGAGTTGATCTACTATCCTTTGGACTCAGAACTGAGTTGTGGGACCTGGTGGATGAAGAAAACCAAGAGAGAGAAAAAAGATGGAAAATAAGAAATGGACTTTGGGTAGGTTTTTTGGGTTTTTTTTTTTTAGCCAAATTTTAGAAAACAATTTAGCAAAATAGGCAAAACTCTTTAATCTAAAATAGAAAGCCCAATTTATAGAAAAAAGTCATGCAACAAATGCATGAACCAAATCCATAAATACCTAACACCTATAATCCACTATCTTAGTGTGCTTAATGTCTCCACTATAAGCTAACACCTAGCCCATTATTTTGTTAGTGAAATTATCCAACAAAAGTTTGGATTTTTCCACTAACTTTAGTCAAAGGGCAAAATAGTCATTTGGTCAAAGTCAAACTTTGACCAAAAAGTCAACATTTTGACTTTTTATGATTTTTTTTCTGTGTTGACTAATTTTGACCTCCCGAGCATGAATCTGCATTCATTTTCTCGAAATTCAAATCACATTTGAATATAAGGTCGGTCAAAGTTTGACTTTTCAAAGTCAAAAGTCAACTCTTTGACTTTTTACATCTTTGACCATTTCCATTATTTTCAAGCTTCCGAATATGAACATTTTCATATTCTTGATATTCAAATCACATTTAAATATTAAAGTTGTATCTCTAAACTGAAAAACTCGACCACTATATCACATATACTTGTCGGTTTCTCTCTCTTCACCTAATTCAAACAATTCGAATCATTTTATCATACTGTTCTAAGTTTATTCCATATGAGCTAGTAGGGGAACCTAATGGACCTATAGATCATGGGCTCTAATGATCCGAGATTAGCTGACTACACTCTTTAGACGGAGCTAATCAACATTTGTTAACCAACGGGTCATTCCACTATAGTCCCGTAGTTGCACTCCCTTCACTATAAATATATTTGTGTCCATTTGATATAACCATGATTAGTAAACTAATCCTTCATAGGTTGTTTGTAATCTCGGCTAGGTAATAAAAACCGTTTTACCCCTGAGACTACATTTTATTCCTTAAGTTCCACTAATCCTCTAATGAACAATTAGTTTAAGGTCCAACCTATAAACCGAATCCTTCTCGGGCCAAGGAGAGGGTGGGGCCCCTTGTTCAAGACCTGGATTCAGTACTAAAGGGAACACCCTATCTACTATCCCTATAATGGGTATGAGTGAATTCCGTCTTGCACCCTATGTTCCCAGCTATCCACCCGACCTTACCCCTGAAATGAGAGACTTATTGGGCCAGCGATATTGAGCTGCCCTCACCTATGCAGATCTAAGGATAATTCCGAGTGAACAGGAGTTCATAGTTAGCTCAGGATTAAGATTAAGTTACCTAGGTCATCAATTAACGAAATAGTCAGTTTTATACATAAAACGACATTTAGAACGTAAAAAGTGACTATTTCATAGTTCAATCTTATGTAAACTCATTGCATAGGATGCCCCCACTCACATATCTCTATATGAACGATTCAAGATCACATCGTTTGTACTAACTACAAAGTGGGCCGCATCCATAGTGTCCCCAAAATAAGGCGCCTAACCTTATTCATATACTATAGACCATTTTGACTATATATTTGAACTTGATCCACATTTATGTCACTACATAAAGTTCAAACTATATTAAATAGCCTCAGGACCTTAGTTTATTGGATTTAAGATTACAATTTCAATAACAACTTTATTGAAAAACAAAACAGAATATGTTTATTAATTTACAAACTACGAGTTTTAGGACATAAAATCCAACACGAAAACGATGTTGATGCAATGAAAATTGTGTTGTTTTATTTTATTGAGTTTTCTATGATGAGTAGAGAGGAAAAAACAAATGGATTTTGAAAATTTAGCGATCATAGATGATTGGAATAGAATTTGTAATGAAGACTGAAGCAAGAAAATTTTTGCAAATATAATTAAACAATTCAAACAAGGATTGAAAGATAAAGCACAGGCGTATAAGGACAACGCAGATGGAAAACAACAATGTACAGTCTTTACTGGTTTCCCATGCTTTTCAAGTAATTTAGTTAATTCAATTTAATGAATATTCATTGAAGTACACCACTAATACACACTTACATTTCATATAGGTATGGACATATGAAACGATTTCATCATTATCTGATCGCATTGCAAAAAGATTGAATGACAATGCGATATCACGTATTTTGAGATGGTCTTGCTCACATTCTCGTCCATATGGGGTGATTAGAGATGAAAGCTTCGGGTCAGATGCAGTATGTTCTTTTTTAAGTTTTTTGAGTTAGAATTTTTTTCATGATTGGAATTTTTTTCATGATTGTAGCTTCTTAGTTTATTTATTCATGATTAAAATATTTTGTAGGTAAGGATCACATTGCAACTCGTTCCATCTGAGGAAGAGGTTCAGTTTATGAATCACGTTATGGAGCCACCCATCCTTAATTGCACCACTTGCACCACTTACACCGTTGGAACTACCTCTACCCACAAATGATGGCGATGTTGCTGGACCTTCAAACACTAAAGAGGTTGATCATAGTGATAGTGAGCAAAGGAATTACTGGAAAACCAAGAAGAAGCGGAAGAAATATCCTGAATTGATTAAGTTAATCAAAGGTCTTGATCATCACATGAAAAGTTTGGAACATGACCTAAAGAGCATTAAGAAGTACTAGCAACGATTATCGAAGGTAAGGATATACCGTTATGATCCTTGTTGTCTATTCTCTTCATACGTAATTTATCCTATCTAATACCTATGCATGCAGGGAAAAGACGTTGATTGCACTAGAAGTGGGAACGATGGAGGTATGAGTGATCATGCTATGACAAACAATGGTGATAGGGATGGTCATTCTCATGGAGCTCTAGGTGTTGTAGGAGGTGATATGGTACTTGTGGTTCCAGGTGACGATGTTATAGATGAAGGGTCAGCCATTGATGGACGGAAGGACGAGGTATGACCTCGTTGAGAAGTTAATGATCAAAACTATTGATGTAATATTGTCGTTGAGAAGTTAGGATATATCGTCATGATCCTTGTTGTCTGCTCTTATCGTCGTCGTCTTTCTATTTAGTATGTAGGTAAATTTATTGTTGTAATTCAAAATAATAATTGAAATTTTATTATTTCTTTGAATGAATAACACTATAATTGACATAGAAGTGTAGTCGTCATCTATAAGTTCACAAGACTTTATTAATTTTGTGTAGGTTGATCAAATAACATTATTCTTATTAATAATAGTGTAGCCATTATTTATTGTGTAGGTTGTCGATATAAGTTCACAAGACACAAAAAATCTAAATGTAATGAAGGTCGCGATGGCTAAATGAGGAAAATTTCTTGGAAATTAACTACACCGTGGAAAAACACAAGGAAGTATTGGAAGATGCAAAAAATGTAGCAGAAGTACGATCCCCTTGTTAACATACATGAAGATCTTAACATTAAATTCCAGAAGTGGATGGACAACGTAGACCCTGCTGTGATGATACGTATGCATATGCTCAAATGGATTAAAAAATGGTTTAATAGTTTGTTAACACCATTTGAATTGATGAATGACAAGGTATATAACCTTAATGAAGATTCTCGTGTGTGTATAAGTGTCCCTATTTAATTAAACACTCAACATTTACGTGCAGGTAATAGACACATTGTTTATGTTCATAAAAACGAAAATACAAGCCCAACTGGACTTGTATCGTCAAAAATTTGCCATAGTTGACATTGTAGTAATGGTACATTATATACATTATTCCATAGGTTCATGCAATCAACATTGTCTGATTTTCTCATTGCTTTAGAATTTCCTAAGATGCGATCGTCATACTATTGATTTGAGTAAGGCGATTAATGTATTAAAGTACGTCAATGGTAAACACACTGACCACAATGTACCTTGGAGCAACGTCGATGTTGTTTACATGTCTTTCAACCTCTCTGGGATGCACTAGGTGCTTGTTTATGCGGACTTCAAGGTCATAGAATTAATCGTGTTTGATTCATTTATTAGATTACATTCGAATGCAGACTTGAAACATGAAATGAGATCAGTGTGAGACCCCGTTGATTGTATGTCATTTTTGTTGTGACCCCGTTGCCCACATCTAAAACACCTGTGGACTTGACGAAATTCACCTGCAGAAGAAAATCTTATTGTTCGTGGGTGACCTACACTTGGATCTCTTTTTGGAGGCAATGTTTCAACATCGACGAAGGCCGATGATTTCTTCCATTCCGAAAAGTGTCCAAGTGGTCGTATAGTTTCAGCATACGCAACCAACACTAATTCAACAGAGTATACCCATGAACAAAGAGAGATAGGATTAATATTCTGAACCCTGCATGCAGCAATCGTGTGTGAACAAGGGATTTCATAATATCAAACTTGCAACAAATGCATGTTCTTGCGTGAATATTTACACGGCCTCCTAAACCTCCATTTATCACCTCGAACTCATGTTGGTCAATTAGCCTAACTTCATGTCTATTTACTTTGTCTGCCACGTCACAAATTATTGACATCGCATAGTCCGATAGTCTGGACGTACTGTTTGATGCATTTGTTCGACGTATGTAAAATATGTCCTGTAACCAACCTCTAATATGGTCTAGAAATGACGTGATTGGTAATTTTTGTGCATCTTTCAACACTCCGTTTATGCACCCGGCGAGGTTTGTCGTCATTTGTTGTACCTTATGTTACAGTGGTACACCCTAGCCCACCGCTCAAGACCAATATCTTCTAGGTATTTGCATAGACCTGGATACCCTGCAGATTGACTCCAATGGTAGTTGAACACAGAATCACGACTTGCCTTGGCTGCTTTGTCGAAAATATCCAAAATATCGTTATTCTTAAAATTAGTTACTAAATTAGCTTTCAAGTGATGGATGCAGATACCATGAAATGCTTTTGGGAAGATCGTGATAATTGCCTTTTTATGTTTAGGTGTCTGTTTGATACGATAACCAAATCACAAACTTGCCCAATTACACATCTTAATTGCTGAAAAAACCACACCCAAGATTCATCAGTTTCTCCACCAGATATATCGAACGCGACTGGGTATATTTGATTATTTCTATTGACCCCAGTCGCAAGTAAAAGTTTACCACTGTACTTACCCCTTAAATGTGTTCCATCTACAATTAAAACAAGGGGAATGCAGTTTAAAAACCCCCTAATGGAAGCACCAAGAGCCATGAAGACGTGCTTGAAATATTTATCTTCCTACAGATCATATTTAAATGTTGAACTAAGATTTTCAATTTGTAAGGTTTCACCAAATTTAGGTAACTTCTTATAGGATTCTTCTAGTGACCCCCAAACAAGCATTAACGCTTCTTCCCTTGCCCTCCATGCCTTGTCGTAACTTAAACTCACACCAAACTCTTGTTTTATATCCTTCACAATGTCCTTCGGTCTATATGAACGACTAACATCTTCAAACTTCGACTTTATTAAATGTCTGAGAACCCAACTAGAAGCTTGTCTATGATCGTTAGTCAATATTTCATTTCTACATGTGTGGATATTGTCATACTTAGAGATCTTAAATATTTCACAATTTTTCAATTTAATGGCTAGAAGTCTCCATTTGCATTCTTCAACTAAGCATATAACTTTATATAATGTTGTGATCGACTTCTTCACCCTAAACTGAAAGTTACCTCTAGTTGTTAACATAGATAACTGCATCTTTAAATCCTTCTTAGATATAAATGTTGGGGTTGATGCCCTAAAGTCTCGTGTCTTGTAGTTTGTAAACATTTTTCGTACGAACACTTGTGATGTATAATATATGATATTTACTTCACTTCTTGACTTTGCACATTTAGATGTTTTATTTGCTTTATCACAAACCAATAAACTTAATATCCCTGGTTGTCTTATTATAACTTAAGCATGTATGTTTACATACAAGTGGAGCATGTCTTAAGTGATAACCAAAATGGCCTGTAGTATATGAATATAGGAAGGAAACCTTATCCTGGTAACACTACAGACACTGCCCGCTTTGTGAAATAGTTACAAGTGTTGCGACTTGTCAGAAATGGTTTGATCCTGATCATTCGTGTAGAGGACATGCAAGAAAGGGCGTCCTATACAAAGAGTTTGTATAAGACCTGACCACGAAGTGTTAATGTTTCGTCATATAACTCCATTCATGACAGAGACTTCACTTCACCAGGATGACCATAGGTAACATGACCTCAATCTTGAGTGAGTTGGGAACTCCTGCCATTGAGGGCGATTCTTTAATTTGCATGGGTGCGAGTGGCCAAAGTGTCGACTCAAACCTACCACTTTGGGGATTCATCTGATTTGGGAGTTCAGAACTCAGCTTCACAAGATAGAGTTCACTCCTTCCCCGAAGTAGGGGTAAGTAGATAGATTGCTCCCTTAAGGACTGATCCCAGGGCTTGAACGATGTGGCACCACATACCTTCTCATAGCCCGAGAGGTTTTCACACATAGTAGGACTATGTTATATTGTTCATTAGAGGGATCAATGGTACTTAAGGAGTAAAATGTAACTACAGGGGCAAAACGGCAAATTGGCCCAGCTATACTTACAAACATCTGTGAAGGGTCATCGTACTGATGATTGGTTATATTCAATGGACATAGAAATATATCTATGGTAAGAAAAGTTCAATTGTCGGTCTTAGTGGAATGTCTGTCAGTTAATGGATGGTGGATATCGTGGCTAAAGAGTTTAATCACGTACCATTGGAGCTTCGAGCCACAAGTCCATAAGGTCCCCTTGGTAGCTTGGATACAAGTTAAGAATCAGGTTTTGGGTCAGTTTGAAATGTTCAAATTGACAAGGGGGAGTTCGATTATATATGATATAATTGAACTAGTTAATTATATATGATATAATTGACTTTATGTATGAGATATGTTAATTTGGAGGAAATTGGATATAAATATGATTTATATCTAGTGGAGAAAAAATACTATGGTTAATATATGATATTAAACTATAGGTTATGAATATAATGTGATTATATTTATTATTTATTAATTTGATAGTTATGGGATAATTGGCCGGCGTCTCTTCTGTTTTCGTAACAAATGAGTAAGATGAATAATCCCTTTGAGACGCTTAAATAGCTCACAATGTGTTAAGCATTGGAAGAGATAGCGTTTATGTGTGTCATTGCTTAGTAAAATCAGAGCCTAGTGCTAAACAATCGCTTAACGCTTACACCCGTGCGCGCCTTGTACTAAACGATCGCTTATCTTTTACTAAACGATCGTTTAGCGCACAAACTTTACTAAACGATCGCTTAGCTTTTCCTACATGATTGTTTAGACGATTGCTTACCTTTTCCTACACGATCGTATACTTCACCTAAACGATCAAGAATTTTGTCTATACGATAGACGAGTTTTTTCTCCCACTTGTTTGATCATTGTATACGATCTCTTTACCTCATCCCCTCTACCAAATCCGAACAAAGCCCACCCTTTGGATTCTCACTCTAAGAATACTGAGAGCTCCGAGTGGTGGTGTCATCCTCGTTTCCTTCTGTTCGTGGTAAACTATTGGGTGTTGTTGAATGATAGCTTGCCGTTCCAGCAAAAGCAAGATTTGCTATGAAGAAAAGTCTTCAACTGGTATGATCTCTTGGTCTCTTATTTATTGATCCTTTAAGCATGCCAGTAATTTAGTGTTGTGAATGCATATTTGTATGTTTGAATGTATATGTGGAAATTCTGTCACAATGAATTGGAAAGATCCACTTCTGCTCATAGATACTCTTGTATAAGAGTTCCTTCAATAAATATGTCACCAACTTGCACATCTTCAAAAGAATACGACTGGCCTAGCATGACGATTGTGCTACTAGATGGATATGACAATGCATGACCCGTTGCATGTGACAAGCCTCCATAGTCTTTGATTGTCCGTTCTTCTGCAAAGGTGTTTGGTGGGTATTAATCTTGGGTTCTTCTCCATCATCATTCTCTCTCCAAGACCAATCATTGAAGTATTGACCTTGGTCTACATCATCACCTAAGTTATGAGTAGCCAAATTACTAGAGGACGAAGTAAATGATAGGTTAAAATATATGGGGATTCTCCCTCCAACTCCATCTTGCAATGGCCATGGCCTAGATGTTGAAGAGATTTCTTCAGTTTGTTGGATATATGAATTTTTTGGATGAAATCCTTGATTACTTGAACACTTTGGAAGCATGGATATGTAAAGAGGTATTACTAAGACCTCTTCCCATGTGAGGAATGTGTGTAGATCTTCATCATTCCGAATTACAAATGCAGGAACTTTGGATCTCAATTGAAGTTTACATCTTATAACAAGATTATACTCATCTGATATTATACCACTTATCCTATAAACTTCGGTCAGAAATTCATTATACATTGTGCCAACCTCAATATCAAACCCCCGCAACTCTCCTCCATCATAATTCGTTTCCCTTCCATTCCAACTGCCACTAAAACAAATCCAAACATGGGGCATTTTCCTATAATTTAAAACAAAATGTATTAATATAATGTAGTTAAAGAAAAAGCAAAATAAAATTAAAAAACAAGAAACTAAAAAGAAAGAGAAATTGGCCCGTCGTCCATCCGGTTGGGTACAACACCGGGCCAAAAAATAGTATTCATACTTTTTATGCACCCAGTCGGGCTAGGGTTAACTTTACCGAGCCCTGAACTAGTCCCAGCCCAGTTCTTATCCTGTACCAGGGAAGAACGGGTCAATCAATTTATTTCTCACCCAATGAAGCCCAGTCGGGAATCAAATTTATTTCAACAATTATTTTGTAACTGGTGAAGCCCTGCCGGGTAATTTTAACTCATTTTATTTCTACTCCGTGAATACTCAATGAAGCCTGGTTAGGTATCCAACTTATTTGAACAATTATTATGTACCCGGTGAAGCCCGACTGGGTAATTTTAACTAATTTCCTTTCTATCCGGTGAATACCTGGTAAAGCCCGACTGAGTGAGTATCTTAAAAAAAATACTATCTTTTTTTATGTTTTTTTTTTATAGATATAAAATGCAGGACATTATAAAAAAAATCAACAAAGAAAGCATAAATCAAACTCCAAAAAATCATTTATTTTTGTCAATTTTCCTAGAAATTATCAAACTATTGAATACATAAAAATGAAACACATACCTTCTTACGGAGTAGACAAAATTACAACTTTGTGAAATACAAGTTTTGGTTGGTGAAGAGAATTTTTTGTAGAGTTGTAAACAAATCAAATTTGATGGAGAATTTTTTGTGTTGGAATGTGAATATTTTTTGTCAATTAATTTTGGATAAATTAATTTTTTGTGAATAAATTTTTTAGGTGGAGAATTTTTGGTAAATTAATTTGATACTTGAAATTGAAAGTGAGAATTTAATAAGGGGCATAAGAGTAATTGTACCACCAATATTTTTCATGCTTACATTATTTTCATCATCAATAGGTCAAAAAAAAATTGTTTTCCAAAAATAGGTCAAAAATACAAAATCAAACTTCAAATAGGCCATTTTTGTCAATCTTCCTAGGGTCTTTATGTTGGGCCATATGAGCACTATCATTTTCATTTAAATCTTTAAAATTTTCAATATAGGATGACCTGAAAGCAATAATGTAGTTTCTACCTTAATTATCAAGATTTTGGATTAGATGCTACAATGTCATTTTTTTTTTTATTAAACATGCACGTTTTATAATAAATATATTAAAATTATTTTGTATGCAAACATTTCATGTCCTTTAATTTTACAATTAATTGTCAATATTTGATATTATTTTGTAATTATTTTTTCATTTTCTTTTTAAAATTTCTACTCTCGCATCGACATTTACATTATACCTTTAAAGATGATCTTACTTTGTATAAATGATGATTAAAAATGTTTAAATATAGTCTAATCATATCACAATAAAAGTTTCATTAACTAATTATAATAATTTTCATCAATTTCCATAAAGTTTCTCGAAATTTCTATTGATATCAATATTCCCACCGATATATCCATAAAATCAAAACCTCAATATTTCTATCAACATCAATATTTCAAACTTTGCATGTAACTAAGAATGGATATTTAGGTGGGAAAAGCAAGGGAGTGAGAAAAACAAATTAGTTAAGATACCATTTGGGTCCTAATATATTGCAGTTGGTTTCATTTTAGTGATGTATTTTCAATTGTCCAGTTTTAATCTATATACTTTTAATTAATCTTAAATTTGACCCTCACCGCTAGTTAATTGTTGATTTTTTGAATAATGTTATATTTGTTTGCATAAAAAATATTATTATTATTGAACTAATTTTAGAAAAATTAACTATGAGCGCCTAATTTATAAATTTATGGAAAGTATAAAAACTAAAATTTAAAAATTTTAAATTATATGGACTAAAATTAAACAAACTTCAAAATATATAGATTAAAATAGTATTTTATCAAAAGAAAAATTAAGTCAATCTATGTTACTACCACCACAAACCAAAACAAATTAAGAGTATATATTTTTTTTCTTTTACCAAAAAAACCTTTGGTTTAGCATAATTGGGATAGGGTAACAAGATAAAGATGAATTTAGATAGAAATTTTGATAAATAACTAAAGCCCCTTTACTAACCCTTTCTATTTTTTTATTTTTGGTTTTTGAAAATGAAGTTTATTTTTTCTCTATTTCTTACCATGATTTGCATCTTTTTTTTAATTGAATTCTTAGCAAAACTTAAAAAAAGAAAAACAAATTTATAAAAGTTACTTTTTTTAGTTTTCAAAATTTGACTAAGTTTTTTAAACTATTGATAAAGCCAAATAAGGAAGAAATTTGAAGGTGAGAATAGTGTTTATAGACTTGATTTTTAAAAAAAAAAATTAAAAAAAAAAAAACTAAAAATCAAATAGTTACCAAATGAGATCTAAACTTTTTTTTTTAAAAAAGACGAACAATCCCTAACAAACTAAGTTATTACATCACTAGACAGACACCAAGTGAACCACCCAAGATAAGGAGCATGGAGGATGGAATACCCGTGCTTCTCCAAAGAGATGTGCTACCTGAATGCACTAGTACATTTTGATCGCGTCGAACAGGGAGAAGGAGACAATTCTCATTACTAAACTACCTTTTCTTTAATCGTATAAATGGCCAAATGATAAATGGGGTGAATCTCCAACCATATAAAATTGGACTAAAATACTTTCACATTAAAACAAATAAACCAAACCATAAAGAATAGTTTTTAGAAAAATTGACAAAATTAAATTTAAATAATAGGCCAAATTGGGAAACAATATCTCAAATCCAATTTTAACTTGAATATCCTTAAACGTCTCCGAATAAATAATTAAAACCGATTTAATCAGTAAAAAGAAACCTAAAAGATATAGTAATTAAACTAAAGCGAACATAGCTCAATTCACATACCATATATGTTAGCAACGAAGAAGAGTGTAATTTGAATCCCTCCTTCCTCTATGGTACTTGAAAATTTGAAGTAGAAAGTCAATATAGGAAAATACGTTACGTTTTCATCTTTATATCCTCTTTATCCAATAGTGGTAGAAAATGAAATAGTCAATTACATGAAAATTATTATTAATAATACCAATATTTCGATCAAAATTAACCTTTTTGAAGAACTAAATTTAAATTTTTTTTTCAAGTACACATATTGAATTTAAGATTTATTAAAAGTGCCAGCATTAAAATTGAAAATTTGAAAGTAAGAACTAAAGTACAAGAAATTTCATTATCACACCAACTCTTTAGTTTTTTAACATATCAAAAGGCTTGTCTCCTCCCTCATAACTTAGAAGACAGAGACAATGGGAAGAATTTCAGCAGCAGACAATATAAAAAATGGGCATTGAACATTGAAGATCATTTCTAACTTTGATTTTCTTTAATAATTTCATCCTATAAGTGTATTGAAACAGATAACTAATGTACAACTAGTTCCCCCAAAGGAAAAATTTCAGAATTCCACCCAAATTTCGCCCAACAAATCAGCAAGAAGAATAGCAGAAGCATAATTAAACTCATCCATTTTCAAAGAAGTGAAGAAGAATTCACATAACTTGCCTATCAGCAGCATCAGCAACAATGGGCAATCTAGGGATCTGGCCCAACAAGCAAGAAGAAGACCCATAAATCAAACAAATCAAAAGAAAAAGAAACACGGTACTATCCAAACTCATGACCAAATCCAACCCTAATCCCCCTCTAGGATTAAAGCTCCTCTCCAAAAGATCAGGAAAAATCAAAAGCACATCAAGAACAATGGCTTGCATAATATTGAACCTAACATAGCGACTGAAATTAGGGTTTCTAACCACGACGAAGTAAAGAGTCAAAAACACCAAAAAACTATTCAATGGAAAGCTCTTGAAAACTCGAATGGCCGGAACCAAGGGCTGAATCAGAACCTGAAAGGGAGCGTATTGAGTGATAACGTACTTGCCATACTGGACGCCGTCGAAGAAGGGGTAGAAGTAGCAGATGGCGGAGATGAGGCGGTCGGGGCCGTCGGCGGAGTTACTGTTGTTGTTGTCGCCGGTGGATCGGACGGTGAGGATGCGTCGTCGTCGCCGTGGAAGAGTGGCGGTGAAATTGATTTGGGTAGGGTTTGAGAGAGAGGGAAATGGCGATGGGAAGAAGGAAGAATAGAGGGTTTTGGGGGAGAGATTTAAGATAAGCATCGCCATGGATGGATTCGATTAACCCTTTTGAGGTCGGAAGGAATGGAATTAAATCCAATCGTGTTTGTTTTTATACCGTTTCCCTTTTCTTTTTTCCCCCTTTTTTTTCAAACACAACTAAATATCTCAAATTTTAACCCTCCCCAAAATATCTATCAAATATTATAAATATTATTGAAAATAGATGCTGGTTGGATACTCATAATCTGTTAAACACAGATACGATCGGATACGATATTTTAAATATATATATTTCTAAAAAACGATGATAGTGATACTTTGAATATATGTTTTCTTTTTCTTTAAAAAAATCTAGGATATAGATAAATTTAGCATACAAGTTAATAACAATAGCACAAAATAGAATACAAACACTGAAATGCAATACAAAAAAAATAAACATAAGTGACTCATATTGTAAAGAAGAAGATTAGAGTGAGAAGTATGAAGATAAACGAATAACTTCTTCATTGAATTGTTGAAGATATCCAAATAGTTTATATTTTGGTGGATTTTGTGGAGATTCAAATGTGAAGATAGAGATTAATGATTCTAATCTAGGGTTTGGTCTGTTATTTTTTTTTTTTTTCATTTTAGTCTTGGACTCGAATAGTGAGCTTTTTAAATAGGCGGCCTAGTTTTAGATTGGGAAAAATTAGATGAGTTGCTTGTCTTTTTTCTTTAAAAAAAAATATGTGTAGAAATAGATACATCAAATTGCGTGTCAGATACGTATCTGGAAAGTATTTGGAAATATCGATATCCGATATGTGTCTGATACTGATTCTTTGTCTCACATGAAGTATCTATACTTCATAGCTCATAATTAGTATCCATTGATCATGTATTATGTCCCTATTTTTCTAAAATGTTGTCTAAATGTCTTGTCAATATTCATTATTAGTGTACATGTAATCCCTCTTACTTGTCAAATTGTCTACAAATAATGGCGCTAAATTACTTATAAATAGTGACATTTTGTGGGTTTTGAAAGACACACATTGCACAAATTCCAAAAAAATTGGGAGAATGTGAAAAAATCTATAATTTGTTATTTTATTTTATTTTATATATTTATATACATTATATTTAATTTATTTTAATATTTATCTATTTTATTATTTATTTATCCTATATATTTATACTATATTTATTTATTTTAATATTATATTTTATTAGCATCCATATTCCCGTTGTGCTCCTCAAATTCACAACACGTTATCAACCCGAGTTCTTATCATTTTTCCTACTAAAGATAGGTTCTAAAGGTATGTCGATTTTTTTTCTTCGTTATAATTAATAAATTTAATATAATTTTACATATTTAATATATATTAAATTTTTAACATAATCACTATGATAGTTGCCATGACAAATCTAATAATTATTTGTCATGGGTGTTTGATGCCAAAATTCACTTGAATGTTATAAATCTTGAAGAGACTATTAAAGAAGAAAATACAACATCTAGTCAGAACAAAGTAAAAGCTATGATTTTCCTTCGTCATCATCTCCACGAGGGATTGAAAATAGAGTATCTTACATTAAAACATCCCCGTATCTTGTGGAAAAATCTGAAAGAGAGGTATGATCATAAAAAAATAGTTATTATTCCTGAAACTCGTTATGAGTAGATGCACTTGAGATTATAAAAATTCAAATCAGTAAGTGATTACAACTCCACATTATTTAAAATCAATATGAAATTATTATTATGTGGAGAGAAAAGTGTTTATGTTGATATGTTAGAGAAGACATTTTCTACATTTCATATCTTGAATATTCTCCTGCAACAATTTCATGTCTGGAATTTTCATTTGACTTTGAAAAAAATCTAGATTTAATGTTTTTTTTTTTTTTTTAATCTTCATGTTTCATTTTCTTCTCTTAGTAGATGTTAACCTTTATATCTTCCAAATGTTTTTTTTCTTATTGCAATTATTTTCTTTTAATGAAAAAACATGGATCATTTTCATATGTTGGGTGACTAAAAATGAGTAAAAAATACCTATGTCTAACAGATAATGCAACTACACATACAATACTTACAAGTAGAAAATATTTTTCCAAACTGACAATGCTGGAAGCAAAAGTCAATACGATATCAGATTCTGCAAACTTGATTGAAGACTTTGGAAAAACAAATATTATTTTGCCTAAAGAAACAAAACTTACAATTGACAATGCATGGTTCTCTAGTCAAACAAAAAGAAATTTACATAGTTTTAAAGATATACGTTACAATGGTTATCATAATGAGATTGATAGCAAGAATAATGTGGAACATCTATATATCATATCTACTGTCTCAAATGAAAAACGTATTCTAGAAGAGTTGTCTGCTTTATCTTCTGGATTATATTATACTCATACACGAGTAATTGAAACATGTGCAATAATGAACTTGAAGTTCATGAATCCATTTACAATTTGGCATGATTGATTAGGTCATCATCTATAATGATGAGGATGATTATTGAGAATTCAAATGGACATCCATTGAAGAGCCAGAAGATTCTTCAATCTAATGAATTATCATGTGATGTTTGCTCTCAAGAAAAATTGATAATTAGACCATCACCAGCTAAAGTGGGAATTGAATCATCTGCATTTTTACAACGAAATCATGGTGATATATGTGGACCTATTAACCCACCAAATAGACTATTTAGATATTTTATGGTATTATTAACGCATCCAGCAGATGGTCACATGTATGCTTATTATGAAGTAGAAATCTTACATTTGCAAGATTACTTGCTCAAATAATTAAATTAAGAGCACAATTTCTTGATTATACAATTAAGACCATTCGTCTTGATAATGCTGGTGAATTTACATCTCAAGTTTTTTATAATTGTTGTATGTCAATTGAGATAAGTGTTAAACATCTTATAGCTCATGTTCATACACAAAATGGCTTAGCATAATCATTCATAAAATGTTTGCATTTATAAAACGTTTACAGTTAATTGTTAGACCATTGATTCTGAGAGTTAAGCTTTCCTACATCTGTATGGAGACATGTTATTTTGCATGCAACGTCACGTATACGCATCAGGCCAGTAGTATATCATAAGTATTCACCATTACAATTAGCTTATGACCATGAGCCAAATATTTTCTATTTGAGAATTTTTGGATGTGTAGTATATGTTCCAATTGCTCCACCACAACGTACTAAGATGAGTCCTCAAGGAGATTAGGTATATATATTGGATATGATTTTCCATCAATTGTCAAATATCTTGAGCCCCTGATGGGTGATGTATTTACTACCTGATTTGCTGATTGTCATTTTAATTAGACAAATTTTTCAACATTAGAGAGAGGAATTAAGAAGTTAAAAAAAAAAATTACATGGAATGCATCGTTATTGTCTCATTTAAATCCCCTTACAGATCAATTTGAACTTGAAGTTCAAAAGATAATTCATTTGCAAAATATAGCAAATTAGTTACCAGATGCATTATAGATACAAAAAAGTAGCTAAATCACATATACTAGCTACAAATGTTCCATCGAAAATTGATATCCCAACATAGCAAGTTGTCACTAATGAGTCTAGAACACGTCAGAAGCGTGATAGACTAGTGGGTCTCAAAGATAAAAATCCTCGAAAAAGAAATATCATTAATAGATAAGAATACTTGGTTGAGGATGTAAATATCCATAAAAAAATCTTTAACATGACTAGTGAGGAAGGTGAAATACCTAAAGATAATAATGAGATTTCAATAAACTATGTCATGACAGGAAAAAGATGAAATCGAACTCATGTAGTTATTGACAACATTTTTGCATATAATGTTGCTCTTGATATTATATCTGAAAATGAGAATTCTGAATCAAAATCTATTGAAGAATGTCGATATAGAAAATATTGGCTTCAGTGGAAAGAAGCAATCAAGGTAGAACTAAACTCATTTTCAAAACTTCAAGTTTTTGGACTAGTAGTTTGAACATCAGAAGGAGTCAAACCTGTTGGATACAAATAGGTATTTATAACAAGATATAAAGTAATACTAGTTGCACAAGATTTTTCATAAATATCTGGTATTGATTATGAGGAGACGTATTCTTTGGTGGTAGATGCAATTATATTAAAATATTTAATTGGTCTAACTATATATGAAAGTCTGGACATACATCTTATAGATATAGTCATGGCATATTTATATGAATCTCTTGATAATGATATTTATATGAGAATCCCAAAAGAATTTAAGGTACATAAAACATATAAATCAAATTTTCTGGAATTATATTCAATAAAATTACAGAGATCGCTATATGGATTGAAAGAATCAAGACGAATATGGTACAATCACTCGAGTGGATATTTGTTGAGAGAAGGATATCAAAACAATTCAATATGTTCATATGTTTTTATATAGAAATCATAGTTAGAATTTGCTATTATAACTGTATAAGATTGACGACTTAAATATAATTGAAATTCTTGAAGAGCTTTCAAAGACAATAGAATATCTTAAGAAAGAATTTGAGATGAAAGATCTCGAAAAACAAAATTTTGCCTTGGCTTACAAATTAAGCATTTAATCAATGAGATTTATTTATCAGTCAATTTATACCGGAAAAGTTTTGAAAAGATTTTATATGAACAAATCAAATTTATAACATTCTAATGGAAGTTTGTTCATTAGATGTGAGAAAAAATATATTTTGACATCGAGATGATAATGAAGAACTTCTTGGTCCTGAAGTATCATATCTTAGTGCAATTGGTGCACTTATGTATCTTGCTAATAATATATTGTATTTTTAGTAAATTTATTAGCAAGATACAGTTATTCTCCAACTAAAAGACATTGGAACAGAATTAAGAATATACTCTATTTTCTCCGAGTAACGATTGGTATGGGTTTGTTTTATTTAATCGAATTTTGATCTGGTTGATTATGCAGATTTTGGATATTTATCTGATCTACACAAAACTATATCTCAAACATGTTATCAATTCACACGTGGAGAAACTACTATATCATGGTGATTTGTGAAATAGACCATAACAATCACTTTCTCAAATCATGCTAAAATTTTTGTACTTCACGAGACTATCTACACTTGTGATCTTGAAGAAAATTCTGACATCACTATTCAACAAATTTATTCAAAGGATAACCCGACGAACTTATTTACAAAATCATTACCTACAACAACCTTTGAAAAATTGGTGCACAGCATTGGAATGCAGACTTTGAGATCTCAAGTCATGTTTCCAGGGGAGTAAATATACTGTATTCTTTTTAAGAGTATTAGATTATATGAAATATGTACTCTTTTTCGTTCACTAGGATTTTTTTTTTCAATGGATTTTTTTCCTAGTAAATATTATAAAAATATACTATATTTCATATGTATATACTAAGGGGAGTATTATAAATATTATTAAAAAATAGATGCCTATTAGATACTTATACTTAGTGTCCATTGAACATGTGTTATATCCCCATTTTTTCAAAGTGTTGTCCATGTGTCTTGTAAATACTCATAATTAGTGTCCATGTAATCTATTTTTTAAGACATACATTTGACAAATTCCAAAAACTTTGGAAAAAGTGGAGAAATCCATGATTTGTTATTTATTTTTTTTATTTTATATATTTATATATATTATGTTTAATTCATTTTAATATTTATTTATTTCATATATTTATTTATTTTAATATTCTATTCTATTCGCATTCATGTTCCTTTTATGTTCCTCAAATTCACAATATAAACTAATATTATTTTGGTTAAATTGTCGGCTGAAATATTGAAGTCATACTTTTAAAGAAATATCGATGGAAATAACGATTTTGACCTTTTTTTTTCTTTTTTTTTTAACATTACAGTTTCCAAACATAGTGAAGAAGCAATGAAGTAACAATTTTATCTATTAATTTTAATAGGTCACAATTTAGCCCCCTATACTATACAATTGTAACATTTTAGTCCTTATCGTAAAAAATATTATGACTTAATGAAATCTCTTAAATGTTGATTGATAAATCGAGTTTTAAAGTTCAATGGTTAAATCATTACAAAATAAGATGCTATGAACAAAAGGATGGCACCACAATCTTCTAGTAAAGAATTGATTGAACACATCTTTCAGCAAAAAGAATTACAGTGTTGAACGATTGTTGTTTTGTTTCAGACTTTCAGTAGTAGTCACAGTAAGAGTAAGGGTTAAAAAACCTATATTACTAGCCACTAGTGCTCATCATTTTAATGAAGGGGACAAAGTTGTTCCAGTTCTCATGCCAAAAAATTTTTTCAGTCATTCTAAAATAAGTGAAGGATTTAACGGCATCAGCTCCTGGATGACAACAATTGGTATGAATTTGCCAGAACCCAGCCTGCATCCAAATTCATCATAATCAAATGAACAAAGTTTAAATTTATTAATATAATCTAAAGAAAACTAAGGGTTCGTTTGATATGTTTTTTCAGATTTATTGAGTTCAATAAATGTGTTTGATAGACAATCTGGATTCGATTTTTGTAAAAACTGCTTTCAAATTCTGAAAGCAACATTTACCTTGTCAAACCGTTCTTTTGTGTTCCTTCCTGTCAAATGAATAAAGTTCTGTTCTGAAGCATCCACAATCTAAGTTGGAAAACAGACAAACATTCAGAATACCGTTTGAGATCAAATCAAACATTGATGATGATCAAATGAGACACCAACCTGTTTGAGCAATCCCTCTGGACTGCAGAAACAGGACAACGGTGTTTCAGTGTCCCTCATTTCTAAGCACCTGCTATTAAAAACTTCAAACAGATGAACATCTAAGAGAAACAAAGATGCTGATATGAACTTCAAAGACAGAATCTTACGGAAAGTGTAAAGCAGCACCATGACGGGACAGCATCGAAGTAACAGGATCGTAACCGTCCCTGGTGTCTGTATTGTAGTAACCAGCAGTAAGTTCTGCAGCATGAGAAAATGTCTTGTACCACCAGTATATACCACCAAGCTTAGCCACTAATAAAACAGAAGGATGCTTGGTTTCTAGAAACTTCTTCAATATTTGAGCTGCCTTCCCAAGAATAGCATCAGCATGATGAATCAATCTCTCACTATACCACTCCTACAAACAACTTCTGCCATATAAGCATCAAATGCTCGAGCGATAATCCAGTTGGTAAACAAGGATAGATTGAAGGAATGTCCAGAAGAAGAAAACTATGGTACTTAAAATCAAATGTGATCGTTTAGCAGCAGTTTGATAAAATAAAAGCAACGCTTTCATACTTTGTAAAAAGCTTTTGTTAGTGAGGAAGTTCTAACAAGAAATAAGAGGCATCTTTGTTAGGTTGTGATACGTACTAGGAAAAAATGTCCATATTCAGAGAGAAAGCTTCCCTCTCCCTCTACAAAAAAGGGAGCCCCAGAAGGTAAGCTATTGTAATCGCCAGCATTTCGTGGGCCTCGGTTTCCCCACTGAGGCTTGCCTATTTGGCGTGCAGCCGTCTTCAATTCAGCCAACCTGAAAGAATAGCAACCTTTCCATAAGTGAACTGAAGGTGAGGGTTCACTAAGTTGAAAATCATGAAAATAAAAAGCTTCTGACTTACATGTATTTGTCATAGCACTGAAACTCACCAATCCCTGGAAACTTCCATCTTCCATCATTAAAAGGATGTGCAGGATACCTGTAAAAGGTTCCTCCATATAAACCCTCAAGCAACACCTTCAAATTTCTAGTTTAGATATCAATAAAGGTACCTAAGCTCTCCAGAAGGACCAAGACCAATGCTTATTTCCTGTATCAAGTCTCCAATTAAGCGATCAAATTTGGTAACAAAGTTCGATATGAAGTCTTCATAGCACTGGAGGGCAGTTCGTCCACAAAAAAGTGGCAAATCATCCACTCCAAGAGTAAGGTAATCATCATTGGTCCTTCCCTTTTGATCTTGGTAGTATATATCTTTGTTGCGAGCACCAACCTGGCAGAAAAAATATTCAGCATAGTTGAATTTCCAAGACCATATATCAGAGGTAAAGATGTGATCTCATTTGAAAAGAGGTTGTTAGATTACAGCATTAATCGTACTTTCGGCAGAATGCTAGAAAGTAGAACAAGAAAATGAAGAAAACCAACTTTGAGATTCTAAAAGTTAATTCTAGTAGTGTAAAGATGTCTTGAAAATCTAGGCTATTTTAAACTTTTATAGATCAAAATAGTCCTAGCATACAAGAACCAACCTCCAGAATCCATAGCGGAAGACTCACACCCTCTTTCCCTTTAGATGTTGAGCGCATGTCTGAATGAAATGACAAGGCAGCATGCAACTTCAATCCTGTCTCGGATATCGATTTAAAAAGTCCTTCATAGAGCGACCAATTGTAGGTCCAAGGAGTGAAACGCTCTACAACCCCCCACCAAACCTCAACTGCTACTCCATGTACACCAGCAAGCTTGAGTGCCCTCAGAGACGCTCTTATAGCCTTCATTCTAAAGCGAAAAGTGAGAGACATATTAACTATTTCAGAAAGACCAAAGTTACAAAAATCTGAAGATCAGCACGATTTATTATATACATACCTACCTAACTCAAACTCAAGAAAATATCATAATAAAACATGGCAAGACTTCACTTTACATCCTGTCAACTCTATAAATTCAATTTATCGCCACATTTAAACATGATACGTATTTGAAAATCCACAAAGCAGCATAACAGATGAGATAGTGACTAATAATACAGAGGCTTACTTTTTTATCCTCATATCCCCAGAAGGATCTGTGTCAAAAATATCAACAGGCAGCATCACATACACTGGGATTGTTTTAGGTCTTGATGAGTTAACTATTATTCGTCTTGATTTCTCTCGGGCATCCATGCTGAAAAAAAACACCAATGAAAATGTGACATCTTGAGACCAATGAACAAATGAGTCTATTGAAGTACAAGAATTGAGAGATATCCCTACTAATAATTGTTTATACAACTGATCACTTTCTTCGTTGTTTCAATGAGATCATGAATTTTTTTTGAGAATGCTAGTCAACAATGTCACTTGTCATTGAAAATCACTGTTCATTCTAACCAAGCAAAACTAAACAATAAAATAGCAAGAATCAACCAAGTAACTAACAAAGAGTTTGAGGTGGATTTTGAGAGTAATGATTTTAACTTTTCATTATCCAACCAAACACCTTGAAAAGAACTTCCAATTAACTAAAGAAATCTTCAAAATAGACAAAACGAAGCACAATTTCTACATCTATATCCATTCCTTTTATTTTACCCTGTAATGAAACTAAGACAAACAGCAGCAACCAAAAACATAATCGAACTCAAGAAACGCAAAATTAAGAATGCAAGTGATCGATAAACACAAGAACTCCGACCTTTTTCGTCATCAATTTCTCCTCATCTTACTACCGTAACATCAAGAATCTTCAAGATTCCCATCCAAATCAAAGGAAATGGACAGACAATTTAACCACAAGAAAACTAGGAAATGCAAGATTTATACCTGATAATGCAATTATTGTTACGGGAACTCAATCGCCGTCGATTGACAAAATCAATCCTATACAATGGATTAGTTGAAAAACTGTGAAGATTCGTCTTCTGTAACCTAACTTGTCTGGGAAAACAGCTTCTCATTTCAGGGTACCGGTACACGAGTCCTCCAGCTTCCGCCATAGCCATCAAGAAAGAGAAATTGGAAATAAGAGAGAAGCAAGAATCGTTGGAAGGATTTGCAGAAATGGAAGAATGGATTGAAGAATTGAAATCATGGAACTAAAATAGTGAGAATTTTCTTTGCAGTTGTGTAACAACTTGAACATGGAAGTTCGTTAGGGGAAAAAAACCATCAAATTTCCAAGAATTTAACTAACAAGTAACAAGTATAACGAGCATCTGTTCAGAAAAATATATATATCTCGGATTTGAGTTTCGAGATTGTGCAAGTATAACTAATTATTTTCTAAAAGCATATTTATAAAGAAAAAAAATTAAAAAGAAAATCAGCCTTTTTGGGATTTTCTTTTCTTTGTATGTATACTCCAAATTAAGAATCTATGATTTCGATGCAAAAAGTTTAGTTGGTTTTTCTTTCTTATTCAATCGAGTTTGCTTAAATGTCGGAATTGTATCGACAACGAAATTTAACCCTTTGTTGAGGATGTTCGAACTCTTCATCGATGTGGCATTATTAGATTTCTTCTTTAATCTTTAACTTTGTAATTCTATTATTGACAGTTTGACTTGTCATATACGTTGAAATGATATATTTGGTATGTGGCTTGAAGTTCACTACCTATGGGTCAACATCGTTCTATCTTGGGATTTATTAACCATTTGTTATTGTTTCATATCTCTATGTATACATATATATTAAAAAATAAAATTTTATAAAAATCGAAATAAAAAAGGCAACCCGACTCCACTTAAGTCTAGAAGGGGAAAAAAATTCGTAGGTTAAATAACATTTTGTTTACTTTTAGTAGGAATTCAGTACTTGAATTTTAATTTGTAACAATTTTATATCCATATTTTAAATTGATAAGAATTTAGTTTATTAACTTAAGTAGGTAACTAACTAATCTCTATATTTCAAAATTGGTAACAATTTAATCTATATTAAAAAAAAAACTCACAAAGCAAGTATCAATATGTATTATGTAATTAAATGACTTAGATTTTGTAGTTAATATTTGATATTCTAATCCGTTTATTTATTCAGATATATAAGAGTTAATTTGAGCATAGTTGATCAACTAGTTTATCCCTATCACTTTGATCAAAAAGTCAAAAGTTCGTGAACTGTTATATATATGTGTGTATATGTAAAAGAAATCTCATAAGATCTTAATAATACTTTTTTATTATGATTAATGTTGCTAAGCTTGATTCCAAATTTATTTTTGTAGATGCTAAGATTTGTTCGTTCAAGCAACGATAAATATTATAAATTTTTTCGTGAATAAATTTAACAACAAAAGTCTATGAATATTAAGGCATTTGCAAATATAATTCAGGACTAGAGGATCTAAAATTATAGTTTGTATAGTAAGACATACATACTAATTACTTTTTTTTAGTACAATTGAAATAGAAGGATTCGAACCACACTCCCGTAATTTCTAGGACGGTGGTAAACTCATAAATAAAAATTAAAAGTAAGAAAGTAAGAAAGAAAAAGGCTATATAGAAAAAATAGGAAAAAAAAAAGAGAACCAAATGGTGTTATAATTATCTATACAAATTAATAATAATTGTACTATAAAGTCTCACGGAGTCTTATGAAAAATTCTTAAATTAAAAAAATGCAATTATTTGAAACAAATAATAATAATGAACTTTATGAAAATCTTGATCGGAGAGCATCCAATCCACACTATGAAAACGAATAGAAATATTATTATACTCTAGCATGAATACTACTCTCATTAATTTGATTGTCACGTCGCCAACATCATGTAATAATTATGTTAGGTGAAGGACGGATTTAGTATGGGTATGAAAAGCTCGAGTATTCCTCAACTTTATACTCTTTATATAATGTATATACAAAACCATTAACTAATTTAGTTGTAAATTTTACTTCTAACCCCTTTAGACTTAGGTTCAAGTCTTGTTCATTATATTTATTTTTATTAAATTATATGAAACCCTTCATCAACAAAATTTCTAAATTTGTCAATGTGTGAGATCCCAACAACATTAAATAAGCATTTATGATAGGAAAAAAAATCTTAGTGTAACCACGAAAAGTACAAAATACCATTTTTTTTTTTTTTTGACCTGATAACACAATGTCATGCTACAATTAATCACCTAAATTCATATATGACAATTTTTTTCCATCTAGAATATTATTACATTCCAATTTATAAGTTCATAGTAGAAAGTATTTAGGCCTATGACTTATGAATAACAATATTGTTTTATCATCTTAGAAGATGTTTATTAAGTATTATATATATATATAATGGACTATGAGAGGAGAATCTTTACATTCCTATTTTGTTCTTATACCTTTTAATAATTCTTACATTGCCTTTTGTTAGTACTAACTCGAGTTGAAGTTGGTTATCTTTCGTGGAAGGATATGATCTGCTTATAATAAATATGAAACATCATGATTTAACAATTGAGAATATGTTTAAACGAATAGCCACATCTTTTTAATCCCGTTATAACTATTTTAGTCAAGGTAGTATATCTTTGCATATGGGTATGATCTAAACTATAGAGATATGAAACGTCATCAAGATATCTTTGGATAGATAGTCACAACTTTTGCCTTATTACAGCTATTCGAGACGAAGTGGTGTACTTTTTCGTGTATGGTTGTGATCCACACCATATATATAAAACATCACAAACAAGGAAGATATATGTTTGAATAGACGCTATTTCTATTTAAATTTTTAAAAAAGAAAAACTATTTTGTTTTTCTCTCAAATAATTACAACTATTTAGATAGACAATGTGAAAGACTATTTCGTTAAGTAGAATCTTTTAAACATATTTTTTTATATATTAAAATAAAACTATAAATTTCACGTCCATCAACATCTTCTTCACTAGTACAACTAAAAGGAGATTAAAAAGTATGATTTGTTTATTTTAAAACCACTCTCTTTTCATTTCTACTGTAAAAAATAAAGTTGATTTTCATCTATAATTTTCTAAAAATAATTGTTTCTTTGATAACAATATACATGAGATATACTCGAGAGATATAAAAGCGGTGTATTATCTTGATATCATATAGTTTTCTTCATCACTAAAATGGGGGAACTTTGTATAAAAGAAACTAATACTATTTCATTATTCAATTAGATCGAAGGGTAAATAATACAACTTTAATGGTGAAAATACTCATTGTATACAAGTTTTTCTCTTTTAACTTTCAAGTTTCAAGTTTGTGTATTTGTTAATCTCTATAATTCTTTAAAAAGTGTTTAATATGTATTTGAATTTCTAATTTCTTTTTCATTATATCCCGACATTTTTATTTTTATATCTACTAGATCTTTGATCTATTCCATTTAAACTCACATGTTTACTAAATACAAAATTAAATGTTTAAGGTCTTATTTAAAAAAAAAAATCAATTTAGGTCTAATAAATCAACTTAATATTTAAAAAAATGTAATACTTCAAGAATTTATCAGACATAAAAACCGAAAGTTCAAGGATCTATTAGACAATTTTAAAGTTCAAGGATCTATTAAACATAAACGTAAATATTTAATGATTAAACTTGTAATTTAACATAGATGGACTAAATTATGTAGACATAAAATGGGTAATTTAATTGTCAGATTAAATTACGTATTTGACACAATATAATTTAGTCCATATACACAACATAAACGTAAGAAAAATTGTGGTTCAAGTGTGAAATATACCATATACACAATATAGAAAAAAGTAAGAGTAAAACTCAACAATAATCTCTCTTTTGAGGTCAGAGATTTAATCATCATTTTGCAGTTGTTATTTAAATAAATAAATAAAAGATAATACTTTGGTATATCCTAAGATGCATCCATCTATCTTTATGCATCCCTCACATCACTCAACAATATATATATATATTATAAAAGAATAAAAGAATTTGTCACATGGTAAATTATGATTAAACAATTTGATAGGATACACAAAAATAGGAGTTGTCCGAAATATACCATATTTTTAATAAATAAATAAATTAAAATTTCTTACGTGGCATGAGTTATCCCAAAATGGATAAGAAGAGAAGTATCTATCAAAGGTCAATGTATTTGCATGATTGGCTACCACCATTTTACCTTATTTATATCATTTTAAATATCCACGTCAATAAAAGGTTGAATTCTCTATCTTTATAAAAAATATCAACGAAATAGTCAAACTAATATTAGAGTATAGTTTAACCGATTAAGACATATATTTTTATTATAAGATTAAATATTCAATGATGAAATATTATTTTTGTTTAGCAATTATGGATCTAGTTTTCGATAATATTATATACAATAGTTAGCTTTTATTTCTTCTAGTTTTGACTACAAGTGTTAGTCCTTCTTTTTTATCTGGTTTGGCTCACTAATTTGATTTGGATGAAGTTGGTTAGGCATGCATTCTACTAAGATATTAAGAGAAGAGAAAACTAACCCTTAAAGTTTCACGCCTTCACGAAAATTCTCTCTGATTTGAACAACAACACCTCTTTGCTCAAACCACAAAAATCTTTCCAAAATACGTTTATGATAGGAATAAACACTACCACTTAGAGATCTTATTATTCTCTAATAACTAGGAATTGGATGTGTGGGCTCCAAACCTGGTTTTTGGTAGAGGAAATTTTACAGAAGAGATTGTAAGTATGAGAATTTAATGTTGTCACGTTGATTGTCCGTCCCCAAATCAATCTTCGTGATTCCAGACCTTGAAATTTCCTTTTCTCTGTTCTCAAATAGTTTCCTTACTCTCCAAAATCGAATTTCCTTCTTGACTCTCGAAAATGCGCTAACTCTAACCACATACTTCAAATATAATGTTAAATATCTTTAATTTGCTTTTCACAATAGTCATTATTAAAATTTACATATTTATTGAAGGATTTCATCTCTCTTTCACTCTTTTCAATATGTTTCCAGTAGTTTCACCCCAAATAAAGATCTTGAATGAAAAAAACAATATTAAACAAACTTTCGAACTTGGAATCCTTATCAAATTAAGAATTTTTATTTAAATTATAATATTCAAATTGGTCAAATTTGAATCAAAAGTTAAGTTAGATAAATTTTGAATTTGATTGAATTTGAATGAAATTTTCATCCCAAATCATAGTTAATCTATCGTAATAAATAAATGATCATATTTAATCTATTTTTATTGATAAAAATACATTATATTAATGTAATTAAGGATATTTTTAAAAATATTAACTAATTTTATTATTAAATAAGTTAGAGATAGATATATATAATTATGACTGAAACATTGGGGCGTCCAGTTGCTGTGGTGTAGTGGTTATCACGTTAGTCTTACACACTAAAGGTCCCCAGTTCGATCCTGGGCAGCAACATTTTTATTTTCTTTCTTCTTTATTTATGCATATCAATATATATATATTACCAAAATGGTTAACTTTTCTTTTTAATAACCACTTTCATTGTTTTTTTTTTTTTTAATTATTATTTCTATCTAAAAAAAATAAGGAGCATGTGCTAGAATTGTAATCATTTATCTAAATCTAAAACCCAGGAAAACAATTATTTTTCATGATAGGGACTAAAACGACTTGTAAGCTACTAGGGCTAAACCATTACTTGTTAAATTAAAGGATCAAATTGTTACAAATTTGAAATTAACAGAGACTAAATCATTATCAAATAAAATTCAAAGACTAAATTATTATTTTTATAAAGTTCAAGGATCAAAAATGTATTTTAGCCAAGGTTTGAAATATCGATGTCAACATAAATATTAGGTCTCGATTTTATTAACATATCGATGGAAATTTCAAGAAAAAAAAATATGAAAATTGATGGGAAATGTTATAATTAGTTGGCTTAATTAGTTGACCATTTAATCACAATTTCTATAAAGTAAGACAACATTTAGATGCATATTTTAAATGTGTGTAAACATTCCTGTGAGAGCATAAATTTAAAAAAGAAATAGAAAAATAATTACATAAAGTTTAAGAATATTTTGAAGTGAAATTATGTGGAAATTACGAAAGTTTTGATGGTAAAACAAAAAAGAATTCATAATTCAATTTTGAGATGAAATAATGTGAAAATTCAAAGAAAAAAGTTTTAATGATGTTAAAAATAAATATAGATTTTTTTTTGTAGTTTTTTCAAATTCATTTTCTTTATAAATGAAAGTTTTGAGTAAAAAATAAAGCTAAAAATTGATAAAAGTTGGAAATTAGAAAAAGTAATACATAAAAGGCTTAATTCTTTGTCGAAAATAATAGTGGTGTATAAAACTATGAAATGTTTGATGGAAAAAGAAAAATGAATACATAATTCAATTTTGAGGTGAAATAATGTGAAAATTTAAAGAAAAAAATTTGAATGATGTTAAAAATAAATATATATTCTTTTTTTATGGTTTTTTCAAATTCATTTTCTTATAAAATGAAAGTTTTGAGTAAAAAATAAAGCTAAAATTTGATAAAAGTTGGAAATTAGAAAAAGTAACAAAAATTGTGTGTAATGAGATGATAAAATTGAAAATTTTAAATTGCGTTAACGTAGTTAACTAAAAAGTTCGAAATTTTTTTCAAAATATCAAAATTTCTTGAAAATTGCTCGAAATTGAACTTGAGGAGAGAATTGAAATATTCTCAAAATTTATAAATTTCTTGAAATTATATTAATAATGACACGAAAAACGAAATTTTCTCTGATCAAAATTTTGGATCCTTCAGAATCTAGAGATTTTGATGAAAATTTTAAATCATGATTTCAACCTTATTTATATGGTCCAATAAAATTATTTAAATATCCCAAAAACATTATATTCATATAATAAAATTGAATAAAAAAAGAACGCCACATATTCTGTCAAAAAGAATACAATAATCTCACAGCTGTCATAAAAAAGCTCAACATTTGGGCCTAATTTCAAAAGGCCCAAGCGGCCCAAATAGAAAGCCCACTCAAAATAACCTCCACCCCAATCTTGCACTTCCCTGACGCCGACGCGTCGTTTCCAGGCCGCTCCGCCGTTTCCGGTGCTAGGCTAGCCGGAGTCGACATTGGCGGGCTGCTGCTCGACGGGAATATCGACGGTGTCCCCACCGGAGTTCCTCCCGAGATCGGATTTGCCGGAATTTCTGGTTCCACTGGAGTGCCAACCGGAGTGGCCACCGGAGAAGCATCGGAAGGCGGAGGAGACGGCGGCGACGAAACCGGAGAAATTTCACTCACTACCGGACTTACTGCCGGCGAAGAAACAGGCGCCGAAGCCGGAGCCTTCGGGGGAGCTACAGATGGTGGGGTAGCAAATGCCGGAGAAATTGCCGGAGTTATCGCCGGTGGAGAAGCAATCGGAGGTTTCAACGGAGATGCCGAGGGACTCGGCGGCGAAACAACCGGAGAATGCGCCGGAGACGGAGAATGAGCCGTTTTAGTGGGTTTTGGGGCGGCGGCCGGCGAATCATAACCGAAAACGACGCCGGTAAATGGCGAAAACAAAATCAGAACAGTAAACAGAGCAAATTTATCCATGCTCTTCGCCGGGAATTTCACTCTGTTTTCTTGACCGGCCGTCGGGAATATAAAGCTAAAAATGGGATCGAAATTGGGAATGAATTTGAGATGTGAATGGTGAAAGATATATATATATAAAGGCGAAGGTTTGAGAAAAAACTGAACGTTATTAGTTGTTTACAGAAATACTGAAGAAGACGACTGAAATAAATAAATAAATAAAGTGACCGTTGGGGACAGGGGACCGGCTATCACGGGTAAACTAGTCGTTACACGGCAGAGGATTACTGGTTGAGCCAGTCACTTGTTCTTTTTCGTAAGGCTCGTGAACATATGTCGGTTAAAATCAAATTTAATAATTCTTTTTAAATAAAGGAATGTTTGGTGTTTTGTGCTTTGCATGTGATTGTGTCCCAAAAACCAAGTAAATAGATAAATAAAACGGAAATTATTTCAAATGGTTACAAAATATAGCAAAATTTTAGAACTATCAATGAAATACGTGACACTATCAATATCTGATATTGATAGTTCTAAAATTTTGCTATATCTTATAAATATTTTAATTTATTTTTTTTATATTTAAAAACAGTTCTAAATAAAATGGGTTAAACTCATGGTATTATTTTTTTTAATAGCTAAGCTAAGTTTAACTCAACTATAGGCTTTTAATTAAAAATTGAAGTTTTGATCTTCTATCTTTATAACTGATGTACTTAAAAAAGTTTATTTACTTAGATTTTTTCATGAATTCAACGTTGTTATGTAGAATGAATTGACATTGTAGTTTTATCATGAACAAATTATAAAACATAAAAAATAGGAACAAGGTGTAGTGAATATAATAAAAATAATAAACATTTTAAAATTTTAAAAAGCATAAAATATTCATTTATTAATTTAATGTATTAATAAATTATTTTTTTTTAAAAAAAATATTCATATACATCAATATTTTCATCGATATAAAATTGAAATCTCGACGTGTCTATCGATCAACATTTGCATGTATGTGTGGACATCAACATGTAAAACCTTTGTCAAAACACCATCTTAAATCAAAATAAATGTAATTAAAAAAATGAGTAATATTTGAGTACTTTTGAGGATATACTTATCTTCATGCATTCTCTAATCATACATAAAAAATATATTTTTTTAAAAAAAAATGAGAAAGTTTGTATCAATCTCGAGGTTGTAGGTTTGATTATACCCACATCACATCGTAGAAAAAAATAATCCCAACATAATTTAGTTGATAAGTATCATACTAAAGTTTGATAGATTAATTTTTCGAATGGTTGAACTAAAATGACATAAATCAAATTGATTCCTCATCTATTTTTGGACATATAAAGAAATCAAACAGAGATGTGAGGAATCATTTCATTAAATAAATTAATAAACCCTCTAGTAACTAGTTAGCCATATAGGTATTGTTTTAAATGTATGGATCATTTTGCATCCCATTTAAAAGCATTATTTTATATGAATTGGATAAAAAGATTTAGAAAGTTAGATATGGATTTGATGAGGGCAATCATATAAGTAAATAAAAATTTATGTTTTTTTTTCCCTAAAAACTATATTGAATGAATAATAATGAAGTACCTTTTCAAAAAGCGAAAGAAAAAGTGGAACTATAATTGCAATGATAGAAAAAATAAACATAGAAAACTAATTTTTAATTCAAAAATAAGGTTAAATTATAAATTTAGTTCCTATAATTTGAAATTTAGTCTCTATGATTAGAAAAAATTTCTATAAAAAAATCTTTACGATGGATAGAAAATTTTATCAAACTATACGAACTATTTATGAGATCTAAATTGAACCAAATTTGTAATTTAATCAAAATATTAAAAAAAATATATATATATATATTTTTTTCCATTTGTACCAATGCCACAAATAACACAAATCCCATAGTAAGATTCAAAATAGAATACTAAGATCACAGATAGAGCACAATGCTGAGACCCACGGCCAAGCGCAAATAGTCATTAGACAGAGCTTCACGAAGGACAGAAAATTGATCGGCGGGCAAGAGATCCACGGAACACAGATCGGAATAAGGGCAGGTTAGCAACAGGGAAACCATTGGACAGGTCGGCGGATGCAGTTCTGAAGAACGAACAGATCTAGACCATTTTGGTCCTCTGCAAGTAGGTGGCTCCGACTACCCTCGGACAAATCTACCCAACGGTGAAAATCTTCATATGGATGATCTGAATACGTGGCGTGGCGAGAGCGACGACGAAGGTAGGCAGTAGGGGATTGGAGATTTCTCGGTGGGTGTCTGCTTAAATGGGTATTTCAAGACGAGATGGAATATTTTACGATGAGAAAGGACGGATAAAGAGCAACCCACAAATATACCCACATACGGAATGGGACGTATTAATTTAATGGGTATTTCAAGACGAGATGGAATATTAAGAATGTGTTTGGATTGCTTAATAAATAAACTATATAGATAAATGATATACCTTTAATTTATCTTCCCACGACTCATTTGTTGTATCAATAGTTTGTCTCGGATGAATCGTAATTTAAACCCATTTTCTTTCGAAATGTTCTAATCATATTTCCCATCCAACTTAGGCCTCTTTCCTTTGATAGTTTCAACAATATAAACATAGATAAATGTATCAATTACAATATCATTCCAAATTGTTTTGATTTACTTTTCTTTTTCATCTCTATTTGCAACTATATTCATAGACATCTCTAACAAATAAAAATTAATCAATATTAGAAACTCTAGTACAAAAATCAAATTTGCTCAACATCTCTTCTTTTTTCTTTTTTCTTTTTAAGAAAAACATCGTTATATTGTAAACTATCCGAAAAAAAAATCAGCATAAACATCTAAGATAAATGCAAGAAAGGTTTATATTTAAGAGATGACAAATTGAAATAGGAAGAAATTCGCAACAGAGATTAATATATAGAGGTGAATCAATTTTGCATCACCAATTTCCTAATCAAACAAGAAAGAACACCATCAAACCAAAACAAACCTCAAAAAATAAGAAAAACACAACCAAAAGTAAACCCGAGCATAAAAGAGAAACAACGATCTAAATCTAATCTCAAATTAAAGCAAAAACTAACATCAAATCGATCTCATTGAGAAGTTCTGGGGCAAAATGAAAAAGATAGAGAGCAATTGGATAGATTTCCGATCAATCACTAAAAAATCTATTTTCTTAAAATAGGGGTTTGAGTGTTTTCCTCAAAATGACTTATTTTTCAAACTCATTTCTAAGGAAGGCATTTAAGAAGTAGCCAAGCATCACAAATATTTTCAAAATGACTTTTTTCTTTTTCAAATTTAAACACTTCAAAAAGTTATCTAAGCACACCCTTAACTTTTGAAAATTCCCTTAACGATTTGCTATCTATTGGAAGTAAATATAAATAGTTGGAAATCTTTTTTTTTTTTTTTTTCACGTTTATTTTGTATTGATTTAATTTTTTAAAACAATTTTCTTTTTGTTAAATTTGATCTAAAAGTTCTTCTCAATTTAAAGCATATCAATCTTTAAAATATTATCTTATAATAAATTTGATATTTAATATTAATATAAAAGTAATGAAAACTTTTTTAGTCCTTGAATTTTGAAGAATATGTATGTTTTGTCTTTGAGATTTGAAAATGTATTTTTTTTAGTCCTCGAATTTTTTTAAGAATGTGTGTATTTGATTCTTATGTTTTCAAAATATACATTTTGTTAAGAAAAAGTAGGTTTAAAAGTCATTGTAGTAATTTTCTTTATTATTTCAAATTAGAAATTTTATTTTAAAAATTTACCTCCTCTCGAAAATTATTTTTCTAACTTATTTTTCTAATGTAAAATGTAATGCAATTATTTAAAATAATAATAATAAATATTTTAAGGATCTTTTAAATTTATTCTTAAAAATTTGAAATTAAAAAAGATATATCTTGAAAACCAAGAGACCAAACGTACCTAATTTTAAAAACTTGAGAACTAAAAATGTATGTTTTGAAAACCAAACACACTTATTCTTCAAAACTTGACCATTAAAAGGTGGTTTTTCCAAAACAAAAATAATTAAAATAATATGTCTACTTTGATCATCAAGCTAAATCACAACACTTTATTTTTTATTTGCAAAACACTATAATATGGTTTTAATTTTTAGATTTAAAACTAAAAATTTCCAAACATCTCGTTTTCTGAAAAATAAATCCGGCAACAATTATTTCAAAAACTATAATCATTTCAAACTAGAACCTTAGTCCATGTATTTTGAAAGTTAATCATAGATCTTTAGTTTTTAGGTTGCGGTTGGCATGCAAAATTGAAGTAAGTTTAGTTGAATTGAGTTGTTATTATTCTTATTTTTATTCTTATTATTATTGAAGCCCATGTTTGGAGTGCAAAATTGAGTTGAGATGGTTTAAGAAGTCTATGTCTTGAGTGTAGAATGAAGTCGGATTGAGTTAGGATAGTTTTTCTTTGTAACCTAAAAAAGGTGTGATTTTTTATAGCATGTTTGTAATTTTTTGTTCAACTATTCACTTACACATACTTTCCCAATTTTTCAACAATCATAAGTAGGGGTGATCATCGACCGGTCAGGATCGATTTTCCGACCAGATCGACGCCGAACCAAGTATAATCGATTCTAAACCTTGTCAAACCGATCCAACCGTCGTCTGAGAAAAAAGCACAACCAGCTGACCGATCGGTTGGTTTGGTCGATTTTGGATTTTTTTCTTTTTAAAAAAAATATTTAGACAATCTAAGTGAGTTTTATAAATTTTCAATAGTCTAAATTAGACTTAGAAAAAATGCTATATTTAATTTTTTATATTTTACCACTTAGTTGTTAGTGCTAAGTAGTTAGTGCTTTTAGGTAAAAATTATATTTAGTTATAAATCGTTATCATTATAAATAGAAAATTTCTAGTATGCTAGAAATAGGAAGTAGAAACAGAAAAGAAAAAAAACAGGGCAGTGGAACTCCAATTGACGGCTGTGGCTTCATTTTTAGATAGAAACAGAAAGTAGAAACCCTAGACAAGGCACGTGTGACGTGATAGTGATTTTTTTTAAAAAAAGCACATATCGGTCGGGTCAGACCATCTTCACCAACCGACGTGGAAGTCGATTCAAATAATGCCAAACCGACTCCGACCAAACTTCACTAATCACCGTCCGTCCGACTCGATTTCGACCGATTTGGATCGGTCGGATCGGATCGATTTTTCGGTCTGTCATGTTCACCCCTATTCTTAAGATGTTTATTCAAGAACTCTAAATATATTTTATCATTTTTTACATGTAATCCTTGCATGTGATATATACAAAATACTATTCTTTATATGATCAACAAACTTATAACATAATTTAATAATTGTGTAAAATATGAGTTGAACGTGTACAACAAATAAATAGGCATTAATAGTTTATTTATGAATCTGAATAGAACACTCAAGAACAAGACAAAACACATTTCTATAAACAACAAAAATGAAAAAGAATAAATAAAGAGCACGATATAACCAAAATGAACCAAAAGCAAAATATAAAAACAAAAATCATAATATTTAAACTATCATCAGAGCCTAATTTTAGACTCAATTCTTAAAAACAACAAAGGGTAAGCATTAACCTAGAGCTAACAAAATGAATTTATAATTAGTCCCAAGGATAGAATGTTTAAGAAATTATTTTTTAAAAAAAAAATCAAACAAAAAGAAGTAAAAAAAACCAACTAAAAAAATTTAGGAAGCAAAGTAACGATTCAACATAATTTATAATTGTTATAAAAATTATAAAATGCATATTTATTAAATAAAAATAGATTAAATTCATGGCCTATTATTATTATTTATCTACGTCATTATAATTTTATAAAATTAAAAAGACTTAAACCTCCATCAGCTGCCCATCTTCATTTTATGGAGGATAAAATGGAGATTTCGCCGTCATGGTGATTGGTAATGGTAATGAATGTAGTAGTGTATAGTGCTGGGCCCAATCAAAGCCAATGGGCCGGGCTGGGCCATCTACCTGGGCCGACCCGTAGTAGTAAACCCAGGCCCATCCCAACGCGGCCCATTAGAACCATAAACATTCGGAGGCATCATCGTCATCCCCATCCCATCCCCGAATTCCCCACCGCCGTCGAAAAACGTACTATTGGCAGCTGCGGCGGAGTTAGCGGCGGCGTTGGCGGAGTCACGTGACGCAAGCGTGGTCCTCTCGCCTTCAATTTCTCGAAACCGTTGGAGATAAAACTTGAGAGGATCGACATAGTCCTCGAACCCTAAGGTCGCCATAGCCCAGAGCAAATCGTCGCCGTTGATCGTCTTTCGCTTCTCGTTGTGGCACTTCTCGGAGGCTTCGCCGGTGACGAAACTGATGAACTCAGAGACGCATTCTTGGACGGTTTCTTTGGCGTCTTTTGAGATCTTGGCGTTCCCAGGGAGAGCCTTTTTCATGATCCGGCCGACGTTGGCGATCGGGAGGAGGCGGTCGTGCTCACGTGGAGAGGGAGATTTCTGGCAGCCGCCGCCGGAATCGTTGTCGGAATCCGCCATGGAAAGGGAAGGAGGAATTAGGGTTTCTGGATTGGTAAAGTGAAGAGGTGAATAATATGGGTGTGAGATTTTTGTAGGGGATGGAATAGGATGGGAAAGTTGCCAAGTTGCTAAATGCTACCAATGGAGAAGGAAAAAATAAATGTTAAATTCCTAATTTGCTTCCAAAACTAGGACTGGAACCACAAAAAAAAAAAAAAAAAAAAACCAAACCAATCCAAACGAGTTTGGTTTGGTTTTTTAGTATAAAATTGAAAATCTTAGTTTATATTTGACGAAAACAAAAAAGTATGGGTTCGGATCAGTTTTTTATTAGAAAAATCAATCAAACCAAACCGATCCAATGGTATATATATATATCCTTAAAAATAAATTATCTTTTAGTATTTTAATTATTATGGTGTATGTATATTTGTTGTTTAAAAAAAAACTCATTATTGTGGTCTTGTTTGTTTTTTTATTTAGAAAACTGCAAAGAAAAAAGGTCGATTTTCAATTTATGAAAAAGGAAATAGACCCGATTTTAATTTTAAATTAGTAAAAAGGATCAATTCAAAACAAAGGGTAATAAAAATAAAAATTGGAAGAAAAACGGAAATACCAAAAATCGAGAACCAGATAATAAACTAATCCAATGATTTTGTTCTTTGTTGGAAATTAGTTTGGATATCTTCTTTGTAAAATCAATTGGTTTGGTTTGGTTCTTGGTTGACCTCAAAACCGACAAAATCAAACCCGTTATCACCCATATCCAAAATTTTAGATATTTTAACAATCAATTTTGCAACCATTGATTTATTTGCTGAGAAACCTTTTAAACCAACTCAATGACTAAAAGAGTATTTATTTTCTTTAATTTTTCTTGTATGTGATTTTTTTGTTTAATGACAAGTTTATGCCTTGCTAAGGTTTTTTTATTTATGAAAATGAAGGTTATAAATACTATTTTCATCTGTTGAATTCTTTGTTTTATTACCATTTTTAGGAGTTTTAAAAAATTAAACCAAAATTTGAAAACTATAAAAATAGTTTTAAATAACTTATTTTTGCTTTTAGAATTTGGCTAAACGTTCAAGTTTGTAATTTGGAGTTGGTGGAGTGAATATTATAATCTATTTCATGTTTAGGGCTCCAAATATAATAGTGGTGTTTACAACTATTTATAACCTATAATTAATTAAATTAGTTTGCGCCACAACAGAGACTATAACCCACGTACTATAGTGATAAAGATGAAAGGGTAAAAAAACAAACACAATTTTTAAAAACAAATAAGACCTCATTTGGTAACCATTTCACTTTTGATTTTTTGGTTTTGAAAACTGAACCTATTTTCTTATGTTTTTCTACTATGATTTGTATATTTCTTTAGTAAAAATATTGAATACTTAGCCAAATTCTAGAAACAAGAACAAATTTTTAAAAACTATTTTTTTTAATTTTCAAATTTTGGTTTGATTTTTGAAAACATGATAATAAGTAGATAAGAAAGAATTTTAAAAATTAAAAACAAAATAGTTACAAAATCAAGCATAAATGGCAACTATATAGGCCTTACTAATTTCTCAATTATGTGTAAAATAAATTTCACACAAAATTAATATTTTAGGGGTCTATTAAACTTTTTTTTTTTTTTAGTACAAAGTGTAATTTACTCTTTTTTTTAAAAAAAAAAAAAATTCATGACTCCCTATTTAATTTTATGTAGCTTTCTTTGTAAGAAACGGTGTATGCATGGAAGCTTAAATGAATTTATTTTACCTATTTTCAATGCTAATGTGTAATTTACTTTTCTTTCAAAGAACATGCTTGAAATACCAATTCTATGAAGATTAGTAATTTTTGTAATGAATTAATCCCCAACCTACAATATTAAGATTTTTTTTGTATGAAATTAGAATATAATATGATGAGCATTGATAATTCCCTTCTGTTTAATTAATCTATACTACTTATTAATGCTATTTTTAAAAATATATATATACTTTTATGATCTAGATGTTATAGATTTACCGAAGATTTTGAAATTAAAATAAATAATTTTTATATTGGTTTAAGATTTGACGATTTATTATTGTTATTGGATTTAATTAACAACTTTTGTTGCTTGATTTAAGGATCCGTTGTGCAAGATTTGGACAAGGGCATTTTTGTACTCGAGGTTTTGTTGAAAATAAGATTTTTTGGGGTTGGCCATTTTTGCAATTAGTTTTTTTTTTTCCTTCTTTTTATTAAAATTGGCCAATTTCTCAGGATTTTCTCCTAAGCAACAACTAGTTTTCGCTTGACCTGAAACAGTAAATTTCACGTCATATAATCTGACACTTCCCTCACTTGTTAATTATGAGGGGGTTTAAATATAGTAGCTCTTGGACCATTTGCTCCAATATCATGTTAAATCATCGATTGACCCAAAAATTTAAACTAACGATGGAAGATAAATTTGCATTATAATATCTAACATTGACCTTGGACATGTTTTACAATCGCCCCTAATCTAGCCCAATCTGTTAGGATGAAAATAATGTCGACATCTACTTCTAAAGAACCCATTCACAATATTCCTCTAAGATCTCCAGCAACAACAGATATCGTAAGGGCTTGTGATTTCCAGCGGCAACAGATGTTGTAAGGACCCATTTGGATTGATTAGAGACAAAATATAATGAGTATAGAAAAATTTAATATTATATCATCTAACACTCTCTCTAATTAGAGGTGTTCGTGGGTTGGACTTTTTAAACTCAACTTAAATAATTAACCCTTATTAAAAAAATGAATTCAATCCAACCCAAATGTTTCATGGTTGGGTTAGTTCAGGTTACTCGGGTCATTTATTTAAATTTTTGTTAAAACAAGAAGTACATTGTTAATACATAAAAATTCGATATAACTATTTTCATATATGAATTAAAATTAACCACTCAATTTCAATTTATATAATGTATAATCTTTTTTTAAAGTGCAAAAAAAAAACTATTTTTAAGAGTTTTTGAAGAATAAATTATCTAAAAAACCGATAAAATTAAAGAAAACTAAAATAGATATACGTATATCTTATTATACATAAGCAAAACACAAAAAAGATATTTTAAAGTTAATAATAAGTTCGGGTTCGTTTGGGTTATTTTAGGTGATCCATGAACCAACCTAGCCATAAATTTTCATTTATTTGAACCCAGCCCAACCCAAAGAGTTCATAACCCAATCCAAACCGAATGGGTTGGGTTGGTTGGTTTTTTCGAGTCATTAGGTTTTTTGAACACCCCTACCTGTGATCACCAGAATCAATATTAATTGAGAAAGAAATAACATTGCACAATTTTGAATGATTTGAACACAGAATAGAATCCTTTGTACCATCTGTTGGGTGATGGTAAATTTAATATCATATCATTTAACATATCTACATTACTAAGAAGACTCGAACAAAGAAGTTCGAATGATCATTTAGTCATTCTCTTGGGATCTTGGGGAAATAAACATTTTTGTATCCTCCCAACACCAAACCTCTCATAGTCCCATCTGCAAAAATTCTATTCCCCATTAACGTAAGAAAGATTGTAACCCACCCTATGGGATAGAAAATCATATGAATGCAAATACTCCTTTACTAAAGACTTAAGGAACTATAACAATCTCCAAACTTGTTTAACAAGAAGAGCTTGATCAAAGCCTCTCATTTTTTTTAATAGATTTTCCGTTAGAACTCGACGAACCTCACCAAAAGTTACCCATAAATGTAGACAAGTCATCACAATAATTTGAATAATTTTAAACAAGACGAGAAAATTCCTTAGTACTTCCATATTACTTCTTGTGTTCACAATAGAAATATGTAAATAGATCCCACTATATATTTTTAAAACGTGTTAACATGACACACAATAAATGAAAGTAATATGAAGAATTTTTTATACTACCATAATATAAAATATTTTCCCATAAGAAACATTATCATTAGGAGCGATTTAATTAATACTTCATTTACTCTATCTTATTAAAGAATCTCTTTATTTCTAAATTTTTTTCCTTTTAAAAAAATTCAAATCGCAACATTTCTTACCATAGAGATTAGACGTATTTCCCCAAACTAGTTACCACTTTGATTTGCAAAGCTTGAGCCATGAATAGCCTTTAATGCTCATTGATATTAGAACTAAATAGAATTGCTTATTTGGCTAAATTAATACCTATTTAATAGGTACCTAAAAATACTTTATTCAATCTTTCTCAATATATCTATAATAGACGTACCAGTCCATTTGTAACTACATTCACCTCAACAATTGTATTCGATAGTCATATATTGTACCTACATTTGATTTTTTTCAACAAACACTTCAAATGAATGTATCAATTTATGTGTACTCGTATTCATTTGAAAGTCACATCTTGTGAGTATAGATTGTTGTTATTCAATTTTTCTCAACATATTACACATAGAGGTTGAAGAATAGTATCCGTCAGCATACGATAAAATAAAAATTTATTAAAAACATAAGTAAAAAAGGAACTTAAAAATTCTTCTCATAGTTGCATTTATATGTGTTATAGATAGGTAATTCATATAAAAATAGGACAATTTATTTTAAATAAACTACAATTTATGAAGTAATGAACATGCACATTTTATATTGCTTTAATTTAGTTGTGAGTGGAATGGAAGTGGAGTGAGTTCCTATGAGTAGCTTAACCAATGCCTAGAGATTGAGGGCACTACCAAAAGTATATGACTTTTTAAGATATTATAGAGATAAATAGTAAATAATTAAAATTTAATCTCTATCATTTAATTAAAATTTAGTATTTATAGTTTGATAGAATCTTCATAAATAGTTCTTACAATAGAGATTATGTACAAAAATTTTATCAAACTATAAGAACTAAGTTTTAACTCTTAAAATTCAGGGACTAAATTCTAAGGGATTAAATTTATAATTAAACCTAAGATTTATTTAAATTTATATACATAATTTTTTTAGGGGATTATCACCGTATATCAAATATAGATTGCGACAGAAATCTAGATGTCTATTGCAATCTATTGTTGTCTATTACTAATAGACAATGACATTTTGCTATACTTGAAAATATTTTCAGCAGATTATCATTTAAAACAACTAACATTCTTTTAATGTAATTTTTTTATAAAAAAAATAATAATATGTCCTATTTTAATATTCATGTCATTTGAATAAGCAATTTTTTTTTTTTCTTAATCATTCTTTTTGGATAGATTTGGAAAGTTCCAAAATCTTAATTATGAAATATGATGAAGAAAGCCATGCGTGTATATCGTATCATATGTGCCCCCCACCACTTTGAATAATTTTTGCTTTCTTCCCTTTAATTGGTCACTACAAATCAAGTGCTCCATTACTTTTGAGTGGACATGTTTTGTTTCTATCTCACCCAAACTTTTCTTTAAAATACTTTACAAAATATTATTTAAAAGAATTAATAACAATGGATAACCATTTTATTGAAATTCAGACAGAGAGTGACTTCCACGTGATAATAACGATAAAATTTTTTAAGAGAAAAAAAAACGTGGTTAGAAAAAGAAAGAGAATCATGTAGAAGGGTATGATACTTGCCGCACATTCTGATGCTTAAGTCGAAGAGTGAAAGAATATTGAAGTTTAAGGATTTGAGGATGAGAATTGTTTTACTTCTTATGGAGTCATATTTTAACTTATTTTCTATTCTTATTAGGGTCTTTTCATGGCCTTCGGCCTTTTTGTGAGATTTAAATTTTACCTATAATACATTTCAAATGAGAGAAATTGTGTGCATATAACTCATGAATAAGGTATGACAGTTGCACTATACATAGATAGATACATTGAAAAGTGATATTTTTTTTTTTGTTTTTAATACAATAATTGGAGGTAGGGAGATTCAAACCACAGATCTTGTGGTTTCTAGTACACTCGGATATCAATTGAGTTGTGCTCGTTTTGGCTTGATGAGTGATATTTATTTGTCCAATTTGAGTTTTTTAAGTTATCATTTTTTCTCTTGCTAAAAAAATAAGCCATCTAAGTGGACGTTGACGGGTGGCAGTGATGAGAGGGTGAAGATTTGAGAAAGGAAGGAAGGAGAAGAAGTGGGAGAGAAGAAATAGAAAAGGATTTTTATTTAATAATTAAAAAATTAGAAATTAATTAATTAAAAAAAACAGGTGTCATTTGTTACACCCGTAGTTCAAAATTTGGGTTGACTTCTTGAAATTTCAAGATTTTGATAGGCTCGAAATTTCGGTAAAAGGGATTTCAATTTTTCTCGATTTCTCAATTTTTTTTCTTTTTTTACCATTAGCTATACTAGCTAAAGGGAAATGTAAGAGAAATTTTTCTCCCTTTTATTATACAAAATCTTTATTTTCAAAAAACCTCGTATTTTCATTCAAATATTTTTTATTGAATTTTCGCAAACTTGAATTAATGTGAGTTATCTAATATTCCTCTCATTTTCTCTCAAGCTTTATCTACTTGTAGAATTATCTTTTTCTTCTTTCTTTTCCATTATGTTGTGTTATGTCTAATGTTATATTTTTTTTATATCCCTCTTATGTTTAATGTTATAATTTTTCTATTCTAATTATGTTATGTTAGTTTAATGTTATGATTTTCATTTTTTTATCTACTTTATTTTATAATAAATAATTTACAATTATTTTATAGGTAAATATTTCATGACTTTTAATTTTATAATTAATTTTCAATATTTGAAATGATTTTCTAATTGTTTTTCCTTTTTTTAAAAAAAGTTTCTACTCTCGCATCGACATTTTGAAATTTTCGTCGATATCGATATTTTCACAAATTGGGACCTTAATATTTTTATCGATATTGATATTTTGAATCTTGATTACACCACCATCCTATTAAAAATTAACAAAAAACTCAATTACACTAAGGTACACACTCTATTGCATTATATATAGATAAATAGCATGTGAGATTTATAATTTTACCAGTTTAGACTCCCAATTAAGATTTTCTTTAAAAATTGACTTATGCACCCTTTCTAATTTTCTTAGACATTTGAAGCCTACATAAAACATGAACAATTTTCAAATGTAAACTAAATAAAAATAAAAAATAAAAAAAATCTAAGTTGGTTGATTCAATTATAACTTAAAAGTTTGAGGGTGTCAACCGTTAGTTCAAAGTTTAAAAAGTTAAAATTATTAGACCAAATTTAGATTAATACAACTCCCAAATTGTATGTGTGTACATTGAAATTTTGTCTTAAAAAAATGGTTCTACCAAAAAAAAAAAAAAAAAAAAAAAAACTCAGTACTCAAATACAATCTAAACCAAATTTCAAGACCAATCAGACACTAAATTATATTATTAGATAAAAACAAAACCTAATCAATCTGACAGAATATCTAATTGAATTTTCTATTTAAATTTCTCTAATTATTTGAAGAGTCTAAAAAATAAAAAATAAAAAAAAAGTTTGGGTTGAATTAACAGAAGTAAAGAAAAATAGCATGGGTGTGTCAAACAACGAAGTGAACTCCATTGCATTTAAAAACATTCCAAAAAATGAAAATAGGCTCTTAAAAATAAAAATGAAAAATGAATCTACAAGCCCTAAAAACCTCAAGGCTAAGCAAGCCCTTCCTTAATGGTCAGTATTATATATATTCATGGAATTATTATTCCCAACAGATTTTATATGTCAGTATAAAAAGAAGCTGCAATATTTGCAACACCTATAAGTAACAACTACCCTTGTTTTTCTAATAAAAACACTAACCTTTCATTAGTAGTAAAAACATGATGATACCAACAAATAAATTACATCCACCACCTTTACAACAGACTGATTTTGAGGGCTTTCATATATGTTAGACAAATCCCAGGGCCAACTCTTCACTCAAGTTTCCACCTTTTGACCTCCTCCTCCTGCTGCCTGTTTACCATCCTTCTCGGCATCACCTTCGCCTTCGCCTCTACCTTCACCGCCATCTTCCTCTTCTGCTTCGTCTGCTAGTTTCGTGAGCTCCTCTTGGATCATAAGTTTTATCGACGACTTTTGTGTCGTGAGATCCATCTTGAATTGCCGAGCTGAGAAACCACAAGCAGATCAGAGGCTACCATTTTATACAACATGATTGGAAATTTCAACAAAAAAGCACAAACACTTTAGTTTGGCTAGCTGTCCATGTCCAACGTGTTGAACACTTAATCATTCCGATACTTGTTGGACACGTATTGAACATTTGTTATGTTAGTACAACAGATGTGTTAGACATACATAGAACATTTAATAGGTAGACTAAAAAGACACATGACAACAATAATAACTTTTGAGTGTGAAATACAAGCAGCTAAGTTTTTTAAGCATATATGCATCAAATCCATTTACTTTGAATTTTCTTTTGGTATAAAAATTATGTATATTTTTTAAAATGTATATTTCAATAAGCCTTGCCACATGTCATCGTGTCCATGTCGTATTTGTATCCCGTATCTGTATATATGCTTCTTAGGTTTTCAAGATCCTACAAATGAATATTTTACTAAAAAAGCTACTCTCTATTTGAATACTTAGAAAAGAAACTCTAAATTTAAAAGTAATCCATCCAAACACGTGATTGGTGTTTTGTTTTCTTTCAGAAATATGTGCAAGTTTAAAATGACTAATCACAAAAGAAAATCTAAAACGAACTTCAAAACCAAAAAAATTTATTGATTCAAGATTCTCTATAGAAAGTATAATAATTTTTACTATTTATTGGTAGATATCTTAATTGGTGGTGAAAAAACTAATCAATCAGAACTTCTCCTGAGGATGAAATGCAGCACTTGTAAATTGTAAACTCCACAAACCACAAAAAATGCACATAGGTAAGAAACGTACCAAGCTGCTTCAGAATGTCAGTGAAGGTGGCCTGCACGAGACAAATATAAACTGAGTTATTTGGCAATTCCAAAAGGTGAATGACATTTGCCATCCAAAGCAAGCATGAAATGTAATATTCTTCGACAGAGAGTTTCAGAAACTAAGGTTACGCTGCTCGCCATTTCAAAAGCCAACATATAGCACCTATTTTGTTATTCAATCCTCAACTCATTTTCCTGTCTTTCTCCAAACTCTTGGCCATTCGTCCTTCAAACCTACTAACAATGTCTAGAACCACAACTATTTGCTTTATCAACCACCTTTTGTCAGCATCATTAGGCTTTTGGATGCTTCTATTGCATAATACTAAATACAAACCAGTGAATATACATGTACTCTACTACAGCTGTTAAAAGTCATTATACGTTGCATTAACAGAAGAAAGAATCTAATAGCTCAGATATGCATGAGTTTAATCCCAAACGTCCACGAAGTGGAGATCAAGTGACCGTTAATGCTTGTAAACATATGTACTGCAGTACTATAACCAACGTCCAACAGAAGCGAATGAATGAAATCCAACAGCCAGAAAATCATGCAGAGTTACAACTAAATATCAAGTATTGAATGAGCTTGCCAACTAAACTTAGTGATCAGTACGAATACATGACACTTACCGTAGTAAAGTCAACAACTTTAAGAATTTCACATATTGCTTCCCTGAGCTCATCGTCACTTGGCCTTGTTTTCTCCTCCTTGGTCTTCTCCTTCCCTTTTACAATTTTCTTCCCTAAAACATAGAACAATGGTATAAGTAATGCAGTGTAGATCGCAGTTGCCATAATCTCTTAGGGTCCCGAATAGATTAATGTAATACCATAATTTTGGAGTTCAGAAGAATAATAATGAAACGCATCAATTTCTTTTATTTGTATATCCAAGGCAAAAAAAGAATGGGACAGAATAAAAAGAACAGAAAAAATCATGACAGATACCAGGCTTCTCCTTGGCAGCAGATTTTGGTGGAGTCAAGGCCTTGCTCTCTTTCTCGCTATTCTTCTTCCTAGAGAATACCTTTGGACTAGCATCACTGCCATCAACCTTAGCACGACTTGCTGATGACTTCTTTGTTGTAGATTTTGCTGAATCAGATTTATTGGAACCTGTAACTTTCTTGCTTCTTGCTTTTCCTACAGATCCCCTCTTTTTTGATGAACTTTTTGAACTTGCTCTGGGTCTTTCTTCCTCAGATTCATCAGTTGGGTCATTGATATCTTCACTTTCTGGCTGCTCGGACAGTTCATCATCAGATTTTTCTGTGGTTCCATTCTCGTTCTCCTTGTCATTTTCTTCTTCTGCTTCCTTCTCTTCTTCTGACTCGTCATCTTCATCACTTAAATTTTTTGTCATCTCAGACCTTGCACTCTTCCCCCTTTTTCTACGACTCTAGAGTCAACCCAGAAATAAAATAAAGTAGTTAAGCTATCACACTTCATCATAAAAGATTATACTTCTAGATGAACTATCAAAAACTAAAGATTTTGAGTTGTAATTAGTAAAGTGAGGTCTCGGGAGGCCTCTTGTATTTATATAAACTAAATAAGAAAATACAGCCACTCCAAATACTACGTGAGGAGGCCAAGTATTCCCCATCTTTCCTCAGAGTTAGAGGTACTCTATTTACCAAGGGACCCCTTGTATGCCCAACCAAAAAGACATCTATTTGGTTAAGAAACAATAACAACCTAACGGACACTATTGTCTTTGCTAATACAAAACGAGACCCACATTCGCGCACACAACACATTTTACCTCACTCCCATACAACTAACTCTACACAATCCACTTGGCCGACATTCGTCTAGCATATGTAAAGTGCACTGGAGGTTAGGGTCTAGGGATCCTTATCATAAAGACTTAAAAAAGGATAGACAAGGAAACAGAGAATCGAGGAAGTAATATTTCGAGAGGCAGGGTTAAGGAAATGCTATTGGCCCATAGTAGCTAACAAACTCTCGCTCCTCCTGAAGGTCCATGGTAACAAACTACAGGAGAAAAACCCTTATTCACAAAGCCTGCTGCTTCAAATTAAAATTTTATACTATAATTAGAGTCTATTTTCAATAGTCTACGGTTTTAAATTTGTGATTGTATGTGCTATTTGAAAGTTGTTTTTACAAACTAAATCAATGAAAGCATTGTTGGGTTAGCTGAAGCCTAAAAGTTGTTTCAATTTCTATAAATAAAACACTACTATAGAACTTGCAATAAATGATAATTAAAACAGTACTATATCAATTTCAATCCCCTTTCTAGTTATTTAAAATTTTAACCAAACACTACTAATATTTAAAAATACATTTGTCTTCCATCAGCACCTTAAAAGACATGTCAAACACGCCTAATTTAATTATTTTCTCTGAACCCTGAAGACAAAGGTGTGTCACTGGCAAGAAGTGACTCGATTCAAAGGCTTCTCAATGAATCTTATCGTTTGCTTCTTTCCAAATGAAAGAAAATGAGGTAAACAATACTGTAAGCTTGAACACATCCTGCATTTCCTTATACAGAATTTGATGAAGCCAACAATTTTCCTAAATATTCAAATGCAAGGACAAGAACCAAAACAAATAAATTTCTTTTAAGGAAAAGAGAACAAGAACAAGAAAAGATCCTTTCATGAAGCCAACATAACTCAGCAAGACATCAGAAGAACAAAAGGCACCATCAATTATACTTGAGCTTGATATATCTATCTTCTACTGAATATAAAAGGCATAACAGGTAAGTGTAAAAACAAAAACTAGCTCCAGAAATGGATGTTGCACAAGCGATTGGATATAAACAAGGCCAAGGTAATTCATCAATTACAATCTCAGAGAGATAAGAATGCCACCTTTGCTGAATTTCTTGAACTACTGTCTCCAGGAGTTGATATTCCTCCTTTTACTGCCCGTTTACGCTTTTTACCCTTGCTCAACTGTAATTAACCACAAGAAAAATTAAGAAACTAGATCCAGACTTGAGTTAATATAAAGGAAACATTCAATTAGGAAGATTAAGTTCTTTTGCAATCAGGAGGGGGGAAAGACCTTTTCTTTTTCTGCAAGGAGAACAGTAGTTGTAGCGTGAGGAGCTATTAAAAATTCTATGAGCTTGCCAATAATATCTTCCTGAAAGAAGTTTAAAAAATTAACATCAAACTCATGCAATGGAAAAAATATATGTTACTTGAAAAAGAAAACAAAACCTTTGAGTTTCAATGTTAAAAATCTCCCCAACATTTCATTCTCCTCCAAATACCATTTATAAGAATAATGCCAACACAATCTTTCCATCTAGCAATGACACAAGAAATTGTTTAATTTATTCTAAAGTCTATTCATTAGTCTACAGTTTTAAGTTAGTGAATTTATGTGCTATTTGAAAGTTGTTTTTACAAAGTAAATCAATGAAAGCATTGTTGGGTTAGCTGAAGCCTAAAAGTTGTTTCAATTTCTTTTTCTTCAATTTATTTTCATGGATGGCCCCATGTTTAAAACAACATTGTTCTTATTATTTGTTAGATGATATGACATTAAATTTGCCTTCATCCATAAACTTAAGCTTTTAGATCAATCAACGATTTAAGATGGTATCAGAGCAGGTGGTTGAGGGCTTGAGTTCAAACCAAATAAATTATAGATGTGAATAGTTTTTTATATAAGAGAACAACCCCTAACTATACCCCAATTAAACCCTAAAAAATAAATAAATAAAAATTCATTTCACGATGATAAGACCTAACAGATTTAGTACAAAAGAAACCTAAGGATAATCAGAAAAGCCCTTGATGCCCAAGTATAACATGTGAATAGTTGAACAATGAACTTAGCATTTAGAACTCACCCAACACAGATCCTAAGACCCCCCAACAAAATAAAAAAGAAAAATAACTGTGAATGTCATCTTAAACTACTGAATGACCCCATAAACATTACATTAAATATCACGGTTGGTGGATGTCAAACTTTGAACCGTAAACTAAACTAATCCCACTAAATCACTTTTTCTAAAAAATTCTGTTACAGCGTGAGTCCTATGGTGGGTGGGGGGGTGGGGGGATCATAGAATACTCGATAAACTACCAAAGGCTAGTTATGGAACGAAAGTTCAGTACATGAACAATAGGTGATGATTGCATATGATATTGGCAAACAGTGATTCCAATTTGAAATAAGTCCTCATTATTAGGATACAAATTTTAGAAAATTCTTATGTCTGGATATTACAATTTCAGAACGTAATAGATCTGAACTTTTCATACTCAATACTCATTATCTATGAACTTTGTACAGTTTTCCAAATGCAGACCAAGGAGTCCAAGTACAGCAACAAAGATTATTGAACATACCTTCCTTGTGGTGGCCTTCACAACAGGAATATCTAGCACATCACACAATTCCAATAATTTCTCTTTATTACACTTGTCAAATTTTTCTTTGACTTTATTCTTTTGTTTTTCCTGCAAAGAAAACGGAATTTGTATGACAACAAAAGCCTTGAGAAATCTTATTTTATGAAAACAAAACCCTGGGAAACTGAAACGTCTGCTGAAGATATGTAATTCTGGTAATTACTAATTACTGATGGCTCCTAGTTACAAACATTTCGTACTGATAGAACATACAATATTTTTACCTCATCTCCATGCCACACAAAACCTGAAAACCTTGATATGTTGCTCTTAATCTGAAATGCCTGGAGGAAAGGGAGAAAAAGAAGGAAAGCAATAGACCTTAGATGCAAATACTCCATAACTACATTACTATGAAGTTGTAAGCCAAAACATCGGCAACACCAAACAGTACCGCTCGTTAGCACTTAATAGCATGCATGTGTACCTTCAGGATTCAGGAATCACTCACCATGGAACTAGATGATTAACACATAAGAAAACCACTTATAAGTTACCTTTCCTCTCCTTCCAAATAAAATTGTATGAAGCAGCCTGAAGATGTCATCAGTCTTCTTCCTTGATAATTTGAATGCCACTAAAACAAAAAAGGCTTCTTTTTCAGAGTTCATTTAACACATATATATTATTCATTACTCATCATATCAATAAATAAGTAGTATACGCAGGAAGCAAAACAAATAATGACTTGAAACAGAACAAATTTAAACTGCCTCATTACATCAGTTGTTTTTTCAGAAAACAAACCACGGCATGGAAAAAAAATTGTGCTCATACTTTTAGATAAGGTAATTTTTCTCTTTAGGCTCAGGAAAAGGAAAGAATAATGAATCTATTAAAGACAGTGACTTAACAATTTATACTTCAAAGAAATCTGAGCAACAAATAAAGACAACGTAGAACCACAGTACTCAATAGACCATCATAAACATGTTGGAGAAATTATATAACGCAAAATGGGATTCACAACAACAAAGTGGAAGATGGTTCTGAATTGCGCATACCATTGGGTATATCTTTAAGTGGAGTACCACGGCCCTGCAGTTTCCAACAAAAAGAAATAGAATCAATTTCCTAGAAAGAATACTAAACAGTCTAGAAAAGAAAAATACAATACCTTTTCAATGTGGAATTCCTTCACAGCATATCTTTCTATAGATGCCACCAACCTTTCAACTGATTTGCGCTCACGTACAGGGCGATCAATAATGGGAGTCCTTATCTCTGCCTCCTCCTTTTCATCCACTTTGTTGTTTCCTTTTGATTTAACCGCACCCTTTCTCTTTCTTCCTTTCTTTGTTTTCTCTTCGTTGGGATCTTTATCCTTCAATTCCTTGTCATCCTCTTCCATATGGCTGTCAACCTTCTCTACCTCATCTTTGGCATCCTCAGTTTCACCTTTAGTTTCAATTTCTTCATCTTTGGCATCCTTGATTTGTCCATCTTTGGCATTCTCATTCTCTTCATCTTTGAGATCCATATTGCCTTCGTCTTTGATATCCACATTTTCTTCATCATTCTTATCATTTGGATTCACATCTTCCTCCATTGCCTGAATTTTAGCTTCCTCCTTTTCATTCTTCACGTTTTCTTCATTGATTCCCTCATCTTCCTTGATCTCAGGTTCTTCTTCCATTTTCGTGACCTCTGCCTCGACATCAGCACCCTGCTCAATTGCTGGTTCCTTCACTCCATTTTCCTCCCCCTTAGCCACAGCCTTGTTGGTTTTTTCCAGTTCACTGGTCCCATTTGTCACAGCCTCAATGGTATTTGTCATTTTATCATCTTCAGTGGTTCCATTTTCCACGGTCTCGACAGTATTTTTCATTTTATCTTCTTTATTGTTTCCATTTTCCACAGTCTCAACTGTGTTTAATTTTAAATCTTCTCCTTTGGCTTCATTTTTTGTATTCTCAATGGTAATTTTTGTTGTATCTTCTACACCCATGATCAATTTATCTCAAATTTAAATCTACAGAAAGCCACAATCTTTTCACTTGCACATCTTCACCTACTCACATGAATAAACGACAAAAAATAGAGAAATATATAACCATTCAATATGAATGTTAAATATGAAAAAACTAATATCATGAAGAAGAAAATGTACCATGAAAAGTGAAACTAAAATACAAATCCAGTTTATGGGAACTAATGCTATTACTCTAAGGTTGCACAGCACTTTATAACAATACTCTAACCAGAAGAACAAAAGAGCAGGTAAGTTATAATTTGGAGTACCAATTGATTCAGTACTAGATCGGTAGTTTTGTTTGTAGGGCTAGACTACCTACTTCAAAAGAAAGTGTCTTAAATGATTATGCTTCTGGAAGAGAATATCACAATTTTTAAGGTACTTAATGCATCGATCTAAACACACTGATCAGCAAATGAACATTTTTTGTTGGGAATACTGGAGGATCAGAGGAAGATAAGTTATAAAGTACAAAGATTTTAAACCATGAAAATAATTTTAAAAAAATCAAATTTTGTGTGGAATGAGATAGGTTCGTTCAGCACTCATCTTTTGCCACATTGATGAATTTGGTTTTATTTAACACTCTCTGTTGGTGTAAACATTTCCAGCCTTTTAAAGATCATAGTCCTTCTTTAATTTACAATTGGAGATCCTTTTTGTAATCAACCATTGGTGGTTATTTCATTCAACAGTGAAATTCTTTGTTTCTTCCTAGGGAAAAGAAAAGGCTAGAACTTTTTGTTCAAGTGTGAACTGTAAATAAAAATAGAATAAGCATTTTACTGTGATGATCCTATTATAAATGAGAACTTCATAAGGATAGACAGAACAATATATTTCATTTTTAATTGAATTCAATCAAACTATTTTGGGAAAAAAAATGGTTAAAGTGCCAATTTGATCTCTACTTTTTTTAAAAGGTTCAATGCTTTTAGGTTTCTTCTTCTTCCTTCATCTTTTTTTTTTTGGATGAAATGCTCCAAGGTTTCAATTTGACCATTATAATTTAACCAAATCTTATAAATCATCGGTATCATTTCAAGTTGTTATCATAATGGGAATATGGCACATTCTCTATCTGCTATTTATATCACAATGAGCCAACGGTGGGTTTATATATGGGGATAAAATATGGTTTAAGGATGACTTAAAAGGTGTAGCTAAAGAATAAAAGAGTTTGTTTGGTATCTTATCTGGATTCAATTTTGTGTTTTTAGATTCATTTGAATTCAATGAATTTATATCTAGAAGGTTTATTTATGACAAACAATATAGTGATTGTATTTGTATTCTGTGGCTTGAAACGTGAAAATTTTGAAAATAGAAATCACATATTTTCAATATTTTCAGATTCTAAATCTCCTTTCAAGGATATATTAAATAACAGTAAAAATATAAACTACAATACTGTTTTCCATTAAATCTCTTGTTTTCAAATTACTATCTTGGGATCACCACGAACTACACCCACCCACTAAGCTTTGACAAGACACTATTGGTAATTTAACCTAAATAAATTTGTGAATGAATACGAGATCTGGATCCATTTTCATTTCCGTACAATTTTAACTACAGCATAACAAATAATTCACTTAAAATCTGAACATAAGAACTAAAGAAATCACTTCAAATGACCAAATCTATTAGCATTTGAAATTCATCAGAAATGCACAGAAAATTAAGAAAAGACAGTAATACAAACTCGAACCAATAAAAAGACAATAGCACACAGTTGTTACAAAAAATAACATCATAATTGGCAATAGCATCACTACTTAAAATCCTCAATTCAACTAAAAAATTTCAACAGTGGGAGTAAATAAGATGCTGACATTCATTCCACAAAAGAAACTCTCCATTTGGATAAAAATAAAACAAAATCAACACAAAGAATTCAGTCACAATTTCACTATAGATTAGTAGGAGAACAGGCACTCGCGCACAGAGAGCTGAAAGCCACAAACAAAAAACAGCTTCGCGATAACACAAAACACACACACACTTAAATCACTCAAAATCCAAAAAGAAAATACAAAATCAGCACAGGAACATCTGAAACCCTAATCCTACACATCCAGAACATTCCACAGCAAAATTGTGAAGTTTCAAGCAATATTAAAGCCCTAAAAGAGAAGAAGACAAGCGTAAGAAGCTGAAACTCACTGAATTTCAAAGCTTCTCTAATGGATTCAAGCATCGAACAGAAGAAAGTCGTCGGAGTTCTACTGTCTTACTGTCGCTCTCTCAGCTCCGTAGACAATTTTTTTGTTTTTTCGGCTTCGTTTCGTATTTGTTTTTTTTTTTTTTTTTGGGTAATAAAATAAACTAAGTCTCCTTCTCTGATAATTTATACTTCGGACCTCAACTCCGGAATTTAGAAGCAGTTTAATGCCACGTTGGAGACTCTGTCAGCTGACGTGTAAGCAATTTTTTTTTTGTGAGAAAGAGGAAATGGACGGATGGGATGGAATTTAAATGGCATCTGGATATTGGACGGTTTAGATCTGAAATTCGTTTGTTCTTCGAGGATCGCAGGACCCACACAACATTGGCCATTTTTGTATGAAATTTGGACGATGAAGGCTTGTATTTATGACGTGGCAGAAAGCTAACCGTTGAAACCGTTTGATGCTCTTTTTCGTTTTGTATAGTTACATTACAATTTTCCTTTTCTTTCTTTTTTTTTTTTTTTTTGTGAGCTACACATACAAATAGAGCATTTTTGTAACTGTAATTTCAATGTTGCACCATCTAGTCCTCCAATCACATAAAAAAAGTGAATTAAAATATATTAAAAAATTAATTTGTCACGTGACAAATTGTTATTAGACCACTAAAATTTTAGATGCATCTAAATATTTTTCTTTCAAATATCTATATTTAGAAATTTTTCAACTAGATTTAAAATTACACACAAGCCCCTCCAATTGTTTTGTAATTAGAGGATGATGAAAAACCCAATATTAGTTTACATTTTGCGTCTTCAAAATCAGTGCATTTTTATTATAGCTATTAGATTTGTATGTATTTTTATTTTGTTATATCTTTTTGTTGTAACTGATACCTTAATTATCTCCTTCAAATATCTATATCGATTCTCTTACTTATATATAAATAAGCATCTTAATTTATCATCTGTAATACAAAGCAATAGATTTCTTTTAGTTTGAATATTCTCTTGGTCTTTTGTTTTTCCTTTCCCTATCTTTAATGGTGTCATCCTCATCTCCCTTAAACCCCTTAGCTGCTATCTCTGATAGAACCGAAAATTTGATATCTTCCTCTACTTAATTCGAGATTGTTAAGCTACTTAATATGTTTAAATCAATTATTTTTTATGACTCAAGTGTATAAGCAGGATGAATGAAGCGTTCGGGACAAAAAGGCATTATAAGATGGCCAAGATAGGAGCCAAATTGAACAATTGAAGAAAGAAGGCCAATAATTGAGATTTTCTGCCTAGTCAGAGAGCCGCAATGCTATAAGATAGTAGCTACCCATTCCGCGAAGAACAAAGCAGCATTGTGATGCTATATGTAGCATTGCAACACTACGACCCGAAGCGGACGATCGAAGAACAGAGCAACATTCTGACGCTACATGTAGCTTTGCAATGCTACAACTTAGAGCAGTGCGTGGAAGCATGATAGCGTCGCAATGTTGTCCCTAGCTGCGACAGATTCTATAAATAACTCATCAGTCTGAATCTAGGTTACACACAATCAAATACTCGATTGTCACTCTGTTTCTACTCGGTTTTCTGCCTCTATTTTGACCAGAACTCTAAATCTTCTTCCCCTTTTTGCATTGTATTGAATTAGAAGATGATTTGTGGCTACATGGTAAGAACTTAGCTTGGGTTTTGTAGTTTATTTCTATTCTAATTCGTTCTTGAGACTATGTTATGTAATTTTGTGAGACTTGTCTGAATTTTATGAGAATTTATCTTGAGTTTATTATTCAATTGTCTTGTATAGGATAATCTGATTAGCTATGCATGTATAATTGATTGCTTTGATTGGCCCTAATTTGTAATCGTTAGGTAGTCATCACCTAGGTACAAGAGTTAAGTAAGTTTGTGAAATTAAATTGAGATTCCAATTAATAAGCATTACTTTCTAACTTTAGATAATTCTCACTCAAATAATTGGTTAGATGATGGAAATCAATTGTTTGGCTTAGCTTTGCCTTAGATCTTAATGTATGTTGATTGATTGATTAGTTGAGGATTCTTGCTTTTCCTTTAATTAACTTGATTTTATGGACTACCGGTTAGGATTTTAAACGAGTAGCTAAGTTGTAATTTAAATTTCTCACATGTCTTTTGAATAGTCTATGATAGAATTGAAAAGGAATGAAATAAACAGAACTACCCAAGCTAACCAAGCTAAGTATTTTGTTCAATTGACATTTTTACACATTCTTTCACATTGTGCAATTTAATTTTTTTTCGTGTAATTTAAATTCGCAATTTTCACAAAACTCCCCCCTTGGTTACTTCCTACCGGTTTCAATTTTTGAGGAATCCAATTCGGCTCTCTGTAGTTCGACATCGGGCTTGCTGCTTGTACAACTAGTTAGTATAAGTAGCTTGTTTAGTGTATATAAATATTATTTGCATAGAATGGGTTTACGGGCGACGGTGAATCCAACAGCCTACCAAATTGATGTCATTGTTGGGGAGCCAACGGATTTCTTGATTTTTTAAGCTTGTAGTGCTTTCCTTGCTAATTGATTTTCTCTTTTGGTGCATAACCCGACACTCCCAGAGGTTCTAGACAGTTGTATTTTGTAGAAATTTCCAGGGAAGAGCGAAGAATCAGGAGAGAAGGGAGACAACAAGCTGCGTTTGATAGAGACATTCGTGTTGAAGACACATCAAAAGAAGAAAGTATTCCTGAAATTTTAGTAGTAATGGTTGAACGTGAGAAGTCTCTTATAGAGCTCACAACACTAGACTTCACTTAACATCCCCTATCCATTGCCTATCTTGAAACGACAGGTAACTTCTAGCTTAATCTGGATTAATTCACTTATTTCCTGCATTTTCTGGTCTACAGGGTGAAGACTTGCACAAGCACTTGAAGGAATTCTATGTGATGTGCAATGGGATGAGACCGAATGGGGTGACTCAAGAACAAATTAATATGAGGGCATTCCCTTTTTCGTTGAAGGGAGATGCCGAGGAGTGGCTCTACATCCTTTCACCTGGGAACATCACATCTTGGGAATAGTTGCAGAGGCAATTCTTGGAAAAGTTCTTACCAGCATCCCGAGCTGTCAACATCAGAAAGAAGATCTATAGTATTATGCAGTTAGACGGGGAGACCCTTCATGAGTTTTGGGAACGATTCAAAAAGATCTGTGCGAAGTTTCCCCACCATCAGATCTCAGACCAGCTATTGATCCAGTATTTTTATGAGAGGTTGATGTAAACTGACAAGAGTATCATAGATGTAGCAGCATGAGAAGCCTTAGTTAATAAAACCCCAACTGAGGTAATGAAACTGATAGCTACCATGATAGTAAATTCTCAACAATTTGGCACTAGAGTTGATGCCAGTGTAAAGTCGGCTAACGAGGTAAGTGAACTTAGAAAAGAAATATCTGACCTGGTTTCAGCTTTTAAACAGATTGTGGAGACAGAGAATGGACAACCTCCTATTGTTTGTCAGATGTGTCATGGAGTTGGACATACAACTGACATTTGCCCCAATGCTCTACAAGGAGCAATACTGAGGTGAATGTTGCTGGAGGATATAATTTCAATCGATAAAACAGACGGTAGAACCCAATCCTGGGTGGAGGGATCACCTAAACTTCAAATGGGATGGACAGAACGAGCAAGCTTAGCCTAATCGTGGAGCTCCGTCTAGCTCAGGTATGTCCTTGGAAGATATTGTCAAAAAGTCTTGTTGGCCACTCTTTTAAATTTCAACAGGATAGAAAGAATGTCATTGATGCTTTGGGGACCCAAGTCTCTTAGCTAGCCACTTCGATGAGCAAATTGGAAAGACAGTCTAGAAAACTCCCACCTCAGCCAAAATCAAATCCCAGGGAAAATGTAAGTGCAATAACGCTGCGGAGTGGCAAGGAGTTGGACCCACCTGCTGAGTCAATAAAAGAGCCAGAATTGGAAGAACCAGAAACCACTTTTTCAAATTCTACAATCACACCACCAGAAAAGCAAAAGGGAATATCCTCTCACCATTTTCCTCCTTTAGATGCTTATGCGCCTAAAGCACCCTTTTCTTCCAGGCTTGTAAGGGCAAAAGAGCCTATGGTAGACAAGGATAAGAAGCTTCTGGAGATGTTCAGAATGGTGGAGATCAATATTCCTCTCCTCGATGTCGTTAAGAAAATCCCAAAATACGCCAAGTTCCTTAAGGAGCTTTACACGAGAAAGAGGCAAGCAAGAGAAAATGAGAGAATGGTGGTAAGCCAGTCTATGTCTGCAATCCTTCAGAAAAATTTGTCTGAAAAACAAAAGGATCCAGGTATGTTTTCTCTCCCTTATGTTATTGGCAAAAAGAAAATTGATAGGGCCATGCTAGATCTTGGTGCATCCATAAATGTTATGCCATATTTAATATACCAAGAATTAAAATTAAAATACTTGACTGAAACTGGAGTTGTGATTCAATTAGTTGATAGGTCTTTTATTCACCCTCTAGGAATCATAGAGGATGTCCTAGTTCAGGTTAATGGTTTGCTTTTCCCTTCTGATTTTTATATTCTTAAGATGGAAAAGCCTACATCTATTTCATCTGCATCAATCTTGCTTGGTCGGCCTTTCATGAAGACTGCTAAGACTAAGATTGACATGGATGAGGGTACGTTGTCTATTGAATTCGATGATGAGATAGTTAAGTTTAATATTTTCAATGCTATGAGATCTTCCACAGTTGGGCATGTACAGTCTTTGTGCCAGATTGATGTGTTTGACTGTCTTGAGCAGGAGGTAGTATGAGACATCTATGATGGCAACAAGGATGATTCGGGCGATTTGATTTCATTTGGAGAGCTTTCCACCCTGTCCATGACAGAACTGGTAAGTATGCCTTATTATTCTGATAGTGAGTCTTCTGAAAATGTGCTTCCTTCTGTTTTGCAAGCACCTAAGGTGGAGTTGAAAGAGTTTCCAAACCATTTAAAGGCGCTTATTTGGGAGAAGCTGAGACTTTGCCTGTAATCATTCAAAGAACCTGACAGATGAGCAAGAAAAATAGTTGGTAAAAGTCTTGTAGAAATACAAGCTGGCCATTGGATGGACGTTAGCCGACATAAAAGATATGAACCCTATTATCTGCATGCATAGAATTTCTCTGGAAGATGAAGCTAAACGTTGTCGACAACCTCAGCGACATTTGAATCCTGTCCTTAAAGAAGTAGTGATGAAAGAGGTCTTCAAACTTTTAAATGCAGGTATTATTTATCTTATTGATGAAAGTGAATGGGTTAGTCTCGTACATGTAGTGCCTAAGAAAAACAAGTGTTACTGTGGTAAAAAATGATGATGGTAGTTTAATTCTTGTTAGAGTTTAGAATGGGTGGAGGATGTGTATTGATTTTAGGAGATTAAATGTTGTTATTAGGAAAAACCACTTCCCCATTCCCTTTATTGATCAGATGCACGAAAGGTTAACTGAAAGGTCTTTCTTCTGTTTTCTTGATGGTTTTTCAGGTTTCTATCAGATCTCGATTAACCGAGAAGACCAACAGAAGATGACCTTTACATGTCCCTATGGCATCTTTGCTTTCAGAAGAATGCCGTTTGGACTATGTAATGCTCGTGGCACCTTCCAACGTTGCATGATGAGCATATTTTATGAGTTTATTGAGAATTGCATGGAGGTATTTATGGATGACTTTACTGTATATGGAGACTCGTTCGATGATTAACCACAAACCAATAAACTAACATCCAAGATTATCGTTGTAACTTAAACATGTAGTGGAGACATACAAGTGAATCATGTTTAAGTGATAACCTAAATGGTCTGTAGTATATGGATAAGGTTGAATATCTTATCTTGGTGACACTATGAGTATGGCCCGCTTTGTAGGTGTTACAAGTGTTATAAAGTGCTACAAATGATCTAATCCTGATCATTCATGTATTAGACATGCGAGCAGAGATATTCTATACAAAGAAGTTTGTATAAGACCGGACCACGAAATGTTTAGTCTCATTATATAACACCGTTCATAATAAAGACTTTCATTTCACCGGGATGACCGGAGGTAACATGACCTTAATCCTGAGTGAGTTGTGAACTCCTACCTATGAGGGCAGTTCTTTGATTTGTATAGGTGAGAATGGCCAAATCGCCAACTCAACAAGCCTACCATTTTGGAGATTCGTCTGATTGGGAAGCTAGGAACACAGCTACACAAAATGGAATTCACTCCTTTCCTAAAGCAGAGATAAGTAGATAAATTGCTCTCTTAAGGGTTGATTTCGGGTCTTGTACAATGTGGCGCCACACCCTCTCCTGGCCCGAGAAGGATTTAGTCATAGTAGGATTATGATCTATTGTTTAGAGGAATCAGTGGTACGTAAGGAGTTAGATGTAACTATAGGGGAAAAACAATAATTTGGCCCAACTTACAAGCAATTTGTGAAGGGTCATCGTACTGTTGATTGGTTATATCCAATGGATACAGAAATATACTTGTAATGCGAAGAGTGCAGTCGTCGGTCTTTAGTGGAGTGCCCGACAGTTAACGGATGGTGGATAATGTAATTAAAGAGTTTGATTAATTATTCACGTACCGTTGGAGCTTCAAGCTATAGGTTCATAAGGTCCCCTTGGTAGCTCAAAATGATTTAGTTGAAAATCAGTTTTTTGGTTAATTTGAATTGTTCAAATTAATAAGAGGGAATTTAATTATATATGATATATATAATCATATATAATTGTTCAAATTATATATGATATAATTAAATTGATTCAATTATATATGATATAATTGTTATAATAAATTTGATACATTATAGTTTATTTTAAGGAAATAAATATTTAAATAAAATTCAAATATATTTTCTATGAATGTGATTCATAGTTTTTAAATTTAATATAAATTCGATTTATATTAAATGCCATAAAATAGAGAAAAAGAACTATATTTTATATATTGTATATGATACAATATTAAAACTATAGATTATTTGTTATATTTAATATAACATATAGTTTAATATAAATAAGATATGATAAGTTAGTTATCATATTTATTTATATTAGTTTTATTATTGTGGATATTAATTTCTCATTTCTCTCCAACCACCTTAGTGGGTGGTTAAGTGGTTTTATGGCAAATGGAATGAAGAAATTTATTTATTTTTCTTTTCTTCCTTAACAGACTAACGTTGAGCACTATATGATTGAATGTTTCTATACGATAGAGTGAACAAAAACGTTATGTATCTTCTTCAATCTTCTTCCTCCTTCAAACTCAAACTCACTCTTCTAACCAAAATAGTCAAAACCTACAACTCTTGGACTCTCACCCTGAGTATACTGAAGGTCCTAGTGGTTGTGTCTTCTGTTTTGGTTCGAGAATTCTTGAAGAGGGTCTTCAAGTTTGTTGCTATTTTTGTGTTCGTGATCGTTCGAGGAATTTACACGAAGAAACGTTCTTCAAAGGTAGTGTCTCTTGAACTCTTATTCTTTGTAAAAAGCATGCTGTAATTTATTTAATAATGCATGTCTTATATTTTTTCTGTAAATTTTGTTTTTCAATCAAAATGAAATACTGACAATCTGCTTCCACTCAAGGATCTCTTTAAAATGAGTTCCTTCAATTGGTATCAGAGTCAGGTTTGCATTCTGATTCCAAATTCCATTTCTGTATTGAAATCATTTACCGTAGAGGTGGGTTTTACTTTCTACATTGCGTTTAAATGTTAAATGTATATGGATGGTTGTTGATGGATGTTTCGGAGTAGTAATCTCTGTTTATGGCTTTATGTTTAAATTACAAAGTTAATTTGTAAGAGTCCCTACGTTTTTGGGCAATAAACTTGCAATTGAGTCTGTATTCTTTTAGTTTTGAGTAGTTCGTAAAGCTTCAGAAGAAAGGTTGCAGTGTGTTTCAATGGAGAAGACGAAGCATTGTTAGCTGCATCATGTAGCTAGAGCTAAACGATTGTTTAGACTTTGTTATGCGTTTGTGTAGATTTTACTACACGATCATGTAACATTTGCTAAACGAGCATAGCTAATGCTACACGATCGTGTAAAAATTGTTACACAATCGTGTTGCGTTGGCTGCATGATCGCATAGGCACTTGATGGGTACACGATCCTGCGGTTTATGATACTCGACGCAAGGCTTGCGTGCTAAACAATCGTGTAGACTATCATGCTCATCACGTAGTCAGTAGCTACACGATCACATAGTAAATGATACTTGATGCTCGCTACAAGATCATGTAGACTATCATGCTCATCGCATAGGCAATAGCTATGCGATTGCATGGTATGCGATACTCGATGCACGTTGCACGATCACGTAAAGTTTCATGCTCATTGCATGTCAAAAGTTACGCGATCGCATATACAAAATCGTTTATACTCAACGCCTCGTTACTCGAAGATCAGGCATTTGCTACACGATCAAGCTGCAAGGGTTCTTGGTGGAGTGGTTCGAGGCAAGCGGTTCAAGACCCGGTTCACTTGTTCTAAACCGATGAACTCAACTTTTATAATAGTTTAGCCTTTTATTTTCGATTTTGAGATTATGTATCTCGGTCCATCAACTTTAGTAAAATATACATGTGATGTATGCTTATTTTATATGTCATAATGTATGTCATATAGTTTTAAAACCCACCATAGGTCATACATTTAATTTCATGCATAATTTTATATTACAAGTGTTATAATATATTAGTATGCATGATTAAGTTACATAAAGCATGCTCATGCATCATATAATATAAGAGTTATAATATATGTATGCATGCATTATAGCATATCCATGCATCATTTATATTATAAATGTTATAATATAAGGTTGAATGTTTGTATGGAATATATGCTATAGCTTAGTTCATTACTTAGTTATATAAAAGTTATATATTAGTAATGAATGAACATTGCATGCAGCATGACACTACCTTAGGTTAGTTTATAATTGTTATAAATAACTTATGTATGTCTTGCTTGCAATGTTGGTTGATTTTAATTGTTTCATTTCTTATAAGTGTTATAATAAATGAAATTAGAATTGAAATCAATAAAAAAAAAAAAAAAAGTTGCATGCAAACCTTAGGCTTTAATCATTTTTTAAAAGTGTTTTAAAATTTAATTGAAATAGACCTAAGATCACATTTCTAAAAAGATTAGAAATCTAAGTTTAATCTTTTAAATCGGTTTAATAGGATTAAATTGATTCCTAATAAAAGATTAAATATGTAACAAATGTATCTATAAGGGATCTTTTGTCTAAGGTTGGTTTTGGCTAGGCTAGGGTACTTAAGTCGATGGAAACGTCGCACCCCTACCTGGAAACCTACCTGGAAAGGTGAATTAGATAGATTTGTTACATGCATGTAAATTTGATGAAAATTTGTTAAAGAATTTAATGGGACTTGAACCAAAGTCTTTTAATTTGCTAAAAACCAACTCTTGCTTTTGATTAATAAACAAACACTTAGATAAAATCAGTAGCCGGATTTTCTAAGTTAATGAACCCTAGGTAGAACACTCAGTGGGAGGAAAATGGAGTATATGATACTTCACTTTAACCTCTACACGTTTCTCCCTAAAAGTTCACACCATGAGATCTACTCTCGACCTCGAGGCACCATGGGTGTCCCTCTACGGGTGGCATTTGGGTAGGTCAATACCAAGGTGAATGGAGAGATTTTTCATAATAAGTGAGAGCGGGTCGTGTGACAACATATCCTTCGGTCTCTCTTATTAGATTGGATAAAGTTTCAAGCATCGCCTCGTGGCATCGTGGGTGTCCCCCTAAAGGATAGCAGTTTTGCATGACCCTTTATTTGATCTCCAAAAATGGATAGGGTTGCTTTAGTCACTTGTCCTAATCGGTTTTTCCCTAGGGTTGGCTCATTAGGGCATGACTCTAGAACCTAAAATGAGGGGTTACACTTACACATAATTGTTAAGGATGTTAACAAATTCTGGACCGAACAATGGTGACTATTAGACTTAGTTACAAGGAGTTGTTTCTGTCTAATGGTTGAGAATGTCTCATTTGAATGAAGGGGTACTTGATTACCCTACGGTGATTTTTGTCCTACCTCACTAAAGTATCATTGTAAAATAGATGTAACTTAGGGTACACTAGAATATTTTGCTAAAACATGATTGGTTCTCTAAAAGAGGTTTAATGCAAGTAGACTTAATTAAGTTTGTTCTGTTTCGGAAATTTTATTGTGGCTACTGCGACTCTAAGCTTACTTGCCACTGATAAACTAACTAGCGAGAACTATGCTAGTTGGAAAAATATAATAAACACGATTTTAATAATCGATGATCTCCATTTCGTCCTAATGGAGAAGTGTCCTCCCGTTCCAGCTTTTACTGCTCCTCGAAATGTTCAGGTAGCGTATGAGCGATGGACAAGGGCGAATGAGAAGGCCCGAGCGTACATCCTGGCTAGCCTTAACGAAGATTTGGCCAAGAAGCATGAACCCATGGTCACTGTACATGAGATCATGGAGCCCCTGAGGGGAATATTCGGACAGCCATCTGCATAGCTTAGGCACGACGCTCTCAAGTACATTTTCAACTCACGGATGCAAGAGGGGTCATCTATTCGGGAATATGTTCTCAACATGATGATCCACTTCACTGTGGCTGAGATGAATGGGTCAAGCATTGATGAGGCCAACCAAGTTAGCATCATTCTGGAATCTTTACCAAATAGCTTCCTTCATTTTCGAAGCAATGCTATTCTGAACAAGATTGACTACAACCTTACCACTTTGCTCAACAAGTTGCAGATTTTTCAATCCTTATTGAAAAGCAAGAAGAAGAAGGGTGAAACAAATTTTGCTTCATCATCTAAAAAGTTCCACAAAGGTTCGACCTCTGGAACTAAGTTTGCATCTTGTTCCTCTGGCACTAGAAAGTGGAAAAAGAAGAAGGGTGGTAAGGGGAAGGCTCTTACTAACCCACAAGCTACTGCTCCAAGGGGTAGACAACTAGTGAAGATAGAAAAAGGAAAATGTTTCCATTGCAACCAAGACGAGCATTGGAAGAGGAACTGCCTCAGATATTTGGCAGAGAAGAAGAAGGCTAAACAAGGTAAATATGATTTGCTTGTTTTAGAGACTTGTTTAGTGGAGAATGATGATTCTGCCTGGATTATAAGGGCCACTAACCATGTTTGTTCTTCATTTTAGGGAATTAGTTTTTGGCAGCAACTTGATGTTGGTGAGATAATGATGCGAGTTGGAACCAGGCACGTCGTTTCAACTGTGGCAGGGAGAGGTCTCCGATTAACTTTACGTAACAAATTTCTCATTTCGAATGATGTATTTGTTGTTCCTGATTTAAAAAGGAACTTAGTGTTTGTAAAGCGTCTTTTGGAATATAATTATCAACAAAAATTTTCTTATAATAAAGTGTTTATTACTAAGAATGGAGTTGATATATGTTCTGCTAAACTGGAAAATAATTTGTATGTGCTAAGGTCGTTAGCAACAAATGCCCTCCATAACATAGAGATGTTTAAAACTATCGTAACTCAAAATAAACAACTTAGAAGTTCTCCTAAAGAAAATGCCCAACTGGGAAGTAAGATTAGGACACATTAATCTCAATGGGATTGTGAGGATGGTGAAAAATGGACTTCCAAGCGAGTTAGAAGAAAATTCTTTACTTGTATGTGAGTCATGCCTTAAAGACAAAATGATTAAAAGGCCTTTTACTGGAAAAAGTCATAGGGCCAAAGAACCTCTAGAGCTAGTGCATTAAAACCTATGTGGTCTGATGAATATAAAAGCTAGGGGAGGTTATAAATATTTCATCACTTTCACTGATGATTATTCAAAGTATGGATACATTTATTTAATGTCACAGAAGTCAGAGTCTTTTGAAAAGTTTAAAGAATTCAAGGTTGAAGTTGAAAATGCATTAAATAGAACGATTAAAACACTTCAATCTGATCGAAGTGAAGAGTTTTTGGATCTGACTTTCCAGAACTATTTAATAGAACATGGAATAGTATCCCAATTCTCAGCACCTGGTACACCTCAGCAGAATAGTGTATCAGAGAGGAAAAATCGAACCCTGTTGGACAATGTTCGGTCTATGATGAGTTACGCTTCCTTATTTGACTCGCTTTGGGGTTATGCAGTGGAGATTGCAGCTTATATCCTGAACTGCGTTCCCTTTAAAAGTGTTATCAAAACACCTATGGAGTTATGGAATGGTCGTAAAGCTAGTTTACGTCCTTTCAGAATCTGGGGTTGCCCAACACATGTGCTTGAAGCCAACCCTAAGAAACTGGAACCACGTTCAAGGTTATGCCTATTTGTAGGCTACACTAAGGGAACAAGAGATGGTTATTTCTATGATCCTAAAGAAAATAAAGTATTTGTACCTACAAGTGTTACTTTTTTTTAGGAGGACCACATAAGAGAGCACAGATCCAGAAGTAAAATCTTATTGAATGAACTTTTCAAAGAAATTACTGAATCTTCAACAAGAGTTGTTGAAGAGTCTGGTACCTCAACAAGAGTTGTTGAAGTATATTCATCTAGTAGATCAAATCCACCTCAAGCGTTTAGGGAACCTTGACGTTGTGGGAAGGTTACGAAGCGACCTATTTGTTTTATGGGTTTAATTAAAATCCTTGCTATGGTAGCTGACGGCGAGGTTGAGGATCCATTATCTTACAAGAAGGCAATGGAGAATGTCGACAGAGATGAATGGATCAAAGCCATGGATCTTGAAATAAATTCTATGTACTTCATTTCAGTATAGGATCTTGTAGGTCAACCTGATGGGATTAAACCTATAGGTTGTAAATGGATCTACAAGAGGAAATAGGGTGCTGATGGGAAGGTGCAAACCTTCAAGGCTAGACTGATGATAAAGAATTATATTCAGGTAAAGGGAGTCGACTATGAAGAGACTTTCTCGCCTATTGCCATGCTGAAGTTTATCTGAGTCCTCCTATCCATTGCTTATATTATGACTATGAGATATGGAAAATGGATGTTAATGCTGCTTTTTTGAATGACAATCTTGAGGAGACCATTTATATGGTGCAGCCCGAGGGATTCATAGTCCAAGGTCAAGAGCAAAAGGTTTGCAAGCTTAATCTATCCATTTATGGACTGAAACAAGCATCTCAATCTTGGAATATAATGTTTAATACTGCGATAAATTCTTATGGCTTTAATCAGAATGTTGATGAGCCTTATGTCTACAAGAAGATCATCAACAATTCAGTAGTTTTTCTAGTGTTGTATGTAGATGATATCCTACTAATTAGGAAAGATGTAGGCTTACTGACTACAGTTAAGAACTGGCTAGCGACCCAATTCCAAATGAAATATTTGGGAGAGGTTCAATTTGTTCTTGGTATTCAGATCTTTTGAGATCGAAAGAACAAAATACTAGTACTGTCTCAGGCATCGTATATTGACAAGATGCTTGTCAAATATTCGATGCAGAACTCCAAGAAGGGCTTTTTGCCTTTCAGGCACAGAGTTACTTTGTCTAAGGAATGATGTCCTAAGACACCTAAAGAGGTTGAGGATATGAGACAGGTCCCCTATGAATCTGTCATAGGCAATTTGATGTATGCGATGTTATGTACTAGACCTGACATCTGCTATGCAGTGGGGATAGTTAGTAGACAATAGTCTAACCTAGGATTAGATCATTGGATAGCCGTTAAGAACATCCTCAAGTATCCATGGAGAACGAGAGACTACATACTTGTGTATGGTTCTAAGGATTTAATCCTTATAGGAACACATACTCTGATTTTTAGATAGATAGGGATTCTCGGAAATCCACATCAGGATCAGTGTTCACTCTTAACGGAGGGGTTGTAGTATGACGAAGCACCAAGCAAGGGGTGAATCGTGGACTCCACCATGGAGGCTGAGTATGTAGCATCTTGTGAAGCTGCTAACGAGGCCATTTGGCTCAGGAAATTTCTGACTGACTAGAAGTTGTTCGAGACATGTCAAAGCCCATCACACTTTATTGAGATAATAATGGTGCTGTGGCTAATTCCCATGAGCCTAGGAGTCATAAGCGGGGCAAACACATAGAGCAGAAGTATCATCTCATCCGAGAGATTATGCATCGAAGGGATGTGATTGTCACGAAGATAGCTTCGGAGCACAACGTTGCTGATCCATTTACAAAGGCCCTCACGGCTACAGTTTTGAGGGCAACTATAGAGTATAGGTCTATGGGACAGACCACGACTGGACTAGGGCAAGTGGGAGATCTTGTACTGGGCATGTTATGTCGTAATTTATTGTTTTGTGTACTAGTAATTTTATTATCTTGTACACCCCACTAGCTTTAGGACAAGTGGGAGATTGTTGTGGTTGATGCCCTAAATCTCGTAGGGTTCTATAGTTTGTAAACTTTGTATGAACAAACTCTTATGTGATTAATAATATATGATATTTTATTCACTTTGTCTGTAAAATATGTGATATTTTAGTTGCATTAACTACAAACCAATAAACCAACATCCAAGGTTATCATTGTAACTTAAACATGTATGTGGAGACATACAAGTGGATCATATTTAAGTGATAACTTAAATGGTCTGTAGTATATAGATAAGGCTGGGTACCTTATCCTAGTGACACTATGAGTATGGCCCGCTTTGTAGGTGTTACAAGTGTTGTAAAGTGCTACAAATGATCTGATCATGATCATTCATGTATTAGACATGCAAGCGGAGATATTCTATACAAAGAAGTTTGTATAAAACTGGACCACGAAATGTTTAGTCTTATTATATAACACCGTTTATAATAGATACTGTCATTTCACTAGGATAACCATAGGTAACATGACCTTAATCTTGAGTGAGTTGTGAACTGCTGTCTATGAGGGCGGTCCTTTGATTTGTATGGGTGAGAGTAGCCAGATTGCCGACTCAACAAGCCTACCATTTTGGATTCGTTTGATTGGGGAGCTGGGAACATAGCTACAAAAGATGGAATTCATTCCTTTCCTAAAGCAGGGATAAGTTGGTAAATTTCTCCCTTAAGAGTTGATTCTAGGTCTTGAACAATGTAGCGCCACACCCTCTCTTGGCCCGAGAAGGATTTAGTCATAGTAGGACTATGATCTATTGTTCATTAAAGAGATTAGTGGTACTTAAGAAGTTAGATGTAACTACAGGGGCAAAACGGTAATTTGGCCCAACTATACTTGATAACAGGAAGAAGTGCATGTTATTACAACGCAAAGATATAAAACAATGTAGGATTGCGACGGTAAAATATGTAAAATTGTGTCCAAAAGCATTAAGTTGAGAACATTGGGATCGCATGCGCCCATCACATTAAAGCAGCTAATTTACGTATTTTATGCAGGAAAATGCGTTGGCGCAACGCAAAATTGAGATCCAAGGAATTTAGCGCCCGAGTGCATTAGAAGATTGTGACCGCAAAGCGATGCGATCGTATGCGTTTGCGAAGATCTGCTCAAGAAGGTGGCCGTATAAAGATGGTGCATCAAGGTGAAAGCTTAATAAATCATGATGGGATAGAAAGTTGATGACGGTCGAATCGAAATTTAGTTGACAAGCCGTTAACGACATACTGTAGCAAGTACACTCAACTTTTTGGTGACAATTAATCGACGCATCAAACAGAGATTTAATGACATCCCATCATTGCAAGCATTTAAGAGAAAAGCTCTTCACCCTGAAGCTCTATAAATATCGAAGGCCACCTTCGTTAAAGCAATTCCAGTTCAGCAGTTCATAATTTTGAAGTTCTTTCTCGCCATTTCTATAGATAGCCCACCTTCGTTAAAGCAATGCCAGTTCAGCAGTTCAGAATTTTGGAGTTCTTTCTCGCCATTTCTATAGATAGCCATAGTCTGTAATTTTTATACTTAGAAGGCAGAGGTGAGCGAAGACAGAAGATGCCAAAAGATCATTCCTGGTTAGCTCGAGAGAGTGTCGGGGAGCGTTGAGAATGGAGAGAAGGTCGACTCTTGTGAAAGCAAGAACATTCCTTTGGGCAGAGTAAAGAAAAACACAGTGTAAAAGCCTTGGGAAGCAAGACATTGCTACCAGGCTCACTATCCCTACTTTTCATTGTCATTCTGTATTCTGATTTAATTTATAAAATGGAATTTGCATCTCTACATCTATTCCCTCTCTTTACATTACGCATGAGTAACTAAACTTCCGAATGGGTTGAGAAGCACTTAGCTAGCATGACCTAAGATCTTCATTTTATGCGATTATCTTGTCTTATGTATGAGTCCATCACCCCTTTAAAGATACTTAAGAGAGAATCTAAAGAAAGAACCTAGACTTGAGAGAGCTAGGTTAGAATCTAAGCTTCAGAAAGTCATATTAGAACCACATAAGCAAGAGATAGAAACTTAGAGATAAGTTCTGTTTGCTAACATGCATGGTGTGCACCCTAGAAATAAGATATGATAGTATGCGATCACCTAATGTATGTGTGTGTCATTCATCATCGCATAGACAAGAATAGAGGCTTAGACATAAGTCTTATAGACATCATCGTATACATCACATGCGTCCTAAAATTAGAAGCTATAGCATTTGCATTGAAAGATAACCTGCTGTTGTATGTGTGTAGCATGATCGCATAACTTAAACGCAATCTTAGAAAGTGTTAGCTAAATCCCTTCTCAACCCATTTCCCGTATATTCATTGTAACTTTCGCTGTTATTGACTCTTTTCTTAATTCTGCCGCATAGGATTTATATTTTAAACAAACATACCAACCAACTTATAGTTTTGATTGTTACCGCAAAGGAATCAGAATTTACTGTCGCATATTGTCTCCATAGTTTCTATGTTCGACCCTGGGCTTACCAGGAAACCTAGTAGGATTTATACTTGAATTTTCCTAGGAAAACTTGCATGTACAACGTATACACCACCATCACAATATACACCATTATTTCATCATATTAACAACACATCAAGTTTTTGGCACCGTTGCCAGGGACTATGGCAATACATATTGTGCTAACGATAACTTTTTGATTTTCTTTGCAGCTTTCCATCTCTGTGCACTGCCTCTCCTTTTGTAAGGGAAGAAGTGAGTGTCGTATGAGCGAAGGACAAGTTCCTGAGCCCGATTACGACCCAGAGATTGAGAGAACTTTTCGAAGAAGAAGAAGATACAACCACCTACATCAACAACAAGAAAGAAATCCCAATACGGCGGAGCAACCGGAAGACAGAGCACCAAACGCAAATAATATTATGGCGAACGACCGCAACAGGCCCATCTGAGACTATACATCGGCCAACCTTTACGATTTCTCACCAGGAATCATGAGGCCAGCCTTAGATGGATCGAGGTTCGAGATGAAGCCGGTGATGCTCTAGATGTTCAACCTGCTAGACAGTTTGGCGGTAGGCGTGGCGAGGATCCGCACACCCACCTCCGGAGTTTTATTGAAATCTTCAATACGTTTGTGTTCCCAAACATCTCCACTGAGGAGGTTCGACTAACGTTGTTCCCATTTTCGCTGTGTGACCAAACACGAAAATTGGCTTATTCTCTCGAACAAGGGGAGATCACATCATGGGAACAAGTAGTGGAAAAGTTCATGAAGAAGTACTTCCCCCCGATAGAAAATGCAAGAAGGAGGAAATTGATTACTAATTTTGAACAAGATATCGACGAATCGCTCAGTGACGCCTGGCGAGGTTTAAGCGACTGGTGCAAGATTGTCCGCACAATGGCTTACTCGATTGTCTCAAAATGGAAATGTTCTATCATGGTTTGAACCCTACATCGTAGACGGCTGCCAGTGCGGCAGCAGCTAGAGGTCTGCTCGACAAGACATACGACGAAGCTAAGAACATACTTGATCGCATTTCGAAGAATCACGAAGACTGGAGAGAAAGCGATCAACGACTAAGAATTAAAGATAGTGACACAAACAATGGGGTCATTGCATCCCTACAAAACCAAATGAATGCGATGATGAATCTAATACAGGGCATCGCAATCAATAGCATGGGAACGCATAAAGGGCAGGTCAACGCAATCGCTCAAACAACCACGAGTTGTGTCACCTATGGAGAAGCACATCTGATTGAAGAATGCTAAAAGAATCCGCGGTTAGTATGTTTCATAAAGAATAACTCTTTCTTTGATACGTACAACCCCGGGTGGAGAAGCCACCCTAATTTCGCGTTGAAAAATCAACAACAAAGTTATCAACCTATGGCGCAAAAAGAAGGCCGCCAGGATTTTTCCCACGAATGAACGGTCAAACGCAAAATCAAGCCAGCAGCTCACAAGCGCCGCCATCTTCTTCCCTGGAAAGCCTATTAAAGCAGTACATAGAAAGAACGAGACGGTGCTCTAGAATCAGGCAACTTCAATCTGCAATCTCGAAATCCAAATAGGACAAATTGCGGGCAAGCTCAAAAGTAGACCGCAAGGAGTGTTGCCGAGCTCAACTAAGCTCCCTCGCAACTCTGAGATGTAGGAAAGGAACAATGCCTAGCAATCTCCTTGCTGAGCGAAAAAACGATAGCGGAAGAAGGGGAAGAGCCCACCATGACCAACCCAAATGAAGTGAAAACCAAGAACCCATTGACATATGATGCAGAAGTACCCGAGAAGATGAGCCTAGAAGTTGCATTCACCTACAAGCCTCTAGAACACGAGACAGAAGAAGTACAACGACCACCATTCCCGTAAATATTGAAAAAGAAACAGATTGATGAAGAAAAAATCGCTACAGTGGTAGTAACGCAAAGGTTAAATACTATGATCCCACAAAAAATGTGGGACCCGGGAAGCTTCACGATACCCTGCTCAATTGGAGGGGTCTACATTGGTCAAGCACTATGCGATCTTGGGGCGAGTATAAATTTAATGCCGCTATCAATTTTCAAACGATTGAATGTGAGAAAACTAACGCCCACGATGGAGACTCTCCTGCTTGCAGACAGATCTCGAGTACACCCCGAGGGAGAATTGAAAGATGTCATGATCTCAATTGACAAATTCATTTTACCGGCAGACTTCATCATTCTGGATCATAAAACGGATGAATATGCACCCATCATATTGGGATGACCATTTCTATCGACTGGTTACGCTCAAATTAATGTACACAAGGGAGAAATCGTGATGAACGTTAATGAGAAAAAGCTCCGGCTTGAGGCAATCAAGATCCCAAAAGATCGAGAAAATAAGAGAAAATCGCCTTGGACGTAAAGAGCCCAGATTGAAAGGAATAAGCGGTCTCTACATTGATATGCGATTCAAATTCATCAGGGACACAATCTTTTTTAAGTATCCTTTTCAGTTCATGAACTCAAATCTACCTTTTTATATCCGTTATCATTTCTATATCATTTTTACTCCTTATCTCTAAAAAAAAAGGAGAAAAATTTTAATAACTCTGTCGTTTATATTCTTTACCCTCTGAATATTTTTTGCAACGATCGTGGTGAATGATTGCGGTGGAGCTACACGATAACTGAAAAACACGGCTAAATCGTTCAACCATCACAATCGAAGAAATCGGCTCGCCGCAAAGAAGGATGCGATCATAAATGATGCGGGCAACAGAGCAAATTTGGGGGTTGTATTTTTCCTTGACTTTGTTTATTCCCGTCTCTAACTTTGATAATTTCATCATTGCATCCTCTTTAGTCGGCACAATCATTAAATATTGATTACTTTAGTAAGTCACCACATTATTTTTCTATGCCAATTACGATTTCAATGATGAAACGTATGCCTCTATTTCTCATCGCATGTACTAGAATCAACTTAATTTTAGGACAGTCAATTCACAAAATATTTCTAAAAGTTAGTGGTCCACCAGCTTTCTTTCAAACTGACTTTTACAAAACCTCCTAAGAGTATCACATGAATTTTTTCAATCTTTCAGCAATGAGGACATTGCTGCGTTTAAATTTTGGGGTGCTGTATTTATTTTCAACATTGCTACTTTTAGGCATCTAAAAAAAAAAAAAAATCATAACGTTGCGATCGGATCCTACTCATAGTTTGATGTCCGCATGAAACCCGTGGGGGCAAGCCAAAATGAAGGTAGGAATCATGATCCACGAATAAATAAAATGATCGTAACTCTACTGCCAAATAGGCATAAGTTTAGACTGAGAAAGAGCGCCTTGCTCGTAGTTGGATGCTCGCATGACACCTGTGGGGGCAAGCCAAAATGAAGGCTAGGCACTCGGATCAGTGCAAGGTCATAGAAAGAATATCTAAACTACGCAAGGATAAAAATCATTTGAAAACATCCTAGTTGAAAAAAGTTTTTTTTGAAATAAATCATGCAATACCCTGGAAACAAGTAAAGTCTTTTTGAAGGATAAACTTGAGGTCCCTAAACTTTAGAAATATTTTAAGAAAAGACCAAGATAAGAATTAAGGAGAATTTAGTTTATAGGATTTGAATAAGACACGAGAAAAAGGAAAAGGTGGCTGACTCTCAGAGAAAATCTTTAGTTTCTGCTTGAGGACAAGCATTGTTTTAAATTTGAGGGTGTGATAACGGGCAGAAGTGCACGCTATTACAATGCAAAGATATAAAACAATATAGGATTGCGACGGTAAAAATATGTAAAATCATGTCCAAAAGAATTAAGTTGAGAACATTGCGATCGCATGCGCCCATCGCATTAAAGCAGCTAATTTACGTATTTTGTGCAGGAAAATGCGTTGGCGCAAGGCAGAATTCAGCGTCCGAGAGAATTAGAAGATTGCGATCGCAAAGCGATGCGATCGTATGCGTTCGCGAAGATCTGTTCAAGAAAGTGGCCGCATAAAGACGGCACATCAAGGTGAAAGCTTAATAAATCATGATGGGACAGAAAGCTGATGACGGTCGAATCCGAATTTAGTTGACAAGCCGTTAATGACATACTATAGCAAGTACACTCAACTTTTCGGTGACAATTAATCGGTGCAGACAGAGAATTAATGATATCCCTCATTGCAATCATTTGAGAGAAAATCTCTTCACCTTGAAGCTCTATAAATATCGAAGGCCACCTTCGTTAAAGTAGTTCTAGTTCAGCAGTTCAGAATTTTGGTGTTCTTTCTCTCCATTTCTATAGATAGTTGTAATCTGTAATTTTTATACTTAGAAGGTGGAGGCGAGCGAAGAGAGAAGACGCTGAAAGATCGTTCCTGGTTAGCTCGAGGGAGTGTCAGGGAGCATTGAGAACGGAGAGAGAGCCGACTCTTGTGAAAGCAAGAACATTCTTTTGGGCAAAGTAGAGAAAAACACAGTGTAAAAGCCTTGGGAAGCAAGACATTGCTACTAGGCTCACTATCCCTATTTTCCATTATTCTGTATTCTGATTTTATTTATAAAATGGAATTTGCATCTCTACATCTGTTCACTCTCTTTACATTACGCATGAGTAACTAAACTTTCGAATGGGTTGAGAAACAGTTAGCTAGCATGACCTAAGATCTTCATTTTATGCGATCATCTTGTCTTATGTATACGTCCATCACCCCTTAGAGATACTTGAGAGAGAGTCTAAAGAAAGAACCTAGACTTGAGAGAGCTAGGTTAGAATCTAGGCTTGAGAAAGTCAGATTAGAACCACATAAGCAAGAGATAGAAACTTAGAGATAAGTTCTGTTTGCTAACATGCATCGTATGCACCCTAGAAATAGGATATGATAGTATGCGATTGCCTAGTGTATGTGTGTGTCATTCATCATCGCATAGACAAGAATATCGGCTTAGACGTAAGTCGTATAGACATCATCGTATACATCGCATGCATCCTAAAATTAGGAGCTATAGCATTTGCATTGAGAGATGACCTCTTGTGTATGTGTGTAACATGATCGCATAACTTGAACGCAATCTTAGAAAGTGTTAGCTAAATCCCTTCTCAACCCGTTCCCTGCATACTCATTGTAACTTTCGCTGTTATTGACTCTTTTCTCAATTCCGCCGCATAGGATTTATATTTTAAACAAACATACCAACCAACTTATAGTTTTGATTGTTACTGCAAAGGAATCAAAATTTACTGTCGCATATTGTCTCCATAGTCCCTGTGTTCGACCCTGGGCTTACCAGGCAACCTAGTAAGATTTATACTTGGATTTTGCTAGGAAAACTTGCATGTACAACACATATACCACCATCGCAATATACACCATTATTTCATCATATTCACAACGCATCAGTACTTACGAGTAATTTGTGAAGGGTCATCGTATTGTTGATTGGTTATATCCAATGGACACAGAAATATACCTGTATTGCAAAGAGCATAGTTGTCGATCTTTAGCGGAGTGCCCGACAGTTAACGAATGGTGGATAATGTAATTAAAGAGTTTGATTAATTATTCACATACTATTGGAGCTTCAAGCTACGATCCATAAGGTCCCCTTGGTAGCTAAAAGGATTTAGTTGAGAATTAGTTTTTGGGTTAATTTAAATTATTCAAATTAATAAGAGGGAATTTAATTATATATGATTTAACTGTCATAATGTATTTCATACATTATAGTTTATTTGGAGGAAATAAATATTTGAATAAGATTCAAAAATATATTCTATGAATGTGATTCATAGTTATTAAATTTAATATAAATATGTTTTATATTAAATGTCATAAAATAGAGAAAAGAACTATAGTGGGTGGATATTTTGGATATTAATTCCTCATTTCTCTCCAACCACCTTAGTGGGTGGTTAAGTGATTTTATGACAAATGGAATAAAAGAATTAATTTATTTTTCTTTTTTTCCTTAACAAACTAATGTTGAATACTACATGATTAAAGTTTTCTATATGATAGAGTGAAGAGAAACGTTATGTATCTTCTTCAATCTTCTTCCTTCTTCAAACTCAAACTCACCCTCCTAACCAAAATAGTTAGAGCCCACGACTCTTAGACTCTCATCCTAAGTATATCGAAGGCTCCTAATAGCTATTTCTTCTGTTTTGGTTCAAGAATTCTTGAAGAGGGTCTTCAAGTTTGTCACTATTTTTGTGCTTGTGATAGTTCGAGGAATTTACACGAAGAAACGTTCTTCAAAGGTAGTATTTCTTGAACTCTTTTTCTTTATAAAATGCATGCTGTAATTTATTTCAGAATGCATATCTTGTATGTTTAATGTAATTTTTTTTTCCAATCAAAATGGAATTTGGACGATCCACTTTCGCTCAAGGATCTCTTTAAAATGAGTTCCTTCATCTTCTTCACAAGGATGTGGCCTTTGATTTTGATGATGAATGCAGGAAAAGCTTTGATGTGTTGAAAAATGCCTTGTCGTGTACTTCGGTTATTCAGGCTCCTCGTTCGGATCTTCCCTTCGAGATCATGTGCGACTCGAGCGCCCATGGGTTAGGTGCTATTTTGGGGTAGGAGATTGATAAGAAACATCACATGATCTACTACGCTTCGAAGACCCTTAACCCAGCTCAGTGCAACTACACCACAATAGAAAATGAGTTTTTAGTTGTTATTTTTGCTCTTGAGAAATTTCGTTCTTATATTGTTGGATCCGAAGTAGTTGCTTTTTCTGATCATGTAGCTTTGCGCTATATGATGTTCAAGAAGCAGTCCAAGCCTAGATTGCTGAGGTAGGTTCTTCTCTTCCAGGATTTTAACCTAAGACTTCATGATAGGAAGGGATGCGAGAATGCTGTCGCCGATCACTTGAGCAGAATTGCAGCTGATGGAGGTTGTCTCAGTTCTAATGGAGACTTCCCTGACCACACAATGATGCAGGCAGGCGATATTTCCATGACTCCTTGGTATGCTGATATTGTGAATTACTTGACCACTGGTGAATTCCCTTATGGAATGAATAAGCATAAACAAGACAAAATAAAAAGTGCATCAAAGTATTATGTCTGGGAGGAGCCTATTCTTTGGAAATTTTGTACTAATCAGGTAGTTAGAAGGTGTGTCCCTAATGACGAGTTCTTTTCTGTTTTAGAATTCTATCATAAGCATGCATGTGGTGGACACTTAAGTCCCAAGAGAACTGCTAAAAAAGTTTTAAATTCAGGTTTATATTGGGACACTTTATTTAGGGATGCATACTTTATTTGTAAGACTTGCGAACGTTGTCAAAAGTCAGGAGGTTTTTCCCATAGGACGAAATGCCACAAGTCCCTATTCTTTACTGTGAGATATTTGATGTATGGGGGATTGAGTTTATGGGAACTTTTCCTTATTCTTGTGGGTTCAAGTGCATTTTATTGGCAGTAGACTATGTTTCCAAATGGGTGGAAGCAAAGGCCATTATTACTGATAATACTAAAGTGGTTGTCGGTTTCTTGAAGATTAACGTTTTATGCAGGTTTGGCTTCCCTAGGCAATCATCAGTGACCAAGGATCACACTTTTTCAATTGAGTCATTGCTTCCTTGTTGAAGAAGTACGGTGTACAACATCGTATTGCCACCCCATACCACCCTCAGACTAATGGGCAGGCAGATGTGTCCAACAGGGAGGTGAAGACTATTTTAGAAAAGGTGGTCAACCCAAGAAGGAAGGATTGGAGGCTTCGACTTGACGACGCTTTGTGAGCTTACAGGATAGCCTTCAAGGCTCCTATTGGGATGTCTCCTTACAGGTTGGTCTATGGAAAAGGTTGCCATCTTCCATTTGAGATCCAACATAAGGCATATTGGGTAGTCAAGAAGTGCAATTGGGATTTAGGGGCAGCTGGGAAGACCAAGTTTTTACAGCTTCAAAAGTTGGAAGAGCTCAGGTTAGAATCTTTTGACAATTCTCTAATCCACAAGCAAAGAGCGAAAGATTTTCATGATAGGATGATTGCATCTAAGGAGTTTCAGATAGGGCAAAAGGTACTTCTATACAACTCGGTTGAAGTTTATGCCTAGAAAACTCCAATCCAAGTGGCTTGGCCCATTTGGCGTTTCTCACGTTTATCCTTATGGTGTAGTAGATATCATTAATCTTGAGATAGGGAAAATTTTAAAAGTAAATGGGCATAGGTTGAAGGTCTTCCATGATGGCAAGTCTTTGAATTTCTTTGACATCGCCTATCAGTTGGACTCACCGATTTACATCTGATAACGAGCCACCACGGTCGAGTAACGGATCATAAAAATTTGCGCTTCCTGGAGGAAATCAGGCTTTAAACTTACTTGCTTTCTTAGATTAGATTTCAATTTGGTAATTTTTCATTTATTGTTGAGCCTAATTTTTTTTTATCATTCTTGGTTGGCCAGAATTTTTGGAGGAAAATAGTTGATTCGAATCTCTTATATCCTTCCTCCGCTCCATTGTTCAGGGAAGTATTCTGATCCCTCGTGCTTTATTTTAATCACATTGGAGACAATGTGTGTTTTAAAAGTTTCGAGGTGGAGTGTTTGGATTTTTAGGCGATTTTTTAGACTGATTTTTTTTCCACATATGTTTGCTTGATTGTGGTTTGTCTTACTATTTTGTTTCTTGAGATGACTAGTTTATGGCGCACTCGTATGAACCATTTTTGTATGAGAATAGGTCAATGAAAAGATTCATAATTTTCATGATGTTTTTGGAAATTCTGCTTAATATTTTTTAATTACATCGCCAAGACCTTTGCATATCTATTTTGACCACGTTCGCTTGCTTAGAATTGAATTATTGGACCATAAGTTTGTTGTCACTCCGAAAGGCCTTGTTGATAGATATTAGTCTTTCAACTGTTCAGTTTAGTAATACATACTTTGAAATGTAGTCAATTCATATCACTGTTTCCTAATATAAAAAAATAAAAAAAAATAAAAAAAATAAAAAAATAAAAATAAAAAAAGAATTTTCATATGTGCATGTATAAGAGTCTACTCCTCTTGTTCTAGGGTATGATTAACCTGGGGCAACCATGACACCTGTGGTTTCTCTCTGAGCTAAAGTATCCCAGAGGAATCAGTAAGCTTAGACACTTTTGAAGGGAAATTGGTTCGTAGTTGGATGACTCGCATGACACCCGTGTGGACAAGCCAAAACAAAAGTCGGTTTCCTTGATTAAGTTTCCCCTTCGTTTTAGTTTATAAAAAAAAATATGCAGTAAGGACGATGGACGATTAGATTTTGATCAATCCAATTTAATGTCATTACCACTTTGAATTTAGGAAAACTAATTCTGGAACCTTCGAGCCAGTATAGGGGGAAAATAAATGGAAGATTCATAAGGCCATTCCGAACTCGCTCTTGTTCAAAATAAATAACTTTGTGCTTGAACGTGCATAACAAATCTTAAAACGAATTTTCAAATCATTCTTGAAATGATAGAATGATTTTGGATTACCTAATCGATTGTGAATTTGATTCTAATTGACTGTTGAGGCTTGAGTAAGGAACATTCTAGTTTGACAAGCTGATTATTTTTGCATGATTGTTTGTTTTACCTTGCTCGAGGACAATCAAGAGCTAAGTTGGGGGTGTTTGATAGTAATGGGAATGTGCTATCTTACTCTACTTAATCTGGGATTGTTAAACTACTTAATATATTTAAATCGATTATTTTGTAAGACTGTACAAATAGATAAATGAAGCGTTCGGGTCAAAAAGTCGTTAAGATGGCCAAGATAGGAGCCAAATTGAACAATCAAAGAAAGAAGGCCAAGAATTGAGATTTTCTGCCCAACTGGAGTGTCGCAACGCTATAAGACAGTAGCTATCCATTCCGTGAAGAACAGGGCAACGTTGCGATGCTACATGTACCATTGCAATGCTACGACTCGAAGCAGATGATCAAAGAACAAAGCAGCATTTCTATGCTACATGTGGCGTTGCAACGCTACGACTTAGAGCAGCGCACGGAAGCAGGACAGCGTCGTAACGCTGTCCTGAGCGTTGCGACGCTACGACAGATTCTATAAATAACTCATCAGTCCGAATCTAGGTTACACACAATCAAATACTCAATTGTCACTTTGTTTTTACTCGGTTTTCTGCCTCTATTTTGACCAGAACTCTAAATCTTCTTCCCCTTTTTGCATTATATTGAATTAGAAGATGATTTATGGCTAAATGGTAAGAACTTAGCTTGGGTTTTGTAGTTTATTTCCATTCCAATTCGTTATTAAAACTGTGTTATTTAATTTTGTGAGACTTGTTTGAATTTTATGAGAATTTATCTTGAGTTTATTATTCAATTGTCTTATATGGGATAATCTGACAAATTAGCTTTGTATGTATAATTGATTGCTTTGATTGGCCCTAATTTGTAATCATTAGGTAGTCATCACCTAGAAACAAGAGTTAAGTAAGTTTGTGAAATTAATTTGAGATTCCAATTAATAAGCATTACTTTCTAACTTAGATAATTCTCGCTCAAATAATTGGTTAGACGATGGAAATCAATTGTTTGACTTAGCTTTGCCTTAGATCTTAATGCCTGTTGATTGATTAATTAGTTGAAGATTCTCGTTTTTCCTTTAATTAACTTGATTTTATGGACAACCGGTTAGGATTTTAAATGAGTAGGCTAAGTTGTAATTTAAATTTCTCACATATCTTTTGAATAGTCTATGATAAAATTGAATAAGAATGAAATAAACTAGAACTATCCAAGATAAGTATTTTGTTCAATTGATATTTTTACACATTCTTTCGCATTGTGCAATTTAATTTTTTCGTGCAATTTTAATTCGCAATTTTCACAATCCCCTCCCCATCCCCCTTGGTTACTTCCTACCGATTTCAATTTTTTAGGAATCCAATTTGGCTCTCTGTGGTTCGACTTCGAACTTAACGCTTGTACTACTAGTTAGTATAAGTAATTTGTTCGGTGCATATAAATATTATTTGTGTAGTACGGGTTTACGAGTGACGGTAAATCCAGCGGCTTACCAACCTCACACTATCTTCTCTTTAATATATGTAATTTTGTCCCAGTCCAAACAAAAATATCTGCAATGGACCCATCAAGGCCAAGCATTTAACACCCTCAACAATGCCTACCATTTCCCCCTCTTTCTTCTCTTACGTTACCATTGTCTCAACAGCTTATTAACTATGATTATCTTTAGAAAAGCGTTATTCCTCCAAGACCAGACTCATTATAGCATCTTAGAATTGCGAAATACACTTTGTACCATTAAGAAAATGATCGCTCAGTCGATTGAGCAACATACATAACGAGTCAAGAATCTTATGGACAAGTAAGCCTCTGCGTTTGTTTCGATGAAAGATGAAGAAACCTTGCTGCACATTCTCAACGGATTGCCCGTTGAATCATTTGCTTCTGTTCACACTACAGTTGAACCCTCCCCAACAGTCATGGCAGCTTTTCAAGCCAAATGGTAATCGAAATGGTGGATGCGACTAGTAAGGTTCATTTATGTGTAACCCTGAAATTTTTGCAAGACATGATTACAACCCATGGGTCAAGAGGTCAAAATCACAGTTCATTTAATACTCATAATGCGGGCTAGGGAACTTCTTCTCACGACCCAACTTTGGGACTTTTTTCAGCAACAAAACCTTAGGCTTAATTATATTATGGAGCAGTCTAATCATTTGTCTTCAAATAGTGGATCCAGTGGCAGTAATCAGTCCAATGATCGTGTGTTTGGTCAAGTTATCCTTAAGTTCGATCATAATGCTCTTGATTGTTTCAATCGCATGAATTTCGCATATCAATGATGGCATCCTCCATCCAATTAGTTGTAATGGCAGTAAAGTATATGTTTAATCAATCCTCCTCTCCAATTCTTCCTTTGGCATCATCGACTAGACACCATTCCATGCAAGTCTTGCATCACACTTTGCATAGTCTTAGTTTTTTCTAATATTACTTATTTATTTTTTACCTCTTCAATTAGTGCATAGCAATGTATGGGACCTTCTCCAATTATTTCGAATGAAGAATATCATTATTATGTCTTTGTTTTTTTAATGATTTCAGCAAATTTACGTGGATTTTGTCGTTATATTATAAATCTGATGTTACTGTTGTTTTGCATAAACTCATTCCTTTTGCTGAAACTCTGTTATCTATTTGCTTATAAAATTTCGTTCTCATGGTGGTGATGTTAGAATTTATGTCCTAAATCTCGTAGTCTGTGTAAATTTATAAACAAATTATTAATAAATATTATAAAATATTTATTTAATAAAGTATTTATTTAATAAAGTATTCTTATTTTATTTTGCATAATTCCAAATCTAATAAAAAAAAGATCCAAGGTTATTTATTGTAACTTGAACAGTATGTAATTGGCATACAACTGGATCGTGTTCGAGGAATAACCTGAAAGGTCTACAGTATATGGATAAGGTTGAATACCTTATCCTAGTAACACTATGGATACAACTCACTTTGTAAATGTTATAACAGTTGTAAGTGTTATAGACGATTTGATCCAAATCGTTCGTGTAAGGACATGCAAGTGGAGGTATCTTATACAATGAGTCTGTGTAAGACCGGACCACGAAATATAATCTCTCTTTATAACACCGATAATTGAAGAGATTTATATTTCAAACGATAACCATGTAACTCGATCTTAATCCTGTGTAAGTTACGAACTCCTATTCATAAGGGTCGTTCTTCGATTTATATGGGTAAGAATGATCTTAGCTGCCGACTCAATATGCCTTCCATCTTGGGAATGATACCGAACGAGGAGCTGAGAACATAGCTTTGCAAAATGAAATTCACTCCTTCCTGACTTTAGGAAAAGTAGACAGATTACTCAAGTGCTGACTCCAGGACTTAAACAATGAGGACTCACTCTCCCACCAGCCCAAGAGAGACTTTGTTTATGTTAGGACCATAAATAGAATTGTTCATTAGAGGATTAGTGGTACTTAAGGTACAAGAGGTAACTACAGAGGTAAAACGGTAATTTGACCCAGTGTAATTACAAACAATTTATGAAAGGTTAACTTACGAAATATAGTTAATTCAATGGACATATAAAATATATTGTAGTTTATAAGAGTGCAACTATGAGTTTTTAGTGAAATGCCCTATAGTTAATTAAGGATGATTAACTTAATTAAAGAGTTTAATTAGTTAATCATAAATCATTGTAGCTTATAACTGTAAGTCCATTAAGTCTCTACACTAGCTCACAAACGATTAAACAAGGGTTTTTAAGTGGAAATTATTTGAAGACTTCAAATTATTGAAAAGGGAATTGGTTATATATGATAAAAAAATAATATAATGATTAATTGCATATGATACAATTAATATACATTATTAATTTTGAATTAGACTCAAAATTAAACTACATAACATGAGATTATAAACATTTGAATAAGATTCAAATATTAAATTAATATAAATTAGATTTATATTAAAACTATAGGTTATAATTGATATGAATGAGATTCGTATTAAAACTACAGATTATGTGAGAAATGCATATTTAGAAGATGGTTGAAATTAATTTAATTAAATATTAGATATTAATTAATTAATTTTAATTCAATTCAATTTAGTTTTAACTCTCCGACATTACATGAGAGTGGGGAAAGGGGAAACATGGGGAGAGGGCAGTTACTATTACCCTCTCCCCATCTGCCTTTAATTTGTAGAATGGTTTGCACTTTGAAGAGCTGGACTTCATATGAATTTTTTGGGTTGCCTTCTCTCTTTCTCATGCTGTCACAATCTCTCCAACCTTCATTCTCAGAGAAAGTGTTCTCTGGATTTTCTTTCCCTTCCGCAAAGGTTCCCACCAATCCCTTTAACCAAAAAGAATAGTAGAGAAGATCTCTTGGTGGTGTCTTGCTCAAGATTTCTTGTTTGTGCTATGCTGTGAAAGACCAATTCCATTGGAGAGGGAAAAGAATTTAAAGACTGATCTTCAAAGGTAACAATGCTTTCCCTTTCAATTACATAATAGTATGTTAATTCCTCTGTTTTATTGTTTTGTGTGAAAATTCATTCAATATGATTAAGGCAAACAACGGTCATACACTTCCAAACAAGAAATTCGATTCTTACAGGGGTGAATTTTGTAATTCAATGGTTTTTTTTTTTTTTTGCTTGACAATAAAGGTATTTTACATAAAAGTCTTGTCCTTACCAATAAAAGTCAAAAAGTGCATGTTTTCGCAATATATTTTACTAATTTACTTTAGTAAAAGAAAGACTTTATATGATATTTTTTTAATCCCAAAATAGCCTAAATTGAGTAAAATGAGCAAACTTGTGTCTTTGAACAACTTTATATAATTTTAACTGGTTTGAACAAAATTCATGAGCTCTGTTTGTCGGATTTTGTACAGAGGTTTTTAGTGATTTTGTTGGAATGAGCAGTGATGCACTCACATCAAAATCCTAATTTTGTCGGATTATGTCCAGTCGTTTAAACTTGTTGGTTTTTCAGTTCACTGCCATTTTGCAATTCCGAAACTACCTAGAAGAGGTTGAAGACATGGATTTTGGGCCTTCTTCACCTATCTTGGCGATTGTTTTTTTTAATAAATAATGAAAAAAATAGGGTTGGAGGGAAACAATTTCTAAGAATAGGTGTTTTAGGAAAGTATTGATAAAACTAGGGTAGTGGAATCGTGTACCGGGTAGAACATTTCCATGTGGCATACTCATGTACCCGGTACACGAGTACCATTTTATCCAGTCAGCTGACCACATCAGCTGGCTGGTTGACCGGTCAAGCGAACTCGTGTACCCGATATACGATTCACTTATATTTTTTTTCTTCTTTTTTTAAAGTTAATTATTAAACTTAATTATATAATTTAATTCCTTCATTATTGCCTATAATTGTTTTTTTAATTGTTAAACTTAATTCCTTCATTATTAAACTTAATTATATATTTAATCTACAATGAAAACATCTTGCACTCATATTAAAAAAAAATACCATGATATTAAAGAATATTTACAATTAGTTCTTTATTTACAATTTGAAAATGATACAATATGGGATTTAAAAATGACCCCCTGGCCCTTACTCCTCATCGGGGTTATCTTCGTGTCCCTCTAAATTAGGTTCACCCCGTTGTCGCTGTCGTCTACGACGAATACGTCTTCGATCAGTGTCAGCAACATTGAGTCATCTTGTTTGTTGAATAATACCTTCTAAATGTTTGCTGACATATTAAACCCAATTCTGGTAAGTTGTTCTGCACTGAATATTGTTGAACATCGCTGATAAAATTATTCTGCACTAAAGATTTATAAATTATATATTTAAATTAGCCCAAAAAAATAAACAAATATAAGATCTAAGATTCAAGATCTACAAACACATACATATAAGATTTCTAAGTTTAAATCAACCCAAACAAATAAAAAAATATAAGATCAGTCCAAAAACGTACATAAAACTAGATCAGTCCAAAAATATACATATATATACAGATAAAAAACATATATAAATTAGATCAGCCCAAAAACATACATAAACTAAATCAGCCAAAAACATACAAATAAAAAAAATATAAGAATTTCATTGATCAGCCTAAAAACATACATATACATACAAATAAAAAACATACATAAACTCGGCCTAAAAACATGCAAAAACATACATATAACTACAGATCAGCCCAAAAACATACATAAACTAAAGAAAGAATTCCAAAAACATACATATATTTCTAAGTTTAAAATATATTGAAAAACAACTAGAGAAAGAAATATACCACATAAACGAGCAAAAATCGGCAGCCAAAAAGGTATAAAAATCGAGCAACACGACCGCTACAATAGAAGATTCGATGAGGATCAAATGGAGGACTGAAAAATCGAGCAAAATCAAAATTTTGAAAGATTTCGGTGAAATGGAGGCATCGGTGAGGAAAATCAACGAGATTTTGGAAAGTAGAAAACAAAATAGAAGAGGAAATCGAAAGAAAAAATCGGTGAAAGGAATAAATCATTCATGCAAAAACAATCCAAACGATTTCGGTGAGGAAGAAGAATTGTCGGTTTTGGTAAGGAAGAAGAATGGGCGTTTCGGTGAGGAAGAAGAAGGGCTGGGCAGAGTTATTAATGCGAGGAAGTCGTGTGCCCGGTACATGACTTAGGGTAATCGTGTACCCGATATCCCTCAGTCAAACCTGCATGACTGCCACGCCAGACTAGGCATGCCAGGTGGCCAGGTACTCATGTACCCAGTACACGATTTAGGGCTTATCGTGTATCGAGTACATAATTACATCTTAATCGTGTACCCCGTACACGATTTAAACACCTATTGTTTGGAATACTTTCCCTCAAACCCCATTTTTGTCATTATTTATTAAAAAAATATTATTTAAAAAAAAATCACATTTGGGGTTTGGTAGAATTTATAATTCAATTTTCTTAATCATGTTTCTTTGTTTCCTATTATTTTCACTATTATCTAGTTATTTTCCATCTTTGTTCATCTTGCATAATTCTTTGAATTTTGAATATTAGATTCTTAATTCTAGATATCTATTTAATTTTTTCATTATTTCTTGTCCTGGTTTGTTGGATCTTGAACATAGGTTCTTGATCATTAGTTTCCTTATTTTTTTTATTGGTTCTACTTATTTCTTTGCTTTTGAGCATCAATACTTGACATCAATCTCGCTTTTATGTTCAAGGCTTGCTTCTTAAATACATGGTATTGCAAACTCTTGGCTATTTGCCTGAGTGAGCCTAACATATTTGTGAGAGAGCGTTACAAATTTGAGCGTAAACACGAGTGATCTTATATCTTTGAGTGGAATATGTGAGGGAGTGATGGTGAAGTCCAATTTTTCTTGATGCTAACATATTTTTATAGGCATGCTCACACAAAGAAGAGCATCAAGAGATGACCATCATGTTGAGCGAAACAAACCTCCATTATTCTTTGGAAGAATTTCAAATCTAGAGGATTTTCTTCTTTGGGAGGAGGAAATTGATTCCATATTGATCACCGCCATTATAGTGGAAAGGGAAAGGTAAAATTTATCGTTTCTACGTTTGAAGAATATGCACTAACATGGCGGAATCTTTTGTTGACAAAAAGGAGAAGTGGAAATCATGCAATACCCTCATGGAAAGAAATCAAGTTTCTCATGGGAAGCATTTTATTCCTAAGGGTTTCCCCAAATTGGAAACTTTAAGACAAGGAACCAAATGTGTGAAAAAGTACTATGAAGTGATGTTGCTATTACTTGATGAGATACCATATATGAGGATGAAGAAGCTACTATGGATTGATTCTACAAAGGACTTCATGAAAAGATTGTTGATATGCTTGCTGATCAAGAAGAAATTCGACATTGTGAGGATTTGGAAGAGATGGTGCATGTTATCATCAAAATAGAAAAGCAGCTCCAAAGAAGATCTTCAAGGTACACTAAATCTAAGCCTAGTTCTAAATGTCAAAAAATTAGTGGTAAAAAGTAATGAAAAGAACCTTTCTAGTGTTGTACCTATGCATGATAATGAAGTTTTTCCTAGGTCATTAAATAGCAAGGAATCATATGACTATAATCTTACTACTGCTATTAAAACACTTATTCCTAGAAAAACATGTAATAGTAGTAGTGGGGTAGAGAAAAAAAATGGTAGTGAATTTGAAACTAGAATACTTCGTGCTAACGTTACTAGTCCATTAAAAGGAAAAGTAATATTTGATCCTACTTTTGTATCATTGCTTCCAAGAGAAGTAAAACTTGATGTGCATGAGTTGGAAAGCAAAAGGCATGAGGTCGAGATAGAAGCAACAAAAAATATATGAAAGAAAAAAGGCATGTGAATAATACTCAGTCTATAGACAAAAATAAGAGAAAAGCAAAAAATGTGAGTTTGGAAATTTATGAGGTTAACAAAAGAGTTTGTTTTATGACAGGTGAACTTCCACCAAGTTTGCCTAATTTATTCTTTGAGTTTTTGAAGGATGTTAATGTTACTGTGTGCGTATTGTATGCCTTAGTTTATTGTTTGTGTACTATACTTTATTTATAGTTTGTATTTATACACCTCGCTGGCTTTAGGACAAGCAGGAGATTGTTAGGATTGATGCCCTAAATTTTGTCATTTCATAGTTTGTAAATTATTTGTACAACGAATTTTTTATTAATAAAATAAAGTGTTATTTCATTTGACATTTAGTCTGCATTAACCCAAAACTAATAAACTAAGATCCAAGATTATTAAATGTAGCTTAAACATGTATGTGGTGACATACAAGTAAATCATGTTTAAGTAATAACTTGAACAGTTTGTAGTAGATGGATAAGACTGGATACTTTATTTTGGTGACATTACGGACAATTACAATTGTTGTAAATTTTTATAAATGATCTGATTCTGATCGTTCATGTGGAGACATGTACATAGAGTTTGTATAAGACTGAACCACAAAATGATTAGTCTCTCTTTATAACGATGTTATAAAGAGAGACTAATCATTTCGTGGTCCGGTCTTATACAAACTTTTTGTACAGGATACCCCACTCACATGTCTCCACATGAACGATTAGGATCAGATCATTTCTAATACTTTACAACAATTGTAATTTCTAATATAAATGCTATATTATATGGTTGCATGCATAGTCAACATGTTCATGCATCATACTATATTATACAAGTTATATTATATGGTTTGTATGATGGATATGTTTTATTTTCATTAGTTTATAATATAAGTGTTATATTGTATAATGAAAATGAAATTGCATTGAGCATGACATTACTTAGTAAATATAATTGTTATATATAATGAATATCATTAGATGTATGATTGTAGGTTTTAATTATTTCATTAATTTATAAGTGTTATAAGTTTAATGATAGAATTAAAATCTAGAATCAAGAGTTGCATGCAAACACAGGTTTTAACTAATTGTAAATGGTTTAAAATTAATTCACCTAGACTTATGCTGAATTATTTTAATATGATTAGAAATAGGTTAATCTTTTATTTTTTCTAATTGAATTAAACTGAAAATAATAAAAAATTAAATTCATAAAATAATTGTCTATAAGGGGCCTTTGTCTAAGGAAGGTTTTGTTTAAGGTTGGGGTATTTAAGCTGGTGGAAACAGAACACCCGTACCTGATAATCGACTTGGAAGTGAATTAGACAAGTATTTTATAAGCATATAATAAATGATTTAGTTTATTAAAGTGTTTAATGAAAAAAATCATATATTGTTAAACTATCCAATCTAAGAGTTATATTGGGCCAATTTAACAATACACTTAGATAAATTGTTAGCTGGATTTATCTAAGTAATAAATCCTAGGTTTAGAACACTTAGTGGGAGGAAAATGATGTATATGATATGTCAACTTCCTTTCACGTTCTCCCTAATAGTTCACACTGTGAGATCTATGCTCGGCCTCGTAGTATAATTTGCTTGTGTCTTTCTAACGAAGGTGTTTGCATAGGTCAATATCAAGGTGAATAGAGAAAATATTTATAGTGAGAGATGAACGTATGTCACCACATCCCACAGCTTCTTTCATCAGTTTGTAGTAAAGTTTCATGTTCAACCTTGTGTCACCATTTGCTTGTGTTCCCCTAAAGAAGACATTTGCATGAAATTTTACTCAAACTATAATAATAGATAGGATTTCTTTAGTTTTGGCACAATCAAATTTTCCCAACGGTTGGCTCATTGGAGCAGAACTCTAGAGTCTAAAATGAAGGGTTACACTTACGAAAAATTGTTAAGCAAGTTAATAATTTCTTGACCGAAAAATGGTGGCTAATCATTATAGGAATAAGAGTTATCTAGTGTAATGATCAGTTTTCGAATGCCTCAATTCAGTGAAGGGATGATTGTTCACCTTACAGTGGCCTTCATCCTAACTCACTGAAGCATCATTGCAAAATTAGATATCACATAGGGTACATTAAAATTTTGCTAAAATTTGATTCTTTTTTAATGGGCAATGCATGTAACTCATATAAATACTTTGTATGGTTTCAACAAACTTTAAATATGACTAGCGCTACAATCAACATTTTAAGTGCTGATAAGTTAACTGGTGATAACGACACGAGTTGGAAAAACGTAATCAATATTGTGCTATTCACAGATGACCTGAGGTTTATCTTACTTGAAGAGTATCCTCAGGCCCCAGCTCAAAATGCAACTCGAAATGTTTGGGATGCATACGAGAGATGGGTAAAGGCAAATGAAAAGATCTGGATGTATATTCTTGCTAGCTTATCTGAAGTTTTAGCAAAGAAGCATGAATCCATGGTCATTACACGTAAGATTATGGATTCACTGCGAGACATGTTTGGACAACCATCCTCACAACTCAAACATGATGCTCTAAACTTCATCTGTAATATCTATATGAAAGAGGGGACATTTGTTGAAGAACACATTCTCAGCGTCATGATCCATTTTAATGTGGCTAAAAAGAATGAGGCCCTCATTAATGAGGTCAGTTAAGTTAGCTTTATTTTGTAAACTTTTCCTGAGAGTTTTCTTCAGTTCCGTAGTAATATTGTTATGAACAAACTAGACTACAACCTGACTACCCTTCTCAATGAGCTAGAGACTTACCAATCTTTGATGGAAGTTAAGAAATAGAAGGAGAGGCAAATATTGTCATTTCCTCCAAGAAGTTCTATAGAGGTTCGACATCAGGAACAAAGTCTGTGTCTTCTTCATTTGGTATTAAAAAAAAAAAGAAGAAGAAAGAAGGTTAAAGGAATCAAGTTAACCTTGCTGAGACCTAGAGGGGCAGGAAGGCCAAGGTTGCCAAAGGAAAATGTTTCCACTACAACCAAGAGGGACACTAGAAACGAAATTGTCCCAAGTATTTGACGGAGAAAATGAAGACCAAACAAGGTAAATATGATTTACTAGTCTTGGAAACATGATTAATGAAGAATGATGATTCAACCCGGATAATCGATTCAGAGGCCACTAATCATGTTTGTTCTTTTTTTCAGAGAATTAGTTCCTGGCAGCAACTCAGGAATTGCAAGATGACGATGCGGGTTAGAATTGGGTAAGTCATCTTAGCGGTAGTAGTGGGAGGCATTAGATTACTTTTACAAAAAAATCTTTTTTGTTATTGAACAATGTTTATATAGTTCCTAGTTTGAAGAGGAATTTGATTTATGTAAAGTGTTTGCTTGAACAACATTATTCTCTTAATTTTAATGTAGATAAAGTGTTTATTTACAAGAATGGTGTTCAAATTTGTGTTGTGAACTTAGAAAGTAATATTATGTGCTAAGGCCATTAGCAATTAAGACGCTTTTAAATACTGAAAAGTTTAAAACTGCAACAACTCAAAATAAAAGAAAAGAAAAAATCTCTTAAAGAAAATATCCACCTTTGGCACTAAGATTAGTTCACATAAATCTCAATAGGATTGAAAGATTGGTTAAGAGTAGACTTCTAAGTGAGTTAGAAGAAAACTCATTGTTGGTATATGAGTCATGCCATGAAGGTAAAATGACAAAAATACCTTTTACCATAAAGCATCATAGAACTAAAGAACTATTGGAACTTGTACATTTGGACTTCTATGGTCCTACGAATGTTAAGGCAAGAGGAGGATTTGAATACTTCATCTATTTCATAGATGATTATTCTAGATATGGTTATGTTTACCTAATATAACATAAGTTTGAAGCTCTTAGTTCAAAGAGTATAAGATTGAAGTTGAGAATTTATTAGGTAAAACTATTAAAACATTTTGATCAGATCGAGGTAGAGTGTATATGGATTTAAGATTCTAGGAGTATATGATAAAACATGGAATCACATCCCAACTCTCGACACCTGATACACCTTAACAAAATAGTGTATCAAAAAGGAGAAATATAACCTTATTGGACATTGTTTGGTCTATAATGAGTTATGCTCATTCATTTGATTCATTTTAGTGTTATGTAGTGATGACTACAACTTATATTTTGAACTGTGTTCCATCCAAAAATGTTTTTGAAACATCTTTGGAATTATGAAATGGTCATAAAGGTAGTTTACACCACTTCAGAATTTGGGGTTGCCTAGCAAATGTGCTTGAGGAAAATCCTAAGAAATCGGAACCTCGTTCAAAATCGTGCCTATTTTTAGGCTATCCCAAGGGAATGAGAGGTGATTACTTCTATGATCCAAAAGAAAATAAAATGTTTGTGTCGACAAATGCTACTTTTTTGGAAGAGGACCACATCAGGGTGCATAAACCCTGCAATAAGATTGTGTTGAATAAGCTTTCCAATGAAACTACTGACCCTTCAACAAGAGTTATTGAAAAGGCTAGTACATCAAAAGAGTTGTTAATGTAGGTTCATCTAGTCATGCATATCCACCTCAAAAGTTGAGGGAGTCTCGATGTAGTAGGTGTTGGGGTTGATGCCCTAACTCTCGTGGGTCTTGTAGTTGTAATTGTATTGTACAAACAATTTATTTATCTAATAAAATAAATAGGTACTTTATTTATCATTGTGTTGCACTTATCCACAAAACCCAATAAACTAAGATCCAAGGTTATTTTCTAAAACTTAAACATGTATGTAGAGACTTACAGGTGAACCATGTTTAAGTAATAACCTAAAGAGTTTGTAGTAGATGGATAAGGCTGGGTATCTTATCCTGATAACACTATGCATACAACCTTCTTTGTAGTTGTTACAATTGTTGTAAAGATCCTGATCATTCATGTGTAGACATGTGAGTAGGGGTATTCTATGCAAAGAGTTTGTAAAGATCGGATCACAAAATGTATAGTTTCTCTATATAACACTATTGATAGATGAGATTTGCATTTCATCAGAATGACCATAGGTGACTTGACCTGAATCCTGAGTTAGTTGTGAACTTCTGCATATGAAGACGGTCATTTGATTTGTATGGGTGAGAAAGGCCAGTTTCGCCGACTCAATATGCCTACCATTTTGGGGATTCGTCTGATTAGGGAGCTGAGAAGACAATTACACAAGAAGGGATTCACTCATTTTTTATAGTTAGAAACTGTAGATAAATTGCTCCCTTAAGAGCTGATTCCGGGGCTTGAACAATGTAGTGCCACACATTCTCTTGGCCCAAAAGAGGTTTGGTCATAGTTGGAATAAGTATTCATTAGAGGGATCATGGGTACTTAAGAAGTTAAATGTAACTACAAGGGCAAAACGACAATTTTGGCCCAACTGTACTTTCTAGCAATTTGTGAATGGTCAACGCACCATTGATTGGTTATATCCAATGGACACAGAAAATATATCTGAAGTACGAAGAGTGTAGCTGTCAGTCTTTAACGGAGTTACTGAAAGTTAATGAAAGTTGACTAATTTAATAAAAGAGTTTGATTGATTAATTGGGTACCATTAAAGCTTCAAACTATTGGTCCATATGGTCCCCTCGTTAGCTCAATTAGAATAAAAATAAGAATCGAATTAATTCGAATTAATTTGAATTGTTCAAATTGATAAGGGAATTAATTATATAAAATTATATGAGACATAATTTGAGAGAAAATATCAAAATTAATATGAATTTCATTCATATTAAATAATTGAAAGAATTTATTTTTATAATATTAAATTAAAGTATATATATAAATTAAATAAAAATTAGTTTTGTTTAACTACATGTATGTTTATTAATTACATAAAATAGGTTTTTAATTAAATGAAAATTAGTTTTATTTAATTATATATATTTTTTAATTATATAAACTTTTCATTTTCTTCAAATAACTTATAAACCTTTCATTTTCTTCAATAAATTCTCTCATTATTATTTGAAAGATGAAATCAACTTATCACGCTATTCTAATTCTAATTTGAACGTTTCAAATCAACTTATCACGATATTCTAAGGCTTACCCATTTCTGAGCTAGTAGGGGGATCTATTGGACCTACAGATCATGGGCTCCAACGATCGAGATTAATTGGCTAAACTCTTTACACCGAATTAACCCCCATTCATTAACTACCAGGTCACTCCACTAAAGCCCGTAGTTGTACTCCCCTCACTGTAGATATATTGTGTCCACTCAATATAACTATGATTAATAAGTTAACCCTTCACAGGTTGTTCATAATAACGACTGGGTCAAAAGACTGTTTTACCCTCGAGGTTACCTCTTGTTTCTTAAGTCCCACTAATCATCTAATGAACAATTAGTTTGTGATCCGATCATCAAATCGAGTCCCTCTTGAGCCAATGAGAGAGTGAGGCTCCTTGTTCAAGACACGAAGTCAGCACTTAAAGGAACAACCTCTCTACTATCCCTGAAAGCGAGTATGAGCGAATTCCATCTTGCACCCTATGTCCCTAACTATCTACCCAGTCTTACCCTGAAATTGGAGGTTCATTGAGCTGGTGCTGTTGAACCAACCCTCACCTATGCAAATCTAATTATAATCCCGAATAAACAGAAGTTCATTGTTAGCTCAGGATGAAGGTCAAGTTACCTAGGTCATCGTGTTGAAATAGTCAGTCTTAAACAGTAAACAACGTTGTAAAGTAAGAGTGACTTATTTCTTGGTCCTATCTTGCGCAAACTCATTGCACAGGACGCCCCCACTCCTCATGTCACTACATGTACGAATTTGAATCACTTCATCCGTAGCACTTTAAAACTTCTTGTAACAACTACAAAGTAGGCTGCATTTGAAAGTGTTACCAGAATAAGACACCCAACCTTATTCATATACTATAGAACATTTAGACTATTTACTCAAACCTAATCCATTTTTATGTCTTCACATAAAGTTCAAGTAGTCATGTAATGTCATGGATCTTTTAGTTTATTGGATTTATTTCTAAAACGAAATAAGCAATTCATATATTCAATACTTTATTGAATCAAACCTCAATAACAACTTTATTGAATTTATCAGAATAAGTTTATTGTTTACAAACCACGAATTTTGGGACATAAAACCCAACAAACTCCCACTTGGATTAAAACTCCAGTGGTAACATACATATGAATATGTAATGTTGAGTTTTTTAGTTTTACAGAGAAATACAATGGGCATCAACCGTAAAACTAAAAAACTCAACATTACATATTCATATTAGTATACATATTCATGTTTAGTTATACAACCGTAGACCTAGTCTCACTAGGTGATCCTCAAACACTTTAGCTGAGAGGATCTCTGTAAATATATTAGTATACAGTGGACTTCGATTCAAAACAATATAGGAATGCATCTTGTTTCTCGATATTGTCACCAAGACTTGATGACTTGAGTTTTCACTAAACCCAAATAATGGCTAGGTTCTCATACATTCCTCCCATTACATCGAGGTACCCTCAACTATTTGAGTAAGATGTATCTGACCTGTCCAAACAACTTTTGTTATAGTGTCAACTTTAATCAATAACTCTTTATTGATATACACTTTGCTTTTTATGGAAACTAAATAATACATGGTGATCTCGTATACTTTTCTAGGAAAAATTTAGCATTTGTCAACAGAAACACTTGATTTTCTTTTACATGAAAACTATACTACTTTTGGGTTGCCTATAAATAGGCATGTTATTTGAACAGTATTCCAATACTTAAGGTTTCGACACTAATACATATGCTGATCTATTTTAGATTTTTGAACTATGTAAACATCTTTTACATATCCTAAACAACTTTTATGAGCTCTCCATATCTCATATGGAGTTTTCGAAACACCTTAAAATGGAATGACATTCAAAACGATTAAGATAACTAGATGTAGAGAATTGTCATTAGATTTCATGTTCTATCAAAATAGCCCTAGAAATCTCTTATTCTTTGTACTCTTTACTTCGATCTAATCGAAGTGTTTTGCTTATTTTACCTAACAAGTTTTATACACCTTGAACCTTTCAAGTGTACTAAACTTACAACTTAGGTAAATTCAACTGTACTTTAGAATAACTACTAAAATATTCATACTTTTCCTTATGCTTTAACATTCACCAGACCATAAAGATATGAATGTATAAGTTTTTAAGGATTCTTTGGTCCTTTTGATCATTTTGTCTTCAATATAAGACACACATAGAGTTAAAAGATTTGTCTTCTAACTTATTTAGACGGCCACTTTTAACCGTCTTAATCTCATTAAGACATGATATGACAATAACCTTAATTACCAAAGATAAGTACCAAAATATATCTTTTGCCTTATTATTTTTCGGCCGTTTTAAATATCTAAATATTTGAAATGACCTTGAACTTTGGTTGGTTTTAACAGAATTTTCTTTATAGTAGAACAAATATAAAATGTAACTTTTGTAATGAACATTTTATCTATAATAAAAGATTATATACAATATGTCATTTACAAAAGATAAAACAACTTTTATTATATTATAAAAGTAACTGGATTCATCTTTTGTCAGCAACTTCAAAATCTCTCACTGGTTTTACCGAGATACTCTCCCATGTTCACAACCTGGTGCATTAACCCCTTGCAAGCAATCCTCATGAACTAGTTTCCTTGTTTTCCTTTCTCCGTTTTTTCTTTGTAGGATATTGTGGGCATTTCTCTTCCAATGCCCGTCCTCGCTGTAGTAGAAGCATTTTCCTTTATCTGCAGCTTTCGCCTTGCCGTTGAGGCCAGTAGAAGTTTTTTTTTTCCCGTTTCCTTTGTTCTTTTTCACTGGAATACTCTTATTCTTAGAAGAAGAAGCAACATCAGGCTTTTTAGAGGACGATCCTCCTTTCTCAGTAGTAGTAACATTGACCTGTGGTTTTAGTCCTTTAGCTCTCATCATGGATTGATAAGCCTGTAGCTCATTGAGAAATGTGGTCAGGTTATATTCTATCTTGTTCATTAATGCGTTCATACAGAACTACAAGAAACTCTTCGGAAGAGACTCTAGAATAAAACCGACTTGACTTCTCTCATCTACAACAACTCTGTTTACCTCTGTCATGTTGAAGCGGACCATCATGTTCGGGACATGTTCTCTAATTGAGGCCCCTTCTTTTATACGGCAGTTGTAAACGTATTTGATAGAATCATGCCTCAGGGAGAAGGACGGTTGTCTAAATATCCCACTAGAAATTCCATAATCTCATTGGCAGTATACATGCTTTCGTGTTTCTTAGCCAAGACATCAGATATGCTGACAAGAATGTAGACACAAGCTTTTTCATTCGCCTTCGTCCATTTGTCGTATGCATCCCGAATAATTCGGTTTGCATTTGAGCTAGGGATGGGAGACCATTTCTCTATCAAAACGAATCTTAAATCATCTATCACTAGTATTATATTCAAGTTTGATTTCCAAGTAGTATAACTGTCCCCAATTAATTTATCTAAAGCCAATAATTGTACTAATGAACTAGTCATTATGAAAATATACAAATTTCTTTATTAGTGAATTGCTTTTAAACCCAATCATGTTTTAGCAAAGTAATAATGTACCCAAATTTCATTATCTTTGCAACGATACTATAGTGAGTCAGAATAGGTGCTACCGATGGACAATCAAATACTTCTTCACTAAAACGAGACATTCTTGACTAGATACTATCTCTAGAATAATTCATATTTCGATAGTCATTTAGCTACCATTTTTTGTCAGAACTTACTAACACTTTAGTAATTCCGTAAGTGTAACCCTTCATTTCAGACCTCAGAGGTCGACTCAAGGATGCTACCGAATTGGAAAGTCAAGGTTGGAAAACGACCTAAGAAATCCTATCCATTTCTGGAGTTTGAATTGTTCTGAATCCTATGTTACAACCCTCTGAAGGGATAGTCATCATTAAACGACTAGCAAAGCCGACATAAAGACGACAAGCAGGCACAATATAGGAATCTCACGGTCCAAACAAATGAAAGAGACCGCATGATGTGTTGATACATATCCTTCACCCATTTACTATAACTACTTACCCTATTCACTTTGATCTTGACCCCATGCAAACACTTTCTGAATGGAGCAGTCGAGGTTCACAACACGAAGTGTTGCACGGATCTCACGATGTGAACTTTCTAGGGACGTGAGAGGTGAAATCAATATATCGTATAATTTATTTTACATTGAACATCTTCCCTTTATTTACCTTGATCTTGATCCCATGCAAACACTTTTCGAATGGAGCAGTCGAGGTTCATAATCAACATGAAGTGTTGTATGGATCTCACGGTGAGAACATCATAATACGTGAGATTTAAAATCAAAACATAATTTTTAATTTTACTGTGAACAACTTCCCCTATTCACCTAGATCTTGATTCATGCAAACATTTTCCAAATGGAGCAGTCAAGGTTCATAATCGATATGACGTGAAGCATGAATCTCAATGTGAACTCTTATGGATGTGAGAGCTAAAAATAACATATCACATATATTATTAATCTCCCATTGAAGTGTTATTTAAATTCCCACTGAAGTGTTCTAATAACGTATCATATATGCTATTAAACTCCCACTAAAGCGTTCTAACATTTGTTTTGGGTATAATTTTACTTAGGAATGTTTTGGCTAATTAAACAACATAAGTCTAGGTGTTTATCCAAGTATAACGTTTATATTTGGATTTAACCTACGATGTCTAGGTGATAAATTAGTTTTAAAACCTCACACCGCTCACGTATTACTCATAAAACTAGTTAACAACGCTCAATTATTCAACCATAAACCCCAGGTAGGATGTGTTCCGTAGACCGTCAACTTAAATACCCCTAGCCTTAGACAGGATTATATACCGATTGAGTTTGTAACTATTTTAGAAGATATCGGCCTATTTTAACTATTTAATACAGGTGGTTAACCTACGTGAGCATGCAACTTATCTTTGTTATAGATTTTAAATGTCTAACCCAATTTTATAACAACTTATAAAACTTTAGACATGTTAGATATCCATAACATACATCAGATATCTCATAATATAACACTTATATTAAATATCTGAAACCCTATGCGCATACTATATATTTTTCTGAGTTGTAACATGCTTCCTATGGTGGGATTTTAAATCTACATGTCATACTATATGCACATAAAAGATTTATTTAATTATAACATACATCACATGCATAAATAATTAAACACAAACTGATATGTTTTTAGTTTTGGCATTTTCAAGCAAATAAAGGTCTAATTATTACAAAATTCAGCAAAAGTTGGCTTTAAAACACTTCTCAATCGCTCGAACCACCTTGAACTGGACTCGAACCTCTCAAACTGGACCTCCAATGCTCAAAATTGGTCTGAACGGAGCAAAAACCATCGAGTATCATCAAGCATCGAGTATGCCATCATGCATCGAGTATGAGCATCAAGTATGCCGACAAGCATTGAGTATGCCTTTAGGCATCAAGTATGCTAACGAGCATTGAGTATGCCTTTAAGCATCGAGTATGCCATCGAGCATCGAGTATGCCATCGAGTATGAGCATCAAGTATGCTAACGAGCATTGAGTATGCCTTTAAGCATCCAGTATGCCATCGAGTATGAGCATCAAGTATGCCATCGTGCATCGAGTATGACATCGAACATCGAGTATTTCACAAAATACCATCGAGTACCATCAAGTATGGCATCATGTGTCAAGTATTTCAAAAAAATACCATCGAGTACATGCTATTAAGTACCATCGAGTATTTACCAAAATACCATCGAGTACCATCGAGTATGGTATCGTACATCGAGTATTTACCAAAATACCATCAAGTACCATTGAGTATGACATTGTGCATCGATTATTTTACCAAAATACCATCGAGTATGCATCGTGCATCGAGCATTTACCAAAATACAATCAAGTATGTCATAGAGTACCATCGAGTATTTACTAGTGGCTGAAAATCCAGTTCTTGCTGCTCGACCTTCTTCATTTCTTTCTTCAATTACATCCTAATTGCAACTCTAATGACTCCAATTGAATTACAGACACTTAATCACACATTAAGGCCCATCAATCAAGAGCCAATTATAAAAATTATGACATAATTGAAGAGAAAACAATGCCAAAACTCAAAAAAAACCATATCAATTCACCATTTTCATACAACTTATGAAAAACACCCACCAAGCCAAAATTAACTTGAATTAAATGCTTAAATGATGATCTGATACCAATTGTTGGAATACAGAAGCAAGCAGCAGAAAAAAAAACTGTATCATTAAGCATTCTAATTTCTTAATTTTGACATAAAATAAGCATGTTTTACAAAGAATTAAGAGAGTTTCAAGAAACACATACCTTTGAAAAACCTCTTGAATCTTGATCTTCAACTGTAATCTCCTTTTCTTTTGGTTATGAACCACCACAAGGTCTTCTCGGCTATTCTCTTGGAACCTTAGATTGATTTGTTGGACTCAAAATGAGCTTGAACTGAAGGGAATTTGGAGAAAAGTTTTCTGGTTTTCACTTTGAAGAATAGTCTTCTTCAACATCTTGATTTCTCTGTAATTCAGCCACAATTGTAGGACCATTCCACTCATAATTTGAGCTATATATTGCATGACTATCATGCAATCAAGAAGCATGCATGAATTATAGTTACTGCCTTGAATTTGCTGAGAATTACATAGTGGTTTGGTGAATGAGCTTCTGTGTGGTGAGTGGAAAAATCTCACAAAGTGGGGTCTTCCAATTTCTATTTTCTTTGATTTTTAAATTCCAAAATCAAAATTAAAACTAATTTTCAATTTTTTATTTTGATTTTCAAAAACAACTTTCAAATTTTTTATTCTTTAATTAAAATTTGAAATTTTTATTAATTTTACAACAATTAATTCAATAATTAATTTTTCTAATAAAATGAATAATTAATAATTAATTAAACAATTTAATTAATTTTAATTAATTTAATATCAAATATTAAATTAATTAATCACCAATTCCACTACCATGAATCCCTATTCATGGACGTAATATTTAAATCATATTTAAATACTAATTGATTCTCCAATTTCGTTTAATTCCAAAATTAAACGTGTAATTATATCACATATAAATAATAATTTCCTTAATTCTAATTTGAACGTTTCAAATCAACTTATCACGATATTCTAAGGTTTATCTGTTCGTGAGCTAGTAGAGGGATCTAACGGACCTACAGATCATGGGCTCCAACGATCCGAGATTAATTTGCTAAACTCTTTACACCGAGTTAAACATTTCTTAACTACCGGGTCGCTCCACTAAAGCCCGTAATTGCACTTCCCTCACTGTATATATATTGTGCCCACTCGATATAACTGTGATTAGTAAGTTAATCTTTCAGGTTGTTCGTAATAACAGCTGGGTTAAAAGGCTATTTTACCCCCGAGATTACCTCTTATTCTTTAAGTCCCACTAATCTTCTAATGAACAATTGGTTTGTGATTCGATCATCAAACCGAGTCCCTCTCGGGCCAATGAGAGGGTGGGCCTCTTGTTCAAGATCTGGAGTCAGCACTTAAGGGAATAACCTTTCTAATATCCCTGAAAGTGGGTAGGAGTGAATTCCATCTTGCACCCTATGTCCCTATCTATCTACCCGATCTTACCCCTGAAATGGGAGGTTTATTGAGCCGGCGGTGTTGAGTCAACTCTCACCTATGCAAATCTAAGGATAATCTTGAATAAACAAGAGTTCATATTAGCTCAGGATTAAGGTCAAGTTATCTAGGTCATCATTTTGAAATAGTCAGTCTTAAACAGTAAACAACGTTATAAATTAAGAGTGATTTATTTCTTGGTTCGATATTATGCAAACTTATTGCATAAGATGCCCTCGCTCCTCATGTCACTACATGTATGAATCAAGATCACTTCGTTTGTAGCACTTTACAATTTATTGTAACAACTACAGAGTGTGCCGCATCCGATAGTGTTACCACAATAAGACACCCAACCTTATTCATATACTATAGATCCACTCATATTATCCACATAAAGTTCAAGTACTCATGTAATAGTCATGAATCTTTTAGTTAATTGTATTTATTTCTAAAACGAAATAAGCAATTCATATATTCAATATTTTATTGAATCAAACTTCAATAACAACTTTATTGAATTTATCATAATAAGTTTCTTATTTACAAACCACGAGTTTTAGGACATAAAACCCAACAATTAGTTGTGTCAATTATTATGTGATCTTCGTCTTTTTCTTTCAGAACCTCCTATTTTTTGGTGTGACAAGTATTTGTTATATCTTTGGCCACAACCTAGTGTTTCATGCTCACACAAAGCATATAGAAATTAATTATCACTTTGTTCATGAAAAAAGTAATTCGTAAAGGCATTTGATTTTTTTTTTTTTTTTGTTTCTACAAAAGATCAAGTTGTAGATTTGTTCACTAAAGGGTTGTTTGGAGTGAGAAGTGAAAGAGTGAGAAGTGTGAAATTATGAAGTCTAGGGAGTTATAACTCTTAGGGCCCACAGTGTAAGGAGTTGATAAGATATAAAATTAATGTTTTTTAGTAGTGGGACCCACCTACTCCTTGAGCAAAACAAAGAGTGGAATTCAATACTCTTTCTTCCCAACCCTGACTTCTCAACTCCATGGACCAAACACACTCTAAAGCCCTATCCACACAACCATTTAAGCATTGTCACGATAAATTAGGGTTTTATTTTAAGGCTAACATGTTATTTCTTCAAGCTTTCTATTATGCATATTCATTAGGATGCCTCTTATTATCGATCCACGATTGAGTTGATTGTTGTTCTTGGATCCAACTCTATCTCTTGTTCTGTTAAGAAACGACCTACTATGTTACACTCCTCCACTAAGGTTGAATATCACGCCTTAGCCAATACAACTACCGTGTTTGGTTGTCTCAATTATTATGTGATCTTTGTCTTTTTCTTTCAAAACCTCCTATTTTGCAGTGTGTCAATGTATTTGCTATATCTGTGGCCACAACCTGGTGTTTTATGCTCATATAAAGCATATAGAAATTAATTGTCACTTTGTTCATGAAAAAAGTAATTCATAAAGGCATTCAATTTTTTTTTGTTTCCATAAAAGATCAAGTTGTAGATTTGTTCACTAAGGAGCTGTTTTGGGTGAGAAGTGAAATAGTGAGGAGTACGAAATTATGAAATCCAGGGAGTTATAAACTCATGGGGCCCACAATGTAAGGAGATGATAAGATATAAAATTGATTTTTTTTAGTAGTGGACCCACATACTCTTTGGGCCAAACAAAGAGTGGAGTTCAATACTCTTACTTCCCAACCCCAACTTCCCAACTCCATGGGCCAAACACACTCTAAAGTCCTATCCACACAACCATTTGGCTCACTAACATGAGTTAGGTTGAGTTGGTATAATATATCAAATCATTGTTTGGCCCACCAATTTTAAATGTTGGTAGAGGTTCGTTGGTATATTTTACCAACTCACCCCCAACTCTCCATTCTTCCAATGTTTTCAATGGCTCCACCCATCGGCTATTGTCACGCTCTAGGAACTAACTCTGGTCTCCAACAACCATCTTTGATGACAACTTAGGTGACCAATTCTAGGCTCCGAAAACCACCTCTGATGACAATTTCGGCGACAAAATTTGGGCTCCGACAACCACTTTCAATGACAGCTCCGGTGACCAACTCGGGCTCCGATAACCTTCGTGCGACCAACTCTGACAACCAATTCTAGCCTCCGGTAATACCTTCAATGATACAACTACGATGACCATCTTCGCGCTACCAACTCCGACGATCAATTGGCTCTGACAACAAACTCCGATGAGCAACTCCAATCACCACCTTCGTAGGCTTCAAAAACCACCTCCGACCACAAACTTCAATGAAAATCACCTTCGATGACCACCTTTGAGCGAGCAACTCCGACGACCAACTAGATACTTCGACAACTACCTCCAATGACAAACTCCGACAACCAACTCTAATACCACCTTCATGAGGCTAACTTCGGGCTCTGACAGCCATCTCCGATTACAATATCCGGCGAAAATCATCTTCGATGATCAACTTCGACAGCCACTTTCGCTTGACCAACTCCAGGGTTCAAAAACCATCTCCGATGACAAACTTCGACAATCAACTCCAATACCACCTTCATGCGACCAACTTCAAGCTCCAAAAACCACCTCCGACTATAAATTCCAACGAAAATCATCTTCGATAATCAACTTCGACAACCACTTCCAACTACTATAAGACTCATAACTGTTAAAGTATGTTGTAAAGTTGTTAATTATATATATATATATAAAAAATTAGTTTGTCTACACTAAGTGCAATATTTATACGTAAAAAATTGTAAAAAAATATTTTTATTTAATTGAATTCACATATCAAATGAGTGTTAAGAATATTTAGATGAAAAGTATGTATGTAGTTGAAAAATATGTAACATATAACAAAAGAAAAACCATAAAATGAAATTTTTTTTCCTAGAAAATTTTCCAGTAAGAATTAGTGAAAAATAAAGATTTATTCTCTGATGATCCTCTAAACTTAGAGGAGTTGAAAGTGAAATTGTTAAAGAAATGTGGTGACATTCCATTGGCTGTTAACATGAAGTGGGAGCTTTAATTAAAAAAAAAAATCATGATATAGTAAAAGTATAGAGCAACAACAAGAAGAAGATGAAAATTAAATTCATTGAGAAAAATTAGCTGGTATTAAAAGTTTTGATTTGGTTTCTCATTTTATTTCTACAAGAAATGTAATGGGTTGTTGTTCATTGCCCAAAAAAGAAAGAAAGAAAGGAAAGAAAGAAAGAAAGAAAGAAAAGTTTTAAAAATTAAAAGAAAAAAATTGGCATTCATATTTTATTCTGTTAGGAATGGTGTCCTAAATCTCATTGTAATCTCATAGTTTGTAAACTCTGTATAAACATATTGTTGTTAATAAAATAAATATAATTTTATAAGCATATACTCAATCCAATAAACTAAGATCCGAGGTTATTTCATGTAATTTAAACAAGTATGTAGAGATATACAAGTGGATCTTGTTTAAATAATGACCTAAATGGTCTTTAGTAGATAGATAAGGTTGGGTACCTTATCCCGGTGATACTACGGATACGACCCACTTTGTAGGTGTTACAAGTATCGTAAAGTGCTACAAATGATCTGATCCTGATCATTCATGTAGAGACATGCGAGTAGGGGTATCCTATACAAAGAGTTTGTATATGACCAGACCACGAAATGATTAATCTCTTTATATAACACAGTTAACCATATAGACTTACATTTCACTAGGATGACCATGGGTGACATGACCTGAATCTTGAGTGAGTTGTGAACTCCTGCTCATGAAGGCGGTCCTTTGATTTGTATGGGTGAGAGTGGCCAAATTGCCAACTCAACAAGCCTACCATTTTGAGGATTCGTCTGAGAGCTAAAAACTCAGCTACACAAGACAGAGTTCACTCCTTCCCCGTTGCAGGGACAAGTAGATGAATTGCTCTCTTAAGGGTTGATTCCGGGTCTTGAACATAGTGGCCACATCCTCTCCTAGCCTGAGAGAACTTGGTCATAGTGGGACTATGACTTATTGTTCATTAGAGGAATCAATGGTACTTAAGGAGTTAGATGTAACTATATGGACAAAACGATATTTTGGCCTAGCTGTACTTACGAGCAATTTGTGAAGGACATCCCTCAGTTGATTGGTTATATCTAATGGACACAGAAATTTATCTGTAGTGCGAAGAGTGCAGTTATCGGTCTTTAGTGGAGTGACCGACAGTTAATGAATGTTGGATAACTTAATAAAGAGTTTAATTATTTATCTGAGTACCCTTGGAGCTTCAATTTACATATCCATAAGGTCCTCACTGTAGGTCAATAGGGATTTAACCTTTGGATTATTTTGGAGTGTTCAAATTAATTAAGGGAATTAATTATATATGATATAATTAATTATAATGTATTTGATACATTATGAGAGGAATTTGAATATGATTCAAATACCAATTATATGAATGAGATTCATGTAATTAAATATAAATATGATTTATATTGAGAGGAATAAAATATTTGGATATGATCTATATATTATTTATATGGATGAGATTCATATAAATGGATTTAATATAAATGTGATTTATATTAAATGTCAAGTATAGTTAAGAGATAATAAAATCTATAGTTTATGTTGTATTTGGCAATATAAAATTATAGGTTATATATTATATTTGATATAACATCCAGTGTATATATAATAAAGTAGTTATTATATATTCTATTTTATTAATTTATTTGAAGTTAATAAAAGGGAAGGAGTTATAACTCCTTTCCCACATTCTATCAAAGAAAACTAACAAGTGATAAAAGAAGTTGAGAGGATCATCCTCTTGATCGATTGACAATCACATAGAAAGGTTCTTTGAAGAAAACTTCTCTCTCATCCTCCCCATCTCCTTCCCTCTTCCTAAGACTCAAGCAAAGCCCATAACTCTTGTTTGAGTCTTTGAATCCCAAAAGAGAATATAGAGGGTTCTCGCTTGGTAGTGTCCATGTGTGAAGAAGGAGATCCACGAAGAAGAAGTTCTGTTCGTGACTAGTACGAAGGATTACTTGAAGAAAGGTTCTTTAAGGGTGAGGTTTCTTGAAACTTTTTTACTTTGTAAAAGCATGTTGTAATTTAATTGTTAAATGCATATCTCTTGTATATTTATGTAAATTTTGTATTCAATAATTAATGGAATTTGGATGATCCGCTTCCGCTCAAGGATCTCCTCATGTCGAGTTTCCTTCATATTCAACAAAATATGGGTAGAATTATTGAAAGTTTCAAAACAAAAATAGTAATCACAAAAACATATTATTAGAGTTCAAAAAACTGTATCAGATACACATATGAACTTGACTATGTACCCCAAACACTGACATATGAACTCAGACCAAATAACTCTACATCCAAAACACAGACATATGAACTCAAGATATCATATCTCAACTCAGCGCCTTGAACAGCCCCATTATACTTTCGTGTATATACTTACATTTGTAGTTCATTCTAGCAATGCTAGCCCATATAAAAACTGTGTATGACTATGAAACAGTAATCAATGAAATGGAATTCGTTATTGTGTTCTTAGATTACTTATTTGAAATAAATCTCATATAAATTTGAACTAATACATATTTGGTTCCTATTTTCGGTTTTTTTACTTTTTAATCTAAAAAAGAAAAAAAAAAAGGTTGGATAATTTTATTTTTTACGAAAAATAAAATAAGTTTTTGTTGAATTTTTTAGTTATATATATATACAATCAAGTTATTTTAAAAGAATTTTCTATTTAATTGAAAAACAAAAAACTCAATTAGATACCAAAAATCAAATGATCATCAAATGACCTTTTATATGCCTCTTTTGATAATCATTTGATTTTTTTTTTTTTAAATTATGATTCGCTATCTATATATCTTGAAAACTAAAAAAAAAAAATTAGAAACTTATTTTTTATTTTTTGAATTTGTTAAGAATTCAACTTTTGTATTTAAAAAACATGCAAATTATGGTAAGAAATTGAGAGAAATAGATTTAATTTTTAAAACCGAAGTTGATTACTGAATGGGTTAGTTTTTCATTTTAGTTTTTCTTCATTTATTTATTTTTTACATTGTCAAACAAAATTGCATTTATTTTTAAGCTAATTGAATATTTCAATATTTTATTTCTTAAAAAAAACATACTGTATTCTAATTTACTTCATTTTTTAAAACAAAATTAAATTTAATTAAGGATTAATTATGGTTAAACTACATATTTAGTACCTGAACGCTCATCGATTTAGTAATTTCAACTCTAAATTTTAAGCTTTTCAACCTTTTTGGACCAATTAGGGTATATGTTTTAATAATTAATGGAATGGATAGATCACCAATTTAGTTCACAAACTTATATGGTCCCAAATATAGATAAATTTGAGTGTTCAAGGATTAAATGTGTCATTTACTTATAATTAATACTTAATTTAATTTAAATTTCTCTAAAATGAAATAAATTAAAATATAATATGTCTTTAAAAGAAATACCACATTTAAGGCCTCATTTAGTTTTTGTTTTTGAAAATTAAAGTTTATAAATGCTACTTTCACCATCAAATTTCATTTGGGGTCAAATTTCATTTTATCTTGTCCCAATCATAATTCATCAACCACCATGCCAACTTGTTGATTTAGTCCTTTTTGCATTTTTCATATGTCATTGTTCCACATATGATTGTTTCTCTAATAAGTTTGAATTTTTTTTTATTGCAATCTATGTTGTACTTAATCATTACCTTAAAAAAAATAAATAACATTAAAAATCATATTCATTATCAAAATTACTGAGAATCAAGATTACGATAAAATGTTAAAATTAGTATTGAAATGTGATCATGAAGTGTGAAAACGGTGAGAAAGAGTTTTGGATTGAAAATAGTGGAAAAGAAATTTAATAAGAATTATAAACTATAGACCCAAAATTTTCGATCCAAACATGAGATTGAGATTACAACCCATTATAAATTCATTACATTTCAACCTTCCAAATAGCTCTAGGGCACAATGTTTTTTAGCTACTCATCCCAAGAATTTCAATATTCTTAGGAGATGTTGGTGAGTTCTACTATATTACACTCTAAAACCTCTTTATAAAGAGTGGGAGAAGGCAACATTGACATATTTGTCTAATAGTTTATCTTTTGTCTTTACTATTTACAAACTTGATAATAACTTAAGGTTAAAGTGGACGTGGCTCAGCACCATACCGGTGCATGATGTTCTTATCTTATTGGGCATTAGTTCGTTTTCTATTTTCTTACAAATTTCTCATTGATCCAAATTTCAGTATGCATCGACAAGGTCACACCACGATGTGGTAACCTCTAAATAACCCTTGGATGATAATTCTGAAAAATTTACATGCTAATAACTACTAAATACAAAATTAAAATATTTTTACCATTTCTCTCTGTACACTAACAATAAAAAAAAAACTATCAGTCACATCGTGACAGCCTCTTTAAATAATTCCTTTTACATTTGATTGGGAAAAAAGATAAGATAGTGAAGTATGACAACTAAAAAGTAAAGAAAGGTCCACTTTGAAAAAGTGATAAAAATTTAAGAGAGTTAAAGTTAGAATCATGGAGAGACAAAAATTAGCTATAACTGCAATTCCGTGTGAATAAGCAATGATGATAATTCACGTATAGGTTATTTTGGAAGCGAGTTTTGTTGAGAATCACACGTTTAAGAAATCAAGAGATCTCACATTCTTTATAAGATAAATAAATTATTCCTCTTCTTATCATTGATTTTACAATGAAACCACCTTGTGATTGATTATCAAACCAAGTCCAAAAATTGGAATTTTCAATCATCACAAAATCTTAAAAAACAAGTGCTACTTAGTACTATGATTCTATATAATACTTATAATATAATAATCATTTTTAATCCTAATCCTCTAAAACAATTTTAAATGTTTTTTTTAGTGGTTTGAATCTTGAAAAAAGCGAGGGGTTTGTAATGAAATAATTAAAATATGGAATAAGGATCTGATATTGGATTCATGGATCATGTGTTAGATGTCATCTGCCCCCACAAACAAACAAAAACTTTGGTTAAAGCCACCAATGTCCCAAATTCCCATTCATCCCCCTTCTCCCAAAATAGGGTTTACTTTAGGCAACTTCAAATTTTGTCAATCTACAAAATTTTTCCTATAATTAAGTTTGTGTTAAAAAAAAAGTTGTTAATTTTTTAAAAGATTGTAACTCATTAAACTTTAAATTTTGTATTTATTATTCAAACTTTACAAATATTGTGTATGTCAATGAACCAAAGTCTATAAGATTTACTATTTAGGTTTATTGGAATTATAAATTTTCAAATTGAATGTTAAATAACATTGAAAATTTCAAAGATTTATTAAAAATTTAATTTTTTTTTTGACGTATTGGGTACAAAATTGTAAGTTAAAAAATGTTGATTAGATACTTTATAAAGTTCATGGACCAAGAGACATAAACTTGAAATTCAACTATATATTACACATTTTTAATATTCAAGGATTAAATAGGTACAAACTTAAAATTATAAGGATTAAACTTATAATTTAACGGGAAAAAAAATTCAAAATTTACTCCTACTCTTGATTAATTTCAATTTTTACTATAAACTTTTGAATCCTCAATTTCATCAAATTGAACGGTTGACGACTTTGTTAAGTGTGGTAATTTCTAGCTAGTTCAATTCTAGTTATTTCTCCTCTAATTCTAACCTAAAAGGGTAAAAATATTTGTAAAAATTCATTAATTTTAACAATATATCAAGTTTGCACCATTAATGCACAAATTAAGCATTAAATAAAATTGCCAAAACTCACAAATTCGAACAAAAATTTAGTTTTTGTCTTTCTTCCATAAAGTATTAATTTTGTACCATACACATGTTTTATAATGCATTAAACACGCATGAGAATTTTTTTTTAATATTTTTCAGAAAAAAATTATGAGAGGTAAAAATTGAAACTTTATTTCAAGTTTAGAGTTAAGATTTCAATCTGTATTGAAATTTGAGGTGCCTTTTGGTGAAATTAAAAATTTAAGGTAAAATTGATTTTTTTAAAACAACACTTTCATCATAGTTAAGACCTGCTTTAATTTTAAGTCATACTTTTTAAACGTCTAAATTTGGTATCTAAATTTTCAGTAGATCTTAAAACTAGTCTACATTATTAATTCGACTTCGAAGTTAACTTTTTGCTTCTCTAACCCCATAAATTAACAAAAAATAAATTTAAATTACAAAATCTATAATGTAAATATAGTTTTTTTAAATTTTGAGAAGAAAACTTATGGATACTTATTTGTTTAATACAAAAATTGAAGGCTTGTTTTCAAATAAAAAAATTAATCAATTTATTTACAAATATAGTAAAATGACATAATCTATTAGTGTTAGATCGCGATAAATTGCCATTTATCACAATCAATTACTAATGAACAATGATATTTTACTATATTTGAAAATATTTTCAACAGTTTTACTATTTAAAAAGTGTCCAAAATTAAATGCAAAATCAAAATATTAACTAATTTAAAATTTTATTACAAAAATATAGGAACTAAATTTATACAATAAAATAAAATAAATTAAAAAACATTTGAATTAACTCTCAAGTATTTAATTTTAAAAATAAATTATTTAAAAAAATTTAAAATATTTTACGTTCATTCAAAATAGATTTTAAAATACTTTCAAAACGTGTTTTAAATAATTTTTATAAAAATAAGTAAAAAAATAATAATACCTTTTCGCAAAAAAAATTTCTCTAATCAATCCAAATGGACACAAATTTCAAGGAAGGGCCCATGATTTCCATCTTGTCAAGTAAAAAGGGATTAGACGAGAATGAGCAAATTTTCAATTTCCACTCATTCTATTTTTCACTCTCCACTGTTTTTCTTTTCTTTTTTTTTTTTTTAATCTTATCTTAAATTTGAATTTGTTACTCCACTAGGTAAATTGGAGGTACTATTTAGTTTGACTTGAATATTTTTGTGTTCACGTGCATTGAATTTTAGATAATAACAAAACATAGTACAATTAGAATATAAAATGACAAATTAATTTTACAAATTTGGTACTTCAACTTTGATAATTGTGCTTATTTTATTTAGTTTTTTACACGTTATGTTATATCAATCGATTCAAATTTATTTAATGATTATGATAGTGTGAAAAAGGAATTTATCGACTCAAACTATTTATAAAAATAGTAAAAAAGTTTGATAAATACCGATAGAATTCTATCAACGTTTATCACATAGTATTAATAATAGACTTCTATAATTTTCTTTTATTGATAGATATTGATAAACTTTTATCCGTCTCTATAAAAAAAAAAATTAAAATTTATTATTTTATGTAAATAGTTTGTTTTGTTTTGTTTTGTTTTTTTTTTTGAAAATCTCCCCATGTGAAATTAGTTGATAGTATTAAAATAATTTTAAATTGAAGACTAAAATTTGTTTGTTAATTATGATATGTGAAATTAGTTAATGTTAAAATCATTTTAAATTGTGTCTATAATATTATAAATATACTTACAAATTTAACCTATGATATGATTGCGTTGATTTAGTCTTTAAACTTATAAAAATAATTAAGTATATTTCTAAATGTTGAATATTGATCTTACCACATGCAACACTTGCCATCTTTTTTTTAAAAAAAAATATATATATATATATATATATATATATATTTATTTATTTATTTATTTATTTATTTATATATACTATTGATTAAAGGATAACATGATATGATTGAGTTTGTTCTATGTGACATACAAGTGATAAAATATATTTAGAAAATTTGATAAAAACAATAGTAACACGTGCAAAAATACCTCATTTTTTTTTTAAAAAAATAAAAAAGATTATAAATCTCTTTGATAGCTTGTATCACTTTGGTTCCGTTTGGTAACCATTTAATTTTTTGTTTTTGTTTTTTTTTTAAATTAAGTCTATGGATACTACTTCCAACTCCACATTTCTGATAATGATTTGCATCTTTCTTTAAGTACATTGGTTGAATTCTTAGCCAAATTCCAAAAACAAAAACAACTTTTTGAAAACTATTTTTTTTAGTTCTCAAAATTTAGCTTAATTTTTTGAACCATTGGTGAAAAGTAGATAACAAAAAAAGAAATGTGGAAGTGGAAATAGTGTGTCTATAGGCTTAATTTTCAAAAACAAAAACAAAAAACAAAATGGTTACCAGACGTGACCTTTATTTTTCAAGTTTTTGATATTATTTGTTCGTCTGTCATACAAAATCAACAAACAATATTTTTCTAGTCATGCAACACATCATATAGTACTTATAAATGTTAGCTATAGCGGCTATATAACAACATTTCTCTTCATAGTAATTTAAAGGTATAATTAAAACTTTAAGAATTTAAGTATTGTTATGGGTGAATTTGGATAAAGGGAAATATTCGACGTAAAACATGGGTAGAATATTGGACCTAGGGAGAGAGTTAGCGTTGGTTAAGGCTCAAATTAACGTGCTGAGCCTTCACCAAGCCTAGCAAAATATCTAATTGAGCATATCATGTGGATTTAGGGAACTATCAAATATGTTAAATAAACTTTCAATTTTATATTTAATAGGTTCTTAAAGAATTAGAAAATTAAATTAAATTACTTGATCTATTAGTTATAAATTAAAATTGTATATCTAATAGAACCCTAAACTTTTAATGTTGTGTCTAGTGGATAGGTAAATTTTAAAAAATTTCAAAATTCAGAAACTACAATTGTAATTTTGAAAGTTAAAACTAAACTAATAATTTTGAAAGTTAAAACTAAACTAATTATTCAAAGGTTAAAAATTATAAATTTAGTTCATAAATTTTTAGGTTTACGTTAAATGGATTTATGAGCTTTAAAAAGTGATTAACAGGTCGTTTGAAGTTTCAAATTTGTGTCTATTAAGTCCATAAACTTAGTATCTAAAAAATATCAAAATTTTCAATTTTGTATCTAATATGTCTAATATATTTAATAACTTTTAAATATTGACAAATCTAAATGTATCTAATATATTATTATACATTCAATTTTGTGTATGATAAAAGTGGTTATTTTTTTTTAAATATTGAATATACATACATCTATTACATATAAAATAAAAAGTTTAGATACACTAAAAGCACAAGAGGAAGAAGAGAGGAGCGAAGAAAAAGAGAGGCGAGAGAATTTATAAAATAAAATCCAAAATGTTATGTCATCCGTGCCTTTTAAAAATAAAATTTAAAGGATTAAATAGTACATAGTAAAATTTCACGAATCAAAAGTATTAATTATTAAAAATTTAGGGTTAAAAAATATTTTTTCAAAAAGAAAAAAAATACTTTGTTAAGTAGAAGGACAAATAATTTTTTAAAGCAAAACCTTGAACCTAAGAAATATATATGAAGATTGAGAAAATGATTATTGAAGCCTAGCATAAAAAATATAATTCAAATGGAAAAGATAAAAGAAAAGCAAGAAATATATAAAACTTTAGATTAAAATCGTAAAAGTAAATATAACTTACCATATAATATGTATAAGTGATCAAAATATTTACGGGGTTGAGTTGAAATTTTTTTTAGATCCAACCCAATTGTTCGGGTTGTAAATTTTTTCAACCAAAATAATACATATTAAAAAATTAACTCAACCCAACCCAATGATTGATTGGGTTGGGTTGGTTTGGGTTAATCAGGTCATTTATTTAAATTTTTTTATAAAAATAAGTAAAACGAAAATATGTAGAAATCTAATTTAATTATTTTCATATATTGAATTAAGATTAACAACTCAATTTCAATTTATGTAGTGAAAATTTTCTTTCTAAATTGCAAAGAAACTAATTTTGGGAGTTGTTGAAGAATAAATTATTAAAAGAATATTTGAATTAAATAAAATTAAAATTAATATATGAATAAATAATTGTGTTATAAGTAATAAAAAACATATATTTTAAAGTTAATAATAAATTCGAGTTGGTTTGGTTGGTTTGTGTTATATTAGGTGAACTCATGAACCAACCCAATTCATAAAATTTTCATTTATTTAAACTCAACGTAACCCAAATGAGTTGATAACCCAACCCAAACCGCATAAGTTGGATTGAATTGATCGATTTTTTTAGATCATCGAATTTTTTGAACACCACTAAAAATGTTTACGAATTAAGTTAAAAATGGTCTAAATAATTGATTATTAAATATGGATCGGTCAAATCAAATGACCTATAAATTCAATGGTTATGACAATTGAGAGTTTAGAATGACTAAAAGGTACAATAAAAGAATTATGTGCACATGATATTAGATTAAATGCAAAGTTTCGATTTTCAATGCATCAATTTCGTGATGTCCTAAGTATACCCAAATCTTCCCTTTCCTAACCATTTATAATTTAAATACATGATCGAAAAATGATGTGTTTGAATTACATTTTTAAATGTTTAATTTAAAAAATAATTTATTTTAAAAAAATTTAAAATAGTTTTTCAAGTATATTTTAATCAATTATTATCAAAAGTGTTTAAATAAAAAAGAGTTTTGAAAAACATTTTTTTCTTAAGTTAATTCAAACGGGTCCAAAATTAATTAAGAACAAAAGATAAATTAACAATTAAAGTTTAAATTCTACTTTGGTCCTTGAACTTTGAGTCATGTTCTATTTTAGTCCACAAACTTTAAAAAACGTATGTATTGTTTTCTGAACTTTTCCCAAAAAATGTTTATTTTGGTCCTTATCGTTGAGATTGTGTTAACTCTTTGAATATGAAATATGTTTAAAAATGAAATTGCATCTAACATTAGTTGAGCAAGATGAAAGTGAAGTAAAATATCAACAATCATCGTGCCAAAATATATAGTAAACGGTCAAAATTTTGGACGCAAAATGACTTTTGAAATCTCTTATAGCTTAATTATTCAAAAATACAAGTCATTTCATATTACGTTTAATAATTAACAGAATCTTAATAGTAGGAACTATAGTAAGCATTTTATAAAAGTTTATGGACTAGAATAAATATTTTTAAATGTTTATGGATCAAAATAGAATAAAATTCAAAATTTAATTACAAAACAATATCCAAACTAAAAACTAATCTATTAGTTTATTCAACAAATTCGAGCACAAATAAAACATTAATTATTATTAATAATTAATACATTTTTATGTTTATTCCACCGACTTTCAAAAATCAACTTAGGTATCAAACTTTTTTAAAAAAACAATTATTTTGGTTTGAATCTTAATTTTTTGATTTCAAAATGATAATTTGATTTTAAGTTTATGCATTCTACTTTAGAGGATTTGCAGATTTCTTGTAACCTATTTTATTTATATGACAGACACATAAGGTGTTCAATATTTAATTTAATAAAATAAAATTATGATTTATGTATTGAGAACACAATTGTGAGGTTGGTGATTTGAACAATTTTTTATATGTAAAGAATGTTATGAATACTTTAATTAAAATTTTTATATTCATTCATTTAAATATATAAATTAAAAAGTTAAATTAATAAATTTAGTTGGACTCTCACAGTTCTTTGTTCCTTTGACTTGCTCCAGTCCAAATCTATCATCACATGAAATCTAGTGATCTATATAGAATGGAATACCATATCCAAGCTTTTTAAAAGGATGGGATAACTTACCACTCCTTAATTTATCTCTTGGTATCGAATTCCAATCTATCGATCTGAATCTTCGATAGTCTAACTTTCAAGTTTGTATCTAATAGATTTATTTTCTAAATATATATATATATATATATAAATTGTTTCTTGAACTTTTAGTTTTATATCTATTCGGTCTCTGTATTTTCGGTTTGTATCTATTTAATTTTTACATTTCTTGAAAAATGTCTAATAGATCTTTGAACTTCCTCTTTTATGTCAAATAGGTTATTTGAACTCTAAAAAGTGTAATAAATTTTTAAACTTTCAATTTTATGTTCATTAAATTTTTTAACTTTGAAAAATATCTAATAATTACTTAAATTTTCAAATTTGTGTCAACTATACCTCTAATGCCCGTTTTAGTAATCATTTCATTTTTTGTTTTTGGTTTTTGAAAATTAAGTTACTTTTTTAGTTTTCAAATTTTATCTTGATTAGTTAAACCATTGGTAAAAAGTAGATAATAAAAAAGAAATTTGGAGATAGAAGTTGTGTCTATAGGCTTAATTTTAAAAAAACAAAATGGTTATCAAATGCCTAATTTTTTAGTTTTATATCTAATAGATCATTGATCTATTCGATATTTTTTTAAAAAGGAAAACTCATGTAAATATAAAATTAAAATTTTATGGTTCCATTCAACATAAAATTCAATTTCATATCTAATGGATTAAATATCAATTATTTTCTTAAAAAATCAAAGTTTTAGTGACCTACATATAACATTGAAAAGTTTAAAGACCTATTAAATACAAATTTTAAAATTTGGAAACTTATTAGATACAAACTTGAAATCTCAAAGATATCCCATTTGACATTTTGAGAAGTACAAACAAATAGCCACAAATCTTAACCTTTTCAATTTTGTTTCTAACAAATCTTTGAACATAAAAAATATCTAAGAAATCTATAAAACTTTCGTTTTTGTGTATAATAAATCTTTTCATCTAGAAAAATATGAAATATACATATAGCTCACACGGGCTCCAGATATATAATATTAGTCTGTACAGCTATTTACAACTTACAATTATGTACGGTAATACTATTTCAAAATAAGTTATAATATTTATTATTTTCTACTCATCATCTCTCTCTTTATTACACATTTCACTATTTCCTACCTATATTAAAATAGTCTACACCAAAACATAGACTGTTATAACAAGAACTAAAATAGTCTCGTCTCTAAACACATACTATTATAACTACGATTGACAAAATTTCCCTCGGGGTCGGCTCCCATTGCAGAGAATCCTCAGTTTGACTGGGGATGGGGGTCAAACTGGGGACCTGGGACGGGATGGGGATGTGGAGGCTATCCTTGCCCCGATCCCGACCTTAATTAGATATATATATATATATATATAGACACATACATACATACGTATACATACATTAGATATTTAACTTTTTACATTTCACCTAATTTTTAATTTAGTCCAATCTAACCCAACTAAAGTATCCAAGCCCAAATCTAACCCTAATTTAGCCCATATTAGGTATTAACTGGGGAACCCCACGGGGATTAAGAGGGGAAACAGAGAATGGGTCTCCGTAGGGACTCGTTTCCTCGACGGGGAATCACTGCCCTCGTCCTTGCCTTCAAATGGCAGGGATAGGGACGGGAATAGGGGTAAATTCCCCCATCGGGGATGGGGAACTTGTTGCTCATCCCGATCTCGTTGCCAACCCTAAATATATAACCCACAAACTTTAGAGGGTAACATCCAACTCAGTGCCCCATTGTCATAATAATATTTTGAAACATGTTATAATATTTTTTATTCATCTTCTCTCTCTTTATTACACTGTTTATTATGTCCTATCTATACTAAAACAATCTACACCAAAACATAAATTATTATAACCAAAATTAAAATAATCTACACTTTAAATAGACACTATCATAACTCACGGACTTCATACGGTAAAAACCAACTCAGTATACCAAATGTCAGGAATGAGATAAAATTAAAAGTAAGTTTGAATGAGGTATGAAAGAGTATATAATATAATAATATTGAATAACAAAAAAATGGAGTGAATTATGAGTTTAAAAAGGGTAAAGAAACAACATTCAATAGAAGAAAAGCAAAATAGAGAGAGAGAAAGAGAGAATTACCCATTTCTCCCTTTCCCAAACAAAAAACAAATCATAACATTTTAGCCTCACCCTCAGGGAATCTCTGAACAGAAAGAAAGAATTCAGAATTCAGAGAGGAAAAAAAAAAAAAGGAAAAAAAAAAAGAAAAAAGAAATTCCAAGTAGAAGCAAAAGTGAAGTTGTTGTTGATCATCTTTGATTCTTGATTTCAGTTTCATCCATGGAGATCCCCAGCAAAGTAATGAAGTTCAGATTCCACATTGCTGTAACCCTAATCCTCTGTTTAACTCTCTTCTCTCTCATCCTTCTCGCTCCAAGATTCCTCTCGCTTCTCGCTTATTTCTGGCCTCTCTTCCTCTCCACCGCCGTCTTCCTCCTCGCCGTCCTCCTCTTCGCCAACACCTCCCTTCCGCCGCCTGATAAAGCCGCCGAAGGCCTCCTCAACTACGTCGCCGGCCACCACGACCACCAATCCGACTAATCAATCACACACGGTTATTCTTCTCTCTCTACTTCTCAATCCTCCAATCAATTATTATTACTCTAATTTCTTTACTCAATAACGCCGATCTGATGTCATGAACATGCCTCTGATTTGTACTTTTCTTGAGATCGATTACTGGTAGTGTTTAGATCGAATCACTATGTTTTTTTTTTTTTTTTTTTTTTTTGTTTCTGATGCTTATGAATTTCAGTTGTTGATCCGATGAATTTTGAGCTTGATTCTGAAATATCTTTAGTTAAGAAGATGAAGTAAAAGCGTTTGTGCTGAATCGAATTGGAGAATGAAAGAGGATTTTTATCTGTTTTTCATTTTCTTTTTGGGTTGAATTTATGGGATTAGCGTAATATTATATTAATAATTAAAAAAAAGTTGCGTTTAATAATTTGTATGTACGGATGGATATTTAGTTTTTAATTTTATTACGGCTAAATAATAAAAAATACTCCTTACATTTTATATTTTTTAAAAAGTATGTATACTCTTTCAATAGCCACAATATTCTACTTATATTTAGAGTAGAAATCAATTCATATATAAGACAAAAATCGAGAAAGTTGAGTCTCGAACACTGTCCCACTGTTCTAAGTTCACCTATTTAGTTCTCATTTTTCAATAGTTTTGAAACACCTATGAGAAGTCGGTGATCATATTATGTTTTTCTAGTTGGTTAAAATATTATTTTTGGTCCTACTACTGTGGAGTTTGTTCAATTTTAGTATATGTAATTTCAATAAATCTTAAATTTAATCAATATGACTAGTTTTGGTTGATTTTTGAGATTTTTTTTTTTAATTGTTTATTTATATTTTCACTATAGATTTTAAAAATATATTCACATGTTGTAATATTTTGGTATGAAAATTATTACTTAACTAATTTTGATAAGAATAAATTTTGAGGGACTAAATGTAAGATTTAGGCAAAAATAGTATTTTTAAGGTCTAAATTCTATTTTGGTCTCTGAATTTTGAATCTTGTTTTATTTTGATTACTAAATTTTCAAAAATATATATTTTAGTCCTCAAACTTTTAAATAGTGTTTATTTTGGTCATTGTTATTAAGATTTATTTGACAACCTAATCATCTAAAAATACAAGTCATTTCACCATTTCGTCAAGAGTTAACAGAGCCATTTTTTAAAATTTAGAAAATAAAATAGATATTTTTGAAATATTAGAAACCAAAATAGATCAAAATTAAAAATTTAGAAAGAAAAATAGGATTTAAACCTATATTTAACATTTTATAAATTAGAGGTTCAAATATTATTATTATTATTTTTAAAGATATTGTAATTAAAGTATGGGGTGGGAGAGTCAGAGGTCGATGGTACAAACCTATATCAATTGAGTACGTTCTTGTTGGCTGAGGTTCAAATATTGGGGACTAGAAGTATGTGTTGATAATTGACGTAAGTAAGAGATACGATAATTATGATGGGCGATAAGATGAGATTCGGATGCTCCCTATGAATATCGTGTGGACGGGATTTGTCGAACGTTGGTGTATCGGGTTCTTTGTGGGGTCCAAGAACCATTCCTTTTTCAACGCTATTAATAAAAATATGTAGATATTTTTAGTTGGAAAATTAAAAAAAAAAAAAAAATCAACAAATTGTATGAATTTCTTATTTCAAACTTTCAATTAAGTTTGATGGAACCAACAATGTAAAGATGTAAGGAGAGAGCGGTTTGGTTCACGATACCAATTTTGTTTTATGTTTTTTTAGATTTATTGAACCAATTTTGTTTTATGTTTTTTTAGATTTATTGAATTATTCAACCGACAATTTAGATTATATTTTTTAAAATTATTTTCGAGTCAAACAATGTAAATTTTGTAAACAATATATATATATATATATATTGTATATTTTCATTGTATCTAAATTTTTAAATTTTTAAAATATAAATTTATATTAAATAAATATTTACACTGCTAGAAATATTTTTAAATATAGCAAAATGACACTTTGATAGATAGTAATATTTTATTATAATTATAATAAGTTGGTTCATTTTCCTAAATTTGAAAATAGCTTTTTTAGAAATATAGTATATAATGTTATAAACTCAATTCATTTTTTAAAACAATTAAAATATGCAATTATATAATGTATTGTAAATTATATAATATTACAATTTCTCAAAAAAGAGTAATATTACAAAATAATAATTATACAAAAAAAACACAAAACATATTCATTAATAAATTAATAATAGTTCATTGTAAACTGATATTTAGTGGCAACTAGTTTTATAATTTATAAATATAGTATCCAACACATCTCAAATTATTTAAATTAGAATCCAATTTCTAAGAATCTGTTTCCATTGATTACAAAAAAAATGTTATTTAAAAAAGATAATTTCTATTTAAACTCTTTTGATAATTTTTTTTTTCAAAATACACATTGAGAGTGTTTCAAACGTCATTTTGTGGAGTTGCCAAATATTTCAATTTTTTTCTAAAATGACTTAGTGCTTGTTTGGATTGACCAGAGAAAAAAATGATTTAAAAAGTCATTTTTATTTAAATTTTTTTGATAAAAAAATATTTAAAAAGGACTTCGAAAGTGTTTCAAAAGCTATTTTGAGTGATTTCTAAACACTTTATTTTTTTTTCCAAAATTACTTATTTTCAAAATCACACACTTGAAAATCAAACCAAACATAGCCTTATTTTCAAAATTAAACATTTGAAAAATTAAACCAAATACACCCTAAATATGCTACCAAATAAATATCTGAAAACATGACATACAACTCTACTTTCATTGAATCCCTGTGTTCAAATTTCTATATGCAAGAGTGGGCTTAACTCAATGGTAATTGACATAACCTTCATCTCTATCGAAGGTTTGATTCCCCCTTTTTGTTTCCAAATATAGTAAAATTGGTCAACTTATTTACAAATATATCAAAATGTCATTGTCTATCACCGATGGACAGTATAGACTCTGATAGGCATCTATTAGTGTTTATGACTGATATATGATAGTAGTCTATGAGTGATATATTGTTATATTTAAAAATATTTCAAGTAGTTTTTGACATTTAAATATTTATATTATTGTTTATCACCGATAGATAGTGATAGACACTGATAGAGCTATTAATGACATTTTGCTATATTTGAAAGTGTTTTTTGTAGTTTTGACATTTAAAACAATTACTTTTTTTTTTCTTTTTAGGAAAAAGTTGTGTCTGGACCACTTTCGAAAGCTCATGTGCCGTAGGTGGAAAGATATGGGCCGGAAAAACATGTTAAGAATCACTGCAAGCCCTTATGTCCTGAAAATTAAAGAAAAATTGGAGAAAATGGCAAAATTTGAGGGTCATTTGGATTTATGTTAAAAATTGAAAATAATAAGAATTTTGACAAAATGTGTGTCGCTCACGTGATATTCACTTTTATAATGCTGAATTTGCCCCTAGTATGGTTGGCTAACAACATTAATGAATACAGTGCAATTGCTATAGCGTGTATCAATTTTGAATAGAAATACAGTATAATTGCTATAGTGTGTATCAATTCTGAATAGAAATATAGTATACTTGCTATAGTATGTATCAATTCTAAATAGAAATACAACATAGTTGCTATAACGTATATTAATTATGTGATTCCAACAAAACAAATTTGAGAGAAAGAAGTGGCACATTTTTTTGGCCAATTTGAATTTTAAATTGGCAGTTTAAAGACATATTTGATTTGATATAGCCATTCTTTGAATTTATTCAAAATGAATCAATTTCTAATTTGTATATCTCAATTTTGATTTTCATTTATATTAGATCTTCAAATTTTACATTATCTTATTAATTTTTTATTATTTTAAATTCATATTAATATATTTGATTCCAACTAATTTTTATTTTTTATTTTATATATATTATCATCAAACAAACTCTATATTTCATTCAAAATTTCTCATTTTAAGTTTTTTTTTTTTCATGTTTTATCAATAATCATCTTATATATTATTGCATCATTTAAATTTTTTTTTTAAATACATTTCATTTTATTAGTATCTAAAAAAAAGAGTTGGTCTTTTTTACGATAAGTAATAGTCATTGTTTTAATCGTTTTTTTTTTGTTATGACCCTACAACGAGTAAGGATTCTTTTCGGTTGTAGATGGGATGAAAGTTCATGCTATCATGATTATCGGGTTGTTGAGACTTATATTCCATCAAATTTGTCATTCCAACAATTTGTTGATTATATTCAAGGTACGCTTTTTCTGTCTTCCAACATCTCTATATCTTGTTTGATGTTGTACTGGGATGGTTCCAGTACTTCGAATCTTACTCGGATTGTTGACAATAAAAATTTTTTTGTGGCTGATGTCAGTTTTATCGAACTTCCCCTTGAATGATTTATGTGTAGTTATTGATATATTGTCTGATACTTCTGAAAATATTGTGTATTTGAATAAAAAGTTAGTAGGAACAGACAATTCCATCAAATAGTCTGATTGCAATATTGAAATAATTGATTTCCAAACTTCTGAAAATCCAATGTATTTGAATAGTAAGTTAGTTACCTCATCCTCATTGTTGACAATTAAAAACTAATGTTCCCTTCCTTTTTGGAATCATAAAAAGTAGGGGAATATATTTGTATATCAAAGATTTATTCGATTTGCCTAAAGATTCGAAATAAGATATTATTTTAAAAAAATTTGATGAATATTTAATTATTTATGAAAAAAAAACATCTCTATATATTATATCAAAAAGTTTCTTTTCAGCTATTATTTCTTACCTTTAATGGTGGAAACAATGTATAGAATAAATTATAGTGCATGGACGAAAAGAAAGATTGTAGTAAGTTTTTGGTTTCCCTTACCTGTGAAAGACCATGTGGTACTGTCGTGAAAAACCATGTGTTACTGTTGACTTTCTTCTCCCACGAAAGAGATTGGTTGGACTCATCTTTTTGCTTGCAAAAGGATCAGTTTTGTCTACAATTTACAGTTAATTATCTTGTGATAATGGAAAGGATTCTCCTGTCTAAGTGTTGCCGCAATTCTCCTCACGGTGGGCAGAGAGATTTATGATGTATCACCTAAGCAAAGAGGTTTTGTAGTTGGTCGCTCGAACAGAGAGTGATTTTGTTCTTCACGTTTCCGGTATGTTTTGATTTCAGATAAGGAAAGTAAAAAAATCCCTAATTTCTTTTGTTGTGGGATTAGACTTCTTCGTGTTTTTTTGGTATATATATATATATATATATATATATATATATAGTATTTTGAATGCACGCCTTGGTTTGCGTAGCAATCATATCAGTTAGGTATAGATTTCAGGTTTGGTAGGCTGCATTATTTACCGTGGTAATTGTTTTAGTTATATTGTATTTGTTGTTTTTTGAACGGTTTAGAAACTCTCGAGCTTCAATATGTGAACGTTGAGTCTTTTATTTTAAGTGAGACTTTATAATTGATCGAATATAATTGATCGAATATATTCTTTATAATTGATCGAATATATCAACAATCTTTCAATGATTTCTCAAACAAAATCCTAAAAAATAAATTAGTGCATTTTTTCAAGATTGTAACTCTTAAGGTGCAGTTTCACCAAATTAAAAATTGATGCAACTTCAAAATTGTCTTTCTTTTCTTTTGGAGGCGTGTGGCGCAGAGTTTAGTTGAATTGAGTTGGTAATAATTATCTAAAAAGTTAGCTTATATGCGGAGTTAGATTGTCTGTACTTGGGATGCATAGTTGAGTTGGAATATCTGTGTTTTGAAAGGATACGCGAGTACCCATTGAGGAAAAAATCACATCCTAATTTTAATTTTATATAACGTGCAAAGAATATATGTGACGGAAACAGAATAGACATGATCACTTAAGCATATATATAGAAATTAATAGGAAGAGAAGATTCGGAAAACGGAAAACGTACCCTTGAAGATTAGTCTCTTCACGACTTTATCTCCAAAAACTTCGAATACGAACAATAAAAAATACAGCAACAAGTGTTCAAAACCAACAAACACCACCAGGTAGACCTCGGTATTCTTGGGGTAGAGAACCGTAGAGAGTTGATGGGATTCTTTGAATAATTGGGAGAGGGAATGATTTTGTTTTGAGAGAAAAAACACTTTTTCAAAACCTTCAATAATTTCAATATTTTCAATGCTGTAAGACTTCAACACATTTTGGAGTATTTATAATAATGCAGTGTAGGATGAAAGAACCTTTCTTTTCATTTTCAAAATAATGAGAGAATTTATTGAAGAAAATAAAAGGTTTATGTAATTAAAAAAATATATAATAAAATAAAACTAATTTTCATTTAATTAATATGTATTTTAATTAACCTATTTTATATAATTAAAAAACATACATGTAATTAAATAAAACTAATTTTTATTTAATATATATATATAATCAAATTCAAATTCTCTCAAATATTTAATATGAATCAAATTCATATTACGGTTGCTTTTTTTTTTTCCTCTCTCAAATTATATCTCATACAATTTTTTATAAATAATTCCCTTTATTAATTTGAACAATTAATTCGATTATCATTTTATCCCAATTGAACTAATGAGGGGACCTTATGGATCTATAGTTTGATGCCTTAATGGTACTCGATTAATTAATCAAACTCTTTGATTAAATTAATCAACTTTCATTAACTATCAGTCACTTTACTAAAGATTGACACCTGCACTTTTCACATATATTTCTGTGTCCATTGTATAACCAATCATCGGGGCGTTGACCCTTCACAAATTGCTTGTAAGTACAGCTGAGCCAAAATTACTGTTTTCCTCTTGTAATTACATCTAACTCTTTAAGTACCACTGATCTTTCTAATGAACAATAAGTTATAGTCCAACAATGACCAAACCCCTCTAAGGCAAGGAGAGGGCGTGGCGCCAAATTGTTCAAGCCCCAGAATCAACTCTTAAGAGAGCAATTTATTTATAGTCTCTAATTATAGAGAATGAGTGAATTCCTTCTTGTATAGCTGTGTTCCCAACTCCCAAATCAGACGAATGCGTATTGAGTCGGCAAAACTAACCACTCTCACCCATAAATCAAAGGACTGCCTTCATAGGTAGGAGTTTAGAACTCACTCAGGATTCAAGTCAAGTCATCTATGGTCATCCTGATGAAATGTAAGTCTCACATATCAATGATGTTATATAAAGAGAACTATACATTTCGTGGTCCGATCTTATACAAACTCTTTACATAGAACACCTCTACTCACATGTCTACATATGAATGATTAGGATCAGATCATTTGTAGCACTTTATAACAATTGTAACAACTAAAAAACATGTCGTATTTGTAGTCTCACAAGGATAAAGTACCCAGTTTTATCCATCTACTACAGATCGTTTAGGTTTTCACTTATACATGATCCACCTGTATGTCTCTACATACATGTTTAAGTTTCAGAAGATAACCTTGGATCTTAGTTTATTTTATTAGAAAAATAAATTGTTTGTACAATACAATTACAACTACATGACCCACGAGATTTGGAGCATCAACCCCAACAATCTTCCACTTATTCTAAAGCTAGTGGGATGTACAAAAGAAAGAACAAATAAATATAATGTACACAAAAACAAGAAAATAGGGCATACAATACGCGCCCAGTAATATCTCTCACTTGATCTAGAAAAAATGAGACATGTCTCGTAGATGTTTTTAACAACATGTCTCGTAGATTTGGAGCATCAACCTCAACAATCTTCCACTTATTCTAAGATACTAGGATGTTTTTAACGATAGTTTAATGATCTAATCCTGGATTAGATTAGTATCCACTGACTATCCTCATTGCATAGCAGATGTTAGGTCTAGTACAAAACATCGCATACATTAGGCTGCCAATTGCTAATGCATAGGGGATCCGTCTCATTTCCTCAACTTTTTGAGATGTCTCAAGACACTGTTCCTTAGACAAAGCAACCCCGTGCCTGAAAGGTAATGAGTCTCTCTTGGAGTTTTGCATCAAATACTTGACAAGTATTTTGTTAATATATATGCTCGAGACAAAGCTAGCTATTCTTACGATCTCTAAAGATCTGAAGGCCTAGAACAAATTGCATCTCTCTTAATATTTCATTTGGAATTGGGTTGCCAACCACTGTTTTATGTCAGTCAGTAGTCCTACATCATTCCCAATGAGTAGGATATTATCCACATATAACACTAAAAAAGCTACTGAATTGTTGATGATTTTTCATTAACGTTTAGATCAAAACTATAAGACTTGATCGTAGAATCAAATCTTATGTTCCAAGATCAAGAAGCTTGTTTCAATCGATAAATGGATCGATTAAGCTTGCAAACCTTTTTCTCTTGACCTTTGGTCATGAATCCCTCTGGTTGCTGCATATAAATGGTCTCCTCAAGATTGCCATTCAGAAAAGAAGTCTAAATGTCCATTTGTCAGATCTCATAGTCATAATATGCGACAATGAACAAGAGTATACAAATAGATTTTAACATGGAAACAAGTGAAAAAGTCTCCTCACAGTCAACTCCCTCAACCTGGGTATAACCTTTGCCACTAGTCTAGCCTTAAAGGTTTGCACCTTACCATCTGCACCCGTTTTTCTCTTGTAGATCCATTTGCAACCTATAGGTTTTACCCCATCATGTTGATTTACAAGATCCCAGACTAAATTGAAGTACATAGACTCCATTTCGAGATTCATAGCTTTAATCTATTCATTTTTGTTAACATCTTCCATCGCTTTCTTATATGAAAATGGATCCTCAACTTCACCATCAGATATGACGGCTAGGGTTTTTGTTAAACCCATATAATGAACAGAAGAGTCCAAAACCCTCCCACTACGTCGAGGTTCACTCAACATTTAAGGTAGATGCGACCTTCTAGATGAACCGACATCAACAACTCTTGTCGATGTATTTCGCTCTTCAACAACTGTTGTTGAAGGTTCAGTAGTTTCGCTAGAAAGCTCATTCAATACTATTTTACTGTGTGGTTTATGCTCCTTTATGTGTCATCTTCTAAGAATATAGAATTTTTCAATACAAACTCTTTTTATCTTTTGGATCGTAGAAGTAACCACCTCTCGTTCCTTTGGGGTAGTCTACAAATAAGCATAATTTTGAACGAGGTTCTAATTTCTTAAGATTAGCCTCAAGCACACATACTGGGCAACTCTAGATTCTAAAATGTCGTAAACTACCTTTACGACCATTCCATAATTCCAAAGGTGTTTCAGAAACACTCTTGGATGGAACACAATTTAAAATATAAGCTGCAGTTTGTAAAACATAACCCTAGAACGAGTCAGGTAAGGAAGCATAACTCTGAAGAATCCCATTGAAGGGCCCTTGAACGGAAGCATCGTCCCAAACCCAATTTTTCAGTTAAATTTTATAGAAGAATAAAAGACATATCATGCATTAATTCAACAAATATACAACATGCTGATAATTGGTAGAAATGCCAGTTATTATAAGCCTTTTATTTATAATTATGAGGGATGACAAATAGAAAATGCGGTGGCCTTACTTAGAATTTGTGTCGATCAGCATTAAAAATCCTGGCTAACTCAATATTATGCGTTATTCTGTGTCAAATTGTCTATTGTTGTAGCTATCGCAGGAATCAAACACATGCCTGAAGCCAAGTGACCGCAAAGACAGTTGCATTCGGTGAAGCCGAGCTATCGCATAGACGATCGCATGCGGTGATCGCATACATTCATCGCATGGATGTTGCGGCTATCGATCGAATGCGTTCATTGCTTAGAGATTGCAGCTACGGAGTTATAACCATAATAGAGAGCGATCGCAAGATGGGTGAAATGCGTTGATGCTTCAGTTGAAATAAGCTTGAACGTATACCTTAGGAGTATCAACAAGATAAGATGATGTAACACTGCCCATACCGCGACAAAGGCAATAGTGAGACAGAATGCAATCATGATTGCTGTCGGCATTTAAACTCTATAAATAGCTCCTAGGACCTTCATTTCAAAACATCCGAGCTTCTGCCTTAAGGCAGATGTTTGCGATCACAGATAATAGCATGAGCGAGATTTTCTGTGAGGATTCTTCATCTCCATAAACCATTCCGAGTGACGACCGGAGCTTTCGCTGGAGATAGAGCTCGAGCGAGACGTCTTCACCATCCATCCATGGCACCACCAACAGCCTTGACGCAAAGTCTTTCATTTCTTTTTTGATCTCTGTATTGTATTGTATTTTAGCTTAAGATATTAAGACATTTTGTAATCAATGTATATCTCAATTCCTTCAACGCCATCTTCTTCATCTTCTTTATCTTTATCATTGTTTACCTTCATCGTTTAATTATCAAAGGCCATCACATATTCAATCGTGTAGCCTAGAGATAGGACGCATGTAGCAACCCACGGAGTGGTGTGCGTTGTGCGAGTATAATGAGTTAATCCTCTTTGCTTGGTGTGAGGCTGTAGCAATGCTTGTCTATGGGCTGTTGCAATGCTTGTCTACGAGTTAAATAGCCGCATCTAACTGCCTGAGAAGGTAAGAGATAAGACGCACTAAAGCAAAGTATGCATTGTTCCTAGAGATAGGCACGGTCTTATGCTCGACGCAACCATGCACTATAGAGATATAGGCATGTGGCTGGCCACTGAGAGGTGTGCGATGCGTTAGTGTGGTGAGCTGGGATTACTCGAGCAACTTAAGATAATGAACATTACTATGCGTTAACAGTTGTTGCATATCTACCAATTCTCATCGCAAGTCTTCCATTGCTCAATCTGATTAGTTAGGAGTAGGAGTTGTGTGTAATCTATTAGCTTCTTCTTTTTTACTTTTATTCATTGCCTCAAACGAATTGCTTCATAAACACATAAGTTCCAAGTCCCTGAGTTCGACCTTGGATCACCCGAGAAACTTGCGATCTCGTTATACTTGGCGAGAGAGCAAGAAAATTTGTGATAGGAATGCATGGTCATTGCATACGAGATCAACGCATACTTTCCATTCCAACGCATGATCATCGACACATGAAAACATACGCATAACCTAAGACATGCATCGCATAAATATTACGTCCCCAAATTTTTATCACCAAGTTTTTGGCGCCATTGCCGGGGACTTGGCAGCTAATAGTTTGTTAAGTTTTGTATTTTTGTAGGAACCTCTTTTAGTCTTGGGCGTATTGTAGCTTGTGCGACCAAGTTGCAAACAATATTTGAATGAAGGCGATGCGCCGAAAGTCAATGTTGACCTCGAGATAGAAAGGCTATCTATCACATGAGCTAGAAGTAGTCTTGGGAGCGTGTTAACCAACATGCATCCAACAATTACTATGAAATCCAAATGAGCCAAATGGACACAACCACTTGGGAATCTTAATATTCTTTGGTGAGAGTTCAGGAGGTGTGGGCTTTGGTGATTTTGGATTGAGAAGGAAGGGAAAAATTTTGAGAGAAGAGACGAGGTGTGAAGGAATTTTTCTCTAAAAAACCTAGAACCATTCTGTGTTGTAGGAGGAAGAAGAAGAAAGACAACCTCACTCTCTCTGTTAACCACCCACATCAAATGTGGGTGGAGAGAAAATTGGGGAGGGAAGTTAATTCCCTCCCAAAAAATTAATTAATTATTTATTTAAAAAATTAAATTTATATAATAACTAATTTATTATACATATTTACATAACTATATGTTATATCACATATAACATATAACCTATAGTTTTTATATTGTATCAAATACAATATAACCTATAATTTCAATTTTCTCTCACAAATGGCTTTTAATATAAATCATATTTAAATTAACTTATATAATATGAATCCAATTCATATATTAATATTTGAATTATATTCAAATATTTATTTCCTCTTAAATAAACTTTATATTATAATTGTTGGGATTGATGCCCAAAATCTCGTAGGGTCCTGTAGTTTGTAAACACATATATGAAAAAACACTTGTGATGTAATAATATGAGATATTTTCTTCACTGTTGTCTATGAAATATAAGATATTTTAGTTGCATTAACCACAAACCGATAAACTAAGATCCCTGGTTATCGTTGTAACTTAAGCATGTATGTGGAGACATACAAGTGGATCATGCCTTAAGTGATAACCTAAATGGTCTCTAGTATATAGATAAAGGAGGGAAACCTTATCCTGATGACACTACGGATACGACCCACTTTTATAGATGTTACAAGTGTTGTAAAGTGCTATAGATGGTCTGATCCTGATCATTCATGTAGAAACATGCGAGCGGGGGTATCCTATACAAAGGACTTTGTATAAGACCGGACCATGATATGTTTAGTCTAATTATATAATGTCGTTCATAACAGAGATTTTCATTTCACTAGGATGACTATAGGTAACACAACCTTAATCCTGAGTAAGTTGGGAACTCCTGCCTATGAGGGTGGTTCTTTGATTTGCATGGGTGCGAGTGGCCTGATTATCGACTTAAACCTACCACTTTGGAAATTTTTCTGATTGGGGAGTTGAGAACTCAGCTACACAAGATAGAATTCACTTCTTTTTCGAAGTAGGGGTAAGTATATAGATTGCTCTCTTAAGGGTTGATTCCGGGGCTTGAATAATGTGGCGCCACATACTTTCTCATGACCCGAGAGGTGCTCACTCATAGTAGGACTATGATGTATTGTTCATTAGATGAATCAGTGGTACTTAAGGAGTTAAATGTAACTATAGGGGCAAAACGGTAAATTGGCCTAGCTGTACTTACAAGCGATCTGTAAAGGGTTATCGTACTCTTAATTGGTTATATCCAATGAACATAGAAATATATCTGTAGTGAAAAAAGTGCAGTTGTCGGTCTTTAGTGGAGTTTCCGGTAGCTAACGGATGGTGGATATCGTGATTAAAGAGTTTAGTCAGTTATTCACATACCATTGAAACTTCAAGCTATAGGTCCATAAAGTCCCCTTGGTAGCTCAATGGATTCAAGTTGAGAATCAGTTTTTGGGTTAATTTGAGGTGTTGAAATTAACAATAGGGAATTTGATTATATATGATATCATTAAATTGGTTCAATTATATGTGAAATAATTGATTTGATGCATTAGATACATTAATTGGAGGAATTGATATAAATATGATTTATATTAAATAAAGAAGAAAACAACTATGGTTTAAGTATTACATATGATGTGATATTAAAACTATAGGTCATAAATATAATATGATAAGTTAGTTATTATATTTATTTATAATAATACAATTATGAGATAATTGTTTAGTTAGTTATTTCTTTTCTCCAATTAACCGTGCTAGCGGGAGGTTAATTTCAGTTTTAATAACCGAAGAATAAAATGAAAAGAGTTTTCATTTATGGACGATCACTTCATTATTGATTTACTAATCGATCGCTCACGAGAGACTACACGATAACCCTCACAAGAGACTAAATGATCGAGCGAGAGATTTGCTAGACGATTGGCTAGACAATTGCTCATGAGAGCGGGATTGTTAGACGATCAAGTACCCACTGTCTATACGATAGACAAAATCTTTCTCCTACTTACTTGATTGTGTAGATTGATCGTATACTTCCTCCTTCCTTCTACCAAATTCACACAGAGCCCACACCTCCTGGATTCTCACTCCGAGAATACCAATGTTGCTGAGTGGTAGTGTCAAGGGTTGCTGTTCGAGGATTAGACTGTTTGTGATTGTGACGACAACGAGAGGTTGCTAGACGATTGCTCACGAGAGTAAGAGATTGTTGTACAATTGCTCACGAAAGCGAGAGATTGCTGTACAATTGCTCACGAGAGCGAGGGATTTCCAGAAGAAGAGTTCTTCAAATGTATGTCTCTCAATTCCTTTTGTTGTAGTGAGAAAGTATGCTGTAATTTTCTCTTTAATGCATAACTGTTCTTGTATGTTTGTGAATGTGTTTATTCTTTCACAATGAACTTGGAAAGATCTTGCTTCCGCTCACTGGTTCTCTTGAATAAGAGTTCCTTCAATAATGTATCAAATACATTATAACAATTATATCATATATAATTAATTTAACTTAATTATATCATATATAATTAATTCCCTCAATTAATTTGAACAATTCAAATTAATCCAAAAAATGATTCTCATTTATTATCATTGAGCTACCGAGGGGACCTCATAGACCTGTAGTTTGAAGCTTCAATGGTACGTAAAGAATTAATTAAACTCTTTAATTAAATTATCCACCATTTGTTAACTGTCGGGTAGTCCACTAAAGACTGAAAGCTGCACTTTTCGCACTACATATATATTTATATGTCCATTGGATATAACCAATCAACAATACGATGACCTTTCACAAATTGCTCGTAAATACAGTTAGGGCCAAAATTACCGTTTTGTCCCTGTAGTTACATCTAACTTCTTAAGTACCATTGATCCCTCTAACGAACAATAAACCATAGTCGAATTATGATCAAACCTTTCTCGGGCCAGGAAAGGGTGTGACGCCACATTATTCAAGCCTCGGAATCAGCCTTTAAGGGAGCAATTTATCTACTTACCCCGACATTGGGGAAGGAGTGAATTCCATCTTGTGTAGCTGTGTTCCCAGCTCCCCAATCAAACGAATCCCCAAAATGATAGGCTTGTTGAGTTGGCGATCTGGCCACTCTCACCCATACAAATCAAAGGACCACCCTCATAGGTAGGAGTCCACAACTCACTTAGGATTCAGTTCATGTTACCTATAGTCATCCTGGTGAAACATAAGTCTCTATTATGAATGACATTATATAATAAGACTAAACATTTCGTGGTCTGGTCTTATACAAACTCCTTTGTATAGAATATCCCTGCTCACATGTCTTCACATGAATGATCAGTATCTGATCAATTGTAGCACTTTACAACAATTGTAACACCTATAATGTGGGCCATACTCGTAGTGACACCAGGATAAGGTATCCAACCTTATTCACCTACTACAGACCATTTAGGTTATCACTTAAATATGATCCACTCGTATGTCTCTACATACATGTTTAAGCTACAAGATAGCCCTGGATGTTAGTTTATTGGTTTGTAGTTAATGCAACTAATTTTGAAATAAATATAAAATATTTATTATATAAATCAAATGTTTGTACATTACAATCACAAACTGTAGGACCCTACGAGATTTAGGGCATCAATCCCAATAAACTCATCATGGTTCGAACCATGCCTAACAAGGTTCAATTTCTCTTTTCTGCTACATCGTTTTGCTGAGGTGTACCAGGTGCTGAGAGTTGGAGTACAATTCCATGTTTCATTAAATAGTCCTAGAATTTTAAATCCATATACTCTTTACCTCGATTTGATCGGAGTGTTTTTATTGTTTTACTTAGTGCATTTTTAACTTTAGCCTTGTACTCTTTGAACTTTTCAAAAGCTTCAAACTTGTGTTGCAATAAGTAAACATGCCCATAGCTTGAATTATCATCTGTAAAGGTGATGAAATATTCAAACCCTCCTCTTGCTTTAACATTCATAGGACCACGAAGATACGAATATATAAGCTCTATGGGTTCTTTGACTCCATGACTTTTTCCAGTAAAATATCTCTTAGTCATTTTGCCTTCAAGGCATGATTTACATACTTGTAGCGAATCGTTTTCTAACTCACTTAGAAGTCCGTTCTTAACCAATCTCTCAATCCTATGGAGATTAATGTAACCTAATCATAGATGCCAAAGATGGACATTTTCTTTAAAAGAAGCTTTTTGTCTTTTGTTTTGAGTTATTGTAGTTCTAATTAATTCAATATTAAGGAGGGACTTTGCTGCTAATGACCTTAGCACATAAAGATTTCTCTCTAACTTTGTAGAACAAATCTTAACACCATTTTTTTTAAAAATAAACACTTTATTCATATTAAAATTTAAAGTGTATGACTGTTCTAATAAGCATTTTATAGAAATCAAGTTCCTTTTTAAGTCAGGAACTACATAAACATTTTCTAATAAAAGGTAATATTTCTATAAACAAAGTCGGAGTCCTCACACTGCCACAGCTGAGATGACGTGCCCAATTCAAACCCGCATTGTCATTTCACCAGTCTTCAGTTGCTGCCAAGAACTAATTCCCTGAAATGAAGAACAAACATGGTTAATGGTGCCTGAATCAATTATCCAAGTAGAATTATCATTCTCCACTAAACAAGTTTCCAACTCCAGTAAATCACATTTACCTTGTTTCGATTTCTTAGTTTCTGCCAAATACTTGGGACAATTCTGCTTCTAATGTCCCTCTTTATTGTAATGGAAACAGATTTCCTTTGCAGCTTTGGTTTTCTTCCCCTTTTGCAAAGGGCAGGGTTAACTTTCTGAGAACAGGCAGAAATGCACGTTATCATAGTACTAAGTTCTTAAACAATATTGGATTGCGTTGATAGAATATGTCAAATTGCGTTCATTAAGCATAAATTCTACAATATTGCGGTCGCATGCGTCCAACGCATTAGGGTAATTGATCTTTATTTTTTATTTTGTGCAGAACAATGCGTTAACGCAGTGCAAAGAATGCGATCATAGGAATACATCGGTCAAGCGCAACTTCACCGCAAGAATTTGCGTTGATCGTGCTCGCAACCATCCACTCAAGAAGAATCATCGCAACATGGTGGACGCATCCGGACGAAAGGACAATTAAGATTGATGGGACGGAAAGCTGACAGTAGTCGGATCCAAATTAAGTTGACAGCTGATAATGGTCACAAAGTACATCCAGCTTTATCGGTGACAACTATCCGGCGCATCAGTCAGGAATAAAAGCTGTCCCATTTATACGTCCAGGAGAGAGAAGCCACCTTTCACCTTTGATGCCCTATAAATACTAAGTGCATTCTTCAGAGAAGAAGTTAAGCAGTCAATTACTTCATCACTTTACAAGTTCACACCTCTGTTAATAGTTTTCTTTTCCATTTCATGGCAGAGCTAGAGAAGAGTGGTGACACCGGAGATCGTCCAAGGCGGCTCGAGAGAGAACCTTGGGGTGTAAGAGCAGAGAGCGGGTTGACTCTCGCAAAAGCGATAATATCTTTAGAGCACGAGTAAAACAGTGTAACACATGGTGGCAAGAAATTACTCCAGGCTCTTTACTATACTTGCATTATTATTCTGTACTCCATCTTTTATCTATTCAATGGAAGTTTTATTTCTATATCTGCACACTCTTTTAATACGCATGAGTAGCTAAACGAGTTGAATGGGTTGAGAAGAACTAAGCTAACATGATCTAGGAAGTTCATTGCTTGCGATTATCTTGTTTTATGCTGTGCGAAACATCTCTTTAGAGTTGCTCGAGAGAGAATATAAAGAAAGAACCTAATGTCTCGAGAGAGCTAGGTTAGAATCTGACTTGAAAGAGCAAGATTAGGCCTACATAAACAAGAAATAGGGACTTAGAGATAAGCTCTGTTTGTTAACTTGCATCGCATGCATCCTAGGCATAGGAATGATATTATGCGGTCGCATATTTGTGTGAATGTCATGTTGTCATTGCATAAATAGAAATAGAAGTTTATGTGTAAACCCTGTAGACTTATCGCATATTTATCACCTGCGTTCTAGTCTTAGAAGCCGTGGCATTCACGCCGAGAGGTGGTTTACTATTGTATGCATGGTGCATGATCACAAGGCATGAACGCAACCTAGGGAGTGTTAGCCGAAACCCTTCTCAACCCGTTCACCGCATATTCATCGTATTTTTCGTTGCCAACTCTTTTCGAACTCTGCCGCATTTATTATTATTTTCATTAACACAACAACAAACCAACCACCTTATTTATTTTACCGGTTACTGCAAAGTTTTCATAAGAAAATTATCAACGCAAACTATTTTCACAAGTCTCTGTGTTCGACCCTGGACTTACTAGGAATCTCAGACGAATTTACACTTGAATTCCGCTGGGAAAACGTGAGTGCACAACGTAATTCCATCAACGCATATCATCCATTTTCCACAATTAATAAAATAACGCATCATTTTCCCCTACTTCCCTTATTCTTCTTCCACTTTTTGGTGCCAGAGGAAGAATATGAAGACTTTGTTCCAAAGGTATAGAACTTTTTGGAGGACGAGGCAACATTTACCTCACCCTTCCGTTCTTTGACTTTCATTAAGGACTGATATGTCTGTAGCTCATTGAGTAGAGTGGTCAGGTTGTAGTCAAGCTTGTTTATAACAGCATTACTACGGAACTGTAGGAAAATTTCAAGTAGAGTTTCCAAGATGAAGCTAACCTGACAAGCCTCATCAATGACAGACCCATTCATCTCCGTCACGATAAAGTGGACCATCATGTTCAGAATATGTTCATGAACATATATTCCTTATTTCATATGAGCATTGAAGATATACTTGAGAGCATCATGCTTGAGTTGTGAGGACGATTGTCCAAACATTTCCCTCAAGGACTCCATGATCTCACATAGAGCATAGGCTCATGCTTCTTAGCTAAAACTTTAGACAAGCTGGCCAAGATATACGCTCAGGCCTTTTCATTCGTCTTTACCTATTGCTCATATGGCTTTCAAACATTTTGGGATGCATTAGCGGCTGGGGCTAGAGGACGATCCTCAACTAGGACGAATTGTAGGTCATCGATAATGAGAACCGTATTAATAGTATTTTTTGGCTTATATAGTTATCGTCGTTTAACTTATCAACAGAAAGCATGTTTAAAGTAGCGTTCGTCATTATTAAATTGCTAAAATCATACAATTTATTTATATTAGTTATCTGAAGATTTTAATAAAAAATTCAAGCAAATGCCATCTGTAATGGGGCACAAGTAAAAGTGCTTTGAGGCCAAGCATGAAAGTTTACTACAAACTAAAAAGAGTCTGTGAGATGTGTTGACACACGTCCCACTCACACTTACCATAAACACTCTCTCTATTCACCTTGATATTGACCTACGCAAACACCACCCGTAGGAGGGCACAAGGAAAGGTGCCTCAAGGCCAAGCATAGACCTCACGGTGTAAATGTTCAAGGAGAAACATAAAAGGAAAAAAATGAAATATCAGATACCCATTTTCCTCCCACTGAGTGCATTACCAACTTAGAAAATTTGACTAATAATTTTACTAGATGTTTTTAAAATTTGCCCAAAGTAACATCTACATTGGATAGTTTAACAACATTTATTTATGTTTATTAAACACTCTAATAAATATGAATCACTCATTGCATGCATGCAAGAAATCTATCTATTCACCTTCCAGGCCAGTTTCTAGGTAGGGGTGTTCCGTTTCCATTAGCTTAAATACCCCAGCCTGGATAGAACTGTCCTTAGACAAAGGTCCCAAGTAGATACATTTGTTACACATTTAATCTTTTATTCAAGAACTCAATTTAATCCTATTAAACAAAAATAAAAGATTAAGCCTATTTTTAATCGAATTAAACATAGGTTTTATTATGAAAACATGCAATTTCTTTTCCATTACATACATAACACTTATATATATTTAAAGTAATGAAAAAAAAAAAATCTATCCATACATCTAATATATATATTATAACAATTTTAATGTAAATGATGCATGAATATGCTTAATTTATCATGCAATTTTATAATATAACGTTTGCATTAAAATATATGCATGAACATAGTATATCCTATGATGGGATTATGTTATATGACATACATTATGACATACAACAAAAAATATCATACATCAAATGCATAAATTAAAAGCTTCAATTTGGACTGGGATTGGTTTCCTAAACATTTAATTAAACTAATATAAAAAATATTAATTTAATTAAACAAAAAATAATAAAACTAAATTCTTACAATTAATAATGAAGAAAAATAGTTGGAATCCGAACCATCAAAAGCCGAACCGCCAAACCATGTAGCATTGCAATGCTGTTCGCAGTGTTGCCACACTCCACACAGCTCATTTGCTTGTTCATTTGTAATACTCCATCTCTGCTCCATTTTCCACCAAATAAAAGTCGGAACTTGATCACGATCGACATAGACATCAAACACGAACTTGATAGCTTATAAAAAATTGCCAAAAACATTGGGACCTTTACTATCGAATTTTTAACAAATAGTAAAAATCTAAAACCAATCTTGAAAACATCCAAATGAGCAAACCTCATTCAACATACAATTATGCAGAATTAATAATCCCATTATTATTATGTATACATTTGAAAATTAAAATTAGGACGGAAACTTAGTTTTGATACCAATTGAAAGGATATGCGAATACCCATTGCGGAAAAGATCGCATCCTAATTTTAATTTTACATAACGCGCAAAGAATATATGTGACGGAAACAGAATACACATGATCAATTAAGCATATATATATATATAATTAAAAAGAAAATAAGATTCGGAAAACGTACCCTTGAATATTAGTCTCTTCACGATTTCGTCTCCAAAAACTTCGACACACAAACAATAAAAAACACAGCAACAAGTGTTCAAAACCAACAGACACCACCACGTGGAGACCTCGGTATTCTTGGGGTAGAGAACCATAGAGAGTTTGTGGGCTTCTTTGAATAATCTAGAGAGGGAATGATTTTTTTTTTTTTAGAGAAAAACACTTTTCCAAAACCTTCAACAACTTTAATATTTTCAACACCTTAACACTCCAACACATTTTGGAGTATTTACAATAGTACATGTGGAAGATGAAATAACCTTTCTTTTCATCTCCCAAATAATAATGAGAGAAGTTATTGAAGAAAATGAAGGGTTTATAGTCTTTGATATTTAAATATTATTCAAACATCTTTTTCTCTCTCAATGTTTAACTCACAATTAACCATTAGGTTAAATATATCGAATATATTTAACACTTTACTCCAAAAATTGAATTCGAACACTTCAAATTCATTTGTCACACTGTTTTAAGGTTTAGTCTGATATGAGCTAGTAAGGGGACCTCATGGACCTATAGATTATGGACTCCACCAATCCAAGATTAATCGGCTATACTCTTTAAACCAATTAACCAACATTCTTTAACTACTAGATCACTTCACTAAAATCCAGTAGTTGCACTCTCCTCATTGTAGATATATTTATGTCCACTCGATATAACCATAGTAAGTCAACCCTTCACAGGTTGTTCGTAATAATGACTAAGTCAAAAGTTGTTTTACCCTCGAGATTACATCTTACTCCTTAAGTCCTATTGATCCTCTAATGAACAATTGGTTTATGATCCAATCACCAAACTAAGTTCTTCTCGGGCCAATGAGAGGGTGGGGCCTATTGTTCAAAATTTGGAGTAAGCATTTAAGGGAACAACCTCTCTACTATCCCTAAAAGTAGGTAGAAGTGAATTTCGTTTTGCACCCTATGTCCCCAACTATCTACCCGGTCTTACCACTGAAATAGAGAGCTTATTAAGCTGGCACTGTTGAGCCAACCCATGCAAATCCAAGGATAATCTCGAATATACAGGTGTTCATAATTAACTTAGGATTAAGGTCAAGTTACCTAGGTGATCGATTTGAAATAGTTAGTCTTAAACAGTAAACAATGTTATAAAGTAAGAGTGACTTATTTCTTGGTCTGGTCTTATACAAACTCTTTGCACAGGACACTTCCACTCGCATGTCTCCACATGAACGATTCAAGATCAAATCGTTTGTACTAAATACAAAGTGGGCTACATCCGATAGTAACTCCAGAATAAAGTACCCAACATTATCCATATACTATAGACCATTTAGACTATTTACTCAAAGTTGATCCACTTTTATGTCTCCACATAAAGTCCAAGTACTCATGTAATAGCCATGGATTTTAGTTTATTGGATTTAGGTTCATTCTAAAACGAAATGAGTAATTCATATATTCAATAAAAACTTTATTGAATAAACCTCAATAACATCTTTTGATAACAGAATAAGTTTACTGTTTACAAACCACGAGTTTTAGGACATAAAACCCAACAAACTCCCACTTGAACTAAATCTCCAATGATAACACATATATACACATAATGTTGAGTTGTTGAGTTTTTAAAGAGAAATACAATAAACTAAGACATCACATACCTATGGTTTGTCTTCACAAAGGATTATATACCCATGGGTTTTTCTCCCACTTTCCCTAAATTATAAAACTCGTAGTCCTAGACTTTCTAGGTGACCCTCAAACACTTTAGCCGTGAGGACCTTTGTAAGCTGATCAACATATAGTAGACTTTTAACTTTCAACATAAAGGGAATGCATCTTATATCCTTAACTCCTTGAGGTGATTCTCGATGGCACCATAAAATATTGAGGATGTGAGTTTCTACTAAACCCATGTTACAATCAGGCTGTCACACAACCCTCCCACTACGTCAAGGCACTCTCTGTTGGGGTTGATGCCCTAAATCTCGTAGGGTCTTGTAGTTTGTAAACACTTGTATGAATAAACACTATGTGATTTATAATATATGATATTTTATTCACTTCAGTCTATGAAATATTTATTATTTTAGTTGCATTAACCACAAACCAATAAACTAAGAACCATGGTTATCCTTATAACTTAAACATGTATGTGGAGACATACAAGTGGATCGTGTTTTAAATGATAACCTAAATGACCTGTAGTATATAGATAAGGAAAGATACTTTATCCTTGTGACACTATGAGTATGACCCACTTTATAGGTGTTACAAATGTTGTAAAGTGCTACAAATGATATGATCTTGATCATTCACGTATTAGACATGCGAGCGGGGATATTCTATACAAAGGAGTTTGTATAAGACCAGATCACGAAATGTTTAGTCTCGTTATATAACGCCGTTCATAATTGATATTTTCATTTCACTAGAATGACCATAGGTAACATGACTTTAATCCTGTGTGAGTTGTGAACGAGCCTATGAGGGTGGTCTTTTGATTTGCATGGGTGAGAGTGACCAGATTGCTGACTCAACAAGCCTACCATTTTTGGGATTTGTCTGATTAGGGAATTAGGAACTCAGCTACACGAGATGGAATTCACTCCTTCCCCGAAACAAGGGTAAGTAGATGAATTGCTCTCTTAAGAGCTGATTCCGGGGCTTGAACAATGTGACACCACACCCTCTTTTGGCTCGAGAGAGGTTTAGTCATAGTGGGACTATGATCTATTGTTCATTAGAGGAATCAGTGGTACTTAAGAAGTTAGATGTAACTACAAGGGCAAAACGATAAACTGGTCCAACTGTACTTACAAGCGATTTGTGAAGGGTCATTGTATTGTTGATTGGTTATATCCAATGGTCACAGAAATATATCTGTGGTGCGAAGAGTGCAGCTATCGATTTTTAGTGGAGTGCCCGACAGTTAATGGATGGTGGATAATGTGATTAAAGAGTTTAGTCAGTTATTCACGTACTGTTGGAGCTTCAAGCTACAAGTCCGTAATGTTCCCTTGGTAGTAATGGATTCAAGTTGAGAATTAGTTTTTGGGTTAATTTGAAATGTTCAAATTAATAAGAAGGAATTTGATTATATATGATATAATTAAATTAGCTCAATTATATATGATATAATTGACATAATGTATTTGATACATTATTGTATGATTGGAGGAACTAGTATTTGAATATGATTCAAATATGTTTTCTATGAATTAGATTCATAGTTATTAAATTTAATATAAATATGATTTATATTAAATGTCATAAAAGAAAAAAAGAATTATGGTTTATATATTGTATATGATGCAATATTAAAACTATAGGTTATAAATATAATATGATAAGTTAGTTATTGTATTTATTTATAATTTATTAACTATATGATAATTAAAATTTCTTTTTCTCAATAATCAACCTTAGTGGGTAGTTATACGGTTTTATGGTAAATGAGTGGAATAAAGATGAACAATTGTTTTTCTAATCATTCTACGAAATAAGAATTTCATTATTAACTACCGAGTGACTATACGATAACATCAAGTTTACTACATGATAGTCTTGAGTCTAAACAATTGAGTATCAAGTCTATGCGATAGACTTCCATTTTCTACACGATTGTGTCATCGTATATTCGATCGTCTCCTACTTCACTCTAAACCTTCCCTCCAACTAAAATAAGCCAGAACCCACCACTCCTAGATTCTCACACCGAGAATACCAAGGTAATCTAGTGGTAGTGTCCGAATCTGTTCGATGGTCGAGTTTCTACTTGTTGGTGTTCGAGGGAGATTGAGTTCAAGTTCTTACTCGTTGCGTTCGTGACTGATCGAGGGATATACTTGAAGAAAGTGTTCTTCAAAGGTATTGTCTCTCTAACCTTTGTATTTAATTCAAAGCATGCTGTAATTTATAATTTAATGCACAATCTGTTTAGTATGAATGTGAATGTATGAGTTCTTTTACAATGGAGTTTGGACGATCCGCTTCCACTCATAGGTCCTCTTTAATTAGAGTTCCTTCACTCTCAACTCTTGAGAAAGATGCATCTGACTAATTCTAACAACTCTTGTTATAGGACCAGCTGAATCAACAAATCTTGTTGATTCTATATAACTTATATGGAAACTTGACGCAATACTAGCTTATCACAAGATTGATGATCTCTCACATGGTCTTATTCGAGAAAAGTAACATTTTTTGATACAAATATTTTATTTTCTTTTAGGTTGAAGAAGTATTCAACCTTTGGATAGTCTACGGATAGACATATTGTTGAACGACGTCCTAATTCCTTAAGGTTTTGCACCAACATATGTGTTGATCATCTCCATATTCTGAAATAACATAGACAACTTTTATATGTCATAAACAACTTTTACGACCTCTCCATAACTTATATGGAATTCCAAAAATCTTCTTAATGGAACCTATGTTCAAAAGTATATCGCAGTGTCTATTGCGTATCTCTAAAACAAATTAGGCAACTGAGTATAGCTCACTTATCAACTGAACCATGTCTAATTGGGTTCTGTTTCTTCTTCCCGATACACCGTTTTATTGAGATGCCAAGTGCAGAGAGTTGTGATTGGATTCCATGGTCTATCAAATAGTCCTAGAATCTCAGATCTTTGTACTCTCCACCTTGATTTGATCGAAGTGTCTTAAACGTTTTACCTAACAAGTTCTCAACTTCAGCCTTATACACCTTGAGCTTTTTAAGTGCTTCAGATGGATTAGGTAAACATAACCGTACTTTAAATAATCATCTGATGAAATATTCATGTTCTCCTTGTGCTTTAACGTTCATCCACATAAATCTGAATGCACTTATAAGGGGTTTTTTTGGCTTTAAAACCTTTTCCATAATAAAAAACTTTTAGTCATTTTACCCTTATGACAAGACTCACATGGAGGTAAAAAGTTGTCTTCTAACAAGTTTAGATAATCACTTTTAACCAATCTCCCAATCCTATTAAGATTAATGTGACTATGTCTTAAGTGCCAAAGATATATACTGGTTTGACCTTATAAAGCAAATGGATCTTAATTTTGTGGTTAAATTAAAAGTTTAGGGACTCAAAATTTTTTCTAGGCTTTCTACTTTGAAAAATGTCTAATAGATTAATATTCGTCCAATAAGCATTTAAATTTTCAATTTTATATTTGACTAATTTTTTAAAGCTTTAAACATGCATCAATAATCTTTTAAAATAAAATTAAAAATTCAAGAATCTATTAGACATTTTAAAATTTAAGACAATTCATCTATAAAGGGTGATCCTCAACCCAAATTGATGGTCGTCATTTGGTGTCTATGGGTATCAATAGTAAGCTCGTGAACTACGGAGTTGCAATTTTAAAGCTGGGCACGAACAAAACCAACAAACGTTTAGAGCTCAATTGCATAGTGAACTTTTGGTGTTAGATGGAGCAAATCAATTTCAGCACATAAAGGGTATTATGGTCTCAACAAGCACAAAAAACCCAAAGGATTGGAATTTCTCCAAAGCCATCACGATTTTTTGTCTTTCGTGGAGTGCGTCTCTTCAACTTAAGAAAGTTTTTTAAAAAAAATTAGAAAAAAGGGGTAGTTTAGAAAAAAAAAATTAGGATTTTTTTTTCTTTTTCTCTCTCTCTTAAACTTCTGTTATCCTTCTTTCATTTTTTTTTCTTTTTTAATTTAATTTCATTCCTTTAAAATTTAAACTAATTATTTTTAGTATTGAAATGACATGATATTATTTTTTTAGAAATATATTTTTATCCATAATTTTTTTAAAAAAATATTTATATTTTTAGACATTCAATTTTGATACAATTTACCCTTAAGATTTCATTTTTTCTCTAAGTTTCAATATGTACACTTTTAACCTTGATTTTTTTACTAATATTTACTTTCAACCTTTGACATAAATGTCAATAAATTAATTAAAAATAATTATATATGAAATTAAATTTTAAAATTAATTTTAATAGCGATGAAAAATATAACTTAAAAATAATTATATTATATTTATTTCAAATGAAAAATTGAAATTAAAAGTGTGAATCTTGAAACTTAGGGATCATAATTTCTATAAAGTTAACACCGTAAATATTTGTATAAATGTCGATGTGAGGGCAGAAATTTATAAAAACAATGAAAAACAATTACAAAATAATATCAATTATTGGTAATTAATTACAAAATTTAAACGACATGAAATATTTGCATACAAAAAAAATTGTAAATTGTTAATATAAAAAGTACATGCTTATACTAATAAGATGACTTTAGACTTGGAGCATCTAATACAAAATCTTGATAATTCTGATAGAAACTATAGTCCAGAATCTTAACTTCAATTTTCACTCACTTTCCATTTTTAATACTAATGTCTATCGATTCATTTAGAATAAGTACAATTAATTTTAAGTTATATTTTTCATCGCTACTGAAATTAATTATTTTAAAATTAATTTATTGACATGTGAAAAAATTCGAGGTTAAAAGTGTAAATTGAAACTTAAAGATTAAATTGAAGTAAAATTGAAATCTTAAAGGTAAAATTGTCGACAAAAAATATAAAATTGAATCTCCTACAAAGGGTTAAATTTGATTTTTCAAACAAAAAGAAAAAAAAAGGGAGAAAAGTTCTCAATTGATCTGACATAATCAATCAATCACAGAATCTTAAATTTGAATTTCCAGAATGAGAATAATTTGAAAGAGAGAAAAATTAGGAGAAATTGAAATTAATGACACTATCGGTTGAAAAATGGTCAACTTGAGGAAAGATGACAGTACAGTGTCCTCTCTTTGTTTCCTCTTAGTTGCTGTCTTCTTCCAACGGCTGCTAAACAGAACTATAAACCCCCTTCGAATTCCTCACCCTTTCCCCTTCTCCAGCCAAGAAAAACCCCAATTTTTTCCCAGTTTAAACCTCAAACTCAACCAGCCATTTCAACAATCTCCATTAATGAGCTCAATGGATTAATCTGTTGCAGACATGGTTCACTCCAAAAACACACACTTTTTTCTTTTCTTTCCCTTTTTCTATTCAATTAAAGCTGAAGATTTTCACTTTGTTGCAGAGTTGTGTTCTTAGTGCCAGTATCCAATGTGAAGCATGCAAAGCAAAAGTCCAAGAAATTCTACAGAACATCTGTGGTTTCTCTCTTTACTCTCCTTCTCTCTATTTCTTCTATTTCCCTCTGTTTCTTATTCCCTCTTGTTTTTTATTAGGTGTTTACACAATCACAATGGATTCAGAGGATGGATCAGTCAGAATCTGTGGAAGAGTGAATCCAAGAACATTCTTAAAAGTGATTGAAATGTCAGGCAAACATGCAGAGGTGAAAAGTATAAGATTCGATGGTGAAGCTGGAGATAGAAGATATTACCCTTATGGAGATGATCCATCTAATTATCTTTCATACCCCAATCTTTATCAGAGCTACCCTGAACAATGTCACTGGTTTGATAGAACTTACCCCAACCTACCGCGGCCGCAGCCATATCCTTGGCAATTAATGCTGCTACAGCCGCAGCCCCAGCCCCAACCTGTTCCAGGACCAGTGATATGGCCAGGGTGGCCGCATCCTGATAATCAATCTCTTGAGGCCAATGAAAATAACAATCAGAGATGTTGTACGGTAATGTAAGAGTTTTCAATAAGATTATATGTAGAGACTATGAATGAGCAATCAATATATGAAATGCAATAGTTTCTACATCTGTTTCTTGAAGAACAATACCGAATTCTCCTTGTTTGTTCCTTTTACTAGATTTTACTTTTTTTTTCGTGAAGCAAAATTCTTTAAAGCAAGGAAAAAAGTAAAAGGATGGATGAAAAAGACAAGAGGGTAAAGAAATGGATTCATTAGAAAAGGTGTTTAATATACCATCATATGTGACAAGGTTTTTACATGACTCACTAAAGTCCCATCAAGATCAGCAGATACAGCCAAGCAAAAGCGTTGTTCAAAAAGAAAAAAGACACAGCTACTAATATCTCTGCATCTTAAACTAACATCACATTCTGATAATTCATAACCAAGCTATACAAACACCAAGCTTTTTTGTGAAGCAAAATTCTTTAAAGCAAGAAAGAACGTAAAAGGATAGATGAAAAGACAAGGAAAGGGTAAAGTAATGGACTCATTAGAAAGGGTGTTTAATATACCAATATGTGACAAGGTTTTTACAAGAGACATTAAAATCCCATCAAGATCAGCAGATACAGCCAAACAAAAGCTTTGTCAAAAAAACGACACAGCCACTAATATCTCTGCATCTTAAACAAACATCACATCATAACCTAGCTATACAAACACCAAGCTTAAAAAAAAACGAGCCACTTTTTCATAGAGGAATATCATCAAACACTTGGTGGGTTGATTCAAAGTTGGTCAGGCCACAAGAACGTCCCGATAGTAAATGCCCTTTTCTCCTCAAGGGTACCATCAAAACAGAGTCCATATTGTTTCAGAAGCAAATCCAACTTACCTTCCTCCATTTTCTCGTAATCCTCCTTCGTATACCTGGGATAATGAAGTGGCATTTGAAACCCACTTTCAAAATTCAAACCTCCATAGAAACAATCTTGCGCCTCCTTCACTTGCTCCACATTCTCGATTCCTTCTCCTGCCTCCTTCTGATTGTGTTGTTGCTTGTCCGTGAGCCCCAGAACTTGAGTAAAGGCAGAATTCAGAATCCACTTCAACCCCATTTACAAGAAAAAGGGAAAAAGTTAGAATTCAAGAAGAGGACGAAGAGAGAAGTCTGAAAGGCGTTTTTTTCTGACTTGGGAATGAGGAAGAAGGGTAGTTGCAATATATATAGAGAGAGAGACGTTTTGGGTCGTTGGATTCTTGTAATTTTCTTGAGGAGAAAGGCAAAGGAAGAAACAGTTGTGAGGAATTGAGTGGCGGTAATTGCCAATTGCTGCTAGAACGTTCTTCGAGGCAGAAACAGAGAGGCCACGTTGGCCCATTGTTTCGTTGGAGTTGTTTTGTGCTGCCTTATGAAACTATCCCATCGGCCCATTGAATGTAAAGCTTAGATATTTTTTCTGATTTTCAACTCTCACTTATTATGTTGTGCCTTCCAAAGGTTTCAAGAATCTTCTTTTGAAAAAAAAATAATAATTATAACATTATCCGTTATATGTAAAATTTCAACTAATTACAAATTGTTATATTATTTCTTAAATTAAAATGAGAATATGAAATAAATTAACGACAAATTGTTATATTATTTCTTAAATTAATGAGAAAATGAAATAAATTAATGACATGCATCCTAAATTAAAAATGAAGACGAAGAAATTAAAGACTAAACATTTTGTTATTCGGAACTATGGCAACCATATTTTTATGAGGGGGAGTTGATGAATTTTTATTCCCATTTTATCCTTTTATATACACTTATCAAATAACCAGTTTCTAAAAATTCGATTATATATTTAAGAAGCTTTCAAAACCTATGCAAATAATAATAATAATAGAATGAAAAAAACCAATCAATTAAATGGAGGATAGAATGCCAAATAAACACCCATAAATCTTACCCAAGATTTTTTTTTTCATTTAGATACGTTTAATGGGAATCTCTCTTCGTATTTCACCATTTTTTTTGGATTGCTATAGCATAAGTTTAACCTTATCGATTTATTCGGTATGACATTAAGTCATCATTGTCGTGAAAGTATATAGATTTTACAGTTGTTAATGAAAATATAGAGACATAATTGCACATATGATGTATATTTATAGATGTATTCACAACACAACTTTTAGAAATATGGGGTGTATACAACACGAGCACAACCAAATGTACAATGAGCCAATTCACATTATAGCACGTATCTGAGGTTCAAATACGTAAATATGTTCACAACACGACTTTAAAAAATATGAGATAGATACAACACACAATGCAACAATGCTTATTAGTACGCATATGTATAAATGTATGCCAACAACACTATTCACAACTATGAGATATACATGACATACAACACAATAAACAATGTGTATATAATAATGTTTTTTAGGGTATATCAATATGTACACATAGTAAATGAAGATGGGGAACTTACTACTTGTTATCACATTTCTCAACAAGCTGCCTCTGTTTAGGCTTCTCCCTCATTGCTTTTCTCCTTGCCCATCTTGATTTATGTGTAATGCATCTAACTAAGCCTAATATGATAAATACCCTTTCGCCCTAACATGCATTGATTTCTTCATAGTAAATCTCTCATTTTCTGATTCCGTGTTGGAACAATATTGAGAGTTTGAGTCCTCCTCACTAGAATTTTCATTGCTCAGACCTATATCACTAAAAAAAATGTTTATTTGTTCCTCGATAATGGCACTAGAAACTTGATACGTACATGCACGCGTCAAGTAAAATATAGTCAAAATAGCCTTAGTCGAGTATCGTCTTCGTCAAAGAATCAAGTTACAATTCTTTTAGCTACTAAGAAATCATTCTAATTTTATCTAGGGGCTGAGTTATGATAAAAACTAATCCAATCTAAACCTAGAGAAGCAAATAATTGGTGGTGAACATGGCGAAACTAGATAGAAACACGTTTTAGGATAGTGACTTTATTAATGGATCAAATGAACTAATTGTTTAACTCTTAAATTGATTCAATGCCAACCATAGACCTAGAAGTCTAATATCCAATTATTCTTTTTTGAACTCAACTCTTTCTACCACCTAATTATTAACACATTATCACGCAATCAATTAATTCGATGCATAAGTAATACCCTTTATTATTGATCTCTATTATTATTTATTCTCCTATCACTTTCGTGCATAATTGAATAACAATCTAGCAAATTAGATCTAACCCAATTACATCCTCCCTCAAGCAAGACATCAAGTTATTATCATTCCAATATTAACCAATTATCCGAAAGCATTAAGAATATAAATATGCTAGAATAATCGATGCATTGAACAATCTAAGAAATGATCAAAACAGTTTTCAACAATCCACAACAACATCAAAACCCTAAGAAACACAAACTTAGCAACTTATGGTTGCGATACAAACATAGACAATCTACATCGTAATCAAATACAGAGAAATCAAATAAGGAAAGAGAAGTAAGCTAGGTTCTTGACCGTCATCCTCAAACTCGAGATCGTCCTCCAATAATCTCCTCAAACATCAATTTGGTTTTTGGTTTTTAGATTTTGAAAATTAAGGCTATAAGCACCCATTCCACCCTTAAATTTCTTGTTTTGTTATCTACTTTTTAGTTAAGTTTTTAAAATCAAGCTAAATTGATTTTGTTTTTAGAATTTGACTAAGAATTCAACTCTTTTACTTAAAAGATGTAAAAACATTGTAAAAAGTGGATAGATAATGAACTTAATTTTAAAAAACAAAAAACTAAATGGTTACTAAACGGAGTTTTAATATTTATTTACCAAACATTTTAATTGACTATATTTTTCATATCACAATTCATATTTGAAATATTACAACAATCTCAAACTAAGCCTTCTCCTTTTCTCTAACCGTTTGTTTGGCTCATATCCCACAAAATTCTCTCACACTGCCAAATTAGTTTCTAACAGAACACCAAAACAATTGTAACCACACAATTTTTTCCTAAAACAAACAAAAATTGTAACCACACATTTGTTTTCTCATTCCATCACCTTGACCAAGTTTCTCTCCCACTACCATATTTTTCTCCCTCTCGCCCCTAATTTCTTTCTCCATCTCTCTCTCAAAAACTTCAACCGCTGTTTTGTTTCTTATTATTATATTTTCGTGTTGTGTTTAGGGTTGATTTTCAAGTTAGAATTTATTTTAAAAGAATTTTAACCATATTTTATGTTTGATAAAACAATTTCTTTTATTAAATCTACTAAAATCAAGCTTACTTTATGTCAAAATCATATCCCTATCAATCTAAGTAATGTCATGCATCATGTTTTTCCAATTTCATATATTTAACATATTAAATATATTAAATAACTCATGAAATCATATAAATAACTTGGTAATTTGGCCCCTAAGATAAAATAAACCAATAAATTATAATGATTATGCAAATTTTGTCCTAGAATTGCTTCTACAGCTCCAGAACCAGACCAGACCAACTCAAATTGACCCGAACTGCTTCTAACCGAACCCTAATTCCACGAACCGAGCCAACCTAGTCCAAAATCAGACCAAACCACTTTGAATCAACTGAATAGGATTGAATCATCTTGGACTACAGCTAAACTGTGTGCAACGCAAACCCTAGCATCGCATGGGTCATAGCGTTACAACGCTGCGACACCCGAAACCAATTCTAGGCAGTTCATCAATTTTTGTTGCATTTTTGGGCAAAATTGGTCTCGATCTTCATGTTTACAATCCTAATTCTAGACACGGACTTACAGAAGACTCGAATTACATGATTAAATACCCAAAAATGCAGGGGCCTTTATAATTTGATCGAATCAAACATGAATTTCTATGGCTAAAATTACCGTAAACATTCATTCGCAAAACCATATTCATAATGCAATTCATCCCACCAAACCTAGTGAAAATTTCAGAATTTTAAATTAATTCTACTAGATGACTCTGATATCAATTGTAGGGATAAAAGCCTAGTGCAGTGGAAATAATCATAATCTTTCTCGAAACTAATTTAGGAATCGTGAAATACCAGTACATTGGGAAATAGACAGAATATCATAAAGACCAAAAAAAAAAAAAGACTCATCCTACTGTAAATTAAATCTAGGTTAAGCTTGCCTAACAAAATTAGGAATTCTACAAAGAAAAGGAAATAAACTTATTTTTGTACATCACCCGGATGAAAATCGCCAATTCTCCTTGGGATTTCTTGAATGCCACCAGTATGGAAACCCTCCTATTCTCTGAGAACTTTCGGTATTGGTTTTGTGGGAAGCAAATAAACGATGGGAAGAAGGAGAGAACTTTAGAGAGTACTTTATTCATAGAACTGTTATGTGTATCAAAATACCATTACCTTTGTTGTTCAATTTGAAGGAACTCTATGAGGAGAGAACCGTGAACGCAAGTAAGATCGTCCCAATTTTCATTTTTCACTACAAGAAAAAGGAGCTCCCCTGATGCTGAACGTTGTAAGTTCCTACGTAAAGAAGTGTGTCAGGAGTTCCTAAGGAACTCTCAATGATTAAAGAAGCACGTCGGGAGATAAGAAGATCTCCCGACGCCTGATTTAGGTTTGCTACACTTTAACCTTTTATTAGTCAATTTAATCCTATTAAACTGGTTAAAAGATTAAAGACTAAGGCTGCTAATCATATTAGAACCGTGATCTTAGGTCTATATCATCCAAGTTTTAAACATGTTAAAACCATGATTAAACCTAAGTTAGCATGCATGTCTTTCTTATTGATTTTAGTTCTAATTTCTCTTTAACCTTTAAAAAGAAACAACTAAAACACACATTGCAACACAATAAGGTATTTATAACGCTTATAAAGTAACCTATGTGTCATGCTTCATGCAATGTCCAGTCATTACTATACATAACTTTTATATATAAATAATAACTAAGCACACATGCTTTTCATACACCCTTATACTATACCAATTATAATAAAAAGATGAAGCATGTCAATGCTTTATGTATGCATAAACATAACTCTTATCTTATATGATGCATGAACATGCTCTTACGTAATTTAAATCATGCTTCTCTAAATCATAACATTTATAATAAAGAGATGATGCATGACCAATGCATAACCTAAGGTGGGATTTTCTATATGTACATACCATATGACATATAAAAGTATAAACCATACATCTCATGTATAAAATAACATTGATTAATGGACCGGGATGAATGGTGAGGGGAAATTAGAAGTCAATTTTACTCGACAACTAAAATCCCTTGGACGCGGTATGCAATGCATGTTCTTAAGATATGCGTTGATAGTCATGCGTCGATAGTCATGCGTTGGAATGATAATGCGTTAACGAATGTATGCGATGACCATGCGTCCTGCCACAAGTTTTCTTACGTTCACGCCAAGTATAACATGAACGCAAGTTTCTCGGGCAATCCAAGGTTGAAAACAGGGACTTGTAGTAAAATAAATGCGGTAATATGCATGCGGCAGTTTAAATAAAAGAATGATGGAGGGGTTTCTAAGTTAACACTACTCCTACTCCTAATTAACAGACAACGCAATGAGAATATGCATGAGAGGTAGAGATACGACAACACTTGACATGAAACAAATGAATAGAAAAATAGATAAAATGCAGAGATGTTTTCATTGCAATACTTAAGAGTGATTGCAAGAGCAACCTTAGTCAACGTAAGCCATGCGATCATGCTACACACACTAAATGCCTAAATCTAGGACATATGCGGTGGGTATGCATAGTGTCAAGTTGACTGCATACAACCACCATATCCTACTTCCTGGATGCATGCAATATCCCGTCCGTAGGGTGCATATACTGCGTGAAAGCAAACAGAGCTTATCTCTAAGATCCCCATTCTTGCCTATGCGTTCCAATCCGCTCTCCCGAGTCTTAGATTTGGGTTTTAGACTACTCTCCCAAGTATGCCTAAATGATGAATGGTGTGCTCATAAGATAAGGTAACCACATAAACTTTGCTGACCTAAGATTGTTCCTATCCCTAGTGAATAATGACTTACATTGCTTAATGCGGCCAACCACTTACCCTCCCGGGTAGTTGGTTGTTATTGACTTTACTCATAGACAAGTAATGCGTTAGCCTATAGACAGGCGTTGCCGCAGCTTCATATTAAGCAAATAAGGTTTTCTCACATACCCGCACAACGCACACCTCTCGGTGGTTTGCTACATGCTTTATATCCCTAATCCACATGACTAAGTATGCGATACCCAAAGCAATCTCACTAAGTGTTGCAATGAAAGTAAAGATGCTATACAAAGAAGATGGAGATGGAGTCGAAGGAAACAGAGAAGTGCATTGAAAACAAATTGCATTAATTCCTTAATCACAAAATGTCATACAATACAATATAAGAAAAGAATGGAAAATGAAATGACCGGCTGGAAGCAAAGACTTGCTTCTAGCGGATGTGTGTCAAGGCTGCCGGTGGTGCCATGGATGGGCGGTAGAGCTAACTCTCCCGAGATCTAGCTCCGATCGAAGGCTCTTGTTGTCACTCGGAATGGACGAAGGAAGTGAAGAACTCTCAAGCATCTTCTCATACATTTTGTCTAGATCACAAGGATCTGCTCTAGGCGAACCTCGGGCGAAAACCTTGGATGACTTGAATTTCTACTCTCCGGCTTCTATTTATAGAGCTTGGATCGCCGACAGAATTAATAGACTGCTCTGAGTCTGACATTCGACGCGTTAGTCATTTTTTGAACCTCTGCCGCTAACAGCGTGGTAGGTGAAATGTCAACATCAACTTATGATTTTCTCGAGGTAGATGTGTTGATGTGTTCATTCCACCCACCTTACATTGATCCCATTATTCTGCGTTATCGTGTAGCCGCAATTGTGAAGTGACCGCATTCGTTTAATACCGCAACTTTTACATGATGACCTCAATCGCTTGACGATTGCAACTCCTATGTGATGGACGCATACGGCTGATTACCGCAACATCCATGCATTGATCGACATGTTCGCCTTTACGATGGAGAGTTTCTTCGCATGCGGTCGTCTATACGGTGGTCCGGTTTCTGCGTTTGCGTCCACTTCCTGTATTAGCTACAAAAATAGAACATTGAATGCATAATAACGGGTTAGCCGAGATTCATCATGCTGATCGACGCAAACTCATTTTCTCATGAATTCCTAGCACAATTGCCGTATATTCTGCTTAACAACCTTCATAATTCTAAGTAAAACACCTAAGATGATATGCATTTCTGCATGTCATCAACGAACCACCTAAAAAAAATCCGGAATGAAAAATTCTATCTATTAAAATTTTTCACTAAGCAAATCGGTTCACAAGCGAACTGGGTCTTGAACCACCGGGTGAAACTCCCATCATTTAGTAAACGCACGCTAAGTAAATGATCGCTTAGCACACTAAACGATAACGCGAGGATGATAAACGATCGCTTAGACGACACCGAAGCTGCGAAGCACCATTGTCTAGACGATAGGTAAACGATTCATTACACGTTTGACTCCGTGATCATTTAGTCAGTAACTAAGTGATGAAGCTTACTGAGCTAAATGATCGTCTAATGCGCACGCGTTAAACGACACCCGAGTATCCGATACTCAGCGATCGACCCGATCAATGCTTGATCGTCTTCTTCCTCGAAGAACAACAACCCTTGCTATGAAGCTTCTTCACGAATGACTCAAAACTCAAACTAACTTTGAATATAGATTCGATAGCAATTAATAATGCCAAAAAATGCAGGGGCCTTTACAATCAATTGGAAATGTAAAAGGATTTAACAAACCAAGGTTTCATCATAGAAAACTCCATTAATCAACACATCCACAAACGATTTAACGTTGAAAACAGAGAGTAGCATGCTATTACCCACCGAGAATGTATATGCAATTCTTTGCATCGATGAATTTGGAATATCAGAAACCTGGCTCTAATACCAATTGGAGGAACTCTTATATAAAAGTACTTGTGAGCAGAAACAGATCTTTCCAATTCATTGTGACAGGATTTTCATATATACATTCACACAAAGAGATATGCATTAAACAACTAAATTACTAGCATGCTTCAAAATGAAAAAAAACAAGAAAACGAGGTACTTACCAGTTGAAGACTCTCTTCACTTGAAATCTCGCTCTTTCCACAAATGAACTTTTCTCGCTCTTATTAGACCAACAACTAATCGTCCAGCAACACCCCGGTCTTCTACCACGAATGGCTTCACACGAACAGTAGGAGAAGAGGACGACACCACCACTCGGAGTCCTTAGTATTTTCGGAGTGAGAATCCAAAATGTAAGCTTTGTTCGGATTTGGTAGAGGGGAGAAGGAAAAGGTATTGTGTACAATGATCAGGCAAGTGTGAGAAGGTAATGGCTATCGTATAGTCAAGATGCTTGATCGTTTAGGCAAGGTACACGATCGTGTAAGAAAAGCTAGGCGATCGTCTATACGATTGATTAGTAAAGCTCGGGCACTAAGCGATCGTTTAGTAAAATCTGAGCGATCATTTAGAGAAGCGTGCACGGGTGTATTCAGTTGTTTAGTAAACGATGCACTATCGTATAGGCTATGAACTACTAAGCGATCGTTTACAAAAACACTCCGTGAGCTAATATGCGATCTCTTTCAAAATGAAAACAATTTTTATTTTATTATTTAGTTACCAAACCGAATTGAACTTCCCACTATCTTATGGTTACGAAGAAAACGCCGGACAATTATCCCATAACTGTCCAATTAGTAAAGTAATAAATTATAATCATCTTATATTCATAACCTATAGTTTGATATCATATATCAACCATAGTGTTTTCTCCTCTACTTGATATAAATCATATTTATATCCAATTTCCTTCAAATTAATGTAACTTATACATTTAGTCAATCATATCATATATAATTAACTAGTTCAATTATATCATATATAAACGAACTCACTCTTGTCAATTTGAACATTCCAAATTGACTCAAAAACTGATTCCTAACTTGTATCCAAGCTACCAAGGAGACCTTATGAACCTATGGCTCGAAGCTCCAACGGTACGTGAATAGCTGACTAAACTCTTTAGCCACGAGATCCACCATCTGTTAACTGCCAGACGTTCCATTAAAGACCGATAGCTGAACTCTTCTTATCACAAATATATTTCTATGTCCATCGGACATAACCAATCATCAGTATAATAACCCTTTACAGATGCTCGTAAGTACAGCTAGGCCAATTTACTGTTTTTCCCCTGTAGTTACATCTTACTCTTTAAGTACCATTGATCCCTCTAATGAATAATACAACATAGTCCAACTATGTGTAAACATCTCTCGGGCCACATCGCCACGGGATGAGCCTTTAAGGGAACAATCTATCTACTTACCCCTGTTTTGGGGAAGGAGTTAATTCCATCTTGTGTAGTTGAGTTTCCAGCTCCCAAATTAGACGAATCCCCAAAGTGGTAGGTTTAAGTCAACAACTTGGCCATTCGCACCCATGCAAATCAAAGGACTGCCCTCAATGGCAAGAGTTCTCAACTCACTCAGGATTGAGATCATGTTACCTATGGTCATCATAGTAAAGTGAAGTCTCTATTATGAACGACGTTGTATAACGAGACGTTAACACTTCGTGGTCAGGTCTTATACAAACTCTTTCATATAGGACGCCCCCACTCTCATGTCTCCACTTGAATGGTCAGGATCAAACCCTATGTAGCAAGTCACAACACTTGTATCTTGTTCCACAAAGTGGGCCACATCCGTAGTGTTACCAGGATAAGCTTTCCCTCCTATATCCATATGCTACAGACCATTTTGGCTATCACTTTAGACATGATCCACTTGTATGTCACCACATACATGCTTAAGTTACATAATGATAACCATGGATTTTAGTTTTATTGGTTTGTGGTAAAGCAAATAAAACATCCAATGTGCAAAGTCAAAAAATAAAGAAAATATCATATATTATACATCATAAGTGTTCGTACAAAAAAGTGTTTACAAACTATAGGACACGAGACATTTGGGCATCATCCCCAACACTTCAAAGGTGAAAGACAAAAAAAAAAAAAAAAAAACTTTTGAACTATGTTATGACTTGATCCCTATTTATTATAAAAGGTATGTAGATGACTTAATACAAAATTTAAGTGTAGTCACGTAAAAAGAAAATTTCATTCTCATTGAATCAAAGTTTCATACTTACATATGAAAAATAATGATTAAAAAAAAGAAATGGGGGTAAAGTCAAAGCTTCCACTTGAAGTTCTTGAACTCTTAACGTGTAGTGCCCGTATTCTTAGGAATCATGGCCAAAGTTTCCATGGCTTCATCAGTGATAATTTGGGTTTTCTTAAGAGTATTGATTTCCTCCTACACTTTGGCAGCTTCAAGTTTTCTTGTTTCTATGGCATTCTTTTTCTCATGAGATAAAATAGAAAACCTTTCAGACTCATCATCTATATTTTGTAGTCTGGTTTCTTATTCTTTCTTCTCCAAAGATAATTGTTTGACCTACTTTTGATTAACTTGATCTTCTTCTTGTAGTTGGTTCTAAGGTGAAGAATTCTCTTATATGGGAGGTTTTCTCACACACTTAGCGATTTTTTCAGACAAAGACATCTGGGCAGAATATGAGGTTTATACCTCGTTAAAGTTATCTACCCTCTTAAGATAGTTACTTGAAAACTCTTGAAGAGGAGCCAAATTGTTTGCATGAATCTTAGAAATGCCAGAAAATACTTCAGTCACTTATGGTTTAAGGCGTGAGATATGTTCAAAAGGAGTACGAGCAAATTTATCGTGGATATCTCCCATATAGATAAAACAAGTATCTGATAGAAGTTTGAAACCCTCGCTTCAACCAAATATAGAGATGGTTAAGGGTCTGTAGTGGTTATTTTCCTGTAAGTACATTGGGGCGGCTCAGAAACCTTGAAGGGACCGAGAGAGGGTAGGACTTTCTCCATTAAAAGCATGTTGGAGAAATCGTCTTTTTTGGTTGGAGGGTTCAAAACTTCCATGCTTTCCGCACCTATTTTCCTCTTGTCGCGTTGAATATCTTCAGAAATGGCAGGAGGTCATAAAGATTGTTCGACTAGTTTAATTACTGGTGCTTCAGACATACCAACCTTCTTGATTGGTGAATCCAAAGAAAAATGCACCGTTAAGGATTCATCGCTATGTTGCTCCGCAACCTCTTAAAGATGATTGCTCAAGGGTGATTAAAAAAAAAAAATTATCCACTCAAGAGAAGAATATATATATATAACTGATACGAACCATGGGTATAGTGGTGTTAGGACCTGCCAAAGCACTTTGAACTCCTTAAAAAAAGTCACACTAGATATCTTTTCCTTCTTTGAGGATCTTTGACAATGATGATCACTTGTGCTACTATGACTCTTTTCTCTATGAGCCACAACATCTTTCTGAAGGGTAGGAGCTGATGCTTCAATTAAAGGAATCTATTTACCACCTAAATGATTCCCTTTGTTCTTGGGTAGCTTAGATTGCGATGGAGTAGGAATAACACTACTTACTAGTTGATGTTTATTGTCCTCAAAATAAATCTCATGTTTAGTTAGCCACCAATTTCTGTATTGTGGTGTAACATGGTTGCATGGCTTCAACGTACGAGCTAGAAGGAATACTTAAGATAATATCTACGACATGTGCATACTCTCCAGCGATATAACACATTTTTTGGTGTGATGGCAGGTGGTATTTCCCCTTTATCATTAGGAATGTCTTGGTAAAAGTTGAATTTTCGACCAAATCAATAATGACTATATGAGTCTATAGTTAAACATTCCCACATTGGGATGATAGGTAGTATGATAGCATACTAAAGAAATACTAAGACTTTAGAAATGATGAATCTTGGCGATCGGTCATGCGCTCATGCCTACTCCTGTTTTGAATATTCACGTGTCATTGAATATTTGCATCTCTATGGGTCAATTCTTACGACTCATAATCTTAAAGGTAGATTAAGTTACCTTCGCTAGAAAAGTTGGCCATCTTTGGATCCTAAATGGCTACAGGAATGGGGTAATGCGTGTTAAAATAATGGGCTAGCGAATTATGGACCTAATGGATGGGAAAGTGAAAGTCTATGCGTCCAATCGAGTTTGAAGCTTCTGTTATTAGCCTTAAGCTGTGATATATATTGGCTAAAACTAGAACGACAAGGCTATATACAGTCTCTTAGTTATCGAACTAGCGATCCTAAAGACTATCGGATGAAGATAGCCTCCCTTTTGCGAAAACACAAAAAGACATAACTAACAGGATAAAAGAGCAGCCAAATATGTTTTATCCTTCAAGTTGCCTTTTATCCCGAATTCTGCAAATAATATGTTTTTCCTACTCGACCATTTTCAAGACTTGATCCTCGTACTGTCGAGATTTTGAGTAGACTGGGAGCAAGAGACTTTCTTTTGCTTCCGTGTAGTAGGCTTATCATATCTTCGAGCACCTAAGAACCAACATGAAATCCAAGAATTAATGGTCATTAGGGAATCATTCTTAGAAGATGTTATACGGTTTTCTCTATACAAGTACAAAATTAAACAATACGCCTAGAAAAGATGTTCACATGTCTTCAAAACTCCCCATGATTGGAAGGCCCCCAAATGACCATAGGTTTCACAAAGAAATTGATAATTCGCATGTCATAGTGTGAAAAGTATTAGTTGAAGGATACCAAACTTTGCAAAATGCTTGAACTACATCACTATTATGATCATATGTGTATAGAGAAGCCATCACCGTGCCAAATAAACAAACATCATAAAGGAATCCCTTGTTTCGGCCAACTACCAATAAACATCAAGTTGTTCATCAGAGAAGTGTTGGAATTGGTGTCCTAATTCTCCCGGTGGTCTTATAGTTTGTAAACATTTTGTACACACATTGTTATTAATAAAATAAGTTTATTTTATAAGCATTTACTCAATCCAATAAACTAAGATCTTTGGCTATTTCATATAACTTAAGCATGTATGTGAGACATACAAGTGGATCATGCCTTAAGTAATAACCTAAATGGTCTGTAGTATAAGGATAAAGGAGGGATACCTTCAGATATGACCCGCTTTGTAGATATTACAAGTGTTGTAAAGTGCTACAAATGGCTTGATCCTAACCATTCATGTGGAGACATGCGAGTGGGGTATCCTATACAAAGAGTTTGTATAAGACCGGACCACGAGATGATTAGTCTCTTTATATAAAACTGTTGATAATTGAGACTTACATTTCACTAAAATGACCATAGGTGACATGACCTTAATCCTAAGTGAGTTGGGAACTCCTGCCTATGAGGGCAGTCCTTTGATTAGTATGAGTGAGAGTGGCCAGATTGCCAACTCAACAAGCCTACCTTTTTGAGGATTCGTCTGATTGGGGAGCTGGGAACTCAGCTACACAAGACGGAATTCACTCCTTCCCTGAAGCAGGGGTAAGTAGATAAATTACTCCCTTAAGGGCTGATTCTGGGTCTTGAACATAGTGGTCACATTCTCTCTTTGGAAGAGAGGGCTCAGTCATAGTAGAACTATGACTTATTGTTCATTAGTGAAATCAGTGGTGCTTAAGGAGTTAGATGTAACTATGGGAAAAATGGTAAATTGGCCCAGTTGTACTTGCGAACGATTTGTGAAGGGTCATCGCATTGTTGATTGGTTATATGGACACAGAAATATATCTGTAGTGCGAAAAGTGCAGTTGTCGGTCTTTAGTGGAGTGACCAACAGTTAATGGATAGTGGATCTCGTGACTAAAGAGTTTAGTCAGTTATTCACGTACCGTTGGAGCTTCAAGCTACAGGTCCATAAGGTCCCTTTGGTAGCTCAATGGATTCAAGTTGAGAATAAGTTTTTGGGTTAGTTTGAAGTGTTCAAATTAACAAGACAGAATTTCATTATATATGATATAATTAAATTGGTTCAGTTATATGTGATATAATTGATTTGATATATTAGATACATTAATTGGAGAAAGTGATATAAATATGATTTATATTAAATAAAGGAGAAAAGAATTCTGGTTTAAATATACATATGATGTGATATTAAAACTATAGGTTATAAATATAATATGATGAGTTAGTTATTATATTTATTTATAATAAAAACAATTATGAGATAATTGTTTGGTTAGTTATTTCTTTTCTCCATTAACCGTAAAGTGGGAGATTAATTTCAGTTTTTAATAACTGAAGGATAAAATGAAAAGGGTTTTCATTTTATGAACGATCGCTTCATTTAGTGAATTACTAATAGTTTTCTCACGATAGACTACATGATAGCCCTCACGAGAGACTAAACGATCGAGCGAGATTTCCTAGACGATCGTGTAAATGATCTAGTGAGAGACTAAATGATCATGTAAACGATCTAGCGAGAGACTAAACGATTGTGTAAATGATCTAGCAAGAGTCTAAACGATCGAGCGAGAGTTAGTTAGACGATTGCTAGCGAGAGCGAGATTTACTAAATGATCAAGTACTCTCAATCTATGCGATAGACAGAACCTTTCTCTCACTTACTTGGTCGTGTAGTTCGATCGTTTTCTTCCTCCATCCCTCTACCAAATTCACACAGAGCTCACACTTCCTGGATTCTCACTTCGAGAATATCAAGGTTGCCGAGTGGTAGTGTTGAAAGGTTCTTGTTCGAGGAGCAGACTATTCATGATCTGAACGACAGTGAGAGATTGGCTAGACGATTGTTCATGAGAGTGAGATATTGCCAGAAAATTGCTCACGAGAGTGAGAGGTTGTTGTCCAATTGTTCACGAGAGCGAGAGATTTACAGAAGAAAAGTTATTCAAAGGTATGTCTCTCATTCTTATTGTATTTGATTAAGAAAGCATGTTGTAATTGTGTTTAAATATGCATAACTATTCTGTATGTTTGTAAATGCATTTATTCTTGCGCAATGGGCTTGGAAAGATCTTGCTTTTACTCATGGGGATCTCTATTTAGATTTCCTTCAAGGAGCATTAGTACTTAAGGAGCCAGAGGTAGCCCAAGGGTAAAACAATAATTTGACCCAGTTGGAGTTAGAAACACTCGTGAGAAACTAACTTGGTGGTATTGGTCTATATCCACGGACATAGAAATATATCTGTAGTGACAAGAGTGCAGCGGTGGGTCTTTAGTGGAGTGTTCCCATAATTAACGAATATTGATTAACTTAGTTAATGAGTTTAACCAATTAATCTCATATTGTTGAACCTTCTCATCTACAGATCCACCAGGTCCCCTCGTTCGCTCACGAGAGGATACTTAAAAGAGATAATTTGAATTGTTCAAATTAATTTGAAGAAACTATATATTAGTGTGATTAATATATAATTAATTATGGATATGATCTATAATCAAATTAGAAACTAACATTTGAATAAGATTCAAATTAATTAATTCAAGTGAATTAGATTCACAAAGAATTAATTAATAGAGAGGTTTTGCACATATACATGAGATGTATATGATAATTAAATGTATACATTAAATTGGGTTTAATGTACCAATTACAATTAAATAAGTGTTTTTTAATTGGGCTAATTAATTAAATAAATGTTATTTGATTGTACAAATTAAATAAGTGTTATTTAATTAAATGAGCTAATTAATTAAATAAATATTATTTAATTAATTGTAAAAAATGAAAATATACTAGGAAAGATCCTTCGTCTTTGAGCTATGATAATACAACTTTTAGTGTTAGTGTTGTTGTGCAGAAATGAGTTATTCGTGATCAAGACTATTTGGAGATCCGTTAGTTTGAACCTTGGAGAGGATTATTCGTGGCACTCGAGAATCTACAAAGGTAAAAATCATTCTAACCCTTTCCCCAATAACATGCTAATTTATGTGTTTATTTATTCCGTCTAGTATAATGTTTTTCTTTAATGTAAAATTTGTATCACAGAATGCAAAGCGATCTCTAACGAGATTGCTTCTGCTACGGGATTCGATCCCTTCAGAAGATAATATGCTGATAATTTAGGAAGGATCATATTGTCTAAACTTGGCCAACGATATGCAAAAAGGGTCAGCTAATGACTTTTCAACAAGAAAACTAAGTCCATCTTTTATTGATTGACCTCTATCTACAAGAATTATGAGGTGTCTTTCACCCGACGAGATGTGTTCAGTAAAGTGAACTATCATTCTACAAAAAATATCACCATAAAAGAATGAGTTTCGATGGCGTAATTCAAAAGAAATTAGATATGAAAGACAAAAAATATGGTGGCTTTATTATGTTCAAAGCCCAAGTGGATGAAGAGCACTCATGGATGCGATCACCAAAACATGCATTAATCTTATAATATTATCCAGATCTTTTCGAGGTCATTCCTTCGTTGATCAAGAAGTGATTTGGTAGGGTTGTTTAGACCTTTTCGAGGTCATCCAAGAAGAGGTATGATAGGGTTGTTGACCTTTTCAAGGTCATCTCTATGTGTGTCAAGATGGTGGTCGTGTAGTACGTGGAAGTTGACAAAGCATAAAATGTTATTTCCTTGAATGTAAAGACTTGTCGACGGTGCATTAAGCAGGGCGGCGGTGAACAAGAAATCTGGAATGTTGGGGAAGCAAGATTCACAGTTGCAGAAAAAAGAGAGAAAAGAACGCACTGTCTCAACTCTCGATCATTGCAATAAGGAAGAAATCAAAGTTGAAGATGGTTAAAGAAAGAAAATAAATAGTGAAGCGAAAGAAAAAACGCATGAACAGAGAGAAAAAAAAGGTTAAAATGATGGCTGTTCATGGGGCTAGATTTATAGATGGTTGATATGAATCCGAATCTTAATTCAATTTGTATTTAAATCCATGTTAGAAAATCTAATTGAATTTTTTATAAGGAGATATGATCATTTGAATTCAAAATTTAATCATATCTCAAACAAATTTGGGCTAAATCGTAATCAAAGGGAAATCCAATTCGAGTTTCTGTGCATTCTCAATGCCAAATTAAAATTCTGGCATGTTCCAAGTGTTATGTCAATTCGAATCTCAAGTCAAATTAAATCGACCATAAAACTCTAAATTTCTATTAAGAAAAAAGAAATTTTGGATAATGCCCCAAGTTTGTCTGAAATTAAAATCCCCATATTCCAAATTTTGTCCTAAATTAAATTATCTAATTTTGAATTTGTATCTTCAAGTTAAATTAAATTGTGGATAATACTTCAAGTTTATCTCAAATTAAAATTTGGTCATATTTCAAAATTTATCCTAAATTCAAATAATCTAACTTAGATTTTTATCTCTAAGTCAAGTTAAATTAGAGATAAAACCATCGATTTATCTCTAATTTAGATTGGAGCATAATCCGAATTTTATTTCAAAGCAAAAGTGAGTGAGATTCAAATTTCTTCTTCACACACATTCTATTCCAAAATTCAAACCAAGCGTTTGGGTAGAGATTCAATTTTACTCCAAATGCAAATTTTGAGTTATGTAGAGCATAAATTCTGCTTATATTTAAATCAAGATTTATGTCAAGAAAGTGAGTCAAAATATTGGCCCTAAATTGATGTTTTGATAAATTGGCACAACTAAATATATGTGTCAAACGTATAAAATTTCAATCAAACTTATATACCAAATTCATAGTTTGATTAGATTGACACATTGAATAGAATCAAATCAAGAACATATAACTTGTATTTTGATTTGAACTTTATCTTTTTTGAGATTCATCCATTCATAAATGTGCATAAATCTCGAAAATGATATTTGTTGAATGAGAAATTTTGGACCAATCACAAATTACAACGTCATTTACAAAATTAATGATGAAATTACAAATAATTGGATTTGGAACTAATTAAAAGTTGACATGTGTCATGAATTGAAATTGAAGACATAAATTGGCAAATACCGATAATGCCACATGTTTCATCATGTCAGTTGATTAAATAAAATTAAGTTGGCCCCAATTTGATATTATTATTTGGGCGGCTAAAGTCCGATTAAACAAAAAAAAGACTTAATTTAATCCCAATGTGAAATAAGGGTCAAACCCAATTAATTGGGCCTAAGTATCAGGTCCATGGACCAACTTAGCCCAAGTCCACAAAACAGAACTCTATAAATAGAGGAGCTATCTTCATTTGTGAGGTTAGAAATTTTAGACTCCAGAGAGTTTAGAGAGAATTCTCTACATTCAGAAAACTCTTTGACTCCCGAAGATTAGACCGATGAAGCTCAAGTCCTGAGGATACTTGCATAGAACATCACACTTACTTTTCTCAAATTAAGTGTATGCGTTTAACTAAGAAAGAATAAGATGATCAAGTACTAGAGATTAAACCACATCTACATCAAACTACATAAACACAAGTTCAACAACACAGAACATGTTTCTCCGAAAACCTCATTCGAACAACCCTATTCACCCCCTAAAGTTTCCATGCCGATCCAACAATCGATATTAGAGTGAGACTGCTCATCTAGGCTATAAATTGTTGCATTGTGCTTTGAGCAAAGATGAATTTAATATAATTTCTATGTGCTCTTCTATTCCATAAATTTAGAATACACTTGATATTACTCATGAAGGAACAAATCAGGTTAAAAAGTCTAAAATTAACATTCTTGTTTATAATTATGAATTATTTAATATTGACGCTAATGAGTCTATAACCAAAATGTTTACTAGATTTACTGATGCTTTGAAGGGACTTGGTAAAATTTATGTAAGCTTAAAAAATATTGGGAAAATTCTTAGGTCTCTACCTAAATCATAGGAAGCAAAAGTGATGACAATGAAAGAAGCAAATGATCTCAGCAAACCTCTCTTGGAAGAACTCATTAGGTCACACATGACCCATGAGATCACTATGTAGGATCACTTGGAGGATGAGTCCAAAAAGAGGAAGAGGGTACTGCATTGGAGAGGATCCCTTGATAATATATTGCCAATATTATCGACGATGTATCAATATATCAATAGAACAGACCTCCCAATAACAATATGGAAAGGTAAGAATTTTTTTACTTTAATGTCGCAATATATCAATGATATTTTTGAAAATATCGTAAAAAATACACATCATCGAACATATTTATATGAAATTTTTTTGAACTTCTCGAAATTGTACCACCATGGGCCACTGCAAGCCCATTACGTAAGGCCCATTCGCGCAATGTAAAATAAAAGTGGAGAAGTATTTAGGGGAATGAGAGTGTATGGCAGAATTTGAGGTTTCATTCTGAAAAATGGCAAAACTGCCCAAAAATAAGAATTATGGCAACTCATGTGACATGCACATGGTCACAAATTTCTAAATCCCTGATTTATCCTTGTCTTGTTCGTAGATGTTGTTGTTGATGAAACTACAAATACCGTAATTCTAAAATAGAAAACATGGTCGAAGTATATATACATGGTAATTGTTATATTTGTCAGGACAATTGTCCTCCTAATTACTCATATAGTTAACATAATCTCTATATTTTATTATTATTTTAGACTTTGTTTAACCACTTTTCGAATTTATCTCATCTTAATAAAATATATAGATTTTTCTATCAAATTTATATTTGAAATATTCATATATTATTAAAACTTTTTTTATCCATATATTTTATTCAAATCTCTATATTGTTTTTCATAATTGTATACCTACATTTTTAATAAATTAGCTGTATATTTCTCATATTTTTAATAAATTAGTTGTATATACTATTTTTTATATTATTTTAACGTTTTGAGAAAAGAAATATCACTTCCTATAAAAATGGTTATGCGTTGGTTATGCATTGATTGCACAAGAATCAATTGGATTGTTGCTCCATATATTACCATAACTTTTGTTATTTACACAAAGGTTTCATTGATTTAGGTTTTTTTGTGGTTTTTTTAACAAGCTACTGTTTTTGCTATGACTATAAATTAGGATTTGATTTAAAATAACCCAATCACTTCCTTATTTTCCCCTATTTTGGAATTTAAATTTATTTTTATATTAAAATTAGATTTTGATAACTACTTCACGAATTGATTTAAAATAAACCAATTTGTTCCTCATTTTTCTCCCCTATTCAAATTAACTATTTGTTTTGATTTGATTTAACCACTTTTCGAAAATATTCAGAATTAATCAATATTTAATTTATTTTTCACCATTTGGATTTTAATTTATAATACATCTTTAGATTTTTGTATTATTTTATCCATTTTTTATTATTCTAAATTCGGATTAAATTTTTTTATATTTTAATTAGGATTTTACGGAATATTTTATACATATTATCATATATAAATTGTATATTTCATTTAAATTTGATTATTTTTTTGTATTTTGCAATTACCTTTTATTCATTATTATCTTATTATATTATTATATCATTAATTTGAATTTTTGACAAATAAATAAGTATTCACTCTTGCAATCTTGCTGTTTTTGCAATGCCTCTACAACGAGTTAGACTTCTTTCATAGGTTTTTGTGGTTGATGAAGTTATAAATACACTGTAATTGTTGAAGCTTATGAAAATAGAATTATGAATAAAGTATAATTATAAATAAACGAACTCTTTTCCTGATTTTTCTCCTCGAATTATATTTGAATTTATATTTTATTATCAAATTAGATTTTATCTAACTACTTATCAATTTTTTTAATCAGAATAAACAAAAACTTACTTTTTTTCTCTCTAATTTATATTTGAATTTATTTTTTATTATAACATTTAATTTTATCTAACTAACTTTTGATTTGTTTATATGTTTGTTACAAATTCAATTGTATCTAAATATTTTTTTTTTATTATTTTATACATATTGTTATCAAATTAATTTGATCTTTTTTTCTTTATATTTTCGATGTTTTCAATTTTTCATATACAAACATGTAAAAATGGCTTGTTAAACCTAAAAAGAAATATATAAATGGGAATTAAATTTTAAATATTTGAAACATGTGGGTGTTTATATATATATATATATATATATATATATATATATATATTTTCAGTTTATTATTATTATTAATATTAATATTAGTAATATTATTATTATTAGTATTCTTAATCTTTTTTTATTATTATTATCATAATTATTATTATTTATTACAAGAAGATAACAAAAAAACCCTAAATCTCATCTTCTTCACTTAGCCGTTCCCAAAATCTCATTTTCTCCTTTGCAATCTCATGTCTTCGATCGTTGGTTCAACAACTCTTTCTTCCATCATCTTGGCTAGCTTTTAACAACCACCTCACAGGCTTGCCAACCTTTTTTTCGCTTGCACACATGTTACTTTTGTTTCTACTTTGAACATCATTTTCAACAATGACGTTTTGGGATTATAGTATTTAAAGTTAGCTTTCAAGATCCAATGAGCAAAATGGTCCATGGAATGAAGATGAAGACTCCCTACAACTAGTTTGGTGTCAAATACAATCATACGCAATTCCTTCACATATTCATTTGCCAACAACAACTTACTGGTAAAATTAACTTTTCTCTTTCTCACCTTGGAGGAAGTTCATTGTTGTATACATCCATAAATTTCTAATGACCCCCATCGATATTTGTGGTGCTAGATTGTCTACGTAGAGTGTATTTATGGTATTCGTGTTATTTCTAAAGCAATTTGTATTTTCATTTGTACTTAATTTTGTTGTTTTAGGTAGTTTTATCATTTACTAATTAGTATTTTTTATTATATAAATTTGTTTTACTATTTTTATAATTTCGAAAGTTTTTTGTCATTTTTTCAAATGAAACTTTAAAATTTATTATTTCTCTTATCAACCTAAATATTTATAGGAGTGAGTCTACCATACCACTGACAAAAAATTTTATGTGGGACAAGAGTCACAAGACAATGCAAACCTCTCAAATTTCTTTTTTTTTTTTTTCACCACATATTTTATTTATTTCGATTGCAGTCATAATTAAACATTTTATTATTTTACTTTTAGTAATTTTAACTTTCATCTCTCTATCACCTTAAATTTTGTCTTTTTAAGAAATAAATTTGACTAATTTAGACATGCATTTAACTGCACTTTAATATTTTACGACCACAAAATCTATAAAAGTAATATAATAGAGTTAAATCTTGACATTATTGAAGGCGATAACAATTAACATTATAAATTAAATTTGGATAACATTTAAAGTATATAAACGTAATATTGTTATTAATATTATGTTAAGGCTAATTTGTATCGGATAAATGTAAACATTTAATCACCGTTCTTTATACATTTTAATGCATGTTATATATATTTTGATATTATATAATTAAAGTATATTTAAACCATGAAAGAAGATAAAAACCTAAATAGTAAGGAAATATATGTATAAGAAACGAGAAACGAGAAATAGTTATTAAACAATAATATGTTTATCTTCTTTTTTTTCTTCTAAGAAAAAAAAAGTTATCAAACATATTATTGTTTTTTGAGTTGGTAAGAAACAAGAAATAAAAATGTTATCAAATCTGACTTTAAAAACCAAAACTTAAGCTATAAAAACCTTAAACTTTATAAGTTTTATATATCCTAACTCTTAAGAATATTAAAATATTAAAATATTCTAAACCTTAAACTTAAACCCTACAAACCCTAAATCTAGGGGAAAAAAAAACACTAAATCTCAAACCTTAAAAAACCTTAACCGGCCTACTAAACCCTAAACCCTTCACCCCAACCCTAAAACCATATACCTAAACTCTAAACACTCCTAAATTCTAAAAATTAAAACCCTTATCCTTAAACCCTAAGCCTTGACTCTAAAACTATAAACCTAAACCTAATGTCTCCTAAATCCTAAACCCTTACTATAATTAAACCCTAAACTCTGAAACCACATAACTGTAAACTGTAAATCCTGCTACAGTCCTACAACTTCTAAATCTAAAAAAAACCTGAATAAATAAACCATAAACCAATAAAATAAAAAACCCTAAATAATTTCTTGTTAAGTTTTTCATGAATAAAAATATTGGTGTGATAATCATTTCATTATAATTTTTTGGTATATGTTGTATATAAAAAATTCCCATGTGCTATAGCTGTAGGACACTCAAAATAGTTAAAACAAAAGCTCAAAAGATAAAGTGACCTATCAAGTCCATAATGAAAGTAGAGATGAAGGTTAATCCTTGTCTATATGAGGATGCAATAATTGTGAACAATACATGACTTACCAAATCAAAGGGTGTGCCCTATTTCATATTTGATTAGGTTTGGCTCGGGTTTAGCTAAGATCAAACATCTTCTCCTTGATCTATTTTAATAATAGAATGATACTTTGGGTTGAGACATGTGTGAGAATGCTCCATTTTGTTAGGCTTGGCCAAGAAAACATAAATTATCCACATGCTGTTGTATTAAAAAAACAAAAGGTACTACTAATAAATAATTATATTTAAGATCAACCTTTCATGTACTTTTTTTTCATATTGTTTTCAGAATGTTATGACAATGTTACTATAAAAATATTGAAAAAAAAGTATAATCTTGATATAACATATTCAATATGTAAGTGGACATAAAATTACATGTATGTTTTTTCTTATAGAAATAATAACTTCAATTGAAAAAGAATAAAAAATATATAGCTGCATAAAAAAAACAAGCCCACACAGTACATATATGTATTTTTCAATTCTAGGGTAGATTTTTCTCTTCTCTCCATTTCCTATCTTCTAGGATTGTGCTGTTTTATATTTTTCATTTCTTTAATGGTAAGTTTTCAAATTTCAATACAATAATCTATTTGAAAATATCGATATATTCTTCATTGAGTATTCCTCATCCTCAAATCGCTTTCCATTATTTGGTTTGTTTTCGAGCTCAAATTTTCATCCAATCTAGCTATTGTAGAGAGAGTAGCCTTCAACATCATCCTCATTAGAATCTTTGTCCCTTCTTTTTCAACATCAAATTCACTTTCATCCTTCGTAAGACCATTGACGAAGACGATAGGATCGTCTACGACTAATTCATTATATTTATAGGCATCACTCTGTCTATTATTACGTTTTTCTTGACATTCCCCCATTTTAGTTACAAACAAATTTATCAAATGAAGTCTTAACAAAATTGCACGATGACTGCCACCACCTTCAACGACATCAATACTCGGATCTTCCTCACATTTATTATTGTTGATAATGACACTAAAGATGAGAGAGAATACAAAAGTTTTCTTTCATTTCCATATGAGTCCTACTTTCAAGAGTGAGGTTCTTAGTTTTCATGATCATGGTCACCCGATTTGTAATGATTTAGTTTGTTTAATTAAATAACAAATAAGTACCTATTATATAATTCCATGTTCTTTCTAACCATGATTGAAATTGAAACCTAATCAAGGATTTAAATTGATAAATATTTAAATTCGAGATTTAAATGAAAGAAATTGAAAATTTATGATTAGAATTCACATCATTTGTCAAGTTTGAGGTTTCAAATTAAAGTTTATAGTTAAAATTGATACAACTTGTCAAGTTTACGCAAAAATTGAATAATTTTTCTTTTAATTTTTTATTCAAAGACTATTGATAACTTTTTTTTCTTTAATTCAATAATTGATAAAGTGACGATAAAGTAAGTCGTTTTATTTAATATTTATTAAAAGATTTCAAGTATTAAATATATACATTAAAGGCAATTGTGATAATGAAATATATGGTTAAAGGGCACCCACTCGTACATATGTCTGGAATTATAAATTGATATTTATCTTTTTGAATTAAAATTTTTTTCCCCTAAACTTTAACTTTAGTCGGTAATAATTTAGTCCGTATACTTTTATTTTTTGTTACAATTCAGTCTCCGAGTTTTATTATATAACAATTTAGTTCTTGTACTTTAAAATTTGTAACGATTTAATCCCTAAAGTAGAAATTAGTGATAAAATTTAATGAAATTTTTTGCCTAAATAAGTTAATAAACAAGTTAATGACTCAATATTTTATATAATATAATATCTAAATCATAAAATAATAAAGCTTGACATCTAATTTTAATGATTTTTTTTTTAATGTTAGGGACTAAATTGTTATAAATTTAAAAGTACATAGACAAAATTATTATATACTAAAATTTAGGTACAAAATTGTTACAATAATGAAATTAGAGAGACTAAATCGTTACAAACCAAAGTTCAGGAACTAAATTGTTACTTACATGAAAGTTTAGTATCAAAAATGTTTTTTCACCTATTTTTTTAGAAATGTAAATTGATATTTCCTTATATGTGGATTTTTTTTATTTGAATATACTTTTTGAAAAAGGCTACCCATTAATTAAGTGGTATTGTCCAATTAATTAAAATATGTCACCCAATAAAAGGTTAGAAGTTTAAATAATCAAATATTATTGAACAAAAAGAATATGTACATGGTTGAATTTAAGCATAAATGGTAGAGAATCACTTTTGACATGCCTAAAATCAATTTTCTCTACTTTTATTTTTATCTCTCTCTCAGACACAGATATGGCTACACGATACAAATACGGATACGAAGATTCCTCAATTTTTAAAAAACTAAGATATGGATATGTTTAAGGATGCACCATTTTTTTAATTTTTTTTAAATATATATATTTCTAAAAAACGAGGATACTGATACGTTGAAGATACATTTTTTTTCTTAAAAAAAAATCTAGGATATAGATAAATTTAGCGTACAAGTTAATAACAATAGCACAAAATAAAATACAAATACTAAAATACAATACAAAAAAAGCAACATCCAAGATGTTGAAGTACAATAGTTAATAAAATGCAATAGAAAAGTGACTCATATTGCAAAGAAGAAGAAGAAGAAGATTAGAGAGAGAAGTATGAAGATAAGCGAAGAACTTATTGTTGAAGATATCCAAATGGTTTATATTTTGGTGGACTTTGTAGGGATTTAAATGTGAAGATGGAGATTAGATGATTCTAGTTTAGAATTTGATCCGTTATTTATTTATTTTTTCTTTTCGTTTTGGACTCGAGTAGTGAGCTTTTTAAATAGATTGCCTAATTTTAGATTGGGAAAGATTAGATGAGTTACTTGTTTTTTTTCATAAAAAAATATGTATATAGATACGTCAAATCACGTGTCAGATACGTATATGAAAAGTATATGAAAAGTATAGATACGTTAAATCGCATATCATATACGTATCTGGGAAGTATCTGGAAGTATCGGTATCCGATATGTATCTGATACTGATTCTTTGTCTCACATGAAATATTTGTGCTTCATAGCCTCTATTAAATCTCTACTTGGCTTCTAACATTTTTTTTCCTATTTGAAAATTTTCTCCAACTCTATTTTTTCTCTTTTAAACTTTTATTTCTCTCTATATAACTTTTTGAGTTTCCTATAATTTTATTCAATCTCAAATGTAATTTTTTCCTTAGTAATTTTATGATTCTAAAACTACATTTGAAAATATATATTAATCATTTAAAATTTGTTTAAATTAAATTTAAATAATTTGTACAAGTATAGAATCAAATATTAACATGATTTATAACTTTTTTATGAAAATAATTATAATTAAATAATTAAACTCAATTCTAAAAGTCAATCCTAAACATGATCTTAAGTCATCAAAAATCACTTTTAATTTTGATGGTACAGAATCACTTTTAAAAGTGTTGCACCCAAACATTAAAATGGTTCTATGAAAATAACTTTTAACGATATACTAATAAATTACTTTTGTTAAATCCATATTTCTAAAAATATTCAAACATGCCTTTAATTGAATATAATTAAATGTGATATTAAAAAAACTATAAATAACAAATATAAAATATATACATTAAAGGCAATTGTGATAATGAAATAGTATAAAGGGGTACATATATATATATATATACGCACACATACACCCCAAAATTTAAAGTTGCTTTCAAGTTGGAATTCCTTTTCTTTTTTTTTTTCCCCTAAAAAGAATTATAACTTTTGAAAAAATAGAAGCTACAATTTAATTAAATTGTAAACTTGTCTTATTTGGACATTATTGAACTGAATAAGACATATATAATTGATTAAAAAAATGTCTAAGAGTGTTTGGATTGACTTTCTAAGTGTTTCAATAAGTATTTATTAGTTAAAAAAAAGTGTATATAAACACTTTGAAAGTCAATCCAAATGGGCCATAATTTGAAGTGGTTAAATGATGAAAACCATGTCTAATTAATTGAAGGAATCCATATTTAATATAATAAGTTTTTATCTTTAGCACTAAGCCGAATTTGTAGTCTAAATTGACAAATTTACAGTATAAAAAAGAGGCATAATTTAAGGCAAAAATTACGTTAAAACTCTGCATAAAGTAGATCTTACTTGAGTTTGTTGAATAACTGAGTAATGTAATCAAGAAGTAGAGCTTTAGTGAAGATGTTTGTTGGTTGTTCTGTAGTGGAGCATGATCGTAAAAGTAGAGTGTTACCATGGAGATGATGGCAAACAAAGTGAAAATCATTCTCAATGTGCTTGCTACGTTCATGGAAGATATCATTGTGTGCAATTTAAATAGTGTTATGATTGTCATAATGAAGGATCGTGGCATAGTGTTAAGAGACTCCCATTTCTACAAGCAGCATAGAAGCCATAATAACTCATAAGTAGAATCAGCAAGGGCGCAATACTTAAATTCGGTGCTGGAGCATGAAATAATTTTTTTTTATCACTACGTCACGAAATGAAGGAATCACCTAGATAGAAGAAATAACCTGTGGTTGAATGTCAATTGGTAGGATTGATAGCTCTCCAAATGAGCTATCTTTCTCAACCTAAATCATGCTAGTTCCCATGGATTTAATTTTTATTTGTGTTTTTAGACAATTAACAAGAAAAACGGAGAAGTCGAGCAGTCACGGCGCCACGACGCCTGGGTCAGAAGTAGTATAAGCAGCATGTGCTACAATGCTGTAGTGCTGCTCAATGATGCCATAATGCTGCCCATCCGTGTGGGCTTGTTGTGATGCATAGGGTCGTACTGCATGACATCGTTCCTGAAAGCCACAAGTACCACAAAACTCCGTCGATTATTATAAATACTATCTTCATTTAGGGTTTTTGGATGGAAGAGTTTGAGAGGGAGGTGCCCATTCTGAGCTATGGGCCTTTTTCTGAGTTCTTCTTCACCTTCTTACTTTTTTCCTTAGTTTTAGGTTGTTTCTTTTGGATTGTAATTGGCTCGATGTTTACGAGCCTCAATTATGTATTCTCAAGGTATGTAATCTTTGTTAATTTCATTTACTTTATGGATTTGGATGAACCCTTTCTACATTTATCAGAGGACATGTTCTTAGATATCTTTATTTCTATCTCTCTTGCATATTTATTTCTTGAATGAAGCTCTAACACATTTCAATGATTAGGACTGACAAACCAATTATTTACACTTGCTAATAGCTAGAAACTTCACAACTAATCTGTAATTGTTTGGTGTGGGTTGCCAAAGTAGCATAGGTTATCTCATGGGTGTATGTTTCCGCAGCGTTTTCGATAATAAAAAATGGTTGTGTTGAGTAACTTAGAAATAAAGAATAATCGAGTAATTAATTGGCATTTCCATTAACAAATCATCGTGACTTAGCCTTAGACCTTAATGCATGTGCTTAGGTTAATTAACGAATGTGTTTCATTATTTGTTAATCGACACATACTTTAATGGATGCAGGACTTAATTAATAATTTAGGACACTTAATGTTGGTTTTTCTACTTAAGTAGGCCATGTGCTTGAGTAGATCGATTATATCCTAGGACCATAATTGTGAATTGGAAGATTTTCTTTTCATTAAATAAATGCATTATGTCACTTTACTTTCCAAAGGATTAACCACCTTTCTCTAGCTAGTTTATCTTTCAATTATCAAGTTCACACACAACCCTCCTCCAATTTACCGCTTTTGCTAAAAATGGATTTAGAGGAACTAATCTTTGTGCTTCCCTGTGGTTTGAACAAGTATTGCCAATTGTATTACTTAGTAGTATAGATAGTAAAGAATTGACATTCTATAAATTTTATTTGATAGATGTAAGAGAGGATTCAACATCCTTTCTATGCATCTATGAGAATTCTCAATGAATCTTTTTTAGAGTCTAGAGAAAAAGTCTCCTTATAATCAATATCATCCCGAGTATAAACTTTGGCAATGATTTAGCCTTTTGTTGTTTGATACTACTATTTAAGTCATGTTTGGTCTTAAAAAACCATTTATACCTGACTCTTTTATTTCTTTTAGGCAATTCTATAGGGTCCCAAACATCATCATAATCCAATGATTTTAACTCTTCTTTCATGGCATCTAACCATTTAAAATAATTCTCACTTTAAATGGCTTGTGAAAATGAAACTGGATCATTATTGATACTTAAGTCAAATTCTTATTCATATAAATAAACTACATAATCATCAGAAATAGCTAATTTTCTTTGTCTTACAGATTTTTTAAATTATATTTCTCGTATTTCCTTCAATTATAGGTTCATTCATCGTAATATCATTATGTGGTGTTTGATCATTAATTTCTTCTTATTGATTGTGAATAGAATCAACAACTATGTGAACAACAACTTGAGAAGAAGGTATAAATTAATAAATTTCTACCTCAACTTCTTGAATTTTTACTTTATGTGATTCCAAACTCTTACTAATTTCGCCATTCTCAATGAATAATGCATTTCCAATTTCAACTATTCATGTACTGTGACTGCCCTTTGGATTTTTATGGATAACCAATGAAGAAGTCATTGGCTGTTCTTGAATCTAGGTTCTTTTTATGTGGATTATAAATTTTTACTTCCTCTTGGCAACCCCAAACATCCAAGTGCCTTAAATTGAGCTTTCTTATTGTCCATAGTTCAAAAGATGTCTTTGGAATTGACTTACTAGGAACTTTATTTAACAAGTATTGAGAGGGTCTTAAAACATACATCCACAATGATATGAGTAAAGAAGAATTAATTAACATACTCGTGACCGTGTTCCTTACTGTACATACTACAAGAAATAATGGATACAATAGCTAACGAAAAAGGCTATAAAATACATTTCATAGCCTTTTTCAAAGGTCTTGACAGCCCATGTTATTAAATGTTTGGGACTTTTTATAGTTCTTTTGTAGAGTTATAATGGATGCTATAATAGAGTATGGAGATATAACATGTATACATGGCTATGAAAACGATCAATAGCATTAGTCATTAAAGTTATCTTTAACATATAATAGCTTGCTCTCAATGCTATCTTTATTATATAATAGCCTTTTCTTAATGCTTTATTTGACATATGATAACCTTTTTGTTAATTCAATTATATTAACAAACAACGTTGAAATTATGTCCATTTATATTACAAACACTTGTTTTAAGTTAAATAGACATATGAAATAATTCACAATGTACGCATTAAATACAATGACTTCCTTTCATTATTGAAATTTAGTAATCAATTTACATTAGAAACTAAAAAATTATCTAATAATACAAAAAATACATCAAATGTAATTTTCAACCATACAAAGTTCACAAAATACAAAATTCATCAAGTTTTGAGGATTATAGCATCATGGAATTGAACTTCCATCTTTGATCTTCATGTACCTACATAAAAAGTGAACTAGTATCAGATTGGTTCCCAAAACCACAATTGAATGTCAAAACTATATAAAAAGTACATAATTGTTATTTTGACTCTCAAAACAACCTAAAAATATGTAGTTCATTAATAATCGACAAAGTTACGTAAATACAATCATTAAACCTTTAATTACCTCTAAATTCATGAGTCTGTCATTTATTTTAACTATTCTCAATGTAACAAATATATATAAGTATTGGTCAGGAAGGATAAGTTGACATTAAACTTCATAGATCATTGAAATAATAAATACCACTGATTAGGCAATAATAACACAAGCAATGGTCGTGAACTATAAACATATGAAAATAGTGGTAAAATAGAAACAAAGGCACAATGAATAAATATGTTAAAAATAAATTCAGAACAATATGTAAAATATGAAGATGTTTTACAATTCTAATAAGAGATTGAAATCAACAACAGAGTAAAGTGTAACTTGTTTTCCCATTAAGAAAAAAGCAAAAAATAAGCATGACAAACATGTTAAAATAATACTTTCCTACCTGCGGTTCATTGACAACAAGATTCCAATCTTGTCTATAGTCACGGACCTACAAATAATACTCATGGTAAAAACAGAGTAATAAACAATTGAAGGCGAGAAGAGAAATAGTTTAGAACAAGAGAGAAGAAAAGGAAATTGTTATCAAAAGAACAAGAAAGCAATAATTCAAAAGTTCAAAAGATGTTTTAAACTGAAATTTGAGCATTTGTATGTTATTACCCGCTTTTAAAGTCTCTCTTATTTGAATCAGGCGAGCATTGAGTGAGTTTTATTTTGCGGCAGATTTGGGCAAGCATTGAGTTCTTCACAGTGAGGGAATTATGGATCGGATCAAAGATCGGATCAAGACTTGGATTGAGTTCTAGACTAGATCGAGTTCTTCAGAGTAGGAATGAGTTCTTCACAGTAGGAATTGAGGATCGAGTTTTGGACTGGATCAGATCGAGTTCTTCACAGTGGGGATCGAGGATCGAGTTTTGGACCAGATCGAGGATCAAGTTCTAGCATAAAATTTTGAGACTAGAGTTACAGAATCATCAACCATCAGAGGAAACAAAACTAGTACATAATTGCATTCCATTTAGCTACCTCATTCTCTTTCAAGTGTAGAAGCTATAATCGAACAGCAACCAAATACAAACAACAATTAATTGTCAATGGAAAAGCGCAAAAAGGAAAATACAAAATCAAATAAAAACGAAAATGAAAATGGATCTAAGGATGAGTAAAGAGAGGAAAATCACTAACCAAAGTTGCTACAATCGATAGAGACGATGGAAAATCCGCCATCGACGGTGGAATGTGGGCACACATTTTAGGGCATCGCGTGGAATTGAGAATGATAAAGAGATGAATGAGAATGATATGGGTTTCAAGTACTGAAAGTTGTGATTTGTGAAAATAACGGTTTAGATTTGAGAGAAAGAAGATTGAGATTTTGTGTGGAGAGATGAAGAAAGGGAAGAAGAGAAATAAAGAAAAAGAAAATATGGGTTTTGTGTATTTGAAGAAGGGGTGAAGTGCACAACCTCCAAAATTTTGCGTGTTTGGGTAGATAACTGTGAAATTTTGAGCGTACCCCAAAATTTTGCATGTTTGGGTGGATAACTACGAAATTTCTGTTGGATTCAGAAAACAAGCAGCAGAAGTAAAACAAGATCATCAAGCATTCTAATTCATTAATTTTGATTTCTAACTAAACATGCTCATAAATTCAAAATAGAGTTTCAACACTAACCTTTGAAGTACCTTTGATTCACGATCTTCAATTGCAATCTCCTTCTGCTTTGGATGTGAACCACCACAATGTCTTCTCTACTATTCTCTTGGAGTTTTAGATTGATTTGTGGGACTCAAAATAAGCTTGAATTGAAGGGAATTAGAGAAAAGGTTACTGGTTTTACACAGTGTGAAGAACACTTCTTCAGACATAAATTCTCAGCCTTCAGAATTCCAGCTTTATATTAAATGACTTTCAAACAATTAATAGCCTTGCATGAATCACAACTCATGCTTGAATAATTGAGCTGAAGAAGAATGGAATTATATGTGAGTTGCTAGGAAAAAAGGTGGGAATTTTTCACTTTCCTAACTTTTTTCATTTTTCAATTTTTCTTTTATTTAAATTTTGATTTCCAAAATCAAAATTCATTTCATTTAAAAAAAAAATTGAAATTTTATTAATTTTATAAAATTCAATAATTATTTTTCTAATAAATTTAATAAATTAATTAAAAAATTTAATTTTATTAATTTAATATCAAATATTAAATTAATTTTTCACAAATTCCATTACCATAAATCTTTATTCATGAATTTAATATTTGAATCATATTTAAATATTAATCGATTCTCCAATTTCTTTTAGTTTCAAAATTAAACATATAATTATATTACATATAATTACTAATTTCTTTTATTCTAATTTGAATGTTTCAAATCAACTTATCACATTACTTTAAGGCTAATCCGTTTATGAGCTAGTAGGGGGACCTAGTGGACCTACAGATCTTAGGCTCCAACGATCTGAGATTAATTGGCTAAACTCTTTACACCGAATTAACGGCCATTCGTTAATTACTGGGTCACTCCACTAAAGCTAGAGTTGCACTCTTCTCACTGTAGATATATTGTGTCTACTCGATACAACCATGATTAGTAAGTTAACCTTTCATAGGTTGTTCGTAATAACGACTGGGTCAATTGGTTGTTTTACCCTCGAGATTATCTCTTATTTCTTAAGTCCTATTGATCCTCTAATGAACAATATGTTTGTGATTCGATCATCAAACCAAATTCCTCTCGGGCCAATGAGAGGATGGAGCCCCTTGTTCAAGACCCAGAGTCAGCACTTAAGGGAACAACCTCTCTACTATCCCTAAAAGTGGGTAGGAGTGAATTCCATCTTGCACCCTATATCCCCAGCTATCTACCCAGTTTTACCCCTAAAATGGGAGGCTTATTGAGCCTACGCTGTTGAGCCAACCCTCACCCATGTAAATCTAAGAATAATCTCGAATAAACAGGAGTTCATAGTTAACTCAGGATTCTTGTTAAGTTACCTAGATCATCTTTGTGAAATAGTCAGTCTTAAATAGTAAAGAACGTTATAAAGTAAGAGTGACTTATTTCGTAGTCCGATCTTGTGCAAACTCATTGCACAGGATGCTTCCACTTCTCACGTCATCACATGTACGAATTAGGATCACTTCGTATGTAGCACTTTACAACTCCTTGTAACAACTACAAAGTGTGCCACATCTGATAGTGTTACTAGAATAAGGCACCCAACCTTATTTATATACTATAGACCATTTTGACTATTTACTAGAATTTGATCAAATTTTATGTCTCAAAATAAAGGTTAAGTACTCATATAATAGTCAAGAATCTTTTAGTTTATTAGATTTATTTCTAAAACGAAATAAGTAATTCATATATTCAATAACAACTTGTTTGAATTTTCAGAATAAGTTTTATTGTTTACAATCCAAGAGTTTTAGGACATAAAACCCAACAAACTCCCATTTGGACAAAAACTCCAGTGATAACAAATATATGAATACATAATGTTGAGTTTTTGAGTTTTACAAAGAAAAACAATAAACTAGGGCATCACATACCCATGGTTTACTTTTAGGTATCACATACCCATTGGTTTTTCTCCCACTTGCCCTAGGTTATAAACTTGTAGTCCTAGTCTTACTAGGAGATTCTCAAACATTTTAGCTGAGAGAATCGCTGTAAACACATTAGGACATAAAATCCAAGATAACTCGAGTATTAGGACATAAAATCCAACATAACCTATGGTCAAATGTCAATCAGTAGGATTGATAACTCTCCAAATGAGCTATCTCTCTCAGCTTAAATCATGTTAGCTTTCATGAATTTAATATTTATTTGAGTTCTTAGACAATTAGCAAGAAATTAACAAGCAAAACAGAGAAGTCGGGTAGCCACAGCCTAGGTCAAAAGTAGTATAAGCAACAAGTGCTATGGTGTTGCACAGTGGCGCCATAACGTTGCCCCTCCGTGCGGGTTCGTTCTGATGCATATGGTCATAGTGCTATAAGGCACTGTGGCATGAAATCGTTTATGAAGGCATAAGCACCACAACACTCCGTTGATTATTATAAACACCATATTCATTTTCGGGTTTTTGGATGGAATAGTGTGAGAGGGGGGTGCCCATTTCGAGCTATAGGCCTTTTTTTGAGTTCTTCTTCACCTTCTTTCCTTTTTCCTTAGTTTTAGGTTGTTTCTTTTGGATTGTAAATTGCTCGATGTTTACGAGCCTCAATTTTGTATTCTCAAGGCATGTAATCTTTGCTAGTTTCATTTACTTTATGGATTTAGATGAACCATTTTTACATTTCTCAGAGGATATGTTCTTAAATGTCTTTATTTCTATCTCTCTTGCATATTTATCTCTTGAATCAAGCTTTAACATGTTTCAATAATTAGGACTGACAAACCAATTATTTACACTTGCTAATAGCTAAAAACTTCACATCTAATATGTAATTGTTTGGTGTGAGTTGCTAAAGTAGCATGCTTTATCTCATGGGTGCATTTTTGTTTCCGCAGTAGTTTCGATAGTAATAAATGGTTATCTCTAGTAACTTAGAAATAAAGAATAATCACGTAGTTAATTGGCATTTTCATTAACAAATCGCCGTGACTTAGCCTTAGACCTTAATGCATGTGCTTAGGTAATTTAAGAATGCACTTCATTATTTATTAATTGACACATACTTTACTTAGGATGTGAGTCTTAATTAATAATTTCAGACGCTTAATGTTGGCTTTTCTACTTAAGTAGGCCATGTGCTTGAGTGATCGAGTTACATCCTAGGACCATAATTGTGAATTGGATGATTTCCTTTTCATGAACTAAATGCATTGTGTCACTTTACTTTCCAAAGGAGCAAGCACCTTTCTTTAACCCGTTTATCTTTCAATTATCAAGTTCACACACAATCCTCCTCCCATTTACCACTTTTGCTAAAACTGGATTTTGAGGAACTAATCTTTGCACTTTCCTGTGGTTTGGCTTAGTCTTGCCACTTGTATTACTTAGTAGTATAGATAGTAAAGAATTGACATTCTATAAATTTTATTTGATAGATGTAGTAAGGATTCGACACCTTCTTATGCGTCTACGATAATTCTCAATGAATCATTTTTAGAGACAGGAGAAAAAGTCTCCTTATAGTCAATATCATCTTTCTGAGTTTAAACTTTGGCAATGATTTGGCCTTGTGTTGCTTGATACTACCATTTAAGTCATGTTTGGTCTTAAAAACCCATTTACACCCAACTCTTTTATTTCATTTAGGCAATTCTATAGGGTCCCAAACCTCATCATAATCCAATGATTTTAACTCTTCTTTTATGGCATCTAACCATTTAATAGAATTGTCACTTTAAATGGCTTGTGAACATGCAACTGGATCATTATCAATACTTAAATCAAATTTTGTTTCATTTAAATAAACTACATAATCAGTAGAAATAGTTGATTTTCTTTGTCTTTCAGATATTTTTAATTAAATTTCTGGTATTTCCTTCAATTATAGGTTCATTCATCATAATATCATTATGTGGTGTTTTATCATTAATTTGTTCTTATTGATTGTTAACAGAATCTACAACTGCGTGAACAACAACTTGAATAGAAGTTATAAATGAATAACTTTCTACCTCAACTTCTTTAATTTTCACTTTATGTGATTCCAAACTCCTACGAATTTCGCCATTCTCAATGAATAATGAATGCATTTTCAATTTCCACTATTCTTGTACTATGACTAGGGCAATAAAGTCTATACCCTTTTGGTTTTTATGGATAACCAATGAAGAAGTCATTTGTTGTTCTTGAATCTAGGTTCTCTTTATGTGGATTATAAATTTTTACTTCTGCTTGGCAACCCCAAACATCCAAGTGCCTTAAATTGGGTTTTCTTCTTATCCATAGTTCAAAAGATATCTTTGAAACTGACTTATAGGATCTTTATTTAACAAGTATTGAGTGAGTTTTAAAGCATACATCCACAATGATATGAGTAAAGATGAATTAATTAACATACTCCTCACCATGTTCATTACTGTACGGTTATGTCTTTTGGCAACACCATTTTGTTTGGTGATCTTGGCATTGTATATTGAGCATATGTACCATGTCTTTCTTGGAATTTAGCAAATTGACCAAGACATTGTCGATTCTAATTGTCTCCTTTCTATCTAATTGTCTTTCAACTTCATTGATAACTATCTTTAAGACATCTATATTTTAAGATATTTTTATGCATTAAGTAAATATATCCATAACGTGAAAAATCATCAATAAATGTAATGAAATACTTTTCTCCACCAAAAGATGGAATATCAAAAGATCCACAAATATCATTGTGTATAATTTCAAGGAGGTGTAAGCTTTCTGTGACTATTTTATTGACTGTGTGTTTAATTGTTTTCTCTTAGTACAACCCACACAAATTCAAAGATTAGTGAAATCCAAAATTTAGAAAGATTATATATATATATATATATATATATATATATTATCAATCTTTCAATTCTTTCTTTGGATATACTCATGCATAGTATAAGAACAATCAAACTTAATGGTGATGAAGGTACTCATTAGTGTTCCAACAAGTGACTTATTAACCAACTCAGACTAAGAAATTTTTTTTCACAAGTTTCATAAATTCCTTAACATTTTCAGTTTTTGTAATTGTGTACATGATATGGTCTTCAACTGTCATTCACATAAACATTAGACTCAATCTTATTTGATCATTCCCAAACTTTATGGAAAGATCTTTCCTCAACACTTCCAATATTAGTAAGTGCAGTTGATTTCTCACTTAAGAGTGGCAAATCAATATTCAAAACGATTAGATGTGGCATCAAATTTTTTCGCACAAATCAGAAAAATTGAGTCCATTAAACTTGATCATAGATCTAGCTTGTGAATGAAGAGAAATGGAAGCAAATGCTGCAAATATAAAATAAATGTGCTCATACATTATTGTTTTTAAAAAAATAAACTTAAATATTTAGTGAAATTAAAAAAACATAAAACAAAAATTAAATATATATTGAAAATGCTCAAATTAGATACATTGGTTATCTTTGAATATACCAAAAATATCTAACCAAACACCTTAGTTAACCATGATAAGCTATAAATTATAAAACTCCTAATAAGCCTTTGGGCGATTCAACATGTTTTTATAATAATGAACATCAATATACTCATGATAAAATCTTATATTTCAAAATATCATTTCCTTCTTTAGTATCACATAAACATGAGTAATTGAATTAGCTTTAATCTGATATCTATAAGACTACTAATTTGGCAACTTTGGTGATTAACAAATTATTCATAACATAGACATCATAATAAAATAATCGCAAGTAATTTATCACTTCAATTGCACAAATAAATATAGGATTAATCCAATTGCGGTAATCGCATTACCAACCTCACCAGTGCACGCGAGCACACATAATGCATGCATGCACACACATAGATTGTCGATATATATTATTCCTTTTCCTCTTGAGTTAAAACATAATTTTCAGCAGAAACATAAAAAATATATAATAAATCATCAATTAAAAATCGTTTATTCTAAAACTCTGGCCCTAATACATGTAAATTTTAATTTGTATGATTATAAAAGAAAACCTTAATATTTTATAAAACAATAAAAGTCAAGATCTTCGAAATAGATTATTTTTTACACTAATGTGAGTTATAGTAACGTACCCTGATCCATGATAATATTTAGTAAGAGATTGCATTTTTCTCTCTAGGCCTTCCTTTAGAACTTAATTAGGTTTCTTGATGGAGAGAAAAGACGAATTACTTAATAAGGCGGAGAGATGACCTATCCCTATGGTTTTATCCTTATATAGACACCTTTCATCAGGGTGTTTAATTAGGGAATTATATTTTACTTAGTTTAGGAAATTATATTTTACTTAATTGACCCAATAAAATAATAATCTTAAGAGATAAAATAACAGATAATGTACGTGGGACACATTATTATAAATAAAATCAAATAGTACTGGGAAACTTGATCGTGTCCCAAAATCGATTTTCATAGAAAGATAAACTTTCCAGAGAACGAAAACCATTATGCATTAATAATTACAACTTGCTTTAACTCAAGAAAAAAGGAAATAGGATTTAGAAAAGCATACCCTTGAAGACACAATAAATTTCTTCATGAAATTCCCCTCCAAAATTGTTCAACACACGAACACTTTAAGCACCCAAATTGGATAGCACTAATTGGGAACCTTTGTATTCTCCTTTGGGGTGAGAATTGATAGGAGTTGGAGGCTCTGTGATTTATTTGGGAGAGGAAGAGAAAGTTTTGAGAGGAGAAGCCTTTTTTTCAGAAGAAAAACTCTTTCTGTCTCATATCTTCGTGATAACCAAGGGGAAGAAGATGATCAACCAACCACCAAATGCCTCCCACGATTTTTCATCGAGAGAATTAAGGCGAAGGAGTTATGTATAACTCCTTCATTTAATTTAAATTCAAAATTTAAATATAATTGAATTAAAATAAATTTTAATTTAATTAATAATATATTATTATATAATAACCACCTTACTATATAATACACATATTATAATATATGTTATATCTAATATGACATATAACCTATAGTTTGTAATTCTCTCATGAAATCTATAGTATTTTACATAAATCAAATTCATATTAAATTTAACCTATAATTTTTATATGAATCCAATTCATATATTTAATATTTGAATAATGTTCAAATATTTATTCCTCTCAAAATAAACTTTATGTTATAGTGTATCAAATACATTATATTAATTATATCATATGTAATTAATTCTCTCAATTAATTTGAACAATTCAAATTAACTTAAAATTAGTTTGATTCTCAATCATCACAGTTGAGCTACCGAGGGGACCTTATGGACCTATAGATTGAAGCTCCAATTGAAGCTCCAATGGTACTTGGATAATTAATTAAACTTTTTAATTAAATTACCTAACTTCCATTAACTGTCGGTGACTCCATTGAAGACTGACAGCTACACTATTCGCACTACATATATATTTATGTGTCCATTGAATATAACCAATCAATAGTGCATTGACCCTTTCAAATTGCTAATAAGTACAGATGATCTAAAATTACCGTTTTGCCCCTGAGTTACATCTAACTCCTTAACTATCACTGATCCCTCTAATGAACAATAAGTCATAGTCCAAATATGACCAAACCCTCTCAGGCCTGGAAAGGGTGTGACACCACATTGTTCAAACTTCGGAATTAATTCTTAAGGGAGCAATTTCTCTACTTACTCTAACTATAGAGAATGAGTGAACTTCTCTTGTGTAGCTGCATTCCCAGTTCCCCAATCAAATGAATAAAAAATAGTTGTAGGCATGTTGAGTCAGCGACATTGGCCATTCAAACCCATACACATCAAAGTACCATCTTCATAAGTAGGAGTTCACAACTCACTTAGGATTCAGGTCAAGTCACCTATGGTCATCCTGGTGAAATGTAAGTCTCTTCTATCAATGGTGTTATATAGTTAGACTAGTCATTTCATGGTCTAGTCTTATACAAACTATTTGTATAGAACACCCTCACTCTTATGTCTCCACATGAATGATTAGGACCAGATCATTTGTCGCACTTTACAACAATTGTAACATCTATAAAACACGTTATATTCATAGTGTCACCAAGATAAGGTATCCAGCCTTATTCATCTACTACAGACTGTTTAGGTTATCTCTTAAACATGATCCACCTGTATATCTCCACATACATGTTTAAGTTACAAAAGATAACCTTGAATCTTAGCTTATTGGTTTTCTAGGTTAATACTACTAAATGTCAAATAAAATTCCTCAGATTTTATTATATAAATAAATTGTTTGTACATTACAATTACAAACTACAAGACTCAAGAGATTTAGGACATCAACCCCAAAAATCTCCCACTTGCCCAAAAAGTAGTGAGGTGTTTATCATAAAAGTCAAACTAATATAAAAGTACACATAAAACAAGAAACTAAGGCATACAATACGCGCCCAGTACAAAATCTCTCACTTGCTCTATACTATATGTGGCATGTCTCGTAGTCCCATACTCTATAGGTGACCCTCAAATACCTAGGTGAAAGGGCCTTTGTAAATGGATCAGTAATGTTGTGTGCTGAAGCTATCTACGTGACGATCATGTCCCCTCGATGCACAATATCCAATATTAGATGATACTTCTACTTTATGTGCTTCCCATGCTTATGACTTTTGGATTCCCTGGAATTAGCCACAACATTTCTATTATCACAATAAAGGATGATGAACTTTGACATGTCTTGAACTACTTTCAGATTAGTTAAGAACTTTCTAAGCTAGACAACTTTTTTGGCAGCTTCACAAACTGCTACATACTCTGCCTCCATTGTAGAGTTAGCAATGCACCCTTACTTGGTGCTTCTCCAGACTACAACCCATTTGTTAGGAGTGAACGCTGATCTTGTAGATTTCCTGGAATCCTTATCAGTCTGAAAATAAGAGTCTATGTATCTTGTAAGGATCAAATCCCCAGACCCATACACGAGCATCCCTCGCTCTTCAAGGATACTTGAGGATAGTTTTAACGAAAATCTAGAGATCTAATCCTATATTTGACTATCCCCACTGCATAGTAGATGTCAGGTCTGGTCCAAAAAAGTTTTAAGTTGAAAACACTTTGAGAGGTCTAGGTGATGTGTCAAAACGATCGAGATTCATTAAGCTTCTAAATATATGCTTGAGGACAAACATCGTTTTAAATTAAGGGATGTGATAACTTGTAGAAATACAAGTTCTTCTATCTCTTTTATCGAAAACAATTAGGAAAAAGCGCTGAAAATGCGACAACTTAATGAAAAATTCATAGAGATAAGAACAACATGCGATCACACACTCATAAAGCCTATTTGCTTACAAAACGTTATAAATTATGCTTTGTTTCATGCAGAAAGTCTATTTTTGCGATCACATGGAAAGTCTTAATTATGCAAAAATGAGATCACGTAGTAAACCAATTCAGTAGATTCTTGCCATGGAAAGTGAAATGACATGAGTGACAGAAGTCAAATAAAAAAAAAGTTAGTAGCTGATAAGAAAGCTTCACGGTAGAACCAATGAACTTTTTGTTGGGGTTGTTGCCCTAAATCTCATAGGGTCCTATAGTTTGTATGTTTTGAAAAAAATTGTTGTTTTTTTAAAATAAAATATATGATAATTTATTCCATATTTTAGTTGCATTAACCACAAACCATTAAACTAACATCAAAGGTTAACTTGTAGTTTAAACATGTATGTAGAGACATATGGGTGGCTCATGTTTAAATGATAACCTAAATAGTCTGTAGTAGATGGATGAGGCTGAGTACCTTATCCTAGTGACACTACGAGTATGGCCTGCTTTCTAGGTGTTACAATTGTTGTAAAGTGCTACAAATGATCTGATCCTGATCATTCATGTATAGACATGTGAGTAAGGATATTCTATACAAAGGAGTTTGTATAAGACCAGACGAAATGCTTAGTCTCATTAAATAATGTCGTTCATAATAGAGACTTACATTTCACTAGGATGACCATAGGTAACATGACTTAAATCTTGAGTGAGTTGTGAACTCCTGCCTATGAGGGCGGTCCTTTGATTTGTATGGGTGAGAGTGGCCAGATCGTCGACTCAATAAGCCTACCATTTTGAGGACTCATCTAATTGGGGAGCTGGGAACACAATTACACAAGAAGGGATTCACTCCTCCCCATAAATTGCTCTCTTAAAGGCTGATGATAGGACTTGAACAATGTGGCGCCACACTTTTACCTAGCTCGAGAGTGATTTAGTCATAGTTGGACTATGATTTATTGTTTACTAGAGGAATCAGTGATACTTAAGGAGTAGAAATAACTACAGGGGCAAAATAGTATTTTTGGCCCAGCTGTACTTACGAGCAATTTGTGAAGGGTCATCATACTGTTGATTGGTTATATCCAATGGACACAAAAAAATATCTGTAGTGTGAATAGTACATTTGTAGGTCTTTAGTGAAGTGTTCAATAGTTAACGGATGGTGAATAATTTAATTATTCATATACCGTTGGAGATTCAAGCTACAGGTCCATGAAGTCCCCTTGGTAGCTCAATAGGATTAAATGAGAATAAGTTTTTGGATTAATTTGAATTGTTCAAATTAATAAAGGGATTTAATTATATATATGATATAATTAAATTATCTTAATTATATATGATATAATTATTATAATGTATTTGATACATTATAGCATTTGTGAGAGGAAATAAATATTTGAATAAGATTCTAGTATTAACTATATGAATTAGATTCATAAGTGTTAAATTTAATATAAATGTAATTTATACTAAATATCATATTAGAGAGAAAAGAAACTATAGATTATATTGTATATGATATAATATTAAAACTATGGGTTATACGTTATATATATTATATGATAAGTTAGTTATTATATATATATGTTTCTAATAAATTGATTTTATTATTTTATTTATTAAAATTAATTTATTTGAATTAGCTCCCTCTCTTCTTATTTCTCTCATGGGTGGTTGATGATATTTGAATTTTGAAAGGAGAGAGTCTCATTCTTCATTAAAAAAGAGACAAAAATGTTCTGTATATGAGAATTTTTTCTCAGAGAACAATCACAGTTCTTCCTCTCTCTCTCAATTCCTTCTCTCATTCCAAAATAGTCAGAACCCACCACTCCTGGGTTCTCTAATTGAGAATACCAAGGTTGCCATCGTGGTAGTACCCGTTTCTAGTTTGAGAGATTCTTGAAGATCTATCTTCAAAGTTAAGAGTTTCTAAAACCTTTTATTTTTTTTAAGCATGCTGTATTTTATGTACATGCATAATTTTTTTTTTTTTTTTTTTTTTGTAAAAAATTCATCTTATGAAAAATGGAAATTGGGACGATCCCGCTTTCGCTCAAGGTTCCCTTCAATGGGATCCTTCATTTCTAACACACAATAGACGGTGCATCAGGGTATGACATTTAATGTGTCTTATCAGCACAATCATTAGTGAGAGAAAAGAAAGGGGAGGAAAGGGAGAGAACCAAGACATTGGAAGAAACTCTGTGAAAATCCTTACTTCTCTTTCGAACCATTCGTGAACCTTAAGTGAGAGCTTAGGTTTTCCTTGGAAGCAGAAGAGGAGCATCGTCTTCAACACAATCTAAGCGAAGCAGTCGTTCAAAAGTTAGAGGAAGCAAGAGATTGTATACCACAACTTGACCTTCTTTCTCTATTTTTCATTTATCTTATTTATATTTGTATTGTGTAATGTTGAGAAACATCTTTTACCAATATGAATGCATATTTATCTCATCATTATCCATCTTTTTTATTGTCATCATGAGCTATGGGTTGAGAAGCATTTAGTTAACATGAACCAAGTAAAAACACAAAGTTATGCGTTCAACTTGTTTTATGCATGCTTATTGAATACCTGAACAAATCGAATGATTATTCCGAATAGATTTAACCTAGGTTTGGAAGAACTAAGGGTTTAGATTTCATAAAACAAGAAGAGAGCTCCTTTAGAAATAAAGAAATATCTCTTGTAATAAACACTCATCGCATGCATCTTAGAGATAGGATATTATGGCTCTGTGCACTGAAAGGTGTATGTTATAATTTCAAGTGATCTACTTGAACGCCTGATTTATGCATTTACTTAGGTATGTTCATGAATATTCTTCTCAATCCTACTTTTATCCATTAAAATTTAACACTCATCGCACAGAATGTCTCACATAGATTGTATTTTCCATCGCGTTTTTCATTTAACCAACCTTAGCGTTAGAATAGCATAAAGCAACCCATAACTCAATTACTAATTTAGACGCGATAGGATCAAAATAGTAATTTTCTACGCATACTTACAAAGCAATCGCTAAGTTCGACCCTGGACTCACCAGGACTCTAGCTGAAATTACACTTGGGTTCGACTAGGTAAAATAGTGCATTATAAATCAATATTTAGCATTCATTTCATCACATATTAAAAACGCATCAATCTACAAAATTTCAAACCGAATTGAAGTATATAGTGTTCCTTTTGAGATCGATAACTTTGATCCATTCATCTTTATCAACATCTTCCATTGATTTTTTGTAAAACAATGGACCCTCAACGTCACCATCAGATATGACAACTAAGGTTTTTGTTAAACCCATATAACCTATAGGCAGGTTTGCAACCCTCCTACTACGTCGAGGCTCCTTCAACAGTTGCGATGGATGTGACCTACTAGATGAACCTATATTTACAACTCTTTTCGATGTACTTGGCTCTTCAACAACTCTTGTTGAAGTTTCAGTTGTTTCGTTAAAATGTTCAGTTAGCACAATCCTATTTTGTGGTTTATGCTCCCTTATATGGTTTTCGTTGAAAAATGTGTCGTTTGTTGCCACAATTACTTTATTATCTTTAGGATCGTAGAAGTAACTATCTCTCGTTCCTTTGGGATAACCTATAAATATACACAAAATGAATGAGGTTCCAACTTCTTAGGATTAGCCTTAAGCACATGTAACAGAAAACCCCAGATCCTTAAATGGCACAAACTACCTTTACGACCATTCTTAACTCTAAAGGTATTCCAATAACACTTTTGGATGGAACACAATTCAAAATATAGGCTACAATTTGTACTGCATAACTCCAAAACTAGTCAGGAAAGGAAGCGTAACAAATCATAGACCAAACCATATCCAACAAGGTTCGATTTCTCTTTTATGACATACCATCTCTTCTAAGATGTATCAGATCCTGAGAGTTAGGATATAATTCCATGTTTTATCAAATAGTCTTAGAATTTCAAATCTATATACTCTCTACCTCGATCAGATCAAAATGTTTTAATCGTTTTAATTAATGCATTTTCAACTTCAGCCTTATACTCCTTAACCTTTTTAAGAGCTTCAGACTTATGTTACATTAAATAAACATATTCATACCTTGAATAATCATCAGTGAAGATAATGAAATATTCAAACTCTTATTTTTCCTTAACATTCATAGGACCACAGAGGTCCGAGTGTACAAGTTATAGGGGCTCTTTGACTATGTGATATTTTTTAGTAAAAGAACTCTTAGTCATTTTGCCTTCAAGGCATGATTCACATATAGGTAAAGAATTTTCTTTTAACTCACTTAGAAGTCTATTCTTAATCAATCTCTGAATTCTATTGAGATTTATGTGTCCTAACCTTAGGTGCCAAAGATGAACATTTTCTTTAGGAGAAATTTTGTCTTTTATTCTGAAGTACCGTAGTTTTAAACAGTTCAATAGTTTTTAGGGCCTTTGTTGCTAATGGCCTTAGCAAATATAGATTATTGTCTAGCTTAACAAAATAAATCTCAATATCATTTCTGCAAATAAACACTTTATTTACAAAAAAAAGATATAGTATATTGTTTTTCAAGTAAAAATTGTACAGAAATTAAGTTGTTTTTCAATCATGTACTATAAATATATTTTCATAAAATATAAAATTTATGTAAAGTAAGCATGTGTCCTCCTACTGCTTTTGTTGAGACGACGTGCCTAGTTCTAACACACATCATCATCTCACTAGTTGCCACCTACCGCCAGGAATTAATTCCTTGAAATGAAGAACAAATGTGGTGAGTGATGCCTGAATCTATTATCCAGGCAGAATCATCATTTTCTACTAAGTAAGATTCCAATACAAGTAAATCGTATTTACCTTGCTTGGCCTTCTTCTTCTCCGCTAAATATTTGGGACAATTCCTCTTCCAATGTCCCTGCTGGTTGCAATAGAAACATATTTCCTTTGTAATCTTGGCTTTTTTGCCCCTTAGGGCAACAGTTGGTGGGTTAGCCTTCCCTGACCTCCCTTCATCTTCCACTTTTTGGTGTCAAAAAAAGCGGGTACAAACTTAGACCCAAATGTCGAACCTCTGTAGAATTTCTTTGAATACAAGGAAAGCTTTGCGTCACTGTTTTATTCCTTGATTTTTATCAAGGATTGGTATGTTTATAGCTCGTTAAGTAAGGTGGTCAGGTTGTAGTCAATTCTGTTCATAACAACATTGCTATAGAACTGTAGGAAACTTTTAGGTAAAGTTTCCAAAGTGAAGCTAACTTGACTAGCTTCATCAATGATAGACTCATTCATCTCCATCACATTAAAGTGTAACATCATGTTCAGAACATGTTCTCGAACAGAGGCGCTCTTTAGCAATGGGCATTGAAGATGTATTTGAGCATATCATACCTGAGTTGGGTGGATGACTGTCCAAATATTCCCTTCAAAGACTCCATGATCTTACAAGCAGTGAACATGGGTTCATGCTTCTTAGCCAGGATCTTAGATAAGCTCACCAAAATGTACGTTCTGATCTTTTCATTTGTCCGGATCCATCACTCATATGTCTCCCAAACATTTTAGGTGGCATTAGCTGGTTGGACTTGAGAACATTCCTCAACTAGGACAAATTGTAGGTCATTGATGATTAGAATTGTATTGATTGTGTTTTTCTATGAGGCCTAGTTATCGTCATTTTGATTACTACTGAAATATACAATTTATTTATATTAGTTACCCAATTCATAACATAGACATCATAATAAAACAATCACAAGTAATTTATCACTTCAATTGCACAAATAAATATAGGATTAATCCAATTAAGAAATTTGCATTATCGATATCACCAGTGCACACGAATGCACATAATGCACGCACGCATGCACACATGTTGCAGTAGAATTAATATATATTATTCTTTTTCATCTTGAATTAAAACATAATTTTCAGCAGATACATAAAAGATATATAATAAATCATCAATGGAAAACCATCTGTTCTAAAACTCTGGCCCTAATACCATGTGTAAATTTTAACATGTATGATTATAATAGAAAACCGTAATATTGTATAAAATAATAAAAGTCAAGATCTTCGAAATAGATGATTTTTCACAATAATGTGAGTTAGAATAACTTACCCTAATCCATGATAATAGTTAGTAAGATATTGCATTTCTTTCTCTTGGCCTTCCTTCCTTTAGAACTTAATTAGATTTCTTGACAGAGAGAAAAGACAACTACTTAATAAGGTAGAGAGATGACCAATTCATATGCTTTTATCCTTATATAGACACCTTTCATAAGGATTCTAATTAGGAAATTATTTTTAATTTAATTGGCCCAATAAAACAATAACCTTAAAAGATAAAATAACAGATAATGTACATGGGACACATTAATTATAATATTAAATATAAATAAAATCTAATAGTTACTGTTTGGAAACTTAACAAGAAAATGAAGGTTTGAGAAAACCGCAATGGAATTGTGATCATGGCCCAAAATTGATTTTAATAATTATGCATTAATAATTACATCATGCTTTAACTCAAGAAAAGATGAAATAGGATTTAGAAAAGCATACCCTTGAAGACACAACAAATTTCTTCACTAAATTCCTCTCCAAAATTCTTCAACACACGAACACTTTAAACCCCCAAATTGGACAACCTTCGTATTCTCCTTTGGGATGAGAATTCACAAAAGTTATGGACTCTGGGCTCTGTGATTTATTTGGGAGAGGAACAAAAACTTGTGAGAGGAGAAACTATTTTCTTTTTTTTAGAGAAAATGATTTTTCAAGTGAAAAACTCTTTCTATCTCATCTCTTTGTCAGAAGCGAGGGGAAGAAGATGATTAACCAACCATCACATGCTTCCACGATTTTTCATTGAGAGAATTAAGGTGAGGGAGTTATGCATAACTCCCTCCTTTAATTTAAATTCAAAATTTAAATATAATTGAATTAAAATCAATTTTAATTTAATTACTAATATATAATTATATAATAACCACCTTACTATATAATACATATATTATACTATATGTTATATTAGTAATATTTAATATAACATATAACTTATAGTTTATATTATATCAGATATAATATAATCTATACTTTGTAAGTATCTCATTAAACCTATAGTATTTATATAAATCAAAGTCATATTTAATTAACCTATAGCTTTTACATGAAACTAATTCACTTATTTAATATTTGAATCATGTTAAAATATTTATTCCTCTCAAAAAAATTTTATATTATTATGTATCAAATACATTATACTAATTATATAATATATAGTTAATTCTCTTACTTCATTTTAACAATTCAAATTAACTTAAAATTAATTTAATTCTCAATCATCCCAGTTGAGGTACCAAGGGGACCTTCTAGACCTATAGATTGAAGCTCCAATGGTACTTAGATAATTAATTAAACTCTTTAATTAAATTATCCAACTTCCATTAACTTGCGGTCACGCCATTAAAACTGACAACTGCACTCTTCGCATTACATATATATTTCCATGTTCATTAGATATAACCAATCAACGGTGCATTTACCCTTTACAAATTGCTCATAAGTACAACTGAGCCAAAATTACCATTTTGCCCATGTAGTTACTGTTAGGGTTGATGTCCTAAATCCTTGTGTCCTGTAGTTTGTAAACAGATTGTATGAACGCTTGTGTTGTATAATATATGATATTTACTTCACATCTTTATTTTGCTCAGTTACATGTTTTATTTGCTTTACCAAAAACCAATAAATATAAAATCACTGGGTTATCTGTATGTTACTTAAACATGTATGTGGTGACATATAAGTGGATCATGTCTTGAGTGATAACCAAAATGGTTTGTAGTATATGGATATAGGAAGGAAACCTTGTCCTGATAACACTACGGATGCGACCCGCTTTGTGGAATGGTCACAAGTATTGTGACTTGTCACAGATGGTCTAATCCTGATCATTCGTGTAGGGGACATGAAAGCGGGAGCATCCTATATAAAGAGTTTGTATAAGACCTGACCATAAAGTATTAATGTCTCGTTATATAACACTGTTTATGATAGAGACTTCATTTTACTAGGATGACTATAGGTAACATGACCTCAATCCTGAGTGAGTTGGGAACTCCTGTCATTGAGGGCGATCCTTTGATTTGTATGGGTGTGAGTGTCCAGATCATCGATTCAAACCGACCATTTTGGGGATTCGTCTAATTTGGGAGCTGGGAACTCAGCTACACAAGATGAAATTCATTCCTTCCCCGAAGTAGGGGTAAGTAGATAGATAGCTCCCTTAAAGGCTGATTCCAAGGCTTGAACAATGTGGCGCTACACACATTCTCTTGGTCTGAGAGGTGTTCACACATAGTTGGGCTACGTTGTATTGTTCATTAGAGGAATCAGTGGTAGTTAAGGGGTGAGATATAACTACAGGGGCAAAACGGTAAATTAGCCCAGCTGTACTTACGAGCATGTGTGAAGGGTCATTGTACTCATGATTGGTTATATCCAATGGATACAAAAATATATCTATGGTAAGAAGAGTTCAGCTGTTGGTCTTTAATGGAATCTCTGACAGTTAACGGATGGTGGATCTCGTGGCTAAAGAATTTTGTCAGCTATTCACGTACCATTGGAGCTTCGAGCACAGGTCTATAAGGTCACCTAGGTAGCTTGGATAAAATCGAGAATCAGTGTTTGGGTCAGTTTGAAATATTCAAATTGACAAGAGAGAGTTCGATTATATATGATATAATTGAAATGGTTGATTATATGTGATATAATTGACTAAATGTATGAGATATATTATTTTGGAGGAATTTAGATAGAAATATGATTTATATCATGTGGAGGAGAAATTACTATAGTAGATATGTGTTATCAAACTACAGGGTAAGAATATAATATGATTATATTCATTAATTATTACATTGGTTAATTATATGATAATTGGCCTAAACCTTCTCTTGGACGTGTGTTAGTGGGAAAATATAAAGTCGGTTATTGTAACCGAAGAATAAAATGAAAATTGGTTTCATTTTGCAAAAGTTCTAAAAATTGGCAATCAGTATGAAAACATAAATAATCGCATAGTCGAGAGCCTATACGATATAGTTTTATCGTCTAAATGACCGCACGCTTGTCCTTAAATGATCGTTTAGCTTTCCTTAATGACCACATAGTGTGACGCATTTTCTAAAGGATCGTCTACTATTTACTAAACAATCGCTTAGTAAAACCTACACGATCGTGTAGATTCTTCTAAATGATAAGCACATAGTTATACGATAGCTCATTTTCTCTCCCCCTGTCTTATTGTCTACATGATTTTTTCTTTCTCTAACCTCTATAAAATTCACCAAAGACCACACTTTGGATTTTCACTCTGAGAATACCTAGGGCTCCATTTGATGGTGTCGTCCCTGCTACTGGTCACTTATTTGTGTTGCTGCCATTCGTGTAGACGATCGTACTGTTGCAACCGACTTGTTTACTGGGCGATAATGTACGTGTAGAGATTATTCCGCTGTGACAAAGTTCAACGCTTGAAGAGGGTCTTCAATTTTTATGCGAACTCTTTATTTTGTTTTTATTGTTCGAAGTATGCCGTTAATTAGTGTTATTTGCATAATTGTTTGATAGAATGTGTGTGTGGTAATTTCGGTCACAATGAAATCGGAAAGATCTGAACGTGCTCATGGATGCTCTTCGTTAAGAGTTCCTTCAGTTACATCTAACTCTTTAAGTACCAATGATCTCTCTAATGAACAATAAGTCATAATCCAAATATGACCAAACTTCTCTCAACCCAGGAGAGGGTGTGGCGCCACATTGTTCAAGCTTCGGAACCAGTTCTTAAGGGAGCAATTTCACTACTTACTTTAACTACATAGAGGAAGTGAATTCTTTCTTGTGTAACTGCATTCCCTACTCCCCAATTAGACGAATCCCTAAAATGGTAGGTATATTGAGTCGACGATACTAACCACTCTCACCCATGTAGATCAAAGGACTGTCTTAGACGAGTTCATAACTCATTCAGGTCGGGTCAAGTCACCTATGATCATCCTGATGAAATGTAGGTCTCTTCTATCAATGGTTTATATAGTAAGACTAGTCATTTCGTGGTTCGGTCTTATACATACTCTCTGTATAGAACACCATTGCTTTTATGTCTCCATATGATTGATCAGGATCATATTATTTGTAGCAATTTATAATGGTTGTAACATCTACAAAGCGGGCCGTATTTTTAGTGTCACCAGAATAAAGTACCCAGCCTTATTCATCTACTACAAACCATTTAGGTTATCTTTTAAACATGATCGACCTGTATGTCTCCACATGCATGTTTATGTTACAGAAGATAACTTTGGACCTTAATTTATTGGTTTTGTGGGTTAATTCTACTAAATATAAAATAAAATGCCTCAGATTTTATTAGATAAATATATTGTTTGTAAATTACAATTAAAAACTATAGGACCCACGAGATTTAGGGCATCAACACCAACAGAAAAGGGATATTAGAGGTGGAGGCAACAACAAACAATAAATAGTGGACCAACTTTAGGTAATTTTCTTGGGTTGGTGGATCTACTAAGAGGTTGGGTGGTGGACTAGAAAAAAATTTCAAAATATGACCTCTTTTGTGGTAATACTTGCACTTGCCCTTAATTGTAGGATAATTAAGAAATTTATTGTAATATAATTTGCAATTGTGTTGAAGAAAGATTCATAAAAAATAAAATTGCATGAGAACTGATGAAGAAATAGTTGGAATAGTTGAACCAACTAAACAATTGAATTGAACCGAATTCGTTTTTGTAAAAGTCTTGGAAGCTTGGAGTAGAAGTCTTGGAAGAGTATTTGTGTCTTCAAAGGTCTTCTGCCTTATAGGAGTGCAGCTTCAGAAGTCTTGGAAGCTTGAAGTAGAAGTCTTGGAAGAGTATTTGTATCTTCAAAGGTCTTCTGCCTTATAAGAGTGCAGCTTCATGAGTCTTGGAAGCTTGAAGTAGAAGTCTTGGAAGAGTATTTGTATCTTTAAAGGTCTTTTGCCTTATAGGAGTACAGCTTCAGGAGTCTTAGAAGCTTGAAGTAGAAGTCTTGGAAGAGTATTTGTATCTTCAAAGGTTTTCTGCCTTATAGGAGTGCAGCTTCAGAAGTCTTAGAAGCTTAAAGTAGAAGTCTTGGAAGAGTATTTGTGTCTTCAATGGTCTTCTGCCTAATAAGAGTGTAGCTTCAGAAGTCTTGGAAGCTTGAAGTAGAAGTCTTAGAAGAGTATTTGTGTCTTCAATGATCTTCTGCCTTATAAGAGTGTAGCTTCAAGAGTCTTGGAAGCTTGAAGTAGAAGTCTTGGAAGAGTATTTGAATCTTCAAAGGTCTTCTGCCTTATAGGAGTGCAGCTTCAGAAGTCTTGGAAGCTTTAAGTAGAAGTCTTGGAAGAGTATTTGTGTCTTCAAAGATCTTTTGCTTTATAGGAATGTAGCTTCAGGAGTCTTGGAAGCTTGAAGTAAAAGTCTTGGAAGAGTATTTGTGTCTTCAAAGGTCTTCTGTCTTATAGGAGTACAACTTCAGAAGTCTTGGAAGCTTGAAGTAGAAGTCTTGGAAGAGTATTTGTGTCTTCAAAGGTCTTTTGCCTTATAGGAGTGCAGCTTCAGGAGTCTTGGGAGTCTTCTGCTTGTTAGTGAATTCTCTTTGGGTCTTCTGAGTGTAGAAAATGTCCTTACAAATGAAAGAACTTCTCTATTTATAGAGTTCTCAGGTGGGCTTTGTAGGCTTGGTTGGTCCATGGGCCTGACCCTTGGGCCCAATTAGTTGGTTTTGGGTCTGATCTGGAATTTGGGTCCAATTCAACTTTTTTGTAGTTTGGGCTTTAAGCCCATATAGTAATATCAAATTGGAGCAATTTAATCTCATCTGATTCATCCGCGTGACGTCATCGAAACTTGTCTTCAATTCAATTTGGGACATGTGTCAACTTTTAAGGACCCAAAGTCAATGATTTAGAAATTCGTCGTTAATTTAGCAAACGACGTGGTGACTTTTGATTGGTCCAAAATTTCTCATTCAACAATACTCTTTTCGTTCTGGAATAATTTTGAAAAATATAAGTACATTTGATCACTGATATTTTAAATTGATCATTTTAATCTATAAATTTTTAAAAATAAGTTTAGAAGGTCAATTTTCTAAAAAAATATATTGAATTTTTTTAAAAAAATAGTTGCCACTTGATGGCTAAAATGGCAAGTAAAATTGGAGAAAAAATGTTTTTAACCTTTCCCTCTGCTCTCATCTTTCTCTTTCTCCTTCCTCCTATTTTCAAAATGAACAAAAGTTTCGTTAGAGGATTATTTGGATAAAAATTGACATAGACATGCAAAATATATATTTATTTCACAATTTTCTAACACTTTATCTCCTCTTTTCCCACGAGTTTTCTTTTCCTTTCTAAAAATGTGAATTTTTCTTTATACCCCTCTTTTTTTGCTTTTCATTTTACATATAATTTAATTTTGAATAAAGCTAATTAATATTAATTTAACAAAATTAATATAAATATTTATTTTAATAAATTAATAATAATCTATTAAAATATATTCAATTAAAAACTAGAATTAATTAAGTTTAGTTAGTACAAAAATTCATTCTTCAATAATAATAATTGATTACTTATTGTTATTTTTAATCAAACAAGTTATTTATTAAGATTAATTTTAATTTAATCATTCATTGTGAACATATTATCATTATTAATTGTTTAAAATAAGTTAATTATTTATTATGACTATTTTTTTTTACTTCATTCATTTTAACATATCATATTTATAAATTTTTTTTAGTATTATTTATTAATATTTTTCATTAACATATCACATTTTTATCTAGGGACCAAGAGAAAGAAAGGACGGGGGAATGTGGTAAATGTTGCTAGCCCCGCTGGGTAAATGGAGACTTACTTACTTCATTGCTTTCATGATTCCCTATAGGAAAATAAAATGAAGTTGAAGATGTACATAAGGTATTTCATTCTGTCACTTACTAGTACCATTTTTTATATAATAAATTGTTTATTAAAATACATTTAACTTAATTAATTAAAAATAATTAGGAATTATATTATAATTAATATGATACTATTAAATCTATTAATTGGTTAAATTTAATTATAAATTAATCCATTTTCAAATATTTATCATTAAATTAATTTTTAATTTTTAATTAATTTATTTTTATTAATATATTGAATGATATTTATTGTTTAATTAATTAATCTATTATACAAACATAACTTTTGTCCATAAAATTCTAATAGCATTTTTCATGCACAATTAGACACAGTATTCACTCTTGATTTGCAGACATTTTTTTATTCTTGACATCAATAAAACCTTAAACCAAATGGTTCCTAAAAGTAATATGAACCAAAATGAACATTTGAAAAGTATAGAAACTAAAATGATATGATAAGTCAAAAAAAACTACATGCATTACACGTGCTTCGTAACATTTAAAATAAAATATACATATATAAGTTACTCCAAAATAAAATGTACATTATATAAGTTAAAATAAGGGTCATACTTGATAATCGTTTTTTCTTTTAAAAAAATATTCATCTCACTCAAAACAAATTTGAATTAGTATATCTTTTATTTTATTTTTTTTTAAATTTTCAAATTAAAATTTTGGTCTATTAGTTTAAAATTTTGATAGTAAGAGAATAAACAAACTAATAATAATATTTGTATTTACAATCAGAAATTTTTAAAATAAAAACTAATCAATTTTATTAGTAATAAAAATCAATTTCTAATATATATGAAGTAAAAATGCATAGTAGCTGAAAAAATTTAGAATGTTTAAAAATAAAGGAAAATAATGACAATAATGATTAAAATATTTAAAAATATATTCTACAAAAAAAAAAATCCATTGAGAATTAGGAAGAGTAGGTTAACACAATTAAAACCTAAATAAAAAAAAAAGAAAAAAAAGAGAAGAGATACCTGATCGAAACTAGAGTTTTAATCTTGTTACTCCTTAATGTTGTTACTCCTTTTATTTAAGGTGAAATAGATATTAGTTAGAGATAAAATGTGATATTTTTTTAAAAATAATATTTATTTAATGCGAAATAGATATAAATTAGAGAAAAAATTTGATTTTTTAAAATTATTTTCTTTTATGTATGATTCCCAAAAAGATAAGGATAAAATTGAATGGATTTATTTAAACGTATGAATGCAAAAGATAGTATCAAATTTGTATGTTTTTCATTTTTTTCTTTTATTTAATTTTAAATTAGAGATAAATTCATTTTTTTATTTGTGAAAATTTTCCATAGAAAAATATAATAAAAAAGTTTTTAAATTTATTAATTATTTAACTTTTATAAATCTATTATGTAAATTTAAAAACAAAATATGAATAAAATATTTGAAATTAATTAATTACTTAGTTTTTTATAAATTAAATTACCTAATATAACCAACCAAAAGGGGTAAAAGGGAAAATAAAAAGTTTCTCCCATAACCCTATAGTAGATTATTCTTTTACTTTGTTATCTTGGCTTATATTTAATTACAGAATACATTCTAAATTTTACTAATAAAAATGTATCTACATTTTATAGCAACCAAATTTTTAACAATAAAATTTAGAAATATTTTGGAATAATATTTTAGTTTACTTGGAATAATAATAAGTGATTTTTTTTATAGAGTTTTTCAATATATTTTTATAAAAGTTTAATATAATTGTAAATATTGTTTTTTGTGTTTATTTTATCGATTATTATGTTATTATCATGATTTTTCTTCAAATAACATTATTATTTATTTTTTTTTTATGAAAATGATGTTCTTTTTCTCTTCGATATTTCTAAAATTTTTAATACTTATTATTGCATATTTTCTTTTAAATCTTCAAAATTGCTCCGTTTTATTTTTTTTATTATTTTTGTAACCCAAGTATTGTTTCAGAAGTTTTTAGATTGTTTTCCACAAGTGATTATTTAAGATCTTTTCCTAGAATTTTAGAAATATTTGAGTGTAGATTTTTTTAGATATTTAGGTGAGTGATCATAATTTGAAAGAATCCCAAACTAACTCTAAGGAAAAATGAAAATTTAATTAAAAAACTTTCTTTTTTTAAAAAGTATCCTATAAAGTATTTTAGAAATGGTGTTATATTCTCTCTTATTCTTGACTTGAAAAACTTTTCCTAAATTTTTGAAAATATTCTAATATAGTCAAATAAATAACTAACTTTCAATTTATTTTAGGGGATTGTAACTTCAAATATTGGACGAATGAGAGATAAAATAATACATTGCTTTATATTCTTTTTTCAAAGTAATTTTTTTTATAGCTGTTTGAACCCAAGATGGAATTTGGTGTTTTTAAATAGATATTGTAAAGTGTAAACATTTCCCCCATAAACAAATGATTAGGGGGTGTTCAAAAAACCCGATGATCCGAAAAAATCGATCAACCCAAATCCAACCATGCGGTTTGGGTTGGTTATCAACTCATTTGAGTTGGATTGAGTTCAAATAAATAAAAATTTTATTCGGTTGGTTTGGGTTGGTTCACGGCTTCACCTAAATAACTCAAACCAATCCAAATTTATTATTAACTTTAAAATACATTTTTTATTACTTATAACACAATTATTTATACATATATTGATTTTAATTTTATTTAATTCCAATATTTTTGAATAATTTATTCTTTAACAGCTCTAAAAAATAGTTTCTTTCTACCTTAAAAAGAAAATTTTCATTATATAAATTGAAATTGAGTTGTTAATTTTAATTCAATATATGAAAATAATTAAGTTAAATTTTTACATATTTACATTTTTCTTCGATTTTTACATATTTACATTTTTCTTCCTTTTAGAACAAAATTTTAAATAAATGATCAAATTAACCCAAATTAACCCAACCCAAATATTTTATGGTTGGGTTGGGTTCATTTCTTAATAAGGATTATTTGGCTTGAAGAAATTTACAACCCGAATAATTGGATTGAATCTAAAACGTCTTTCAATCCAACCCATGAACACCTCTACAAATGACTCTCGAATAGCAACTTTTTTTTTAAGAATATTTTATTTTCAAAGATGATATATAAAATAAAAAAAAAACACCACATATGCTCTGAACTCCCTCTGTGGCACCATGCCCCTGAAACAATTTTTTAATTTATTTTTATTACAACAACCCTTTTATTTGATCGAGGCATAAATAATAATAAGAGATCTGTCTTCATGCATCTGCCTTTTAATCATTCCCACGCAAATAAAATAAAATAAAATATATTAAAAAAGAAATAATAAAAATTTATCATATAACAAATTGATTGGACAATTTAGTGAGATAACCTAGAATATATCTAAGTATTTTTTTTAATAATAATAATAAATCACAACATTTCTATATATTATCGAAGAATGATTAATTACAGCCTAAGTTGTAATTAATCCCAGATTCATTATTCTTTTTTAAAAAAAAGATTTTTTTAATCATTTAAAAAGACAATTATCATGTGACAATTTAACTTTAAATTGGGTTGTGCACGAGATTATCAACCACGCATCAAAAGAGTTAGTTGCAGCAGCCTCAAATTATTCCCTCTTCTACACATATCAGCTCAAGCAAGAAATGGATTCAATGGCGGAGCAAACAACCCTTCCTTCCCCATCCAACGCTGCCGCCAAAGAACAACAACATTATGCTTACGCTGCACAGCTGGTTACTCTAACGGTGCTACCGATGACGCTCCAAGCAGTGTTCGAGCTCGGCGTGTTCGATATCTTGGCGAAGGCTGGGGATGGGGCAGAGCTCTCCGCGGAACAGATAGCTGGGGAGATAACAAATACGAACCCGGATGCGACGTCGATGATTGATCGGATGTTGAGGCTTCTAGCTAGCCACATGGTTGTGGGATGCTCTGTGGGGTTCGATGAAGATGGGAAAATGCAGAGACTTTATAGCCTTAATCCGGTTTCTAAGTATTATGTTCATAATGAAGATGGAGTCTCTGTGGCTTTTAATTTATCCTTGATTCAAGATAACGTCTTCCTTCGTAGCTGGTTTGTTCTCTTCTTTACATTTAATTTTTAGTATTCTTTTCCATTTCTACTTTTATTTTCTCTCTTTTCTATGTTTTTTTAATGGAACTAATCTTAAAAACCAAAAATTTTATCTGAAATAACTTAAGCATTTTTTGTCTTCCTATCTTTCTCCTCTCTTAATTTCGATCTATAACATTTTTCTAAAAAAATATTTATAGCATTTCGAATAGCATCTATTTTCGTGCATTTCACGAAATTGTCTAATCATAATTTGTTATGTGACAAATTCTTCTTATTCATTTTTCTGAAATATTTTTTTTTAAGTGAGTGATGAAAAAAGATGTATAAAGATGCATTTTAAGATGCACTTGAATATTACCATTTTTTTCCTCTTCCTCACTACTATCGTGATCTATTAGAATATATACTTATTATTGATACACTTCTATCGTGATCTATTAGAATATAGATAGACTTCTAGATACTTCTATCAATGTCTATTACTAATAGTAATCAAATTTTACATATAATTGTATTAAAGTTTATTAGTGACATACTTCTATATAAAAAAAAAAAGAAAGAAAGAAAGAAAGAAAGAAAAATAAAACAATCATATACTTATAATTCTATCAGTGATACTTCTATATAATGTTATTAGGGTCTATTAGCATAGTGCAGATTTTGGTTCTCTTTGACCTCTAATTATCAAGGTGACCGCATATAATTCAATTTTTGCATGAAAATTATATTTCTGGTTAACTTTTTAAAATCATACTACTTTAAATTAGTCTACTAATGATAGATAGTGATAATCTTATCAGTATTATTGGTGATATAAAGTGATAAACTTCTATTATTGTCTATCACGGATAGAAAGTGATATATTCATATCATTAATAGTCAATGATAGTCTTTTCTTTCATTGTCTGTCAGTGGTACGTAGAAAGTGAAATACTTCCATCACACTGATAGTATGTCATAGTCTTCTATCACATTGTTAGTATATGATAGTCTTCTATCACTGTTTATTAGTGATAGAAATTGAAATATTTTTATTGCTAATAGACACTAATAATCTGGTATCACTATATACTGGTTGTTGATACACAACGATAGTTCTATCGGTGTCTATTAGTGATAGAAAGTGATAGTCTTCTATTGGTCCATGAGTGATAGAAAGAGATAACATTCTATCATTGATAGTTGATGATAACTTCTATCACCACTATTATCAGTGAACAAAAGGAATATACTTATACTTCTATAATTGATAGTCAGTAATAGTCTTTCATCACTATTATCAGTGATAGAAAGTGATATAAGTACTTTTTTATTATAGTCAGTGATCGTCTTCTATCAATATCTATCAATGATGAAATATACCTGAAAATTATATTTCTTTATCAACTTCTTTAAATAGGTCTTACCACTAGTAACCATTTATTGTTTTTATCGCTGATATTAGATTCTATCGATAATGTAAGAAACACAACTATAAGACTATTACGAAAAAGACAATTTCTTGTCACTTGATTTTTTTGTTTTGCCTGCCAATATAAGACCTTCAGTTTGACTCGAATTTAAAAGCACTTCTGAGATAAGTAAGAACTATAACTAGCTTTATCCAAATCTTGTACTCTTGATGTAGTTTTATAATGCTAAGAAAAAAGGACACGATTTATCAAAATTTCAAATCCAAGACTTAAATTCCAAGATTAAAAATGCAGGAGTGAGCTGAAGAATGCAGTTATTGAAGGAGGAATTCCTTTCAAGAGGGCTCATGGAGTTCATGCCTTTGAATACTCTAGCTTAGATCCAAGATTTAACCAAGCTTTCAATGCTGCAATGAGAAATCACACCACCATGTTCATGAAAAAAATTGTCAAATCCTACAAAGGCTTTGCAAACCTCAAGCAACTAGTTGATGTTGGCGGTGGCCTTGGTGTAGGCCTTCAAATCATCACTTCCACATACCCTTCAATCAAAGGCATCAATTTCGACTTACCACATGTCATTCAGAATGCCCCATCTTATCCCGGTACGTGATCTTTCAACATTTTTAATAAATCTAACTTCTATACTTTTCAATGTTTTCACTGTCGTTATAGATCAAAGTAGATATATTAATGTTGATATGGAGATTTCTTGAGTGATGTTAAATTTAATAACACGTAAGTTCTATGTAGGACTGACTCTTTTTGTTATCTACTAGAACAATCTTACAGAGGTTTGAACACAGGATATCCTGAACGCCAACTTGCTCTAATACCATCTTAAATCACCAATTGATCTAAAAGTTTAAGCTAATATGTGAGGACAAATTTAACATTATATCATTAATACTCCTATTCACTTGTGGGATTGAAATACAAAGAAGATTCAACAAGTGGAAATCGACATTAAATGAGAAGGAAATATTGTTGGGGCTCGAACAAATGACCTCTCTGGACCACCGGTTTTGATACCATGTTAAATTTGATTGACCCAAAAGATTAAGCTAGTGGGTGAAGGTAAATTTGACATAATGTTAATATTATATAATTAGATTTACCTTTTCACATACAAAACTTAAGTTTTTGGGTCAATCAGTGATTTAAGATGGTATTAGGGTAGGTGGTTAAGGATGTCCTGTGTTTAAGCCCTGCATCCCCAATTAATATTCATTTTCACTTGATTGGCTTTTCTACATATTTCAAACCTACAAGTGCGGGGGAATGTTAGTGTTATGAAATCAATAATTAAAGAATACAAAAGAGCATAAAAAGAAATAGAGAAGATTGATATATTGATTTATGTGGTTCACTAACAATGGGTTAGCTATGTTCACGGGACAGAGGGAAAACAATATTATTAAAGAGAATGTTACCGAAAATAGAGAATCTGCCAACACTTATAGGGTTAGAATGTTTATATAGTGCACTTCTCTAAACCCTAAGTGGAGAAGGAAATATTTAAATAATTAAATATATCAAATACTAATTCTAATTAAGTGTAGGATTCAAGGGATTCCAACAAATCTCCATCTTGACTTGAAATCTCCTAAACCAATTCGAATTAGAATTCAAGACATTCCAACAAATCTTCACATTGACTTGAAATTTCTCACATATAATAGATGTATCTTGCCATATGTACTCAGACTTCTCCTTTATGCCTCAAAACAGCAGATCTTGACCGAAAAAGAAAATCCACAGATGTACCCAATGCAACATAAATATATTGCCAAACGTACTTAGACTTCTCCCTCAAACTCGAGATGACAAAATGACAAAAAACTTGAGTTTGCAAAGAAAAAACTTTTGAATCAAATCAACAGATTTGGATTGGAAACAGAATACCCACAAATGTACCAAATGCAACATAAATATATTGCCAAACATACTTAGACTTCTCCCTCAAACACAAGGTGGTGGAATGACGAACAACTTGAATTTGCTCAGAAAAAAACTTCTAAATCAAATCAGTAGATCTAGACTGCAAACAGAAAATCCACAGATGTACCAAATGTAACATAAATATATTGTCAAACGTACTAAGACTTCTACCTCAAACTCAAGGTGGTAGAATGACGAACAACTCGAGTTTGTGAAGAAAAAGAATTTCAAATCAAATTAGTAGATTTAGACCAGAAACGAAATCCTCATAGATGTACCAAATGCAACATAAATATATTGCCAAATGTACTTACACTTCTTTCTTAAACTCAACGTGGTAGAATGATGAACAACTTGAGTTTGTAAAGAAAAAACTTCTGAATAAAATCAGCAGATCTGGATTGAAAATAGAACACCCACAAATGTACCAAATGCGACATAAATATATTGTCAAACATATTTAGACTTCTTTCTTAAACTCAAGATGGTCGAATGACAAACAACTTGAGTTTGCAAAGAAAAGAACATGAATCAAATCAGCAGATCTAGACTGTAGATAGAAAACCCAAAGATATACCAAATGTAACATAAATATATTGTCAAACATACTCAGACTTCTCCCTCAAACTCAAGGTGGTAGAATGAGAAACAATTTGAGTTTGTAAAGAAAAAAACTTCTGAATCAAATCAACATATTTGGAATGGAAACAGAAAACCCACAGATATACCAAATGCAACATAAACTATTGCCAAACGTACTCGTACTTCTCCATCAAACTCAAGATTGTAGAATGATAAACAACTTGAGTTTGCAAACAAAGAACTTTCGAAACAAATCAACAGATCTAGATTGGAAACAAAAAAATCATAGATGTACCAAATGCAACATGAATATATTGCCAAACGTACTAAGACTTCTCCCTCGAACTCAAGATGGTAGAATGACGAACAACTTGAGTTTCCAAACAAAAATATATGAATCAAATCAGTAGATTTGGGATGGAATCAGAAATCCACAGATATACCAAATGCAACAGAAATATACTGGCAAACATACTTAGACTTCTCCTTCAAACTCAAAATGATAGAATGTTGAACAACTTAAGTTTTTAAGAGAAAACTTCCGTATCAAATCAGTAGATCTTGATTGGTTGAAACTCTAAGAATCGACAACTTTATTAAATTTGTCTCTGAAAAACTGAACTACACTGCAGTTTTATAGATTTTGTTCAGTAGCAACGAAGAATAAAATCTCAAGACGAGGATTTAACCATTTCAAACAAGCCTCTATGTGTCCCCAAAAGGCTGAAAAAAATTCAGCACGATTCAACAGCTTAAACTCCCACAATCGATAACTTTGTGAAAGTTGTCAATGAAAAATCAAACTACATTGCAATTTTATAGATTTTTTTCAGCAATGTCTATGGGAAAAACCAGTGCTCAAAACGATGGACAACGTTAGAGTCCAAAACGATGATCCAACCGTTCAAAACAAGTCCCAATGAATTCCTAATAGGCTGATCAAAATTCAGTATGCTCCAACAGTTGAGACTTCTGAAATTAATAATTTGGTGAAAGTTGTCTTTGAAAAACTAAACTACACTACAATTTTATAGATTTTGTTCAACAGGAATGACGAACAAAACCAGAACTTAAAACGATGATCCAACTATCCAAAATGAAACTCCTTCAATTGGCAACTTTGTAAAAGTTTTCCCTGAAAAAGCCAAACTACACTGTAGTTTTACATATTCTGTTTAGCAGCAATTATGGATAAAATCAAAGCAAGAGTGACAATCCAACCATTGAAAATGAGACCTTGTGTGTCCCCAATAGGCAAGCCAAATTTTAGCATGATCCAACGGTTGAAACTTTGACAATGACCAATTTTGTAGAATATGTCCTTGAAAATCGAACTGCACTGCGCTCCTGATAAATTGTTCGTTTTTTTACGTTCACGCCATACATTTTTAATTTTCGAACAATTTTAGAATTTCGAAAAATCCTAACAAGGCTCTAATACCAGTTTGTTACGGAATCAACAATTAAAGAATACAAAAAAATGTAAAAAGAAATAGAGAAGATCGACACACTGATTTACATGGTTTACTAAAAATGTATTAGCTACGTCCACGGGACAAAGAGAGAACAATATTACTAGAGAGAATGTTATAGAAAATATAGAATATGTCAATTATGCCTATAGAGTTAGAGAGTGTATATAGTGCACTTCTCTAAACCCTAAATGGAGATGGAAAAGATTTAATTAATTAAATATATCAAATACCAATTTTAATTAGGTGTAGGATTCAAGGAATTCCAATGGGAAATTTTGATTATGATTTGGCAGATGTAGAACATGTTGGAGGAGACATGTTTGAGAAAGTTCCAAAGGGAGATGCTATACTTATGAAGGTTAGTTTTGCTTGACTTTCTTGTGTCATATATACTATATACACACACATATTATTTGTTTGATTATATATATCATCTATCATGTTATTATACATATTTCTTAAATTATATAACCATCCAATTACAAGTACATTCCCAAACATGTGGTTTAATGAACCACACTTTCAATCGTACTAAATAAAATTGAGTTTAGTTGTAATAACTATGTATTTTTGAGAGGACAGTTAATTAAATTGAATATTTAACTACGATGTGAATTGTAACACACATACATAGTCAGGCTAGTCCTAAGCATTTAAGATTTGAATCGATTTTAGGATGATGAATCATATCGTATCACTGAACAAAAATTTTTAATCTTAACTTGAACATCTATGGTTATAGTGGATACTTCATGATTGGAGTGATGATCGGTGTGTGAAGTTGTTGAAAAATTGCTACGATGCAATCCCAGATGATGGAAAGGTAATCGTGGTGGACGCTGTGCATCCAACAGTGCCTGAAACCACAAGTGCAGCAAGAGCCGTTGCACAAGGCGATGTGCTTATGATGACTCAACTTCTAGGAGGGAGGGAGAGAACTCGCGATGAATTCAAGGCCATTGCTACTCAAGCTGGCTTTAAACGTGTCATTTTTCAGTCTAATGTATGCAATCTTTGGGTTATAGAGCTTTTTAAATTCATTATAACCCATTAAAGATCGATGATTTCTAATACTTTTTATGGCGTATTTGACGAATATTATTTTATAGGTATGAATATTAATTGCATTTGTATTTTGATATTTATGTCGGATAATTAAGTGGATGGAGATCATTAAATATTTGTCTTTTGTTACCAAAATAAATTTTATCTGACCGAATATGCATTTGGGAGATGTATTTTTTAACATTGATTTTGGATTATGTGATCCAAATGGTGAATTTTTTTAAAAATAGAGATTTTTATGTTGTTAGAATATTTCGATTTTGAATTTTAAAATTTAAAATAAAAATTAGATTAAAAAAGATAAAAACTTGAACATCTATTATTTCTTTATGTTATACACTCCATTCATATTTTGGCATTAGGAATGTATAATTAATCTAATATATTATAAATTATATAAGTTAAAATATCATTTTCACTTTATTATACTTTTAAATTTATTGAGTCTATGAACTTTCAAATATCCAATTTTAGATAGACTTTAAATTTAATCTTTCAAAGTTATTTTCTTATAGGAATATTTCTTCAAAATTTACAGTAAAAGAGTTGGTAAGTTATAGAATACCTTTTTGGTAAATCGGACCGTATAACAATAGACATTAAATTTAAAATTTATTGAAAGTTGGTTGATTAAATTGATATTTTGAAATGGTAAGCACAAAGTTCTACAAATCTCAAAGTGAAAGGACAACAATAATAGAGTATTAACTCTCTTTATATGTTTGATGGTTTATTTCTTTTATTTTCCTATTCTTTAGTCTGTTATTGGTTTTCTCATATGGGCTTTGCAGGTGTATCCTTCTTCCTCTTTATATATGTAGGTACTGTTGTCATTCAATACGTAGAGAATATTGATTCTATTTCATAATTTCTTATTTCCTCCTTTATATTCTTTGTGGTATCATAGTCCAGACTATTCTCTATTTCTTCTAATAGAGACTGGAGAATTTTCCTCTTTGTCTTCTGAGTGAATCTATCCCACACATCTACTCCTCTTTCAACACCAGTGGTTACTTCTCTTCAGTAGACTCCTATCTATACTGCTAGACCTCCAAATGTGCCGCTCCGTCAACCATAATTCTTCCAACCTCAGTTTTCCAACTTCCAAAATTATCCTCAACCTCCAATTTTATCCCCAAATGGCTCCTCTTGGTCACCTGTTCTTTACTCCTCCATATCCAACATATTCTCCTACGATCTGTAATGCTCCCACCTGTTCCCCAGCCACTGACGATTAAATTGAACGATACTAATTACCTTTTGTAGAAGACACAACTACTCAATGTTGTTATCGTCAATGGGCTTGAGGGATTCTTAGATGGTAGAGTTCTTTGTCCTCCTCAATTTCTTGATGCAAATCAAACTCAGGTAAGTGATGACTTTACTTACCTGAAATAGTTAAATAGGATCTTAGTGTCCTCGATTTACTCATCTTTGTCTGAAGAAAAAATGGGTGAAATAGTTTCTCCTCAATCTGCTCATGAAATTTGAGAGTGTCTTCGTCGTATGTATGATTCTAAAATGACTGCTAGAATTATTTGTCTTAAGGCCAAACTTTATAAAATTAGAAAAGATGGTCAATCTATTACTCATTATCTATCACATATTAAAGAAATTGTTGATCGGTTTGCTGTTGTTTGTACGAGGTTTTCGGAGAAACTTGTTTCGCGGAATTGAACATGTGTTGGTGTTGGTTTGATGCAATGTGGTTTGATTTCTAGTGCTTGATCCTCTGATTCTTTCTTAGTTGAATGTGTATGCTTGACTTGGGGAAGCGGTGCTCGTGATGTTCTTGAAGTTGAAGTCTTAAAAAAATCTTTGTATCTTTAAAACTTTAGCTTGAAGGAGTAGTTCGGTCTTTAGGAGTCAATGAGTCTTTTGAATGTAGAGGATTCTTTATAGGCTCTTTGGAATGAAGAATTCCCGACCCCCCCAAAATGAAGAAAACTCTTTTATTTATAGAATTCTCTGGTGGGTTTTATGGGCTTGGGCTCAGTTTGTCCATGGACCTAGCATAACAAATTGGACTTAGATTTTATTTAATATTGGGTCAAATTAAAACCATTCATGGACCCTATTTGACTTTAGCCCAAATAATAATGTCAAATTGGACCGAATTAATTTTATCTATTCAATGATCATGATGAAAACAAGCGATGTCATCAGGATTTGCCAACTTATGTATTCAATTTCTATTTAGGACACATGTTAACCTTTAATTGGATCCAAATTTGATGATTTGGTAATTTCGCCACTAATTTGAGAAATGATGTGACAATATGTGAGTAGTCCAAAATTTCTCATTCAAAAACAGGCATTGGAGAACCTATTTCTTATAGAGAGAAATTAGATTATATTATAGAAGGGCTAGGAGTCAAGTACAATGCATTCGTTACTTCAATTCAGAATTGGGCTAATGTTCCTTCTATAGAGGATGTTTGAAGCCTCCTATTGGCATGTAAGGCATGTCTTGAACAACAATCTTCTGTTGAACAGCTGAATTTGGCTCAAGCTCATTTTTCTAGTTTTTTCCTTCAACAAACTAACAAGAAGTCTCAATCTCCATTCCTTCCCACCCTCATTTTCCTTTCATGAAATCCTTTCCTAATTCTCCGTCACCAAATAATGTCCTTTGTGGTTTTGGCAAACCCTAATCCAATCCTTCCCTTTCTCGTTGGCCATCTAAACATCTTTCTCAAAAAGCTCAATGTCAAATCTTCATAAGCATGGACATAATGCTCGTGTGGTACCAGCTTCTTAAGGTAGCATTTCAATCCACCACTCATCAAGCTCACTTAAGCATGACTTCCTCTCAAGCCAACTTCCCTTCTAATGCATCATTTGCTTCTGATGTTGTGTCCCTTGCTCCCATTGAGATTTCTTATCTTGATGAAAGTTGGTTTTGAAGGAATGAAATTTCTTGTGGAAGCGTATGAACGCCGTATAATTTGAATTTAGTTTGTATAAAAAAATATGAGAGGAAAACGTGCATCAAAACTAGAATAAACATTTAACACTTAAGCATGTTTTCTACAGAGAATTGAAAGAGAGAAACTTACCCTTGATGGACCACAAAACTTCACGACAATCCCCTTCGAGATCATGGATGGTGCTGGTTTGGAATCACAGGAACACTTCCTCTAAGTTGGACACTATCAAGCAGAGACCTTGTTATTCTTAATGAACAAAGAAGATGGAAGCATGGGCTCCAAAAGAGTTTTTGGCAAAGGGAGTTTTCAAAGAGATTGGGAGAGTGAGAGAAGTATGAAAGATTTTCTTAAAAATTCTATTATGTGCTTTTCTCAACAACACAAATAAGGAAAGAGAGAGGGAGAGGGAGAGGAAGTTACGTTAATTCCCTCTTCATGATCTATTAAGGGATCAATTTATCTACTTTCTCTAATGACGGGAAGGAGTGAATTTCATCTTGTGTAGCTATGTTCCCAGCTCCCTATTTGAACAAATCCCGAAAATGGTAGGTATAGTGAGTCGACGAAATTGGCCACTCTCACCTATATAGATCAAAGGATTGTCCTCATAGATAGGAGTTTATAACCCACTGAAGATTAAGATCAAGATACCTATGGTCATCTTAGTGAAACGTTAGTTTCTTCAAGCCAATTCTCTGGTAAATACAACCCTTTTTCATCTCATTATTTCTTCGAATGTACTTGCAGTAGCATTCAAGTAATATTCCTTGATTCATCTGTTTATACTGCGATTTATAAAAGGCTTTTACACAAAGAAACAGTCTCTCCAACGTATAGATGGTTGGGAATTCACGTTCTCATCATCTTTGGGTAAAATCAAGTTTGCCGTGCAGACATTCATAAACTGCTCTGCCATAATTCTTAACGGATAATCCAAATTTTGGTTTAATAGTACATTTCGATAGAGGGTGACCATAATTGTTCAATTTATCTCTTTCAACATGGATACCATGAGGCAGGCCGTGGAAAGTTTTAACATAAGCAGTAGGGATTTGCAAATCCTCCAGATGTAGAGAACGCAGAGACTTGAATCCAAATGTATTACCCACAACAGAAGTCAACATGTTAGTTGAAGGAAATCGGACATGAGGATTTCCATGAGCAGCAAAATGATTGTTCCAAATTCCAATTGAAATTGAACACTAAGAATTATAGTCAAGAAATGGAAAGTTACAGTTCATGCCCAATACGAAATTACAACATGCTTTACAATAAGATCGAGGGATAAAGTATCATACCTTCAAAGACTCATGCTTCAAACTCCCTCGGTCATGAATGCTCGTTCAGCCTCCAAGACAGCAACATACGAATGCTCGAACACAACGATCGTAACACAGCATGATCAATCAGCAAACACGAACACAACAATCTATTGTATAGGTAAATCCTGCGATTGTTTGACTACGACCAGCTGAGTGAACTATCGTATAGTAATATTCCACAATCGTCTAGTCTCTCTTTGAACTATAATTAAGTAAATCCAATTCATTTGACAACAAACCGTGAGTTCCTTTTCCGAGAATAACAACTCTTCTAAATTTAGGGAAACATTTTTTCTTTTATCCCACGGTTACCATAAAACCACCAATAACCTCCTACTCAATCGGTTATTAGAGAAAAAGATATAATTATCCAATAATTAATATTATTATAAATATATATGATAACCAACTTACCATATTATATTTATAACCTATAGTTTTAATATTTCATCTCATGAAACATATAAACCATATCTCTTTTTCTATTTGATGGTACTTCATGTAAATCACATTTTATATTAATCCTCCACTTGATGTATCTCATATATCACACCGATCATATCATGTATATCGAATTTCCTTTTGTCAATTTGAACATTTCAAATCAACACCAAGAACTGATTCTCAACTTGAATCCATTGAGCTACCAAGGAGACCTTATGGACCTATAGCTTGAAGTTCCAACGGTATGTGAATAACTGACTAAACTCTTTAGTCATGGAATCTACCATCCGTTAACTGTCAGGCACTTCACTAAAGATCGACAATTGCAATTTCCTTATTACAGATATATTTTGTATTCATATCAATCAATCAACAATGCGATAATCCTTCACAGATTGCTCGTAAGTATAGCTGGGCCAATAATTGTTATGCCTTTGTAGTTATATCTAATTCCTTAAGTACCATTGATCCCTCTGATGAACATAAGTCATAGTCCTATTATGATTGAGTCATTTATGGAATCTAACGACAACTGTTGACAGAGACAGAGATCGGACAGGGATAGCGGTGACAATTAGAGTTAATAAGATAAAATCCTTCAACAAAAACTTCAACTACAACTACAAAATAAGTAAATTACTTGAAGGTCCAATTTGTTGTATTTGTTGTATTGTTACGGCAACAAAAGACTACAACTACAACTACAAAACAAGTATATTACGGCGACAAAAGACTACAACTACAAAACAAGTCAATAACACCAAGGTGCTAATTTGGCTTAAATTAGGAAATTACCTGAAGGTCCAATTTGTTGTACTTGTTGTATTGTTATTAACCCTCAACAAAAACTTCAACTACGAAACAAGTTAATAACACCAATTTGCTAAGCTCTAATCACCAAAAGGACAAAGCAACAAAAGAATTATGAAGTATAACAGTAGGACCACAAAACCAAACTCAACTACTAAAACATAAATGGGTTAGCTATAAGTAATAAAGACCAGAGTTATTCATCGGTTGGATTAGGTTGGATTAAAGCATATTTAGACCCAACTCAATTGTTCGTTAGTAAATTTTTTCAATCTAAACTCAATTGTTCGTTAGTAAATTTTTTCAATCTAATTAATTTTTATCGATAGTCTCGTCATTTATTAAACCGTTTATTCTAAAAGTAATTAAAATGTTAATATGTAAGAATTTTATTTAATCATTTTCATATGTTGAATGAAAATTAATAACTTAATTTCAATTTATATTGTAAAAATTTTCTTTTCAAAGTGCAAATTTTTTTTATAGAAAATTTTGGAGAATAAATTAACCAAAAAAATAATAAAATAAAATATAATAAAAAATATATATAAAAATAATTGTATTGTAAATCAAAACTACATACTTTTTAAAAACAATAATAATTTTGTGGTGGCTCGAATTGGTTTGGATTATTTTAAGTGAACCTATAAACCAACTCAACTCGTAAAATTTTCAATTATTTGAATCTAACCTAACTCAACCCAACTTAAATGAGTTGATAACCTAATCCATATAATACAAGTTGAGTTCGATTGATCTAATTTTCTGAATCGATGAAGTATTTTAAACACATGGCCATAGGTTTTATGTGTGGAGTTTGTAGATGATGATGGTTGCCTTAAAAAAAAAAATGGAAAAAAAAAAACGAATAGGTGGGAAGTCCACAATTGAATCTAGTTAAACGAAATCTATGCAAGTTTTGTTTTGTTTTTTTGTTTTTGTTTTTTTTAGAAAATAGATAGATCAATTTAAGAAAGTTTGGAATGACTTTTTACATACTTAAAAACATTTTTATTTACTTAAAAACAAAGTTTAGTTGTTCCAAATACTCTAAATCATTAAAAAAGAAAGTTTTAAATTTTCGATCACTAGATATTATGCTTGCAAACGATGTTTACACCTATAAAAGTTCTATACTCATACGAGGTTAATATCACATTCTGATTCAAAATTACTTTTAAACATCATGAGTCTGTTCAAGATAAGTTTTCATATATAGTTCTTAGAATTGATGAGGACTTTGGAAAGTTGTATTTTAATACCCTAACTCTGAAACTCAAAATTCTCTTGAATTTCAAACTTGTTCCAAAAATATATATCTTTGTGTTAAAACAAAGAATTTGTAATTAATATGATAAACTGATGTTTATAAATTAGAAGACAAACACATGATATTATCTATAATTATGTAGAAGATTAAAATTTTTTATCCTTTATATCATCTCAAAAGAGCATATAATTAAGATCATTGATAGTCAATTGTGAGTTTAGCTCAATAGTCATTGACATAATCTTCCTCTTTATAGGTTAAAGATGTTTGACGCTCTTCCTTGTGTTGTTGAACTCAACAATAAAATCATTGATTAACATAATTAACTTTTACATATATCACTTATCAAGCCAGTTTAAGTGAATAGTATTGTAAATGATTTGACGTATGTCTTTCTATTTTTGTTTATTAATCGTGGTGTCAATATCTGTTGGAATGCCTTCAAAATTCGTATTCAGTATATTTTATTTTATGTGGTTTTTTACGATTAAGACCCTAGGGTTTAGGGAAGTACACTATACAAACTCTTTAATCTTGGTGGCACCGTTTTGTATTTTTTTAAAACATTCTCTCTAATAAAAATTGTTCTTTGTCTATATTGTGGATGTAGCTAACATACTATTGATGAATCACGTATATCTGTGTGTCAATTTTTTCTATGTTTTTTTTTTTTTGTATGCATTAATTGTTGATTTCGTAATAATATGGATCTTAATTATTTTAACGAGAAAAACTTTTCGAAAATATATTTTAAATTTATCGAGAATGTAAATGCAACTTCTTAAATTCAAAACATAGAGGTTAAGGATATATTTTATATAATTTCTCTCCTTTAAAAATTAATTTTTTTTTTCTTTTTTTTTTAAAAAAAACCCACCACCTACCAGAGATTCTACAAGAAAAGAAGTGAAGAATTTTGAGGGTTAATATATATATAATGAGAACGTGGTATTAGGTGAGTTTCAGAGCTGCCATTGCGGCTTTAGTAGCCACTGTGTGTTTCACTCAGTGCTCTTTTTTTAAAAAAAAATTAATAATATCAATGAAAGTGGGGTTTCATAAGCCGACCCTTATCTTCACTTTCACTGTTTATTATTATTTTTTTTACTTTTTACTTTTTCTTTTCACATTTTTGTTTCAATAGTGTTGGCCGCTTTTCTCACCTGCCCGTGGTTGTTTTCACTTTTCAGTTAATGGGCAACATTAACCACTTCCATTCAACTACAAGTTTACTCTTAATCTCAACTGGTTTACTTTCGAGAAGAACTTTTTGAAAGATTCGTGAACATTCAAAGTTTGTGTCTATTTTTGTAAATTTAGAAAGAGTCATTTCGAGTGAATATTGGTAATGTAATACGAAAAAATAAAATCTTAAGGAGAAAATGGAGTTGAAATAACCATGCGATCTTTTATGAAAACAAATTTGTTGAATGAAATGACATATTGAAAAATATACTTGTTTTTTTTATGTCAAACAAAATTCGTCAAATATTAGAGACCAAGGTATACAGGTTGGATTAGGTTAAGTTACGGATCTTTTTGTATCAACCCAAAAGTTAATTAAACAATAAAATTGGAATTTCATGACATTTTACAATTGAACCTCGCTCGATGGTGTAGGAAATTGTCAGGCAAAGTAAGTACTCCTAATGGTCATATGGACTACCGTCAGGATAACTCTAATAAAAATCTCTCCTATCTTTTTTACAATTGAACCTAGCCCGATAATCAAGTAAATTGTTGGACGAAATAGGTACGCCCGACAATCTTTTGACAACCGTCGAGAAAACTCTAATAAAAATTTCTCAATTTTTTTTTTTTTTTTTTTTTTTACAATTGAATCATGCCCGATAGTGAAGGAAACCGTCGGACGATGTAGGTATGCCTAACAGTCATTTGGACAATAGTCGGGATAACTCTAATAAAAATCTTTCGAATATTTTTTACAATTGAACCTGGTCCAACGATCTAGAAAACCATGGAACTTAGTAGATATGCTTGACGGTAGTCCAAAAACTGTCGGGAGAGCTAACTTATCCCTATCCTTGTCAGATGCCTCTCGGAATATATATTATTTTTTTTTTGAGAAATAAGTTATCGAGGGATCTGTTGTCTTCTTTTCTTTATCGTTTTATTCTCATTTATTCCTTACACACTTGACACTTTCTTTTTTCTACATTTAGTATGCTTTTCATTGGAATTAAATAATTTTTTTTTTTCAAATTCTTCTGGTTAAACTTTTTTTTTTGTTTAAAAAAATTAAATTAACAATGAGATGTTAAAATTAATAGATAATTATTTTAAATGAAAAACAATTGAAAATATTTACAAATATCACTGTCATAGATGGTGAAATTTTGATATATTTATAAATAAATTGATTATTTTTTTATATTCGAAAACACCTCAAATTAAAATTTAAAATATTTAAATTTAAGACGTTTCAATCATTCAAATATAAATCTTAATTTTATTATAAACATAAAGTAAATATCTAAAAAGTTATGAATGTAATTTTTCAAACAACTGACGAGTGCAAAATATGTGTGTGGGGAGGGGATTATTTTTAAATATAAAAAAATAAATCAAAATATTTACCAAATATTGTAAAATTTTAGAATTATCAATGATAGACGCTGATAGAGAAGTTTACTAGTGTTTATCAGCATCTATAATTGATAATTCGAAAAATTTATTATATGTTGTAAATATTTTCAATAGTTTTACCATTTGAAATAATTTGTGTGCAAGTCTTATATTAATTTTAATAGATTTTAAGTAACACATTTCTGATTGCAAGCGTGTGTGTATATATGTGTATGCCCCTTTTAAATTTTTAAAACTACAAATTAAGGTAACCATTTTATTTATTATTTTTATTTTTTAAAATTAAGTTTATAGACATTGTTTTCACTTTCAAATTTCTTTCTTTATCATCTATTTTTTATCCGTAGTTTAAAAACTCGAGTCAAAGTTTTGGAAGCTAAAAAAAGTAGCTTTTAAAAAGAATTATTTTTGTTTTTGTAATTTTTCTAAGAATTCAATCATTGTACTTAAGAAAAATGAAAATTATCGTAAGAAATGGTGAGGAAATAGGCTTAATTTTCAAAAATAAAAAATAAAAAATGAAATTGTTACCAAACGGAACAAAATTTTTTATGTATTTGGGATAAAATAACAAAAGAAACAAAAAAAAAAATCAAATGGTTATTAAATAGGGTTAAAAAAATTTATATTATTTAATTTGTTTTATTAAATGATTACTTAAAACACTTTTTATGTATTTGAGCTAAAAAAACAGGGCAGCAGAAAAGTATTTGTGTATGATATTCATGAAAGCATTGCGTAGAGATTTCCATGTATGCTTGTAGTAAATGTTATGATTTTTTGCTACATTCATCCTCTAGTCATGAATAATGATAATTTGTTAACCGACTTTGATGAATCTTTTTTAGGAAGATATTTTAGTTTATGTTTATTTTTTATAATAAAAAATTTAGATTTATATTTGAGTGATCCAAAACCCTTAAATTTATAAAATTGTTAAAACAAAAAATTAATTTATTTTTTACCGTGAAATTAGACAACTAATTTAATATTTTATGTTCATTTAAATCTAAAAAAGTTTCACCATCTTAAATCTTTAAGAAAATCTAGAAAAACCTTATTTCATCCTAAAAGTAAACTGACTAGGAAATGAAAAAAGAAAAAGAAGGTATTATCTAAAATAAATGAAAAGAAAAGATGAAAATACAATTAAAGAAAAAAAGAGAGAGAACAAAAATCTTTTTATAACAAAAAAAAAAAAAAAAAAAAAGCAAACAGGGTGGGTTGTGACTTAAAAAATTTATAATTTGTGTTGAGTCTTTGAAGATGACACAACTCAAAGAAATATTAAAAAAGAGACCAATAAAATATGACCAATGATTAGGGGTAGGTTGTACCTAATTTCCCATTTAACCACTTTTATACATAGTAGAAAAAGATTTTTTTTAAAAAATAATTAAAAAAAAAAAAACACATGGAAGATTTTATTGGTACAATTTGGATTGCACAATAAAAAATAACTATATTTTTTAATTCTCTCAAAATTTTGCTAAATATTTTGGTAAGAGCTCTATAATGATAATTAATAATCTGTATTACAATGTGTCCAGTAGGTTTGTTTTGTAAGCAGATTTGAACTACAAATCTTATGATTACTTACTAACATATGCCAATTAAATTATGCTATTTTAATCAATGGTTAGAATTATGTGAGACAGTGAAATTTTATGATAATTAACATATGCCAATTAAAAAAAAAGGAAGGGACACACAAATTTACGTTATCCACTAACAATGTGTTAACTACGTCCAGAAGTAGAGAAAGAACAATTTTATTAAAGATACTATAAAAAAATATGGTCTTTAGTTATGAAAAATATTCGTTGTAAAATCTATTTTCCTGTGGCAAATATTATTTAGCAACGAAAAGCTTTCGTCACAATCATTCGTCTCTAAAGCCTAGTCAGTGAAAGGTTTTTGCAACGATCTTTAAAAAACGTCGCAAGATGCGACGAATTTATAAAACGTCAAATTCTTGTTGTAACGAACAATAAAAAGTCACAATATACAACATTTTGTCAAAACATCGCAATATGCAACGTTTATCAAATTATGACGTTTTATTTATTTGTTGCATTATGCTACATTTCTGTTTTTAGTATAATAATCTTGTGATGTCTTATGTTTCATTACAAATTTTAATAATATTTTAAAAAGAACTATTATTCTTTACAGACATTTTTTAAAAACATTATCCCTGGTAGCAAACATTTGTGGTACACCTTATATACAAATCACGAAATTAAACAAATATGCACTAAATATTGTACATAAGATCAATATATATGTAAAATCTTTAATATCTGCTACAACAGAAGTAAGTTTCCAACATAAGGTTTGAATATTATCAACTACAAGTTCAGTTTAATCTAAAATGTATTCTTCCAGAAAGATTGAAAATTCTCACCAACAAATGAGGCTTTAGTCTTGCATACATAATTATACACATATTAAATTAGTTTTAAATATAAGTCAAATATTCTCAAACATATCCAGTGTTAAATATTAAACTTAACATGTTCACCCGATCAACATAAAAAGATTAATCACTTTTTTTTTATTATCAAATATAAATTACTCTTAATACACATAATTCTCATAAAACTCAAGTCAAATACGAAATATAATTATCATAACTATCACACACACTATTTTCACATAAATAATTATAAAACATTCAATAGCTACATCGTTAGTAATAATCATTATCCACATGTTAAAACTAACTAATTTGACAAAAGATAAACATAAATTGAAACTAATAAAATTACCTTAGAAATGAACTTCATCTAGTGAATCTTCTTAGAATTTCACTCATTGATTCTTTTGTTTTTTTGGTGTTGTAACTCAAGTTTTTGACGTTGAAAAAAGTACATCAAATAGAAACTTATCATAAACTTATTTAAAGTAGACAAGAAAATATAAAAAAATATATATAACTTTCAACATTTCATATCAATAAAATTAATGTAATACATTCAACACAATAGAAGGATCTATAAACTTTTAAAGGAGCTTAACTAAGAACAAAATCAACCATCTCAATTTGAAATCACACAAATGAAGCAATCTTTTAATGTTCAATAGGTTAGTAGTAGACCATTAATGACTTCCAAATCACACAAACTTTAATCACACAATGACAAACTTTGAGCACACAAAGCAACTTCCAAAAGGCACTTCAAAGTTCAAACACACACAATATAACTATACAACCACTCTCTAAATTACTTTTTTAAATACATAATCAACGTAGATATCCTATGCAAAAACATTAAAAGGGCACGTCAAATTTCATCATGCTAATCAAACGTCTCTAAATGAGTTTGAATCACATAAATAGCATCAAAATGACTATTTAAATTTTTCAATAAACAAAGTTTCAACTACAAATTATAAAGCAAGAATGCTAAAAGAAATACTACAAAAATCTACCTACCTTCGACAAGCTTAACCAAGAAGAAAATCAACGTACAAATAGAATATTCGGACAGAAGAAACAAATGTGTATAAATGAATAATCATAAAGTTCAACTATGAGACCAAGATCAAATTTTGTTTTTTAACTTCAAAAGTTCAATAACATACCACTAATCACACAATAAGATAAAGAAAACAATGTTCACATATAAACAAACATCAAAACAAAATTTGAACACACAAAACATCATGCTTTAATCAAATAATAAATTAAAAATTCAATCACATAAATATATCAAACCACACAGTAATAGACAAATACTCTATAAATCATAGTTTAAGAAATAATATAAACTTAATCACAAACATACTCCCAAATCACAATTTCCAAAACACACTCTAAGATGAAAGATCTCCATTTGACTCCAAAATATGTTCTAAGAGTTTGAAGTATTCCAATCAAATCCTAAAAGCTCTCTAAGATGCATATGAGCTTCCGCTTAACTCCTAAATGCATTCTAGGGCTTGACAACATTGATCAACTCCTTTGAACTCTTAATTAATAACTCATTTTTTCTCCCCTCCACCATTTTCGGTACTGGTTCGATTAACTTCCCCTTTTATTTCCAAAAGGAAGTAAATAATGTTCATTTACTTTAACAATTTCTTCCTAAAAAATGAGAGGAAGTTTATATAGAAATTTCATCTATCAAAAGGAAAATTAAAGTTTGAATGAGGAAGCAAACTAAGGAAAAAAATACATAAGAAATCTTGAATCTTGAAGAAAAAACTCACTTTGTACATAAAAACAAAAAAATGCTTATTCTGAAAATCGAACTCAACATAATAGAACATCCTTGCCCTAGAAACCAAACACCCCTTTGTCCCAAGTTCAGACAAACCACGCTTCCTAATTGATTTGGGACGATCGATGCTTTCTCTCCAACTTCAGATGAACAAAACAAGAGCTTCCTCCCTGATTTCAAGCGAACAACGCAACTCCTTGCTTCAGACAAGAACGGAGGATTATAGGGAATGGGGAAAAACTTAAACCCTCAAGTGAATGTATTAGAGCGAGGAAAAAAAAAGATCTTGTGACTAAACCCTAATTCATCACATACCCAAGGCTAGTGACTAAAATTTATTTCGTCACAAACCCTACAATCAAGCGCCAAAACTCCCACCCAACTAATTGAGCATGCGACTAAAGCTTAATTTGTCACAATATACCCTCCACCGAAATAAGTTTTCATTGCAACCTACAACGTATTATATCGTCATCACAAGCTCAACTGGAACAGATTAATATTTCGTCGCGTAGAAGCTGTGACAATTGAGGTTAGTTGTCACAAGCTTGAAAATTATCATTCTTTCATCACAAGGTTAGAGACGAAAATTATATTTCGTCACTAAATATGTGAGGATATAAAAATAATTGCTAAAAGTTCATCGCCAAAAGTCATATATTTTGTAGGGAGAAAATGTTACAATTTATAGAACAAATGGTGCCTCTAGGGTTAGAAATTTTATATAGTGCACTTCACTAAACCCTCGTATTAGATTGTTTGAAGCACCAAATAATAGACTCAAGGCATTCCAACCATTAGTAGAATATTAATTGGGGTATTTTTATCATAGCATAAATAATAAATTCAATAAAAATATAAGTTTAGTCATTTTTGTAAAATCATATTATTTGTCATTTTTCCAATACTAATACTTAAATTGTTAAATTATACAAAATACCTTTAAACTTTGTAATTTATGTCAACTGTTAGTGTTTTGTTTTAAAACTACTGTTAAACTTTTAAAATTTTTTAAAAATATATACCCTTAAACTTAAAAATAAAAATTAAAAAATATCCTTACTATTAGTATATGAACACAAACCGATAATACTCGTTTAGAAAATACCCTTGAACTTTCAAAAGAAAAATTAATATATAATATTAGGAGCCATTTGGATAGCAGATATTGTTTCACGTGTATAGATATTAAATATTTAGGATTTGAATATCTGGGTTTTAAATGTTTGTGATAATTTATGTCTGTATTTGGATATATACAGGATAATTATTGTTGGAAGTTAAATTTATGTATTCAATTTACCGATCTTGTATATTGAAACCAAAATTAAATAATTACTTAATTACATGTAAGAGACCAATTAATAGAGTCATTAATTAATTTAGCATTATTTAATTTGTTGTTATATTGATTAATTATTTAATCAATAAAAATAAAAATAAAATGAATACTTTTATTTGAACACAATTAAATTATTTAAATTAATTACTAAAAATAATTTAATCAGAATAGTGATAAAATAGTTAAGTTAGCATAAATATTAATGGTAAAAGTATTAGTTTAAATTTATTAAGTATAAATAATATATTTATATTTAATATAATAAAAATAAGAAATAATTTATATTAATTTATTAATTAATTAGACTATATTTTTATTTTTAATTTCTTAGGCATAAAACTATCACAATTATACGAGTATTAAAAAACTCATAGTCTTGAATTTTAAAAAGTAAAATTCTATGAAACAAACAAGGATCTTAAATTTCTGCCTAAAATCCCATAAAAAAATCAGTAAAATAAAACACCTAAAAAAAGTTAAAAGTTGCTCTTACCATCAATATAGTAATCAATTTATTTGAAGTTTTTTTGTGTTAAAAAAGAACCAGATTTAAAATAAGTTTATATATATATATATATATATTTCTCCATATAGATACTCTTATTTTTCTCTCATTTGTCCAATTCTTACCTCAATTTTATCATAACAAGATATGAACCAAAACTCAAGTTAAAACATAAAATCCAACAAAGTTCCAAAATAAAAACCTATCCAACAAAGTTTCAAAATAAAAACCTTTCCTTAAAATTTATTAACACGATAAATAGTCAAATACAAAAAATTGTCTAATATTTGGTTGTACACACTCAACAACTAAGGTACAACCTTGTTAAAACATATAGTTAGTCCTCAAGTCCTTTTAATGCTTCCGTTATTCTCTTTCTTTTTGTTATAATATATATACATTAGCTAAAGGAGGAAATTTTTTGAATGAGATTAACAATTGGTCAAACATGCAGTTAACAAGAAGAAGAGTAAGAGTAGAGTGATAGGCCACAAATTGAAGGAGAGAGAGAAAATGAAAGAGATGAGATGAGATGTAGGTAAATGGTAAGAATATTTTTATTTTTATTTTGTTAAGATAAGGCTTCTAATGCAACTTTTGAAATTTTAATGGTATTTTGGCAATGCGGTATTAACAGTTTTTGTTCAAATATTAACAGTAAAAGTATTTTCTAATATCTCTGAGTTCAAATTGTATTTTGAAAAAGTTCAAGTGTATTTTTGAAACAAAATACTAAAGACTTTCATTAAAAACTAATGGTAAAGGTATTTTTTTAAATTATTTTTTAATGTTTAAGGTTAAAAATAGTGAAAATAGAAAATGATATCCCACAAATTGAAGTAGGACGACAGAAAGAGGAAATGAAAGAGAGATGAGATGAGGTGTAGGTAAATGGTAAGAAAATTTTTATTTATATTTCGTTAAAGTAAGGGGTGCTAATGCAACTTTTGAAATTTTTATGGTATTTTGATAACAAAGTTTTAACAATTTTTGTCCATATATTAACAATAAAAGTATTTCTTTTAACATTTCTTGAAGTTCAAAGGGTACTTTGAAAAACTTTTAAAAGTTCATGTGTATTTTTGAAACAAAACACTTCAGGATTTTCATAACAAAACTAATGGCAAGGTATTTTTTTAATTCTTTTTTAAAGTTTAAGGTTATTTTTTTTTAACTATACAAACCTTTTTAAATATACTTATTCTTCAAGTTGGCCGTTGGAAAACATGCAGGATATGTACGCTCTCTCTATAAGTACAAACTCTCTCTACAAGTATAAATTCCTAGGAGAAATCACCCACTCACAAATTGTTCAATGGGTTGACAAACAAAAGTATAAGGGAAGTGTGGAGTTGGGTGAATGAGAAATTTTAGACCACATTTCGAAAATTAATGGCAAAATTATAAATGATTAAATTTGAAACTAATTAAAGATTGACATGTGTCTCAAATTGAAATTGAAGACATAAATTGACAAATCTCGGTGATGTGTTTTCCTTATAACCATTCGAATAAAATAATTTGGTCTAATTTGATATTAGTATTTAAGCTAAAGTTCAATTGAGTCCAAAAATAGGCTTAATTTGACTCAAATGCAAATTAAGTTCCAAATCTGTTAGTTGGACATAAGGGTCAGATCCATGGACTAACTAAGTTCAAACCCACAAAGCCCACCTTAGAACTCCATAAATAGAGGAGTTCTCCTTCATTTGAAGGGAACATAAATTTTACACTAAGAGATCCTAGAGAGAATTCTTCCTACAATCAGAAGACTCCTTGAGCTCTTGAAAACTGAATCACACTGGAAAACTATAATCCTTTGAAGATACAAATGTTCTTCCAAAGCTTCAACTTCAAGAACATCCATGCAGTATGGTCAAATCAAATGTACACATTTAACATCTAGAACAAGTTGCAAAGCCCTCAAGATAGATCAAAATTCAAGAACAAGTTGCAAAATCCTCGAGACAAATCAATGTTTGAGAACAAGCTAGCTGCGAAGCTCTCGAGACAAATCAACATCGAGAACAAGTTGCAATATTTGTGTGAACAGGTGGATCATATTTATGTGATAACTTAAATAGTTTATAGTAGATGGATAAGGTTGGATACCTTATCCTGGTGACATTATGAATACAACTCACTTTGTAGTTGTTACAATATTTGTATAGTTCTACAAATAATCTGATCCTCATCATTCATGTAAAGACATGTGAGCGTGGGTGTTCTATACAAAGAGTTTGTATAAAATCGGACTATGAAATGAATAGTGTATATATAACAATGAATCCTGCTATTTTGGGGTGAACTCAAAGAGTGAACTCAAGGTGGTTCTTTGATCTGAATGCGTGAGAGTGGCCAGTTTCACTGACTCAATATGCTTGCTATTTTGGGGATTCATCTGATTAGATAGTTGAGAATACAACTACACAAGAAGAAATTCACTCATTCTTTATAGTTAGAGTAAGTAGAGAAATTGCTCTCTTAAGGGCTGATTTTAGGGCTTGAACAATGTGACACCACACTCTCTTCGGGCCCAAGAGAGGTTCAGTCATAGTTGGACTATGACAAAACGGTAATTTTGGCTCAACTGTACTAAAGAGCAATTTGTGGAGAGTCAATGTACCGTTAATTAGTTGTAGTGCAACGAGTGCAACTATCGATATTTAGTGGAGTGACCGCAGTTAATGGAAGTTGGTTAATTTAATTAAATAGTTTAATTAATTGGTCAATAGGTCCCCTCGTTAGCTCAATTGGAACTAATGAGAGTCGAACTAATTTTGGATTAATTTTAATTGTTCAAATTAATAAAGGAAATTAATTATATGAGATATAATTAATATAATATATATGATATATTAAAATATAAAGTTTTATTTGAGAGGAAATAAATATTTGATTATGATTCAAATACTAATTTTATGGATGTGATTCATATATAAACTATAGGTTATATTATATTTGATATAATATAAACTATAGGTTATGTTTTATATTTGATATGACATAAAATTTGTTTTATACATACATACATATATACAAACACACACACATATATATACATATTAAAGTAGTTAATATATATTTATATATATTTAATTTAATTCCCTTTTTAATTTAAATTAAATAATTGGGAGAGAGTTATTGTAACTCTCTCAGCCCACTCTCTTAGATAAAGAACGTGAGAGTTGGTTTAACGTTAAGAAAAATACAAGAGAAGGATACAGTTTTTTGTTTGATTAAGGTATCTCAAGATCCCTCTATGTGTGAATTCTCTTTGAGGCCACACACTCGTTGAAAAGCATGTTGTACTCTCTACGTTGAGTCTTCAAGGTAAGTTGTGATTCTCCCTTCGTTGAAATGCATGTTGTATGTATGAATGTTTATCATATGTTTCCTTCATCTCTGATTTGGTATTATTCTATAAAATTAAATTAAGAGACATGATGTTTTTCATGCTTCCACTTCGGTTTTCAAAATCTTCAGGTTCTTCTTCGAGATATGTCTTACTAACTTATTCTCAGGGCTCTGATACCATGTTTCATTGTAGTCAATTGAATAATTTCTATTGTCTTGTAATGAGATTTACACAAGGGATTTAAACATAATTGAGAGAAATATAAAACAAAAATCATAGGCTAATTTGTCGCCTAAATTTGAAAAATCTATAGTATAGCAAAGAAGCACAGTTTAAGGTAATCATTACATTAGCAAATGAAATTAACATTTTAAGGTAATCATTACAATATTATTAGAGAAAATATTATAGAAAATAGAGAATCTGCCAACGCCTATAGGATTAGAATGTTTATATAGTGCACTTCTCTAAACTTCTTAGTGGAGAAGGAAAAGATTTAAATAATTAAATATATCAAATACCAATTCTAATTAGGTGTAGGATTCGAGGCATTCTAACAAATCTCCATCTTGACTTGAAATTTCCTAAACCAATTCTGATTAGGATTCAAGGCATTCCAATAAATCTCCTCATTGACTTGAAATCTCCTAAACCAATTCGGATTAGAATTCAAGACATTCCAACAAATCTTCACATTGACTTGAAATATCTCACAAATAATAGATGTATCTTGCCAGATGTACTCAAACTTCTTCCTTACGCCTCAAAATAGCAGATCTTGACCGAAAAAAGAAAATCCACAGATGTACCCAATGCAACATAAATATATTGTCAATTGTACTTAGACTTCTCCCTCAAACTCAAGGTGACAGAATGATAAACAACTTGAGTTTGCTAAGAAAAAAACTTTTGAATCAAATCATTAGATCTGGATTGGAAACAAAATACCCACAAATGTACCAAATGCAACATAAATATATTGCCAAACATACTTAGACTTCTCCCTCAAACACAAGGTGGTGAAATGAAGAACAACTTGAGTTTGCAAAGAAAAAAACTTCTAAATCAAATCAGTGGGTCTAGACTGCAAACAAGAAATCCACAGATGTATCAAATGTAACATAAATATAGTGTCAAACGTACTAAGACTTCTCCCTCAAACTCAAGGTGGTAGAATCGCGAACAACTTGAGTTTGTGAAGAAAAGAAATTCCGAATCAAATCAGTCTTTCTCCTCTCTTAATTTCGATCTATAACATTTTTCTAAAAAAATATTTATAGCATTTCGAATAGCATCTATCTTCGTGCATTCCACGAAATTGTCTAATCATAATTTGTTATGTGACAAATTCTTCTTATTCATTTTTCTGAAATATTTTTTTTTAAATGAGTGATGAAAAAAGATGTATAAAGATGCATTTTAAGATGCACTTGAATATTACCATTTTTTTCCTCTTCCTCACTACTATCGTGATCTATTAGAATATATACTTATTATTGATACACTTCTATCGTGATCTATTAGAATATAGATAGACTTCTAGATACTTCTATCAATGTCTATTACTAATAGTAATCAAATTTTACGTATAATTGTATTAAAGTTTATTAGTGACATACTTCTATATAAAAAAAAAAAAAAAAAGAAAGAAAGAAAAATAAAACAATCATATACTTATAATTCTATGAGTGATACTTCTATATAATGTTATTAGGGTCTATTAGCATAGTGCAGGTTTTGGTTCTCTTTGACCTCTAATTATCAAGGTGACCGCATATAATTCAATTTTTGCATGAAAATTATATTTCTGGTTAACTTTTTAAAATCATACTACTTTAAATTAGTCTACTAATGATAGATAGTGATAATCTTATCAGTATTATTGGTGATATAAAGTGATAAACTTCTATTATTATCTATCACGGATAGAAAGTGATATATTCATATCATTAATAGTCAATGATAGTCTTTTCTTTCATTGTCTGTCAGTGGTACGTAGAAAGTAAAATACTTCCATCACACTGATAGTATGTGATAGTCTTCTATCACATTGTTAGTATATGATAGTCTTCTATCACTGTTTATTGGTGATAGAAAGTGATATATTGCTATTGCTAATAGACACTAATAATCTTGTATCACTATATAATGGTTGCTGATACACAACGATAGTTTTATCGGTGTCTATTAGTGATAGAAAGTGATAGTCTTCTATTGGTCCATGAGTGATAGAAAAAGATAACATTCTATCACTGATAGTTGATGATAATCTTCTATCACCACTATTATCAGTGAACAAAAGTAATATACTTATACTTCTATAATTGATAGTCAGTAATAGTCTTTCATCACTACTATCAGTGATAGAAAGTGATATAGGTAGTTTTTTATTATAGTCAGTGATCGTCTTCTATCAATATCTATCAATGATGAAATATACCTGAAAATTATATTTCTTTATCAACTTCTTTAAATAGGTCTTACCACTAGTAACCATTTATTTTTTTTATCGCTGATATTAGACTATTGATAACGTAAGAAACACAACTATAAGACTATTATGAAAAAGACAATTTCTTGTCACTTGATTTTTTTGTTTTGCCTCCCAATATAAGACCTTCAGTTTGACTCGAATTTAAAAGCACTTCTGAGATAAGTAAGAACTGTAACAAACATTTTAGCTTTATCCAAATCTTGTACTCTTGATGTAGTTTTATAATGCTAAGAAAAAAGGACACGATTTATTAAAATTTCAAACCCAAAACCTAAATTCCAAGATTAAAAATGCAGGAGTGAGCTGAAGAATGCAGTTATTGAAGGAGGAATTCCTTTCAAAAGGGCTCATGGAGTTCATGCCTTTGAATACTCTAGCTTAGATCCTGGATTTAACCAAGCTTTCAATGCTACAATGAGAAATCACACCACCATGTTCATGAAAAAAATTGTCAAATCCTACAAAGGCTTTGCAAACCTCAAGCAACTAGTTGATGTTGGCGGTGGCCTTGGTGTAGGCCTTCAAATCATCACTTCCACATACCCTTCAATCAAAGGCATCAATTTCGACTTACCACATGTCATTCAGAATGCCCCATCTTACCCCGGTACATGATCTTTCAACATTTTTAATAAATCTTTCTATACTTTTCAATGTTTTCACTGTCGTTATAGATCAAAGTAGATATATTAATGTTGATATGGAGATTTCTTGAGTGATGTTAAATTTAACAACGCGTAAGTTCTATGTAGGACGATTCTTTTTGTTATCTACTAGAATAATATTACAGAGGTTTGAACATAAGACATCCTGAACGCTAACCTGCTCTAATACCATCTTAAGTCATCAATTGATCTAAAAGTTTAAGCTAATGGGTGATGACAAATTTAACATTATATTATTAAGACTCCTATTCACTTGTGGGATTGAAATATGAAGAAGATTCAACAAGTGAAAATCGACATTAAATGAGAAGGAAATAACATTGTTGGGGCTCGAACAAATGACCTCTCTGGACCACCTGTGATTTGATTGACCCAAAAGATTAATTTAGTGGGTGAAGGTAAATTTGACATAATGTTAATATTATATAATTAGATTTACCTTTTCACATACAAAACTTAAGTTTTTGGGTCAATTAGTGATTTAAGATGGTATTAGGGTAGGTTAGTTAAGGATGTTCTGTGTTTAAGCCCTACATCCCCAATTAATATTCATTCACTTGATTGGCTTTTCTACATATTTCAAACCTACAAATGCGGGGGAATATTAGTGTTATGAAATCAGTAATTAAAGAATACAAAAGAGCATAAAAAGAAATAAAGAAGATTGATATACTGATTTATGTGGTTCACTAACAATGTGTTAGCTATGTTTACGAGATAGAGGGAAAACAATATTATTAAAGGGAATGTTACCGAAAATAGAGAATCTGTCAACACTTATAGGGTTAGAATGTTTATATAGTGCACTTCTCTAAACCCTAAGTGGAGAAGGAAACATTTAAATAATTAAATATATCAACTACTAATTCTAATTAGGTATAGGATTCAAGGCATTCCAACAAATCTCCATCTTGACTTGAAATATCCTAAACCAATTCAGAGTAGAATTCAAGACATTGCAACAAATTTTCACATTGATTTGAAATTTCTCACAAATAATAGATGTATCTTGCCAGATGTACTCAGACTTCTCCCTCATGCCTCAAAATAGCAGATCTTGACCGAAAAAGAAAATCCACAGATGTACCCAATGCAACATAAATATATTGTCAAACGTACTTAGACTTCCCCTTCAAACTCGAGGTGACAAGATGACAAAAAACTTGAGTTTGCAAAGAAAAAACTTTTGAATCAAATCAACAGATTTGGATTGGAAACAGAATACCCACAAATGTACCAATGCAACATAAATACATTGCCAAACATACTTAGACTTCTCCTTCAAACACAAGGTGATGGAATGACGAACAACTTGAGTTTGCTCAGAAAATGGATCTAGACTGCAAACAGAAAATCTACAGGTGTACCAAATGTAACATAAATATATTGTCAAATGTACTAAGACTTCTACCTCAAACTCAAGGTGGTAGAATGACGAACAACTCGTGTTTGTGAAGAAAAAGAATTTCGAATCAAATTAGTAGATTTAGACCAGAAACGAAATCCTCATAGATGTACCAAATGCAACTTAAATATATTGCCAAACGTACTTACACTTCTTCCTTAAACTCAAGGTGGTAGAATGATGAACAATTTGAGTTTGTAAAGAAAAAACTTCTGAATCAAATCAGCAGATCTGGATTGGAAATAGAACACCCACAAATGTACCAAATTCATATTTAGACTTCTTTCTTAAACTCAAGGTGGTCGAATGACGAACAACTTGAGTTTGCGAAGAAAAGAACCTGAATCAAATCAACGGATCTAGACTGCAGACAGAAAACCCAAAGATATACCAAGTATAACATAAATATATTGTCAAACATACTCAGACTTCTCCCTCAAACTCAAGGTGGTAGAATGAGAAACAACTTGAGTTTGTAAAGAAAAAAATTATGAATCAAATCAACATATTTGAAATGGAAACAGAAAACCCACAGATATACCAAATGCAACATAAATATATTGCCAAACGTACTGAAACTTCTCCATCAAACTCAAGATGGTAGAATGATAAACAACTTGAGTTTGCGAATAAAAAACTTTCGAAACAAATCAACAGATCTAGATTGAAAACAAAAAAAATCATAGATGTACCAGATGCAACATGAATATATTGCCAAATGTACTAAGACTTCTCCCTCGAACTCAAGATGGTAGAATGACGAACAACTTGAGTTTCCAAACAAAAACATATGAATCAAATCAGCAGATCTGGGCTGGAATCAGAAATCTACAGATATACCAAATGCGACATAAATATACTGGCAAACATACTTAGACTTCTCTTTCAAACTCAAAATTATAGAATGTTGAACAACTTAAGTTTTTAAGAGAAAACTTCCGTATCAAATCAATAGATCTTGATTGGTTGAAACTCCAAGAATCGACAACTTTGTGAAATTTGTCTTTGAAAAGCTGAACTACACTGCAGTTTTATAGATTTTGTTCAGTAGCAACGAAGAATAAAATCTCAAGACGAGAATTTAACCATTTCAAACGAGACTCTATGTGTCCCCAAAAGGCTGAAAAAAATTCAGCACGATCCAACAGTTTAAACTCCCACAATCTATAACTTTGTGAAAGTTGTCAATGAAAAATCGAACTACATTGCAATTTTATAGTTTTTTTCAGCAATGTCTGTGGGCAAAACCAAAGCTCAAAATGATGATCCATTCGATCAAAACGAGGCTCAATGAGTCCCCAAAAGGCTCATAAAAATTCAGCACTTTCCAACCGTTGAAACTTTGGCAATCAACAACTTTGCGAAAGCTGTCTCTGAAAAGCTGAACTATACTGTAGTTTTATAGATTATGTTCAGTAGCAACGATGGACAACATCAGAGTCCAAAACGATGATCCAAACGTTCAAAACAAGTCCCAATGAATTCCTAATAGGCTGATCAAAATTCAGTATGCTCCAACAGTTGAGACTTCTGAAATTAATAATTTGGTGAAAGTTGTCTTTGAAAAACCAAACTACACTACAGTTTTATAGTTTTGTTCAACAGGAATGATGAACAAAACCAGAACTTAAAACGATGATCCAACTGTCCAAAATGAAACTCTAGGTTTCCCCAACAAGCTGACCGAAATTCAGCACGATCCAACAGTTGAAACTCCTTCAATTGGCAACTTTGTAAACGTTTTCCCTGAAAAAGCCAAACTACACTGTAGTTTTACATATTCGGTTTAGCAGCAATTATGGATAAAATCAAAGCACAGAGTGACAATCCAACCATTGAAAATGAGATCTTGTGTGCCCCCAATAGGCGAGCCAAATTTTAGCATGATCCAATGGTTGAAACTTCGGCAATGACCAATTTTGTAGAATATGTCCTTGAAAAATCGAACAATTTTAGAATTTCGAAAAATCCTAACAAGGCTCTGATAACAGTTTGTTACAGAATCAACAATTAAATAATACAAAAGAATGTAAAAAGAAATAGAGAAGATCGACACACTGATTTACATGGTTTACTAAAAATGTATTAGCTACGTCCACGGGATAGAGGGAGAACAATATTACTAGAGAGAATGTTATAGAGAATATAGAATATGTCAATTATGCCTATAGAGTTATAGAGTGTAGTGCACTTCTCTAAACCCTAAGTGGAGAAGGAAAAGATTTAATTAATTAAATATATCAAATACCAATTTTAATTAGGTGTAGGATTCAAGGAATTCCAACAAATCTCCATCTTGACTTGAAATCTTCTAAACCAATTCTAATTAGGATTCAAAGCATTCTAGTAGTTAGATATTATAATTAAATTTTTTTTCACCCATTAGCTTAAGCTTTTGGGTCAATTGGTGATTTAGATGGTAATATACTAGAGTAGTTGTGGTTTAGGATGTTCTGTGTTCAAACTCTTACAATATTGTTTCTTCTCTAATTAATATTCATTTCCTCTTTTTAGACATTCTCAATATTTCAAGTCCATAAGTGAGGGGGAGTGTTAGTGATATACAATTAACTTTATCTTCACCCACTTGCTTAAGCTTTTGAGTTAATCGATGATTTAAGAATGAATTTTGGAAATATGTGTTCACATATTATATTTTGTTGCATGAAAATTATTATTATTAGTTTAACCTATTTTGATAAAAAAAAAAAAAAAAAAAAACTTTGAGTAATTGAATTTAAAATTTATTAAAAGTATAAAAATTAAAATTGGACATTTGGAAATATAAGAACTAAAATGTTAAAAATAGCAATGTTGAATTTAAAGGATATGTTGTAAAAAGGAAAGAATGTAAGAGGGAAATTTTGATTATGATTTGGCAGGTGTAGAACATGTTGGAGGAGACATGTTTGAGAAAGTTCCAAAGGGAGATGCTATTTTTACGAAGGTTAGTTTTGCTTGACTTTGTTGCGTCATATATACTATATACACACACATATTATTTGTTTGATTATATATATCATCTATCATGTTATTATACATATTTCTTAAATTATATAACCATCCAATTACAAGTACATTCCCAAACATGTGGTTTAATGAACCACACTTTCAATCGTACTAAATAAAATTGAGTTTAGTTTATTAACTACGTATTTTTGAGAGGATAGTTGACTAAATTGAATATTTAACTACGATGTAAATTGTAACACAGCATACATAGTCAGGTTAGCCCTAAGCATTTTGGATTCGAATCGACTTTAGGATGATGAATCATATCGTATCATTGAACAAAAATTTTTAATCTTAACTTGAACATCTATGGTTATAGTGGATACTTCATGATTGGAGTGACGATCGGTGTGTGAAGTTGTTGAAAAATTGCTACGATGCAATCCCAGATGATGGAAAGGTAATCGTAGTGGACGCTGTGCATCCAACAGTGCCTGAAACCACAAGTGTAGCAAGAGTCGTGGCACAAGGCGATGTGCTTATGATGACTCAACTTATAGGAGGGAAGGAGAGAACTCGTGATGAATTCAAGGCCATTGCTACTCAAGCTGGCTTTAAACATGTCATTTTTCAGTCTTATTTATGCAATCTTTGGGTTATAGAGCTTTTTAAATTCATTATATCCCATTAAAGATCGATGATTTCTAATACTTTTTATGGCGTATTTGACGAATATTATTTTATAGGTATGGATATTAATTGCGTTTGTATTTTGATATTTATGTCGGATAATTAAGTGGATGGAGATCATTAAATATTTGTCTTTTGTTAGCAAAATAAATTTTATCTGACCGAATATGCATTTGGGAAATGTATTTTTTAAAATTGATTTTGGATTATGTGATCCAAATGGTGAATTTTTTTTAAAATAAAGATTTTTATGTTGTTAGAATATTTCGATTTCGAATTTTAAAATTTGAAATAAAAATTATATTAAAAAAGATAAAAACTTGAACATCTATTGTTTCTGTACGTTATACACTCCATTCATATTTTGGCATTAGGAATGTATAATTAATCTAATATATTATAAATTATATAAGTTAAAATATCATTAATTTTATTGAGTTTATTGAGTCCATGAAGTTTCAAATATCCAATTTTAGATAGGCTTTAAATTTAATCTTTCAAAGTTAATTTTTTTTATTGAAATTATTTAAATAATTACGATAATTTTCATTCCAGAAAATATATTATATGAATATTTCTTCAAAATTTACAGTAAAAGAGTTCGTAAATTATATAATACTTTTTTGGTAAATCTAACCGTATAGCAATAGACATTAAATTTAAAATTTATTGAAAGTTCGTTGATTAAATTGATATTTTCAAACGGTAAGCACAAAGTTCTACAAATCTCAAAGTGAAAGGACAACAATAATAGAGTATTAACTCTCCTTATATGTTTGATGGTTTATTTCTCTTATTTTCCTATTCTTTATTCTGTTATTGGTTTTCTAATATGGGCTTCGCAGGTGTATCCTTTTTCCTCTTTATATATTTAGGTACTGTAGTCATTCAATACGTAGAGAATATTGATTCTATTTCATAATTTCTTATTCCCTCATTTATATTCTTTGTGGTATCATAGTCCAGACTACTCTCTATTTCTTCTTCTTAATCGATTAATAGATAATAGAGACTGGAGAATTTTCCTCTTTGTCTTCTGAGTGAATCTATCCCACACATCTACTCCTCTTTCAACACCAGTGGTTACTTCTCTTCAGTAGACTCCTATCTATACTGCTAGACCTCCAAATGTGCCACTCCGTCAACCATAATTCTTCCAACCTCAGTTTTCCAACTTCCAAAATTATCCTCAACCTCCAATTTTATCCCCAAATGGCTCCTCTTAGTCACCTGTTATTTACTCCTCCATATCCAACATATCCTCCAAGATAGCAACATACGAATGCTAAGAAGTACAGTCAAGAAACGAAAAGTTACAGGTCATGCCCAATACGAAATTACAGCATGCTTTACAATAAGATCGAGGGATAAAGTATCATACCTTTAAAGACTCATGCTTCAAACTCCCTTGGTCATGAATGCTCGTTCAGCCTCCAAGATAGCAACATACGAATGCTCGAACACAACGACCGTAACACAACACGATCAATCATCAAACACGAACACAACAATCTCCAAGATCATGAACCCAACGAACGACCTCCAAAACCTCGACTCAATCGAGTTGAGTGAGGACACCATCACAATGGTTACCTTGGTATTCTCGGTGTGAGAATTCAGAAGGGTGGACTCTGTTTGGACTTGGTTATAGGAAGAGACCGGAGGAATAACAATCATGTAGACGATTGAGCAAGTGGGAGATGATATGAGTCTATCGTATAGATGAATGCTCAATCGTTTAGAAGAAGGTAGCCTATTGTTTAGGTAAAGCCCTACGATTGTTTGACTTTGACCAGCTGAGTGAACTATTGCATAGTAATATTCCACGATCGTCTAGTCTCTCTTTGAACTATAATTTAGTAAATCCAATTCATTTGACAACAAACCATGAGTTCCTTTTCCGAGAATAACAACTCTTCTAAATTTAGGGAAACATTTTTTCTTTTATCCCACGGTTACCATAAAACCACCAATAACCTCCTACTCAATCGGTTATTAGAGAAAAAGATATAATTATCCAATAATTAATATTATTATAAATATATATGATAACCAACTTACCATTAATATTATTATAAATATATATAATAACCAACCTACCATATAAATATATATGATAACCAACTTACCATAGTATGGTAAGTTGGTTATCATATATATTTATAACCTATAGTTTTAATATTTCATCTCATGAAACATAATCTCTTTTTCTATTTGATGGTACTTCATGTAAATCACATTTTATATTAATCCTCCACTTGATATATCTCATATATCACACCGATCATATCATGTATATCGAATTTCCTTTTGTCAATTTGAACATTTCAAATCAACACCAAGAACTGATTCTCAACTTGAATCCATTGAGCTACCAAGGGGACCTTATGGACCTGTAGCTTGAAGTTTCAACGGTATGTGAATAAATGACTAAACTCTTTAGTCATGGAATCCACCATCCGTTAACTTCAGGCACTCCACTAAAGATCGACAGTTGCACTTTCATAATCTTCCTCTATATAGGTTTTGACGCTCTTCCCTGTATTGTTGAACTCAAAAATAAAATCATTGATTAACATAATGAACTTTTACATATATCAGTTATCAAGCCAGTTTAAGTGAATAGTATTGTAAATGATTTGACATATGTCTTTCTATTTTTGTTTATTAATCGTGGTGTCAATATCTGTTGGAATGCCTTCAAAATTCGTATTCAGTATATTTTATTTTATGTGGTTTTTTACGATTAAGACCCTAGGGTTTAGGGAAGTACACTATACAGACTCTTTAATCTTGGTGGCACCGTTTTGTATTTTTTTAAAACATTCTCTCTAATAAAAATTTTCTTTGTCTATATTGTGGACATAGCTAACACACTATTGATGAATCACGTATATCTGTATGTCAATCTTTTCTATATTTTTTTTGTATGCTTTAATTATTGATTTCGTAATAATATGGATCTTAATTATTTTAACGAGAAAAATTTTTCGAAAATATATTTTAAATTTATTGAGAATGTAAATGCAACTTCTTAAATTCAAAACATAGAGGTTAAGTATATATTTTATATAATTTCTCTTCTTTAAAAATTAATTTTTTTAAAAAAAAACAGTAATAATTTTTTTTAGAAAATGTTGGAGAATAAATTAACCAAAAAATAATAAAATAAAATAAATTAAAAAAATATATAAAAATAATTATATTGTAAATAAAAACTACATACTTTTTAAAAACAATAATAATTTCGAGGTGGCTCGAATTGGTTTGAATTATTTTAAGTGAACCTATAAACCAACTCAACTCATAAAATTTTCAATTATTTGAATCTAACCTAATTCAACCCAACTTAAATGAGTTGATAACCTAATCTATTTAATACAAGTTGAGTTTGATTGATCTAATTTTCTGAATCGATGAAGTATTTTAAACACATGGCCATAGGTTTTATGTGTGGAGTTTTTAGATGATGATGGTTGCCTAAAAAAAAATGGGAAAAAAAAACGAATAGGTGGGAAGTCCACAATTGAATCCAGTTAAAGGAAATCTATGCAAATTTTTATTTTTTTTTATTTCTTTTATTTTAAAAAATAGATAGATTAATTTAAGACAGTTTGGAATGACTTTTTAAATACTTAAGAACATTTTTTTTTACTTAAAAACAAAGTTTAGTTGTTCCAAATACTCTAAATTATTAAAAAAGAAAGTTTTAAATTTTCGATCACTAGATATTATGCTTGCAAATGATGTTTACACCTATAAAATTTCTATACTCATACGAGGTTAATATCACATTTTGATTCAAAATTACTTTTAAATATCATTAGTCGGTTCAAGATAAGTTTTCATATATAGTTCTTAGAGATGATGAGGACTTTGGAAAGTTGTATTTTAATACCCTAACTTTGAAACTCAAAATTCTCTTGAATTTCAAAATTGTTCCAAAAATATATATCTTTGTGTTAAAACAAAGAATTTGTAATTAATATGATAAACTGATGTTTATAAATTAGAAGACAAACACATGATATTATCTATAATTATGTAGAAGATTAAAAATTTTTATCCTTTATTTCATCTCAAAAGAACATATAATTAAGATCATTGATAGTCAATTGTGAGTTTAGCTCAATAGTCATTAACATAATCTTCCTCTTTATAGGTTAAAGATGTTTGACGCTCTTCCCTGTGTTGTTGAACTCAACAATAAAATTGATGATTAACATAATTAACTTTTACATATATCACTTATCAAGCCAGTTTAAGTGAATAGTATTGTAAATGATTTGACGTATGTCTTTCTATTTTTGTTTATTAATCGTGGTGTCAATATCTGTTGGAATGCCTTCAAAATTCGTATTCAGTATATTTTATTTTATGTGGTTTTTTACGATTAAGACCCTAGGGTTTAGGGAAGTACACTATACAAACTCTTTAATCTTGGTGGCACCGTTTTGTATTTTTTTAAAACATTCTCTCTAATAAAAATTGTTCTTTGTCTATATTGTGGATGTAGCTAACATACTATTGATGAATCACGTATATCTGTGTGTCAATTTTTTCTATGTTTTTTTTTTTTTGTATGCATTAATTGTTGATTTCGTAATAATATGGATCTTAATTATTTTAACGAGAAAAACTTTTCGAAAATATATTTTAAATTTATCGAGAATGTAAATGCAACTTCTTAAATTCAAAACATAGAGGTTAAGGATATATTTTATATAATTTCTCTCCGTTAAAAATTAATTTTTTTTTTCTTTTTTTTAAAAAAAAAACCCACCACCTACCAGAGATTCTACAAGAAAAGAAGTGAAGAATTTTGAGGGTTAATATATATATAATGAGAACGTGGTATTAGGTGAGTTTCAGAGCTGCCATTGCGGCTTTAGTAGCCACTGTGTGTTTCACTCAGTGCTCTTTTTTTAAAAAAAAATTAATAATATCAATGAAAGTGGGGTTTCATAAGCCGACCCTTATCTTCACTTTCACTGTTTATTATTATTTTTTTTACTTTTTACTTTTTCTTTTCACATTTTTGTTTCAATAGTGTTGGCCGCTTTTCTCACCTGCCCGTGGTTGTTTTCACTTTTCAGTTAATGGGCAACATTAACCACTTCCATTCAACTACAAGTTTACTCTTAATCTCAACTGGTTTACTTTCGAGAAGAACTTTTTGAAAGATTCGTGAACATTCAAAGTTTGTGTCTATTTTTGTAAATTTAGAAAGAGTCATTTCGAGTGAATATTGGTAATGTAATACGAAAAAATAAAATCTTAAGGAGAAAATGGAGTTGAAATAACCATGCGATCTTTTATGAAAACAAATTTGTTGAATGAAATGACATATTGAAAAATATACTTGTTTTTTTTATGTCAAACAAAATTCGTCAAATATTAGAGACCAAGGTATACAGGTTGGATTAGGTTAAGTTACGGATCTTTTTGTATCAACCCAAAAGTTAATTAAACAATAAAATTGGAATTTCATGACATTTTACAATTGAACCTCGCTCGATGGTGTAGGAAATTGTCAGGCAAAGTAAGTACTCCTAATGGTCATATGGACTACCGTCAGGATAACTCTAATAAAAATCTCTCCTATCTTTTTTACAATTGAACCTAGCCCGATAATCAAGTAAATTGTTGGACGAAATAGGTACGCCCGACAATCTTTTGACAACCGTCGAGAAAACTCTAATAAAAATTTCTCAATTTTTTTTTTTTTTTTTTTTTTACAATTGAATCATGCCCGATAGTGAAGGAAACCGTCGGACGATGTAGGTATGCCTAACAGTCATTTGGACAATAGTCGGGATAACTCTAATAAAAATCTTTCGAATATTTTTTACAATTGAACCTGGTCCAACGATCTAGAAAACCATGGAACTTAGTAGATATGCTTGACGGTAGTCCAAAAACTGTCGGGAGAGCTAACTTATCCCTATCCTTGTCAGATGCCTCTCGGAATATATATTTTTTTTTTTTTGAGAAATAAGTTATCGAGGGATCTGTTGTCTTCTTTTCTTTATCGTTTTATTCTCATTTATTCCTTACACACTTGACACTTTCTTTTTTCTACATTTAGTATGCTTTTCATTGGAATTAAATAATTTTTTTTTTTCAAATTCTTCTGGTTAAACTTTTTTTTTTGTTTAAAAAAATTAAATTAACAATGAGATGTTAAAATTAATAGATAATTATTTTAAATGAAAAACAATTGAAAATATTTACAAATATCACTGTCATAGATGGTGAAATTTTGATATATTTATAAATAAATTGATTATTTTTTTATATTCGAAAACACCTCAAATTAAAATTTAAAATATTTAAATTTAAGACGTTTCAATCATTCAAATATAAATCTTAATTTTATTATAAACATAAAGTAAATATCTAAAAAGTTATGAATGTAATTTTTCAAACAACTGACGAGTGCAAAATATGTGTGTGGGGAGGGGATTATTTTTAAATATAAAAAAATAAATCAAAATATTTACCAAATATTGTAAAATTTTAGAATTATCAATGATAGACGCTGATAGAGAAGTTTACTAGTGTTTATCAGCATCTATAATTGATAATTCGAAAAATTTATTATATGTTGTAAATATTTTCAATAGTTTTACCATTTGAAATAATTTGTGTGCAAGTCTTATATTAATTTTAATAGATTTTAAGTAACACATTTCTGATTGCAAGCGTGTGTGTATATATGTGTATGCCCCTTTTAAATTTTTAAAACTACAAATTAAGGTAACCATTTTATTTATTATTTTTATTTTTTAAAATTAAGTTTATAGACATTGTTTTCACTTTCAAATTTCTTTCTTTATCATCTATTTTTTATCCGTAGTTTAAAAACTCGAGTCAAAGTTTTGGAAGCTAAAAAAAGTAGCTTTTAAAAAGAATTATTTTTGTTTTTGTAATTTTTCTAAGAATTCAATCATTGTACTTAAGAAAAATGAAAATTATCGTAAGAAATGGTGAGGAAATAGGCTTAATTTTCAAAAATAAAAAATAAAAAATGAAATTGTTACCAAACGGAACAAAATTTTTTATGTATTTGGGATAAAATAACAAAAGAAACAAAAAAAAAAATCAAATGGTTATTAAATAGGGTTAAAAAAATTTATATTATTTAATTTGTTTTATTAAATGATTACTTAAAACACTTTTTATGTATTTGAGCTAAAAAAACAGGGCAGCAGAAAAGTATTTGTGTATGATATTCATGAAAGCATTGCGTAGAGATTTCCATGTATGCTTGTAGTAAATGTTATGATTTTTTGCTACATTCATCCTCTAGTCATGAATAATGATAATTTGTTAACCGACTTTGATGAATCTTTTTTAGGAAGATATTTTAGTTTATGTTTATTTTTTATAATAAAAAATTTAGATTTATATTTGAGTGATCCAAAACCCTTAAATTTATAAAATTGTTAAAACAAAAAATTAATTTATTTTTTACCGTGAAATTAGACAACTAATTTAATATTTTATGTTCATTTAAATCTAAAAAAGTTTCACCATCTTAAATCTTTAAGAAAATCTAGAAAAACCTTATTTCATCCTAAAAGTAAACTGACTAGGAAATGAAAAAAGAAAAAGAAGGTATTATCTAAAATAAATGAAAAGAAAAGATGAAAATACAATTAAAGAAAAAAAGAGAGAGAACAAAAATCTTTTTATAACAAAAAAAAAAAAAAAAAAAAAGCAAACAGGGTGGGTTGTGACTTAAAAAATTTATAATTTGTGTTGAGTCTTTGAAGATGACACAACTCAAAGAAATATTAAAAAAGAGACCAATAAAATATGACCAATGATTAGGGGTAGGTTGTACCTAATTTCCCATTTAACCACTTTTATACATAGTAGAAAAAGATTTTTTTTAAAAAATAATTAAAAAAAAAAAAACACATGGAAGATTTTATTGGTACAATTTGGATTGCACAATAAAAAATAACTATATTTTTTAATTCTCTCAAAATTTTGCTAAATATTTTGGTAAGAGCTCTATAATGATAATTAATAATCTGTATTACAATGTGTCCAGTAGGTTTGTTTTGTAAGCAGATTTGAACTACAAATCTTATGATTACTTACTAACATATGCCAATTAAATTATGCTATTTTAATCAATGGTTAGAATTATGTGAGACAGTGAAATTTTATGATAATTAACATATGCCAATTAAAAAAAAAGGAAGGGACACACAAATTTACGTTATCCACTAACAATGTGTTAACTACGTCCAGAAGTAGAGAAAGAACAATTTTATTAAAGATACTATAAAAAAATATGGTCTTTAGTTATGAAAAATATTCGTTGTAAAATCTATTTTCCTGTGGCAAATATTATTTAGCAACGAAAAGCTTTCGTCACAATCATTCGTCTCTAAAGCCTAGTCAGTGAAAGGTTTTTGCAACGATCTTTAAAAAACGTCGCAAGATGCGACGAATTTATAAAACGTCAAATTCTTGTTGTAACGAACAATAAAAAGTCACAATATACAACATTTTGTCAAAACATCGCAATATGCAACGTTTATCAAATTATGACGTTTTATTTATTTGTTGCATTATGCTACATTTCTGTTTTTAGTATAATAATCTTGTGATGTCTTATGTTTCATTACAAATTTTAATAATATTTTAAAAAGAACTATTATTCTTTACAGACATTTTTTAAAAACATTATCCCTGGTAGCAAACATTTGTGGTACACCTTATATACAAATCACGAAATTAAACAAATATGCACTAAATATTGTACATAAGATCAATATATATGTAAAATCTTTAATATCTGCTACAACAGAAGTAAGTTTCCAACATAAGGTTTGAATATTATCAACTACAAGTTCAGTTTAATCTAAAATGTATTCTTCCAGAAAGATTGAAAATTCTCACCAACAAATGAGGCTTTAGTCTTGCATACATAATTATACACATATTAAATTAGTTTTAAATATAAGTCAAATATTCTCAAACATATCCAGTGTTAAATATTAAACTTAACATGTTCACCCGATCAACATAAAAAGATTAATCACTTTTTTTTTATTATCAAATATAAATTACTCTTAATACACATAATTCTCATAAAACTCAAGTCAAATACGAAATATAATTATCATAACTATCACACACACTATTTTCACATAAATAATTATAAAACATTCAATAGCTACATCGTTAGTAATAATCATTATCCACATGTTAAAACTAACTAATTTGACAAAAGATAAACATAAATTGAAACTAATAAAATTACCTTAGAAATGAACTTCATCTAGTGAATCTTCTTAGAATTTCACTCATTGATTCTTTTGTTTTTTTGGTGTTGTAACTCAAGTTTTTGACGTTGAAAAAAGTACATCAAATAGAAACTTATCATAAACTTATTTAAAGTAGACAAGAAAATATAAAAAAATATATATAACTTTCAACATTTCATATCAATAAAATTAATGTAATACATTCAACACAATAGAAGGATCTATAAACTTTTAAAGGAGCTTAACTAAGAACAAAATCAACCATCTCAATTTGAAATCACACAAATGAAGCAATCTTTTAATGTTCAATAGGTTAGTAGTAGACCATTAATGACTTCCAAATCACACAAACTTTAATCACACAATGACAAACTTTGAGCACACAAAGCAACTTCCAAAAGGCACTTCAAAGTTCAAACACACACAATATAACTATACAACCACTCTCTAAATTACTTTTTTAAATACATAATCAACGTAGATATCCTATGCAAAAACATTAAAAGGGCACGTCAAATTTCATCATGCTAATCAAACGTCTCTAAATGAGTTTGAATCACATAAATAGCATCAAAATGACTATTTAAATTTTTCAATAAACAAAGTTTCAACTACAAATTATAAAGCAAGAATGCTAAAAGAAATACTACAAAAATCTACCTACCTTCGACAAGCTTAACCAAGAAGAAAATCAACGTACAAATAGAATATTCGGACAGAAGAAACAAATGTGTATAAATGAATAATCATAAAGTTCAACTATGAGACCAAGATCAAATTTTGTTTTTTAACTTCAAAAGTTCAATAACATACCACTAATCACACAATAAGATAAAGAAAACAATGTTCACATATAAACAAACATCAAAACAAAATTTGAACACACAAAACATCATGCTTTAATCAAATAATAAATTAAAAATTCAATCACATAAATATATCAAACCACACAGTAATAGACAAATACTCTATAAATCATAGTTTAAGAAATAATATAAACTTAATCACAAACATACTCCCAAATCACAATTTCCAAAACACACTCTAAGATGAAAGATCTCCATTTGACTCCAAAATATGTTCTAAGAGTTTGAAGTATTCCAATCAAATCCTAAAAGCTCTCTAAGATGCATATGAGCTTCCGCTTAACTCCTAAATGCATTCTAGGGCTTGACAACATTGATCAACTCCTTTGAACTCTTAATTAATAACTCATTTTTTCTCCCCTCCACCATTTTCGGTACTGGTTCGATTAACTTCCCCTTTTATTTCCAAAAGGAAGTAAATAATGTTCATTTACTTTAACAATTTCTTCCTAAAAAATGAGAGGAAGTTTATATAGAAATTTCATCTATCAAAAGGAAAATTAAAGTTTGAATGAGGAAGCAAACTAAGGAAAAAAATACATAAGAAATCTTGAATCTTGAAGAAAAAACTCACTTTGTACATAAAAACAAAAAAATGCTTATTCTGAAAATCGAACTCAACATAATAGAACATCCTTGCCCTAGAAACCAAACACCCCTTTGTCCCAAGTTCAGACAAACCACGCTTCCTAATTGATTTGGGACGATCGATGCTTTCTCTCCAACTTCAGATGAACAAAACAAGAGCTTCCTCCCTGATTTCAAGCGAACAACGCAACTCCTTGCTTCAGACAAGAACGGAGGATTATAGGGAATGGGGAAAAACTTAAACCCTCAAGTGAATGTATTAGAGCGAGGAAAAAAAAAGATCTTGTGACTAAACCCTAATTCATCACATACCCAAGGCTAGTGACTAAAATTTATTTCGTCACAAACCCTACAATCAAGCGCCAAAACTCCCACCCAACTAATTGAGCATGCGACTAAAGCTTAATTTGTCACAATATACCCTCCACCGAAATAAGTTTTCATTGCAACCTACAACGTATTATATCGTCATCACAAGCTCAACTGGAACAGATTAATATTTCGTCGCGTAGAAGCTGTGACAATTGAGGTTAGTTGTCACAAGCTTGAAAATTATCATTCTTTCATCACAAGGTTAGAGACGAAAATTATATTTCGTCACTAAATATGTGAGGATATAAAAATAATTGCTAAAAGTTCATCGCCAAAAGTCATATATTTTGTAGGGAGAAAATGTTACAATTTATAGAACAAATGGTGCCTCTAGGGTTAGAAATTTTATATAGTGCACTTCACTAAACCCTCGTATTAGATTGTTTGAAGCACCAAATAATAGACTCAAGGCATTCCAACCATTAGTAGAATATTAATTGGGGTATTTTTATCATAGCATAAATAATAAATTCAATAAAAATATAAGTTTAGTCATTTTTGTAAAATCATATTATTTGTCATTTTTCCAATACTAATACTTAAATTGTTAAATTATACAAAATACCTTTAAACTTTGTAATTTATGTCAACTGTTAGTGTTTTGTTTTAAAACTACTGTTAAACTTTTAAAATTTTTTAAAAATATATACCCTTAAACTTAAAAATAAAAATTAAAAAATATCCTTACTATTAGTATATGAACACAAACCGATAATACTCGTTTAGAAAATACCCTTGAACTTTCAAAAGAAAAATTAATATATAATATTAGGAGCCATTTGGATAGCAGATATTGTTTCACGTGTATAGATATTAAATATTTAGGATTTGAATATCTGGGTTTTAAATGTTTGTGATAATTTATGTCTGTATTTGGATATATACAGGATAATTATTGTTGGAAGTTAAATTTATGTATTCAATTTACCGATCTTGTATATTGAAACCAAAATTAAATAATTACTTAATTACATGTAAGAGACCAATTAATAGAGTCATTAATTAATTTAGCATTATTTAATTTGTTGTTATATTGATTAATTATTTAATCAATAAAAATAAAAATAAAATGAATACTTTTATTTGAACACAATTAAATTATTTAAATTAATTACTAAAAATAATTTAATCAGAATAGTGATAAAATAGTTAAGTTAGCATAAATATTAATGGTAAAAGTATTAGTTTAAATTTATTAAGTATAAATAATATATTTATATTTAATATAATAAAAATAAGAAATAATTTATATTAATTTATTAATTAATTAGACTATATTTTTATTTTTAATTTCTTAGGCATAAAACTATCACAATTATACGAGTATTAAAAAACTCATAGTCTTGAATTTTAAAAAGTAAAATTCTATGAAACAAACAAGGATCTTAAATTTCTGCCTAAAATCCCATGAAAAAATCAGTAAAATAAAACACCTAAAAAAAGTTAAAAGTTGCTCTTACCATCAATATAGTAATCAATTTATTTGAAGTGTTTTTGTGTTAAAAAAGAACCAGATTTAAAATAAGTTTATATATATATATATATATATATTTCTCCATATAGATACTCTTATTTTTCTCTCATTTGTCCAATTCTTACCTCAATTTTATCATAACAAGATATGAACCAAAACTCAAGTTAAAACATAAAATCCAACAAAGTTCCAAAATAAAAACCTATCCAACAAAGTTTCAAAATAAAAACCTTTCCTTAAAATTTATTAACACGATAAATAGTCAAATACAAAAAATTGTCTAATATTTGGTTGTACACACTCAACAACTAAGGTACAACCTTGTTAAAACATATAGTTAGTCCTCAAGTCCTTTTAATGCTTCCGTTATTCTCTTTCTTTTTGTTATAATATATATACATTAGCTAAAGGAGGAAATTTTTTGAATGAGATTAACAATTGGTCAAACATGCAGTTAACAAGAAGAAGAGTAAGAGTAGAGTGATAGGCCACAAATTGAAGGAGAGAGAGAAAATGAAAGAGATGAGATGAGATGTAGGTAAATGGTAAGAATATTTTTATTTTTATTTTGTTAAGATAAGGCTTCTAATGCAACTTTTGAAATTTTAATGGTATTTTGGCAATGCGGTATTAACAGTTTTTGTTCAAATATTAACAGTAAAAGTATTTTCTAATATCTCTGAGTTCAAATTGTATTTTGAAAAAGTTCAAGTGTATTTTTGAAACAAAATACTAAAGACTTTCATTAAAAACTAATGGTAAAGGTATTTTTTTAAATTATTTTTTAATGTTTAAGGTTAAAAATAGTGAAAATAGAAAATGATATCCCACAAATTGAAGTAGGACGACAGAAAGAGGAAATGAAAGAGAGATGAGATGAGGTGTAGGTAAATGGTAAGAAAATTTTTATTTATATTTCGTTAAAGTAAGGGGTGCTAATGCAACTTTTGAAATTTTTATGGTATTTTGATAACAAAGTTTTAACAATTTTTGTCCATATATTAACAATAAAAGTATTTCTTTTAACATTTCTTGAAGTTCAAAGGGTACTTTGAAAAACTTTTAAAAGTTCATGTGTATTTTTGAAACAAAACACTTCAGGATTTTCATAACAAAACTAATGGCAAGGTATTTTTTTAATTCTTTTTTAAAGTTTAAGGTTATTTTTTTTTAACTATACAAACCTTTTTAAATATACTTATTCTTCAAGTTGGCCGTTGGAAAACATGCAGGATATGTACGCTCTCTCTATAAGTACAAACTCTCTCTACAAGTATAAATTCCTAGGAGAAATCACCCACTCACAAATTGTTCAATGGGTTGACAAACAAAAGTATAAGGGAAGTGTGGAGTTGGGTGAATGAGAAATTTTAGACCACATTTCGAAAATTAATGGCAAAATTATAAATGATTAAATTTGAAACTAATTAAAGATTGACATGTGTCTCAAATTGAAATTGAAGACATAAATTGACAAATCTCGGTGATGTGTTTTCCTTATAACCATTCGAATAAAATAATTTGGTCTAATTTGATATTAGTATTTAAGCTAAAGTTCAATTGAGTCCAAAAATAGGCTTAATTTGACTCAAATGCAAATTAAGTTCCAAATCTGTTAGTTGGACATAAGGGTCAGATCCATGGACTAACTAAGTTCAAACCCACAAAGCCCACCTTAGAACTCCATAAATAGAGGAGTTCTCCTTCATTTGAAGGGAACATAAATTTTACACTAAGAGATCCTAGAGAGAATTCTTCCTACAATCAGAAGACTCCTTGAGCTCTTGAAAACTGAATCACACTGGAAAACTATAATCCTTTGAAGATACAAATGTTCTTCCAAAGCTTCAACTTCAAGAACATCCACGCAGTATGGTCAAATCAAATGTACACATTTAACATCTAGAACAAGTTGCAAAGCCCTCAAGATAGATCAAAATTCAAGAACAAGTTGCAAAATCCTCGAGACAAATCAATGTTTGAGAACAAGCTAGCTGCGAAGCTCTCGAGACAAATCAACATCGAGAACAAGTTGCAATATTTGTGTGAACAGGTGGATCATATTTATGTGATAACTTAAATAGTTTATAGTAGATGGATAAGGTTGGATACCTTATCCTGGTGACATTATGAATACAACTCACTTTGTAGTTGTTACAATATTTGTATAGTTCTACAAATAATCTGATCCTCATCATTCATGTAAAGACATGTGAGCGTGGGTGTTCTATACAAAGAGTTTGTATAAAATCGGACTATGAAATGAATAGTGTATATATAACAATGAATCCTGCTATTTTGGGGTGAACTCAAAGAGTGAACTCAAGGTGGTTCTTTGATCTGAATGCGTGAGAGTGGCCAGTTTCACTGACTCAATATGCTTGCTATTTTGGGGATTCATCTGATTAGATAGTTGAGAATACAACTACACAAGAAGAAATTCACTCATTCTTTATAGTTAGAGTAAGTAGAGAAATTGCTCTCTTAAGGGCTGATTTTAGGGCTTGAACAATGTGACACCACACTCTCTTCGGGCCCAAGAGAGGTTCAGTCATAGTTGGACTATGACAAAACGGTAATTTTGGCTCAACTGTACTAAAGAGCAATTTGTGGAGAGTCAATGTACCGTTAATTAGTTGTAGTGCAACGAGTGCAACTATCGATATTTAGTGGAGTGACCGCAGTTAATGGAAGTTGGTTAATTTAATTAAATAGTTTAATTAATTGGTCAATAGGTCCCCTCGTTAGCTCAATTGGAACTAATGAGAGTCGAACTAATTTTGGATTAATTTTAATTGTTCAAATTAATAAAGGAAATTAATTATATGAGATATAATTAATATAATATATATGATATATTAAAATATAAAGTTTTATTTGAGAGGAAATAAATATTTGATTATGATTCAAATACTAATTTTATGGATGTGATTCATATATAAACTATAGGTTATATTATATTTGATATAATATAAACTATAGGTTATGTTTTATATTTGATATGACATAAAATTTGTTTTATACATACATACATATATACAAACACACACACATATATATACATATTAAAGTAGTTAATATATATTTATATATATTTAATTTAATTCCCTTTTTAATTTAAATTAAATAATTGGGAGAGAGTTATTGTAACTCTCTCAGCCCACTCTCTTAGATAAAGAACGTGAGAGTTGGTTTAACGTTAAGAAAAATACAAGAGAAGGATACAGTTTTTTGTTTGATTAAGGTATCTCAAGATCCCTCTATGTGTGAATTCTCTTTGAGGCCACACACTCGTTGAAAAGCATGTTGTACTCTCTACGTTGAGTCTTCAAGGTAAGTTGTGATTCTCCCTTCGTTGAAATGCATGTTGTATGTATGAATGTTTATCATATGTTTCCTTCATCTCTGATTTGGTATTATTCTATAAAATTAAATTAAGAGACATGATGTTTTTCATGCTTCCACTTCGGTTTTCAAAATCTTCAGGTTCTTCTTCGAGATATGTCTTACTAACTTATTTTCAGGGCTCTGATACCATGTTTCATTGTAGTCAATTGAATAATTTCTATTGTCTTGTAATGAGATTTACACAAGGGATTTAAACATAATTGAGAGAAATATAAAACAAAAATCATAGGCTAATTTGTCGCCTAAATTTGAAAAATCTATAGTATAGCAAAGAAGCACAGTTTAAGGTAATCATTACATTAGCAAATGAAATTAACATTTTAAGGTAATCATTACAATATTATTAGAGAAAATATTATAGAAAATAGAGAATCTGCCAACGCCTATAGGATTAGAATGTTTATATAGTGCACTTCTCTAAACTTCTTAGTGGAGAAGGAAAAGATTTAAATAATTAAATATATCAAATACCAATTCTAATTAGGTGTAGGATTCGAGGCATTCTAACAAATCTCCATCTTGACTTGAAATTTCCTAAACCAATTCTGATTAGGATTCAAGGCATTCCAATAAATCTCCTCATTGACTTGAAATCTCCTAAACCAATTCGGATTAGAATTCAAGACATTCCAACAAATCTTCACATTGACTTGAAATATCTCACAAATAATAGATGTATCTTGCCAGATGTACTCAAACTTCTTCCTTACGCCTCAAAATAGCAGATCTTGACCGAAAAAAGAAAATCCACAGATGTACCCAATGCAACATAAATATATTGTCAATTGTACTTAGACTTCTCCCTCAAACTCAAGGTGACAGAATGATAAACAACTTGAGTTTGCTAAGAAAAAAACTTTTGAATCAAATCATTAGATCTGGATTGGAAACAAAATACCCACAAATGTACCAAATGCAACATAAATATATTGCCAAACATACTTAGACTTCTCCCTCAAACACAAGGTGGTGAAATGAAGAACAACTTGAGTTTGCAAAGAAAAAAACTTCTAAATCAAATCAGTGGGTCTAGACTGCAAACAAGAAATCCACAGATGTATCAAATGTAACATAAATATAGTGTCAAACGTACTAAGACTTCTCCCTCAAACTCAAGGTGGTAGAATCGCGAACAACTTGAGTTTGTGAAGAAAAGAAATTCCGAATCAAATCAGTCTTTCTCCTCTCTTAATTTCGATCTATAACATTTTTCTAAAAAAATATTTATAGCATTTCGAATAGCATCTATCTTCGTGCATTCCACGAAATTGTCTAATCATAATTTGTTATGTGACAAATTCTTCTTATTCATTTTTCTGAAATATTTTTTTTTAAATGAGTGATGAAAAAAGATGTATAAAGATGCATTTTAAGATGCACTTGAATATTACCATTTTTTTCCTCTTCCTCACTACTATCGTGATCTATTAGAATATATACTTATTATTGATACACTTCTATCGTGATCTATTAGAATATAGATAGACTTCTAGATACTTCTATCAATGTCTATTACTAATAGTAATCAAATTTTACGTATAATTGTATTAAAGTTTATTAGTGACATACTTCTATATAAAAAAAAAAAAAAAAAGAAAGAAAGAAAAATAAAACAATCATATACTTATAATTCTATGAGTGATACTTCTATATAATGTTATTAGGGTCTATTAGCATAGTGCAGGTTTTGGTTCTCTTTGACCTCTAATTATCAAGGTGACCGCATATAATTCAATTTTTGCATGAAAATTATATTTCTGGTTAACTTTTTAAAATCATACTACTTTAAATTAGTCTACTAATGATAGATAGTGATAATCTTATCAGTATTATTGGTGATATAAAGTGATAAACTTCTATTATTATCTATCACGGATAGAAAGTGATATATTCATATCATTAATAGTCAATGATAGTCTTTTCTTTCATTGTCTGTCAGTGGTACGTAGAAAGTAAAATACTTCCATCACACTGATAGTATGTGATAGTCTTCTATCACATTGTTAGTATATGATAGTCTTCTATCACTGTTTATTGGTGATAGAAAGTGATATATTGCTATTGCTAATAGACACTAATAATCTTGTATCACTATATAATGGTTGCTGATACACAACGATAGTTTTATCGGTGTCTATTAGTGATAGAAAGTGATAGTCTTCTATTGGTCCATGAGTGATAGAAAAAGATAACATTCTATCACTGATAGTTGATGATAATCTTCTATCACCACTATTATCAGTGAACAAAAGTAATATACTTATACTTCTATAATTGATAGTCAGTAATAGTCTTTCATCACTACTATCAGTGATAGAAAGTGATATAGGTAGTTTTTTATTATAGTCAGTGATCGTCTTCTATCAATATCTATCAATGATGAAATATACCTGAAAATTATATTTCTTTATCAACTTCTTTAAATAGGTCTTACCACTAGTAACCATTTATTGTTTTTATCGCTGATATTAGACTATTGATAACGTAAGAAACACAACTATAAGACTATTACGAAAAAGACAATTTCTTGTCACTTGATTTTTTTGTTTTGCCTCCCAATATAAGACCTTCAGTTTGACTCGAATTTAAAAGCACTTTTGAGATAAGTAAGAACTGTAACAAACATTTTAGCTTTATCCAAATCTTGTACTCTTGATGTAGTTTTATAATGCTAAGAAAAAAGGACACGATTTATTAAAATTTCAAACCCAAAACCTAAATTCCAAGATTAAAAATGCAGGAGTGAGCTGAAGAATGCAGTTATTGAAGGAGGAATTCCTTTCAAAAGGGCTCATGGAGTTCATGCCTTTGAATACTCTAGCTTAGATCCTGGATTTAACCAAGCTTTCAATGCTACAATGAGAAATCACACCACCATGTTCATGAAAAAAATTGTCAAATCCTACAAAGGCTTTGCAAACCTCAAGCAACTAGTTGATGTTGGCGGTGGCCTTGGTGTAGGCCTTCAAATCATCACTTCCACATACCCTTCAATCAAAGGCATCAATTTCGACTTACCACATGTCATTCAGAATGCCCCATCTTACCCCGGTACATGATCTTTCAACATTTTTAATAAATCTTTCTATACTTTTCAATGTTTTCACTGTCGTTATAGATCAAAGTAGATATATTAATGTTGATATGGAGATTTCTTGAGTGATGTTAAATTTAACAACGCGTAAGTTCTATGTAGGACGATTCTTTTTGTTATCTACTAGAATAATATTACAGAGGTTTGAACATAAGACATCCTGAACGCTAACCTGCTCTAATACCATCTTAAGTCATCAATTGATCTAAAAGTTTAAGCTAATGGGTGATGACAAATTTAACATTATATTATTAAGACTCCTATTCACTTGTGGGATTGAAATATGAAGAAGATTCAACAAGTGAAAATCGACATTAAATGAGAAGGAAATAACATTGTTGGGGCTCGAACAAATGACCTCTCTGGACCACCTTTGATTTGATTGACCCAAAAGATTAATTTAGTGGGTGAAGGTAAATTTGACATAATGTTAATATTATATAATTAGATTTACCTTTTCACATACAAAACTTAAGTTTTTGGGTCAATTAGTGATTTAAGATGGTATTAGGGTAGGTTAGTTAAGGATGTTCTGTGTTTAAGCCCTACATCCCCAATTAATATTCATTCACTTGATTGGCTTTTCTACATATTTCAAACCTACAAATGCGGGGGAATATTAGTGTTATGAAATCAGTAATTAAAGAATACAAAAGAGCATAAAAAGAAATAAAGAAGATTGATATACTGATTTATGTGGTTCACTAACAATGTGTTAGCTATGTTTACGAGATAGAGGGAAAACAATATTATTAAAGGGAATGTTACCGAAAATAGAGAATCTGTCAACACTTATAGGGTTAGAATGTTTATATAGTGCACTTCTCTAAACCCTAAGTGGAGAAGGAAACATTTAAATAATTAAATATATCAACTACTAATTCTAATTAGGTATAGGATTCAAGGCATTCCAACAAATCTCCATCTTGACTTGAAATATCCTAAACCAATTCAGAGTAGAATTCAAGACATTGCAACAAATTTTCACATTGATTTGAAATTTCTCACAAATAATAGATGTATCTTGCCAGATGTACTCAGACTTCTCCCTCATGCCTCAAAATAGCAGATCTTGACCGAAAAAGAAAATCCACAGATGTACCCAATGCAACATAAATATATTGTCAAACGTACTTAGACTTCCCCTTCAAACTCGAGGTGACAAGATGACAAAAAACTTGAGTTTGCAAAGAAAAAACTTTTGAATCAAATCAACAGATTTGGATTGGAAACAGAATACCCACAAATGTACCAATGCAACATAAATACATTGCCAAACATACTTAGACTTCTCCTTCAAACACAAGGTGATGGAATGACGAACAACTTGAGTTTGCTCAGAAAATGGATCTAGACTGCAAACAGAAAATCTACAGGTGTACCAAATGTAACATAAATATATTGTCAAATGTACTAAGACTTCTACCTCAAACTCAAGGTGGTAGAATGACGAACAACTCGTGTTTGTGAAGAAAAAGAATTTCGAATCAAATTAGTAGATTTAGACCAGAAACGAAATCCTCATAGATGTACCAAATGCAACTTAAATATATTGCCAAACGTACTTACACTTCTTCCTTAAACTCAAGGTGGTAGAATGATGAACAATTTGAGTTTGTAAAGAAAAAACTTCTGAATCAAATCAGCAGATCTGGATTGGAAATAGAACACCCACAAATGTACCAAATTCATATTTAGACTTCTTTCTTAAACTCAAGGTGGTCGAATGACGAACAACTTGAGTTTGCGAAGAAAAGAACCTGAATCAAATCAACGGATCTAGACTGCAGACAGAAAACCCAAAGATATACCAAGTATAACATAAATATATTGTCAAACATACTCAGACTTCTCCCTCAAACTCAAGGTGGTAGAATGAGAAACAACTTGAGTTTGTAAAGAAAAAAATTATGAATCAAATCAACATATTTGAAATGGAAACAGAAAACCCACAGATATACCAAATGCAACATAAATATATTGCCAAACGTACTGAAACTTCTCCATCAAACTCAAGATGGTAGAATGATAAACAACTTGAGTTTGCGAATAAAAAACTTTCGAAACAAATCAACAGATCTAGATTGAAAACAAAAAAAATCATAGATGTACCAGATGCAACATGAATATATTGCCAAATGTACTAAGACTTCTCCCTCGAACTCAAGATGGTAGAATGACGAACAACTTGAGTTTCCAAACAAAAACATATGAATCAAATCAGCAGATCTGGGCTGGAATCAGAAATCTACAGATATACCAAATGCGACATAAATATACTGGCAAACATACTTAGACTTCTCTTTCAAACTCAAAATTATAGAATGTTGAACAACTTAAGTTTTTAAGAGAAAACTTCCGTATCAAATCAATAGATCTTGATTGGTTGAAACTCCAAGAATCGACAACTTTGTGAAATTTGTCTTTGAAAAGCTGAACTACACTGCAGTTTTATAGATTTTGTTCAGTAGCAACGAAGAATAAAATCTCAAGACGAGAATTTAACCATTTCAAACGAGACTCTATGTGTCCCCAAAAGGCTGAAAAAAATTCAGCACGATCCAACAGTTTAAACTCCCACAATCTATAACTTTGTGAAAGTTGTCAATGAAAAATCGAACTACATTGCAATTTTATAGTTTTTTTCAGCAATGTCTGTGGGCAAAACCAAAGCTCAAAATGATGATCCATTCGATCAAAACGAGGCTCAATGAGTCCCCAAAAGGCTCATAAAAATTCAGCACTTTCCAACCGTTGAAACTTTGGCAATCAACAACTTTGCGAAAGCTGTCTCTGAAAAGCTGAACTATACTGTAGTTTTATAGATTATGTTCAGTAGCAACGATGGACAACATCAGAGTCCAAAACGATGATCCAAACGTTCAAAACAAGTCCCAATGAATTCCTAATAGGCTGATCAAAATTCAGTATGCTCCAACAGTTGAGACTTCTGAAATTAATAATTTGGTGAAAGTTGTCTTTGAAAAACCAAACTACACTACAGTTTTATAGTTTTGTTCAACAGGAATGATGAACAAAACCAGAACTTAAAACGATGATCCAACTGTCCAAAATGAAACTCTAGGTTTCCCCAACAAGCTGACCGAAATTCAGCACGATCCAACAGTTGAAACTCCTTCAATTGGCAACTTTGTAAACGTTTTCCCTGAAAAAGCCAAACTACACTGTAGTTTTACATATTCGGTTTAGCAGCAATTATGGATAAAATCAAAGCACAGAGTGACAATCCAACCATTGAAAATGAGATCTTGTGTGCCCCCAATAGGCGAGCCAAATTTTAGCATGATCCAATGGTTGAAACTTCGGCAATGACCAATTTTGTAGAATATGTCCTTGAAAAATCGAACAATTTTAGAATTTCGAAAAATCCTAACAAGGCTCTGATAACAGTTTGTTACAGAATCAACAATTAAATAATACAAAAGAATGTAAAAAGAAATAGAGAAGATCGACACACTGATTTACATGGTTTACTAAAAATGTATTAGCTACGTCCACGGGATAGAGGGAGAACAATATTACTAGAGAGAATGTTATAGAGAATATAGAATATGTCAATTATGCCTATAGAGTTATAGAGTGTAGTGCACTTCTCTAAACCCTAAGTGGAGAAGGAAAAGATTTAATTAATTAAATATATCAAATACCAATTTTAATTAGGTGTAGGATTCAAGGAATTCCAACAAATCTCCATCTTGACTTGAAATCTTCTAAACCAATTCTAATTAGGATTCAAAGCATTCTAGTAGTTAGATATTATAATTAAATTTTTTTTCACCCATTAGCTTAAGCTTTTGGGTCAATTGGTGATTTAGATGGTAATATACTAGAGTAGTTGTGGTTTAGGATGTTTTGTGTTCAAACTCTTACAATATTGTTTCTTCTCTAATTAATATTCATTTCCTCTTTTTAGACATTCTCAATATTTCAAGTCCATAAGTGAGGGGGAGTGTTAGTGATATACAATTAACTTTATCTTCACCCACTTGCTTAAGCTTTTGAGTTAATCGATGATTTAAGAATGAATTTTGGAAATATGTGTTCACATATTATATTTTGTTGCATGAAAATTATTATTATTAGTTTAACCTATTTTGATAAAAAAAAAAAAAAAAAAAAACTTTGAGTAATTGAATTTAAAATTTATTAAAAGTATAAAAATTAAAATTGGACATTTGGAAATATAAGAACTAAAATGTTAAAAATAGCAATGTTGAATTTAAAGGATATGTTGTAAAAAGGAAAGAATGTAAGAGGGAAATTTTGATTATGATTTGGCAGGTGTAGAACATGTTGGAGGAGACATGTTTGAGAAAGTTCCAAAGGGAGATGCTATTTTTACGAAGGTTAGTTTTGCTTGACTTTGTTGCGTCATATATACTATATACACACACATATTATTTGTTTGATTATATATATCATCTATCATGTTATTATACATATTTCTTAAATTATATAACCATCCAATTACAAGTACATTCCCAAACATGTGGTTTAATGAACCACACTTTCAATCGTACTAAATAAAATTGAGTTTAGTTTATTAACTACGTATTTTTGAGAGGATAGTTGACTAAATTGAATATTTAACTACGATGTAAATTGTAACACAGCATACATAGTCAGGTTAGCCCTAAGCATTTTGGATTCGAATCGACTTTAGGATGATGAATCATATCGTATCATTGAACAAAAATTTTTAATCTTAACTTGAACATCTATGGTTATAGTGGATACTTCATGATTGGAGTGACGATCGGTGTGTGAAGTTGTTGAAAAATTGCTACGATGCAATCCCAGATGATGGAAAGGTAATCGTAGTGGACGCTGTGCATCCAACAGTGCCTGAAACCACAAGTGTAGCAAGAGTCGTGGCACAAGGCGATGTGCTTATGATGACTCAACTTATAGGAGGGAAGGAGAGAACTCGTGATGAATTCAAGGCCATTGCTACTCAAGCTGGCTTTAAACATGTCATTTTTCAGTCTTATTTATGCAATCTTTGGGTTATAGAGCTTTTTAAATTCATTATATCCCATTAAAGATCGATGATTTCTAATACTTTTTATGGCGTATTTGACGAATATTATTTTATAGGTATGGATATTAATTGCGTTTGTATTTTGATATTTATGTCGGATAATTAAGTGGATGGAGATCATTAAATATTTGTCTTTTGTTAGCAAAATAAATTTTATCTGACCGAATATGCATTTGGGAAATGTATTTTTTAAAATTGATTTTGGATTATGTGATCCAAATGGTGAATTTTTTTTAAAATAAAGATTTTTATGTTGTTAGAATATTTCGATTTCGAATTTTAAAATTTGAAATAAAAATTATATTAAAAAAGATAAAAACTTGAACATCTATTGTTTCCGTACGTTATACACTCCATTCATATTTTGGCATTAGGAATGTATAATTAATCTAATATATTATAAATTATATAAGTTAAAATATCATTAATTTTATTGAGTTTATTGAGTCCATGAAGTTTCAAATATCCAATTTTAGATAGGCTTTAAATTTAATCTTTCAAAGTTAATTCTTTTTATTGAAATTATTTAAATAATTACGATAATTTTCATTCCAGAAAATATATTATATGAATATTTCTTCAAAATTTACAGTAAAAGAGTTCGTAAATTATAGAATACTTTTTTGGTAAATCTAACCGTATAGCAATAGACATTAAATTTAAAATTTATTGAAAGTTCGTTGATTAAATTGATATTTTCAAACGGTAAGCACAAAGTTCTACAAATCTCAAAGTGAAAGGACAACAATAATAGAGTATTAACTCTCCTTATATGTTTGATGGTTTATTTCTCTTATTTTCCTATTCTTTATTCTGTTATTGGTTTTCTAATATGGGCTTCGCAGGTGTATCCTTTTTCCTCTTTATATATTTAGGTACTGTAGTCATTCAATACGTAGAGAATATTGATTCTATTTCATAATTTCTTATTCCCTCATTTATATTCTTTGTGGTATCATAGTCCAGACTACTCTCTATTTCTTCTTCTTAATCGATTAATAGATAATAGAGACTGGAGAATTTTCCTCTTTGTCTTCTGAGTGAATCTATCCCACACATCTACTCCTCTTTCAACACCAGTGGTTACTTCTCTTCAGTAGACTCCTATCTATACTGCTAGACCTCCAAATGTGCCACTCCGTCAACCATAATTCTTCCAACCTCAGTTTTCCAACTTCCAAAATTATCCTCAACCTCCAATTTTATCCCCAAATGGCTCCTCTTAGTCACCTGTTATTTACTCCTCCATATCCAACATATCCTCCAAGATAGCAACATACGAATGCTAAGAAGTACAGTCAAGAAACGAAAAGTTACAGGTCATGCCCAATACGAAATTACAGCATGCTTTACAATAAGATCGAGGGATAAAGTATCATACCTTTAAAGACTCATGCTTCAAACTCCCTTGGTCATGAATGCTCGTTCAGCCTCCAAGATAGCAACATACGAATGCTCGAACACAACGACCGTAACACAACACGATCAATCATCAAACACGAACACAACAATCTCCAAGATCATGAACCCAACGAACGACCTCCAAAACCTCGACTCAATCGAGTTGAGTGAGGACACCATCACAATGGTTACCTTGGTATTCTCGGTGTGAGAATTCAGAAGGGTGGACTCTGTTTGGACTTGGTTATAGGAAGAGACCGGAGGAATAACAATCATGTAGACGATTGAGCAAGTGGGAGATGATATGAGTCTATCGTATAGATGAATGCTCAATCGTTTAGAAGAAGGTAGCCTATTGTTTAGGTAAAGCCCTACGATTGTTTGACTTTGACCAGCTGAGTGAACTATTGCATAGTAATATTCCACGATCGTCTAGTCTCTCTTTGAACTATAATTTAGTAAATCCAATTCATTTGACAACAAACCATGAGTTCCTTTTCCGAGAATAACAACTCTTCTAAATTTAGGGAAACATTTTTTCTTTTATCCCACGGTTACCATAAAACCACCAATAACCTCCTACTCAATCGGTTATTAGAGAAAAAGATATAATTATCCAATAATTAATATTATTATAAATATATATGATAACCAACTTACCATTAATATTATTATAAATATATATAATAACCAACCTACCATATAAATATATATGATAACCAACTTACCATAGTATGGTAAGTTGGTTATCATATATATTTATAACCTATAGTTTTAATATTTCATCTCATGAAACATAATCTCTTTTTCTATTTGATGGTACTTCATGTAAATCACATTTTATATTAATCCTCCACTTGATATATCTCATATATCACACCGATCATATCATGTATATCGAATTTCCTTTTGTCAATTTGAACATTTCAAATCAACACCAAGAACTGATTCTCAACTTGAATCCATTGAGCTACCAAGGGGACCTTATGGACCTGTAGCTTGAAGTTTCAACGGTATGTGAATAAATGACTAAACTCTTTAGTCATGGAATCCACCATCCGTTAACTTCAGGCACTCCACTAAAGATCGACAGTTGCACTTTCATAATCTTCCTCTATATAGGTTTTGACGCTCTTCCCTGTATTGTTGAACTCAAAAATAAAATCATTGATTAACATAATGAACTTTTACATATATCAGTTATCAAGCCAGTTTAAGTGAATAGTATTGTAAATGATTTGACATATGTCTTTCTATTTTTGTTTATTAATCGTGGTGTCAATATCTGTTGGAATGCCTTCAAAATTCGTATTCAGTATATTTTATTTTATGTGGTTTTTTACGATTAAGACCCTAGGGTTTAGGGAAGTACACTATACAGACTCTTTAATCTTGGTGGCACCGTTTTGTATTTTTTTAAAACATTCTCTCTAATAAAAATTTTCTTTGTCTATATTGTGGACATAGCTAACACACTATTGATGAATCACGTATATCTGTATGTCAATCTTTTCTATATTTTTTTTGTATGCTTTAATTATTGATTTCGTAATAATATGGATCTTAATTATTTTAACGAGAAAAATTTTTCGAAAATATATTTTAAATTTATTGAGAATGTAAATGCAACTTCTTAAATTCAAAACATAGAGGTTAAGTATATATTTTATATAATTTCTCTTCTTTAAAAATTAATTTTTTTAAAAAAAAACAGTAATAATTTTTTTTAGAAAATGTTGGAGAATAAATTAACCAAAAAATAATAAAATAAAATAAATTAAAAAAATATATAAAAATAATTATATTGTAAATAAAAACTACATACTTTTTAAAAACAATAATAATTTCGAGGTGGCTCGAATTGGTTTGAATTATTTTAAGTGAACCTATAAACCAACTCAACTCATAAAATTTTCAATTATTTGAATCTAACCTAATTCAACCCAACTTAAATGAGTTGATAACCTAATCTATTTAATACAAGTTGAGTTTGATTGATCTAATTTTCTGAATCGATGAAGTATTTTAAACACATGGCCATAGGTTTTATGTGTGGAGTTTTTAGATGATGATGGTTGCCTAAAAAAAAATGGGAAAAAAAAACGAATAGGTGGGAAGTCCACAATTGAATCCAGTTAAAGGAAATCTATGCAAATTTTTATTTTTTTTTATTTCTTTTATTTTAAAAAATAGATAGATTAATTTAAGACAGTTTGGAATGACTTTTTAAATACTTAAGAACATTTTTTTTTACTTAAAAACAAAGTTTAGTTGTTCCAAATACTCTAAATTATTAAAAAAGAAAGTTTTAAATTTTCGATCACTAGATATTATGCTTGCAAATGATGTTTACACCTATAAAATTTCTATACTCATACGAGGTTAATATCACATTTTGATTCAAAATTACTTTTAAATATCATTAGTCGGTTCAAGATAAGTTTTCATATATAGTTCTTAGAGATGATGAGGACTTTGGAAAGTTGTATTTTAATACCCTAACTTTGAAACTCAAAATTCTCTTGAATTTCAAAATTGTTCCAAAAATATATATCTTTGTGTTAAAACAAAGAATTTGTAATTAATATGATAAACTGATGTTTATAAATTAGAAGACAAACACATGATATTATCTATAATTATGTAGAAGATTAAAAATTTTTATCCTTTATTTCATCTCAAAAGAACATATAATTAAGATCATTGATAGTCAATTGTGAGTTTAGCTCAATAGTCATTAACATAATCTTCCTCTTTATAGGTTAAAGATGTTTGACGCTCTTCCCTGTGTTGTTGAACTCAACAATAAAATTGATGATTAACATAATTAACTTTTACATATATCACTTATCAAGCCAGTTTAAGTGAATAGTATTGTAAATGATTTGACGTATGTCTTTCTATTTTTGTTTATTAATCGTGGTGTCAATATCTGTTGGAATGCCTTCAAAATTCGTATTCAGTATATTTTATTTTATGTGGTTTTTTACGATTAAGACCCTAGGGTTTAGGGAAGTACACTATACAAACTCTTTAATCTTGGTGGCACCGTTTTGTATTTTTTTAAAACATTCTCTCTAATAAAAATTGTTCTTTGTCTATATTGTGGATGTAGCTAACATACTATTGATGAATCACGTATATCTGTGTGTCAATTTTTTCTATGTTTTTTTTTTTTTGTATGCATTAATTGTTGATTTCGTAATAATATGGATCTTAATTATTTTAACGAGAAAAACTTTTCGAAAATATATTTTAAATTTATCGAGAATGTAAATGCAACTTCTTAAATTCAAAACATAGAGGTTAAGGATATATTTTATATAATTTCTCTCCTTTAAAAATTAATTTTTTTTTTCTTTTTTTTAAAAAAAAAACCCACCACCTACCAGAGATTCTACAAGAAAAGAAGTGAAGAATTTTGAGGGTTAATATATATATAATGAGAACGTGGTATTAGGTGAGTTTCAGAGCTGCCATTGCGGCTTTAGTAGCCACTGTGTGTTTCACTCAGTGCTCTTTTTTTAAAAAAAATTAATAATATCAATGAAAGTGGGGTTTCATAAGCCGACCCTTATCTTCACTTTCACTGTTTATTATTATTTTTTTTACTTTTTACTTTTTCTTTTCACATTTTTGTTTCAATAGTGTTGGCCGCTTTTCTCACCTGCCCGTGGTTGTTTTCACTTTTCAGTTAATGGGCAACATTAACCACTTCCATTCAACTACAAGTTTACTCTTAATCTCAACTGGTTTACTTTCGAGAAGAACTTTTTGAAAGATTCGTGAACATTCAAAGTTTGTGTCTATTTTTGTAAATTTAGAAAGAGTCATTTCGAGTGAATATTGGTAATGTAATACGAAAAAATAAAATCTTAAGGAGAAAATGGAGTTGAAATAACCATGCGATCTTTTATGAAAACAAATTTGTTGAATGAAATGACATATTGAAAAATATACTTGTTTTTTTTATGTCAAACAAAATTCGTCAAATATTAGAGACCAAGGTATACAGGTTGGATTAGGTTAAGTTACGGATCTTTTTGTATCAACCCAAAAGTTAATTAAACAATAAAATTGGAATTTCATGACATTTTACAATTGAACCTCGCTCGATGGTGTAGGAAATTGTCAGGCAAAGTAAGTACTCCTAATGGTCATATGGACTACCGTCAGGATAACTCTAATAAAAATCTCTCCTATCTTTTTTACAATTGAACCTAGCCCGATAATCAAGTAAATTGTTGGACGAAATAGGTACGCCCGACAATCTTTTGACAACCGTCGAGAAAACTCTAATAAAAATTTCTCAATTTTTTTTTTTTTTTTTTTTTTACAATTGAATCATGCCCGATAGTGAAGGAAACCGTCGGACGATGTAGGTATGCCTAACAGTCATTTGGACAATAGTCGGGATAACTCTAATAAAAATCTTTCGAATATTTTTTACAATTGAACCTGGTCCAACGATCTAGAAAACCATGGAACTTAGTAGATATGCTTGACGGTAGTCCAAAAACTGTCGGGAGAGCTAACTTATCCCTATCCTTGTCAGATGCCTCTCGGAATATATATTTTTTTTTTTTTGAGAAATAAGTTATCGAGGGATCTGTTGTCTTCTTTTCTTTATCGTTTTATTCTCATTTATTCCTTACACACTTGACACTTTCTTTTTTCTACATTTAGTATGCTTTTCATTGGAATTAAATAATTTTTTTTTTTCAAATTCTTCTGGTTAAACTTTTTTTTTTGTTTAAAAAAATTAAATTAACAATGAGATGTTAAAATTAATAGATAATTATTTTAAATGAAAAACAATTGAAAATATTTACAAATATCACTGTCATAGATGGTGAAATTTTGATATATTTATAAATAAATTGATTATTTTTTTATATTCGAAAACACCTCAAATTAAAATTTAAAATATTTAAATTTAAGACGTTTCAATCATTCAAATATAAATCTTAATTTTATTATAAACATAAAGTAAATATCTAAAAAGTTATGAATGTAATTTTTCAAACAACTGACGAGTGCAAAATATGTGTGTGGGGAGGGGATTATTTTTAAATATAAAAAAATAAATCAAAATATTTACCAAATATTGTAAAATTTTAGAATTATCAATGATAGACGCTGATAGAGAAGTTTACTAGTGTTTATCAGCATCTATAATTGATAATTCGAAAAATTTATTATATGTTGTAAATATTTTCAATAGTTTTACCATTTGAAATAATTTGTGTGCAAGTCTTATATTAATTTTAATAGATTTTAAGTAACACATTTCTGATTGCAAGCGTGTGTGTATATATGTGTATGCCCCTTTTAAATTTTTAAAACTACAAATTAAGGTAACCATTTTATTTATTATTTTTATTTTTTAAAATTAAGTTTATAGACATTGTTTTCACTTTCAAATTTCTTTCTTTATCATCTATTTTTTATCCGTAGTTTAAAAACTCGAGTCAAAGTTTTGGAAGCTAAAAAAAGTAGCTTTTAAAAAGAATTATTTTTGTTTTTGTAATTTTTCTAAGAATTCAATCATTGTACTTAAGAAAAATGAAAATTATCGTAAGAAATGGTGAGGAAATAGGCTTAATTTTCAAAAATAAAAAATAAAAAATGAAATTGTTACCAAACGGAACAAAATTTTTTATGTATTTGGGATAAAATAACAAAAGAAACAAAAAAAAAAATCAAATGGTTATTAAATAGGGTTAAAAAAATTTATATTATTTAATTTGTTTTATTAAATGATTACTTAAAACACTTTTTATGTATTTGAGCTAAAAAAACAGGGCAGCAGAAAAGTATTTGTGTATGATATTCATGAAAGCATTGCGTAGAGATTTCCATGTATGCTTGTAGTAAATGTTATGATTTTTTGCTACATTCATCCTCTAGTCATGAATAATGATAATTTGTTAACCGACTTTGATGAATCTTTTTTAGGAAGATATTTTAGTTTATGTTTATTTTTTATAATAAAAAATTTAGATTTATATTTGAGTGATCCAAAACCCTTAAATTTATAAAATTGTTAAAACAAAAAATTAATTTATTTTTTACCGTGAAATTAGACAACTAATTTAATATTTTATGTTCATTTAAATCTAAAAAAGTTTCACCATCTTAAATCTTTAAGAAAATCTAGAAAAACCTTATTTCATCCTAAAAGTAAACTGACTAGGAAATGAAAAAAGAAAAAGAAGGTATTATCTAAAATAAATGAAAAGAAAAGATGAAAATACAATTAAAGAAAAAAAGAGAGAGAACAAAAATCTTTTTATAACAAAAAAAAAAAAAAAAAAAAAGCAAACAGGGTGGGTTGTGACTTAAAAAATTTATAATTTGTGTTGAGTCTTTGAAGATGACACAACTCAAAGAAATATTAAAAAAGAGACCAATAAAATATGACCAATGATTAGGGGTAGGTTGTACCTAATTTCCCATTTAACCACTTTTATACATAGTAGAAAAAGATTTTTTTTAAAAAATAATTAAAAAAAAAAAACACATGGAAGATTTTATTGGTACAATTTGGATTGCACAATAAAAAATAACTATATTTTTTAATTCTCTCAAAATTTTGCTAAATATTTTGGTAAGAGCTCTATAATGATAATTAATAATCTGTATTACAATGTGTCCAGTAGGTTTGTTTTGTAAGCAGATTTGAACTACAAATCTTATGATTACTTACTAACATATGCCAATTAAATTATGCTATTTTAATCAATGGTTAGAATTATGTGAGACAGTGAAATTTTATGATAATTAACATATGCCAATTAAAAAAAAAGGAAGGGACACACAAATTTACGTTATCCACTAACAATGTGTTAACTACGTCCAGAAGTAGAGAAAGAACAATTTTATTAAAGATACTATAAAAAAATATGGTCTTTAGTTATGAAAAATATTCGTTGTAAAATCTATTTTCCTGTGGCAAATATTATTTAGCAACGAAAAGCTTTCGTCACAATCATTCGTCTCTAAAGCCTAGTCAGTGAAAGGTTTTTGCAACGATCTTTAAAAAACGTCGCAAGATGCGACGAATTTATAAAACGTCAAATTCTTGTTGTAACGAACAATAAAAAGTCACAATATACAACATTTTGTCAAAACATCGCAATATGCAACGTTTATCAAATTATGACGTTTTATTTATTTGTTGCATTATGCTACATTTCTGTTTTTAGTATAATAATCTTGTGATGTCTTATGTTTCATTACAAATTTTAATAATATTTTAAAAAGAACTATTATTCTTTACAGACATTTTTTAAAAACATTATCCCTGGTAGCAAACATTTGTGGTACACCTTATATACAAATCACGAAATTAAACAAATATGCACTAAATATTGTACATAAGATCAATATATATGTAAAATCTTTAATATCTGCTACAACAGAAGTAAGTTTCCAACATAAGGTTTGAATATTATCAACTACAAGTTCAGTTTAATCTAAAATGTATTCTTCCAGAAAGATTGAAAATTCTCACCAACAAATGAGGCTTTAGTCTTGCATACATAATTATACACATATTAAATTAGTTTTAAATATAAGTCAAATATTCTCAAACATATCCAGTGTTAAATATTAAACTTAACATGTTCACCCGATCAACATAAAAAGATTAATCACTTTTTTTTTATTATCAAATATAAATTACTCTTAATACACATAATTCTCATAAAACTCAAGTCAAATACGAAATATAATTATCATAACTATCACACACACTATTTTCACATAAATAATTATAAAACATTCAATAGCTACATCGTTAGTAATAATCATTATCCACATGTTAAAACTAACTAATTTGACAAAAGATAAACATAAATTGAAACTAATAAAATTACCTTAGAAATGAACTTCATCTAGTGAATCTTCTTAGAATTTCACTCATTGATTCTTTTGTTTTTTTGGTGTTGTAACTCAAGTTTTTGACGTTGAAAAAAGTACATCAAATAGAAACTTATCATAAACTTATTTAAAGTAGACAAGAAAATATAAAAAAATATATATAACTTTCAACATTTCATATCAATAAAATTAATGTAATACATTCAACACAATAGAAGGATCTATAAACTTTTAAAGGAGCTTAACTAAGAACAAAATCAACCATCTCAATTTGAAATCACACAAATGAAGCAATCTTTTAATGTTCAATAGGTTAGTAGTAGACCATTAATGACTTCCAAATCACACAAACTTTAATCACACAATGACAAACTTTGAGCACACAAAGCAACTTCCAAAAGGCACTTCAAAGTTCAAACACACACAATATAACTATACAACCACTCTCTAAATTACTTTTTTAAATACATAATCAACGTAGATATCCTATGCAAAAATATTAAAAGGGCACGTCAAATTTCATCATGCTAATCAAACGTCTCTAAATGAGTTTGAATCACATAAATAGCATCAAAATGACTATTTAAATTTTTCAATAAACAAAGTTTCAACTACAAATTATAAAGCAAGAATGCTAAAAGAAATACTACAAAAATCTACCTACCTTCGACAAGCTTAACCAAGAAGAAAATCAACGTACAAATAGAATATTCGGACAGAAGAAACAAATGTGTATAAATGAATAATCATAAAGTTCAACTATGAGACCAAGATCAAATTTTGTTTTTTAACTTCAAAAGTTCAATAACATACCACTAATCACACAATAAGATAAAGAAAACAATGTTCACATATAAACAAACATCAAAACAAAATTTGAACACACAAAACATCATGCTTTAATCAAATAATAAATTAAAAATTCAATCACATAAATATATCAAACCACACAGTAATAGACAAATACTCTATAAATCATAGTTTAAGAAATAATATAAACTTAATCACAAACATACTCCCAAATCACAATTTCCAAAACACACTCTAAGATGAAAGATCTCCATTTGACTCCAAAATATGTTCAGTTTAATATCTCATTTTCCATTTCCAAAATATACTCTAAGTTCAAATTGTATTTTGGAAAAGTTCAGGTGTATTTTTGAAACAAAATACTAAATATTTTCATCAAAAACTAATGGTAAAGGTATTTTTTAAAATTCTTTTTTAAAGTTTAAGGTTAAAAATGGTGAAAATAAAAAATGATGTCCCATAAATTGAAGTAGGACAGAAAGAGAAAATGAAAGAGAGATGAGATGAGGTGTAGGTAAATGGTAAGAAAATTTTTATTTTTATTTCGTTAAAGTAAAGGGTGCTAATGCAACTTTTGAAATTTTTATGGTATTTTGGTAACGAAGTTTTAACGATTTTTGTCCATATATTAACAGTAAAAGTATTTCTTTTAACATTTCTTGAAGTTCAAAGGGTATTTTGAAAAACTTTTAAAAGTTCATGTGTATTTTTGAAACAAAACACTTAAGGATTTTCATAACAAAATTAATGGTAAGGTATTTTTTTAATTCTTTTTTAAAGTTTAAGGTTTTTTTCTTTTTTAACTTTTGAAAATTCATACATGTTTTTTATGAAACGCAAAAAGTTCAAGGATATTTTGTATAATTTAACCTATTTAAATATATTATTCTTCAAGTTGGCCGTAGGAAAACATGCAGGATATGTAAACTCTCTCTATAAGTACAAACTCTCTCTACAAGTATAAATTCCTAGGAAAAATCACCCACTCACAAATTGTTCAATGGGTTGACAAACAAAAGTACAAGGGAAATGTGGAGTTGGGTGAATGGGAAATTTTAGACCACATTTCGAAAATTAATGGCAAAATTATAAATAATTAAATTTGAGACTAGTTAAAGGTTGACATGTGTCTCAAATTGAAATTGAAGACATAATTTGACATATCTCAGTGATGTGTTTTCCTTATAACCATTGGTTCGAATAAAATAATTTTGTCTAATTTAATATTAGTATTTAAGCTAAAGTTCAATTGAGCTCAAAAATAGGCTTAATTTGACTCAAATGCAAATTAAGTTCCAAATCCGTTAGTTGGACCTAAGGGTCAAATCCATGGACTAACTAAGTTCAAACCCACAAAGCCCACCTTAGAACTCCATAAATAGAGGAGTTCTCCTTCATTTGAAAGGAACATAAATTTTACACTAAGAGATCCTAGAGAGAATTCTTCCTGCAATTAGAAGACTCCTTAAGCTCTTAAAAATTGAATCACACTGGAAAACTATAATCCTTTGAAGATACAAATGTTCTTCCAAAACTTCAACTTCAAGAACATCCATGCATTATGGTCAAATCAAATGTACACATTTAACATCTAGAACAAGTTGCAAAGCCCTCAAGATAGATCCAAATTCGAGAATAAGTTGCAAAATCCTCAAGACAAATCGATGTTTGAGAATAAGCTAGCTGCAAAGCTCTCGAGACAAATCAACATCGAGAACAAGTTGCAAAGCCTTCGAGACAAATCAACATTTGAGAAAAAACTACAAGGATCAAGATAAATCAAATCGAGAACAAGTTGTAAAGCCCTTGAGATAAATCAATACTCGAAAACGAATTGCAGAACTCTCGAGACAAGTCAACTGTTGGTTTGAAAAGAGGAAAAGAAAAATGCACTAGTTATATGCTATGCGTTAATCTCCATGCGTCGACAGTCATGCGTTTTACTGGAAAATATGCAATATGCGTTAAGCTCGTATTCAATGACCATGCGTTCCTGTCACACGTTTTCTTGTTTTTCTGCCAAGTACAACGAGAACGCAAGTTTCTCGGGATGATCCAAGGTCGAACACAGGGACTTGTAACTAAATAATGTTTGTGAAACAATGCGTTTGAAGTGATGAATAAAAGCAAAAGACAGAAGTTAAAGATTATGCACTACTCCTACTCCTAACTAAACAGATTGAGCAAGAGAAGTTTAACTAATAGAATTGGTAGAGATACAACAACTGTTAATGCATAACAAGATGACTTCATTATGTTTGGTCGCTCGTGTAATCCCAGTTCACCACACTAACGCATCGCACACCTTTCGGTGGCCAGCCGCATGCTTATATCTCTATAATGCATGGTTGCATCGAGCATAAGATCGTTCATATCTCTAGGAACAAAGCTTACTTTGCTTTAGTGTGTTCTACTACTTACCCTCTCGGGTAGTTAGTTGTAGCTAATCAGCTCATAGACAAGCATTGTGACAGCCTTACACTAAGAGAAGAGGATTAACTCACTATACCCACACAACGCACACCTCTCGGTGGTTTGCTACATGCGTCATATCTCTAGGTTGCATGATTGAGTATGCAATTGTCTTTGATACTTAACTAAATGATGAAAGTAGACGATGATAAAGATGAAGAAGATGATGAAGATGGTGCTGAAGGAACTAAGAGATGCATTGATTACAAAATGTATTAATGTCTTAAGTCAAAATGTAATACAATATAGAGATAAGAGGAGAGATGGAAGGCTAGATGCAAGCAATCTTTTGCTCTTTCATCCACAATGCGTCAAGGGTGCTGGTGATGCCATGGATGAATGATGAAGAAGTCTCTCTCGAACTCAATCTCTGGCAAAACTCCAGTCATCACTCGGAAGGGGTTGTGGAAGTGAAGAATCATCAAAGAGTGTCTTGCTCATGCTCACATTGGTGATCACAAGGATCTGCCTAATGTAGAAACTCGGATAGTTTGAAGTGACGATCTAAGGCTCTATATATAGAGTTCAAATGCCAACAGCTCTGAGACTCCATTCTGACTCACTGCTACTTTTGTCGCGGTATGGGATATGTTAGCATCATCTTATCTTGTTGATACTCCTAAGGTATGCGTTCATGCTTGTTTCTCCTGAAGTGTTAATGCATTTTAGTCACCTCGCGATCAACCTTCTATCATGATTTTCATTTTGAGGACGCAACATTCCATGCGACGAACTAGTCTCCATGATGATCAACGCATGCGGTCAGCCTTACGACGGTCTGGGACCAATGCATGCGATTAATTCCTATAATAGCTGCAAAAATAGACACTTTGGTGCAGAATAACGCATGATATAGGGTTAGTGAGGATTTTCGGTGCTGGTCGATGCAAGCTCACTTTTCCATATGAATTCTTGGTATAATTGACTTATATTCTACTTATTAGCCCTTATAATTCTATGTAAAAGGCTACAATAGCTTGTATTTCTACAAGCTATCATCAACATTGAGAACAAGTTTATTAGAAATGATCCTTATTAGCCCTCAAAACGAGTTTTTTTTTTCTTTTTAGAGAAAGCATCAAATGATCCTTTATTAAAGATTGTAGTCACAATATTGAAACAAATGTAAATATGAAGTTTATTTTCAATGGATCAAATTTCTATAGAAATCTCGTCGAACAGGGGAATAATTTGGAAAAAAAACTATATATATGGGTCATTCTATGGACCTAATTTTCACTCAAGTCTAATATTTTATAAATTTACAAACGTGTCTTAAACCAATCCTTTAAAAAAATAAAAAAATATTGTACATTTTCTTGAGGTTGATGCCATAAATCTTGTGGTGTAGTAGTTGTCCTGTAGTTTGTAATTGTATTGTACAAACAATTTATTTATCTAATAAAACAAGAGGTATTTTATTTGACATTTAGTTCTCCTAACCCACATAAACCAATAAACTAAGATCCAAGATTATCTTCTGTAAATTAAACATGTATTTAGAGACATACAGGTGGATCATGCTTAAGTGATAATCTAAACAGTATGCAACAGATGGATAAGGCTGGGTACCTTATCTTGGTGATAATGCGAACACGACTCGCTTTGTAGTTTTTATAATTATTGTAAAGTGCCAAAGATGATCCAATTCTAATGATTCATATGGAGACATGTGAATGAGGGTATTCTATACAAAGAGTTTGTATAAGACTGGATCATGAAATGAATAGTCTTTTTATATAATACCGTTGTAAGATAAGACTTACATTTCATCAAGATGACATAAGTGACTTGACCTGAATCTTGAGTGAGTTGTGGACTTCTGCCTATGAAGGTGGTCCTTTGATCTGCATGGGCGAGAGTGGCCAGTCGTCGACTTAATATGCCTACCATTTTGAGAATTTGTTTGATTGGGGAGTTGGGAATGTAGCTTCACAAGAAGTAATTCACTCATTTCCTACTGTTAGGGTAAGTAAAAAAATTTGTCCCTTAAGGGTTGATTCTAGGGCTTGAACAATGGGCGTCACACCATCTCTTGGCCCAAGAGGGGTCTGGTTATAATTGGACTATAGCTTATTGTTCATTAGAGGGATCAGTAGTACTTAAGGAGTTAGATGTAATTATAGGGGTAAAATGGTAATTTTGGCCTAATTGTATTTACGAGAAATTTGTGAAAGGTTAACACGTTGTTGATTGGTTATATCCAATGAACATAGAAATATATCTGTAGTGTGAAGAATTTCGGTGTCGGTCTTTAGTGGAGTGGCCCTTAGTTAATAAAAGTTGATTAATGTAACTAAAGAGTTTAATTAATTAATGAAGTACCATTGGAGCTTCAATCTATAGGTCTATAAGGTCTCCCCGTTAGCTCAATTTGAATAAGTGAGAATCGAATTAATTTTAGATTAGATTGAATTGTTAAAATTAATTAAGGGAATTAATTATAAAAGATATAATTAATATAAAATTAATTATATGAGATATAATTAATATAATATATATGATACGTTATAATATAAGATTTTCTTTGAGAGAGAATAAATATTTGAATATGATTCAAATATTAGTTATATGAGTTTTCATATAAAAGCTATAGGTTAAATTTAATATGACTATGATTCACATTAACTACTATAGGTTAAATGATAGATCAATAAACTATATGTTATATTAGATATAACATATGATTTGATATTTATATATTCAATTAGTTGATATATATATATATATATATATATTAAAATTCAAAATTGTTTATTTGAATTTTGAAATTAAATAATGGAGTGGGAATTATTTTTTATTAACTTCCTTGAACCCACTCTCTCATCACATATGTGAAATTAGTTTTACGAAAGAGAGATATATGATTCCTTCTTCTTCTTCCCCTCTACATCTTTGAAGGATTGTGAAAAAGAAGAAAATTCTCTATGTGTTTTTTTCTCTCAAAATCAAATACCCTTCCCTCTCCAAATTAATCTTGAAGCCCACAAAACTCCCAAGATTATTTACCCCTCGAGAATAACGAGGTTTCCGCAGGGTAGTATCCGGAGTTTGGGTGTTGTGTTTTTGGGTGTTCATGAGTTTGAAGGGAATTGGAAAAGTTTGTGACTTGGAGAGGAAACATGAAGAATTCGGTCTTCAAGGGTAAGTTCTCGTTCTCCCTTTGTTTCTCTTTATTGTAATGTGAAAAACATGTTTAATTCATTATGTGAATCCTGTTTCCGTTCTCTGAATGAATTTATTGTTCTGTAAAATAAAATTGGGACATCGATACTTCCGCAATGTATATTCACATACTTTTCACATTTACCAATATATTTTATGTAGTATATAAATATTAGAGAGAAGGGAATTTACTATTGGTGGCAATTTAGGAATATAATATTACAAGCTTGTTACCCACTCTTTATATTTGACACATATGACATTTTTCAAAATCCATAGCCCAAGGTTCAAGTACAAAAGGGAGGCTTCCATTTCACCCAACAATCCCCCACTTGAAAATTTAAACAAAAGAGAGAAAAAGGAGTTTTATTGAATAGTTTCAGTCTATACAACATAGTGTATAAGTAAAGGTGTCTTACAACTTAAACCTTTATGTAATGTAGATGATTCAGAATATACTAGAGTAACCCTTGGTTTTGAACTCTATTTTTAACAGCATCTCATACAAAGTGTCATTAGGGTGTAGGTCGAAAGCTCGTGCTTTAAAGCGTAGCACGTGTATCTCGGTTTAGTGAACGCTCTAGAGAGTTTTCCTAAAAACTCCATAGGAAGCGGCCCTTACTTCCACATTCACATAAGTGAGTTTATCAAGAGTACTCCTGTAGCTAGGTACCCCACTTGTCATCAATTATAGATCTCATTAAGAACTGAGCTCAACCTTTCTTATGCTTCAGGATATCATGCTCAGACCCTAAGTCATAGAAATGGAACTCTGTGTTTTGTTTAGCATGATTCACTATATATCATTTTTGATGAGTTATTACTTGTTGAACTTGTTTCTTGGGATCTTCAATCTATAGGTTGGGTTTTCCTCACTATGATTCATCTTTCTATAGGCATGAGTCTCATCCTTTTTGAAGTTCTGAAAACCTTCTCTCTGGCCAGTCATTTCGTCAAAGGATCTGCCAAATTTTCATCAGCTCGCATATGATCTACTCTAACTGCATTAGTAGTGAGAAACTCTCTAATGGTACTGTGCTTATGACATATTTATCATTTGTTTTCATTGTAGTAATGGTTCTGAACTTTTGCAATTGTTGCAGTACTATCGCAATGGATTGATATGGATGGTACCGAATTTTCCCATAAGGGATTTTTTGATAGCAGACTTCTAAGCCAACCTGTTTCTTCATTAGTTGTCGTTAGTGCTATCATTTCTAACTCCATGGACTAAAATAGTCTGTTTCTTGGACTTCCAAGAGACAGCTCTGCCTACTATATTAAAGATATAGCCACTTGTAGCTTTTGAATCATCCAAAAGAGAGTTCCAGTCAGCATCGTTGAATCCTTCCAAGCAACGAGAAACTTCTAATAATGTAATCCTAGGTTTTATCTTTTCTTTAAGTACCTCATTACCCTTTCTATAGCATTCCAATGCCTTTTACTAGGTCTACTTGTAAACCTGCAAAGTAATCCTACAACATAAGCTATGTCAGGCCTAATACAGTCAACAATGTACCTAAGACTACCTATGATGCTCGCATACTTAAATTGATTAACACTGTCACTAATGTTCTTGAACAACTAAACACTAGGGTCATAAGAAGTATAGGCTGGTTTACATTCAAAGTAATTATATTTCTTTAGAATCTTTTCTATATAGTGAGATTGATCCAAAGAAATTCCCTTTTCAGACCTATTCATTTTTAGGCCTAAGATTACACTAACTTTTTCTAAGTCTTTCATGTCAAAGTTTGAACTCAATATTGATTTCACATCATTTATGACGTGCAAGTTCGACTGAAAGATCAACAAATAATCTACATATAGACACAAGATAGTGCAAAGATTATTTTCAAACTTATAGTAGATGCATTTGTCACTTTCATTAATTTTGAATCCTTTAGATAGGATAAGTTCATTAAATTTTCCATGCCATTGCTTAGGAGCTTGTTTTAGTTCATAGAGAGATTTGTCTAATTTACATACCTTATTTTCTTGACCATGGACTACAAAACCCTTACGTTGTTCTATGTAAATCTCTTATTCAAGTTCACCGTTTAGGAAAGCGGCCTTTACATTCATCTGATGTACAACGAGGTTATAAAGGACAGCGAGAGAAAACAAGATACAGATAGAGGTAATTCTAGTGACAGAAGAGAAGATGTTAAAGCAATCTACCTTACAAGATACGGATTGAGGTAATTCTTTTTGTCTAAAACCCTTTGCCACCAACCTAGCTTCAAATTTGTCAATAGTTCTATCTGGTCTAAGATTCTTCCTTAAGATCAATTTACACCCTATTGCCTTACAACCCCAGGGTAGATCTACAAATTGCCAATTCCTATTTGACTCAAATGAGTCCATCTCATCATTTATGGCTTCTTGCCATAGGTTGCCATCTACTGATGATAGGGCAACTTTTAGATCTTTAGGATCTTCTTCTACATTATATGTCAGGAAGTCATCTCCGAAATCCTTGGCAGTTCTAGCTCTTTTGCTTCTTTTAGGTTCTAGGTCTGTTTCCTCTGTAGAGGTAGGATTTCTAATTAGGGTTAGACCAGTGGATCCTGAGCCCCTATTATTCCTTAATTTAAAAGAAAATCTATCCTCAAAGAAGTTGGCATCATTTGACTCAATGATCACTTAGTTTACTAGATCATAACCTATAGGCTTTACTATTTAAGGCATAACCCATAAAGACGGACTCATAAGCTCTACTAGCCAGCTTTCTCATTTTCGGGTATGGAATCCTTACAAAGGCTAGACAACCCCATGTTCTAAAATAAGACAAGTTTTGGTTTCTTATTCCTGATAATTTCATAAGGTGAAGTTTTGTTTTTAGACTTTGGGATTCTATTTAGGACATAACACACGGTAAGAATGATTTCATCCTACCAATAAGATGCAGCTCCTGAACTAAGTAAAATAGCAACTACTAGCTCAGCTAAAGTTCTATTTTTCTTTCAGCTTTTCAATTCATTTCATGAGAGTAAGGTGCGATCTTTTCGTGTATTATTCCATGTGAGTTAAAGAACTCATTAAAACTGTATGAGTCGTACTCAGCTCCCCTCTCACTACAAAGTCTTTTAACCTTTCTATTAAACTGATTCTCTACTTCAGAAACAAATTATTTGAAAGCATCAAAAGCATCACTTTTATTTTTCAACAAATATACAAAAGTAAAGTGAGAGCAGTCATCAATAAAAGTAATGAAATATCTTTTACTATTCCCAGTCAAGATGTCATCAAATTCACATAAATCATAATGAATTAAATCTAGAGGCTTAGAAATCCTAAGTACAGATTTATGCGGAATTTTAGTAATTTTAGCCTTACTACAATACTCGCCTTTATCAAAATCATTCATGGATAATTTAAGTATCATTTCCAGCCTAATCATGTTACTAATTAAATTCTTATTCACATGACAGAGTCTAGCGTGCCAAACATTCATAGAGCATAACATATACACAGAAGATTTCCTTTTATTAAGGTCTAAATTTAGTTTGAAAATTTCCTCTGTTGCATACCCTTTCCCTACGAATATATTATTTTTGGTAAGGGTATATAAGTTTGCCCCTATAGTTTGAGTAAACTCAGCTTTGTTGAGGAGATAGTTCGAGACCAAATTCATTCTTATCTCCGGAATGTGTAAGACATCCTTCAACGTAAGGGCCTTCCTGGTGGTAAACTTCAGTTCCACCTCATTGGTTCCAGTAACTTTCGTGGAGTGGTGATCCCCCAACAGAATATTTTTATCTTTAGTTTCAGTGTACGTTTTAAAAAGACTAAAGTCGTGACAGACATGGCGGTAGTGCCAGTGTCTATCCATCACCATTCACAACCACCGATCACATTTATTTCTGTGATCATGACAACTAATGGGTTCTTCTATCAGGTTCGCCTGACCCGCAGGATGACGCCTGTTCCTACAATTCCTAGCCATGTGTCCCGGTTTATTACAATTAAAACAGAAGAACTGTACTGTTTCTCCTGAAGAGGGTTTATGTTTTTTCTGTTGGTTCTAGTTACTGGAGCCACAGTTCTGACATTTCCTCCTTGTCCCCTTTGATTTTTATTCAGGTTTTACCATGGTAGAGGCGGGTCTCCTAGGTACAGCGTTCACCTCTTCCCTCTGGTACTGCTTCTGGGCTTCGTCCTCAATCCTTAATCGGATGATAAAACTCTCTAAGGAGAACTTCTTGATCTTATGTCTCAAAGTGTTCTTAAAATTCTTCCACAAAGAGTGCAGTTTATCAATAATAACAACAACTTGGAATTGTTTGTCTAGAGGCATACCTTTAGTAATTATCTCATGGGCTATCTTGTAGAGTTCATGGGACTGGGTCTCCACGGATTTGTCATCCGTCATTTGGAACTTGAGATAATGACTCCCAGCCTCCACGGTGTCATATTTCTTTTTAGGGCATCCCAGACCTCCTTAACTGTCTTCATTATGCTGTAGTAGTCATACAAATCATCAGTCAAACCATTGAAGATAAAGTTCTTACAAAGAAAATCTTTCTCCTCCCAATCAGTACCTTCTTTTATCTATTGTTCAATTGGTTCTTCTAGGGGGACAATTGACTTATCTATGGTAGAAGTGTCAGTAACTTTCTTGACGGTAAGAAAGAACAACATCTTTTGTTTCCACTGTTTGAAGTTCACTCCTACGAACCGGAAATAACAGTTGAAGTCAGATGCATTAACGTCATTGTTGCTAGTGAGAACCATCAGTGCTATGGTAGAGCACGTCTTAAAATTGTTAACGGAAAGACCCTCAGACGACGAACAAGACAGTAGTAAACGGTCAGGTCACGACGGTCGAGCAAAGAACGAAACTTGCAAAATAGAAGCTCGTTATAGGCTGAGTTGCGGAGCTCGCTCTCTTTAAGACGTTTCGCGGCTCTGCCCACATGTGCCAGGTCATGAATACTACCATGTCGTCCCTAGGATAAAATAGCCCAAAAAGAAAATTTGATAGCAAATGCACCGTTATTGATCGAAATACTCACCCTTTCTAATTGATGGCTCGAAAATCAGAAAATGGAAGAGATAGTAGGCAGAAGAGAGCCTTCGATGGAAGGAAGTGTAATTGTGTATATGAACTGCCGAAAAATATTTTTAAAAGAGAGAAATAAAATAAATATATAATTAAAATAACATTTTTATTAAAGAAAAATAGTCACGCTCCCTCCAAAACAAGGGTACCCCTTGGGACCTAAACCTATAGCCCAAGGTTGAAGTACAAAAGGGAGGCTTCCATTTTAAAATTCTCCAATGTGGGATTCTCCAACCAAAGGTTGGTTTTCTTTTATTTTTTGAAAATTAAATTTTCACCTAACAGGCTAAATCTTCAAGGTAAGGAGGAAAAAGAAGGCAAACAAAATGCCCAAAAAGGGGTGCAACGGTGCCTTAACCCAAGAGGGGGTTTAGGAGTAGTGTCACAACGTTAGGGAGCAATGGCAAAGCATTGCAATTGAAGACGAAACATGCACGCAACTATGAAGCAGCATTGTGTTACTACAACATAGATTCCGCGAGTGGTTCTTTTTTTTTTTTTTTTTTTTTTTTTTTTTTTTATAGTGGCATCGTGGTGCCAATTCAAATGACAATTTTTTCTATTTTTTCTAGGATTTGCAGCTTGCCACCATATTGAGTTTGGGGTTTGATATGCCAAGAGAGAGGATAGTTAGTAGATTTCAGAGGGCTCTTCGTGCCGGAGTTGATGAGAGAGCGATTGGAGGGTTGATTCCACCTCGAGGATGGGATTACAATGAAGGATAATGCCATTCACTACAAGAAATCGAACTTCTCCCGACGTCCTAATTCGCTGGGAAATGGTGGAACATACGTCGGGAGAGCCTCTTTCGAGGAATAATGGGTCATTGGGAGTTTGGTCGGAAAAAATCCGTTGGGAGAGGAACACCCAACACATGAAACAAAGGCGTCGGGAGTTGTCAAAGAACTCCCAATGCATGTATAGGGCGTTGGGAGTTCCTCCAACTATCGATGCATTATATACGGCGTCGGCAGTTGGAGGAACTCCCATGCCTCATACATGCATCGGGAGTTCTTCGACTAACTCCCGACGCCTTATTTTATTCATCGGGAGTTCTCAAACTCCAGATAGTTTGTTTCATGCGTCGGGAGCTTGAGAACTGCCGGCGGTTTGTTTTATTTGTCGTGAGTTACAGGAACTTACGATGCAGTAAAATAAGCGTGGAGAGCTCCTTCATTAGTTGAAAATTTTCTTTTAAATATTTTTAATTTATAATTTGTAATTTTTTTAAATTTGAAATGAATAACCTGTAAAACATATTAATGAACTTAAACATATTCACATAATAAATAAAACAAAGAAAACGAAGTCCATACTATAACAAATATATGAAAAATTACAATATCCTAAACAAAACAAAGTTGACACTAAATAAAAAAGAAATTATTTTCACAAATACATAGAAGAAATAAAATGAAAACAACGTCAATAAATATATAAAAGAAAACAATGTTTGGAACACAGCATCTTGAACAATCGTCCATCCTCATCTCCGAACAGCATAGTATAATAAAACAAAAACATTCAAATATCATCATCATCTTTAAACATCCACAACACGTTCAAACTTCATAAACAAAACATCCACAAATGTCATAATCGTCCAAACTTTATAAATAAACAAGAACACATTAGAAATTCATAATCGTCCGACCAAACTTCATAAATTTCATAAACACAAACAAACATACATAAAACTCAAACTTTCTCCCCAAAACATTCTAAACCAATCTCAACCCACCCTCATAATATATTAGAACTTTATAAACATTCATAAACACACAAAAACTCCAAGTTCAATGAAAAAATAAGTATAATCAAACTGTACCCACCCCCCACGACAAACATGAAACCTCCGAACATCATAAAACACAAAAAAACCTACAAATTCAACTCCAAAACGATTACAACCGAACTCTACGCACCCTCACAATATATTCAAACTTTATAAACAAGAACAAACACACATAAAACTCAAACTTTCTCCCTAAAATAATCTAAACCAATCTCAACCCACCCCCACAACACATTAGAACTTCATAAACATTCACACACGCACAAAAACTCCATGTTCAACGAAAAAATGAGTAAAATTAAACTCTACCTACCCCCAAGACAAACATGAAACCTCCCGGACATAAAAAAAACACACAAATTCAACTCCAAAACGATTACAACTGAACTCTACGCACCTTCACAACATATTCAAACATTATAAACAAGAACGAATACACATAAAACTCAAACTTTCTCCTCAAAACAATTTAAATCAATCTCAACCTACTCTCGACAACACATTAGAACTTCATAAACATTCATAAACACACAAAAACTCCAAGTTCAACGACAAAACGAGTATAATCAAACTCTACCCACCCCCACGACAAACATGAAACCTCCTGAACATATAAAACACATAAAACCACACAAATTCAACTCCAAAACGATTACAACTGAACTCTACGCACTCCCATAACGTATTCAAACTTCATAAACAAGAACGAACACACATAAAACTCAAACTTTCTCCCCCAAAAAATCTAAACAAATCTCACCCCACCTCCGACAACACATTAGAACTTTATAAACATTTATAAACACATAAAAACTCCAAGTTCAACGACAAAACGAGTATAATCAAACTCTACCCACCCCCACAACAACCATGAAACCTCCCGAACATCAACAAACACACAAAGACGATAAAACGACAAAAAGCACATCAAAATCCAGTTGTTTGGCTACCATAATTGTAGGATAGCCAACAATTCTTTATCATAAAGCTACTCAAGGCATAACTACTTTGCTTCCATAACTGCAAGATAGCAACATATTAGAAAATAAATAATGTAGTAATCATACCGAATTCGATGGGCCTCCTCTCTGTGATCGTATCATGTCTTCAATCATTTTTTTTATTTCTTCCATTTATCTTGCATGATCCTCTTTCATTTGTTTCTGAACGTCTTGAAGTTCCTTAATCCTCGATTGATACTGTTCGAAATTGACTCTAAATTCCTTCATCCCCCTCTTCGTTTCTTGAGTAGATGACGAACTCGATGAACTGCTACCCCTTATTGACTTAGGTTTAGGGCCCCAACCTAGGCCTTCTGAATATCCGAGTCGTCTACCCAAAACCATCTCAAATATTTTATCCCCTATTAGTGGTTGAGAACCTTCTAGAGCGGGGTTGGATTGTAATTCTAACATTTGATTCTAGACATATTAATTAAATGTATAAGTACAAGCGACTGAAGTTAGAAATGAAAAACAACACGATAGTAAAACAAAAAATGTTACATGTGCATTTCCAGCTACCTCGTTCACGAACTTACCACCTTTAGAGTGTGTTTCCCTAAATAGGTCAAGACATCCTGTTTCTCGACCTTCCTTTGCCTGCAACTCTGCCTGAATTTTTTACCCCTAATGTTATTGATTTTTTTGCCCCTAAACTAAATCCAAAATTAAGTAAATTGTAACATCCATAATCCATCAAATTTCATAAAATGTAACATCCATAATCCACAATTCACAATAATCCATCAAATTATAGAAATTGTCACATGTAAATTAAGTAATCCATAACCTTAAGAATTAAAAGGGAAAAAAAAACTCAATCCATAATAACATCCACAATCCATAATTCATAATTCACATTAGATTACAAGTATGCTAGAAATTAAATTAGCAACATTAATTACCAACATTACCAACATACTAGATATTAAACATTACGAATATTAATTACCAAAATTACCAACATGCTAGAAATTAAAAATAATGGCTTAAATTAATATAAAAAATAAGAGAAAATAAATGAAATTGATGTGCACGAACCTTGTTGAAATCTTGAAAAGAAACAACAAATTCGCAAGCAATGAAGGGGGAAGGCGACATGAAGGAGGAAGGAGAAGGCGGCGGGTGGTCGCGCGAAGGAGGAAGGGCAGGTGGCAGCGCATCTGTGAAGGAGGGCGGCGCGGGCGAGGGATTGACGGGGGCGTGAACGGAAGAAAGAAAATGGGGCGGCGGCATGAAGGGGGTGGCGGGTATGAGCAAAACAGCGGGCATGAAAAGGGGTGACGAGCATGAAGGGGGAGCGGCAGGGGAGGGGGAGCAGCGGGGAAGAGGGAAAGGGGTAGGGGGAGAGGGGGCGGCGAGGTTAGAGATTTAATATAGAGAAGAAGGGGGAAAATGAAGGAGAAGGGGATCTGGTTTTTTATGACATCGGGAGACAACCTATCTCCTGATGACCAAGCTCCCGACGACCGATTTAGGCGTCAGGGGAGCTTATTTTTCTTGTTGTGATTTTTTCTCATTTGTAACTTCGATTCTTCTTTGATTTTCCTCTCTCTCTCTCTTTTTGTTTTTTTTTTCATTCTAATGTTGTTTCTATTTATGAAGTCATGTTAGGCTATTTTTTATTATTCTATTGCTAAATGAATTATTTGGTCTATTGCTAAACACTTTTTGTGGATCTTGAATGTCAATTTACATTAGTACTTTTTAACATGATCGTTCTTAATACATTTGGTTGCTTGATATTCACCTGATTGATGTAATTATTTAAAATCTTGATTTAACAAGAGAGTTCTGGATTAAATCATGCATGTTACACTATCGTTTGAACGTACTAGCATAACTAGATAATGATAGAGATTTTTTATGAAGAGTCTTAATACTTTGCTTAATTATCTTGTAGGAGGGTAAACTATAACTAATCTAGTCTAGCATGAAACATACAATAAATCGGTCTCACATGGTAAAATAATGTCATAATAGCTCATGAAAATTCATAAATGCTCATAAAATCTCTTAAATCGTAAAGAATACATAACATTCTAAAAACTCTTTAGCAAACTTAAAATTAATATTTTAAACTTGTATTGTCTAGCACAAAGGTGTTTTCTATAGTAAGATTACTTATCTCAAGAATAAGTCCAAATACTATTATCCAAGAAACCCAATCTCCAAAAACCTTCAAATCAAATCCTAAACCATAAACCAAATTTAAACTCAACCTTTAGGCCTCATTGCAATCACAAATTTATCTCCAAACAACTTATCAAAATGTGGTTTGATCCAAATAATCACCTCAAGTCTTCAAACAAAGGTGCAAATATATGCAAAATTCAGTAAAAAATGTTCCAACAACCCATATTTAACCCAAAAGGATTCCAAAGTTTTAAACACTTGCTAAAACAACTCAACTACCTCGATCTATAGTTGGACAAGGGCTCTCACTCGTTCAAAGTTTTGAATCCAACCTATACAGTCATGGGTAAAACGCTAATTAGGTGTGTATTTCTCGTCTTTTCATATATTATTTTTTGTTTGTTTTTTTTTTTTTTCAGAATGCATTGTACAAAAATGTAGAAAAACTTCAAGTCAATCTTTATTAAAAATAAGTTCTTGTCAAGATAAATTAACTATTTTAATTTCCATGGAAGTCGAGGAGGCTGGACCTTGCTTTAGACTAGAAATAATCAATTGCCAAAATGTTAGCCGTCCAACTTGTACAAACTTTATGGATCTATATGAACATCTTTGTACCTTGTGGGTGTGTGTGTGTGTATATATATATATTCATGGTTGGTTATGATGATTTTGACAAAATGTTTCGGTTTTTAAAGTTTGGTTGATATTTCAAAGTATTTTAAGATGATGATTGACAAACTAATCAATAGATCAATTTAAAAGAGGGTTGTATTGGAAGAAATATAGTCTTAAAAGACGGCTTACAAGTTTAAGGAAAAATAATAAGAGATGTCACCTCTAGGGTTTTGAAAAAAAAAAAACCTAATAGAGAAATCCTAAAAGCTTAAAGAAGAAAGAAGAAAAAAACGGTGTAAATGAAAGTTAAAAACAATAAGAGGAAAATAAAATTGGAGGATTCCTGCTTCTTAGAAAAGACATCTATTAAGGAGAGTTGGTAGGGTCATTGAATTTTAATTTTAAAAAAACCATTTTACTGCATTTTATGATTGGTTGATTTTATTACAGACAAAATTTAAGCAACATGTGTTCAATTATCTCAGCAAAATGTTCTGTGACATTATTACATGATGGGACAGAGTAGATTTTCCAAAATATTTTTTTCCTTATCTATCAGTGTGATTTTGCAGATTATGTAGACTACCTTCTTTTTTCTTATAGAGATGATTTATTCCTTCTTTGAAGATCTTCTCAAAGTTAACTCTTTAATTTTAGAGTTAACCATCTAGACTTTAACCTTCATGTATTGTGATTAAAAATCGTTATTTTTTTCAATGAGGTTTTGTTGAATTTTTGTGAGTGTAGCAAATCAGTTAGGAGGTAAGTGAGAACTCGACATGAGTTTTTTATGTGATATCGAGGGGAGCTCAATCAAAACTGGGGGATCTCACACTTAAAGGAACCTAACTATGTTGTAGGATCTCATAAAAAACTTGAAGAAGCATTATTGTGTTAGTGAGATCTCAAATTTAGGGGAGTCTAAATTTAAACTGAAGAGTAAGTTGTACATGAGTCAATCACTGAAGAAAGAATCTATTAGATAAGTACTTCGTTATAATTACTAAACTCATTTTCTGTACATATAATTCTTTTTTTGTTAATTACAATTTAGTTAAAAGATCATCGGAGATTAAACGTTATTTGATTTGAATCAAAAGTATAATTTCGTGTTTTTCATGAGTATATTATAATTATTATTTAAATATTTTATTAATCACAATTCAATTGAAAAATAGAAAACCATTATATAATCATATAACCCCAAATCTTTTGGTTGGTATGGATGGTTGATTTAAGGAAATTTATTCCATAGTTAATATTTCCTGTAATTTTGAGGTTCTTTTTCCTTAATTTGGCCCCAGTCTATTGGATCTCTCGGGAGGTGTTTGATTCATCAACATGAGTTGAGTTGATATAATATACTAACTCAATATTCAGCCAATCAACTTTAAATGTTGGTGAAGTTGAGTTGGTATATTTTTACCAACTCACCCAAACTCACTCCAACTCTCCATTCTTTCAATTTCTTCATTGATTCTACCTATCGACCACTATCGACCACTATTGCTATCACACTTCGGGCTCTGACAACTACCTCCTATGATAACTCCAACAACTAACTTTAGGCTCGAATAACCACCTCCAATGATAAATTCGGTGATCAACTTCGGACTTCGAAAACCACCTCTTATGAAAACTCCAGGCTCCAACAACCTTCACATGATCAACATCAATAACCAATTTTAGCCTCCGACAACCATTACCTCTGATGACAACTCTGATGACCTAATTCCGATGACCACCTTTATGCGACCAACTCCGACGACCAATTTCATGCTTATATAACCACCTTCGACAACAAACTTCGATAACCAACTCCGACAACCAATTTCGTAGGCTCCGACAGCCACTTCTGACTATAAATTCTGACCAAAATCATCTTGATGATCAACTTCTTGGCCACCTTCGAGCTAACAACTTCGAAAACCAATTTGGGGCTTTGACAACCATCTCTGATGACAGACTCCCACAACCAACTCCAATACCACCTTCATGCGACCAACTTCAAGCTCTAACAACTACATCTGACTACAAACTCCGACGAAAATCATCTTCAATGATCAACTTCGACGACCACCTTCGTGCGACCAAGTCCAGGCTCTGAAAACCAGCACTGACTACAAACTCCGATGACCAAACTTCAATACCACCTTCATGTGACCAACTTCAAGCTCCATCAACCACCTCCGACTACAAACTCCAGCAAAAATCATCTTCAATAATCAACTTCGACAACCACTTCTGTCTATTATAAGATTGATGACTGTTAAAATATATTTTATGGTTGTTGATTATATAAATAATAGTATTTTGTCTATATTAAGTGCAATATTTATATGTAAAAAGTTCTAAAATATTTTTTTATTTAATTGAATTCACATATCAAATAAGTCTTAATTAAGAATATTTAGATAAAAAGTATATATGTAGTTAAAAATATGTAACATATAAAAAAAAAACCATAAAATGAAGATTTTTTTTTCCTTGAAACATTTTTTTGCAAGAATTAGGTGAAATATGGAGATTTGTTTTTTTTTTTGATGATCCTCGAAATTTGGAGGAACTAAAAGTGAAATTATTGAAGAAATGTGGTGACATTCCATTGGCTGCTAAGATGATGGGGGAGATTCAATTAAAAAAAATTCACGACCGAGTAAAAATGCAAAGTAACAACAGGAATAAGAAGAAAAAGAAGAAGATGATAATGAAATTCATGGAGAAAAATTAGGAATCAAAAGTTTTAATTTCTTTTTGGTTTCTCATTTATTAATTTAACCATATTTTTGCAAGAAATATAATGGTTAACTATTGTTTTATTACCTAAAAAAGAAAGAAAGAAAACAAGAAATTAAAGCTTTAGAAGTTGTAAGGAAAAAATTCAATTAATATTTTATTCCAACAAAGATGATTAGAATTATTGAATAAAAAAGTTTCAAAACGCAAATAGTGATCATAAAAGTAGATTATTTAGGCCCCGATTTGTAACCATTTTGTTTTTTAAAATTAAGCCTATGTACACTACTTCCACCATCAAATTTCTTCATTTGTTATCTACTTTTTACTAATATTTTAACAAATCAAGCCAAAATTTTGAGAACTAAAAAGAAATTGGATATAAGAGAATTTGAGTCATATATTGTTATACATGCCCCTATCTATGAACATAGCTAATACCACTATTAGTGATTCACATAAACCTATGTGTTGATCTCTTTTGTTTTACATTTTCTTTCTATCTTGGATTGTCGATTCTTAACCATCACAATGCATTTGATGAAGAATATCTTTAGAAGTTTTTAAAAGGAGCTCATTAATATTTCGTAGAAAATAGACAGATATTGATTGTAGAAATAAGCAATCTAGAGAATTAGCAAGAGAAAATTGATACCATTTGTATCGTTTTGGCTATAATTGTTGCATGTTTAGTGTACTGTGGTCTACTTGATTGGACTTATTTTTCATTTGAAGAAATCATTGTATCCCTCTGATTTGTCCACATAGGTAGATTTTAGCTTAGATCTAGATTAATTAACTTTTCATTTAGGTTCTCTAAATAAATTAAGGTATGCCAATAACTATGCTACTTAATCAAACTTAGAACACCAAATACGAGGATAACACTGAACAAAAATACAGTTAATGCATTATACTAAAACTCGGCACAATACACTAGCAATTTTAGATATCATGTTAAAATTTGTGGAATGCTTTATCTATGCTTGATGATTAAAGTTATCAGGTTCATTCATTACAACATTGGAGAGATGGAGGATCAAAATCTCTAATTCTAAAGAAAGGAGTGCATACTAAATATAATTAAGCGTACTCTACTTATAGTAGTTAAAATTAAATGCAATTAATATGTTTGGATCTTTTTAATTTTCTTCACTAGATTTCCTTTTTAACATTTTTTGTTGTGACTTACAAATTATGATTTATAAATGGTTTGTACATCCTCTTTCATTTCCCCTGTTCCCATGTTCCCCTTATTTTTTTTCTTATTAGTTGAAAGCAAGGAAAATGGTATTGCAAGCAAAAACATCCCAATACACAACTTGGGATGTCCAATGCTTTATTTTGCAAATTCAAGTAATCTCTAATTTCTTTCTTTCTAATCTTTCTAATCTTTCTTTCTTTCTAATCTTTCTTTCTATCTTTTTCCCACCTCTCTTTCTCTCTTCCTTATTTAATAATCTCTCTTTCCAAAAATTCAATAAAAAATAACCACACATTATAGTGCATTCTATACATAGTACATATAATTTTAAAATCTCAAATCTATAGTTAGTTATTTCATAGAAGAAAGATGTATTATGCATTTTCATAGTTTTCATGAAAATTCTTCTATATGGTATAAAGTGAAAAATATATTTTAGAATTATATTGTTTACATTAAATTTGTGTCCAGTGCCAATATTCTATTCTTTTTACAGTACAACAAATGGCAATATAAAACTTGAATCTTAGGGATATTAAATCTGAAAGAGTACATGTCGATCAATATTGAGTTGTACTCACTTTGGTGTTAATAATTTTTTCATAACCTGCATTTTCATATGTAATTAATAAAATAACTAAGGTTAATAAATTTACAACTTATTCCTTGAACTTTTATATTTGTATCTATTTGGTTATTGAACTTTCAGTGGTGTGTAATTGGCCCTTGAATTTTCAATTTTGTATCAAATAGATCAATGAACTTTAACAAGTGTTGAATAGATACTTAAACTTTCAATTTTATGTCAAATAAGTTGTTAAGCTTTTAAAATTGTCTATAGAGCCTTAAACTTTCAATTTTGCGGTCTACTAAATCCATAGATTACCAATTTTGTATTCATTATGTCCTTAACCTATTCAACTCATATTTTTTTTTTATATTCATATATGTATAAACATAAAATTAAAACTTTAGGGTTCTATTTGATATAAAATTCAATTTTACATCTAATAGATCGGGTTATTAATAAAAAAAATTAAAACTCATTAAATACAAAACTGAAATTAAAACTTAGGAACTGAAATTAAAACTTAGGATTCTATCATACACAAATTTAAAGTTTAGAGATTTAAGGCACAATATTGAAAATTCAAGAATCTATTACATTTTAAAAATTTATGGTCAAATAAATTTAATGTAAACCTAAAAGTTGGACACTAAACTTGTAATTTAAAAAAAATAGATATATTATTGTTTAAATTAATCATACATAAATTATTGAAAGTAAATTACTAGAAGAATACAAACTTAAAAGGGAAACACAAGTTGGTGCCTTATTTGCGCCTTCCCATATAGCTTAGCTATAATAATCTATCGATCATATTTATATATATTAATTGAAATATTTAAGTAGTTTCTAAGTGTATTAATTAATATTTCAAATTAATATTTGATAGTTAAGTTAGGATGTCACTAAAAAAATAATGATATACAAAAGTATATTATTTAAATAACACAAATTAAAAATTACTAAACTAAACATTCAAACCAATATATAAAATAATATAGCCAATGGCCGAGCAGTGTAACTGTCCACTTGACCTAAAAAAATAACACAATTCACAAAATAAAATAAAATAAAAAATAAATATATTAATAAGAAAAATCAGAAAAGCCATAATATCGACACTTTCATCTTCTTCCCGTTCCAACGCCGCCTCCATCTCCTTCTCACTTTTCAAGTTAATTTTGAAGTCTATTTCATAAATCTTAAATTTAATCATTAAAATTTAAATTTTATTAGAAATAATTAAATAATAATTTTTATATAAAGAAGTATAATATAGGCTAAATTTCAAAAATATATTACATAATATTCTTAAAACTTTCAAAAAGTATTTAAAAATTATCCTTAACTATCAAAAAAATTTCAAAAATATCCTTAGATTTTTTTAAAAAAATATATACAATTACTGTTAATTAGTATATGAACAAAAAATCGTCAATATCTCGTTGCAAAAATAAGTCTATTTTTTTTTTTTTGAAAAATGCTACTACCATTACTTTGGTGATCAATTTGTTTGAAGTTTTCTTGAGTTCGAAAACAACCAATTTTAAAATAAATTATATGGATATCCTCTTTTTTTCTTTTTTCTTTTTTCTCTTTAGAAATTTTTACAGATATGAAAAATGGCAAAATATTTACAAAAATAACAAAAAAATACTGATAGATACTGATAGACTTCTATCAACCTCTATCAATGATAAACTTGATCAGTTCTCACTAATAGTATCAACGATAAACTTTTATAGTTTCTATTACGGAGACACTGATAGATTTCTGTCAGTCTCCATCAATGATAGACTTCTATAAGTTTCTATCACTGATACACACTAATAAACTTCTATTGGTGTCTATCAGTGATAGACTTCTATTAGCGTCTATAAGTAATAGACTTGTATCAATTTCTATCAATGCCTATCTATAATAGGCATTGATAACAATGTCTATCACAATCCTCTAAAAGTAACTAAATTTTCAATAACAATGTCTAGTGTATGTATCATAAACTATTTAAAATATATAAATTTATTTTTAAAATTTATAGCGAAAATATTAAAAGATAATAAAGGTTCTTGAAGAAGCAGTCGACTATAAAACGTAGTATGGACAAAATTTAAGATTTATTAAAAGTACGTAGATTAAAATTGAATATTTGAAAGTACAACAATTAAAACTGATGACTTTCAAAGTATAGAAACAAAAATCGTTTAACTTTTTTTTTTTTTTATTAATATTCTTTGAATTTTAATTAACCACATGAAAAGAGAAAAAATAAATAGTTGTGAAAACATATGTTTTGTGTATTTAAAATTGCTTTGATCCCATTTGGTAACTATATTATTTTTTAAAATCAAGTCTATAAACACTACTTTCATCTCTAAATTTCTTGTTTTATTATCTATTTTTATCTATACTTTCAAACTAAGTTAAATTTTGAAAACTAAAAATAACATTTTTTTTTCTGGAATTTGATTAAGAATTCAACCCAAAAATTGTTTTTGTTTTTGGAATTTGACTAAAAATTCAACCATTATACTTAAGACAGATGTAAATTATTATAAGAAATGTGGATGATATAAGCTTAATTTTCGAAAAAAAAAAAAACTAAAATTCAAATGGTTGCCAAACGGGACTTTGAGTTAAAGAAAAAACACTACATGCCCTACATATATGAACTCAACTCTGCACCCCAAACACAAACATATGAACTCATACCAAAAAACTCTGCACCCTAAATGCAAATATATGAACTCCATAGACATATGAACTCCAAACATCCTATCTCAACTCGGTGTCCCTAACAAACTCTCAATTTTACCCTAACAGTTTATTAAAAGTTCTTTAGGCTGTTCTAGATTGGTAAACTAAAAAGAAAAATTTTCATCGATAGAAAGATATCAAACTATTTAGAGGAATAGCAAAGAAAAAAAAAAAAAACACTGATAGACACTGACAAACATTGATAGACTTTTATCAGCATCTATCAATGATCAGTTTCTTTCACTGAGAAACACTGAAAGACATCCATCAGCCTCTATCAATCTCTATCATGGAAGATTAAAATTTTGCTATTTTGTGTAAATAGTTTCCCTTATTTTCTATCTTTGAACATCCCCACAAAAATATGTTTGACAATTTTTTTTTCAAAAAAAAAAAAAATCAAAATAAGTTTTGATAAGTTTTTTAGTTTTATACTTTTTTAAAAAAATTAAAATCAAACTACTTTAACGTTACATCTAATAAGCATAGTGATAAAATTACATCTTTAATTATTATTTTTTTAAAAAATTCGTATTGATAAAAACAATATCAATATTTTGTATGCACGAATTTATCACAAATTAAATGAAGAAAAGTAACAAAAATAAGCATAACAATAAAATACAAGAAAATAGTTTCTTATTTTTTATGAGAGCAAAGTATAGGAGAATTGCCTTTAAAAATAGGACTAGTTACTAATATGTGGATGTAACACTTCAATTACAAGAGAATTCAACAAATACTACCGTGTAACATTAGTAATTGAAAATAAAAGAGATGAGAATTTAAGATAAAAATTATTTATTTATTTATTTTATTATTATTTTTTGATTTTTTAAGTTAATAAGAAAATTACATATTTAAAAATTATTAGAATCAATTCAAATAATCACATTTTTATAGAAAAGGCACATTCTTCCATTAAGATTGTGCACTACTTTCCCAAAAAAGATATAATCTCATGAAGAATTATCGTTTTAAATATTTTTTAAAGCATAATAATAATAATAATTTGATTCAGTTTTCCAACCGTTTTAATTTTGAATATTGATCAATTTTTTATTTAAAAAAAAAAAAAGAGAATTGGTATGAAAATGAAATGTGTATCAAAAAATTATTTTTGAACATTATTTTCTATTAGTTTCATATTAAAAGTATCATCACAAAATGGAAACAAACCCAAGCCATAAAGGTGGTAGGCAGCTTTGAAAACTACAAGCCACGTCCAACATTACCAAGCATAGAAATAAATAAATAAAAAAAAAAAAAAAGACACTCACAAGATAAATTGCAAATTTTAAACTTTCGTGTAGAAAAATAGTAAAAAGTTTTCAAAATAGCAAAATGATTTTCTAAAATAAAAAATAAAATTAGTAAATACCTAAACTATCCATGCACATTCAAATTGATAAAATCCAACATCTAAAAACAACCAAAAAGAGCAAATACACTATATTGAAAAGCCCACCAAAACTCAAATCAAATCAAGAGTGGTTTAATCAAAACCTACCATATCAAAGAAAACCAAAAGTTTAACAAAAATCATATAACAACCTCCATACTCACCTAAACACTACTGGTTGATCCTTCCAGTGACCACATGGTGGCAAAGCATGCAATCTGCAAAGTGAGGCTTCGCGGAAAATCGATATGAGGATAGAGAAAAAAATGAGAAGGAGATGGTGAAGGAGAGAGAGGAAGATTCATGGCATGGAGCTATCGTCTACGATGACAGACTCGACATGGACAATGTCGTGCAACGATCAATGGTGTGTAGTACTAGAAGTTATGGGAGGTTTGCAGCATTGGTAGAAGATAGAAGGTCACCTTCATGCAAGGAGGAGAAGAAGGTGGGGAAAGGGGTGTTCCAGCATTGGTAGGCATAAAAATGGGGTTTTGTTTTGTTTTGTTTTTTTTTTAAAAAAAATTTTAACTCACAAAAACTCAAGAAAAAAATATATTATAATGACCTATCTCTTATTAAGATCATTACTACATAAATGCAAAATTTAAAACCATAACATTGATCAGGAAGTAAAATTCATTTAAGAATAAAAATGACCACATCACAACAATTTATAAAATAAATAATGAATAAATAAACAAGTAAATCCTTGGTTTGGGGTACCCCTAAAATAATTTAAGATAAAATAGATAAATAATGAAATCAAAAAAACAAAAACAATCAAGGGCTCAAATGTTTGTATGCTAAACTGCAACATGAAAACACAAGAAGAAACACATGCAGAAGCATCAGCATAGTCTCAAAGGTTCAATCATGAATTTTTCTTGTCATTCGTCATTCTGTCCTTGCCTTCACTTAAAAAACATATCAGAGTAAAGAGTGAGTATATAAGACTCAGTGATTGACCCACTATTGGGTCTATTAGGTTAACTTGTTAACCTGCCTATCCGGGTTTAGGTGTACATTTAATAACATGGCAATTATGGTGATTCCGAAGGAATAAAAATTAGTCATAAGTGGTAAACCCGAAGGAACACACAAATGAATTATAAGTAGTAAACCTGAAGAAATACTAATCAATCATAAGTGGTGAAATCGAAGGAATACAAATCAGTCATAAGAGGTGAACCCGAAGGTACATAAATCAGTCATAAATGTTGAACCCGAAGGTATACAAATCAACCATAAATGGTGAACTTGAAGGAACACAATCAGTCATAAAATGTACACAACCCGATAGGAAAGCTAATAGTTACCATATAATCTAGCATGCGTCAATCAACCAATATACCTTATATCAAAATCATAGTCATATTAACATAGCCATCATATCCAGCATACAGAATACAAAGATACGATCTCATGTCATGTTCATATATAACAACATAGCTCATAGATTACCAGAACGCCACGGAGTCCTATTAATTCATTCTATTACATTTAATAACATGCTTCACGGTATATGTTCAATCTTATCATCAACAACTTGGGTGTTTGGCTCGAGGGAAAACCAATAGTAAGACAGTTACCTCGAAGTTAAAGCCCAAATAATAGGAAAATAACGTTCCTCTTGGCACATATAAACTCGAATCAAGGCCCATATACATAAAACATAAACAATCTTAGATTCCAATTTTAGGGCCCAGTTTCAATATATAACTTCCACCACAATTTTTTCAAAATCACTTACCCAACACGTGGTTGTATCCAAAACCACCCAAAACATTTTTCGAGTATTCACCAAGAAGTCCAACCTAAACATAAATAAGAACCAAATGTCATAATTTAATTTATAACAATTAAACCCAAACTTCATAGTCATAATGCCTCAAAACTTGCAATGTTTGCCCAAAAATCGACCTTCGATACCATTAGATAGTGCGCCTTTGACCTCAAAACTTCAAATCCAACCTTCAAAATTACCATACAAACCATGAATTTAAACTCATACCTAATGAGTAACCAAAATAATTTAAGAAACCCACAAGAAAACACCAAAACCTTATCCCAAATCAAAGATTCTGAGAAACCGAAGCAATGGCAATGACAAAAGGAGCAACAAGGGTGAGGAGTAGTCGATGATCAGCAATGAACGATCCACAAACCACCGGCAGCGGCGTCTGAGCGAACCTGACAAGGATTTCGTGTGGCCGCGACGGTTGGTGCGAGTTAGGCGTTGGCAGAGTGGTGCAATGGCGGTCGGAGGAATTGTCGGCAACTAGTAAGGGCGAGAGAGAGACCAATGTTAGGTTCTTCACAAAGAAGATGAAATATTTTTATTTTCATTTTTGGCACGTGTGACACGCACACACGCACACGCACACGCACGCCTGTGCATGTACGTCACGCACGCACACAGTGCATGTACGTCACGCACGCACACAAGGACACACACAAAATATGAAAAAGAATGTAATTACAATATTTTAGTGATGTGGGCATCTTGAGGAACCAAGAAAGAGAAATATGGAAATATGGAAAAAAAAGTTCACGTGCCAAAAATGTTAAAAATTCCAATCAGGGATTGGTTTAAATATGAAAATAGTCTATACAACATTGGTAATACAAAATGTAATTGCATTGTATATGTAAATAGTGCAGAATTATCTGCGAAAAAGGTTAAAATTTCCAAATAAGGGCAAGAGATTAGTTTAAATATGTAACAACCGATGCAATATTTCTAACACAAAAGATGATTATATTATGTTTGTGAAAAGATCATAAAAATAGTGAAAAAAAATAATCTTATAAGAAGATTGAAACAAATATTGGGGTGAAAAAAACCGAATAAACAATGGATAGATCAAAATAAATATTTGGAAAGTAAAATATTATTAAAATTATTAATAAATACTTAAATATGGTTTATATAACAATGACATATTGTTAGATTATTATATTGCATTTTAAAAAGTATAAAACATGTAAGCAGAAATAATACAAATGTAAAAATGTATGAAGAATTTAAGGAAAATTTTCACAGATAGAAAAAATGTCAAATTATATACAGAAATAATAATAATAATAAATTAATAGATACCAATAGGCTTCTATCAGCGTCTATCACATACTATCAAGGATAGACTTCTATCAGTTTCTAACACTGACAGACATTGATATATTTCTATCAGCCTCTATCAAAAAAGATTAAACTTTGTTATATTGTGTTAATAGATTTCCTTATTTTTCTATTTTTGAAAATCTCTTAAAAATCAACTAGATAATAAGATAATACATGATAACAACATTTGAAAATTTACTATAAATTAAATTTTAAATTAAATATGAGATTGGTTCATTCTGAATTGATTGGAAAAATTGTTATACAAATATAAATTGATAAAAAAAACTAATAAAATAATATCAAATATGAAAATTTACAATAAATTCCAATTTAAATTGAGTGAAAAAAATCAGAGATTGATTCGTTTGTTATCAATTCAAAAAGTGGTCATAAAAATCTAATTCAATAAAAGAATGTCAATTCGAAATTCAAATAGGACGAAAAAAGCACAATTTTTTTTTTTATATAAAATTCATTAGATTATAATCTAATAACGAACGCTTGTCATATACACTGTATTTCTAATTCAATTATATTCATGTTCTAACAATTATTAAATGTTTCTGATGGACGATCACAATAATGGTAAATGAGATATTATATTTAGAAAAACACCCATTTGAGTGACACAGATTTTGTCAAAAATCTTATTATATTCAAATTTTGCCATACAACCCAATGAATTTCCGAATCTTGCTAACACGGAAAAAAAGATAGCAAAAGCTATCCAACCCACTAGATCCTTTACATAAAAATAAGGTAAAAAGAAATTTTATCCATCTCTCTCGTCGCTTCGGTGAATCACTTGAGCCCCGATACATTTTCGGTGCCATGGAGCTAGACTAGTGAGCTATTACGCTTTCTTCAAAGAATGGATTTTATCCAGTTTCCCTAAAAATATCACTATAAAGTAGTAAACCAATCAAAGTAAAAATAAATAAATAAATAAGATTCCATTTGGTAACCATCTTGCTTTTAATTTTTAATTTTTGAAAATTAAGCTTATTCACTTCTCATTTCATATAAGGATTGGATCTTTAAGTACAATAGTTGAATTTTTAGTTAAATTCTAGAAATAAAAACAAGTTTTTAAAAGCTATTTTTTTCTTAATTTGACATGATTTTTTAAACTAGTGGTAAAATGAAGATACAAAGAAAAAAATTGATATCAAATTAAATTTCAAAAATAAAAAATTAAAAATCAAATGATTAGAAAATTGGGCTTAAATAATGGACATTCGAGGAATGGAATAGCATGGAAGGTTAGAGGTAAAACCTTTTATCATGGAAGCATGAGGGTACATGTTTTTTTTTTTTTTTAATTTCTTATCAATTTTAGAGACGTTTTTAAAATTTAAAAAAAAAAAACTCGATTGGATGTCAAACGTATTCATTTTTAAAAAACTAAAAACAAAAAATCAACTCATTACTAATCAAAACAACCGCGAATTATTGCACTTTTTAAGACAACACGGGAATATGCCACTTGAGAAAATGAATTTGAATAACCATTGAATTAATTTTGGTAATAAAACGATAATTTAATGGTAAATATATATGAAATGACGTAATTAAAACTTTTTAAATGATCAAGAACCAAATTGAGAATAGAATAATGCCACCGTTCTTTTTCTTTTTCTGTTTTGCCTTTCCCATATAATAAGCTAAAAATTTTTGTTGGGATGCGAAACAACCAACCAAACAATTCTATTGCCTTTTCCAACGCTACCCCATTCCCCAACTCCATCCACCAAAAAAGTTTCCACAGCCTCGTAACTTCCCTCTTCATCACACAGCTCCGGCTAGAAATGGCTTCCAAGGCAGAGGAAACACCCATCACTTCCTCCGACCACGACGCCATCCTAGAACAACAACATTACGCTTATGCCGCGCAGCTTGTTACCTTATCCGTTCTGCCGATGACACTCCAAGCAGTGTTCGAGCTCGGCGTGTTTGAGATCTTGGCAAAGGCTGCGGACGGGGCCGAGCTCTCCCCGGCAGACATAGCGGCTGAGATAACCACGAAAAACCCAGATGCGGCGTTGATGATTGATCGGATGTTGTGGCTTCTGGCGAGCCACTCGGTGGTGGGATGCTCTGTGGGGTTTGATGAAGATGGGAAAATGCAAAGACTTTATAGCCTTACGCCGGTTTCTAAGTATTATGTTCGTAACGAGGATGGTGTCTCATTGGGTCCAACTTTATCGTTGATTCAAGATAAAGTTTTTCTCCATAGCTGGTTTGTTCTATATTTTTTTTATATATATTTTCAACACTATTTTCCTCTTTTTATATAAAAGGGAAAAATTATAGAAAAAGAAATAGTAGGAATTGAAGAGAAAACATAAAGAGTCTGAGATATGTTATATTAAGGAGAAAATTTATAAATACAATCATTTTAGGGAAATCAGAGAGTAAAATGACACAAAATAGAGTGAGAAAAAAGTAATAACTATTCTTTTCTATTTTTTATTTTTAAAAATTAAGTCTATAAACACACACCTCTAAATTTTTTTATTTACTATCTACTTTTTTTTCAATGTTTTGAACCCAAAATTTGAAAAAGAGTAGTTTTTAACAATTTTTAAAAAAAAAATTTAGAATTTGATTTAGAATTCAACTTAAAAGGAAAGATGCATATAACACTTAATTTTAAAAAAAGAAATAGTTTCTAAATAAGTGTAAAGGAGAAATTTTGAAAAAAAAAAAAGTTTGATAAAACCACTAAAATTTTAGATTGAGAAAAGTGAGAGAGATATTTACTAGAAAATAAACAGAAAAATGTAGAGAAATGAAAATTATTAAAGAATAAAAAAATTAAATGGAGAAAAATTTGGAAGAAAAAAATAATGTTAGAAGAAAAATTGAAGTTTTTAAAAATTACAGGAGTGAGCTAAAGCATGCTGTCATTGAAGGAGGAGTTCCTTTCAATAGAGCTCATGGGGGAGTCCATGCCTTTGAATACCCTGGCTTGGATCCAAGATTTAACCAAGTGTTCAACACTGGAATGCTAAATCACACCACTATGTGTATCAAGAAACTTGTCAAAACCTACAATGGTTTTGCAAATATCGAGCAACTAGTTGATGTTGGTGGCGGCCTTGGGGTCACTCTTCAAATCATCACTTCTACTTATCCTTCCATCAAAGGCATCAACTTTGACTTACCTCATGTCATTCGCGATGCCCCTTCCTACCCTGGTACGATCTAGTTTTTTCAAGATTTTCGATTTCAAATTTGTTTCGTATACTTCTAAAAGTTTTTCATGATCTAGTCTTAGATTGATCGATGTTTGAGTCAGATCGATGTTTTTGTCATTAGTCACGAGTAACACAATTAAATTAGATATGAAAAATTAGTTGTGAAGAGGAAAGGAATAATATGTGTGGTTCATGACGTGGAATATGATTTCTTTAATCTAATCACGTTGAATTAAGTTCACGTTTACTGATTTGTAATAAAAATTGATATAATCTTTATGAGGTTTCTCATGTATCAATTGTAGCCTCGTTCGCAAAGGGAATGAGATTCTTTTGATTGTGTTTACTATACACTAATACAACCACAATAAAAAAAATATAATAATAAAAAAATAAAAAAAATCTATTGGTTTTGTTTACTTCTATAGGGAAACATAATAAAAAAGATCAGTGATAAAAAAGTTAGGTAAAAAGATAGTGTGGGTCTCAGATAATAATCAAATGTAATTAGATTTATGACCCTTCCCTCTGCAATAAGATTATATTTGTTGATTATGAATTTCCATAGTGGGACTCACTTTAATGTGTAATTGTAAACAACAATAATAATGATCAATTGAGGCCCACTTTTCACATTATCATTGATAGATTACGTTTACAAGGAAGTAAACATGGCCCAAATACCTCAAAGCTTTTATGTGTAATTATAAATAATTTATTGGATTATATCTAAATTGAAATTAAGGATAGAGCTAGAGGATTGTTGATTAAAACATGTTTTTGCTCATTTTAAGAGATAAGAATATGAATTAAAAAGGAAATTAGCATACTAAATCACAAGGTTGAAGAATGTTGAATTTGAAGGATATATATGTTGTAAAAAAGAAAGAATGTAAGAGGGAAATGTTAAAATCTATAGCAATACTAACTAGTCTAGAAGGTTCTTGAAGTATCTACCATATGACATAAATATGTAAATTAGATTTTTCTAGAACTATGTTGTAGTATGAATAAATATCTCAAAAAAAAATCTAGAAATATTCTAGAACAATCTTAGGTTCAAGGAATTTTAGAGAAATCCTTTAGATAGGAATAAACCAAGAAATACCCAGATTTTTAGAATCCAAGAATAATCTAGAGAGATCCTTTGCTTGGGCTCCAAGGATCTCATGCATATAAATAGGAGATGTAGCTCCATTTGTAAGCCAAGCAAGCAAAGAGGGGAAGAAAGAAAAGCAAGAAAGTTAGAGAAAAACTTTGAGTAAAAAGTCAGTATGCCTTGAGATAGTGAAAGAGTATTCTCTCCAAAAGTGTCCATCTTTGTAAGTTCTTAATAAAAGTTTATTTCTTCAAAAGAGATTGTCTCTCTTCCTTTTATGCCAATTTCTCCAACAAGTTGTATCAGAGCCAAGCTAGCATAGCTGACAGTGGTAAAGCTTTTGAAGATCAAGAACAGCCTGAGACTGTGAAGCTTGTTGTCTGGGACACAACTACTTGTGGAGTGCATTCATCACTACAAGATGATGGGAGCCCTCAAGTTGTTGGAGGAATCAAGAAGCTCAGCACTCAGAACTACAAAACATGGTCCACATGCATGAAGTCGTATCTCCAAGACCAAGACTTTATGGGATGTTGTAGGAGGCACTGAAGTCAATCCATGTGAGGATGCTGTCGCTTTGAAGAAGTGGAATATCAAGGCAGGTAAAGCCATGTTAGTTAAAACTATAATTGATGAAGAAATGTTAATCTCAATTTTTTCAAAGAAAAATGATATAGCAGAGAAGCCTAAGAAATCATGGGACATGTTCATCTCACTTTTTTCGAAGAAAAATTATGCAAGATTGTAATTTTTGGAGAACGAGCTCTTGTCAATTTCTCAAAGGGAGATAACTATCAACCAATACTTCACCAATGTCAAAACTCTATGCTATGAAATCTCTGAATTAGATTCTACTTCCACTATTTCAAAATCAAACCTGAGGAGAATTTTCATCCATGGTCTTAAACCTGAATATAGAAGTTTTCTTGTTGCTATTCAAGGTTGGGCAGTCCAACTTTCTTTTATTGACCTAGAAAATATGTTTGCCAGTCAAGAAGCATTAACTAAGAAATGTCAAAAGTCACATTAAAGAGCAATAAGGAAAAAGTGCTCTTTAGTGGCTAAAAAAAAGGTCATTCAAAATATCAAAAGAAAGTAAGATAAAAAAGAGATGAAGAACTCTAAAATTCTCTCAAGTAGAGGGAGCTAGTAAAATTAATCAAAATCATGAGCATAGAAACAATGGTGAATGTTATAAAAGTAGAAAGATAAGCCACTATACCAGAAGAGGTAAATTATGAAAATGATTGAATTGTCGATTTAGGTTACTCTAACCACATGACAATAGATAAGAGGAAGCTGCAAAATGTATCTTAGTACCAAGGAAGTCGAATTGTTGTAACCACAAACAATTTGAAGCAGCCAATAACCCATGTTGGCAAAACTAAGATAATGCCTCGCTCCAATTCCAATCAAGTGGAATTGGAGAACATATTTTATATGCATGGAACTAAGAAAAATTTGGCATCAGTAGGCAACTTCGTCGTTTTGGACCCGACGATGTCAAGGTGTACCATAATCTCATAGTTAGTGGTATGCCATTGATGGAAGGCCGAAGAATGGACTCCATCTACGTCATATTACTAGAGACCACTTACGTGAATAAGACACGAAAGAATGAAACAACAGATTCGTGGCATGCAAGACTTGGTCGTGTTAACTACAGCAAATTGAAGAGAATAATAAACAAGTCTATGCTTAAGGGGTTACCTCAACTTGATATCAAAGAAGACATGGTCTGTACTGATTGCCAATACGGAAAGGCACATTAACTGCCATTCAAGGAATCCAAATTTAGAGCAAAGCAACCATTAGAGTGGTGCATTCTGACGTATTTGATCATATCAACCAATCTTCAATCAGTGGTATGTGCTATATGGTGACCTTTATTGATGACTTCTCCAAATATATTTGGGTTTTCTTTATGAAAGAGAAGTGTGAAACAATTTTAAAGTTTAAAGAATCCAAAGAACGAGTTGAAGGTGAATTAGGAAAGAGGATTCAACGCTAACATACATACAATGGGAGAGAATATATGTCTAATGAATTCTCTCATTCCTTGCAAAAGTATAAGATACGTCATCAATTTTCATGTCCAAACAATCCACAATAAATGGAGTGGCAGAAAGAAAAAATATAGATATCTTACAGATGTATTCCTAACATGTTACATGTAAATCATATGTCAAGAAGATTTTGGGCTGAATGCATGAGAACGGCAACCTAGGTGGTTAACAGACTTACTCAACAAAAGCTTGGGTTCAAGCCACCTTATGAAAGGTTGCTGAATATCAAGCCAACAGTTGAACACTTTCATGCCTTTGGTTGTGTGTGTTATGTTTTTGTATTAGATCTGAAGTTTAACAAGAAAGCAAACAAATGCATCTTTGTTGAATATGACAACCAAATAAAAGGGTGGAGATGCATTGATCCTATTAGCGGATGATGCTATACATCAAGGAATGTGATATTTGATTAAGCATTATCATAGTGGGCAATTATATTAGAAAAGACACAAAAGATGAGAAGTCTGTCAAGGAAAGACCAGAAGAAGAAATAAGTCGAGTACAAAAAGCTCCAATAGAAAAAGAAGAAAGAAAAAAAAATGAAGACGAAGAAGAGCAATCAAGGACACAAAGTCCTTGGTGAAGCGGAGTACATAATCAAAAGCCATAATTATGGAGATCAACAAAACTAAGAAAACCTAATTCCAAGTATGTGAATGCGACATTAGCAACATTTGAGGAACCAACAACATACAAAGAAGCACCAACGAATATCCAATGGAGAAAAGCCATGGAAAAAGAAGTTGAGCATTAAGAAAGAATCGTATGTGGGACATGGTGCCAAAGCCTAAAGATGTTAAACCCATATATTGTAAATGGGTTTACAAAAGTTAAGAAAAGATTCTTGAAGTATCTACCATATGACATAAATATGTAAATTATATTTTTCTAGAACTATGTTGTAGTATGAATAAATATCTCAAAGAAAAAAAATCTTGAAATATTCTAGAATAACCTTAGGTTTAAGGAATTCTAGAAAATCATTTAGGTAAGAATAAATCAAGAAATATCTAGATATTTAGAATCCAATAATAATATAGAGAGATTCTTTTCCTTGGGCTTCAAGCATCCCATGCCTATAAATCGAAGGAGTAGCTCCATTTGTAAGCCAAGCAAGCAAAAAAAGGATAAAAGAAAAGCAAAAAAGTTAGAGAGAAACTTTGAGTAAAACATGAGTGTGTATTGAGAGAGTGAAAGAGTATAAAGTGTCCAGCTTTGTAAGTTATCTTAATAAAAGTTTATTTCTTCAAAAGAGATTGTCTCTCTTTCTTTTGTGTCAATTTCTTCACCAAGAAATTTTGATTATGATTTGGGGCAGGTGTGGAACATGTGGGAGGAGACATGTTTCAAAAAGTTCCAAATGGAGATGTTGTTTTCATGAAGGTTAGTTTTGCTTTGTGTTATTTCTTGCAATCACTTTATCTTTTTTCTTTATTGTTTTTAAAATATATATTTTATTGATTCCATAACATTTATTATCTATCGTGTCATTCATAAATATTCTTAAAATTATATAAGATCATGTAAAAGAAGCTGGGCTAAATAGTTACTTTTAAACTTCAAAGCTTTAGCTAAATATCTTTTCTCCAGCTCACCTCACATCAAAAAACAGAATTTGTTAAAGACTGTTAAACAACAGATTATAACTTTACTCTTTAACTTTGAAAATCTCTTATAAATATTCAGAGAAAAGAAACTCAATTAATGAGTTCATTTGTAAGAAATTTGTAAAGCTCTCGAAACATCTTAAACCTCTTGAATAAAGAAAGAAACTCATACCTTTGATAGTGGATGTAGGTCTACTAGACCGAACCATTTTAACCATTGTGTTGTTCTTCTTTTTCTCATCCATTTCTTGTGTCGAGGCAGCATGAACCCTCTTTATGAGGGGGGAATGACATAATGCTAATCCATGTTCTACACGGCCAAGGAAGCATCGTTTTTTAATCTCATTATGACTTGGTCGGCGTAGCTAGGACCTTCAAATCATGTTTGAGCCTATATTATGCTTCAAATCTTGTTTCATTAGTCTCAAACCTACACAAAACATAAAGAAGGTTAAAGAGAAAATTAGAGAAAATAAGAACCCTAAAAGCTGATGAATACTTCAACTGTTTATTGAAGAAAGACATAAGAATTTTGTTTTTCTTTTACTTATCTCTTTTCCAAAAGTTTGCAATGTGGCTTAATATCCTTCACACATTGAAACAACTCTTTTCTTGTTTTTTGGGCTACAGAGTGAGAGGAAACTTATTTAATGGGCTTCTTCTAATCTTATTAAAGTAAAATACAAGGCCCATTTTGTTTTATAACTGATATCATATCTAGTTCTTCAAGAAAGATCAAAGAAAGCTCCAAGATTCCTCAAGAAACCTTTTAAGAACACCAAGAAAGTTAGAAATGGTAGTTGCTCGGTATGGGATGGAGAAATTCACATGAAATGGGGATTTTCAGCTATGGATAAAGAGAAATAGCTTGAAGGGCTCTTCATGATCCTAAATCATTGCCTGAAACTCTTACTGAATCTGAAAGACACAATATGGAGCAAGTGGCTTATGGAGCACTAATTTTGAATATTTCAAATAGTGTGCTGAGGTAGGTCATCAAAGAGAACATAGCTTATAAGGTATGGGAGAAGTTAAAGAAGTTTTATATGAAGAAGGATATGCCTAACAAGCTATATGTGAGGGAGAAATTGTTTTCCTTCAAAATGAGTTCTTCAAAGTCCTTAGATGCGAATCTTGACGAGTTCAAGAAATTCACCAATGACTTTGCTCAAACCAAGGACAAGCTGGGAGAAGACAATGAGGCTGCAATCTTGAAAGACTCTCTACATAAGAGCTATAAAGATTTAAAGGAAACACTGAAATATGGAAGGGACTCAATATATGTTGATAATGTAATCACAATCTTAAGAAATAAGAAGTTAGAGCTTAAAGTAGAATCTAAAGACAGTGGTGATGCTAAATCAGTGTTTACAAAAGGAAAATCATTTTCAAGAAAGGAAAAATATAACTTTCAGAAGGGAAATCGTGCACAGAGGGATAAATCTATTATGAAATGTTTCTTTTTCCATAAAGAAGAATACTTAAAAAAAAATTGTCCTCACAAAAAGAAGAAACCATACAGAAAGGATTTGAAAAGTCCAAAGGAACATGGGAGATGAGATGTTTCTATTGGAGAGGATGAACTTGAATTCACAGAAATTCTTGTGACCACTGAGAAAAGAGCAATGGCCATGAATCTAAAGAAGACTGGGTATTAGACTCAGGTTGTACCTATCACATGACATCATCAAAGGCATGGTTTATCTTATATAAATCATGGGATGGTGGATCAGTATTCATGGGAGACAATTGCGGTTGTAAGGTGATTGGAATAGGCTTAGTGGTGCTTAAACTCCAAGACAATAGAGGCATACTCCTCAAAGAAATAAGGCATATTCCACAGCTTAGAAGGAATCTGATTTCTATGGGAATGCTTGATGACCAAGGTTGTATGTTTGTTAGAAAGAATGGAAGCCTAGAAATTGAAAATGATGGAAGACCTATCTTTACTAGGATGAAGTCTAATAGGTTGTACTTTGTGAGAAATATTTTATTACTAGCTTAGTCACTTGCAGCATAGAAGCTTGAAAGGGGTGAGATTGATTTGTGGCATAGAAGGCTCTCACAGAGAGAAGAAGTTTCTAAAGCTCTGGAAACACCTTAAAACTCTTGAATAAAGAAGAAACTCATACCTTTGATAGTGGATGTAGGTCTATAGACTAAACCACTTTAACCATTGTGTTGATCATCTTCTTCTCTATCCATTTCTTGTGTTGCATGCTTCAGATCTTGTTTCTTTAGTCTCGAATATGCAAAAAACTTCAAGAAGGTTAGAGAGAAAATAAGAACGCTAAAAGTTGATGAATATTTTAACTGTTTGCTAAAGGAAGACATAAGAATTTTGTTTTTCTTTTACTTATCTCTTTTTCAAAAGTCTGCAACGTGGCTTAATATCTTTCACACATGAAAACAACTCTTTTCTTTTTTGTTGGGTCGTAGAAAGAGAGGAAACATATTTAATGGACTTCTTATAATCTTTAGAAAATAGGGCTAGTTGCATAAATAGAATTTAAGCCCAAAATAATAGAATATGTAGTACAAGGATAAAATAATTGCATATATAGATCAAAAAATGGTAAAAGACTAAAAAACCCATGCCTAGCTACCATTTTTTTCGCTTCTTCCCAGTTTTCTCAAATTAAAAGCTATCACTGATAACAGCTATCAGTGATGCTATCGGCTGTTATCACTGATAGCAGCTATCAATGATGACCACTGATAGGTTCTATCAGCTGCTATCGTTGATAGCTTCTATCAATTGCTATCGATGATAGTTGATATCACCGATAGCTTTCAGTTTTAAAAAATTTAATACAATCTTGAAATATTAACTTTTAATTTGCTATCAATTATTATTAGTTATCATTGATTCACTTTCATCAATTGGAATCAACGTTGAAATATTACTGCTTAAGGCTATCAGTGGCTATCAATGATAGATTTACAAATAGTGATCAACTTTGAAAAAAGACTAACAACTTTGATTACCATAGTAGTTGTTACTAATAATCTTTTATCATGGCTATCACTGATAGCAGCTATCAGTCATTATCACTAATAGACTTTCATCAATTAGAATCAACCTTGAAATATTAACACTTAAGGCTATTAATGATAGATTTCGATAACTGGTTATCACTTTTGAAAGAAACTCGATATATAGATATCACTTATGTTTTATCACCGATATCACTAACATCACTCATATTGTGGTTATCAGTGATAGCTTCTTTCACTGATAACATCACTAATAAGATACTATCAACGATCTCACTGATATCATGCTATCAGTGATAGTTCTCTATCACTGATAACGTGCTATTAGTGGTAGCTTCTATCACCGATAACGTATTATCGGATAACTTCTATCATCGATAACATGCTATTAGTATTAGCTCCTATCATTGGTAACATGCTATTAGTAGTAGCTTTTATCAATCATAACCACTGAACACCTTTTTGCCCCTTTCTTGTCCTTCCCAAACATTTATAAGTCTCTTTTCTTTTCGATGATAGCTTCTATCACTGATAAACATTCTATTAGTGATAACTTCTAGGAATTCCACTTACATTTTAGTTCGAGATTCAACTTTATTAAGTAAATTCACTAAGTTGGCTATCAATGATAGATTTCTACAAGTGGCTATTAACTACGAAAGATTAAGCTATCAATGATAGAAAATATTAGTGGCTATCACTGATAGACTTTCATTTTCTATTTATATTTATTATTTGTTATAATAATCAAACTTGATGATTAGTTTGTTGGTGTTAAGTCACTTATGAATTGAATATTTTCAAGTCATTCGTATGGAACTCAACCTCATAATTCTTGTGAAAAAAAGAGGAAGAAGAAACAATTCAAATAAAGGAAAGAAAAAATTTAAAAATAAGAGAAAGAGAAGAAGCAAAAACTGAAGAAAAAGAAAGAAAATTAAATAGAAAAAAGGAAGCAAAAACTGGAAAAATGTAAGAAAAACTAAAAAAGAAAAAGAAAAAGAAAGAGAAGAAGCAAAAAATCGGAGAAAGACAAGAAAATAAAATAATAAAAAAAAAGATAAGGGAAGAAGCAAAAATCGGAGAAATGGAAGAAAATAAAAATTAAAAAAAGGAATAAGTAAGAGTTGAAGAAAGAAAATTAAAAAAAAAAAAAGGAATAATAAAAAACGAAGAAAGAAAAGAAAATTAAAAAAATGAAAAAGAAGGAAAAAGAAGGAAATGAAAGAAAGTAAAAAAATAAAGGAAAGAAGAAAAAATTTGCAAATATTTAAAAAATGTAATATATTTTTAGATTTTTTCTCTTATTCTACTATGCATTACAAATATCCTAGAAAATAAGATAAAAGGCCTATTTTGTTTTGCAGATCACACCCACAAATATTTAATTTAATGAATCACACCTGTCTAAATTCACAAATTTTTCAATTAAGGCCTCAAATATTGCAAAATACATAAACCTTCCTTCAATGATAAAATATTGTTACAGCCAAGTCTACAATTTAAATCCTAGATTTTTTAAGGGATAGTTGCAAATATAGCAATCAGACCCAAAGTATAATTAGCATATACAACATAATGTTAAAAAAATTATAAATATGATAAAATTTAGATAATCTATCAGTGATAGACCATATCACCGATAGGAGTATCGGTGATAGAAATCTATAGTTGACTTTGCTATGTTTGCAATTTTTCTAAAATGTTGTTATATACACTTGAATATTATTCCTAAAAATGCTTCCTATTGCAATTATTTTTTTTAAAACTCCATAAAACTTTGAAAACAGTATTGTATTAGCCAATAAAAATCTTTAGTTTTTAAATTGATTGAGAGCTATCATCTTGGTTTTGATATAAAGAATTTTAGTTCAAGTGTAATAACTGTTCAAGTATTGATATAACTAAATTTACTTATAACTAAAGTTTTTTGGTTAATTTGTAAAGTTGTGTCCTCCCTAATTTATATTGAATACCACTTGTTGAGCAATGAGTGCCAGAGTGTTTATTATTAAATAATTTATTAACTTAAACTTAAATCTTGGTTGATTTGTGATTTAATATGATAGCAAATTAGGAAGAATAACTCGTATTAAAATGTTCATATAATTAAAATCATTATGAATCCATTATCTTAAATTTTTTAGTTAATTGGTAATTTAGCAATAATTTTTTAGTCAGATCGAGGCTTTTAATTGGAATAACACCTATATATAGTTCAGTGATGATAAGTTTAGCCAATTTAAAATCACCAACATTGGAAATGGTAATTAGTGTCTTACATAATAAGTCATACTCAGATTGACACTATAGGTTATGTTAAACTTTTGACATTTATTAATTATCTAGAAAAACGTTTCAAAATCTCAATTAATTTACCATGTTAATCTAGTGGATACTTCATGATTGGAGCGACGATCATTGTATAAAGTTGTTGAAAAATTGTTACGCTGCGATCCCAAATGATAGAAAGGTAATCGTAGTGGACTCAGTGGTTCCAACAATACCTGAAACTACGAATGTAACAAAGTCCATTGCTCAAGGCGATGTGCTTATGATGACTCAAAATCCAGGAGGAAAGGAACGAACTCAAGATGAATTTAAGGCTATCGCAATCAAAGCTGGGTTTAAACATATCATATTTCAGTGTTTTGTATCTAATCTTTGGGTTATAGAGTTTCTTAAAAATTAATTTATATCATACCAAGATTTATATGTTTCAAACATATACTTATACTTTTGTACTTCAACTTCTATGTTTAATTTCGTTCTAATTCCTAAACTTTCTACCTCCAAACATTATATAAAATTAAAGTTAATTTGAGTGTTTATGTTTTTCTATAGCTTGTTTTCACACATGGAAATTATAGGAAACATACTTTGTTCATTAATTTGATTAGTAACTTCTTACATGGACAGGCATTTCGAGTGGATTAAAGTGTTAAGTTCTGAAACCGATTAGATTTTTTCTATCAAGTAATAAATGACTAAGGATGTGTTTGAAATATATTTTTAAGTATTTAATTTAAGAGATAAGTCATTTTAGAAAAAATTTGAAGTGTTTGGAATCATTCAAAATATTGAAGTGTATTTTAAATGATTTTGATAAAAGTATTTAAATAAAAATGAATTTTTTGAAAAATATTTTTTTTCTTAAGTCAATCCAAACCAACTTTACCCTGTCGTAAGGTTTTTAGGATTTAAGTATGAAACTAATTTTATTTCAATTTTAATATTTTTACTTGTTTAGCTACTTAGCCTCTCTTTCCACATGGAATTACATAAGTTTGGCCTTCAAAGTTGAAACTTTGTTTATTTTTTAATGATTTTTGGAGCTCAATTTTTTTTTTTTTAAACAATTGTAGCTTATAGTTTGGATAATTTTATTTCCTATTTTTTAGGCTGACAGGGTCTTTGGGTGAGAATTTAAAGGTCTCTTTGATAGAGAATCTGAAAACAGAAATTTAAAAACAAGAAATTAAATGAAAATAAAGTTGTATTTCATATTTTTAGATATATGTTTGGTAGCAGAATTCAGAAATTGAATTCTAATTTAAATAATTGTAAACTAGTTGTAGTTATCTACTAAATATTAGTTGATAATAAACTATTATTAATTTATTTATGAGCATGTTTTATGTTAAAAAAATTGTAAAATTATTATTTTGTAATAATATATAATTTATAGGATAAATTGAAACTTTTGTCCCTATAGTTTGGAGGAAGTTAAAATTTAGGTTTTATGATGAATTTGAATTTATCCTTATGATTTGATAAAAACTTCACAATTAGTCCCTATGGTAGAGATGATTTAAAATGGTTTAACAAACCATAGAGACTATATATGAAGTTCTATCAAATCATAAGAACAAAAATCTAATTTTAAAACCATATGAACTAACTTTTAACTTTATCCTAATCATAGGGAATAAATTTAGAATTTAACTTAATTTATAATATATTACATAAAAAATATTTTAATTTTTTAAAGTTGATGAGTTTATAATATGACATATACTATATTTCTAAATGTTTTAATATTATTTAATATAATTATGCATTATAAATTTTAAAACTCAAATTCTAGATATAATGAAAACATAAAAATGTTATTTTCAAAATTCACTGTTTGGATCACAGAATCTGAAGATACTTTTCAGAAACAAAATTCTGGTACGCCAAGTGTAACGGTCATGCTTGTCCAGGGCCTGTTGCCCATGGCTGCATGCCCAATCCAACCCCCTTCTAGCTTACTTTCATATCCTGTATTGTATTAGTGTAGTTAGCTTGCTTTCTTTACATTTTCATTGTAAGTGACCACTCGCCCTTTTGCATATGCAAGGGCGCCAGTTGGCTTTTTGTTCAGAATGCACTATATGGGGATAAGACTAACCATCATTTCCTCATACCCGGAGTAGTACTCTATAAAGCCGTTGTTGTTGCTTATTGCTTTCTAGTCTACTACAATCTTTCTTTCTTTATTCACACTCACAAATCTTCTTACGAAAACCTTTTCTCCAAACCCGTTTTCTAAAACCGTTTTCCCTAAAAACGGGGGTGGAGGTTGCAAGAGGCACTCGGTGTGCCATCGGCAGTCCGTAATCGAGTTGGCTGGCTTGTTTGTGAGCGGGAACAAGTGCCGCACAATCGCTAAGAGAAGCTTCCGAAAGAGCGATTGTGACACCAAGCACATATTTACTGAATTCAGTAAATCTAAAAAAATAAAGCATAATCTGAATTGGGAACCAAACATGCCTAAACTATTAATTATGTATTGATTCATAATTCTCTCTTAATCAATTGAGTTCTACTTATATGGAAGATTGCTGGTTTTAATGAATTCTAGTTGTTAATTGATTAAAGGGTGCTTAAGTATAGTTTTTAGAATATATATAGCTGATTTATGTTAATACTAATTGGAATATATTTGTAAGCTTAGTATAAATGTTAGTGGTTTTACTCATAAAGAAGTTAATAAAGCATCAGCATTTTTCTCTCATATGATTTTATATCCTATATACTGTTGAAAGAAAAGGTAAGCACTTAAAGGCTTGATGACGTTTAAAAGATATTTATTTGATAATTCATTTCTTTCATATTTCTAGAATTTTTTTAAAAAAAATCTAAATTTCAAATTGAATTTCAGAACCGTTTTGATAACGATTTGACTTTTAGTTTTTTATTATTAATTTTTTTAAATCTACTTTTTGAATTCTAGTTTTTAAAAAACAAAAATCGTACTTGGTAACTGTTAACTGATAATTCTTTTTAGTTTTATGTTTTTCAAAAATTGAAAAACTATAAGCATATTTGATAATTGTGTCTGTTTTTTTATTTTTTCAAAATGTAAAATAAATTTTAACGACTTTTTTTTTCAATTTTATATTTTCTATAAGAATATAAATCAAAAGAAATTATGTATTTATTCTTAACTTTTTTTTTTTTTTTAAAAAAATCATATTGTTAATACAATCTATATACTATCTCAATTTGTTTAATATATTAATTAATCATCAATGAAATAAAAAAATAAAAAAAGGAAAATATTAACAAAATACAAAAAAATAATTTCATTTTTGTAAAAGAAAATTATAGAAGAATAAAGAAACCATGAAAACAATTAATGACCCATTGAATTCATAATTTTTTCTTATGAAAATTTTGTTAATTAAATTACAGAAGAATAGAGACCTAATGGACTTATATATTAGAAACTCCGATGATATGAGATTAATTAATTAAATTTTTTAATTACATCAATCAACATTTAGGTTGCTCCATTAAAGACTCATAGTTGCACTCTTCACACTATAAAAAATTTCTGTATCCATAGATATAACTATTACCAGTAAATCTATCCTTCACGAGTCATTCATAATCACATTTGGGTCAAGTTATCATTTTACCCTTGTAATTACCTCTTGTTCCTTAAATCTCATTGGTCATACCATAAACAAAATTTCTCTCAGGCCAATGAGAGAGAAGGGCCCTATTGTTCAAAACTCGGAGTCAACACTTAAGGGAACAACTCATCTAGTTACCCTACACTACTACAAAATCTAAATTACTTGACACTTGTCGTTTTTAATCACGTGACATTTCTTTGGAAAAAAGTCAAGTGATGATCTTTCAGAAAAGAAAATGTCCAATAAAAGGGTTAAAAAAGGGGAGATTGATGGAATGTTTTGGATATTTTCAAGCAAACCATTACTTGACATGTTTTTCGTGTCAAGTAATATAAGGTCTTACTTGACACGTTTTTCGTGTAAAGTATGAGAAGCTCTTCCTTGACATATTTTTCATGTCAAGCAAAATATAAAAACTAATATTTTGTTGTCTTTATTTTTTGTTTCCCTCCCTCCCCCATTTTCATTTCCCTCCTACAAAAATTATCAAATAAAATATAAAAAATAATTAACTTATTATTTTAAACAAGTAAAAGGATTAAATGTGCCCTAACAAAAAAAATTACTTCCTCTCCTTTCTCATTTTCTCCACACCCCCCCTCTCTTCGCAGCACTCCACCAGCCCCAGTTAACTCTCCCTCTCCCCACCGCCGACAGCCGTACAGCCAACCTCCGTTCACATTGGAATGCAGCTGCACACGCGACAACATTCACTGCTGCTCTAGTCTGCACACCTACAGTCGTTCAAGCCACCAGACGCCATTTGAAAAATCGTCGAGACTAATCGCTCGTTTCGCGTCGCTCGCCCTACATGTCAGCCGATAGACTTGCGCTCAGTCGTCGCCCAGTTGGCTGACTGACAGTTTTTCTCTCTTTTTTCTAGCTCTGTTAGTCCCTCTATTTCGCACCTCCACTTGACTGAGCCATCGTCGAACATGTGTTTAGCTTGTCCAACAGTTGTTGCTTGTTTGTCGATACCTTGGATTCGGGTAAAGATTTTTTTTTGTGTATGTTTTGTGGATTCCTTGAAAATCTTTGTTACCCATCAGCTCTTGGCCTCATTTGGTTGTATCCATTGTGATTTTTGTTTTTGATTGAAGGTTGGAAGCATTTGGAACTGTTGTCTAGCAATATGGATCATTTTTCGACATTTTTGATAAATATTTGATATTATAAGTATTTTTCAAAGATGATTATATGGATTATTGAAGGGTCAATTTGAGCAAACACTTCGGGTAAGTGTTTTGGATGTATTGGTATGAATTTGTGATTTGGGCTATAATGTAGCATGTTCTGTAATGATTTTCTTGTTTGAATGTCTGATGATGAGATTGATTTTGAAGTGTTAGAAGGAGTTGAGTTGCTGTCCAATAGGTTTGAGACCGATATTGGCAAGGTTTTGATAAGTTTGGAGGTTATTATTAATAGTTCTTTGTTATCCATTGAAGTATCAGTCTAATAATTGAGTTATTTTCAATTTTTGATGTTCAATTCAAAGAATTCAAGGGATTGGAGCCACTGTCCAACAAAGTTAACGGTGTTTGAACATTTTGATAGGTATTAAGGCTTTCAAACTCTTTTGGAATTGTTATATAGTTGCTGGAATTCACGTTTTGTAACCATTATTATTGAACTTTTCGTAGGTTGGATTACTTTGTTATAGTTTTGAAGTGTCATTCGACTCAAGTCACACTTTGGGTAATCTATTTCGAATTAATTGGTTATTTTGGTGAATGAAATTTTGAAGAAATTTTTTTTATTGCTTGTAGATAAGATTGGGCTTCCAATATTCTCTATTTTTTATTGCTCGCAGATAAGATAAGTTGTGAAAGTTGAGGGAAAGGTATTTACATTCTTCTATTTTAAATTTTAGCATATCCTTGATTTGTTGATAATCTTCTTCCTTTTTATTATATTTTCTCAAATCTCTCCCATCTTCCTTTGTTTTGCAGGGAAAGGTAATTTTTCCTCCTGAGGCTTGATATGTTCAAAAGAGAATAAATGAAATCCCAGTAAGTCCCTAACTTTAAGTTGTAGATATTTTTTAAGTTTCGAGTATGATATTTTTCCATTTCATAAAGTAAGCCAATCATGTACATTTTTTCTTGTGTGTGATGACTTTTTGTCATTGTTGTATCTTAAAAAATATTTTTATATTTTTAAATTTGATGATATCGCCCTTTATTCTATTTTGCAGGTTGACTTGCTTAAACATGGCTTGCCTGACCCTTAGTTCTCGATCTTTAGACTTCAAAGCTCAATGTATCGATTAAATAATGTACTTTTTTTAGAGGGTACTTATCAAACAATTTGTCACTTTTCTGTTTGTTGAAAGTTGAGTTTTGTATACAAAAACAATAGTTGAGATTTTATTTTTGCATCTACATGTGAAAGAGAAATATTGCTGTAATTTGTGAGGAATGTTCATATGAAATGTCATAGTTGAATATATGGAATTTTTAGTGAATATGTTGAGTTGATAGATCTTAAATGTATAATGTTTATTTAGTTGATGTAATTGTATTGGAATACAAGGCAAGAAATGAGAACATCAATTGGGGCATTGATTTTGAAAAAAAGGACATATACTTGACAAATAAAAAACATCAAGAGTTATCATATATGATACATAATCAATGTCAAGAATCAATAAACTCGACATACCACCAATGTCAAGTGTATTATCTTTCTTGACATGAAAATTCTATCAAGAAACATTTGTCTTGATGTTTTTTCGAAGTCAAGTTATCACACTATACATGACAATCAAATACTCGACACTTTTATAAGCGTCATGTATACCCTTTACTTGATATTGGAAAAACATCAAGTAATACAATTTCTGTAGTAATGCTAAAGTTGGGAAGGAGTGAATTCCATCTTGTGTAGCTATGCTCCTAATTCTCCACTCGGTCTTGTCCCAAAAATGATATGCTTATTGAGTCGACGACATAGGCCACTCTCACCTATACAAATCAAATACAAGCCCTTACAAGCAGAAGTTCATAATTCACTCACAATTGAGATCGAGTTATATATGGTCATCCAATGAAATATTATCTCTTCAGTCAACGGTATTACTTAGGGGTCCTGTCTTATAAAAATTCTTTGTATAGGATACCTCTACTGACATGTCTCTTCATGAATGAATTGGATCAAATCGTTTTTAATGATTACAAAGTGGGTCGTATCTATAGTGTTACTAGGATAATTTTGGATCTTAGTATATTTGATTGAGTTACATGAGTCTAAATGTCGAATAAAATAACTTCTTATTTTATTAAATAAATGAATTTTGTTTATACATTATAAACCATGAGATTTAGGGCATAAACCCCAACACCAAGCTTATAGATGCTCTTAATACTGTAAATGCTCATTTGTCATCTGTACTTTTACCTTAATCTGAAGATGAGAAGAAGTATATGTCTCGAGTTTCGTATTCTAATGCAGTGGGAAGCTTGATGTATGTTATGGTTTGTATAAGGCTTGATCTTGCCATGCTGTTAGTGTTGTCAACAGATTCATGGATTAGCCTGAAAAGGAATATTAACAAGTTGTTAAGAGGATTTTCGTTAGCTTAAAGGTATATCTGATGTTAGTCTTGTTTATGAGAATGATACAAAGTGTTTAGTGATCGATTATCTGATTCTAATAATGTTGGAAATATGACAGTAGTAGGTCTATGATTGGTTATGTGTTCACTCTGGGTAGTTCTGTTATAAGTTGGAAGGCAACTTTACAGCTTACAATTACTTTGTCTACTACCGGATCAAGAGAGAGAGAATCTAGTTGAGAGAACTTGTTGGTGATCTTAGTTTACATCATTATCCGACTATTGTATATTGTGATAGTTTGAGTTCAATATGCCTAGCCAAGGATTAATTTCATCATGAGAGGACCAAGAACATAGACGTAACTACTGATAATCCTGCTAATATGTTCACGAAGCCAGTTCCACATGGCAAGTTCTAGCATTACTTGGACTTGTTGTATGTTTTGAATTGTCAGTGGTCTCTTGTAAGACACTCTGAGGCATGAGGGAGAAGTTTGGATGCTACACTCTCTCCCAAGCTTACCTCTTTCTCCCAAGAGAAGATGTGAGGACAATAGATGCCAATCCTCTTATGACATCTACTGCCAACTTGAATTGTTTAACCTTAAAACTTGAACCTATTTCGTTTCAAACTTTAACTTGTAAACCTGTGCAATGACATGACCAACACAGAACATAACTTAACACATCACAACTATAAACTCCACTCATAACATTACAACTCTGAATACAACCTTATTTACAAGGCAAGTCTACACTCTACCTTCGTAGAGGCTTATCAATTATAAACTAGATTTAGAACAACATCAAGACTCTTTTAAACTTTTGACCTATGAAACACTTGAGTCGGTGGTAGACTGATCCTTTTCTGACGAGCAACCAGGAACCCTCGAACCTTGGAACACTCCTGATACTTGAGGGGGAGAGGGGAAAACAAAACATTAGAAAGTGTGAGCTGGAAAGCCCAATGAGTGACATAACTTATAAGACATAAGCTTTAACTTTGGAAATTCCTTTTGAAATTAAAATAAATAAGTAAGATCAATAAAACCCGATCTTAACATTAAGCATTACATAAGTTTTACTCAATCACTCCAAGGAAATCATTGAAAACATAATCTCAACATAAAATATCGAGTTATTAACTTATCTTAGTGAAAACCAAAGAACTCTTTACTATAGTACATCTCATTTAGTCTTTCTTATAAAACAAACTACAAAACCAAACACTTCATTTATCTTCTCATTAAAACTAGAGAATACTTCTTACTTAGACTCCAGGAAAATCAGGAATATCACTTAAGTAAAACATCTCAATTAAAACCAGAGATTTCATGCATAAACCTTTAATACTTTAACCATAGAGTTCTAATACATAGTTTCCATTTTAACTAGGAAAACATGCTCAGCCTTTTAGAAAACTGTCATTCATTGACTTTATCTTCTTAATTGATGAAGACAATACTCATAAAACATTCCCATTAAAACTTGAGAATAACATAGCATAATACCTATTGGGCCTGCTGATACATGTAGAAATGCACATTATCATAGTGCTAAGTTCGTAAACAATGTTGGCTTGCGTTGATAAAATATGTTAAATTATGTCCAAAAAGCATTAAGTTTATTATATTGCGGCCGCATGCGTTCATCGCATAGGAATAGTTGGTTTTTGTGTTTTTATGCATAATATGCATTGACGCAAGGTGGAAATTGCGATCATAGGAAATCATTGGTCGAGTGCAGCATTACCGCAAGGCTTTACGGTGATCGTGTTCGCAAATATTCGTCCGAGAAGGATTGCCGCAACTATGTCAATGCAACATGGTGGGCGCATCTGGGTGAAAGGCTAATTAATTGCGATGGGACAGAAAGTTGATGACAGTCGAATCCGAATTAAGTTGACAGCTGCTAATGATAACAAGTACATTCAGCTTTTCGGTGACAAATATTCGGCGCATCAGTCAAGGGAATTAAAGTCATCCCATCTGTGCAATCATGAGAGAAAAGCCGCCATTCATCTTAGATATTGTATAAATACCAAAGGCAACCTTCAGATAAGGGGTTCCACCAGTTCACGGGTTCACAATCTGGTGAGTTCACAAGTCTGTTCATAGTCTTCCTTTCAGTTTTAAGGCAGAGTAAGAGAAGAGTGGTGACGTCGTAGATTGCTCAGGGCAACTCGAGAGAGAACATTGAGGCGTAGAATCAGAGAACGGGCCGACTCTCGCGAGAGCGAGATTATCTTTTGAACATGAGTAGAAAAATAGTGTAAAAGCATGGGCAGCAAGAGATTGCTACCAGGCTCTCTATTCTATACTTACATTGCTATTTTGTACTTCATCGTCATATTTATACAATGGAAGTTCTTATTCTACATCTGTTCACTCTCTTAGTACGCATGAGTAGTTAAACTAGTCGAATAGGTTGAGAAGAACTAAGCTAACATGACTTAGAAAGTTCTTTGCTTGCGATTATCTTGTGTTATGCTGTGCCAAATGCCCCTTTAGAGCTACTCGAGAGAGAGTCTGACCTAAGACTTGAGAGAGCTAGGTTAGAATCTAGACTCGAAAGAGCAAGATTAAAACTGCATAAACAAGAGATAGTGACTTTGAGATAAGCTCTGTTTGCCAATCTGCATCTCATACATCCTAGAAATAGGAATGATATTATGTGGTCGCCTTATTTGTGTGTGTTATTCTATCATCACATAAATAAGAATAAAGGCTTATGTGTAGGTCCTATAGAATTATCGCATATATCGCATGTGTTCTAGCCTTAGAAGTCGTAGCATTCGCATCGAGATATGGTTTATTATTGTATACATATTGCATGATCGCAAAGCATGAATGCACCCTAGGAAGTGTTGGCCGAAGCCTTTCTCAACCCGTTCACCGCATACTCATCGTATCTTCTATTTACCAACTCTTTTCAAACTCCGTCGCATTTGTTATTTTTTTATCATTGCAAACAACAACCTTAACAGAAACTTATTTATTTGGTTACCGTAAGGTTTTCCTAAAAATTACCAAATGCAACCTGTTTTCACAAGTCCCTGAGTTTGACCCTGGACTTACCAGGAAACTCAATGGAGTTTACACTTGGATTCTGCTGTAGAAACTTGAGTGCTCAACAGAACTTCACCATCGCATATCATCCACATTTTCACTTCATAAAAATTAAGCATCAAGTTTTTGGCGCCGTTGCCGGGGACTTCGGCAAAATAGTATGCTAACGGTAATTTTTCTGATTTCTTTGCAGACTCTCAATCTCTGGCGTATTACGACCTGGGGATTGAGAGGATATTTAGACGAAGATTGAGAGACCGCCAACAGCAACCACAGTCAGATAAAGAAGAGATGGCGGAGCAATCTGGAAATGGAGCACCAAAAACAATGTCATGGTGAATCCAATCTTGATGGTAAACGATCGCAATAGACCCATCAGGGACTATACATCGTCAAACCTCTATGATTTCTCTCCAGAAATCATGAGGCCTGCCCTAGATGGAAGCCGATTCGAAATGAAGCCGATGATGCGGCAGATGATCCAGACTGCGGGACAACTCGGAGGAAAGCGTGGCGAGGACCCGCATGCCCACCTCCGAAGCTTTATTGAAATCTGCAATACTTTTTTGTTCCCGAAATCTCTGTCGAAGAAGTTTGACTAACTTTGTTTCCATTTTCTCTCTGTGATCAGGCTAGGAAATGGGCGTATTCTCTCGAACCGGGAGAGATCACTTCTTAGGAACAGATCATGGAAAAGTTTATGAAGAAATACTTTCCACCTACTGAGAACGGTAGACGAAGGAAACTAATTACAAATTTTGAACAAGACATGGACGAATCGCTCAGCGATGCGTGGGCGAGGTTTAAGAGGTTGGTCAAGGATTGTCCACACAATGGTTTGCCAGACTGTCTTCAGATGGAAATTTTTTATCATGGTTTGAATCTCGCTTCACAGACCGCTGCCAATGCGATAGCCACTGGTAGTCTGATTGATAAAACGTATGACGAGGCGAAGAATATCTTGGATCGCATCTCTAAGAACCACAAAGATTGGAGAGAGAGTGACCAGAGATTGAGCATCAAAGACAATGACGCAAGTAATGGTGCTATTTCTTCACTACAAAACCAGATGACCGTAATGATGAACTTAATTCAGGGAATTGCGATCAGCAGCCCAACACTGCAAAACGGGCAAATCAACGTAATCAGTCAAAACACCACAAGGTGTGCGACTTGCGATGATGGGCACGCAATGGAAGATTGCACGCAAAATCCACAGTCCATTTACTTTGTCAAGAAGAACCTTTTTTGAATACATACAACCCCGGGTGGAGAAACCACCCCAATTTTGCTTGGAAGAATCAGCAACAAAATTTCCAACCCATGGAGCCGAAAGAAGTGCCACCTGGATTCTTCCCACACCACAACAGTCAGACAAAAAATCAAGCAAGTAGCTCACAACCACCACAATTCTCTTCCTTGGAAAGCATATTGAAGCAATATATAGAGAAAAACGAAACTGTGCTTCAAAGTCAGGACTACGTCCATCTGCAATCTAGAATTACAGATGGGCCAGATTGTGAGTGAGCTAAAGTGTAGACCGCAAGGGGCTCTGGCGAGTTCAACAGAACTCCCACGCAACCCAGGGGGATCAGGTAAAGAGCAATGTTAGGTTGTGACATTGCGAAGCGGGAAGACTGTGGAGGGAGAAAAGAAGGAGCTTAGTTGGATAGCTCCCATTGCGGTAGAACCTGAAATTTCGGTGATGCAAGAAGAAGAAACAATAGAACCAGAGGTTGTGTCGACCTCAAAGCCAACTGAGATGGGAACTGTGAAAGTGTAGTTACCGCATTTCCCGTAGAGACTAAGGAAGAAAAAGAACGAAGAGGTACAGTACCAACGCTTTCTATCTATGTTAAAACAATTACATATTAATATTCAATTCAGTGAAGCGATTGAGGAAATGCCTGCCTATGCAAAGTTTCTAAAGGATATGGTAACTAAGAAGAGGGGAGCTGGTAAGTTTGCCACGGTGGCACTAACTCAGAGTTCAAAATCAATTATTCCACCAAAGATGAGCGATCCTAGGAGCTTTACTATTCCTTGCTCCATAGAAGGACTGTACATCGGGCAAGTCCTATGTGACCTGGGAGCCAGCATAAATTTGATGCCTTTGTCGATCTTTAAGTAGTTGAATGTGAGGCAACTTGTGCCCACAACCGTGACTTTCCAACTGACCGATAGATCCCTGATATATTTAGAGGAAAAGGTGAAGGATGTGCTGATCACCATCGATAAATTTATCCTACCAGCCGACTTTATCATTTTGGATTACGAGGCCGAAAAGGAGGTGCTTATCATAATAGGGCGACCATTTTTATCAACAGGTCGCGCCTAGATTGATGTATATAAAGGGGAGATCACTTTGAGCATCAACAGACAGAAGCTGAAGTTTAACATAATTCGTGCCATGAAGTTTCCGGATGAAGAAGACCTGTATAACTCAGATGATGACCAGAATTTGATTGAGGAAGAAAAGTTTGATGAAGACAATGAAGAAGAGGATGCTAGCGCATCCGTTGATGCCTGTAATGCGATCATAACAAAAACAAACAAGGAAGAAGAAATGATCGGAAATCAAGAAGAAGAGCCAACAGAAAAAGAAGAAAGAAAAACAACGTAACCATCCCTAGTAGAACCACCAACACTGGAATTAAAGACCCTGTCGAATCATTTAAACTATGCGTTTTTGGGGCAGAATGAGAAACTGCCTGTTATTATTTCATCTGAGCTGAATGAAGACCAGGAGAATGTGTTGATGAGCATTTTAAGGAAACATGTGCGAGCAATTGGCTGAACGCTGGCCGACATTAGAGGAATTAGCCCAGCGTACTGTATGCACCGCATTCGTCTTGAAGAGGACCACAAAGAAACGATCGAACATCAGCGCAAGCTCAACCCTACGATGAAAGAGGTCGTCAAGAAGAAGATCATTAAATGGCTAGATGCGGGAATTAGCTATCCTATAGTAGATAGAACGTGGGTCAGCCCTGTGCAGTGTGTGCCGAAAAAGGGCGGCATGATGGTAGTCCCGAATGAAAAAAAATGAATTAATACCACAAAGAATCGTCACTGGGTGGCGCATTTGCATGGATTATCGCAAGCTGAATGCTAGACCGTCTACCATTCATTGATCAAATGCTAGACCGTCTAGCTGGAAATGACTTTTACTTCTTCCTAGATGGTTATGTCGAATACAACCAGATTATAATAGCTCCAGATGACCAAGACAAGACCACATTCACCTACCTATATGGGACCTTTGCTTTTCGCTGCATGCCGTTCGACCTCTGCAATGCGCCAAGCACGCTCAAAAGGTGCATGATGGCCATCTGTTTAGACTATCTTAAGGATTCTGTTGAAATCTTTATGGATGACTTCTTTGTTTATGGAAACACTTATGAAGTCTGTCTAGCCAACTTGGAGAAGATACTGAAGAGATGCGAAGAGACGAATCTGGTGCTTAATTGGAAAAAAATGTCATTTCATGGTGAAGGAGGGCATAGTGTTGGGACATAAGGTTTCCTGGGATAGGTTGGAGGTGGACAAAACAAAAATCGAAGCAATTGAAAAACTTCCACCTCCAACAAGCGTGAATGTTGTACGAAGCTTCTTGGGGCACGCTGAATTCTACAGATGCTTTGTCAAAGATTTTTCGAAAATAACATGACCACTGAGTGCGTTGTTAGAGGCTGACAAAAAATTTGAGTTTGACAACAATTGCCTCAATGCATTCAGAGTTTTGAAGAATGCGTTGATTACCGCACCCGTGTTGATTGCACCTGACTGGACACTTCCATTTGAAAATATTTGCAATGCAAGCAGGTATGCGATGGGAGCAACTCTGGCACAAAAGAGAAAAACAATCTTGCATCCTATCGCATATGTGAGTAAAACATTAAATCCTGTTCAAACAAATTATACCACCACAGAGAAAGAGCTTCTGGCGGTAATTTTTGCATTGGAAAAATTTCGAGCATATCTATTGGGAACAAGGGTACTCATCCATACTGATCACTCGACGATCAAGTACTTAATGACAAAGAAGGACGCCAAGTCGAGGTTGATCATATGGGTTCTCCTCCTTCAAGAATTTGATATAGAAATAATTGATCGAAAGGGGATGTTGAACCAAGTTGCAGATCACTTGTCTAGATTGGAAAATCCTGAGGTTGACCGCAATGAGTCTAAGGTGAGTGCGGTGTTCTTGGATGAGCAACTGTTCCATATTGAAGAATTTTCCTAGTATACAGACATAGTCAATTATCTGGTTTGCGAGCAATTTCCTGAAGATTACACCTACTACCAACAGAGGAAGCTCAAGCATGAATGTAGACATTATTATTGGGATGAGCCGAATTTGTATAAAAGAGGGACATACCAGATTTTGCGATTATGCGTACCAAATGCTGCTTAACAATGCATATTATCGCAATGGCACGACTCACCATATGGTGGGCACTTGGTGGACAGTGTACTGCCGCTAAAGTTTTACAGAGTGGATTCTTTTGGCCTACATTGTTTAAGGATGCAGTTGACTACGTAATAAAGTGTTATCGGTGCCAATGCACAAGAGACATGCAATGCCAATGAACACCATCTTGAAGCTTGAATTGTTTGACGTATGGGGGATTGATTTCATGGGACCATTCCCTCATACCATCCGCAGACGAATGGTCAGGTCGAAGTGTCCAATCGGGAGATTAATTGCTAGTAGCATATCATCAACATAGAGTAGTAGATAGACTTTGTCCTTATAGGTAGATGAATTAATATAAGAACAAATATCATAGGAACTTCTTTGAAATCCAATACTCTCTATGTAATCATTAAACTTTCTATACCAGCATCTAGGGGATTGTTTTAGACCATATATAGACTTATTTAGGAGACAGTATAGGTTTTCCTTTCCTCTTTCTTCAAACCCTTTATGTTGAACCATATAGATAACATCACCTAAGTTTCCATGAAGGAAAGCAATTTTAACATCTAATTGATCTAGTTCAAGGTTGTACTGAGCAACTAGAGATAAAAGTAGTCTAATAGAGGTTTGTTTTACTACTGGTGAAAAAATTTCAGAATAGTCTATGCCTTTCCTCTATGTAAACCCTTTAGCCATTAACTTTTCCTTGTACCTAGGCTTTTCTTCTTTGGTAGAACCCTCTTTTAATTTATATATCCATTTAGAGACGATAGGTTTGCATCTTTTAGGAAGAGGGGCTAGGGTCCAAGTATTATTGACAGTGACTGACTTTATTTCTTCATATATAGCTTGAATCCAAGACCTAGCATTAGGACAATTTACTGCCTCTTCAAAGGTGTCTGGTTCTTGGTCATTAGGAGCTATTGTGGCATTTAGAACTAGGTTCATGTAGTTAGTTTCAGTATACCTAGCTGAAGGAACTATCACTTTTCTTTGTCTATCCTTAGCCAAAGAATACTGACATAAATCAGGTACAACTTCAGTATTCCCTGTATTCTCATTTGAGACATCCTCTTCTTCTTCTTCTGAATCAGTAAGAGGGTTATGGTTAGTGGAAGAAACTTTAGCTGTCTCCACCTCAATCCTAGCAGTATTAGGGTTATTAGAAACTTCATAAGTTGTCTTTTCTTTTTTCATAAACATCCATTTTTCTTTGAAAGTGACATCTTTGCTTATGGCAAACCTTTTCTCAATAGGATTCCACATCTTAAATCCTTTAACACCTTCAGAAAACCCAACAAACATACACTTTACTGCCCTAAATTTTAATTTCCCCTGATTTTGGTGAATATAGGCAACACATCCAAATACCCTTAGGTTTTCTAAGTTAGGTGAATGTGTGAACCATTTTTCTTCAAGAGTCAAAAAATTTAGAGAGGAATGTGGACACCTATTTAATGTGTACACTGTGCAGCTTCCAGCCTTAGCCCAATATTTTTCACTCAGGATTACATCTGATAGGAGATATCTAACTCTCTCCATGACTGTTCTATTTAGTCTTTCAGCTACTCCATTTTGTTGAGGACTGAATCTAACAGTCCTATGCCTAGTTATTCTTGTTTCTTTACTGAATTTGTTAAACTCTTCACTACAAAATTCTAGTCCATTATCAGTTCTTAGGTATTTAATTTCTTTAGAAATTTTCTTCTCTATCATGAGTTTCCATTCCTTAAACCTACCAAACACTTGGTCTTTAGTTTTAAGGAAGTAGATCCAACTTTTCCTAGAGAAGTCATCAGTAAAAGAAAGTAAATAATTTGAGCCACATAGACTAGGTGTAGGAGCTGGACCCCATAGGTAAGAGTGTATATAGTCTAGGATAGCTTTTGTGGTGTGTTATGCTTTAGTGAAACTTTACCTTGTGGCTTTCCCTAAAACACAGTGTTCACAGAAGGTTAGATTTTCTGAGAGACCTTTAGTTAGAATCCCTTGTTTAGATAGGACTTCTAGGCCTTTAACACTAATGTGAGATAATCTTTTGTGCCATACATCAACCTCTGTGACCTCAATTATGGTGGCAGCCCTGTCATCATTTCAACTCCTTTGACCACAAATAAGTCATTTATCTTTTCCCCAACTAATATCATCTTTCCTTTAACTCCTCAACGGTTCCTCCTTTACCCCTTGTACTCACACTCAATTGCATTTAGCATATCTAAGGAGATTAGATTTCTCTTAAGTAATGGAACATATCTTACATTCCTAAGAAGTTTAATAGTTCCATCCTTAAGTTTCATGGAAACAGAGCCAATGCCTTTTATTTTATAGCCTTAGTTGTTTCCCATATACACCATTTATTCTTCAATTTCCTTAAAGGTGTTAAACCAAGGTCTCATTGAGGTCATGTGATAGGTGCATCCAGAATCACCTTATTGATGACAGACATTTAGTAACACTTACTACCTACAAGTTTTAGGGCATAAAACCCAATTGTTTCACGCTTTTCCACGTGTCTTACTTTGAAGATCTGCATCTTCTTATCTGCATATAGATGTTTTTTTTTTTTTTTTTTGTAGATCTATTCATATCCTATGGGTTTCACCCCATCAAGAAAGTCTACAAATCCAGACTGAGATGAAGTACATAGACATTATCTCAAATACTTTGACCAAGCAATCCTTGTCAACATCCCTCAATCTGTCAACCCATATAACAATATGTAACTTCCATTAAGTCATTGTGAAGGTTGAGTTATCTCATAATTCTCCTACTGCAATAGAGGCTTATTTTGTGTGATTAGAATTCATTTGAAATTCAAATATGATTAAATGATTAATGACACTTATTAACTATTCAGATTTAGATGAAACCAAAATATCAACACTATTTTACCTTGATAAAGGTTTGTAGTCTTTTATTCAACATTCCTTATAAAATTAATACTTTTCACACCAATACATTATTTTATTTAGAATTGCATAAAAGACCGTTTTGTTTCTCTTGAGTTTGTTTCAACATGTGCATCTTAACATATCTATATTCTAAAATGTTGTAAGCTAGTTTACTACACTTCCATAATCTAAAATTTTCTCTAAGACAATTTTGAAGGGAATGATGTTCACGTTGCAATCTCTATTGCACTTCCTAACTAGAGCATGACAACGATGTGTAACTTATAAATGATGTGACTATGTCTAACAAAGTACTCATCATTAATGTAACCAAGTATAACAAGGTAATATTTCTCCCTTTTAAATCACAATTTCACTCAAATTGTATCAAATGCTTAAAGTTGAGATATAATCTCATTTCCTATTAATTCAGCGTAGTACTGAAATTTTTGTAATTTTATGATCTGATCATAATATGTCTTGATAGACTTGCCTAATTAGTTCGAATTTTAGTCTAACTTCTTTGAACTCTTAAAAGAAAAGACTTTAACGACATCAGAGAAAGATACTCATACACTAAATATTCATCAATCAGATTGATGACATATTTATGATTTTTTTTGTCTTTTACATTTATCAAACCACCTGGGTCAGCATGTGTAAGCCAAACATATTCTTTTGTCTTGTAACCTTATTCTATAAGGTCCAATGACTATTTGAATGAAAGGCAAGATCTTCAAATAGGTAAATTAATTTAACTCTAACTCTTAGAGAATTACCTATACTAGTCATTTTATTAAAATTGATAATCAATTTTAATTCCCAATGACTAGTATTTTTTAGAAGAAAATAATTTTTCTTTCCATTATGAATTCAATAATCCTGAATTTTCCAATGTAGTATTTAAATATGTTAAACATTTCAACGCATATTAATTGCATTTATTTAAAACTGAACATATTTTTAAACAACTTTTGAAAATACGCTTTATTACATAGAACATTCATACCTTATGAATAGTGATGAAGTTTGGGAGATTGAATTTCTCTTATGGTGATGAAACCACCATGTTTAACATAAGTATCAATTATGACATCTCATGTCTCCTAGTACACTAACTGAGATGGACTTCTTGGTGCCAATCATGTAGAAACTATTCTACATTATTAAGTATTTTTCAAGAATTACAATCTAATTGTTATGAAGAAATTTTTTATAGTGAATCTTTATTCAACTATCTTTGTGCGAATCTTAATTCTCCCCGAGAATCCAATAAATGATATTTATTTTCATTCTTATTTTTATTCAATTAAGGTATTTCAAAATTCCTCAAAGTGTGACTTCCCAAACTAATTTGGAAACGATTTCCTCATATAGCTCTTATCACATGGTTTATTTTCTTGGATTATAAATTAAGCTTATCTCGACTTCAACATCCCATATGTTGTTGTCTTTGTTGGGGTTGATGCCCTAAATCTCGTAGGTTTCATAGTTTGTAAATTATTTATACACGAAATATTTATTTAATAAAATAAAGTGTTATTTTATTTGACATTTAGTTTACATCAACCCAAATCCAATAAGTTAAGATCCAAGGTTATTTAATGTAACTTAAACATATACATGGTTGACATACAAGTAGATCATGTTTGAGTAATAATCTGAATGATGTGTAGTATATAGATAAGGCTAGGTACCTTATCCTAGTGACACTATGCATACGGTCCACTTTGTAATTATTACAATTATTGTAAAGTGTTATAAATGATCTGATCTTGATTGTTCATGTGGAGACACGAACAGGGATATCTTATACAAAGAGTTTGTATACGACCAGACCACGAAATGATTAGTCTCTTTTTATAGCACAGTTACTTAAAAGGACTTACATTTTATTACGATGACCATGGGTAACTTAACATTAATCCCGAGTGAGTTGTGAACTCCTACTAATAAAGGTAGTCCTTTGATCTGTACGGGTGAGAGTGGCTAGATTCGCCGACTCAATATGTCTACCATTTTGGAGATTCGTCCAAGTGGAGAGCTAGGAACATAGCTACACAAGATGGAATTCACTTCTTCCCAGTCATAGGGTAAGTAGATGAATTGCTCCCTTAAAGGCTGATTCTAAATCTTGAACAATGAGAGGGGTGAAGTTTATAGTTAGACTATAACTATTGCTCATTAGAGAAATCAGTGACACTTAAATAGTGAGATGTGAGTATAGGGGGTAAAACGATAATATGACCTAGCTATAGTTACAAGCAATTTGTGAAGGGCCAACTTACTGTTGATTGGTTATATCCATATACATAAAAATATATCTACAGTGTGAAGAGTATAGCTGTTGATCTTTAGTGGAGTGACCGACAGTTAATTAATGTCAATTAATTTAATTAACGAGTTTAATTAATGAACCTTGTATCATTGGAGTTTCTAATCTATAGGTCTATAAGGTCCATGTACTAGCTCAATAAGGATTAAATAAGAATCAATTTATTTTAGATTAATTTGAATTGTTCAAATTAATTAAAGAAAATTAATTGTATGAGATACAAATAATATAATGTATATGGATACATTATAATATAAAGTTTGATGAGAGAAATAAATATTTGAATATGATTCAAGTATTAATTATATGAATGGGATTCATATAAAGACTATAGGTTAAAATTAATATGAATATGATTATATTAAAACTACAGGTTATGTGAGAGAATGTAAAGTTAGATTATATTATATATGATATAATATAAACTATAGGTTATATTATATATGATATAATATAAAGTTTGATTTAATTATATTAATTTTAGTATAATTAAATGTAGAATACGTGCTAAAAGGAGTTATTTAACTCCTCTCAGTCTCTCATAACACAAAAGTCATAGAGGGAGTTAAGATCGATACGTGAAAAACACATAGAGTGATAAAAACTCTGCATTCTTCTTTCTCTAAAAAAGCTCTCTCTCAAAGAAATCTCTTTCCCTCTCCAAGATTCAAAGATTAACTCACAACTTCTTGATTATCTTGAGACTAACAAGAAAGGTTTTAATGGTAGTGTCCAAGAGAATTTATGTATCTTGTTGTGTTCGTGGAGGAAGAGTTTGTGACGTGGAGGAAGCCTTCATGATCTTTGGAGAGCAATACATGAAGAACGGGTTTCCTCAAGGTTAAATTTCTCGTCTTCCCTTTCCTCTTTGTTTATTAGAGAACATGCTTAGGTCGTTTATCCTTCTATAATTTCTCTGTTTTTTTTAGTTTCTTTCCCAAATGAATTCACTGACGCAAAGGTGATCACTCGCTTCCACTAAGGATTAAAATCCTCCTGTCTTATCCTTTATCTTCCAAGATTGACATCAATTATGTCAACTAGGAGAAAAATATAAGTTATCTCTTCAACTGTGATTCATCAATCACATGATTCATGAACAATTTATGATTTGGCATTAAGACTTTGAGAACATTTCTCAATTAAAGTCAAATTCACAAATTACACTATCATTAATATAGTGTTGATGTTACTTTTCCAAGTAATTTTTTCTTCTCAATTTTGACTTATATCAATAATTCAAAATTAAAATTATGAGAGAAAATAACATAACATTGAAACATATAAGATATATTAGTTAACAGCCCATAGTCAAATATCCATTCAATTTAGCATTAAATTTTATGAACCCTATAAATCATATCTAATGCAATGATACTCTAGTGATTTAGAACAAGTGCCACCGTAAGGTAGGTTAAATGTCCGTTCTCTAGATTGAGACATTCTCAACCATACGTTATACTAGAATAACTCTTATTCCTATAAGGTCTAATTACCATATATATGGTAAGAACACTATTAATCTTTTAACAAGTTCTTGTAAGTGTAACCCATTATTTTGATTTCTGCAATTTTGTCTCAGTAAGTGCCACCGTAGGGTAATTTTAACCAAAATTGCTATCCTATCCTTTTCAGGAGTTAACTAGAATATTGAACCATACAAACATCATCCATAGGGATACACTTCCAGGGCGCCTCGAGGCCAAGCATGAATCTCACATTGTCAATTAATGATGAAGACCGTAGGACATGTTAAAACATGTCCTTCTCCCGCTTACTATAATACTTTCTCTAATCCACCTTGATATTGACCTATGCAAATGCCTTCTATAGAGAAGACACTTCTAGGGTGCCACGACTTCTCCCACTTACTATAATACTTTCTCTGATCCACCTTGATATTGACCCATGCAAATTCCTTTTGTAGAGAGGACACTCCTAGGGTGCCACGAGGCTTAACACGAATCTCACGTTGAGAATCTTTCCAGAGAACGTAGGAGAGATGACGTATCATATACATCTATTCCTCCATTAAGTACTCTAAAATAGGAGTTTCATTACTTTGACAAACTTAGGCTAAATCATTTATCAAAATTTTAATTTTGTTTGCCAAAACATAACTCTTATGTTTAGATATTTGACATAATGTGAAATATCCAAGTTCATTAAACTATTTAATAAACTAATCACATTATGTTATAATAAAAGTTTGACTGATTCAACTCCAAAGTCAATTCCAGGTAGAGGTGTTCTGTTACCGTCAGCTTAAATATCCCAATCCTAGACAGAATCTTCTTTAGATAGAATTCCCTTATAGGCAACCTTTTATTCTTGAAATTTTTAATTTACCCATTTAAAACCACTTCAAACTACATCAAAAAATATATATTAATCTAATTTCGTTGGATAATTTTTAAAGATAATTTTAAATTTTAAACTATTCAAAACAAAAATATCTTTAACGTGGCATAAAACTAATCGCAATCATGTAATCTTTTCTAATCTCATTAGAAAATATAAAGATAAACTAAATTCAATTAATTATATCTTTATATTTTTAACAAGATCTTAATCATATTAGGTAAGCATGTATTTTTCTAATCCTAATTGAAAAAAGTAAAGATAAACTAAAATTAAATTAATTCTATTTTGATGTAAACATTTCAATCTTACTAAGCTCTTTAATTATATGATTTAATTAATTCTATATTGATGTAAACATTTCAATCTTACTAAGCCCTTTAATTATATTAATCATATAATATAACAAATATATTTTAATCAAAGAGAAATCTCTACATGTATCTATTTAATATAGAATTTATATTTAAAATATGCAAATCTCATCATGCTTTTAATTAAATAAACCCTTACATTTAAATTATGCATAATATTCTTAAATTATAGTGGGGTTTAAAACTAAATGTCATACTATTTAACATTCAAGATTTAATCTAAAATATACATCTCATATATAATTAAATTAAAAACTTGCTCATTGGCATCACTAAAAAATCAAATAAAATTTAAAAACCCAACATTTTTAAGAAAAAAAAAAACTTCTAGCTAGAATCGTCGAAGCGCCGTAGCGCTGACCTTCCTCAAGGACTTTGCTTCGCATCGAAGCGATGCGACACTATGCCTTCTGATCTCATAGTCGACTCAGAGCGTCATGCCATCTAAGAGAGGTCGCAACGCTATTCACAAAATAGCAACATTTTACCTTTGGATTTTCCATTTTGCCTCTGTTTTTCGGGTTCTCTTTACAGCAACTCTTTGCCACGAACAACATAAATAAATAAATAAAAACTACCCATAAATGCTGGATTTTACCTTGATCTCATCAATTAAAACTATAAATCTAAATGCCAAAAGTCTAAATAGCCAAACTGCAAATTGCAATTAAAAAACATACATCTCATGCATTGATTTAAAAGCTATCCACAATTCTTGATTTTTTTAATTCGAATCGGGAATTAAAGATTGTCTCTGATACCACTTGAAGGGAATTGAATCCTGGCGGAAGCATGGGATCGTATTCTTTGATTCCTGTATCAATTTATACCTTTAACTAATAATTGTATTAATTTAAATACTAAACTTTGGAATTGTATCAATTTAAATACTAAACTTTGGAATTGTATCAATTTAAATACTAAACTTTGGAATTGTATCAATTTAAATACTAAACTTTGGAATTGTATCAATTTAAATCTCAAACTAATAATTGTATCAATTTAAACTGAACTTTTATAAATGTATCAATTTAAACCCTGAACTTTCATAATTTTATCAACTTAAACGCTCCATTGTATTTTATTTGGATACACTTATGAATGTTCAGGATTTAAATTGATATTTTTATGAAAATTCAAGTTTTAAATTTATACACTTATAAAAGTTTAGGGTTTTAAATTGATATAATTATTAGATAGGGGTTTAAATCAATACAAATCCCAAAGTTCAGGATTTAAGTTGATATGATCTTCAATGTTTAAGGGTTAAATTGATGTAATACTTGGTTTTATTTTTAAATTCATATAATCCCCAAAGTTTAGAAGTATAAATTTATATTTGCCCTAAAAAATATATATAAGCAAAAAAATAAAAAAATAAAAAAATAAGAACATACCATTGCCAATCCATATGGCATCAAAATCTCCTCATGAATCTTCTTGAAATTGGATGTCTCCTTGAATTCTTCTAATTCCACAAAATCTTCCTCACTATGTCTCTGTCAAGGATCCTCGAAACCGCTTCTTAAAATGGAAAATTTTCCTCATAGAGCTTTAGAGTAATCTTAGAAATTATTCTTGTAAAGAGTATAGAGTAAAGAGTAGTGAGTGTGTTCTACAAGGGCTCTCAAAGGCCCTCTTTATAGAACTCTATGGGTTACTTTTAATCTTATGGAGATAACCCTTTGTAGAGATTTTTTAATTTAAAGATTTGATAATTTCTAAATAAAATATTTACCCAAATAATATCTCATATTAAATGGTTTAAAATATTTAAATCATATTTAAATATTATTTTCTGCAGAATCTTTAATTTGAATATCATCCAAATTAAATAATTAATTATTCAAATCCAATTCAAATTAATTAATTAATTTGTCTCCCAATTATTTAATTCAAATCTTATTTAAATTAAATAACGGAAATATATGGATCTCATCCAAATAATTAATTATTTAAATCATATCCAAATAAATCAATTCTCTCATTATCTATTTAATTCGAATCTTATTCAAATTAAATAATTATTCATTTATATGGATCTCATCTAAATAAATAATTAATTATTTGAATCATATTCAAATAAATTAATTATGCATATTACAAAATTATAATTTGAATCTCATTAAAAAAAAAAAAAACTTATAAGAAATCATGTAATTAATTGTATCAAATACAATTAATATTTTTCATCATAAATTTGAACATTTCAAAAAAAATTCAATGTAATTGATCTTGTTGGTCCATGGGAGTTAGCAAGGAGACCTTATGGACCTATAGATTATAAACTCAAATAATTCAAGATTAACTAATTAAACTCTTTAATTAAATTAACCTTCATTCATTTACTACATGTAAACCACTATAGACCCATAGTTGAACTCTTATGCACCGTAGAACTGGTTGTGTCCATGAATATAATCAATGTAAGCAAGTCGATCCTTCACGGGTTGTTTATAATTTATATGGGTTAAATGTCTGTTTTATCCCTATAATTACCTCTTTTCTTAAATTCCATTGATTCTTCTAATAAAAAATTTGTTTATGATCCAACCATAAGCTAATTTCCTTAGTCAACCCAGAAATGTGTGTCGTTACCACACTTCCATGGACCAAATAAATTTGTAACTCCAGTCTAGCAACCTACACTAAAACCTAGTATAGGTGGCAAGAAAGGGATCATCCACATGGAATCTAATGATTGTTTAACCTAATTTTGAATTCGAGTGGTAACTGGTGTAGGGGTTCTTGTAGAGAAATTATTGCAAAGAAATTTAAAAATAAGAATGTAAATGAAAAGGTGAAAACTCGATTTTTAAAATTATCTAGCCTAGCTTAGATGTCCTCCTAATTATTTTGGTACTCATTGGTGTTTAACAAATGAAGCTTCTTGCTAATTATACACTTAGTCTATGCAACCTAATAGCCTAGAATTGCATAACCTAATTTCATGATTAAACAATTCAATATCTCCTAAATGCCACAATTAATTGGGTTTGATAGCATCCATATTAATCGTGCATTTTCATTAAGAAGAGGCAATCTTGTCTAAGATCAAATTAGTAATTCGGAAAGCCTAGTTACTAATTCAATTATTCTTGAATTTAACTAATCATGTAATGTTATGAAAAAGATTATTCTAAACAACCTAAATCATACACAAGCATGCTTTAGTTCTTACTCTTTGAAATTAAACACATATACATGCTTAAGTTCTAGCATACATTGAATTAAAGAAAATTGGCCAATGATTCTAAAATCCAATGCATAGAAATTTATTCAATATTTAAGAATGAACTATAGCAATAATTTATTAGAGAAATCAAGTATTTACATAAGAAATTATAGAAAAATTAGTCTCATACCAAGAAAATTAAGAATCTAACCTAAACTAGACTAGAATTACTTAACTTAACCTTGCATCTCTTCATGATTCATCAAGGAATTACAAAAGTCCATGAAAGGTAAGTGAAAAAAAAAAACAAAGAAAAATGCAGAAAACTTGAATTCTTGAGAGAAAATCGAGTGAAATTGTCTAACCTATGTGAAGAAATCGTGAGAACATTTTTATATCTAGGTCACAACGTAACAACACTGATTAGAGTATTGCAACACCGTTGCTACATTTCAGGCCTCGAGAATAAGGCTAGCATAGGGCTAGCGTCGTTACTCTAATGTGTTTTGAGCAGGCGCGCGTGCACAGGGTGAAATCTCGTCAATATTCGAAGCATAGTTACGTTGAGTATAGTGTCTTTACACTACCCTGCATCCTCACATTTTGTCTTTCAACGTAGCGTTGTAGCATAAGGCTAGGGTAGCGATGCTTCGACTATGGGTTGAAAGGGGTATTCTATCTTATTGCGTAACTTTAGGCTGCTGATGGTGTTACTATGCTACTCCCATTTGATAATTTTTTTGCTCCTTTTGGTATTTGATGCTCCACATCTCCCATTTAACTCCATTTTAGCTCTTTCTTGTTGCAAATGACTTCTTTGACCCTTGGGAGGATTTTACCTATTAAATGGAACATTTAATGTATAAAAGTACTCAAATATGAGAAAACTAAGGATATAATTTTAACTCTTTCTGAGAGCTATCAAACAGTCCCAACTTAATTATTGATCATCCCAAGCAAGGTAAAAATCATTCAATCATGCATAAAAGGGTTTAGTTTATTCAGTTTATCAAATCTTATCTCAAGTCTTAACAGTCACCTAAGCTATGCGAACAATCACTTAATAATCCAAATTGAAGCACTCATTTGAAAACTCATTGTAAAAGACTTTTTAAATCAAGATCATGTATGAATGAAATCAAAACCTTGAAATTTTAAAATCCATGAAAACCAAGAAAAATTTTATCCTACTTCTATTTCCTCTACTTTGGTACGGTTATCGGCCTAAGACATACCAAACTTGCAAAAAAGAGGGCAACATTAAGACAAGGGTTTCTAAACTCACACACACAAAAAAATAGAGGGTATTTGTTTACCTAGAGGGTTAGCTTCCACACTCAACCACAAGGAACAAATCCACTCTTTTCTTGCGGGGTCTTAATTTGACACAACGGAGGTGGCTCTTTTCACCTCTATCCATGCACATACACACATTTTTTTATGCTTTTTTTACTTGTATTTTTTTTACTTTGCGGGGTCCTAACTTGACACAACGGAGGTAGCTACTTTTCTTCTCTTCCTTTTTTTATCACACACACTAGGCTTCCTTTATCCACTTTGTCTAGTTTTGCTCTAAAATAAGTAGAGTTTCTTCAAAGACAATGTTGAGCTTTTTGAAGTGACAACGAAAATCTGAGAAAGATAATCAATTTCTAAGATTATAAGATTTTAAAATTTCTCAGTAAAGTTTTCATTAGGCATGAAATTTCAGAAAGAAAATTTTAAAATGGACACAAAATCATGAAAGAAATTCTCCTATTAAGATCATGAAAGCATAAACTCAATGAGCATATCATTGACTCTTCATTGAAATGAAATGAAAAACGGAGCAAACAAATTGTCCTGAAATTTTCAATCATTCAAAAAGTCGTACATTTAGACCAATTTTTTTTTAGATCGTCAAGAATAAAAAATATGAAGGGGTATCATAGAATCATAAACTTCAGAAATTTAGAGAAATTCACTAACACAATATCACAAATTCAAGCACAGGCGCTCAAGGGTTATCCAAATATGCATATAGAATTATCATTATGAATAACAAAAAATTCAGCATGAACTATCATCTAGATATTAAGTCAAACATGCATAAAAATGAACATACATGCGAAGCACCCACCCCCAACTTTCAAATCAAACATTTTCCTAAATGTTAAAAAAAGGTTTAGAAACTAAGACACAAGGATAAATAAATGAAGGGAAAGGGAACAAAGAAACTCCCTAGCTTTGCACGAGTGCATTGAGTTGAGCATACAATACTTTTCTTCTTTTAATTTCAAGATTATATACAAATAAAGAGATTTAAAATTCCCTCAATTATTTATTTAACAACTAAAACTAAAGACAAAAAAGAAAAAAGAAAAAAAGAAAAAGAAACAGAACAAAAAATTTGACTCTTAGTTACCTCTAAGTAGCCTAATTTTTAGGGTCGCTTGCTCGATTATTCAGCCTGATCATCTTGGGATGGAGTTAATCGACTTTCTCCACCCATTCAATTTTACTGATGTTGCTTCTCCATCATCTTGTGAAAATAGTAGTTCACTCAAGGAAAATGCGTTAATGGAGGCATTTTCATCTAAAACATTTTTTTTTTTAACAATTAAATTCAAAAGATAGGGACCCTTCACCTATGTCAATTTTTGCAAGTGCAGTTCTTAAGAAAGGTCTACCTAAAATGATAGAGTTCCAAGGACAATGAGCATTTTGATCATGGTTAAGGACACAAAAGTCAGTCGGGAAGATTAAGCTATCTGCATTTATAGAGACATCTTGTGCTACACTTAATGACTTACTCAAACTACGGTCTGCAAAGAGGATAACAATATTTGTGCTTTTAAGATTTAGCAACCTAAGTTCATAAAACAATGATGCAGGCATAATACTCACAGTTGCTCCTAGATCTATCAGAGCATTTTGCAGCTTCTTTTTACCTATAATGCAAGGTAGGTAGAACATACTTGGATCTTCTTGTTTCGAAGGTAGCTTACCTGACATTACTGTTGTTGCTTGAGTAACGATCATTTCTTCTTCTTTCTTGACCCACTGCTCTGAGCATTTCAGGAGAGCTAGCAATCATCTTTCTAGGGCCATTAGTTTGTTTATCTTTTTCTTCTTTCTTCTTAAGGCCTAAGAGTCTCTAAAAAAGGAGCAAAAGAATATAAGGTTTAAAATCAAATTTCTCTAAAGAATTAGAATTAACCTATCTAGAGCTCCTAGATGCTCTAGGTCTATGACCGTGTTCATCCAAACCAAACAGTTGATTAAATTCTTTTAAGAAAGTAAATTGACAGATTCAAATTTCATAAATTCAAGTATTGAAGAATTTAAAGAATGAGGATCAATAGATTCAGAAGATTCAAGAGAGCCAAAAGGTTTAGAATTCACAATATTGGAAGATTCAGGTTCAGAAGATTCTAGGGAAGTAGAGACACTAACTGTAGTTAGAGAACTTCATTTTTAAAAGAGTGTTTGGGTTGTACAGGGAGCTTACCACATTTGATATCAAGTTTACTTAACGTGATGGCCAACTCGGATACCTGATTGGCTAAATGTTGCATACCTTTCCTTGTCTCTTTTTGGAACACAAGCTTCTCTTCTTGCATCCTCTTTGATTCTTGTTGGAAGGTACTTAAATCTTTTTGAAATGACAACATAATGGTAGCCAATGACTTCACCATATCCTCTAGTGATGCACTAGAGCTAGATGTACTTTCTTATTGGTCACTTTGACCTCTCTATCTAAGGTTGGGATGATATTGCCGATGAGAATTGTAAGTGTTGCGATATGGGTATCGACTTTGTCCTCCAAGAAAATTGATTTCCTCTACCTGAGCTTGAACTTTCAACTATGCTTGAGTCATTTGCTGCATAAGAGTAGTAAGATTAGTAAGTTGGAAATGTAACTCTTTTACCTCTTGTATGTCGGTTGAGTTGAGTCTAGTGGCTCTCGAGCTAAATTGTTGAGAATTTTATGCCATAATAGAAATTAATTGGCTAGCTTTCGACGATGTTTTTTCGGCAAGGGCTCCTCCGACCACCGCGATAGTACTCCTATTAGAGGAAAGAAAATTGAAGTAAAAATACTAAATTAAAAACTGATCACTAATTTGGTGGTGGGGAAAACTAGCATATAGTTACTTATATGTCTCCCAAAACTCAAATAAAGTCTCTCCTATGCTTTGCTTGATTCGAGAAATTTCTTTCCTAATCGAGTGGGCTCTAGAAGCTGAAAAGAACTTTTCCAAAAACTTTTTCTTTAGACCATTCCATGTAGTTATTAAGCTGGAGAGGGCAAGTAGTATAACCAAACTTTAGCTACATCCTTTAAAAAAATGGGAAAGGCTCTAAGATTGAGTTGCTCTTGGATAACGTCGAGAAGACGCATCCAATCACAAACTAAATTGAATTCTTTAATATTCTTGGGAGAGTCTTCTCTAGGGTTGCCTTGAAAAATAGGATGTAAGTGGGTTAGACTGGGCTTTAGTTCAAAAGAGATGGTAGTCTCCATATATACTATGCAAAGAGGTTGTTGAGTAAAATTTGGTTCGGCTAATTCCGTTTAGGTCTTTACTCTTGCTTCTTCTCCCATCTCTTCTTCTAAATTCAAATTCTCTTATTCATATTCTTTTTACTATTCATTCTCCTCAAACTTGTTCAATTGATGCTCACTTTCTTGTCTCCTTCATCACTGTTGCTGTAGTTTTTGTCTTTATCTTATTGATACCTACAAAACATTGAAGTCCAGGACCTCAAAAAGAACGGGTTAAAAATAACGAGAGACAAACACACACAACAATTTTGATTTTTTTTTAATGATCTAGCAAAGTTTAGGTGTCCTCCTAATTTTTCTTCGTACTTATTGGCATTTAATAAACAAAGCTTCTTGATAATTATACACTTAGTCTATGCAACCTAAAAGCTTAGAATTGCATAACCTAATTTCATGATTAAGCAATTCAATCAATCCTAAATGCTACAATTAATTGGGTTTGATAATGTCCATATTAATCGTGAATTTACGTTAAAAAGAGGCATTCTTGACTAAGATCGAATTAGTAGTTTGGAAAGCCTAGGTTATTAATTCAGTTATTCTTGAATTTTAACTAATCATGCAATGTTTTGAAAAAGATTATTCTCAAAAACCTAATCATACACAAGCATGCTTTAATTCTTGCTCTTTAAACTTAAAAACATACACATGCTTAAGTTCTAGCATTCACTGAATTAAAGAAAATTGGCCAAAGATTCTAAAATCCAATGCATAGAAATTTATTCAATATTCAAGAACGAATTACAATAAGAATTTACCAGAGAAATCAAGAATTTACATTAGAAATTATAGAAAAATCAAAATTAAGAATGTAACTTAAAGTAGACTAGAATTACTTACCTAAACCTCGTATCTCTTCAAGATTCGTCAAGGAATAAAAATCCATCAAAGGTACGTGAAAAGAAGAAGAAAAATGCAAAAAACTAGAATTCTTGAGAAATTGAGTGAAATGATCTATCCTCTATGTAGAAATCTTGGGAATGTTTTTATATGTAGGTTGCAACGTAACGATGCTGATTAGAGCATTGTAACGTTGTTTCTGCATTTTAGATCTCGAGCGTAAGGCTAGCATAGGGCAAGCGTCGTTACTCTAATGTATTTTGGGCAAGGGTGCACCCAGGGTGAAATCGCGTCAATATCTAGAGCGTAGCGTCGTTACACTGCCCTGCATCCTCACATTCTATCTTTCAACATAGCGTTACAGTGTAAGGCTAGCGTAGCGACGTTGCGACTATGGACTGAAAGGGGATATTCTATCTTGTAGCGTAACTCTATATTGCTGATGGCGTTAATATGATACTCCCAATGGCAATTCCGTAATTTTTTACTATTCTTGGTATTTGATGCTTAAATTCTCCCATTTAACTCTATTTTAGCTCATTTTTGTTACAAATGACTCCTTTGACCCTTCGGATGATTTTATCTAAAATAGTTAATGTATAAAAATTCACAAATAGGTGAAAACTAAGGACATAATTTTAGCTCTTTCTAAGAGCTATCATTTCTCTCGAACCAGTGAGAGAGAGGGACCCCTTTTTCAAGAACCAAAATCAGCACTAAAGAGAACTACTGATCTACTTACTATATGTAGGAAGGGGAAATTTTCAACTTGTGAACTTATGTTTCCAACTCCCTATTTAGTTAAGTCCTTAAAATTGTAGGCTTACTTAATCGACAACTTAGGCCACCCTTACCCTAGTAAATCAACAGACTACCCTCACAAACAAGAGTTCATAAATCACTCAGGATTAAGATCGAGTTGCAAATGATCATCCTATGAAATATTGCTGTCATCAATTAATGAATTTACAATGAAAGATTAAATATTTCGCAACCCGGTCTTATACAAACTCTTTGTATAGGATACTATCACTCACATGTCTCCAGATGAACGATTTGGATCAAACAATTTGTAACTATTACAAAGTGAACTGTATCAATAGTATCACCAAGATATAGGGCACTCAAGCTTATCCATATATTATAGATCTTTAGGATATTTCTTGAACATGATTCACTAGTATGTCAACTACATATATGTTCAAGATTTTATGTGATAACCTTGGTTTTTCCGGTTGATGGATTTTATTATTGCATAACTAATGATTAAATTAATCAACTAATAAATTACAAGACTTTAAAGCACAAATCCCAATAGGAATACTTTGAATCCGTATTTGGCGCTTTGAGTGGCCAAGTACCGAGGGAATTCCCCAGAAGCCTAAGTGGAATTCATGTTTAGCACTAATTAAATATTTATGGTTATTTACAATTGCGACCCTACGGTTTAGAGGGGTGTCCTATAAACTCTCTAACCCTAGGGTGCCATTCATTCTGTAATTTGTTACATTCTTTCTACAAAAGTTGTTCTCCCTCTGCTCCCTGGATATAGCTAACACACTATTAGTGAACCACGTAAATTTGTGTATCGATTCTCTATCATTTCTATGTTTTTTGTGTTTTTTAATTGAGAGTTATGCTCAAAGTGGACCATACTATCATGGAGATATCTGGAAGTTCGTTGCCTCAAACGGTTCATTTATTTGATGACAATTTTTTACATGGACAAGTATTTAAGATCATATTTACTGGATTAGTGTTCAAGTTTTAAAATAGATTCAATCTTGTTTTTAAGAAATTTCGGGAAAAATAAATAATAAATGCCTAAGGTAGTTAGGATTTAACCATGGAACTAATTTTAGAATTCGGATTTTTTTTTACTTGTTTAGCTTTTGTTTTTTGTGTGTGGTGACGAACTCTAACTCTAACTTCAAAAGTTGATTCTTTTCCAAAAAAAAATCAAAATCAAAATCAAAATCAAAATTGACAGTATAGTTAAGCTTATTGATTATATTTTAGCACTTGTTTAGCTATTTGACCTCACTTTTTCTTGTCAAATCGAACATAGCTCAATTGACACTTAGATCTGTCTTTCGAATCCCCCTACTCCCAATTGTACGAATAAAAACTCTCTTTTTCTTATGTAATTACACATAAGCTGGGCCATAAAATTGAAACTTTATTATTAAATAAGATTATAAGAGATTTTTAATAAGATTTTTGGGACTTCTGTTTGTCTTTTTAAAAAAACGTCATAATATATTTATGTAGCTTATGGTTCATGCTGAGTTTTTTGTTCTTTTTTGTTGGCTAAGAGGGTGTTTGGGTGAGAATTTAAACTTTTGATTCATATATTATTTCTTAATCCGAATGGAAACAATCACCTTTGGTTCTTTGTCAGCGTAATCATCGTCTATTTCTACTGGATAGAAATAACACTTACTTTTAATTGGCTAATTTTGAGGTGTTATATTAATTAAAGAAGAAAAGGGGGGTGGTGGAATTTATCTATATAAAAGAACAAAATTAGAAGGAAAATAAATAAATAGAAGTGGATCTTGAGCCTCATTTTGCCTCAAGACGGGAGCTGAAAGTCTACTTTTTTTTTCTTTAGCATTTTATGGTTGGTGTGATAACATTCTCGTTTTCTGATTCCTCTCTCTTTTTCTCATTTTTCAAAAAACAGATTTGTTTAATAACCCTTTCTATTTTTTATTTTTAAAATTTGAAAAATATTGCTAAGAAATATATCTTTGGCCTATTGATAGCTTTGCACGTCCATAATATTTTCATCTTTTGGTTGTGTTCAAGTCAGAAGATGACACTTTTATTTTGTTTTGTTTTCTTTTATATTTATTTTGAATTTTAAATTTTTTTAATATTTAGATTTATCTATTATTTTAATTTTCAATATGTATGTTAATTTTTTTTATATTTCAGATTTCAATTTGAGACACTTTTATTTTATTTTATTTTATTTTAGCTTTATTTCCATCTTTTATATTTTATTTATTTTCTTTACTAATTTTACTATTTACAAAAATAATTTTGTTATATTTATATTTTATTTTAATTTTAGATTTTAAAATTCTCCAATATTTAGATTTATATATTACTTTAATTTTCAGTATGTATACTAATTTTTTTTTTCTTTTTATATATTTCAACTTTTGATTATTAATTTTGCAATATGTATTTTTATATATTATCTTAATTCTAATATTTTAGGATATCTGAAATTGAATAGACTTTTACAATATATATAAATATTGCCGACTAAGACATTCATTTAGTTTAACTTTGATATTTTTCAATCACGAAATTTATATAATAATATAATAAGGGTGGATTTAACTTGACATCATTTAAGACAAATTTTTCGAGTTAGAGATGATGGTGCCAATCAAATTTGTGCAACATATGAAGAACAAGATACAATTTGTTATTATATATAGCTTTCATCAGGACTTGTATTAGATGACATAAACTTTTGATGATATCTTTTTTTTATGTTTAATGTATGACATCTTCTTTTTTTATATTATATTGTTTAAAAAAAACAAGAAATAGTTATCAAATAAGTTTTTTTTTTTTTTTTTTTAAAGAAATAGTAAACGAGAATAGTTATCAAACATATTCCTATTTCTTATTCTAAAAAAAGAATAAATAGGGAAACAGGAACATGAAATGGGAATCAAGAAACAGGAAACAGGAACATAGAATGTGAAACAGGAAACAAGAAACGAGAAAGTTATCAAACGGGCCCTTAGTGTGGTAGAGAATGTATTTTCTAAAGAATTTTGTTTTGTTCTCTCTTGTTGGGTTGAAATTTTTTCTTATTGTTAATTCTTAGATATCAAATTGTGGTATAAGGAATCAAACAGTTTGCGTTGGACTATTTGGGGGAGACTCACACAAGTTTAATGGTCTCTTTTGTAATCTTCATCATAGTAGAATTTGGAATTGCAGAAGATTGGTTTGGACTAAACCACTATATTTTTTTTTATGTCGTTCTCTTTTTTCCTTCTCATTATTATTTGTTATTTTATGATTGATAACTTATTTTTCAAATATTTTTTAGATAAGAAAAATATATTTAGAAAGATGAGCAATCAAAGAGACATCATAAAGAATAAATTGAGGGACAAGTTAGCAAACATCTCAAGGGACGATTGCCGCACCATCCTTAAAAACATATTGCCAACACCAAATCTCCAACACTTACAATTTAAAAATATTTAGCTTCAAATCATGTAGAGCTACCATGTCGATTTTGATATAAAGTCACTATAAGAATTTTCACCTTTTCCCACGTAAAAAAACGTTGGGCAAAGTACTAAAAACGTCAGGATAGGTTATGCCAACACTTTTTTTGCGTCGGCATAATTGTCGCCATATCCATGTCGGGAGAAGTGCCTTCCGATGAAAATTATTTTCATCGGCATACATATCATGTTTCCAACGTAGTATATTGTGTCGGCATATTTTTCCTGACAAAATACACTTTACTTTGGCAAAAGCATAATTTTAAACAACAAAAATTTTTAGTTCAATTGACAGATTTTTGCCAATGTTTATTTACATTGACATAAGTTATTTAGATTTTTATATATAATTTGTAACAATTAAATAACCACATTTTTATTTCCTTAATACCTTATGCACAAGCAAAAATTAATCTTCAAACAAATCAATTGCAGACAAATATAACAAAGGGTTTTTCTTTAATATAGAAAAATAAACCAAATATTTACAAAATATGGCAAAATTTTAGAACTATCAATGATAGACGCTGATAGACACTGAGAGACTTCAATCAGTGATATTGATAGACACCGATAGAAATTTATCAGTGTCTATCATCGATAATTCGAAAAATTTGCTATATCTTGTAAATATTTTCAACAGTTTTACTATTTGAAATAATTTTTCTATAACAAAAGTATGCTTATATATTAAAAATAAGACTATTATTCAATACACGAAGTATAAAATTCTACGAACAAAAACTGTGTATACAATTAAATTTGAGCATTTCTAGTTTCTTACAAATCCCCTACACAAAAAAAGGTTTAATCTTCCTAAGCCACAATACCCTAAGCCCAAATAAGTGAGATACTAAACCATAATAAGTAACCATCTTAAATCTTCTCACAATCTCCAAGAAATGATCTTTAATAATTTATACGAACAACCTGAAATAGGAAAAAGAAAGAAAAATGCACAAAAAGATCTTAACAATCATACAAAGACTTAAACAAAATATTTAAAATGGTTATGAGGAATGATTCCCCTCTGAAGCTATAAACATGTAGTCAATGTTCACAATTAACATATGGACAACACAAACAATCATTTTACTATCTAAAAAGTGACTAAAATCGTTATAGTTAAGATGTGAACCCCTCCCCCACGCTATGAGCATGTCATAAATCTACTTAAACAAATACATAAACGTCCTTTAAACCTAAACAACTATCGGACCCTTCAAATAAGCCAAGAATAAAGTTACTTTAAAGTGCACAATTAGGCTTCAAGATAACCTAAAAAGCAATTTGAACATATACATCTCTCCCCCTCCCAAGCTACAAACGTGTCCTAGTTCCACCTAAATGCCATTTAAACCTACAAAGTTACAACAAATACATAGAAAGCGTCGAAGTAAAACCCTTTCCCCTAAATCCACCTAAATTTCTTTCAAGACTAAACTTGTTATTGAATAGTCTTAAAGGCATATAACTCAATTATCGGATCCCTACAAATAAGCCAAGAACAAAGCTCATTTAAAGTGGACATTTAGGCTTTAAGATAATCTAAAAAAACAATTAGAACATATATATCCCCCCAAGCTACGAACATATCCTATTTCCACCTAAACACCATTTAAACTTACAAAATAGCAACAAATGCAAAGAAAGTATCAAAGTGGACCCCTCCCCCCAAGCGACGATTGTAATTCAATATTCTTAAATGCCCTTTAAACCTACAAAGTGACAACAAATATACTAAAACACACATATTTAAAGTGGCTACCATAACTGCAGGATAGCCACAAAACAAACAAATGAAGTTCCTAACTCCACTAAAATACTCATATTTAAAGTGGCTACCATAACTGCATGATAGCCACACAACAACCAAATTAAGTTCCTAAATCCATTAACCATAACTGAAAGTTTTCATAACTTACATAGTTGTTCAAAGGTCCATCTCCTTTCTTTTGTTGTGCAACAAACTATCTTGTGATTTTAGTCGCAGTGTCAATGGTGTTGCTAAACTTTGTAGCAAAGATGCTTACTGGTTTTCCTGTAACAAGATCAAACGTACTACTTCAATTAGAGGTTATAATAATATTTAGATGTTCAACCTAAGACATACTACTATCACCAGATGCGATGGTCACACCTGCCTCTATCGAGGGACTCGTAGCCAAAGTATTAGCTTCCCTAACTAGTTCATCTGCTAGACAATCTTAACATTGCCCTAGCATAATTCTACAACCACATATAACATGAATAAGTTCCTAAATGTTTGTAAATGTTACTTTAACACAAAAAAAAAGCTGTAGAAGTTCCTAAAAAGTAACACTTTGACTCTTTCAACACAACCTAAAAAGTTTTTTAAGTGTCGAATTGACACTTTTACTCTCAACACAACCTAAAAAGTTTCCAAACCCAAACTAAAAAGCTCTTAAATAGCGTCTAATAGCCCTTTGACTCTGAAAGTAAAGCTTTTTAGGGAAATATCCAATAAGAACATCCAACACAATAGTGTATCTTTAAAAAAAGAATTGTATCAAGGTTTCTCTATATTTATTATTATATGTTTATCTTTAATTAGAAAATATTAGGAAATATGAAAAGTCTTATTAACATACTAGGAGGGCATGTTTGTCATTAGGAGGTACTAGTAAAAGTGTTGTATAGTAAAGAATGATGATTTCAAATAACTTGGGCTCCAATGAATAACTATTTTGTTAATTTACTACATTAATGTATGTTGGGATATTCTAATGAAAAGGAAACAGACAAACAAATAAGTTTGATACAACTTGTTTTGTTAGAAGATGCAATTTGATTATTTTAGATATGGGTATCTAGACCTAATGTAACATAAGTTTAAAGCGCTTGAAAAGTTCAAGGAGTATAAGACTAAAGTTGAAAACTTGTTAAGTAAAAAGATAAGAACATTATGATCTGATTGTGATGGAGAGTATATGGACTTAAGATTTTAAAATTATATGATAGAACATGAAATTACGTCCCAACTCTCACCCCTGGTACACCTCAATAAAATGGTATATCGAACCCTATTGGACATGGTTCGGTCTATATTCAGCTATGTTCACCTTCATGACTCATTTTGGAGATATGTAGTAGAGATTGCTGTTTATATTTTGAACAACGTTCCGTTAAAGAGTGTTTATGAATCACCTTTTGAGTTATGGATTGGTCGTAAAGGTACTTTACGCCACTTCAGAATTTGGGAATGTCCAACCCATGTCTAATGGCAAACACCAAAAAGTTGGAACCTCATTCAGAAGTATGCCTATTTATAGGCTACTCTAAGGAAACGAGAGGTGGGTACTTCTTTGATCCAAGTGAGAATAAAATGTTTTGTTGATAAACGCTTCCTTCATGGAAGATGTTGACAAGGATGAATGGATTAAAGCCATGAATCAAGAAATGGAGTCTATGTACTTTAATTCTGTCTGGGAGCTTGTAGATCAACCTGATGGGGTAAAACCTATAGGTTATAAATGGATCTACAAGAGAAAAAAAGGTGTAGATGAAAAGATACAGACCTTTAAAGCTAGACTTGAGGTAAAGGATTATACCCAGGTTGAGGAAGTGGACTATGAAGAAACTTTCTCACCTGTTGTCATGTTACAGTTTATCAGGTGAGAAAGTTTCATTGAACAAGATCAAGAGCAAAAGGCTTACAAGCTTAATTGGTCCATTTACGGACCGAAACAAGCATCTCAATCTTGGAATATAAGATTTGATACTGCGATCAAATCTTATGGCTTTGATCAAAATGTTGATGAGCTTTCTATTTACAAGAAAATCATCACCAGCTCAGTAGTTTTTCTCGAGCTGTATGTGGATGATATCCTACTCATTGGGAATGATGTAGGTTTTCTGACTGATGTAAAGAAATGACTGACCGTCCAATTCCAAATGAAAGATTTTGGAGAGGCGCAGTTTGTTTTAGGGATTCAGATTATCAGGGATCATAAAAACAAAAGGTTGGTCTTGTCTCAGGCATCTATATTGATAAGATACATAATAGATATTTGATGCAAAATTCCAAGAAAAATTTATTACCTTTCAAACATGGAATTGTATTATCTAAGGAATAGTGTCCTAAGACTCCTCAAGAGGTTGAGACAATGAGACGAATACCCTATGCATCAACTGTTGGTAGCCTTAATATGCAATGTTATGTACTAGACCTGACATTTTCTATGCAATAGGAATTGTTAGTTGATATCAATCCAATCTAGGATTAGATCATTGGAAAGTGGTCAAAACAATCCTCAAGTACCTTCGGAGAACGAGGGACTATATGCTTGTGTATGGAGATAGGGATTTGATCCTTACAGGATACACAGACTCTGACTTTAAAACTAATCGGGATTCTCGAAAATTCACATCAAGATCAGTGTTTACTCTGAATGGAGGAGTAGTTTGACGAAACATCAAACAATGATGCATCACAAACTCTACTATGGAAGTCAAATACGTACTATTGGGAATGTCCAAAAACTTGCAGTTCGTATACACTGAAAACATATTCTATTTATCAATAAAAGTATTATTGAGTTGTTCATACAATAAAATGTTATTGATATTGTATTTTGTATAAAAATCCAATAAACAGAATCCATGGCTATATTATGGATACTTTAACTTTATGTGGAGACATAAGTGGATCAAATTTTAGTACATAGCCAAAATGGTCTATAAGTATATGGATGAGATTGGATACCTCGTCTTGGTGATACTATTAGATGCTACCCACTTTGTATACTAATACAAATGATGTGATCCTAGAATCATTCATGTGTAGATATGCAAGTGGGGGCATCTTATGCAAAATATTTTACATAAGGTCAGACCACGAAATAGTCACTTTTTTTTATAATGACTATTCACTGTTAAAACTGACTATTTCAAATTCGATGACCTAGAGTAACTTGATCTTAATCCTGAGCTAACTATGAACTTATGTTTATTCGGGATTATCCTTTGATCTGCATAAGTGAGAGTAGTTCGACAGCATTGCTCTATATGCCTCCTATTTTGGGGATAAGACCAGATAATAGCTGGGGACATAGTCTTGCAAGATGGAATTCACTCCTACTCGATTTAGGGTTAGCAGATAGGTTTTTCCCTTAAGTACTGTTATTTGGTTTTGAACAATGAAACTCCGCCCTCTCATGGTCGAGAGGGATATGGTTTATTAGTTGGACTATAAACCAACTGTTCAAGTAGAAGATCGGTGGGAGCTTAAGAAGCAAGATTTACTTACAGGGGTAAAACGATAATTTTGATCTAGCTGTAAATATGAACAACCTATGAAGGATTGACTTATTGATTATGGTTAAAGTGGATAGAAATATATCTACAGTGAGGAGAGTGCAACTATCAAGCTATAGTGGTGTGTCTTGATAGTTAACGAATATTGATTAATTTGGTCTTATAGGGTTGCCAATTAATCTCAAATCATTGAAGCTCATGATCTATAGGTCCATAAGGTCCCTCTACTAGCTCGTAAAATTATATCTTAGATTAGTGAATTCAACAGTTTTGAAACATTCAAAATCGAAATTAGGGTTTTGAATTTGAAGTGTTCAAATTTTATTTAAGGTTTGATTAATTGTGTTTGATACAATTAAGACATTTAATTTTGTTGAAATTGAACGTAAATGGAGAGATTAAAATATTTAAATATTGATTTAAATATTGTTTTACATGAATAGGATTCATGTATAAATTAGGTGTTTGATTAGTTTAATATTTGATATTAAATTATTATTTAATTAACTAATTAAAATTATTTAAATAAATAAATCATTTTTCCAATTTCAATTTAAAATTCTGTTTTTGAATTTTGAATTTTGGATTTATACTAATTTTGGTAAAAATGAGATTAAATTGAAAATGAAAATAGGAAAATTATTAGTTAATGGATTAATCCAACATTTGTTGGATTAATACATAGATCAATACCAATCCCACTAACTTGGTATTGATTGAAGTGTCAATCGGCATTACCAAGAAGTGGTTGTGTAAGGCCTCTCTTCTTCTACTTTTTCTTGGGATATTAGGAAGCACATAATTGAGATTGAATTCGGAGACTTGAGATAAAGTTTGATGTGGATCTCTTGTTAAGATTTATAATTAAAAATAAAAATATTTGGATTGACGTTTGTTTCATTTAGGAAGAGGAAATAAAGATTGGAGGAATAATTTGAGGTAACGAACCTAGTTAAGTATGTAAAGTAAATTCGATGACGAATTTGACATGCCCGAGATAGGTCAAAGTCCATTGTAAAAGTCAAATGTCAAATGGTCAAAGTCAAAGTAAAAAAAGTCAACATCTTGAAATGTGGTAAAATTTTGGTAATTTATGAGTTTTAAAAATAAATTTGGCTTGTTTAAGACTTATTGGGAAATGCTAGCTGAAAATCAAAGGAAATTTAAGGGAAAAGTCGAGTTAAGACTGAATTTCGAACAGTCTGAGTAGGATTTAGTGTTTTGAAGTTTCTGAGTTGTAGAAATCGAATTTCAAGCTGAAATTTTGAGGGTAGTAAGTTAAGAGGTTTATTAACATTTTCCTTAAAGGACGTTACAGCTAATTTTGACTGAAAATTGATGAATTAATAGGAAAATCGAGAGGAAGAGGAAAAGAAAGAGATTTTGAGAGATTTTGAAAAAATTGAGGTGCTTTCTATTGAAATTTCTCATTGGATGACTTTGAGGTTAAGGATTAATCATCTGGGCACGTGTTAAACTGGAAACCGAAGCTGGAAAATGAAGAGAGAAAGGGAATTGCGAATTTTTTGAGTTTGGCCGACCGAAGAAGAGGAAAAAAGGTGTTTTCGAATTAGGGCCGTTCTTTTGAAGGAAAATTGGGCAAAATCAAAGAAACTTAAAGAGGAAGTAAAGAAGAAGCTCTTGAGAGGCTTTATTTGAAGAAATTTGGCCGACGAAGTAAGAAAAACGAAGAAAAACAGTGGCGTTAGAGTTATCGGAAAAATAGAGGATGCTCGGGTTTTTAGCAAATTCGTAGAGTTAGAAGCTAATTCGAAGTTCCAAATTTAAAGGTAAGTTAATTATAAGGTCCTTCTAGACTTCTATGGTCTTTTATTTGATCTTGAGTATAGGATATGTTAAGAGTTGGGACGTTAGAAGACATAGAGAGAAGTGATGTTTAACGTCTTCACGCTTCGTTCTAGGTTAGAAGGAAAATCTGGAACGGGGTGTGACAGGTTGCATGCTTATTCTTCGTAAATATGCTGAGTTTCAACATTGAAGAGAGGATGGATAGAGATTTTTTGAAATTCTCCACTCTCTCTCAAACCTTCTTCTCCCTTTCATCCAATTGACTTCAATTCAGTGTTTCCACCACACAATCCAAGTTGGAGAATAATATTCTGAAGACCTCATTCGTGCAGGAGCTAGAATTAATGAGTTTCATCAAAGGTATTGTTCATCTTGAAATCTTCTTTGGAAAATAGTTTACTTGAATGCTTTTCAACTCGAATTAAGAATAATTAGAGTTCTTATTGATTATGATTCCTTCCGTTGCACGTATGTATAATCTATCAATTGGTATCGGAGCATGATTTAAGCACTTAATTAACATTAATTTGAGTTTGGTGGGTGAATTTCTATGAATGCATGTTTGGTTGACTAATATGGTTGAAATTCAACTTTGGCATTAGATTTCTCTTTGATTATGAAGTTTAATTTGTAATTGGCTCTTGATTGATGAGCTTATATGTGCGCTCTAGAGTCTGTAATTTTATTGGAGTCAATAGAATTCAAATTAGGCTGTAATCGAAGATTGTAGCAAGAAAGGTCAACAGCAGAAAATTGGATTCGAAGCTATTGCCAAGCAACGTTACAATGCTGCCCCGAAGTGTTGCAACACTGCTTTTGATGAAACCCATGGCGTTGCAACGCTGAGGTGAAGAGTTGCAAAACTGATCATCCTAACCCAGAAGGACGTGGGCGTTCGTGATCCAGTTTACGTGAGTTTTAGTCGGTTCGATCGGTTTGGTTCTTTTCTTGTCTGATTCAGCCCTTTTTGGTCTGGTTTAGCCTCATTTGGAGTAAAGGTGGGCCGGTTTGGGCAATTCGAGTCGGATCAAGCGGTCCATATTCTTTTTGGAGCAGTCTTTGACCTTTATTTGTAAAAATTAGTTATTATTGCTTGCTTAAGATGCAAAAGTTGAACCATATTGGTATATTTTAAATATTTTATGCATATGATGTATGTTAAATTTAATTTAAACATGTATGTTCATATATGTGCCATGTATATTTAAAATCCCACCATAGAAAAGTATGTTGCATGCATAATCATGTGTTATAAGTTAGTTATAATATATAGTATGCATGGTTAGGGTTTCTAAAGTTTAATATAAGTGTTATATTAAAATTTTAGTGTCTTTGATGAATGTTATGGATGGAAAGCATGTCTATTATTTTATAAGTTGTTATAAAATTGGATTAGACATTAAACTTCATAACATAGATAAGTTGCATGCTTATTTACGTTAACAACTTGTTTTAATAGTTAAAATAGGTTGTTATCTTCTAAAATATGGTTACAAACTCAACCGATATATAATCGTGTCTAAGGCTTGAGGTATTTAAGTTGACGGCCTACAAAATACCTCCTATCTGGGGATTATGGCCGAATTAACGCTTAAAACAGAGAGTAGACATGCTTTTACCCACCGAGAATGTAAATGCAATTCTTTGCAGTAATGAATTTGGATTATCAGAAACCTGGCTCTGATACCAGTTGAAGGAACTCTTATACAAGAGTACCTTTAAGCGGAAGCGGATCTTTCTAAATTATTGTGATAGAATTTCCACATTTACATTCCTACATACAGATATGCATTAAACTACTAAATTACCGGCATGCTTTGAGATAAATAAACAAGGGAACGAGGAACTTACCAGTTGAAGACTCTCAGAGTGAGGAAATTACAGATATGCATTGACATTCACACAGACAGCAGGAAGATGGGGACGACACCACCATTTAGAGCCCTTAGTATTCTCGGAGTAGGAATCCAGCTTTTCCAATTTGGTAGAGGGGAAAAGGAAAACAAATTGTATACAATGATCAAACAAGTGGGAGAAAGGTAGCATCTATCGTATATACAAGATGATTGATCATTTAGATGAGGTACACGATCGTGTAGGAAAAGCTAAGCGATCCTCTATACGATCGTTTAGTAAAGCTTGGGCACTAAACGATCGTTTAGTAAAATGTGGGTGATCGTTTAAAAAAGTGTGCACAGGTGTAAGCGATTCGGCAGTAAACACAAGCTATCGTATAGGCTCTGAATTACTAAGCGATCAAATGCAAAACACTCAGTGACCTACTTTTCATGTTTTTTTGTAAAATGAAAACAATTTTCATTTTTTTCTTCAGTTACGAAAACTGAATTGAACTTCCCACTAACGCATGTTTATAGAGAAAACGTCGGCCAGTTATCCCATAACTGTCCAATTAATAAAATAATAAATATAATCATATTATATTCATAACCTACAGTTTAATATCATATATCAACTATAGTATCTTCTCCACCACTTATATAAATCATATTTGTATCCAATTTCCTCTAATTAATGTATCTCATACATATAGTCAATCATATCATATATAATTAACCAGTTCAATTATATCATATATAATCGAACTCCCTTTTGTCAATTTGAACATTTCAAACTGACCCAAAAACTGACTCACAACTTAAATCTAAGCTACCAAGGGGACCTTATGGACCTATGGCTCGAAGCTCTAATGGTACGTGAGTAGCTGACTAAACTCTTTAGCCACAGATGCTCGTAAGTACAGCTAGGCCAATTTATCGTTTTTCCCCTATAGTTACTTCTTACTCTTAAGTACTACTGATCCCTCTAATGAACAATACAACATAGTCCCACTATGTGTGGACACTTCTCAGGCCATGAGAAGGTGTGTGGCGCCACATCGTTCAAGCCCCAGAATCAACCCTTAAAGAAGTAATCTATCTACTTACCCCTACTTCGGGGAAGGAGTGAATTTTATCTTGTGTAGCTAAGTTCCTAGCTCCCAAATAAAATGAATCCCTAAAGTGGTAGATTTGAGTCGACGGCTTGGCCACTTGCACTCATGCAAGTCAAAGGACCGCCCTCAATGGCAGAAGTTCCCAACACACTCAGGATTGAGGTCATGTTACCTATGGTCATCCTAGTGAAGTGAAGTCTCTGTCATGAACGACGTTATATAACGAGACATTAACACTTCGTGGTCAGGCCTTATACAAACTCTTTGTATAGGACGTCCCCGCTCACATGTCCTCACATGAATGATCAGGATTAGACCATCCGTAGTAAGTCATAACACTTGTAACTGTTCTACAAAGTGGGTCGCATCCATAGCATTATCAAGATAAGGTTTCCCTCCTATATCCATATACTACAAATCATTTTTTTTATCACTTAAGACATGATTCACTTGTATGTCACCATATACATGCTTAAGTTACATAATGAATACCAAGGATTTTAGTTTATTGGTTTGTGGTAAAACAAATAAAACATCCAATGTGCAAAGTCAAGAAGTGAAGTAAATATCATCTGTTTTACATAACAAGCGTTCGTACAAAAATGTGTTTACAAACTACAGGATACGAGACTTTAGGGCATCATCCCCAATAATCTCCCACTTGTCCTTAAACGAGTGGGGTGTACAAAAACTAGTACAAAACAATAAACTAGGGCACTAAGGCCCAGTACAATAAAAATCTCCCACTTGCCCTAGTCCAGCCACGAGCGGTCCTGTAGACTCATGCTCTAAAGGTGACCGTTAAACATTATATCCGTGAGAGCATTTGTAAACAGGTCAGCAAGTTGTGCTCCGAAGCAATCTTCGTGACGATCTTGAGATTAGGTGATACTTCCGCTCTATGTGTTTGCCACGCTTGTGACTCCTAGGCTCCTTGGAGTTCACCACAACACCACTATTATCATAATAGGGGGCGATGGGCCTAGACCTATCTAGAACAACTTCCAGTTCTGTAAAGAAATTCCTGAGCCAGATGGCCTTCTTAGAAGCTTCGCATGCTACTACATACTCAGCCTCCATGTGGAGTCAGCGATGCACCCCTACTTAGTGCTTTGCCACACTACAACTCCTTCGTTAAGAGTAAAAACTGACCCTGAAGTGGACTTGCGAGAGTCCCTATCAGTTTGAAAGTCAGAATCTGTGTATCTAGTAAGGATTAAATCCCTAGATCCATACACGAACATGTAGTCCCTCGTTCTCCGAAGATACTTGAGGATGTTCTTCACTGTGGTCCAGTGACCCTGCCCTAGGTTAGACTGATACCTACTAACTGTTCCCATAAATATCTAGCCTAGTATAGAGTATCGCGTACATCAAACTGCCAACGACAGATGCATATGAGATTCGTCTCATTTCCTCAACTACTTGAGGCGTCTTAGCTCACATGTCCTTCGACAAAATGACTTCATGCCTGAACAGTAGTAGGCCCCTTTTGGAGTCCTGCATCTAGTATTTGAGCAACATCTTGTCAATGTACGATGCCTGAGACAGCGCTAGCACTTTGTTCTTACAATCCCGAAAAATTTGTATTCCTAGAACAAACTGAGCCTCTCCCAAATCTTTCATATGGAATTGGGTCACTAGCCAGTTCTTAACTATAGTCAGTAGACCTACATCATTCCCAATGAGTAGGATATCGTCTATATACAACACTATGAAAACAACTAAACCATTGAAGATCTTCTTGTAGACACAAGATTCATCAACGTTTGGGTCAAAGCCATACGATTTGATCACAGTATCAAACCGAATGTTCCAAGATCGAGACGCCTGTTTCAGCCCATAAATGGACTGATTCAGTTTACAAATGTTTTGCTCTTGACCTTGGGCAATGAATGCTTCGGGTTGCACCATGTAAATGGTATCCTCAAGATTGTCGTTTAGAAAGGTCGTCTTGACATTCATTTGATAGATCTCATAATTATAATAAGTGGCAATGGACAGGAGGATACAGATCGACTTTAACGTGGCAATAGGTGAGAAAGTCTCCTCATAGTCGACTCTCTTTACCTGGGTATAACCCTTTGCCACATGTCGAGCCTTGAAAGTTTGCACCTTCCCATCAGCACCCTGTTTTCTCTTGTTGATCCATTTACAAACTATAGGTCTTACCCCATCAGGCTGATCTATAAGATCCCATACTAAGTTGAAGTACATCGACTTCATCTCGAGATCCATAGATTTGACCCATTCATCCCGATCTATATCCTCCATTGCCTTCTGATAAGACAATGGATCCTCAACGTCGTCATCTGCTATCATAACTAGGATTTTTGTGAAACCCAGATAGCGAACGGGCAGGTTCGTAACCCTCCCACTACATCGAGATTCCCTTAACTCTTAAGGTCGAATCGACCTACTAGATGAACTATCATTAACAACTTTCGCTAACGAAGCATGCTCTTCAACAACTCTTATTGAAATTTTGGTAGTTTCTTTGCAAAGCTCACGTAACACGACTTTACTACGTGGATTGTGCTCCCTAATATGATCCTCCTCCAGGAAAGTAGCGTGCATTGAAACAAACACTCTTTTTTTCGACGGATCATAAAAATAACCCCCTCATGTACCTTTGGGGTAGCCTACAAAGAGGTATAACCTCGACTGTGGTTCCAACATCTTGAGATTTGCCTCAAGCACATGTGTTGGGCAACCTCATATGCGAAAGTGACATAAACTAGCTTTACGCCCATTCCACAACTCTAGAGGTGTTCTCACAACACTCTTGGAAGGAACACAGTTGAGTATGTATATCGTAGTCTCCACTGGGAAACCCCAAAACGAGTCCAGTAAGGAAGCGTAACTCATCATCGAACGAACCATGTCCACCAAGATTTTGTTTCTCCTTTCCGCTACATAATTCTACTGAGGTGTACCTGACGCTGAGAGTTGGGAGATTCCATGTTCAATCAAATAGTCCTGGAATCTCGAATGTAAAAACTCTCCACCACGATCTGATCGAAGTGCTTTAATCCGTCTATCCAATGCATTTTGAACTTCAGCCTTGAACTCTTTGAACTTTTCAAAGGATTCAGACTTCCATTGCATCAGATAAACATGCCCATACCTAGAATAATCAATAGATAAAAATGATAAAATACTCATAGCCACCTCGGGCTCGTACATTTATAGGACCATAGAGGTCAGAATGTACTAACTTAAGAGACTCTTTGGCTCGATAACCTTTTCCAGTAAAAGGTCTTTTAGTCATCTTGCCCTCTAGGCAAGATTTGCACACTGGTAAAGAATTTTCTTTTAACTCGCTTAGAAGGCCATTCTTCACCAATCTCTCAATCCTATTGAGATTTATGTGCTCTAATCGAAGGTGCCAAAGTTGAGCATTTTCTTTTGGAAAATTCGTTGACATTTAGATTGAGTTATGGCAGATTTAAACTCTCTATGTTATGGAGGGAACTTAATGCTAACGATCTTAGCACATACAAGTTATTTTTTAGTTTAGCTATACAAATCTCAACACCATCTTTATGAATAAACACTTTATTCATATTAAAAGAAAGAGTGTATTTACATTGTAACAGACACTTTACAAAAATTAAGTTCCTTTTTAGTTCAGGAACAACAAAAACATCTTTTAATACAAGAAACCTATTCTGTAAAGTTAATTGGATGCCTCCCACTGCCACAGTTGAAACGACGTGCCCGATGCTTACTCACATTGTCATCTCACTAGCCTTCAGCTGTCGCCAGGATCTAATCCCCTGAAAAGAATAACAAACGTGATTAGTGACGCCCAAATCAATTATCTAGGCCAAATCACCATTCTTCACTAAACAAGTTTCTAGCAGAAGTAAATAATATTTACCTTTGTCTGTCTTGGCTGCCTTCCTTTCCTTTAGCCAGCGAGGACATTTCCTCTTCCAGTGTCCGTTCTGGTTGCAATGGAAATAATTTCCTTTTTCGACTGGTGGTGGATGCCTCCTTGGGGCGACAGATGGCGGGATAACAGGCACTTTCCCTTTCCCCTTACCACTATTCTTCTTCTTCCCCTTTCCAGAGTTAGAAGTAGAAGGTGAAGACTTCATCCCTGAGGTCGAACCTCGATGGAACGTTCTACAAGACAAGGCAACATTTGCCTCACCCCTTTTCCTCTCTTTACTTTTTAGTAAAGATTGACATGTCTGCAACTTGTTGAGGATAGTTGTAAGGGTATATTCCACTTTGTTAAGAATTGCATTGCTAACAAAATGGAGGAAGCTCTCCGACAATGAATATAGGATGATGCTAACCTGACTGCCCTCATCGATTCTAGACCCATTAATCTCTGCCACGTTAAAGTTGACCATCATGCTAAGCACATGTTCACGAACAAAGGTGCCTTCCTCCATTTTGGAGTTGAAGATATATTTCAGAGCCTCGTGCTTGAGTTGTCCAGACGGTTAACTGAACATCCCCCACAGGACTCCATGATCTCAGATGCTGAGACCATGGGCTCATGTTTCTTGGCCAACACGTCACTAAGACTGGCCAAGATATAGGCCCAAGCCTTCTCGCTTGCCCGTGTCCATTGTTCGTACGCCTCCCGAACATTTCAAGCGGCGTTTGGAGCTGGAATAGGAGGACAGACCTCTATAAGGTCAAACATTTGATCCTCGATGATGAGTATCGTCGTGATCATATGTTTCTAACTAGAATAGTTATCGCCAGTAAGTTTTTTGGCTCTAAGCAATGCGATTGTGGCTGTAGCCATTTTTAAAACCGTTGCTGAAAAAACGAACAAACTTTTATAAGACTTTGCTAAACCACATTTTAACCAATTAGTTTTAGCAAAACAGTTTTTAAGTACCCTGAGTGATAAAGACTTCTATTTTGCAATGATGCCCGAACGATGCAGGACAAATGTTATCGGTGAGGTGATTAGATGCTCATTCACTGGGATGAGACATTCTCAACCATTAGGCAAAACCAACTCTTGGAACGGAATCTAAGAGCCACCATTTATTCGGTTTAGAACTATTAACCCTTAACAATTTCACGTAAGTGTGAACCCTCGTTTTTGGTGCTAGAGTCCCACCCTAATGAGCCCCCCGTCGGGAAGAAGCAGATTAGGACAAGAGATTAAGTAATCTTATTCTCTTTCAGGAGATCAAATAATAAAACGCGCAAAACTGCCATCCTATAGGGGGACACTCCCAGAGTGCCTCAAGCAATGCTTATAAACTTTATTCAACCTAATGAGAGAGACAGTGGGATATGCTGTTGCACTTCCCGCTCCCACTTACTATGAAAATTCTCTCCATCCACCTTGATATTGACCTACCCAAACACCATCCTTTAGGGGGACACTCCCAGGGTGCCACGAGGCTGAGGGTAGATCTCATGGTGTGGACTATAAAGGATAAACGTAAGAGATTTAAATGAAGTGTCATATGCCCCAAGTACCTCCCACTGAATGTTCTACCTAGGGGTTCATTAACCTAGACAATCCAACTACTGATTTTAGTCTAAGTAATTTATTTAGTCTGCTAAAAAACAACTTTTTTCTTTGAAATAATACAAGTTCAAGTAGTCACTTTAAACTCTTTAATGGATTGTCCTTAACTTGCATGTATGCATCAAATCTATCTAATTCAACTTTCCAGGTAGGTTCCTAGATAGAGGTGTTATATTTCTGTAACCTTAAATACCCCAGCCTAGACAGAACCCGCTTTAGACAAAAGGTCCCTTTTAGATAGATTTGCTACACTTTAACCTTTAATTAGTTAATTTAATCCTATTAAACTGATTAAAAAGATTAAAGCCTAAGGTTGCTGATCATATTAGAACCGTGATCTTAGGTCTATCTCATCCAAGTTTTAAAAATTTTTAAACCATGAATTAAACCTAAGTGAGCTTGCATGTCTTTCTTATTGATTTTTAGTTCTAATTTCTTTTTATAACCTTTATAAAAGAAACAACTAAAACATACATTGCTACATAACTAGGTATTTATAACGCTTATAAATTAACCTATGTGTCATGCTTCATGTAATGTCCGGTCATTACTATACATAACTTTTATATACAAGTAATAACCAAGCACACATGCTTTCCATACACCCTTATACTATAACAATTATAATATAAAGATGATGCATGTCAATGCTTTATGCATGCATAAATATAACTCTTATATTATAGATGCATGAGCATGCTCTTATATAATTTAAATCATGCTTCTATAAACTATAACACTTATAATAAAGATATGATGCATGACCAATGCATAATCTAAGGTGAGATTTTTCTATATGGCATACCATATGACATATAAAATATAAACCATACATCACGTGTATAAAATAATAGCGATTAATGGACTGGGATAAACCACCTCTAAAACTGGAATGAAAAATTCTATCTATTACATTTTTCCATCGAGTAAAATCGGTTCACAAGTGAACCGATTCTTGTACTGTCGGACGAAGCTCCCATCGGTTAGTAAACGCCTCCTTGTAAACGATCGCTTAACACACTAGACAATAACGTGTGGATGTTAAACGATCGCTTAGATGACAACGAAGTTGCGAAGTCCAATTGTCTAGACGATCATTTAATACGCAAAAGGTAAATGATTTAATATGCAATTTTCTCCGGGATCGTATGTTAGTAACTAAGCAATGAAGCTTGCTGAGCTATACGATCGTCTAGTGCGCGCGTGTTAAACGACACTCGAGTATCTGATACTCAGCGATCGTCTACCCCATCGTCTACACGACTCGACCAATGCTTGATCATTTTCATCTTCGAAGAACAGTAACCCTTGCTACGAAGCTTCTACATGAACGACTCAAAACTCAAACTAACTTTGAATAAAGACTCAATAGCAGTTAATAATGCCAAAAAATACAGGGGTCTTTACAATTAACTCGAAATGTAAAAGAAATTCACAAACTAGGGCTTCATCTCAGAAAACTCCATTAATCCGCACATCCAAAAACAAATTATGCTTAAAACCAAGAGTAGACATGCTTTTACCCACCAAGAATGTAAATGCAATTCATTGCAACAATGAATTTGGAAAATCAGAAACGTAGCTCTGATACCAATTGAAGGAACTCTTATACAAGAGTACCTATGAGCGGAAGCAGATCTTTCCAAAACATTGTGACAGAATTTCCACATTTACATTCCCACATAGAGATATGCATTAAACTACTAAATTACCAACATGCTTAGAGATAAATAAACAAGAGAACGAGGAACTTACCAGTTGAAGACTCTCGGAGTGAGGAAATTACAGATATGCATTTACATTCACACAAACAACAGAAAGATGGGGACGACACCACCACTTGGAGCCCTTAGTATTCTTGGACTGAGAATCCAAAGAGTAGGCTCCGTCGGATTTGGTAGAGGAGAGGAGGAAAACATATCATATACAACGATCAAGCAAGTGGGAGAAAGGCAACGTCTATCGTATAGACAAGATGCTTGATCGTTTAGGTGAGGTACACGATCGTGTAGGAAAAGCTAAGCGATCGTCTATAGGATCGTTTAGTAAAGCTCGGGCGCTAAGCAATCATTTTGTAAAATGTAGGGGATTATTTAGAAAAGCGCACACGAGTGTAAGCGATTAGGTAGTAAACACAAGCTATCGTATAGGCTCTGAATTACTAAGCGATTCAATGCGAAACACTACGTGAGCTATTTTCATGTTTTTTGCAAAATGAAAACAATTTTCATTTTATTCTTCAGTTACGAAAACCAAATTGAACTTCCCACTAATTCATGGTTATGGAGAAACGCCAGACAATTATCCCATAACTGTACAATTAATAAAATAATAAATATAATCATATTATATTCATAACCTATAGTTTAATATCATATATCAACCATAGTGTTTTCTCCTCCACAAGATATAAATCATATTTATATCTAATTTCCTCCAATTAATGTATCTCATACATATAGTCAATCATATCATATATAATTAACCAGTTCAATTATATCATATATAATCGAACTCCCTCTTATCAATTTGAACATTTCAAATTGACCTAAAAACTGACTTTCAACTTGAATCCAAACTACTAAGGGAACCTTATGGACCTATGACTTGAAGCTCCAACGGTACATTATAACTTACTAAACTTTTTAGCTACGAGATCCATCATCCGTTAACTGCCACACATTCCATTAAAGATCAACAGCTGAGGTCTTCTTACCATAGATATAATTCTGTGTCCATCAGATATAACCAATCATCGGTATGATAACCCTTCACAGATGCTCGTAAGTACAGCTAGGCCAATTTACTATTTTGTCCCTGTAGTTACATTTTACTCCATAAGTTCCACTGATCCCTCTAATGAACAATACAACATAGTCCCACTATGTGTGGACACCTCTCAGGCCATGGGAAGGTGTGTGGTGCCACATCGTTCAAGCCCCGGCATTTGCTCTTAAGAGAGCAATCTATCTACTTACCCCTACTTTGGGGAAAGAGTGAATTCCATCTTGTGTAGCTGAATTCTCAGCTCCCAAATAAAATGAATCCCCAAAGTGGTCGGTTTATGTTCGGCGGCTTGGCCAGTCGCACCATGTAAATCAAAGGACCGCCCTTAATAGCAGGAGTTCCCAACTCACTCACTCAGGATTGAGGTCATGTTGCTTATGGTCATCCTAGTGAAGTGAAGTCCTTGTCATGAACGACGTTATATAACGAGACATTAACACTTCATGGTTAGGCCTTGTACAAACTCTTTGTATAGGACGCCCCCATTTGTATGTCCCCACAAGAATGATCAGCACTAGACCATCTGTAACAAGTCACAATACTTGTAACTATTCTACAAAGTGGGCCGCATCCGTAGCGTTACCAGGATAAGGTTTTCCTCCTATATCTATATACTATAGACCATTTTGGTTATCACTTAAGACATGATCCACTTGTATGTCACCACATACATGCTTAAGTTACATAATGACAACCAAGGATTTTAGTTTATTTGTTTGTGGTAAAGGAAATAAAATATCCAATATGCAAAGTCAAGAAGTGATGTAAATATCATATATTATAAATCACAAGCGTTCGTACAAAAATGTGTTTACAAACTACAGGACATGAGACTTTAAGGCATCATCCCCAACAGCATATTCATACCGTTCTATGAAAGCTGAAAATGGAGGGTCACACTTACCAAAGTTACTTAGTGTTAGTAAGTTCTTGACTGAAAATGGTAACAAAAAAACAATAGGAATAATAGTTATTCTGGAGATAGTATTTGGTCAAGATTGTCTTGCTTAGTGAAGGGATTTTTTACTACCCCTCGATAGCATCTATTATGACTCACTAATGTATCGTTGCAAATAAATAAAGAAATATGGGTACTTGATTACTTTTTTGCTAAAATTGGATTTACATGCATAAGTCTAATAGAATATTGTTTATTTTTCAGCAATGTCGAACTCAATTATACAACTATTAGCTTCCGATAAATTCAATGGTGAAAGGTTTTCAAACTGAAAATCAAACATAAATATAATACTAGTGGTTGATGATTTACGGTTCGTTTTAACAGAGGAATGTCCTCCTCCTAGTTCAAATGTTAACCAAAATGTTCAGGAAGCCTATGATAGACAGGTTTGGGCTAACGATAAAGCCAGAGTCTATATCTTAGCAAGCATATCTGATGTGCTTACTAAAAAGCATGAAACGATGGTCCCTGCATTAAGATCATGACATCATTGCAAGAGATATTCGAGCAACCATCTTCTTTGGTACGACATGATGCTATTAAGTACGTATATAACTCTCGCATGAAAGAAGGGAGCTCTGTTAGAAAACATGTCCTGGACATGATAATCCATTTCAATAATGCAAAAGCTCATGGTGTTGTCATAGATGAAAGAAGTCAAGTTAGTATGATAATGGAATCTCTTCCAAAGAGTTCTCTAACATTTCGTATTAACGCGATAATGAATAATATTGATTACAATTTGACCATTCTTCTGAATGAACTACAGACTTACCAATCCTTAATGAACAATAAGGAAAGTGAAACAAATGTTGTTTCACTGAAAAAATCTCTTAAGTGATCTTCCTCTGGAACAAAACCCTCAAAGAAAAAGAAATCTACTTCTTCTTTAAAGGATAAAAGTATCCAAATGAAGAAGAAAGGAAAAGGGAAGAAGAAAGCCCCTGTAAAGAAAAGTATGAATAAAGCACAAAAAGGAAAATGTTTCCCTTGCAATGAAGATAGGCATTAGAAATGCAATTGCCCACAATATCTTGCTGAAAAGAGAGTTGAAGAGGCAAACCAAGGTAAATTTGATTTACTTGTGGTAGAAACATGTTTAATGGAAATTTCTCACTTAACCTGGATACTAGATTCAGGCATCGCTTACCATATTTGTACTTTTCTTCAGGAAACTAGTTCCTGGACATAACTATCAGAAAATAAGATGACATTAAAGGTGGGAACGTGTGAAGTCATTTCAGTAAAAGTAGTGGGAGACGTCAAGTTATATTTTACTTGAAAATGTATATTATGTACCTAGAATGAAAAGGAACTTAATCTCTATATCTTATTTATTGGAAAATATGTACAAAGTAACCTTTGATAAAGTGTTCATTAGTTCAGATGAGTTCAGATTTGTTCTACTAAACTTGAAAATAACTTGTATGTGTTAAAACCAACCGAAGCAAAAACCATGTTAAATATAGAGATGTTTAAAATTGCTGAAACTCAAAATAAAAGACGAAAAATTTCTCCCAACATCTATCTCTTGCGCTTAAAACTTGGTCACATAAACTCTACAGGATTGAGAGATTGGTAAAAAGCACTCATATATATCGGTTAAAAGATAGTTCATTGCCTCCGTGTGAATATGTCTTGAGGGCAAGATGAGTAAAAGATCTTTTATAGGAAAAGATCTTCCAGCTAAAGAACCTCTATAACTAATACAATCAGACCTTTGTGATTCGATGAATGTTAAAGCTTAAGGAGGATATGAATATTTCGTCAATTTCGTTGATGATTATTTTAGGTATGGCTATATTTACTTAACGAGTCACAAGTCTAAAACTCTTGAAAAGTTCAAAGAATTAAGATAGAAGTTCAAAACTTATTAGGTGAAAGAATTAAAACACTTTGATCAGATCGAGGTGATAAGTATATGGATTTACAATTCTAGAACTATCTAGTAGATCGTGGAATTAAATCCCAACTCACAAGACCTGGAACACTACAACAAATGTTGTAGAAAGGAGAAATTAGACCTTGTTAGACATGGTTCGCTCGATGATGAGTTACGCTCAATTACCGCAATGCTTTTAAGGGTACAGACTACAACATATATTTTGAACATGGTTCCCGAAAAAAGTGTTTCAGAAACACCATATGTGCTATGGACAGGACGTAAAGGTAGTTTACATCACTTTAGAATCTGGGGATGCCTGGCAAACATGTGTGTAAAATATTAAGAAATTGGAACAACTTTCAAAATTATGCTTTGTAGAATACCCTAATGAAACAAAATGTGAGACTTTTTTATGATCCTTAAGATGATAAAGTATTTGTATCAACAAATGCTACATTTTAGAAGAATATCATATTAGGAATCATCCACCTCACAGTAAACTAGTATACAATGAAATGTCTAGAGAAACTACAAATTCAATAAGAATTGTTGATTAATCAAGTCCATCAACAATAGTTGTTGCTCCATCACATCCTTCTCAAGAGTTGAGAATGCTCCGACATAGTGGGAGGGTTGTACGACAACTTGATCGTTACATGGGTTTAGCAGAAACTCATTTCATCATACTTGATGATAGCTCAGAGGATCCATTAACCTTTAAACAAGCAATGAAGATGCACATAGAGATCGATGGACTAAGCCACAGACCTAGAAATAGAATCGATGTACTTCAATTCTTTCTAGGAATTTGTAGATCAACCAGATAAGGTCAAACCTATTGGTTGTAAGTGGATCTATAAGAGAAAGTGAGACCAAACTAGTAAGGTACAGACCTATAGAGCCAGACTCATGGCAAAAGGTTTTACCTAGAGAGACAGGGTAGACAATGAAAAAATTTTCTCTCCTGTTGCCATGCTTAAATCTATTAGAATATTTTATTTATTGTTGTATTTTATGACTATGAAATATGATGGATGGATGTCAAGACAGTCTTTTTGAATGACCATCTTAATCAAAGTATTTGAAAATTCAAAGGAACCAAGAAGCCACAAACGCAGAAAACATATCGAGAGAAAGTATCATCTCATCAGGGAGATAGTACATTGAGAAAACATGATAGCCACGCAGATAGTCTCTAAAGATAATCTTGCTGATATATTTACAAAGGCTCTTAGGGCTAAAGTGTTCCAAAGCTACCTGGTCGACCTAGGACTACGAGCTTCATGATCCAGGGCAAGTGGGAGAATGTCAAGGGTATATAGATGCTCTAGCTTATTGTATTTTCTTCTTTAATCTCAACATTATGGACATCATATATTTTTATATATTTGTAACTCATTGTAGTATTAGTCCAAGTGGGAGATTGTTGGGAATGTCTAGTTCTGCCCCAATGAGCCAACCGTAGAGAAAAATCTATTGGAAAAAAAATAAAGTAACCATATCCATTTAGGAGTTTTAGGTAAAGAATCATGCAATTGTCATTCGTAGGGGAACACAAGCAAAGGTGGCTCGAGACCGAGCATGAAACTTTACTACAAACTAATGAGAGAGACCATGGGATATGTTGACACACGTTCCACTCCCATTTACTGTAAACACTCTCTCCATTCACCTTGATATTGACCTATACGAACACCATCCGTAAGGAGACACAAGCAAAGGTACCTCGAGGCCGAGTATAGACGTCACAATGTGAACTTTTAGGGAGAAACGTGAAAAGGTAATATAAAGTATCATATACCCCATTTTACTTTTACCTATGGTTATTTAACTTAGAAAATCTTGCTATTGATTTGAACTAAATGATTGTTTATTTCGCCCAAAAGTAACACTTTGGATGGTTAAACAACATTGATTAATGTTTAAAACATTTTAATAAACCTCAATCAACTATTTCATGCTTGTAGCAAATCTGTCTAATTCACGTTTCTAGATAAATTTTCAGATAAGGGTGTTACGTTTCCGTCAACTTAAATACCCCATCCTAGATAGAACTAGCCTTAGACAAAAGGTCCCTTATAGATATATGTGCTAAAAATTTAATTTTTTTTAATTAAGTACTAATTTAATCCTATTAAATTAATTAAAAGATTAAACTTAATTTCTAATCTTATTAGAAAAGTGATCTTAGGTCTATGTGATCATATTTTAAAAAATGATTTTAACTTAAGATTTGCATGCAATTCTGAATTATTAATTTTAATTTCTAATTTCATTTAATTATAACTTTTATAAAATAAATGCAATAAATTAAAACCATACAATTGCATTCATTGACACACTTAGTATAATTATAACAATTATAAATTACCTAAAGTAATGTCATGCTTCATGCAATTCCATTTCACTACTAACCATATATAACACTTATATAATAAAGTAATGATTTATTTAATAACATACATCCATACATTCATTCAACTATATATTATAACACTTATAATATAATTGATGCATAGCTATGTTATTAATGCATGTGAACATATACTATAACACTTATATTATATGATGCATGAGCATGTTATAAAAATTAAATCATGCAACTATATATTATAATATTTATAATATTAATGATGCATGAATCGTGCATAACCTATGGTGGGATTTTCACTACATGGCATACATTATGACATATATAAAATTAAAAATAAATCATACATCAAATGCATAATTTAAAAATATTTATTGGATCGAGATTGGACGCATAAAAAATAATTAAATTAATATAACACTTATATTAATTTAATTAATAAAAAATAACTATCTATCACAACAATAATGATCAACTGATTCAAACAAGTGAATCGGGTCTTGACGCATGAACCGGACCGCCCACCACCCGAACTGGCCAAGAACTGATTAAACCGAGTGAACCGAACACGAACCAGCTAAGTAACGAACCAAACCGTGCGCGAACCGATTTCTTGTTTCCGTCTCACAGTGTTGTAACACTGTGACCTACCATTGCAACGCTATGGATAGAACACTCCGTTAGCCTAATCGCAGCATTGCAACGCTACTGTACAATTGTGATCTCCTTCGAAAAACCTCTGTTTTTTGCCTTGTTTTCTCTAGTTTTTTACCGGAACAACCACAAAATGACTCAATACAACCCAAATACGGACTCTATAACATAAATTATGCCAAAACACGAGCCCTCACAAATCAATTGCAAAACTAAGGCTGTAAAGACAAGAGACCAATCCCATAAACATCCAAAATTGTAAACCAAACATTCCATACATTCATAAATCATGAATTGATTAGAAAATTCAAAAATCCACAATGAATTGTAAAATTAATTCTGGAAAATTTGAAAAAATTTGGACTAAAAACACCGCTCTGATACCAATTGAAGGAATCTATGAAGGGTTAGTGTGGAAGTGGGGATCGGTCCCAAAATCCAATTTTTACCGAATAAGAGTTTTACAGAAAAGACTAGAAAAATTATGTATTAAATCAAAATTACAACATGCAATTATAATTTGAGAAAAGAGCAAATGGAAAAACTAACCTTTGAAGATCTGATCTTCTTCGTGTGATTCCTCTTCTCCAAAATGTCACGAACTACAAACTCAAAATCCTAATTGGCCACCACCAATCAGAACCTCTTATATTTTCTACGATGAGAATTCAAGGAGTTGTGTGGGCTCTTGGTATTTTAGGAGAGGGGGAAAATTTTGAGAGGAGTTGAGAGAGAAGGTTTGTTCTTTTCTGGAGATTTCTTGTAGAGAGATAGTTCTGTATATCTTAGGCCATTCAATGTTGTGAAGAAAGCACAAATCCTATAACCACTTCCCTCACACGTAGTGAGTTGAGAGAAATTAAGGGAGGGAACTTATTTCCCTCCCATTAATTCAAATTCAAATTAAATTAAAATAATTTAATTTAAATTTAAATAAAACTACTATATATATATCTACTTACTCTGACCTCAGGGAATGAGTGAATACCATCTTGTGTAGTTGTATTCCCATCTCCCCAATCAGACGAATCTCCAAAATGGTAGACTTATTGAGTCGGTGATCTAGCCGCTCTCACCTATACAAATCAAAGGATCGCCTTCATATGTAGAAGTTCAAAACTTATTCAGGATTCAAGTCATGTCACCTATTGTCATCCTGGTTGATAACGGGCAGAAATGCACGTTATCATAGTGCTAAGTTCTTAAACAATATTGGCTTGCGTTGATAAAACATGTCAAATTACGTCCAAAAAGCATCAGATTCAAAATATTGCGATCGCATGCGTTCATCGCATTAGAACAGTTGATTTTTGTATTTTTGTGCAGAATATACAATCATGCAAGGTGAAAATTGCGATCATAGAAAATCATTGGTCGAAAGCAGCATTATCGCAAGGCTTTGCGGTGATCTTATAGAACATAGGGAAGAATTGTCGCAACATGATCGGCGCAACATGGTGAACGCATTTGGGTGAAAGGCTAATTAATCGCGATGGGATAGAAAGCTGATGACAGTCGAATCCGAACTAAGTTGACAGTTGCTAACGATAACAAGTACATTCAGCTTTTCAGTGACAAATATTCGGTGCATCAATCAGGGAATTAAAGTCATCCCATTTGTGCAATCATGAAAGAAAAGCCGCCATTCACACTGTATGTTCTATAAATACCAAAGGCATCCTTCAGAAAAGGGGTTCAGCTGTTGTTCACCATTCCGTCTGTTCGAAAATTCATACGTTCGGATCGCATGTCTTTGTTCATAGTTTTCTTTTCGTTTTAAGGCGAAGCAAGAGAAGAGTGTTGACGCGGAGATTGCTCAAGGCAACTCGAGAAAGAACCTTGAGGCATAGAAGTAGAGAGCGGGCCGACTCTCGCGAGAGCGAGATTATCTTTTGAACACGAGTAGAAAAACAGTGTAAAAGCCTTGGTAGCAAGATATTGCTACCAGGCTCTTTATTCTATTCTTACATTGTTGTTTTGTACTTCATCTCTACATTTATACAATGGAAGTTCTTATTCTACATCTATTCACTCTCCTAGAATGCATGAGTAGCTAAACTAGTCGAATGGGTTAAGAAGAACTAAGCTAATATAACCTAGGAAGTTCATTGCTTGCGATTATCTTGTGTTATGCTGTGCCTGCATAATCAAGAGTTAGGGACTTAGTGATAAGCTCTGTTTGCCAACCTGAATCGCATGCATCCTAGAGATAGAAATGATGTGGTTGCCTTATTTATGTTTGTGTTATTCTGTCATTACATAAATAAGAATAGAGGCTTAGGCATAGGTCCTATAGACTTATCACATATATCGCATGCGTTCTAGCATTAGAAGAAGTAGCATTCGCATCGAGAGATGGTTTACTATTGTATGCATGTTTTATGATCACAAAGCATGAACGCATCCTAGGAAGTATTAGTCGAAACCCTTCTCAACCCGTTCACTGCATACTCATCTCATTTCCCGTTTATTCAACTCTTTTCAAACTCTGCCGTATGTGTTTATTTTTTATTACCATAAACAACAACCTCAACAACTATTTATTTATTTGGTTACCACAAAGTTTTCATAAAAATTACCATCGTAACTTATTTTCACAAGTCCCTGAGTTCGACCTTGAACTTACCAGGAAACTCAGTGGAGTTTACACTTGGATTCCACAGAGGAAACTTGAGTGCTCAACGTAATTTCACCATCGCATATAATCCATAATTCCACTTGATAAAACCAAGCATCAAGTTTTTCGCGCCGTTGCCGGGGACTTCGGCAAAATAGTGTGCTAACAGTAATTTTTCTGATTTCTTTGCAGACTCTCAATCTTTGGTGAATTACGACCCGAAGATTGAGAGGACATTTAGACGGAGGCTAAGAGACTGCCAACAACAACAAAAATCAGATAAAGAAGAGATGGCAGAGCAGCTTGGAAAGGGAGCACCAAATGATAACAATGTCATGGCAAATTTAATCCTTCTGGCTAACGATCGCAATAGACCCATTAGGGACTATGCTTCGCCAAACCTCTATGATTTCTCTCCAGGATTCATGAGGCCTGCCCTCGACGGAAGCCGATTCGAAATGAAGCCGTTGATGCTGCAGTGGATCTAGACTGTAGGACAATTCGAAGAAAGGCGTGGCGAGGACCTGCATGCCCACCTCCGAAGCTTTATTGAAATCTGCAATACTTTTGTGTTCCTGAACATCTCTGCCGAAGAAGTTCGACTAACTTTGTTCCCATTTTCTCTTTGTGATTAGTCAAGAAAATGGGTGTATTCTCTCGAACCGAGAGACATTACTTCATGGGAACAGGTCGTGGAGAAGTTTATGAAGAAGTACTTTTCATCTACTGAGAATCCTAGATGAAGGAAACTAATTACAAATTTTGAACAAGACATGGACGAATCACTCAGCGATGCCTAGGCGAGGTTTAAGAGGTTGGTCCAGGACTGTCCACATAATGGTTTGCCAGACTGCCTTCAAATGAAAATCTTTTATCATGGTTTGATTCCTGCTTCGCAGACCACTGCCAATGCGACAACCAGTGGTGGTCTGCTTGATAAGACGTATGACGAGGCGAAGAATATCTTGGATCGCATCTCTAAGAACCATGAAGATTGGAGAGAGAGCGACCAAAGATTGAGGATCAAAGACGTTGATGCAAGTAATGGTGCTATTGCTTCCCTAAAAAATCAGATGACTGCAATGATGAACTTAATGCAGGGAATTGCGATCAATAGCCCAACACCACAAATTGGGCAAATCAATGCAATCAGTCCAAAAATGGCAAGGTGTACGACTTGCGGTGATGGGCACGCGTTGGAGGAATGCCCGCAAAATCCACAATTTGTTTACTTTGTGCAAAATAATCCCTTTTCGAATAACTACAACCTCGGGTGGAGAAACCACCCCAATTTTGCTTGGAAAAATCAGCAATAAAATTTCCAATCCGTGGCATAGAAAGAAAGGCCACCAGAATTCTTCCCACGCAACAACGCTCAGACAAGCAATCAAGCAAGTAGCTCACAACCACCACAATCCTCTTCCTTGGAGAGCCTGTTGAAGCAGTACATAGAGAAAAACGAAATTGTGCTTCAAATCAGGCTACGTCCATCCGTAATCTAGAATTACAAATGGGCCAGATTGCGAGTGAGCTAAAGAGTAGACCGCAAGGGGCTTTGCCAAGTTCTACAGAACTCCCACGCAACCTGGGGGGATCAGGTAAAGAGCAATGTCAAGTTGTGACATTGCGAAGTGAGAAAATTATGGAGGGAGAATAGAAGGAGTTTAGTCGGACAGCTCTCATTGTGGTAGATCCTAAAATTGCGGTGACGCAAGAAGAAGAAAGGGAAAAAGAAGCAATAGAACCAGAGGTTGTGTCGACCTCTAAGCCAACTGAAACAGGGACCGTGAAAGTGTAGTTACCCCCTTTCCCGCAGAGACTAAGGAAGAAAAAGAATGAAGAGGTACAGTACCAACGCTTTCTGTCTATGTTAAAACAATTACATGTTAATATTCCATTCAGTGAAGTGATTGAGGAAATGCCTGCCTATGCAAAGTTTCTAAAGGATATGCTAATTAAGAAGAGGGGAGCTAGTAAGTTTGCCACGGTGGCGTTAACACAAAATTCAAAATCAATTATTCCACCGAAGATGAGCGATCCTGGGAGCTTTACTATCCCTTGCTTCATAAAAGGACTTTACATTGAGAAAGCCTTGTGTGACCTAGGAGCCAACATAAATTTAATGCCTCTGTCGATCTTTAGGCAGTTGAATGTGGGGCAACTTGTGCCCACAACCGTGACGCTCCAACTGGCTGATAGATCTCTGGTGCATCCAGAGAGAAAGGTGAAGAACGTGCTGATCACCATTGATAAGTTTATCTTACTAGCCGACTTCATCATATTGGATTACGAGGCCGACAAAGATGTGCCCATCATCTGGGGCGACCATTTTTATCAATAGATCGTGCCCAGATCGATGTACATAAAGGGGAGATCACTTTGAGCACCAACGGACAGAAGCTCAAGTTCAACATAATTCGTGCCATGAAGTTTCCTGATGAAGAAGACCTGCATGACTCAGATGACGACAAGATTTTGATTGAAGAAGAAAAGTTTGATGAAGAAAATGAAGAAGAGGATGCCAATGCATCCGTTGCTGCCTGTAATGCGATCATAACAAAAACAAGCAAGGAAGAAGAGATGATCGCAGATCAAGAAGAAGAGCCAACAGAAAAAGAAGAAGGAAAAACAATGCATCCATCCCTAATAGAACCACCAACACTGGAATTAAAGACCCTACCAACCCATCTAAAGATTACATTTTTTTAGCAGAACGAGAAGCTGCCAGTTATTATTTTCTCTAAGCTCAACAAAGACCAGAAGAATTTGTTGATGAGCATTCTAAGGAAACATGTGCGAGCAATTGGTTGGACGCTCACTGACATTAGAGAAATTGGCCCAGCGTACTATATGCACCGCATTCGTCTTGAAGAGGAATATTAAGCAACGATCAAACTTAGCATAGGCTCAACCCTACGATGAAAGAGGTCGTTAAAAAGGAAATCATTAAATGGTTAGATGCGGGCATTATCTATCCTATAGAAGATAGCACGTGGGTCAGCCCCGTTTAGTGTGTGCCGAAAAAAGGTGGCATGACAGTAGTTCCGAATGAAAACAATGAATTAATACTGCAAAGGACCGTCACTGGGTGGCGCATTTGCATGGACTACCGCAAGCTGAATGCAACCACAAAGAAAGATCATTTTCCTCTGCCATTCTTTGATCAAATGCTAGACCGACTAGCAGGAAGTTACTTCTACTGCTTTCTGGATGGTTATGTTGGGTACAACCAAATTATGATCGCTCTAGAAGACTAATACAATACCACATTCACCTACCCATATGGGACCTCTGCTTTTCATCGCATGCGGTTTGGCCTCTGCAATGCGCCAATCATGTTCCAAAGATGCATGATGACCATCTTTTCAGGCTATCTCGAGGACTCTGTTGAAATCTTTATGGACGGCTTCTCGGTTTATAAGAACACCTATGAAGTCTATCTAGCCCACTTGGAGAAGATACTGAAGAGATGCGAAGAGACGAATCTGGTGCTCAACTGGGAAAAATGCCATTTCATGGTGAAGGAAGGCATAGTGGTCGGACACAAGATCTCCTGGAATGGGCTAGAGGTGGACAAAGCAAAAAAGGAAGAAATTGAAAAACTTCCACCTCCAACTAGCATGAAGGCTATACGAAGCTTCTTGGGGCACGTTGGATTCTACAGACGATTTGTCAAAGACTTTTATAAAATAGCATGACCACTGAGTGCGTTATTAGAGGCTGACAGAAAATTTGAGTTTGACAACAACTACCTCAATGCATTCAAAGTTTTGAAGAATTCACTGATTACCGCACCCGTACTAATTACACCTGATTGGGCACTGACTTTTGAAATAATGTGCGATGTAAGCGGATATGCGATGGGAGCAGCTTTAGCTCAAAAGAGAAAAATAATCTTGCATCCGATCGTATATGCAAGTAAAACATTAAATCCTACTCAAACAATTACACCACCACAGAGAAAGAGCTTCTCGCAGTAATTTTTGGTTGCAAAAATTTTGAGCATATCTATTGGGAATAAAGGTACTCATCCATACTGATCACTCGGAAATAAAGTACTTAATGAAAAAGAAGGACGCAAAGCCAGGTTGATCAGATGGGTTCTACTCCTTCAAGAATTTGACATAGAAATAATTGACCGGAAGGGGATAAAGAACAAAGTTTCGGATCACTCGTCTAGACTGGAAAATCCTGAGGTTGACTGCAATGAGTCTGAGGTGAGTGCGGTGTTCCCGGATGAGCAGCTGTTCCACATTGCAGAATTGCCTTGGTATGTTGACATAGTCAACTATCTGGTTTAGAGCAATTTTTTGATGATTATACCTACCACCAATATAGGAAGCTCAAACATGAATGTAGACATTATTATTGGGATGAGCCAAATATGTATAAAAGAGGGGCATGCCAGATTTTGCGCTTATGCGTACCAAATGCTGCTTATCAATGCATATTATCGCAATGTCACGACTCACCATATGGTGGGCACTTTGGAGGATAGCCCACCACAGCTAAGGTGTTACAATGTGGATTCTTTTATCCTACATGGTTTAAGGACGCAGCTGACTATGTAATGAAGTGTGATCGATGCCAACGCACAGGTAACATTTCATGGAACACCATCTTAAAGCTTGAACTGCTCAATGTGTGGGGTATTGATTTCATGGGACCATTCCCTCCCTCGAATGGTAAATAATATATTCTATTAGCTGTCGATTATATCTCCAAGTGGGTAGAGGCAGTGGCATGCACCACTAGTGATGCGGCGGTAGTCTCTCAGTTCCTGAAGAAACATATTTTCACTCGTTTTGGCACTTCCCGTGCCATCGTAAGTGATGAAGGGTCCCACTTTTTCAACCATAATATCAAGGAGTTGTTGCGTAAATACAACATTCTCCACAAGGTTTCCACCGCATACCATCTACAGACAAATGGTCAGGTCGAAGTGTCCAATTGAGAAATTAAACTGATACTTGAGAAGGTAGTAAGGCCTTCACGAAAAGATTGGGCAACGAAGCTTGACGATGCGTTGTGGGCATACCGAACTGTATTTAAAACACCAATAGGTATGTCCCCATATGCATTGGTATTTGGTAAGGCGTGTCATTTGCCTCTGGAGCTGGAATTTAAGGCATTGTGGGATGTAAAGAAGTTGAACTTTGATTTAAAGAAAGCAAGAGAAGCGCGAATAATGCAACTGGTCGAGCTAGAAGAATGAAGGATTAACGCATATGAGAATGCGAAGATTTACAAGGAGTGCATGTAGCGTTGGCACGACAAACACATATGTGGCAAAATCCTCCAAGTCGGGCAGAAGGTCTTGGTCTTCAACTCACGTCTACGGCTCTTCTAGGGAAAACTAAAGTCACATTGGTCCAGACTATTCATAGTCAGACAAGTATTCCTGCATGGTGCAGTGGAATTATCAAATGATGACGGAACCAACATATTCAAAGTTAATGGGCAGCGAGTAAAGGCATATCATGGAGAAGTCTAGCATCGCCAAGTCGACTCCGTGGAACTAAAAAACTTTGAATAAAGAAGGAAGTAGGTGGTCCCTGCATTATCAAACGATCACAATCCATCAGGGACGCAAGTTTAGGAAGCATGGAATCTTCAATTCTTCTCTACTATTTAGAATTCTCACTATATCGTTTCAGTCTTTATCTATTCTTATTAAAAAAAAAGGGAGATTGCGATAATGAATTTTGTTTTGTTTAAAATAATTTTACCCTTTCTCTATTTTTCTTACAACGATCGAGGCGCTGGATTGCGGAGATGATACACGAAGAAGCAACTTACTCTATTCCGTCACCGCAATCCAAAGAAGATAGATCGCCATAAAGAAGGATGCATCAATACATAATGCAGGCGACATCGCAAATTTGGGGGTGTATTCTTCCCTATCTTTATTTCAAATTTTGCACTGTCACATCGCATTTTAGTTTTAAAATTTTTATCACCGCATCCTCTTTGATTATCGCAATCATTTGACATGGATAAATTTAGTAAGTTACCGCATGTTATCTCTTTGCCAATTATGATTTCAATGATGAAAAACATGCTTCTATTTCTTTCGTATATATTAGAGTCAACTTAACGTTAAGATAATCACCTCATAAAATATTTCTAGAAGTTAGAGGTTTGCTAGCTTTCTTTCAAATTCTCTTTACGAAGCATTCTAAGAACATCACATGACTTATTTTAATCTTTTGGCAATGAGGACATTGCTGCATTTTAAATTTGGGGGTGAGGTATTTATTTTCGACCTTGCTATTTTGAAAAAAAAAAAGGAGAAAAATTTTGAGAATAACAACTCCACTGTTAATGCAATGGAAAACCCATGTTGATAAGAGTTAAGTTGTGAAAGACACTTACCCGTAGTTGGATGTCCGCATGACACACGTGGGGGCAAGCCAAAACGAAAGTAAGTCACCAGGATCGATGTATAAATAAATGACCACAACTCCACTGCCAAGTAGGTATGAGTTTAGTCTGAGAAAGAGCACATTGCTCGTAGTTAAATGTTTGTATGACACACGTGGGGGCAAGCCAAAACAAAGGCAAGACACTTGAATCAGCACAATGTCAGAAAAAAAAATAATGTCAAGAAATATGCAAGAATAAAATCATTTGACACCCCGGTGGAAAATTTTCTTTTTGAAATAAATCATGCGATGTTTCGAAAATTGTAAAGTCCTTTTGAATGTTAAGCTTGCAGTCTCTAGGTCTTAGAAATATTTTAAGAAGAGACTTGAATAAGACTTAAGGAAGTTTTGGTATATAGGAATCGAAAGAAGTATCCTTAAGAAATCTAGGGAAAGAACATTGTGGTCGATTTGCTAAAAAAAATCATTAGCTTATGCTTGAGGACAAGCATTGTTTAAATTTGGGGTTTTGATAACGGGCAGAAATACACGTTATCATAGTGCTATGTTCTTAAACTTTGAAAGGATAATTTGCATGGAGCTCTGGTTCAGACAAGAAGAACAATGTTGGCTTGCATTGATAAAACATGTCAAATTGCATCCAAAAAGCATCAGATTCATAATATTATAGTCGCATGTGTTCATCGCATTAGAACAGTTTATTTTTGTATTTTTGTGCAGAATATGCAATGATGCAAGGCGAAAATTGCGATCATAGGAAATCATTGGTCGAATGCAGCATTACCGCAAGGCTTTGCGGTGATCGTGTTCGCAAACATTTACTCAAGAAAGATTGTCGCAACTTGATCGGCGCAACATGGTGGGCGTATCTGGGTGAAAGGCTAATTAATCGTGATGGAACAGAAAGCTGATGATAGTCGAATCCGAATTAAGTTGACAGCCGCTAGCGATAACAAGTACATTCAGCTTTTTGGTGACAAATATTCGGCGCATCAATCAGGGAATTAAAGTCATCCCATCTGTGCAATCATATGAGAGAAGCCACCATTCACCCTAGATGTTCTATAAATACCAGAGGCATCCTTCAGAAAAGGGGTTCAGTTGTTGTTCACCGTTCCGTCAGTTCGAAAATTCATACGTTCGGATCGCATGTCTTTGTTCATAGTTTCTTTTCGTTTTAAGGTGAAGCAAGAGAAGAGTGGTGATGTTAGAGATCACTTAGGAAAACTCAAGAGAGAACCTTGAGGCGTAGAAGCAGAGAGCGGGCCGACTCTTGCGAGAGCGAGATTATCTTTTGAACACGAGTAGAAAAACAGTGTAAAAGCCTGAGCAGCAAGAGAATTCTACTAGGCTCTTTATTCTATTCTTGCATTGATGTTTTGTACTTCATCTCTACATTTATACAATGGATGTTCTTATTCTACATTTGTTCACTCTCCTAAAACACATGAGTAGCTAAACTAGTTGAATGGGTTGAGAAGAACTAAGCTAACATAACCTAGGAAGTTCATTACTTACGATTATCTTGTATTATGCTGTGCCAAATATCCCTTTAGAGCTACTCGAGAGAGAGACTGAAGAAAGAACATAGGACTCGAGAGAGTCAGGTTAGAATCTAGACTCGAGAGAGCAAGATTAGAACTATATAATCAAGAGATAGGGACTTAGAGATAAGCTCTATTTGCCAACCTGCATCACATGCATCCTAGAGATAGGAATAATATTATGTGGTCGCCTTATTTATGTTTGTGTTATTCTGTCATTGCATAAATAAGAATAGAGGCTTATGCGTAGGTCCTATAGACTTATCGCATATATCGCATGCGTTCTAGCATTAGAAGTCGTAGCATTCGCATCGAGAGATGGTTTACTATTGTATGCATGTTGTATGATCACAAAGCATGAGCGCATCCTAGGAAGTATTAGCCGAAACCCTACTCAACCCGTTCACTGCATACTCATCGCATTTCCCGTTTATTCAACTCTTTTCAAACTCCGCCGCATGTGTTTATTTTTCATTACCACAAACAACAACCTCAACAACTATTTATTTATTTGGTTACCACAAAGTTTCCATAAAAATTAACATTGCAACCTGTTTTCATAAGTCCCTGAGTTCGACCTTAGACTTACCAGGAAACTCAGTGGAGTGTACACTTGGATTTCGCTGAGGAAATTTGAGTGTTCAACGCAATTTCACTATCGCATATCATCTATAATTCCACTTCATAAAACCAAGCATCACTAGTGAAATGTAAGTCTCAATTATGAACAATATTATATAATGAGACTTGTCATTTCATTATCTGGTCTTATACAAACTCCTTTGTATAGAATACCCATGCTCACATGTCTCCACATGAATGGTCAGGATCAAATCATTTGAGTAGTTTACAATAATTGTAACATCTACAAAGTGGGTTGTATTTAGTGTCACTAGGATAAGGAATCCAGCCTTATTCATCTACTACAGACCACTTAGGTTATCACTTAAATATGATCTACCTGTATGTCTCTACATACATGTTTAAGCTACAGATAATAAACTTAGATGTTAGTTTATTGGTTTATGGGTTTAATGCTACAAAATCTCAAATAAAACATCTCATATTTTATTAAATAAATAAAATATTTGTACAATACAATTACAAACTACATGACCCTACGAGATTTAGGGCATCAATCCCAACATCATCCATATTTCTTACAATAATTTGCGTCTTTCTTAAGTACAATGGTTGGATTCTTAGCCAAATTCCAAAAATAAAAACAACTTTTTGAAAGTTAATATTTTTAGTTATCTAAATTTGGCTTAGTTTTTTAAACCGTTGGTGAAAGGTAGATATAATGGAAGAAATTTGGAAGTGGGAGCAATATCTATAGACTTAATTTTTAAAAATAAAATAGTTACTGAGAGGGGCTTAAAGTATTGTTTTTTTTTAAAAACGTATTTGGACTCACTGAACATGTCACTTGGAGAAATGGATTTTGTTAATCATCAAAATAGTTTTGGTAATGTGCGTGCCAGTAGAATTTTATGAATTACTTTATTAAACCTATAGTAATAAAACAATAATTTAATGATATATAAAAGAAAAAAAATTGGATACTATCTGGGTATACGTACCTTTATGTAGCCTAGACAATTATCCAATAAAAATTTTGTTTTTTTTTTTTTTTTGTAAAAGAAAGAATGCATGTATAATCAGGTCGTTGCACCTAATTGTTGTCGTATACAAAATGACTTAATTGAAAAGAGTGATACTTGAGTGTATCTCAGGATACACCCATTTTGTGCATCCCTTTCCACCACTCAAATAAAAAATATTAAAATATTCTGGAAAAAAAGGAGAAAAGTAAAATTTATCATATGATAAGTTATGATTGAACAATTTGGTGGAATACACAAACATGAGTACTATTCGAGATGCCTAAGTATTTTTAATTGAAAATATGATTGAGAACCAAATTGAGAATTGAATAGTGTTTCCATTTCAAGTATTTTCCTTTTCTTTATCCGTTGTCTTTTCCTTGTAAAAAAATTTAAAACTTCTGTTGGGATGCGAAAAAACCAATCAAACATTCTATTGCCTTTTTCTCTACTACCCATTTTCTGCAACTCTATCCATCAAATAAATTCCCACAGCCTCAACTTCCCTCTTCATCACACAACTCCAGCTAGAAATGGCTTCCACAGCAGAGGAAATAACCATCACTTCCTTCGACAAATGCTGCCACTGCCCAAGAAGAACAACACTATGCTTATGCTACGCAATTGGCTACTTTATCGGTGGTGCCGATGACACTCCAAGCAGCCTTCGAGCTCGGCGTGTTTGAGATCTTGGCCAAGGCCAGGAATGGGGCCGAGCTCTCTCCGGCAGAGATAGCGGCTGAGACCACAACAAAACCCGAAGCGGCGACAATGGTTGATCGGATGTTGAGGCTTTTGGCGAGCCACTTGGTTGTGGGATGCTCTTTGGCCTTTGATGAAGATGGGAATGTGCAGAGACTTTATAGCCTTACGCCGGTTTCCAAGTATTATGTTCGTAATGAAGATGGTGTCTCGTTCGGTCCACTTTTATCGTTGCTTCAAGATAAAAACCTTCTCCATAGCTGATTTGCTCTCTTTTCTTTACATTTTCATTATTCAATACTATATTTTCCTCCTTTTTGTGTCTAAATAGTTTCTGAGTTTTTTTTTTTCCTCTTTTTAATGTTGCTTTTAAGATGGAAAAATATTTAATTAATTTTGATTCGTTTGTTGACCATTTGGATTTTTGTTTTTGTTTTGAAAAATTAAGCCTATTTTATCTATATTTCTTACAAAAATTTACATCTTTGTACAATGGTTAAATTGTTAGTCAAATTCTATAAACAAAACAACTTTTTGAAAGCTATTTTTTTAATTCTTAAAATTTAGCATGGTTTTTAAACGATTGGTGAAAAGTAATTAACAAAGAAAGAAATTTGGAGGTGGAAGTAATGTATATATGTTTAATTTTCAAAAACAAAATGGTTACCAAACGACGCTTTGACTTTTGATTTTTTAAAATTAAGGTGGTAAACACTATCTTTTCCTATAACTTTATATGTTTTGTCATTTAATCTTTTACTTTTTCAAAAACAAAATAAATTCTCACTAGAAGAAATTCGGGCTTTAATGTCGATTGGAAAAAGTGAAATCGGATGTATAATGTCGGTTTAAAAAAATGAATCTTTAATGTTGGTTTAAAACCGACATTAAAGGTGTAATTTTTTTTTTCTTATTTTATTAAATAATAAAACCCTATATCCGTCACCTCCTTCTCTCTTATGCCCAAACCCTATCTCACTCGCCTGTCCTTCACCCTTCTTCGCTCGTCCGTCGATCTCTTTCACGCCGTCGCTCGCCCATGTCCGTCGATCTCCTTCACGTCGTCGACGTGAATGAGGACTGTAGACCTCGTAGTCTCCGATGTTGAATGAGGTAAGTTTGAGTAGTGTTGGAATTTTGATGTTTTTATTGATTTTCATTAGTTTTTTAATTCCCCAAATTTTTGCTGTTTAATTTTTTTTTCTTTTCCATACACATTCTTTCACAAAACCATTTACAGGGTTATTCTGAATAATCTTTGATTTCAAATGATAAAAGCAGCAAGTGAAAATTTCGATATAATGTAAACTATTTTGTAAGCAAATTTCTTTTGAATTCATTGTTTACCTTGTAAAATGAGTTTATTAATTACCAAATTGCATAAGATTTTAATTTTTTTATTATTATTATTATGTTGATGACATTTTGTCATTTGATTTTGGTTGCTACAGTTTTTCAAGGATAGAACCAAAGGGGAAGGGGTTAGGAGTATTAATTACTCAACAGAGGATGTATATTTTACTTTTTCTTATATAAATTTGCAATTTCTATAGATTATGTTAATGACATTAATTTGACTTCTCAATTGTTGTTTGTGATAATGTCTGACTAAATAAAACCCAATAGTTTTAGTAGAGAGATTGTGAGATTGTTGGATAGTTAGGATTGATAATTGAAGTCATTTTCTTGCCCACTTGAGGAAATGACATCTCCCAAACTTATAGATTAAGCCCTCTGGTCGTTGAGACATGTTCAAGCTTTTACTTCTAAGTTGTAATTGTTTCTTGTTTGTACTTCTTTTTCTCTCTTTTCATGTTTTTTTTTTTAGTTTACTTTTTGGTTTAATCCTCTCCTATTGGGATGTTCTACAAACCACCAAATCGAATCCATAAATTGACATCCAATTCTCTCTCTCTCTCCATAAACTTTTTCAGTGTTAAGCTCGTGGTCTGTTGAGAATTGGATTCTCCTCCACCTCATTAGGAAGCCTTGGTTTTATTTATTTGAGTTTGTATTGGCTTAATTCTATTATGTTAATGGTTCTTATAGATAAGATGGTTCAAAACTAGTAGGATAATTTTTATTCCTTTTGCTAAATGATGGAGAACTCTGATGATATTGAGGCTTGAATTTAGCAGACTTTAAATCTTTGTTTGATTTTTGTGAGTCGTTATCAGGTGTGAGCTTATAGAGATTGAAAGGGCCAACCAAGTAAGAAAGATGAAAGTGGTATCGTGTTCATACCGTTGTAAGAAAAATGAAAGTTTCTTTTTCTTTTTCCTTTTCATAAAACATGGAAATGAGATGATATATTATGTAGCATTTATCAATGTAGCTCCTAAGTGGTATGCCTTTTTTATTTTGCTTAATAGATGTGTGAACTAATTGGATATTGGTTTCACTATCTCGTTTTCTCTATGATTAATTCGCTTAAAATTAAAGAGTTCAAACTTTGGATTGTTAGTGAAGTACGTTTTTAGCCTTTGAGTTTGCTTGTTTAACTGCATATTTAAAATTAAACATTTGTTGCTTTCAATTAGATATTACTTGTATTTTCTGAACACAACTTCTTACTTTATTATTCAGAATAACCCTAGAATTTTTTTATTTTTTTATTTTTTTGGCTTTTCTTTTCATCGATAGGAACTGAGTCCTTGATATTGACTCATACAAAACACGGTCTAAGGACACGGTTTATTGTGATATTTGTTTTGATTCCATACTTGATTTTTAGTGAAGTTTTTCATTTGTTAGGTTCAAGTTTGACGTGTAAAACTAAATTTTGATTCTTGGGAATTTGGAAGGAAGATAGGAAGATTGCATTGGACGTGTTTTAAGAAGGTTGACAAGTGGAGAAGGTGCACCCAACACAAAAAGGACTTCATAACAACATTAATAACAAGGACAAGGTAATATTTATAAGATGCTTATCTTAAAAGTCTATTTGTTCTAAATTTGTTGATATTGCATATTTTACAATCATAATTTTACGCTTTTAAATTTTCCCTTATTATTATTATTTTTTTTTTTGTAGATTAAGTTGCATATTTTACAATCATGAATAAGTCATGGATGAAAATTAATAGAATGTTAGCTAAGTATGGTTTAAGGGTCGAGGTGTTTATTAAAAATGGTCTACAACATTCAAATATATCGAATGTTATGAGTTGTCCATGTTTGAAATGTGTTAATGCAAAGACTCTAGATGTGAACAAAATAAGAGAACACTTATTTTTTAATGGTATAGATCAAAGTTATCAGACATGGATTTTTAATTGTGAATCATTTCCAATTAAGAGAAACAATTGTGTTTACTAGTGAAAGAGACAATGTTGATGTTGATGACACAATTGGAATATTTGAGGCTGCATACAATAACTATTTTAGTGGAAAATCCGATAATTTTGATGAATTATTAGATGATGCGAAGATACCATTGTACCCAAATTGTAAAACTTTTTCCAAAATATCTACATTGGTAAAGTTATATAATTTAAAAACTAAATTTGGATGGAGCGATAAGAGTTTCATTGAGTTGTTGGAATTAATTCATGACATATTACCTAGTCCTAATGAAATTCCAACTTCTATTTATGAGCAAAAAAGATGTTGGGTACTCTTGGAATGAAGTACGAGAAGATTCATGCATGTAGAAATGATTGTTGCTTGTTTAGAAAAAAAACTCTCTGATGCAAATGTATGCCCCATTTGTGGTACGTCAAGATGAAAGTTTTAAAAAAATTTAAATGATAGGGCTAAGAATATCCCAGCAAAAGTCATGTGGTATTTTTTCCGAATTCCAAGATTTGAAAGAATGTTTCGAAGTAAGAAACAGTAAGTTTATTGATGTGGCATGCTAAAAAAAAAAGAAACAGATGGTTTATTAAAACATCCCAAAGATGCCCTATCGTGGAAAAAAAATAGACAATTTGTGGGCAAAGTTTGGGTCAGAGCCTAGAAATCTTCGTCTTGCTCTTTCGACAGATAGGGTAAATCCACATGGAGATCTTAGTAGTAGATAAAATTGTTGGCCAATGATGTTAGTGACGTACAATCTACCTCCATGGTTGTGCATGAAACGGAAATATTTTATGTTAACTGCACTAATATCTGGTCCTAAACAACCGGGAAATGACATAGATGTTTATTTAGTTCTGTTAGTAGATGACTTGAAAATTTTTTGGAAAGATGGAATAGAATGTTACGATGCATATGAAGAACAATGTTTCATACTTAAAGCCATTTTATTATGGACCATTAATGATTTTTCTGCATATGGTAACTTGCGTGGTTATATGGTTAAAGGATATCATGCATGTCCAATTTTTGGAGAGAATACTTCATCCACTTATTTACCAAAAGAGAAAAGGATGGCATATCTCGGGCATTGCAAGTTTCTAACCCCCCCCCAATCATCCATATAAGAAACAAAAGAAAGCTTTTAATGGCGCACAAGAATTAGAATTTGGTGCAGAACCATTGAGTGGGAAAGAAATTCTTGCAGAAATAAGTGAGTATCAATATTCATTTGATAAGAAAAGTATCAAATAAAAGAAAGTGGAGATAGCATTTCAACTTATTGGAAGAAAAAATCTATGATTTTCGAGTTAGAATACTGGAAGTATCTTGACGTGTGACGTTGTTTAGACGTGATGCACATTGAAAAGAATGTATGTGCAAATCTTATTGGCACATTGCTTGATATTCCTGATAAAACTAAGGATGGAATAAAGACTCGATTAGATTTGGTGGAACTGAACATTAGATCAGAGTTAGCCCCTTAAGTAGGAGAGAAAAAAGTTTTTTTACCTCCTGTATGTTATACATTAACACGAGCTGAGAAATTGAGCTTTTGTAAGGTACTATCAGAAATTAAAGTATCTGAAGGCTATTCATCAAACATTCAAAGTTTAGTGTCACTTACAGATTTGAAACTTTACGGGCTTAAGTCGCATGATCATCACGTTCTTATGCAACAATTATTACCGGTAGACATTCGTGATATTTTACCCAAACATGTAAAACTTTCAATTACTCGCCTATGCTTCTTCTTTAATGCTATATGTTGCAAGGTGATCAATTCATCTCAGTTAAAGGGTATGCAAGAGGATATCGTTGTCACTCTTGCCTCTTAGAGAAGTATTTTCCTCCATCATTCTTCACAATAATGGTACGCCTTGTAGTGCATCTCGTAAGAGAAGTTGAGTTTTGTGGACTTGTTTATTTGAGGTGGATATATCCTTTTGAACGATACATGAAAGTGTTGAAAACTTATGTACGAAATATAAATCGACCAGTAGGATGTGTTGGAGAAAATTATATTGTTGAATAGACTAGAGAGTTTTGTTCTGAATTCGTATCTGGTGTTAATTCTATTGGGGTAAACTCATCAACAAAGACAGCGAATTCAAACATTGATAGAGCATTGCCAGCTGCTTCTTTTATCAAATCGAGTAAGGATGAGTTGGATCAAGCTCATCTTTATGTCATTCAAAATGTAAATGATGTGCTTCCTTACGTCGATTATGTAGATCTCCATCTTATTCTCATTTTAGGTTACTTGATTATTCAATAATCTACTAACTTTGTCATTTATAATAGGCAACATATGAATATTTTGTCTAAGCTCAATTCTGGTAAACATAAAAGTAGAAAATGGCTTCAAGAAGAGCATAATCGTACATTCAGTTGGTGGTTGTCCACACGGGTAATCTCTAAAGACCTACTATTTGATGTATAATTAAATGTTAACTACTAAAATATTATGAAATATATCGTAGGTTGCACTAGCTCTCGAAGTTCCTAAAAAATCCATATCGCCTTCTTTGAGATGGATAGCTAATGGACCTTGTCCAACTGTGGCAAAATATCCTGGTTATGTAGTCAATGGTTACTACTATCACACAAAGAATTGCAATGATGTTAGAAGGATTCAAAATAGTGGAGTTAGTATAACGGCTACCACAATGCAAGTCTCTAGTGCTAAGGATAAAAGGCCCGTCATGTCAGATATGACCTTTTATGGTGTAATACAAGAAATATGGGAGCTTGACTATCATGGATTATCATTTATTTTACTCAAATGTAATTGGGTTGAGAATAGAACTGGAGTCAAAACAGAAGTTTGGGTTTACTATTGTGGACCTCAATCGTATTGGACATAAATCAAACCCATTTATTTTAGCCTCTCAAGCAAAACAAGTGTTCTATGTAAAAGACCCTGTAAATTCGGGTTGGTCATTTATTTTAACATCTCTACAACGAACAATTGAGGATGATTTTTATGAAGATGAAATAGGAGATATGCTACATTAGCCAAGAAATTGAAAGAGGGTCTAGTAAAAAAAAAATGTTCGACATGGTAAAGTATCAAGAGAAAGAACTCACGACAGACAATCTCATCAGTCCAAATCATCTGTTGGAAGTGTTGCACTAAATGCATCTGAAGAAGATACTGAGAAGATGTCTAAAGAAGATTTGGAGGTAATTTATTTATTGTGACTTGTAAATTTTAATCATATTGTATGTGCTTAACCATGCATGACATAAGTTCTTTTAAATTTGTTAAGGTGACACCATGCCACTTGGCTATAGGAACTGTAAATAATATTGTTGAAGTAGCCACAAGATTTGATGATGATGTGTCATGCTTAACTGTTAAATTCTTATTGACATTGTCATTAGAGAAGATTTGCCTATACCGATTCCTGTGAAAGGTAAAATAGAGTTCTTAAAGCAAGCAATGGGCAACTTCGTAAATTGTTCTCATGAACTTATAGTTATGGTTGACGAGAAAAAAGTATGTTTCCTATTTAGTATTTGAGTTTGGTTATTTATTATTTTTCCTACTTTAAATTTTTGTAACTTTGGTTATAGTAGGATCATTTACCAATTAAGAGCTTCAGTCAGTCCTCCAAATATACTAACGTTAATGGTACTACCAAATTATTGAATGGACATGCCATGTATAACATGAATGATGTAGACATGATCCGTATCTCTTTGGACAAGCATATATTTGGAAGAGACAAATCTATTTATTTAGGCCGCGATGATCTGCTCCAATATTGCAATATGGTTGAAATAGGCTACATATATATTTTGACATACATTGCATAAGTATTACTCATCTAGATTCACTCATGTATACTTTGTTTCATGTTGATAAATAATAACTTTTACTTTGTTTAGGTAATTTTGGGATGAATGTGGTTGTGATATTACGAAGAAGTTTTTTATAATTGATCAAGCAAGAATACAGCCACACGTGAAGTCTCAAGATATCTGATCCAGAAATTTAGCCAATCAACTAGAATTGGCTAATTTAGACCAATTAGTCCTCATTCCATGTAACACACGGTAAGTAGATACAAGTTCTTAAGTTATTTTTAATTTTCATTATACATGTACTAATATTTCAAAATTGTTGCTTATTATAGTTATCATTGGATATTGATTGTAATCAATCTACAAGAAAATTGTGTTTATGTTTTGGACTCTCTTCAAAGTAAGGTTTAAGAGGATTTTCATGTAGTTATAAATATATAAGTGTAATTGAACTTTCTTAGCTCTTAATTGAAGTATTTATGTTTAACTAATGTTTTTAAACTATTTAGTGGATTGAAAACATGGCAAGCCAAACACGATCTCCAACACTATCGGTCTTCTCCAAAATGGAAACCTGTAAAAAGGTAAATTTGTATTCATTTTTTAACAATTTATGTTCATTCGACTTCTTTATAACAATTTAACAATTTTTTTCAACTTCTTTATATGCAGTGCCCTCGTCAATTAGATTCTGTAAGATGCGGGTACTATGTGCAAAAGTATATACACGAAATAGTGCATAATCCTATTACTCCTATTACTAGCCTCGTACGTAAATTTTTTTTTTATATAGTACTAACTTTAATTTAATAAATGGACGTAAACTTATGTTGAATTTATCTTTTTTTTTTTTTCCTTTTTGTAGTTCAATACAAAAGATGCATATATGCAAGGAGAGATCGACGTAATTCGGACCCAATGGGCAAGTTTTGTTGGTCAATTTGTGTAAGGATGTAATTCTTGTTTTTTATCTCAATAGAATGTAAATTTTAACTTAGAATGAATGTAAATTTATCTAATCATGATCTTTGTGAATGAAATTAGTACTAATATGATATTTGTGAATGAGAGAAATGATGGCTTGGTGTAAGTATTCTATGAAAGTCTGGTTCTGGTATTGTGATTCTTGTTTATGGATAAATTCATAGGTGGAAGACATGATTTATTTATTATTGGAAGCTGTATTTTGTGAGTCTGGTATTGTGGTTCTTGTTTATTCATGGAATTAGTACTAATTGATATTTGTGAATGAGAGAAATGATGGCTTTGGTGCAAGTTGTATTCTATGAAAGTCTGGTTCTAGTATTGTGATTCTTGTTTATTCATGAAATTAGTACTAATTGATATTTGTGAATGAGAGAAATGATGGCTTTGGTGTAAGTTGTATTCTATGAAAGTTTGGTTCTGGTATTGTGATTCTTGTTTATTCATGGAATTAGTACTAATTGATATTTGTGAATGAGAGAAACGATGGCTTTGGTGTAAGCTGTTATATGAAAGTCTGGTTCTGGTATTGATTTGCAAATTTTGGTAGATAAATTCATAGGTGGAAGACAAATATTGATGAGTACATGTAATGGATTGGAAATATTGATTCTTGTTTGTGAATAAATTCATAGGTGGAAGACAAATATTGATGGGCTCGCCATGCAAATTTTTTTATACTTTTTAATATACAACAATGACGAACATTTTCTGACCCAACATGAGACATATAATGTGGTTTTTAACTTATTTGATCAAAAAAATGGATTTGGCAACGGAATTTAAAAAAAAGGGACAGATTCAGGCTTCAATGTCGGTTAGGAATTTTAAAAAAATCATGCTTTAATATCGGTTGCAAAATGTCGGTTGCAACCAATAGGCTTTAATCAGTAAAGACTTTTAATGTCGGTTTCAACCGACATTAAAGGCGTTCAATGTCGGTTGCAACCGACATTAAAGACCTTCATGTTATTACAACGCAAATCTTTGGAGGTGTGATAACGGGCAGAAATACACGTTATTACAGCATAAATTCATAAAATAATGAAGGATTGCAATGATAAAAAAATACAATATTACGTCCAAAAGCAGTAAGTTCATAATATTGCGGTCGCATGTGCCAATCACATTAAAACAGCGAACTTATGTATTTTTATGCAGAAAATGCGTTGACGCAAGGCGGAAATGCGATCCATAGAAATTAACGTCCGAGCGCATTAAGAGATTGCGTTGACGCAAGGCTATGCAGCCATTTACGCTCGCGAATATCTGCTCAAGAAGGTTACCGCATAGAGCTAGAACATCATGGTGGGCGCATCTGGGTGAAAAGCATAATAAATCACGATGGGACAAAAAGCTGATGACGGTCGATTCCGAATTAAGTTGACAAGCTGTTAACAATCTACTGCAGCAAATACACTCAACTTTTCGGTGACAAATATTCGGCGCATCAAATAGAGAATTAATGTCATCCCATCAATACAATCATTAGAGAGAAGAAGCCTTTCACCCCGAAGCTCTATAAATACTAAAGGCCACCTTCAGTGAAGGAGTTCGTTCAGTTAGAGAATTTCCCCATAGATAGAGTAGCCTTGTTCATAATTTTTCTTTTGCCTTAGAAGGTGGGAGCGAGTGAAGGGAGATTACTCTGAGAGATCGTTCTGGTGAGCTCGGAAGAGTGCTGGGAGCGTCGAGATCAGAGAGAGGGCCAACTCTTGCAGAAGAAAGAACATCTTTTGAGTAGAATAGAGATAACAGTGTAAAAGCCTTGGGAAGCAAAGAATTTCTACCAGGCTCTCTACCCTTATTTTCCATTGTCATTTTGTACTTTGAACTTATTTATATAAATCGAAATTGCACCTTTATATCTGTTCACTCTCTGCACATTACACATGAGTAGCTAAATCTGTCGAATGGGTTGAGAAACACTTAGCTAGCATAAATGAGGAATCTTCACTCTATACGATTATCTTGTATTATGTATGCATCATTCGTCCATTAGAGATACTCAAGAGGGTAGTCTAAGGATAGAATCTAGGCTTGGAAAAGTCAGATTAGAATCTAGGCTCGGGAGAGTCAGATTAGAAATGGATAATTAAGAGATAGAAGCTTAGGAATAAGCTCTGTTTACTATTAACGCATCGCATGCATCCTAGAGATAGGTTATGATTGTATGTGGTCATCTTGTCTTTATGTGCATCTTGTATCATCGCATAGGCAAGAAGTAGAGACTTAGGAATAAGTTCTATAAACACTATCGCATTCATCGCATGCATCCTAAAACAGAAGCCACCACATTTGATATGGAAAATGATTTGCTGTTGCATGAGTGTAGCATGATCGCATAGTTTGACGCATTCTCGAGAAACAATAGCTAAAGACCTTCTCAACCCCTTCGGCTGCATACTCAGTGTATCTGTCGCATACTCACTTTTATCTCAAATCTGCCGCATACTTTTTATACTGTAAACAACAAACCAACCAACTCTTAGAATCATTTGTATATCTCAAATCCGCCGCATACTCAGTGTATCTGTCGCATAATCACTTTTATCGCAAAGTAATCTAAAAATTATCACAACATATTGTTTTCCTTAGTCTCTGAGTTCGACCCTGGGCTTGCCAGGAAACTCAATAGGATTTATACTTGGGTCCTGCTGAGAAAACTTGTTTGCACAATGCATTTTCCACCAACACATTCCACTCCATTATTTCATCGCATAAAATAACGCATCAGGTATAAATCCAAATTAGTAATTAAGGGATGTAACCAGAAAAAAAGGCATTAACTTTGATGAGATCTTTTCTCCAGTGGTCAAAATGACATTTATCAAAATAGTATTGGAATTAACAACAAGTCTTGATCTTGAGATAGAGTAACTTGATGTAAAAATTGTTTTTTTACATGGTGACTTGCATGAAGAGATCTACATGGGCTTAGACAGACACCAAGGTAAAGGGAAAGATAAACTTGTTAAAGAAGAGTCTTTATGGGCTTAGATAGACACTAAGGTAGTGATACAAGAAATTTGATTCGTTTATAATAAGCAATGATTATAAACGAACTACAGCTGATTCTTGTGTGTATTTTAGAAAGTTCCCTGTAGATAACTTCATTATTCTTCTTTTATATTTGTTGATAGTTGGACAAGATATAGATATGAATCAAAATTTGAAGAAATATTTGTCCAAGTTATTTGACATGAAATATTTGGGTCTTGCAAAGCAAACCTTAGGTATGGAGATTGCTCCTGATAAGAAAGTTGGGAAATTGTGGTTATCTGAGGAGAAGTATATTGAACGGGTGCTGGAAAGGTTCAATATGAAGCATGCTAAGCCTGTTAATACACCGTTAGAAACACACTTTAAGCTAAGTAAGAAAGATTGCCCTACAACAGAAAAAGAGAAAGAATTTATGTCATTCATTCCTTACTCTTATGTTGTTAGTTCTTCGATGTATGTTATGGTATGTACTAGATCTGATATTATGCATGCATTCGGTTTAGTAAATTTTTTTCTATCCAATCCAAGTAAGAATCACTGGGAAGTAGAGAAGTGGATCTTCAGATACTTGCGGGGCACTTCCAAATTGAGTCTGTGTTATGGAGGTGGCAAACCTATGCTTGAAGCCTATATTGATGCAAACATGGTAGGTGATCTTGATAATAGAAAGTCTACCTCAACTTATGTGTTTACATTTTCAGGGGGAGCCATTTCATGTCAATCAAAGTTACAAAAATGGTAGCATTGTCCACAACTAAGGTAGAGTATATTGTAGCAATGGAAGTATGCAAAGAGATATTATAGCTCAAAAGATTCATTCATGAGTTGGGTTTGAAGCAAGGTGGGTATGTTATATTTTGTGATACTCAGAGTGCTATGGATTTGAGCAAGAATCCAATGTATCATGCTCGTCCTAAACACATTTACATTATATATAATTGGTTACGAGATGTAATTGAAGAGAAGAGATTGAATTTAAAGAAAATCCACACTGACAAAAATAGTGCAGATATGTTAACTAAGGTAGTTCCTAGAAGCAAGATTGAACTTTGTAGTAAGCTTGTCGGGATGTGGTTTAAGTGATCATGGATTTGATTGAGTCTTCCTCGTTTTAGGCTGGAGGGGGAGATTGTTGTGGGTGTCCAGCCCACTTGTTGCACAAGCAAGACTTTATTTTGACCTCGTGTTTTTTTAGCCCAATTGAGCCTAATTTTTAGGTTGGGCCATATTGAAAGCCTAGGTTTTCTTTTATGTGATGTGAGGATCGTCACAATCACACTTTCAGAAGCTTCATTTAGCAATTATGCAGCACTTGTTCCTGCTAATGAACAAGTCAGCCAATTCGAATATGAATCATCGATGGCACACCGGGTGCCTCTCGCAACCTCTAATCTTGAGAAAACGGGTTTAGAGGAAAAATATTTTGCAAATGTTTAAAAGTATAAGTTGAGAGAAGAAAGATTATCGTAAGCTAGAATGAAATGAGCAACAACAACGACTTTATAGCATATCGCTCCGGGTATGAGGATGTGATGGTTTATCTTATCCTCATATAGTGCATTCTGAGCAATTTTATAACTATCACTCTTTCATATAGACATAGGCAAGTGGTCACTTACAACAAGATGAACTAATAAAGCAAACTAACTTACCGAATGGAATACATAAGATGAAAGCATGATAAAAAAAAAGGTTGAGATGGGCAGGTGACCATGGGCAACAGGTCCTAAACAAGCATGACCATGACATTCTCTCCACTTAATTGGTTGACGGGCTACTCGAACTCAGTGATCATTGGAGCAACATTCTTTAGGTATTTTGTGTACTCTCAGCTAATTACTTCGTCAGGGAGGTCCTTCCATTTCACCAAGAATTCTATCAGTTCTCGTATTAGTCTTCTAATACGGTGTGTACGTTTGTCCAGATTCCGCTCGACTTTCTTCTCAGTTGAATTCTTCATCGTGATGAGTGGATGCATCAACATGTTACGCTGCTCATCATTTGGATTGGAGTGATAGCGCTTCAATATAATCACGTGAATGACAAGATGGATCTTCATCCACGAGGGTAACTAAACCCTATATGAGGTTTTCCCGACTTTCTCAATTACCTTAACCGGTCCTTCATATTTTCGTACGAGGCATTAGTCTCTCTAGCCTTAAAAACGAAATTGTTCTAGACATAGCTTGATCAGAACTTCATCCTCAACTTGGAACTCGAGGGGCCTGCGCTTCTTATTAGCCCACTTCTTCATTCTCCTTGATGCTTTCCCTAAGTAGGTGCGTGCTATCTCGGAGGTTTAGCTCTTCTCTTTCATGAAGTTATGTGCCTGAGGGCTTTTGCCCATGTAGGGGTGGTCCACCATGTGTGGCATGAGTGGTTATCTTCCATATACTATCTGAAATGGCGTCTTTTTGGTTGAGGAGCTTTGCTGACTCTTAAAGCTAAATTGAGCACATCTGACAACTAAACCCAATTCTTTTGTCTAGCTTCGATGAAGTAATACAGATATTCTTCAAGCATGTTACTAAAGCGTTCGGTCTCGTTGTCTAGCTTCGATGAAGTAATACAGATATTCTTTCAAGTTCAACGTAGATCCCAATATTTTAAACAGTTCCATCCAAAAGGTTCCAGTGAATCTTCCGTCGCGATCACTAATGATGCTTACGGCAACACCCCATAATTTCACGATGTGTTTGAAGAACAATTGGGTAGTCATCACAGCCATACACATCTTCAACGTTGGGATAAATGTGGCATATATTAAGAACTGGACGACAATAACGAGGATCTATTCAAACTCCCTAACCTTGGGCAGATGGGTGATGAAGTCAAGGAATACGCTATCCCACGGTTTATAAGGCACGGGTAGGGGCTCCAGCAGTCCCGCTAATTTCGCCCTTTCAACTTTATCTTGCTGGTAGATAAGGCAAGTCATGGTAAATTGAATGAAATCGTCTGGGAGACTTGGCCAATAGTAACCTTATTTTAATAGCACATAAATTCTCTATCAACCATTGTGTCTTGCCTACGGCGTGTCATGACACTCTTTCATTAGTAATCTTCATAGCTCCCAGATCGGGAACATAAAAGCGATTACTCTTAGTGTAGAGTAAGTCGTCTTCGACCCAAAACTGGCCATCTTTCTGATGGAGTTAGCATGCAGCCATCGGAAGAAATCAGGATCATTAAGCACTCTAATTCCTTAATTTTAGCATCTAAGTAAGCATGTTCATAAAATGAAAAAAGGGTTTAAGAAATTACCTTTGAAGAACTTCATCAATCTTCAAATTGAGCTTGATTCTCCTTAGCAATTTTTTATAGACCACCATTTGATCTTCCCTACTATTCTCTTAGACCTTAGATTGGGTAGTGGATCCCAAGATAAGTTGAAATTGGAGGGAATTCTATTGAAGAAAAATTGTTTTTCTGTATAAGTTTTGAAGAACTCTTCTTCAATTCCTTTTTCCAGCCAAAATTCTTATTGCATGGCCTTCATCTCAGCTCAATGAGCTGAGCTTTATTCTCCTTCAACATGCCATTACTCTTCATAAGAGGTTGACACCACCTACTTGAGAAATTGGGTGGATTTTTAGGTGTTGAAAGTGGTAAAAATCCACATAAATTGAATAATTAATTTAAAGTCATTTTTTATTTGAATTTTCAATAAAATTCTGTTAAATCAATTGTAATATTTAATTTAATTTTCTAAAAATCAAATCAAAATAATTTTTTTTTTATATATTTGAATTTTTTCAAACTTCAAAATTTAAATTTTCAATTTTAAATACAATTAATTCAAATGCTTAATTTTAAATAAAATTTATTTATTTAATTAGTTAAAATAATTTAATATCCAATATTAAATTAATAAAACACCAATTCTATAACCATGGATCTCTATCCATTTTATTAATATTTAAATCAAATTTAAATATTATCCAATTCTCCAATTTCATTTAATTCGTTGAATGAACGTGTAATTATATTATATATAGTTACTAATTCCCTTAATCTAAATTTAAACGCTTCAAATTTACTCATCACGCTATTATAAGGTTTAATCCGTTTGCGAGCTAGTAGGGGGACCTAATGGACCTATAAATCATGGGCTCCAACGATATGAGATTAATTGGCTAAACTCTTTAATCAGAATTAATCAACATTTGTTAATTATTTGGTCACTTCACTAAAGTCTAGTAGTTAAAACCTAGTAATTGCATTTCCCTCACTGTAGATATATTTCTGTCCACTAGATTTAACCATAATTAGTAAGTTACCATTCACAGGTTGTTCGTAATAACGGCTGGGAGAAATGTTGTTATTATCCCCGAGATTATATCTTGTTCCTTAAGTCCCACTGATCCTCTAATGAACAATTGGTTTGTAATCCAATCACCAAACCGAATCCCTCTCAAGTCAGTGAGAAGATAGGGCCCCTTGTTCCAGACCGAGATTACATAAGAAAATAACCTTTTTACCAACCCTAAAAGCGGGTATGAGTGAATTCCATCTTGCACCATATGTCCCCAACTATCTACCTAGTCTTACCCCTGAAATGAGAGGCTTATTGAGTTGACGTTGTTGAGCCAACCCTCACCTATGCAAATCTAAGGATAATCCTAAATAAACAGAAGTCCATAGTTAGCTTAGGATTAAAGTCAAGTTATCTAGCTCATCGATTTGAAATAGTCAGTCTTAAATAGTAAACAACATTATAGCGTAAGAGTGACTTGTTTCTTGGTCTGATCTTATACGAACTCATTGCATAGGACGCCCTCACTCGCATGTCTACACATGAATGATTTAGGATCATATCGTTTATAAAAAAGTAATCTGCATCCAATATTGTTACCAGATTAAGGTACCCAATCTTATTCGTATACTATAGATCATTTTTGCTATTTTACTCGAACTTGATCCATTTTATGTCTCCACATAAAGTCCAAATCTTCATGTAATAGTCATAGATCTTAGTTTATTGGATTTAGGCTTCAAAAGTGCAATTTACATATTCAATAACATATTTATAGAATAAACCCCAATAACATCATTATTGCAAATAGAATATGTTTATAATAAACTACGAGTTTTAAGGCATACAACCCTACACTTTCCTTCTTTGGCTAACTACATAATGGCTTGAGCCGATGTGTCATTTGTCAAGTATGCCTTGATAGTTTCACGCACGATTCCACTCAATCTGCTTGCTTTTAGATGCACAAACATGCACAGGGTTGCATGCTCGCTCTTCCTACTAAGAGCGTTGGCCACTTGGTTGTGTTGAGGTTGATGCCCTAAACTCTTGTTGGGTCCTGTAGTTTGTAAACACTTGTATTGAACAAACGCTTGTGATGTAATAATATGAGATTTTTCTTCATTGTTGTGTATGAAACATGAGATGTTTTAATTGCTTTACCACAAACCAATAAACTAAGATCCCTGGTTGTGGTTGTAACTTAAGCATGTATGTGGAGACATACAAGTGGATCATCCCTTAAGTGATAACCAAAATGGTCTGTAGTATATGGATATAGGAGGGAAACCATATCCTGGTAACACTACGGATGCAGCCCTCTTTGTAGATAGTTACAATTGTTGTGACGTGCTACAGATGGTTTCATCCTGATTATTCATGTGGAGACATGCGAGCAGTCTCCTATACAAAGGAGTTTGTATAAGACCGGACCGCGAAGTGTTTAGCCTCATTATATAACATCGTTGATGACAGAGACTTCACTTCACTAGGATGACCATCGGTAACATGACCTCAATCCTGAGTGAGTTGGGAACTTCTGCCTTTCAGGGTCGTCCTTTGATTTGCATGGGTGCGAGTGGCTAGATTGTCGACTCAAAGATACCACTTTGAGGATTCGTCTAATTTGAGAGTTGGGAACTCAGCTACACAAGATGGAATTTACTTATCCCCTGAGCCAGGGGTAAGTAGATAGATTGCTCCCTTAAGGATTGATTTCGGGGCTTGAACAATGTGGCATCACACACCTTCTCATGGCTCGAGAGGTGTCCACTCATAGTAGGTTTATGAGATATTGTTCATTAGAGAGATCAATGATACTTAAGAAGTTAGATGTAACTATAGGGGCAAAATGGTAAATTTGCTCAGCTGTACTTACGAGCATCTGTGAAGGGTTATCGTACTGTTGACTGGTTATATCCAATGGACACAGAAATATATTTGTAGTGAGAAGAGTGCAGCTGTAGGTCTTTAGTAGAGTGCTTGGCAGTTAACGGATGGTAGATCTCGTGGCTAAAGAGTTTAGTTGGCTATTCACGTACCGTTGAATCTTCAAGCTACAAGTCCATAAGGTCTCTTTGGTAGCTCAATGGATTCAAGTTGAGAATCAATTTTTGGGTCAATTTGAAGTGTTCAAATTGACAAGAGGGAGTTTTATTATATATGATATGATTAAACTAGTTCAATTATATATGATGTATGAGATACATTAATTGGAGGAAAATGATATAAATATGATTTATATCTAATAAAGGAGAAAAAGATTATGGTTTCAAACTATAGGTTATAAATATAATATGATAAGTTAGTAATTATATTTATTTATAATTAAAAAAATTATGAGATAATTATTGGTGGTTTTCTCCTTAACTGTGTGTGAAAGTGGGAGGTTACATTGAGTTTTCATAACTAAAGGATAAAATGAAAATAGTTTTCATTTTGTTGAAGATCAAAGTATCGCTACATAAGTTGTACACTGCCTATCATTAGCTAATGAGAGCCTGCACGACAGCCTCAAAGTGTTTCCTAAACGATCGTGTACATGAACATCTACTTAAATGATCATGTAGCTTTTCCTAAGCGATCGCGTGCCTGAGCGAGATTCAATAAATGATTGTCTAAACGATCAACCTATTTTACTAAACGATCGTATATCTTTTCTAAACGATCAAGCACTAGTCTATATGATAGACTCTAACCTCTCCTACTTGCTTGGTCGTTAAAAATGATCGTTCTTTCCTTCTCCCCTTTACCAAATCCAATAGAGCCCACACCTCCTAGATTTTCACTCCGAGAATACCAAGGTCACTAAGTGGTGGTGTCCAAGTTGCTGCTTGCTCGTGTAGAGGACTATTCGTTTGCTGAGCGACAATGAGAGATTTGCGTAGATGATTGGCTTTGCGTTGCAGTGACAGCGAGAGGTGTTGATCCAAGCGAGAGCGAGAGGTAAACAGAAGAAAAGTTCTTCAAAGGTGAGTCTCTTGTTCCTTTATATTTAATTTGTTGAAAGCATGTTGTAATTTGTTCTTAAATACATAACTACTTTGTATGTTTATGAATGCTTATATTTCTGTCACAATGAATTTGGAACGATCTTGCTTCCGCTCATAGGTACTGTTTGATAAGAGTTCCTTCAGGTTGCATTTCCTCAGTCTATGATCAAACTAGAAATCAATTTCTGCCAAACACTCTTGCCATCGTGCCTTCTTTGATGACAATTTTGGCTGGTTGAAAAAGTGGTAGATGGAGCTGTTGTCTGTCTTGGCCATGAATTTGGCCCCTAGGAGATATTGTCTCCAAGCCCTCAAGCAACAAACTATTGTCAACATTTCTTCTTTGGAGGTCACATACCTCATTTCCGTATAATTTTTTTTCTACTCTCATATGCAATGAGGTGTCCATCTTGAAGGAGAACACCACCCAACACAAAAGTCAAAAGCATCTGTCCTTCGGTCAACTTTGAACGGTTTGGTCACATCGACAATTTCGAGGACCAGTCCTTCGGTCATCGCTTTCTTCAAGCCCTCAAAGGTGGCTTGACATTTAGTGTTGGAGTTGATGCCCTAAATCTCATAGGGTTCTATAATTTGTAATTGTAATGTACAAACATTTTATTTATGTAATAAAATACGTGATGTTTTACTTCATTTTTAGTTGCATTAATCAAAAACTAATAAACTAACATCTAAGGTTACCTTATAACTCAAACATGTATATAGAGACATACGGGTAGATCATGTTTAAGTAATAACATAAATGGTCTGTAATAGATGGATAAGGCTGGATACCTTATCTTGGTGACATTACAAGTATGGCCCGCTTTTTAGATGTTACAATTATTTTAAAGTGCTACAAATTATCTAATCCTGATCATTCATGTGGAGACATATGAGTGAGGATATTCTATAAAGAGGAGTTGTATAAGACCGGACCACTTCGTTCATAATAGAGACTTACATTTCATCAGAATGACCATAGGCAACATGACCTCAATCCTGAAGGAGTTGTGAACTCTTGTCTATGAAGGCGATTCTTTGATTTGAATGAGTGAGAGTGACTAGATCATTGACTCACCAAGCCTACCATTTTGGGGATTTGTCTAATTGAGGAGCTGGAAACAAAGCTACATAAGAAGGAATTCACTTCTTCCCAACGTTGGGGTAAGTAGATAAATTGCTCTCTAAAGGGCTGATTTCGGGGTTTGAAAAATGTGAAACCACACCCTCTCCTGGCGAGGGTTTTGATCATAGTTGGACTATGATTTAATGTTCATTAGAGGAATCAATGGTACTTAAGGAATTAGATGTAAGTACAGGGGTAAAATGAAAATTTTAGCCCAACTGTATTTACAAGCAATTGGTGAAGGGTCATAGTACTGTTGACTTGTTATATCCAATGGACACAAAAATATATCTGTAGTGCGAAGAGTGCAATGGTCGATCTTTAGTAGAGTGCGAGAATATATATATATAAATATATATATATATATATATTGATTTATTAAAAATAAATTAATTGATTTATTTTTTAAAATCTAACTACTTCCCCTTTTTTCTCTTCAATATGTGTTAGTGGGGTTGAGATTATTTATCTTCTTCCCATTTTTTCTGAGTTTTACACAAAATAGCTACTGAACACAAGAAAAAAACACAGAAACGTTCTGAGTTTCATCCTTCTCCTCCTTCTCTCCTTTTTTCCTTCTAATTCCCTCTCAACCAAAATAGGTAGAGTCTACTCCTCCTAGATTCTCACCCAAAGAATACTGAGGTAGCTTTCGGGTGGTGATCCTATCATTCAATGGAATTTAATTGAAGAACATCTTCAAAAGTAAGGGTTTCAAAACCCTTCTTCCTCTTATGTTTTGTTTTTTAGCATGTTAAATATTTAGAATTAAATGCATAATTCTTGTTTTTTCTCTATAAAATTCTATTATATGAAAATGGGAAATTGGGATGATCCAATTTTGCTCAAGTACCTTTCATAGGGCTCCTTCATAGAAGTTCAACTCCAATGATTATCCTTCTTAAAAAACGCGCTCAATGGCCCTGCCCTTCTGGAGAATCCTTCTACGAACTGCCTAGTAATTAGCGAGCCCGAGGAAGGAACGTAGCTCCGACATAGATGTCGGCACCTTCCAATCTCGGATAGTAGCCACTTTGCCCTCTTCCATGCCAATTCGACCACATTCAATCATGTGGCCAATACGCTCTTGGCCAAAGGAGTACTTCTCTCTCTTTACGTATAGTTGGTTCCTTTTCAACTTTTCAAAGACTAGTTGGAGATGGCCCCGATGATCTTCCATTGATGCACTATAGACCACAATATTGTCCAGATATACTACGAAAAATTTATCGAGGTATTCATGAAGCACCTGATTCATCAGTGTACAGAAAGTTGTCGGAGCATTGGTGAGGGCAAAGGGCATCACTAGAAATTCAAAGGCCCCATATCTTGTAATGTAGGTCATTTTTTTGTTCATACCCTTCGATAATCCGAACCTAGTAGTACCCAACTGGAGATCCAATTTTGAGAAAAATTTGGTGCCATGGAGTCGATTAAATAAGTTTGGGATGATGCGTAGGGGTTCTTATTACGAACAGTGAGTTTGTTCAAAGCTCAATAGTCGATGCATAGTCGAAGGCTTCCATCCTTCTTCGTTTGAAACAACATTGGGGCTCCATAAAGATTTTTTGCTAGTCTAATAAACCCTACACTCAACAATTTATCTAATTTCGTTCGAAGTTCGGTCGATTTTGGCAGAGCCATACGATATGTATTCCTAATGGACGACTTCGTCCCTGGCAATAGTTCGATTTGATGGTCGATCCCCCTCTGTGAAGGCAAGGATTTGGGGAAACTATCTGGCATGAGATCATGATACTTCACCAAGACACATAGGATATCTTGAGGGACCTTCTCTTCCATAATCTCGACTGATTCAATTGGAATTGCCATGAACGTAGGTTCGTCATGGGCAAGGCCCCTTTTTAGTTGAAGGGCCGAAATCATTCATACCCCATTTGGTTGTTTGATGTTGGCTTGAACTACGGTGGGCATAGACCTAGTATTTACCAGGCACTTGGCGAGGGGCATCAGTATAATTTTGTGTCCAAGTAAGAATTCCATCCTCAACACTACGTCAAAATCGTCCATCTTAACAATTATGAAATCGTCAAGGCCTTTCCAATCCCCTAGTTTCACTGTGTTTTCTTCGCTATCCCTATAATAGGTAAGGCTGCGGAGTTCACGACTTTCATTTTCCCAACGTCTTTTTGCCAAGATAATTTTAGACAACGGGCCTCTGTTTCAGTTATAAAGTTGTGGGTTACCCTAGAGTCGACCATGGTACTCTTGGCCGATCTCTAGTTGACCCATTCATCCACATACATGAGTCCTTGTTCGAACTGTACCTTTATCTCCCCTATTTTCTTCTGGAGAGCGGACAAGAACTTTAATGCTCCCATCTTGGGATTTTCATTCTCTTTGGTCTGCTCGGTTCCAAGCTTAGCCTTTTCGGCTTTATCTTTTGAGCTCGAGGCTAATGTGGCTTGGAAGGTACTAAAGGTAGTTCAATTTGAGCATTCACCTGCTTTATATGGTCCTTTGCATATGTAGCAGGAGAGAGAGAGTGATTGTAGTTGTTATACCGTTATGGTGGTTCTTGCCAATTGTTCCCTGATTTCTATTGGAAGGACTTACGATCTCTACTTGTGCTCTCATCTCCTCACCCAGATCTGGGATGCTGTTTCTATTTCCTCTATTTGAGGAAATTGGCTACTTTCTCATGTCTTGAGAGTCCGTACTGAGGTCATATAGTCATTCCGCTGTCGCATAGGCAGAGGAGAGGTCATGTACTCTCTGTTCATACAACTTCATTTTTGCCCATGATTTCAATTCTTGACAAAATAGAAAACATTTTCTTTCTCAGACATGTCGCGTATGTCCAACATCAATCCCGCAAATTACTTCACATAATCTTGGATGTTGCCTGTATGTTTCAATTCTCAGAGTTTCCGTCGAGCCAAAATCTCGAGTTCTCAGGAAAAAAACTACGAACGAAGTTCTTGTTTCAATTTATCCCAGGTATCTATCATACAATGCCCTTCTTGCATGTCCATAAATGATGATTTCCACCACAGTTTTTCATCTTCAGCTAGATGAATGGTTTTTAGCATGACCATTGATTTCTCTATCACAATGTTTGTCGCTTTGAAGTTTTGCTCAGGGTTAAAGATAAAATTCTCCAAGGCCTTCATATCCTGCACCCCAAAGAAGGGTTTTGGTTTCAGGATTTTTATCCTATTCACTTGGATTTCTCCCCTAGGTTGGGCTTGATTCCCTACAGCTCGGATAGTGAGATTCCCCCTCACACTCACATCTGCAATCTCGATTCTAACAACGTTGAAGATCGATAAAAAATCTTTTAGAAGATCAGTTACCATCTGGGTTATTGCTTTTTAGGAGTTTTCTAACTCTTCGATGCACTCCTCTATGTGGGAAACAGAGCCAATTGAGCTATCCCCATGCTCAAAACTGTCAGATTGTGCAACTTTTTTCTCTAGGGTATTAACCCTCATCATCAATTCTCTAACGGTAACTTGTCTAAGCGGCCAACTAACTCATCAATTCCGTCGGCTTTCTCGACAACTTCTTGCAAACAAGTTTCCAAGAAACGAATACTATTAGGAATTTTTCTTAGGTAGAGCATTTGCTCTTCCATCTCTACCATCTGTCCGCTTGGGATGTGTTCAAGTTCTTTGTCACCATCATGATTACCGATTTATCCCACTGTGAGCCGACTTGGCTCTGTTACCAACTTTCACAATCCCACATTTGGAAGCTCCACTTTGCGATTGTGCAACACTTGTTTCTCCTCATGAACAAGTCAGCCAATTTGAATAAGAATCGTCGATGGCACATCGGGTGCCTCTCACAACCTCTACCCTCGTTTTAGAGAAAAAGAATTTAGGAAATGAGTTTAAAGGAAAAGGTTTTCACAAATGTTTGAAAGTGTGAGCTGAGAGAAGAAAGATTATAGTAAGCTAGAAAGCAATGAGCAACAAAAAGGGTTTTATAGCATACCACTACGGGTATGAGGATATAATGGTTAATCTTATCCCCATACAGTGCATTATGAGCAATTTTGTTACTGTCACCCTTGCATATAGACATAGGCGAGTGGTCACTTACAACAAGATGAACTAATAAAGAAAACTAACTTATAGAATGAAATACATAAGATGAAAGCATGATTAAAAAAAGGGTTGAGATGGGCATGTGACCATGGGTAATAGGTCTTAGACAAGCATGATCGTGACAAGGATGACCTAAGGGGGAAAAAAAGAGTGAAAAAGAGACAAAAAATTGGAGAGGAAGACAACAGTTCGATTTTTAGCAACAACTTCCACAAAGATGTCGATTGCCAGAGTTTGAACCATTGGATCATGCTGAAATTTGGTTAGCCTGTTCGGGACACATAGGGTCTCGTTGTGAATGGTTGGAACATTGTTTGTGTAAGTTTAAGAAAACACACAGCGGAAGAAAACAGAATCATAAGACATTCTAATTCATCAATTTTGACTTTGAATTCAATATGTTCATGAGATATTAAGAGGGTTTCATACATATCTTTGAAGATCTTCTTCAAACTTGAAATTCAACTACAATCTCCTCTTCTTTTGGTCGTAAACCACTACTAGGACTTCCCTACTATTTTCTAGGTGCCTTAGAAAGAGTTGTGGGACTCGAAAAAAGTTGAGATTAAGGGATTTTTAGAGGAGAGGTACACAATTTTTTTCAGAAACTGAAAAAAACTTCTTCAGTTCAAAATCTCAGCCAAATCTCAGTGTTTGCATGAAATTATTCAGTTGAATGAAGTGTGTTTTTATATAGATACTTCATGCAATCTGATTGCATAAATATACAACACCTCCTACTTGGAGAAATTTTATGGGATTGAGTGGAAAGATGACACAAAGTGGGAAAAACTCACTTTAAACAATTTTTCATTTTCAAAAACAAAATCCTTTTAATTTTGAAATTCTTTTCAAAATTAAAACTACATTTAAGCTTTTAATTCTATAATTAAAACTAAAATTTTATTAATTTTACAAAAATAAGTCATTAAATAATTTTTCTAATAAAATTAATAATAATAATTAATTAATTTAATATCAAATATTTATTTTAATACCAATTCCATCACCATGAATCCCCATTCATGAAATTAATATTTAAAACATATTAATTGATTCTCCAATTTCGTTTAATTCCAAAAGTTAAATGTGTAATTATATCACATATAATTACTAATTCCCTAAATTCAAATTTGAACGATTTATTTAACTTATCATGCTATTCTAAGGCTAATTCCGTTTGAGAGCTAGTAGGAGTTCCTAATGGGTCTACAAATCATGAGTTCCAACGATTCAAGATTAATATGTTAAACTCTTTACTACGAATTAACCCCCATTCATTAACTACCTAGACACACCACTATAGCTCAATAGTCGCAGTCTCCTCACTGTAGATATAATTCTGTCCACTTTAACCATGATTAGTAAGTCGACCCTTCACAGATTGTTTGTATTCACAGCTAGGTCAAAATAACTGTTTTAAATTTATAAATACATCTTGCTCCTTAAGCTCCCACTAATCCTCCATTGAAAAATTGGTTTATAGTCCAACTTATAAACCATGACTCTCTTGATCATGAGAGGGTGGGGCCCCATTGTTCAAGATCAAGAATCAACACTTAAGAGAACAATCTATCTGTTAACCCTAAGTCGGGTAAGAGTGAATTCTATCTTGTAGAACTATGTCCTCAGCTATCCATCTATCTTATCCCAAAAATGGGAGGCTGATTGAGTAGTGTTGTTGGACTACTCTCACCTATGCAGATCCAAGGATAATCCTGAATAAATAGGATTCATAGTTAGCTCAAGATTAAGATTGATTTACCCTATATTATTGAATTTGAAATAGTCAGTTTTAACAATAAACGGCCGTTATAAAGAAAAATGACTATTTCGAGGTCCAGTCTTATGCAAACTCATTGCATAGGATACCCACACTCACATGTCTCTACATGAATGATTTTGGGATCATATCATTTGTATCATTTAAAATGGCCGCATCTAATAGTGTTACCAGGATGATGTATCATCCAATCTCATCCGTATACTTATAGACCATTTTGGCTATATACTAAAGCTTGATCCTCTTTCACATAAAGTTAAAGTATTCATATTATAGTCATGGATCCGTTTATTAGATTTTTATCACTGAGTGCAATATCAAAAACAATTTATTGAAAAAAATACTCAATAATACTTTTATTAAAAAATAGAATATGTTAATAATATTTACGAACTGGGAGTTTAGGACATTCCGAACAGTTTAAAGCTCTGGTGTTACGTAATGGTCGTCGAACAAAACCTGCAAAACTGGGTGATTTTCATTCTTTTTATCTCTCAAGTGTCGATCTTTTATGCATGATAGTATTGGTGGGTAGTGAATCTTCGTATGACTGATTTGAGTTTTCTTTCCCTCAATTTTATCATAATAAGAGAAGTTGATAAGAGTGGACTCCTCACAAGTCCCGTGGTTTTTACTCTTCACATCGAATGGATTTTTCATGTATAATTCGTGTGTGTTCTTTGTTTTTAGTCCTTCATAATTTTGTGGTTTATTCTTGTCGATTATTGGTAAGTTCATCGCTTGTTGATTATTTGATGATTTATTTGTAGTGTTTTGGAGAACAATTATTTGGTTGATTGTTTTAGAAGAGATCCTAATGGCTTGTTGTTATATTGTTTGGGTCTTGTCACTTATCTTTTAGGAATCTTTGCTCTTTTGAAAAAGTAAAGATTATGATAAGATTTTGCAGGTGAAATAGAACCCCCATTTGATATATCTAAACAAATCTACCAAAGCCAAAGTCTTAAAAGTTACCAAAGCCTATATTGAAAAATTTTAAAGTAGAAAGTAAAGCAATAAAGATAGAGGATATGCGTGCACAATTCTGGAGCTCTTTGATCTTATCTTCATTATGACAGGAGATGTCGTCACTTAGCTTCTCCTAAATTGCCCAAATGAAAATTGTCACATATCTAACATTTCGTCCTTACTATTTGGCTTTCGAAATATGATCCAAGGAATTACAAGCTGCATGGTCTTATGGTTGGTTAATCCACTTCAGAAAACTACTATTTACTTCATTCTTCCCTTCAATCGAAGATGGTCATAATCCACGATGATTATAATAGATTGAAACACACAACTATATAAAAGCAAAGATTAGATTAGAATAGTATGATCTTATCGTAAATAAACACTATGGATAGTAGTTAAACCCGAGACATGGATTAATTGGGTTGTGAATCCAAGAATGGCTCGTCGATGTCGAAATTGGCATATGGGTCATAATCGTCGACTTTGTTGTTGATTAAAGCAGAATAATGGACCTATTCCTACCTTAAAATTGAATTCTTTGCCAATAGAAACTGTTTGTCTGCTTAGCGAGTCAAATCTTGAAAATAAATGCTGGCTTTAAACTAATCTTTCATCTTTGATTCTGAGAGCTTTGCTCAATGCTTTGAAACTTCCTTGTGGACCAAGCTGGAAATTTCAACAAATCTAAAAATAAAGAGCAAATCTATATGAGATGCATAGATGCTATTTTGCAAAGGTGGTAAGATCTCAGAACTTCGACGGCAAATATTTCTTCAAAAATTCCAAAATAATTTCACCATTGTTAAAACCAATTTCGAAAATATAAATGGGATAAACCAAGAATGGTTATATGCTTGATACCAAAAAACGCAATACCATGCACGCATATAATCGCGGTAGCTATAACTTTGTTGTTTAAATGTTTTTAAAATTGTTTAGATACAAAGATCCTTGATTCTAGTAGGAGGGAGTTAATACCTTAAAAATTCTTATTTTGTGTAAACGATTTTTGACGGATCATTTCGATTAAGGACATGACTGATTTTTGTAGGATTGGAATGACAAACTTAAAGAAGGGTGAATAGGGTTTAATTAAATTAATTAAAAAAATTTTCTTAAGGTGGACCCATATAAACAAATTATTATACTTTTTGAAAAACAAGTAATTTAAACAATAGTTTCATACATATGCATTCAGTTTAAATGACCAATAAAGTGACATTAATAAATCCAAGCATCCAATTTAATTTTCTTAACAAGATCGGTGATATAAATATGTGCAGTTAAATTCAACCACCTAAATAGACAAATATGATCAATCAATTTCAAGAATAAATTATTGCAATTAATTTCATGCAAATAAAATATAATAATAAATTAATTGTAAAATCAAATAGGAGAGGAATAGAAAAAATGACACCGAAAATTTTATAATGGTTCAACACAACCAATCTACATCCACTTTTCAAGCTCCAAGTATGCGAATAGAAATCTAACTGACTTTTTCCACGGATCAGAGCTCAATTGTTTCACCACTCTTTTTGCAAGTCAAGAATAAACTCAATCTTTTCTACGAATAACGGTCAAACCATTACAACCTCTCTTTGTCGCGAATTAGAACAATCTTTTATAAAAGTTTAAAAATGAAGAACAAGATAGAAAATACTCTTGAAGAGTGAATATACAAATCTAACTTACAATCTTGAAAAGAATAACTCTTAAAAATTAGAGCTCCCAAATGGCCGTGTAAAATAAAAAAATTTGAAACTTAAAATTCACAAAAATGGTGTCCACAAACTCTCAAAATATTTCTGATTTTTTTTTTTTTTTTTTTGCTGATTTTCCCCTTATTTTTCTTTTCCATTTTCGAGCTTGAAATAGGGTAGCCGGTAGGAGAAGGAGATGTTACCATTGGAAGCCACGTTTCATACACTAATTGGCTAAAATATATATACACTATTTATATAAAAATGCTGCCAGCCGGTTAAAAGATAGGAATGAGGGAACAGCACCGCCACGTGTTGCCTTGTCAGTGGCTGCAAGAAAAACAATATTAAAATAATAATAATAATAAAAGGCAAACTCACTTTGTGCCGTTGGTTAAAGAATTTCAGATTTTCCCTTATCATTGACATGTTTCACGGTCTCTAAGGTCCACAAATCAACGACTATTCACTCATTTACAACATCATTTCAAATTCAATATTTCAAATTTTATAATTTTAATCTCAACAATCATTCATTTAGCTAAACTCCCTTCAATGAATTTATACGTAAATATCTTAACTTTTACTTATCTTATAATTTGAACATTACTCCCTTTTGAGTTGATCGAAATTCTTCCAACTTTCCTTCAACCTACCGATAATTCTTCAAACTTCTAAAGTCTTCAAGCGGTAGCAACACCTCTTCTCTTAGGCATAAAAAAAAAAAAAAATGACAAACCATTTCTTTTCTTCATCAAGTTAATTTATACTTAGGTTTGCATGACATTCCCGCTTAATTAAACGCCACTTGGTATGCCTATCTCCCAATTGACGTCTGCGAGACTGCCACTTGGCTTGCTTGCCAGTTAATTAAGTTGAACTCCTCAACTTAACTTCATTGCATGGCCAACTTAACTTCATTGCATGGCCTTGCAAGTACTAAAGCCTTTTCCTGGTTAGCACTTACTTCTACGCATCTTCAATTTTTTTCTAAGTGACACCTTCAACGCATGATCCTCTACCACCTCGTTTGTCAACTTAGACTTAACATTGGCATACAAGGTTGGTCGTGTACTTCCTTTATACCACGTTGTTGTAATTAACCATAACGTTCCCTTTTGGGGCCTTTGGCCGCATAGTTTAATAGAACTAGCTGCATGGCGCCTCATAGCTCCAATGCATGGAATTCTCTAGTTTCTCTAATTGTTAACTTCCTCCTACTTCACTCGAGAACTCAACATTCCATACTAAGCATAATTTCTTGCCCTTTTTTCAGCTTGCCAAACACATATACTCTTAACACTTAAAATGATTTTTCTTCTCTTAACATTACAAACACACCATTCACTACATATACTTAACTTACTCTTTTATTAATGTTAGTACATATCTTTAACACATAATTAAGAGAAATTAAACTTAATTATATATTTTGAATTTTACATAATAAAAATATATTTAAACTATCAAATAAGAGAAAAGGCAAGTGAAAAAATATAATAAACGAATGACAAGAAATAGTTATCAAATAAGTTTTTGTTTTTGTTCTTTTTTTAAGAAGCAAGAAAAAAAAATATTTATCAAACATATTTATATTTCTAATTCTTCAAAAATAAAAAACAAGAAATAAAAAATAAGAAATAAGAAACAATAAACGTTATCAACTGGACCTTTAGCCTCTCTTTTCCTTATGCAATGACACATAAGTTGGGCCTTAAAATTGTAACCTTTTTAGGTCGACTAGATAAACGAATAAAATAGAATGGTGTCTCTTAAAAAAATGACCAAAATAGTTTTAGTTGGGGAAAATGGCCAAACATCTAAATCTACTCCTTTTTAAAATCTAAGAAAGAACAAATATACCCTTGTTAATCTAATCCCTGCAGTTAAACAAATTTAATAAATTTTTCTTAAAAAATCTAATAATTCTAGCTATCCGGCAAAAAATCTAGTAAATAATTTAAATCTCCCATGATGGACTAATTTAACAAACTAAAAAAATAATGTTTTCGAAAATATATATATATATATATATATATATATATATATATATATGGAAGATTTTGTGTCCATGGCAAGCAATGAAAGTATTTTCTATAGCGAAGAGAAGCAATTTACTTTTAAGTGGAATCCTTAAATTTTCACCCACAAATACCTTCACTTAAAAAAACAGCTAACAACATTTTCACAAGTACATTATACTAAAACCAGCCAATTAACTCTATCAAACTTAACAATATCATATTAAAAAGAACTTAATCTTTGTAAGACAGAGCCACATATATACCTATACAATACCTTGTAACCGCTAAAATAAATCATTGTAAGACTAAATCGTACTTAAAAAAAAAGCTAAAATCATAGACTAAGTCGCAGTGTACCCTTAAACAACTAAAGGGAATATGCAAGGGAAGATTTTGACAGATGCATAGAATTAGGCAACTTACTCACAATGATGTATTTGACGAGCTATAGTTACAACTTGAAATCTTCAAGATATATTTCATCATGATTTTTCCATGGCCCCATCTCCAACTCTATTTAGTTGATATAGAGTTCTCCTTGTAATTGGATTTAACATGGATATTAGAGATGGTGAATCATCTTTTAAGGAATCATTTCCATCCAAAATGTTGTTCGACACACAAATGGCGTCGGGGTTATGGTGAAACTCTAGACGCACAAACGGCGTGGGGGTTATAGGAGAACTTTTCGACGCTGTTTAAAAGTGCATCCTCTCCCGACGGGTTTCTCCCGACCAAACTCCCGACGACCATTTATGCGTCGGGAGAGGCTCTTCCGACGAATTTTTCACACTTTTCTGACGAAATATGATGTCGGGAGAAGTCAGATTTCTTGTAATGAATTGGTTTATAATCCATTTTTTTTTAAGGTAATTAAGATTTAAAAATAATTTTTCAAGAAAAAAAGATAATAGATTTTCTTGAAAAGATAAAGAATTTCAAATCCAGATCTAAAGGATTTGAAATTGAAAATTTGGTACAACATTGAAGAGATGGGGGAATCAACTGAAAGCTTTGTACGTACAACATTGAAGAGATGGATGAATCAATTGAAAGCTTTGTACGTACAATATTGAAGAGGAGAAATACGAGAATTGAATAATATATCAACCATACTTGATGGAAGCATAAGATTGGGACATAATTGGATAACTAATTGGATAGATGGGGCTTAAACATCACGTTTTGGCCATAAATTATAGAATTAAAAAAAGGTCATGTTTTCAATTGGATCATATTTCTATTAGAAAGAAGTAACTCATCTTTTTTTATTCTTCTCCATATAAATATATAATGTTTAATTTCCTTTTCCATATAACTTGTTTTTTCTCAAGCCATTTTAAACTTTGTATTTTTTGGAATGCTCTATTTCATCATATTTTTTTCCAAATGATTTTTCAATTGAAACTTGGTGATAGAAAGGCCATTCCATGGGGAGAAATAACTCATCCTTTTCTATCTCAAAATCAATTAATAACGAGAGGAGTAGTTCATCCATCTTATTAAAAATATAAAGTCTCTTTGACTTTTTAAATATGAGATCGTCACGAATCCAAATAAGAATAGGAGACTTGAATCTCCTGTTAGGTTTGTGGAGCCCAAAATAACACTTCATAATTGAAGTGGGCTCGTGGGTGGCATAGTCACGTTGGATTTAATTGAATTTTTATTTGTGAAAGTTTTGTTTTTGGCCGACAATCTTTTCCAAGGCCTATTTCTTTTAATTAATTAACCACTATAAGCAAGCCTTTTTAAGTGTCTAAATTTTGTTATAATCAATGAAGAAAAGTGGAGCGTGGGATTCACCTATAAAAGAACAAAATTAGAAGGAAATTCAAAAAAGGTAGAACCGTGGCGAGAACCTCTTTTTGCCTCTGAAGAAAAAGAAAGCCTAGAGCTGAAAGTTCATTTTTTCTTCAGCATTTTAGTGTGGCAGTGAATGTATTTTTGAGAGAATTGTGTTTGTTCTTTCTTTTTGGTGAGGATTTCTCTGATTGTTAATTTCGGGATACTAGATTGTGGTATAGAGAATCAAATAGTTTGGATTTGACTATTTGTTTAAGGGTCTTTGTAATCTTTATATAGAGAACCTGTAGTGTAGAAGACTGGACATAATCTCAAATTTAGGGAGAACCAGTATATTTTTCAGTGTCGAGCTCTTTTTTCATTTTCATTATTATTTGTAATTTTATGATTCATAACTTGTTTGGCTCTAACATGTGAAGCTAGAGTTTGAGATATAATTTAGTTTATTTCGTATTTATTTATATCTCATATAAATTTCTGAAGGAAATTAATCTCAAGTGAAGCCAACGACTTGTTTCTTTAACAGTTTTAAAACATAAATGTATACAAATATAAATAGTAGTTACATTTACATACTATGTTGTACTTTTACATTTTCTCAAACAAAAGCTTGTAAAGAAACTTATCTCTGGATAATCTTCAAGAAATAAATATCATCCTTTCCCATGGACGTAGGCCCTGTGTTAGGCTGAATCACATACATGCTTGTGTTCCTCTTCTCTTCTTCTTTTTGCTCATCAAATTGCATGCTTGATTTTCTTCTTTGATCTCTACAAATCACAAAATCAAAATAGTGAAGGCAAGGGTTTCGAGAGATAAATTTCTTTTGATCAGTAAAGAAAATAAAGTATGAATAATTACCATCGAAAAGATTGGGTCGGCTTCAACTCTCCCATTGAATTGAGTTAATGGAATTTCCCACATGTTGCACAGCCAGCTAAGAGGTGTGGCACATTGTGTGCCTTTCATTTCATCTACCAAGTCGAATTGTGCTGGTCTTTCTCCTCCTCGTGGGCCTGAAGTCAAAATTAACCCAACAATCTGATATCAGAGCAAAAGATATTAAAGACTTCAATTCTTGTAGCATCAAGATTACAAGATTCATTCAAGATGGCAGTAGCATGGTACGAAGTAGAGAAATTCGATGGTAAAGGGGACTTCGGCCTCTGAAAGACAAAAATAAAAGCAATTCTCGATAGGCAAAAGGTTCACAAGGCCCTAGTGGATCCATCTACTCTCCCAAATATCATGACAGCTCAAGAAAAAGAGGATTGGGAGAGCTGGCAGACTATAGTACGTTAGTTCTAAACCTTAGTGATAATGTTTAAAGGCAAGTTATTGATCAAGAGACTGCCTATAGGATTTGGACAAAGCTGGAAGACCTATATGCCACTAAGGATCTTCCTAATAAAATGTATTTTAGGGAGAAGTTTTTTACTTTTAAAACGGATTCTTCAAAAACTCTTTCTGATAACCTAGATGAGTTTAAAAAGATTGTTGTTGAATTTAATAACCTAGGGGAGAAAATAGGAGATGAGAACGAAACATATGTTCTTTTTAATTCCCTACCCGAATCCTATAGGGAAATTAAAAATGCCTTAAAGTATGATAGGGATAGCATAACTACTGATGTAATAGTTTCTGCCTTAAGAACTAGGGAACTAGAGTTACAAGTAGTCAAGAATGAACAATCTAATGGAGAAGGATTGTTTGTAAAAGGAAATTTTAAGCAAAATCAAACCAAGGACAAAAAGCAATCTCAAACAGATGAAAACAAACCTAACCATAAAGTCAACGGTAAGTATTGCAAAAAGAGAGGGCATTTAATCAAAGATTGTTTCATACTTAAAAAGAAAAATCAAGAGAAAGAAAAGGAATTAAAAGGTAAGAAAACTGAAGCTTCAGTAGTTGAAAGCTTCTATATCTACTCAGATGTCTTAGCCTCAACCCTTGATAAAATTACTCATGTCAACCCCCTTAGAAAACATGATTGGGTTTTGGACTCCGGATGTACTTACCACATGACATCTATGAGACCTTGGTTTAATTCATATAAAGAAATAGATTGAGAGATGGTTTACATGGGGAACAACTAAGGTTGTAAAATTGAAGGTTTTGGGTCAGTCTCCATGAAACTAAAAGATGGAACTATCAAACTTCTAAGGAATGTGAGACATGTTCCACTTCTGAAAAGAAACTTTATCTACCTTGGTATGCTAGATGTAGTGGGTTGTGAATAAAGGGGCAAAGGTGAAACTCTAGAGGTTCTTAAATCTAAGGTAATCCTTGTTGAGGAAAAGGTAAATGACTTATTTGTAGTTAGAGGTGTAGAAATGATAAAAGGGGCATATGTTGCCACACCTAATGATCTAGCAGAAGCTGATGTATGGCATAAAAGATTGTCTCACATAAGTGCCAAGGGGCAGAAAGCTTTGTCTAAACAGGGAATTCAACCAAAAGGAATCTTAGACAAGCTAACTTTCTGTGAACATTATGTTTTGGGAAAAGCAACTAGACACAACTTCACCAAAGCATACCATTCAAGTAAGTCAATCTTAGACTATATTCACTCAAATCTTTGGGGTCCAACTCAAACTCCCAGCTCAAGTGGTTCAAGATATCTACTTTCCTTTATTGATGACTTCTCAAGAAAAAGCTGGGTTTTCTTTCTTAAATCTAAAGACTAAGTGTTTAACAAATTTAAAGAATGGAAACTCATGATTGAGAAGAAAATCTCTAAGGAAATTAAATATCTAAGAACAGACAACAGGTTAGAATTTTGTAATGAAGAATTTAATAAGTTCTGTAAGGAATCCGGCATAACTAGGGACATGACAGTCAGACATACTTCTCAACAGAATGGGTAGCTGAGAGACTTAATAGAACTATTATGGAAAGGATTAGGTGCTTACTCTCAGATGCTATACTTAGTGAGAAGTATTCGGCTAAAGCTACTAACAATACTGTTTACACCTTAAATAGGTGCCCTCATACATCCCTAAACTTTTTGACCCCTGAAGAAAAATGGTCAAAACATCCTCCTAACTTAAATAACCTAAGAGTTTTTGGATGTGTTAGTTATATACATCAAAATCAGGGGAAGCTAAAGTCTAGGGCATTGAAATGCATGTTTGTTGGGTTTACTGAAGGTGTAAAGAGGTTAAGATGTGGAATCCAGTTGAGAAAAGTTTTATAGTCAGTCGGGATGTTACCTTTAGAGAAAGGGAAATGTTCATACAAAAGAATAAGACTACAATAGAGGTTCCTAAAAGCCCTTCACCTAAGATTGAGGTGGAGGCCCAAAAGGACAAGTCAGTAAACCATAATTCCCCTAATGAATCAGAAGAAGAAGGTGTTATTGAAGATTAACAAGAAGAAACTATTGAAATAAAACCTGATTTGAGTCAGTACTCTCTAGCTAGGGATAGGTAGAGAAGAGTGATTGTTCCACCAGCTAGGTATACATAAACAAACTACATGAACCTAGTTTTAAATGCAATCATAGCACCCTAATGACCAGGAAGCAGCCAATTTGAGGAGGCTGTGAGCTGCCATGAGGCTAGGAATTAGATTGAAGCTATGTGTGAAGAAACGCAATCACTAAGTGTAAATGACACTTGGACTCTAGCACCCCTTCCTAAAGTGTGTAAAGCAATAGCTTCTAAGTGGATCTACAAACTAAAGGAAGGATCCTCCAAGGATGAAAAGCCAAGGTACAAAGCTAGGTTAGTGGCCAAAGGCTTCACTCTTAGGGAAGGCATTGACTACTCTAAAATTTTCTCACCAGTGGTCAAGAAAACATTTATTAGGCTACTTCTATCATTGATTGCTCAGTATAATCTTGAACTAGATCAACTAGATGTTAAAACAGCCTTCTTACATGGTTATTTAGATGAAGTCATCTACATGGTTCAGCCTAAAATTTTTGTTGAAAGGGGTAAAGAGGATCTATATTGTCTCCTAAATAAGTCCATTTACGGTCTTAAGAAGTCTCCTAGATGTTGGTATAGGAGGTTCAATGACTACATTGGAAGTATTGGTTTTCAGAAAAGCTCTTATGACATCTGCACCTATATTAACTCTACCTCTTATAAGAATAAAGTGTATCTTTTCCTTTATATGGATGACATATTGCTAACTGGGACCTTAAAAAAAGATCTAAATCATGTCAAAAATCTCCAAAAGAAAGAAGTTGACATGAAAGATATGGGTCAGTCTAAAAAAATCCTTGGGATTGAAATAGACAGAGACAAAGGTTTCTCTATCCTAAGCATTAGCCAAGAAAACTACTGTGAGAAAGTAATCGGAAGATTTAATTTGTCTAATGCTAAACCAGTGACTATTCCTGTTGCTCAAAACTTTAAGTTGTCCTTAAATAATTCACCTAAAGAAACTGACATAGAACACTTAAAGCAGATACAAATGGTGCCCTATAGTCAAGCTGTACGATGTCTAATGTACCTCATGATCTCTACTAGGCCTGACCTATCCTATTTAGCAAGTCTTGTGAGCAGGTTTATGTCAAACCTAGGGAAAAGGCATCGGGAAGCTACTAAGTGGATTCTTAGGTATCGAATTTGGTCCAAGCATTCTAAACTAATCTATAGAAGTGTTAAACAAAAAAACCTTGAGCTCTATTGATATGTAGACTCTGATTTTACTGGTGATCAAGATAAGAGAAGATCTTTAACAGGGTATCTTTTCTTATATAGCCCAAATTTACTAAGCTGAAAAGCTAACCTACAATTTATAACAGCCCTATCCACTATCGAAGTTGAATACATGGCTCTCTCAGAAGCAATAAAAGAGGCATTGTGGTTAAAGGGCTTTATGGAAGACTTTGGTATCAATCAAACAGTAGTTAAGAACTACAGTGATAACCAAAGTGCAATTCATCTTTCCAAAAACCCACAATATCACTCAAGGAGAAAACATATAGATATTAAATACCATTTGTAAGAGACAGAATTGAAAAAGGGAAAATAGAAGTTTTAAAAGTCCATATCTCAGAAAATGCCACAGACTTGCTTATTAAGCCAGTTCCAAAACTCAAGCTCAACACGTGCCTTGACCTTATCAGCTTTTTTCTACCTAAAAAGGGTAATCAGAGGTCAGATTCGGAAAGGAGAAGATTTACAGAGCTGAGATTAAGGTGGAGATTTGAAGGAAATTAATCTCAAGTGAAGCCAACAGCTAGTTTCTTTAACAGTTTTTATAATAGAAATGTATACAAATATAAATAGTAGTTACATTTACATACATGTTGTACTTTTACATTTTCTCAAAAAAAAAAAGAAGTTGTAAAGAAACTTATCTCTGTATAATCTTCAAAAAATAAACATTATCCCTTCCCGTGGACGTAGGCCTTATGTTAGGCCAAACCACGTACATGCTCGTGTTCCTCTTCCCTTCTTCTTCCTGCTCATCAAATTGCATGCTTGATTTTCTTCTTTGATCTTTGCAAATCACAAAATCGAAATAGTGAAGGCAAAGGTTTAGAGAGAGAAATTTCTTTTGATCAGTAAAGAAAAGAAAGTCTGAAGAACTACCATTGAAAAGATTGGGTCGGCTTCATCTCTCCTACTGAATCGAGTTAGTGGAATTTTCCACGTGTTGCACAACCAACGGAGAGGTGTGGCACATTGCGTGCCTTTCATTTCACCTACCAAGTTGAATTGGGTTGGTCTTTTTCCTCTTTGGGCCTGAAGTCAAAATTAACCCAACAATTTCCAACACTTACCACTTGATGAAAAAAACATTGTTTTTTAGATGGGTCCAACTATCATTATTCCTTGAATTGATATGATTTACTTTAGGAATGAAAGATTTCCATCATGATTCACATCACCTTTTACCAAATGCTTTCTCCTTTCCTAGTCGTTCAATTTCTCCTTTACATGTAAAGAACTAAATGAAGCCCAATAATTGCCTAAATGAACTTTCAACCAGAAGAAACAAAAAGTAATCCTATTTGAGAAATTTCAAGGGCAAGCCTCTAAGATTAAAAAACACACATCTTTTCTTCAAGAAAATTAGGAAACAAAACAAGACCATGATTTTTTTTCTCTATTTTTGGCCATGCACATAAACTTCAGGTCACCGTGAAAGATCTAGAAAGATACCGTTAAACCCATCCATAGACAGTGGACACACCTTCACTATCACGTCAAATGCTTCATCAAGTCTGTCAGAGACAAACCACTCAAAACTGAGCTATGAAAACTTTGTCACCTAGTCTGCACCAGAACCAACTTCATCAAGTGTATCAAAGACAAACCACTCAAATATTGATCTATGAAGGTTTCATCATTATCCATCATGTCCATAGCAGGACCACCCAAAGAAAGGGCTATGGATCATTTAAAGATTTTAATTTTATCCATCAAGTTCGTACTAGGACCACCCAAATAAAGGGCTATAGATCATCAAGTCTATTGCGATAGACCTCCTAAAAGAACTATGGACCATTAAGTCTATCGTAATAGATCACCTAGATAGAGGGCTATGGACCAATATAAAGGTTTAAGTCCCATGTTCACTTAGGATTCTAAAATTATTTTTCTTGTTAGTTCTTTGGTTAGAGGGTTAGCCAGATTCCTCTCAGACCTCACAAATTCTGTGGAAATAACTTTTTCTTTTAAAAATTATTTCATAGCTCCATGTTTAAGATGAATATGCCTTCTTTTGTTATTTTATAAACTATTCATGGCAATTTCTATGGTAACTTATGAATCACAATGTACCGAAACTGGTACTGATGCCCCCCACAATGGCATATCTCCTAGCAATAAATTCAGATTTCATGGTGGATCTGGCTATGCACGTCTACTTTGTAGACTTCCATGACATGATTCATGCGCCAAGTAAGAATACATATCTACTATAATATTGACCTCATCATTATCAGTTACCTAAGTTACATCACAATAACCTTCTAACATAGCACATAATTTATTGAAATGTAAACAATAGTCTATTGTACCCTTAATATATCTCATCAAATGACGAAGAGCACCTCAGTAATTTTTATCAGGAATATATGTATATCTACTCAATCTACTCACGATGCATGCAATTCAAATTGATACACACACTAACTCCTTTATTTTTCTTAAGATTTATACTAGTATCTTAAGGTGTTCTTACAGGAAGATCATCAAAGCAGCCAAATTTCTTTAATAATTTTTAAGATAGTGTGATTGACATAGAGAAAAACCATTTTGCAATGTTCCTTATTTTAATACCAAGAACTACATCAGCTTCCCTAAGTCTTTCATTTCAAAGTGCGATAGGAATAACAACTTCGTATTATTTATTACCTCTACATTTGTTCCAAAGATGAGCATATCATCAACATACAAGCATACAATCACACATTCTACTTCAAACAATTTGGAATAAATACACGTACAAAAAGATCATTTTGATCATCTTTGATGGTCATATGAGGAATTCAAATTGAATCAATTGTTTATTAAAGTATTGTTGAATTTTTCATACAACCGTTGGGAGCTTGCTTAAGACCATAAAGAGAATTTACATACTTTATTTTTTTACTGACAACTGTAAAACCTTAAGAATTTTTTTTTTTTTTTTTAGGGATAACTATACCATATAAATTTCTTTTTCTAAATCACCATTAAGAATACCTTTTTTTTTTTTTTTTTATCCATTTGGTGAGTTATAAGTCAATAGATGGCAACTAGTGCAATCAAGTCTTTAATTGTAGCTATTTTTGTTACAGGGATATACCTGCCAAAGTAGTCAATACTTTGCTTTTGTATATACCCTACTATTACTAACCTAGCCTTTAGAAAGCTCCATTAACTCCCATGGTTTATGGTTAGAGAATCTAGTTCACTCTTAATGGCTTCCTTCCATAAGCTAGAGTCTATAGAACTTAAGGCTTCTTGTTAAGTTTTAGAATCTTCATCTATTAGATACATAGATGAAAACGACCAGCCAATATCACCTGGCCTTTCAATTAAAAAAGTAGTTAACAAATCAGGACCAAAATTTTTCTCAGTTATCTGTCTCTTACTTCTACTAGGTTCAATTTTATGCATTCTATCAAAGGTTCTAGCATATTTAGTTTCAAGCATACTACTAGAAACTTTATTATTTTTCAGTTTCATGCATACTATTATATGAAGAAGGCATAGAAGTAGATATATTCTCATAACTATATGTTCTATCTTATTCAAGTTTTGCCTTTTTCATTGGAAATATATGTTCAAAGAATTTGGCATCCCTATATTCACAAATGGAACTATCGTTCAAGCACATGGATCTATATGTAGCATTATTTTGAGCATAATCAATAAACACACATTCAAAAGTCTTAGATCCTAACATAGATTTCTTGAATGCAGGATATACTACCTTAACCAAATATCCTTACACCCTCAGATAATTGAGATTAGGTGTATAACCTCTTCAAAGTTTGTAAGGTTTTTTATCTAATTTTTTGTGTGGTACCTTGTTAAGAATAAAATGGGCAGAAAGCACAACTTCCACCACATGTTATCAAACACTCTAGAATTTAACAAAATAACATTCATTATTTTCTTAAGAGTTCTATTTTTACATTCTACTATACCATTTTGTTGTGGTGAATAAGGTGTAGTAAATTCATGAATAATGTTATTTGCTTCTAAAAATTATTTAAGAAAATTATCACTGTATTCACCACCTTTATCTGACCTTAACCTTTTAATCTTCTTATCTAATTGATTTTCTACTTCTATTTTATATTTTAAAAACATATTACCAGCTTCATCTTTTGTTTTTAAAAGATAGACTTTAGTATATCTAGAGAAATCATCAACAAAATATATGCACAAATTTTTTCTACCTCTACTTGTAGTGTTTTTTAAATCAACTAAATTAGAATGAATCAATTCAAGCAATTCTATACTTCTATGGGTGATAGGTTTAAACGGTTTCTTGATAAACTTTGCTTTCACACAAATAAAACATTTACTAATTTCACGTGTTTCAGATGTATTGATAAGTTTTAATTCTTTAATTTTCTTAATCGATGCAATATTCACATGACCCAATCTAACATGCTACATAACAAGAGACTCAACTATGTAAGCAAAATTAGAAGCACTTGCATTCATCATGTTCGTAGCAAGAATATTGTTCAAGACAAAAAGACCATCAACTAGATACCTTTTACCAACAAAGTCTCCATTCTTGGTGAGGATAACCTTGTCAACTTCTAGTACAATTTTAAGCCCAACCCAGTTTAATAGACTTACTAGGCACCAGATTCATATGTAAGGAAGATACATACAACACATTACTTAAGAATAAAGTTTTTCCAGAGGTTAGATTTAAAAGAATCTTCCCTTTTCCAAGAACTTTTGTCGTCAAAGAGTTACCCATGGATACACACTCTCCAGCAGTAAAGTCCTGGTAGTCTTTGAAAAGCTCTCGGTTTGAGTAAAAGTGCCTTCAACCTCCGGTATCAAGAATCCAATCTAATTTTTTTTCTATTAGATTGGCTTCCACAACACCAACTATTGTGTCATCTTGTTCAGCAAGATTGGCTTGTGGGGTGGATAGTTGATCTGACCTTCTTTTTCTTTGATTGCATTGGTAGAATTTGTGATGTCCTTTCCTCTGAGATGAATTATTCTTGCCAGGTTGCTTGTGATTTTGAAATTTTCATTGTTAACTACAGAAGATTCAACCAAGTTAACACCAAGTGAATTCAAATTTTAAAAAATTAACATATCTTTTAGCATGTTGGCTTCTTCCGTGCGTATGTAATGAATTAACTATTGAGGTGTCAGGACCTTCTTTTTGCTTTTTAGATGGTTTCGATATTCACTCCACGATGGGAAAATTTCTCAAGCAACACATTTTCTTGGAGAATTTTGCACATCTTCATGTCTTTAGATAGAACTTTTGCTACCAAGTTTTCATGCACACTGATTTGATTAACAATAAGTTTCTTGTCGGTGAACTGGAATTATAGCCACTTTTTGACATATTTTTTTGTCCAACGTCATCTCCTCTGTACCAAGACTCCAGTATGTTCTAGATTTCCTTAGCTAATTTTTGGACCACAAACTGATTGAACATAGGGTCTGTCATATGGTTGAGCAGATGGGCACAAGCTATTTGTTGTCTTGCTCGTATTTTGCAAGATCAATCTCGGTGGGTTGCCTCGGTTAGTTAGAAATAGTGATGGGTTCTCTGGAAGATTCTAGATCAGTTGCAGTCGGTACCTTCTTGGTAACAACAGGTGCTTCTATGGTGAGAATATAATCAACCTTCAGCTACTCGAAGAAGGTCAGCAATTTTTGGGACTAGCCACAGTAATTCGCTTTTCGAGTAGTTCGAGTTTGGACAGATCGAAGAGGACTCCATTGTTCTTGATCAACATATGGAGAAAATAATTGCTTTCAGAATGTAAAAACAGACGTCGAAGAATTGTTGCGTCGTAGACGAACCACTATCATGAAAGCAATTAAAGCTCGACCTTGGTGTCAATCGCGGTGTTGGCTGCTCTCCAAGGTTAACACAGTATTCAAATTCAGGCGTACACTCGCCAGAAGATGGATTGGAACCAAGGAAAAATATTACTTGGTTTGAGAAGAAGAAGCTTATGAAAATGGGTAGGGTTGAAGAAGCAACGGGAAAAAAAAAAGTCACCAATAATAAATCATAACGGAAAAAAAAACAGTACCATAATTATAAAACAACTTATTTAAAATGTTTAATTTTTAGGTTTAAATTAAAAGAATAAGTAATAAAAGTCATTTCTTTTTTGCAGAATTGGGGTTACCCGAATCCGTCCATCTGATCGGATGGACAACAATTGTAGCACATGCATGTGGTGAAAAGGTTATACTTCCATCACCACCACAGTTTGGAGTTACCTCTAGAATTTCTTGGTATTTATACCTTTAAAGCATTGCTTAATCCTCTAATGTGGGATTCTTTTAACTCTTTCTATGACTCTATGCCCAAGAGTCATTTCCAACACTAAGTAGATCGATGATCGAATGAATGAATGGAATGAAGGTCTGGAAATGAATGATAAATAATTACTGAGAAATAAAAGGGATAAATGAGTATTGAAGGTATGAAAAGCATAATGCTTTTTTTTTACTCTCGTGATTTGATACGGTGCGACCTAATAATTCATATTCTTGTTTCCTTCCCCCTTCCCCTCTTTAATAGCTTTTGGTATGATAAGCTACAATAAAATACTACTAAATGTATTATTTGTTGTAGTGTGTGAATGATATGTTTCTAAGATTTTGAGTGGAAAAATTTATAAATAATAAAGAAAAGGTGTTGGAAAAATTAACAATAAACTAGTAGTGGACAATTTGTAGTTCACAATGTTTTTCATTTTTCTATATTTATAAAGTTTATGGCAGATTTGTCTCATATGGTGGAATTTCGAGCCATTGCATTTCAATGGATAACTTAAGTCATGGGGAGAAGATATCGTTTTGTTCTCTATATTTTTTTGACTTGTTCAATTTTCGTCCATGAACTTTCGAATATCCATTTTTGTTGACACTTTTCAAACATTAACATAAGGTAATATTGATATTTTTTGTCATTAAAATTTCTCCAAAACCGTCAATTTTATCCCTTTTGTTGACACTTTTAAAGTCAATGAAGGATAATATTTCCGTACAGCCTAAACTATATCTAGAAATCGTTCACAATACGATTTTTGTTGACATTTTTTGAGTGTCAGTCAAACTATATTTTGTTAACATGCTTTTCCAGTTATATGTTTTATTGACGATTTTTTAACGTCAACTATAACAATATTATTGACGTCTTTTAGCCGTCAACTATATTGATAACAAGAATGAGGAGACAATTAGTATTTTTAATTAATATTTTGTTTAGTAGTTAATTTAGATTGATTAGTGTTCCATGAGAATTATTTAGTTACTTGTCTTATTTTCTTGTAACGCCATAAATACTCAATTTAGAGTTGTATTAGAAAGCTTTTGATTACTCATTTGAATATAAAACTTTAGCTCTTTGGAGAGTATTCTCTCAACATTAATAGATGGACTTCCCTTGCTTGGTCATGGATTTGGTCTAATACTTTTTTCTACTGCATCATATACATATTGAAAAAAATAAAATTGAGTGTGTATGAAGAGATAAAACCCTTTTTGACTGGAGCATGAGGGCATACATGTGAAATTCCTTAAAACATTTTCTTAATTGATTTTTAAATTAAGAAAACAAATAACTCAATTGGTCAAATTTACTAAGAAACTAAAAATAAAAAACCAAATAATTATCAATCGACCCCTAAGCCATTTGGTAACCATTTGGATTATTATTTTTTGGTGTTCAAAAAATCTGATGACCCGAAAACCAGATCAACCCAAACCGATTTGGGTTGGGTTGGGTTCAAATAAATGAAAATTTTAAGGGATGAGTTGTTTCATGGGTTGACCTAAAATAATCCGAAATTGTTGGAAATAACTTCAGGCTTAGGCCAATAGGAAAAGTAAAGGAGAGTGAGAAGTTTTATCCCACATGGATAGTTTTTGAATTTCTTAGAGGGTATAAATACCAAAGCATTCTACATATGAACCCAAAGTGAGTTGATGGTTGAAGTATAACCTTTTTACCACATACGCGCATTGCTGCCGCTGTCCGTCTGATCGGACGGGTTCAGGTAACCGCGCTTACGCCAAAAAGAATTAAACTTTTATTACTTATCCTTTTATTTTTGTTTAATATTTTTGACTTCTGACCGTTGCAATTACGTTCTAATCGTTGGTTTTCGTCTGTTAATGGACCATTCCATTCCCACTCGTTCCATTATATCCGTTGGTGTCCTCCTCTATATAAACACATTCGAATTTGTGAATAGGACACACAAAAGTTTATTCATCCTTCTCTATTTCATTTTTGTTGTTCTGAGCAACATTCCCTTCAATTTTAGTCCTTTTTCCAACGAGTGCACGCCTAAATTTAGAGGCTACATTAACCTTGGGGAGCAACCAACTTAAATGATTAGCACTGAGGTCGTGCCGTATTTGCTTTCAGGACAGTGGTTCTTCCACAGTGCAACAATATTCGTGACATCTGATTCAACAATTTGAAAGCAAATAACACAAATGTCGATAAAGAATGTTAAGGTTCTCCCTGATCTATCCAAGCTCGAACCACTGGATGGAGAAAATTATTCTCGTTGGTCTCAGAAATTATTGATCTTCTTCGAGCCGCTGGAGATTGATTGCATACCACAAAAGTGCCTACTGAAAAGGTGAGCACTGTTTCTGACCCAGAATCCTCCGTTCAACCCATTGATGTTTCTGATCAATCAAAGCAGTCTGCAATTGACCTGATAAGTATGGGAAAGACAACAAAACAATCTGCGACCATCTGTTGAGTCATATGACAGATTCAATGTTCGATTTGTTCGTGGTCTAAAAATCAACAAAGGTAATTTGGAGTATATTGGAGTCCTGATATGAAGGAGATGATGCTGATCATAAAAAGCATGTTGTTGGTAAATGCTTCAATTCCAAATAATGGAGCAGATACATGAGTATGAAAATTTAGTGGCAAGCGTTCTAGCCAAGGGCATGAAAATGTGTGAGACTCGACAAGCTAATGTGGTGCTTGAGAAATTTCCTCCATCCTGAAGCGACTACGGTATTCATCTAAAACGCGAAAAGAAGGATCTGATACTCTAGGAGTTGATCAGTCATATGCGCACGGAAGAAGCCAACAAGCTAAAAGATAAGCTAATTTCTGATAATCTAAATTGAGTTAATGCTAACTTGGTTGAATCTTTTATTGTTACCAAAGACAAATCCAAAAATCATAAGAAGCAATCTGGAAACATTAATTCTTTCCAGAAGAATGAACATCGCAAAACTGCTGGTGGGAAGATTGAAAAGAAAAAAACTGATCTGTTATATCTGCAAGAAACCTAGGCACAAATCCTACCAATACAGTCAAAGGAAAGGAAGACCAAATCAACAACCCACATCATAAGCTAATCTTGCTAAACAAGGTGACGTAATTGCTGCTGTTGTGGAAGCAAACTTGGTGGAAAACAAAATTGACTGGGTACTTGACACCGAAGCTTCAAGACATTTCTGTTCAAACCGAGAGCTCTTCCATGACTACGAGGACAATACTGATGGAGAATGTGTGTTCATGGGTAACTCGACCACAACAAAAGTGCTTGGAAAAAGGAAGGTTCTTTTAAAATTAACCTCTGGAAAAACTTTATCCTTAAGAAATGTATTGTATGTACCTTCCTTACGTAGGAACTTGGTATCTGGGAGTTTGTTTAATCGGGTTGGGCTTAAGATTGTCCTAAAGCTGACCAGGTTGTCCTCACAAAAATGGAGACTTTGTTGGTAAAGGATATCTTGCTGATGATCGTTTTGTACTAAATATTATCTATACATTTTTTTTGTTGATGACTTTTCTAGATATACTTGAAATTATCTTTTAAAGACAAAAGATGAAGCTGATAGTATGTTTCTGAAATATAAAGCAGAAGTAGAGAATCAATTAGATAAAAGGATTAAGAGGTTAAGATCAGATAGAGGTGGTGAATATAGTGATAATATACTAAAAAAAATTTGTGAATCAAATGGTATTATTCATGAATTGATTGCTCCTTATTCACCACAACAAAATGGTATAGCAGAACGTAAAAACAAAACTATTAAGGAAATGATGAATACTATGTTGTTAAGTTCTGGATTGTTTGATAACATATGGAGGGAAGTTGTGCTTTCTGCCTGTTTTATTCTTAGCAGGTTACCTCACAAAAAACTGGCTAAGACTAGAGATGTCCACGAGGTGGGGCGTGGTCGGGGATGTCATTCCCCATCCTCGTCCCTGTTTCCCATTTCATTCCCAATCCCTGTGAAATCCCTCACAGGGATCGGGATGGGGATTTCCTGTGGGGCATTCACGGGGATCAGGTTCCCCATGGAGAATTTTTCCCTGTTACCTTATTTTTTTTTTCTTTTTTCTTTTTCTTTTTCTTTTCTTTTTTTTTTTTTTTTGTAAAAAGCCAATTAATTTAAATTACTAATATTAGCAAATTTTAATTAAATAATTAATTCTATCACTAAATTGTTTATTATGGTTAGTTTTACATGAAAATTTAAATTTAAAGATAAACTACTCAAATTTTGACCTAAAAAAGCTAATTAATTTTTTTTTTAGTAAAAAGAAATAAATATAAATAAAATTATTCACATACATAATCTAAATTAAAATATTCAATTTAAATATATTCATTATATTTCCCAATAAATAATCAAATTAGAAATTCAAATGTAATATTTATATAATAATAATAATAACATAATATTAGATAACTATACTAAATAAATATGTAGAAGCTAATTGAGGCGGGGATGAGGAATGGGGCGAAGGGAGGGGCGGGGGCGGGGGTGGGGGGTAGAGGCGGAGGCGTGGATGAGGAATGCATTCCCCGTCCCTGTCCCCATTTAGCTCAGTTTTCCCCCACTCCCTCCCCCATTCCCCACCTAATCGGGGAATCCTCGACTCGTTCGGAGTGGAGCCCTATGGAAAAATTGGACATCTCTAGATAAGACGCCTTACGAACTCTGAAAGGGATATGCACCTAATCTCTTATATCTGAGGGTATGGGGATGACTGGCTAAGGTTCCATATCGTCCATTCAAGATACCTACGATAGGATCTAAAACTTTTGATTGTGTGTTTATTGGTTATGCACAAAATAGCACTGCATACAAATTTATGTGCTTGAATGATAGATCTGTGTGCGAATATAGGGATGCGGAATTTTTTTAGCATGTTTTTCCTTTGAAAAAGGGAAATGTTGAATTTGTTAGAACAGTTAATTGTGAGAATGATTCTATTTTTACGTCTTCTTTGTCTAATAGTATGCATGATATAGATTCTAGTAGTATGTATGACATTGTAGATTTTAGCAACACAGATAGAATGCCTGTTATAAAACCAAGAAGAAGAGACAGAGAACTGAGAAAAATTTTTGTCCTGATTTTTTAACTATTTTTTTTAGTTGAGAGGCCAAATAATATTGACTAATAGTTTGAATGTATGTATCTTATAGTTGAGGATCCTAAATTCTACCAAGAAGCCTTAAGTTCTGTAGACTCTAGCTTACGGAAGGAAGCTATTAAGAGGGAATTAGATTCTCTAATCATGAACCAAACTTGGAACTTAGTAGATCTTCCGAAAGAAAGTAAACCTATTAAGTGCAAATGGATTTTCAAAAGGAAAATGAGGTCAAATGGTTCAATTGAAAGATACAAGGCTAGATTGGTAGTAGTAGGATATACACAAAAACAAGGTGTTGATTACTTTAACACGTATTCCCCTGTAACAAAAATAGCTACTATTAGGGCCTTGATTGCGTTGGCTGCTATCCATGGACTTCTAATTCACCAAATGGATGTAAAAACTGCATTTCTCAATGGTGATCTAGAAGAAGAAATCTCTATGGTACAACTTGAAGGCTTTACAGTTATCGGTCAGGAAAACAAAGTATGTAAACTAAACAAATCTCTTTATGGTCTTAAAAAATCTCCTAAACAATTGTATGAAAAATTCAATGATACTTTGATAAACAATGGATTTATTGTAAACTCTTCAGATATGTGTGTTTATTCAAAGTTTTTTGGAGCAGAATGTGTGATTATATGTTTGTATGTTGATGATATGCTCATTTTTGGAACAAACATAGAGGTGATATGTAATACCAAATTGTCATTATCTTTCCATTTCGAAATGAAAGATTTAGGGAAAGCTGACGTAATATTTGGTGTTAAGATAAGGAAAACTGCAAATGGTTTTTTTTTTTTTTTTTTTTTTTTTATGCCAATCACACTACGTTGGAAAATTACTAAAGAAGTTTGATTGTTTTTATGATCCTCCTACAAGAACACCTTATGATGCTAATATATTTCTTAAGAAAAATAAAGGTGATAGTATATTTTAGTCTGAATATGCAAAGATTATAGGTAGCGTTATTTTTTATGAACTATAGTAGACCTGATATTGCATATGTTATTAGTAGATTGAGTAGATATACACATAATCTTGATAAAGATCATTGGAGTGCTCTTTTTCATCTATTAAGATATCTTAAGGGAACCGTGAACTATTGTTTACATTTTAGCAAATTCCCTGCTGTTTTAGAAGGTTATTATGATGCTAACTGGGTATCTGATAATGACAAAGGCAGTTCTACAAGTGGTTATGTATTTTTACTCCAAGGAGGAGCAATATCATGGAAGTCTGCTAAACAGACTTGCATAGCTAGATCCACTATGGAATCAGAATTTATTGCTCTATAATTAGCAGGACAGGAGGTTAAATGGCTTAGAAGCCTGCTAGTGATGTACCATTATGGGGGGCATTAGTACCAGTATCTGTCCACTTTGATTCACAGGTTGACATAGGTATTGCCAAGAACAGTATGTATAATGAAAAAAGGAGACACATGCGTCTTAGACGTGGAGCTGTGAAACAATTGTTAAAGGGAGGAATTATTTCCTTGGATTTTGTGAGGTTTGAGCAAAATTTGGCTAACCCTTTAATCAAAGGTTTAACAAAGAAAATAATTTTACAATCATCAGTAAACATGGGACTTAAACCCTTATAGGATTCCATAGCCATTCATCTAGGTAGTTTATTGCCATAGACTTCATGGTCCATAGCCCTTCTTTTGAGTGGTCCTAGTATGGACTTGATGGATAAGTGTAAAATCTTCATAGTTCAGTTTTGAGTGGTTTTTCTTTGACATACTTGATGAAGAAGGTCCTAGTATGGACTAGACAAAAAGTCTTCAAAGCTCAGTTTGAGTGGTCTATTGTGTTCGACTTTTGTGTATGGCCATAATAAGCACACTTTATATCGCAGAATCGAAAGAAGGAATAGGAGTAAGGCGTGTTGTAGGGGTCTCAACCAGTGTTATTGAAAGTTCAAGAGGTAACTCACTCTCTCTAATAAGGTTGTTGCCCTACTTCACTACGCATCAATTCAAATCGTTAAATATTAATGTTTAAGTCTGATCTCCTTTATTTGCTCAGAATGCCTTTATTATTATTATTTTTCATTTAAACATTTTTGCTTGTTAACTTTTCTGTGAAAATCATTTGTGGGGGATTGTTAAAAATGACTTTTGAGCTTAGGCCCATAGGAAAAGTAAAAAGAGAGTGGGAAGTTGTCCCACATGGATAGTTTTTGAATTTCCTAGAGGGTATAAATACCAAGACATTCTAGATGAGAATCCAAAGTGAGTTCATGGTGGAAGTATAACCCTTTCACCACATGCGTGCGTGCCGCCGTCCGTTCGGGTGAGTTTGGGTTACCATGGTTGCATGAAAAAGAATTAAATTTTTATTACTTATCCTTTTATTTTTGTTTAATATTGCTAACTTCTGACCGTTGAAATTCTATCAGTTGGAGTTTTTATCCTTCATTGGTCCGTTGAAATTCTGACCGTTGATTTATGTCCATTAACTGACCATTGAGGTTCTGACCATTGGTTTCCGTCCATTAATGGACCGTTCCATTTCCACCCGTTCCGTTCTGTCTGTTGGTGTCCTTTTCTCCTCCTCTATATAAACACATTCATATTTGTGAATAGGACACAAAAATTTATTCTTCCTACTCCATTTCATTTCTATTGTTCTGAGCAATCTTCTCTTCAATTGTAGTCCTTTTTCCGGTGAGTGCATGCCTAAATTTGGAAGTTGTGTTAACCTTTGGGAGCAACCGGCTTAAGCGTTTAGCACGAAGGTTGCATCGTATTTGCTTTCAGGGCAATCCTTTGATTTGTATGGGTGAAAGTGGCCTTATTAGCTGACTCAAAGTCTACCATATTGCAGACTTGTCCGCGTAGAAAGCTGGGAGCACAACTACACAAAATGAAATTCACTCCTTTCCCGACCTTAGGGATAGTAGATAAATTACTTCCTTAATAGCTAATTCCGAGTTTTGAACATTGAGGCCTCAACCTCTCACTGGCCCAAGAGGTGTTGGTTTATAGTTGGACTATAAAATATTTGTTTATTGAAGGTATCAATGATATTTAAGGAGTTAGATGTAACTATAGAGGGTAAAACTATATTATGACCTAGCTATAGTTATGAGCAATTTGTGAAGGGTCGACTTGCTGATGATTGGTTATATCCGTGGACACATAAATAAATCTACAGTACAAAGAGTGTAGCTATTGATTTTTAGTAGAGTGACCGCTAGTTAATGAAATTTGATTAATTTAATTAAAAAGTTTAATTAATTAATCTTATATTATTGAAGTTTCCAATCTGTGGGTCCATAAAGTTCCATTGTTAGCTCACTAAAGAATATATAAGATGAATGGTTTGAATTGTTCAAATCAATTGCATATTAAGGAGATTAATATAATATGGTTAATTATAGATGTGAGAGAAAATATTTGAATAATATTCAAATATAAAGAGATGTATACATATAAATATGTGATAATTATATGTTGATTAATTCTATATTAAATATGATTTAATACAGTCGTTTAATTGATTAATTAATGGTTAATTAATTTTTTAGGAGTAGAGATAAATAAACATGTGAAATTTATTTATTTATTAATTATATTAAATTGGATTTAATATATATGGTTATTTAATTATTTGACTAATTAATTAAATAAAAGTTATTTAATTAAATTAGAACTAGAGTAAGAATAGGAAAGACTAGGAGAAGGGGGTCACCCCTCTTCTCTATAATAGGTCTTCATGGCCCATGTTTGTGACACAATTGCATTGGGAATTCTGAATCCTAGTCTCCTACTATTTTTGTCAAAATCTCTCTTCTTTACTCTATTACTTCTTCTTCCTCTTCTAAGTCTTGGAGCCCACACATCCAATTCTTGGGATCTTAGAGAATAACAAGGTTTCACTTACAATGGTGTCCCTTGATCATTGAAGAGACGTTTCGAAGGAGAGGCGGTGGGAAATGTGAGGGTTTTGGGAATATACAAATGTAAAGTTTAGCTCTTCCCTCTTTTCTTCTCTTAAATGCATGCTAATCTTGATTGTTTATCCATTATGTTATTATTTTTATTCCGTATTTTGTTTATGTAAAATTGAAAATAAAATTGCAAGGCGATCACAAACTCCCGCTTGGTATTCGATCCTTTTAGAAAGTTAGGTTGAAGATTTGTATGTTGTAAGTATTTCGGAGTATATGTTTTGTCGACATTATGTAACGTTATTTCAATGTTTATGTTTCGTGGATATAATGTAATGTTTAAGATGATCTTGCTTTTAGTTGTTTTGTGGATATTATGTAATATTTAACCATATTAATTAAATGTACTAGCGTTGTTTGATTTTAGTTTACATGACTAAATTTGTAAGATTTAAATAGGTTTGATATTATAGTAGATAAGAATTTTTTTTTTAAAAAAAGATAATTTTCGACACTAACTTTAAAGCCGTCGGGAAAAATAAACATTATTTTGATTTTTTATTTTTTTTACCTTTTCCCAATGCTATTCCAATGTGTCGTCAGGAAAAGTAGTCTTTCCCGATGCTAAAATAGGTTGACGTCGGGAAAAGCAACTTTCCTCGACACTAAAATCGCGAATTTAGCATTAGGGGAAGTTATTTCTCACACAAATCTGGACTTTTCCTAATGCTTAGAGAGTGTCGTCAATAGAAGGCACTTCTCCCAATGCCAAAAACCCAATTTCTAGCATCGGGAGAAGTGTCTTTTGCGACAACACTTTCTAAGCGTCAGGAGAAATTCACCCAACTTCTCCCATCAAGAGATCTAATATTCCTGATGACAAAACTTTTTTGCATCGGAAGAAAGTTTTCCCGACGACCATGCCGGCAGTAAAATTGGCATCGAAAAAGCCTTTTTATACAATTTTTTTTACTTTTCCTGACGTTTTTTGCTGTCGGAAAAAGCTAAATTTCTTGTAGTATGGAGAGATAATATAAAAGAAAAACAACAATAGAGACAGTAGAGTCATCATCTTGAAAGAAGAAAAATGTTTTGGATTCCGATCGATCTTATCAGAAATGAATCTAGAAGAACTACCACAAATCTTAGTATAAGAATCAAATTTTCAATTATGATTATAATATTCGAGATCAAGTTCATAGAGTATGTACTAAAAGGTCCTTGTTAGCCTCAAAATCATTTTTTTTTCCACTTAAGAAATTTGGTACAAAATCACGATTTAATCCAACTTTTAGTGAATATTCTAATTGGTTATAGCATTTCAAATGATGCTGCATTTTGTTTATGTTGTTATCTATTCAAACCATAAAGTAAGTGAAAAGTTAGAAAGTGACTATTTTGTTAGTGAAGGATTTTCTAATTGAAAGGAAAAAAAAAAAGAAATTACATACTCATGTTGGTGGTCCTAATAGTGCACACAATAAATAAGGCTTTAGGTAAATAGGATGTCTGACCACCAAAAACAACATATTGAGACTTTTTTTTTTAAGTAGGATGTCTGACAAAGCATGAGTTAAGTACCGAACTTGATTAGGTGCATCGATTGATTGTATTCAATTTATATTACGATAAGGACTTGCATTCCATGGACATGATGAGACAGGTGATTAGAAGAATCAAGATAATTTTCTTGAACTTTTACGATAGTTATGCAACCATAATAAGGATATTGAAACATATATAGTGCATTTCATTATAGAGAAGTTGTTAGTATGATTATAAAAGATAGGAGTGATAAACAATTTTTGAATGACTATACATATGTATATCTATAGTAATAAAACAGTAATTTAATGGTGTATATTAAATGACCTGATTGAAAATTTTGAAATAATTGAGAATTTAAAATAATACTTTTTCTTTTTATGTTTTGTCTTTTCCTTATAAAAAATTTAAAACTTTTATTGGGATGCCAAACAACCAACCAATCCACTCTATTTTTTTTATTCTCCATTACCTATTTTCTCCAACTCCATCCACCAAATAAATTGCCTCAGCCTCAACTTCCCTCTTCATCACACAACTCCGGCTAGAAATGGCTTCAACGGCAGAGGGTACAACCATCACTTCCTCCGATGATGCCGCCTCCCAAGAACAACACTATGCTTATGCGATGGAACTGGCTACCTTATCGGTGGTGCCGATGACACTCCAAGCAGCTTTCGAGCTCGGCGTGTTTGAGATCTTGGCCAAGGCTGGGAATGGGGCCGAGCTCTCTCCAGCAGAGATAGCGGCTGAGATAACCACGACAAATCCCGAAGCGGTAACTATGATCGATAGGATGTTGAGGCTTCTAGCGAGCCACTCGGTGGTGGGATGCTCTTTGGCATTTGATGAAGATGGGAATGTGCAGAGACTTTATAGCCTTACGCCGGTTTCTAAGTATTATGTTCGCAATGAAGATGGTGTCTCGTTGGGTCCATTTTTATCATTGCTTCAAGATAAAGTCCTTCTCCATAGCTGGTTTGCTTGCTTTCGCTTTCATTTTCAATATTATTTCCCCCCCCCTTTTCTATGTCTATTTTTATAGAGTATCTAAGTTTTTTATTTTTATTTTTCTTTATTTTGTTAAAACGTTATTTTAAAATGGGAAAAAGTTTAATTAATTTGGCGTTTGGTAATCAATCATTGGTAATTTATTTTTTGTTTTTTTTTTAAATTAAGCTCGCAAAATTACTTTGCCTACAAGTTTCTATGTTTTATTATATTTACCTTTTACATTTTCAGAAATTAAGCTAAACTTTGAAAGGGAGATTTTCAAAAATAGAAAAATAAAGAAAATTATTTACACAAAATAAAAAAAAAATTTAATATTCTTTGACAGAGAAACTGATAGAAGTTTATCACTGGTAGACGTTAATAGAAGTCTATCAATGTCTATCAGTGTATATCAATGTTTTTTTTTGCTACTTCTATAAATAGTTTGAAATTTTTTCTATCCATGAAAATTTTCCACTTTGCTAGCTAAAAAAAGTAGATTTCAATTTTTTAGTGTAGATTTTGACTAGGAATTCAAGTGTTTCTAAAATCTTATTGAAAAACTAGGATGAAACCGACATAAATTAAAAAAAAATAAAAATGAAGCCGTTAGATAATGATTTCAATTATTAGATTTTGGTTCTTTAAAGCTCGTTTAATAACGTTCCTGTTTCCCGTTTCCCATTTCATGTTTTTAGTTTTTTGTTTCCCGTTTCCTACTTTTTAAGAACTAGAATCAATATGTTAGTTAACTATTCTTGTTTATTGTTTCTTGAACAAAAGAAACGAAAACAGAAACTTGTTTCATAAGTATTTCTTGTTTCTTGTTTCTCATTTCTCATTTTATTATTTTTTTTAATAATATAATATAAAAAAGAAGACATGTTATATATTAAACATTGAAAAAGAAATTATCAGAAGTTTATATTATCTAATACAAATAAGTCTCGATGCAAAACTAAATACAATAACAAAGTTGTATCTATCATTCACATGTTTTTAAATTTGATCCGCAATGTTATTTCTCACTCGAGCATTGTCTTAAATGATTTTGACTCACATTTAACTCGTCTATACAACTCGACAAAATTTAAAATTCAAGAAATAAAAAATATATTTAAATTTACATATTAAAATTTGAAATTTGAAAATCTAAATAATATATAAATCTAAATATTCTAACATTTATAATTCAAAATTAAATCAAATATAAATATAGAAGAGTTAAGAAATATTATAAATAACATCAAAAGCAAATTGTGATTTGAACCCTAGACTATGATTAGATGGACGAAAAACATACGAAATACTTTGTTACCATTTGGGCAAATGTATCGTTGTTAAAAATTGGAACGAAAAAGTATAAATAAAAATGACAACAACACAAACTACTCTTTATAGTTCCTTGAATTTGGTCTCATTTTCTAGAAATGTTTCTTATAATTTAGAAACAAGAAACAGGAACAGTTACCAAACAAGTCCGTTTCTTGAAAAATGAGAAAGAAAAATAGAAACAAAAAACGAGAATATTATAAAATGGGTCATTAATTGTTTCTATTTACTTTTAAACGACAAAAAACACAAACACATATATGTTTGATAATTATTTTTATTTTATTTGATAGGATCATTTTTAAATATAGAAAAATGAACCAAAATATTTACAAAATATAGCAAAATTTTAGAGTTATCAATGATAGGTGTTGCTAGACACTGATAGAAAGTGACATTTAGAGGCCATTTGGATTGAGGTTTTCTTAATCCCCAATAATTAAGGATGCCTGAAAATTATATGTCTGGAAATAAAATTACTGAGAATCAAGGATGACTATGTAGTTGTGCATAAGAAAACAATGCCTGTGAATAGTATGTGTGGGAATTAAAGATAACTAAGTTGTTGGAAGGAAGGAAAATTATGGTAGGAAGGGGAAGAAGTGAAAACTCACACTTCTCAATAGGTATGTAATTCCTTCACTTGTGTGGCAAAAAGATGCCTAGGAAATGCTTTTTCCAAGATAAATAAACAAAGTTCACCAACCAAACATGGGCTTTGAAGCCCATTCCCATTCCCACACTCTTTTTCCTCCATCCAAACGGCCCCTTATAGACATTGATAGAAGTCTATTAGTGTCTATCACCATCTATCATTGATAGTTCTAAAATTTTGCTATATCTTGTAAATATTTTCAACAGTTTTACCAATTAAAATAATTTCCCTATTTGATAACTATCTTAAGGTTGGTAGAGAGACTTTTTTGTGAAAGCAAAATATGCATGTGAAGCTAAAGAAATATAAGTTTATGGAGAGTTAATTTCTTCTATAGAAAAGTTAAGAGAAACTTTAGAGAGACAAATCATTTCGAGAGGGGAAAAAATTATGGAATAGAAATATGTATTAGAGATAAAAATGTTAAATGGAGAGAGTAATATTAGACCGAAAACATTATTTAGAGAAAGATAAAATAATAAATATTAGGAAGAGAAGAAAAAGTTAAAAGATTGAAAAGTATGTTATTTTAGGAAAATTATTTCAAATGATAAAACTGTTCAAAATATTTACAACATATAGCTAAAATTTAGAACTATCAATGATAGATGTTGATAGACATTGATAGACTTTTATTAATGTCTATTAATGTCACAGATAGACACTGATAGAAGTTTATCAGTGTTAGCATCTAGCATTGATAGTTCTAAAATTTTATTATATTTTATAAATATTTTGGTTTTTTTTCTATATTTAAAAAAGAAACCAAGAACAAGACGTACTAAAGAAATACATCAATAGAAACAAGAGACTCAAATCACACGTATGATAAGAAGAATAGAGTAGAGATGAAACTTTCTCTTCTAGTGCCTTGGAAGTCAAAGATTCGACCAGGACATTATTAATAAGAAAAAAGAAAAGAAAAAAATTGATAGAGAGAGAAAAGAATCCGTGAGAAAACAAGTTAAAAGGACGAGGAATAATATTAGATAGGAAATATTAGTTAAATAAATAAATGGAAAAACTATAGAGAGAAATAGTAGGACAAGTAAACCTAAAGAGCGAGAGATGTGGTACAATAAGAAGAAAAATTATAAATACAGTCATTTTAATTGAAATGAAGAAGGAGATATCTACTGCATGTTAAATGTTATTACGAATAATGTTATTACATTCCACAGAACATTTAAACAAAGATAAACAACTAGTAAATAGAATACAAAATATTGGTAACCCAGTTCAGTGAACATCACTTATGTATGGGGACAATGTACAAATGAAAGATAACTTCACTAATATAAATGGTAAACAATTACAACGTAGTACTTATCAGTAACTATAACATGATTATAGTGACCCTTGTAGAGCTTAATCACTCAACCATTCACCTAGTCTCTCCCTAGATGTGGGATTCCTTCTCTTGATGACTTAGGCCTCCAAGTAGTAAAGAACTTCTTAGGCTTCCCTTAAAATCGAGACTCACTCTCAACAAGACTTAAGCTCCATTTAAGTCATGAGAACTCCATCTCACTTGAACTTAATTTTCCCCCCTCAAATGAATACCACTCCACTTGAAAAGTTTAGGCTTCCCCTAAGCTTGAGAATCCCTTCTTCATAAATCTACTGATGAAAAGTAATACAGCTTAAAACTTGTAGCAACAAGATTTTTTTATCTCTTCAAAGATCACACAACACTTGTGACAAAATACCTCACAAGACAATAGCACGCAATATTCTTTATAAAAATGGCAAGCCCAAAACAACTGACAAAGATCCTTTGAAATATGCATAGCGAACATGCAGAGGAAAAGTCCCATATTCCAAAACAATCACACACAAAAGGCAAGGGATTAGAGAGTAGAATGACATTTCTAGAAACAGATCCCTATATAATATAAGGAATGCATTAACAATTTAAGTGACAACAACAAGACTTAAACAAATATTGTCAACACACACTTTCTAACAGAGAAATTAGAGAGTAGAATGACACAAAATAGAACAAAAAAAATTAGAGAGTAAATTAACACAAAATAGAACCAAAAAAAATTGATTAGTTGAAGAAGAAATTTTGAAAACATATCTACTAGAGAAACTCTCAAGGAAAAAGTCCAAGAAAAGTAATACAATTATCAAGAGAAAAGAGAGAAAGATATGGTAAAAGAGAAAGGTATAGAATTTTTTTTTTAGGAGAGAAGATGTTGTATGTATATATATATGTGTGTATTAGAGAGAAAAATGATTTAGAGAGAGAGGAATAGAAAAGGTATACAAAAGAAAGAGTAATTGTTTTAAATGGCAAAATTGCTGAAATAAATTTCAAATATTAAATGTCATTGTATATCATTGTCTATCACTAATAGACAGTGACATTTTGTTAAATTTATAAATAAATTAATTCATTTTTCTGTATTTAAAAAAAAATTATAAAGAAACTTTAGTGAAAATTTTTCTGAGAAAATATTAAAATTTTTCATTTGAAATTGAGAAAAGTGAGATAAATACACTAGAATAAAAATGAAAAAAAAAAAATAGAGAAACGAAAAATTTTGAAAGGCCAAAAAAATTTACCCAAATATCAGAGTGTGTATCAATTTAAAACGTTAAACTTTTTAGAAATTATATCGATTTAAACTTCAAACTAATAATCGTATGAATTTAAACCTTGAAGTTGATAGATATAAATTGTCATTTGCCAAAATTGAGAAAGTTGAAAGAAAAAGTTGAAGAAAGCAATCTAGTGTGTTATAATTAAGAAAACAAATAAGCATTCAAAAATTGCAGGAGTGAGCTGAAGAATGCAGTTATTGAAGGAGGACGTGCTTTCAATATAGAGTTCATGCCTTTTATGGATCCAAGATTTAACCAAGGCGATGATAAATCACACCACTATGCCCATCAAGAACATTGTTCAATCTTACAAAGGCTTTACAAATATCAAGCAACTTGTTGATGTTGGTGGTGGCCTTGGGGTCACCCTTCATGTCATCACTTCTACATATCCTTCCATCAAAGGCATCAACTTCGACTTACCTCATGTCATTCGTGATGCCCCTTCCTATCCCGGTACGACCTATAATAATTTTATCATTCCTATACGTTTAATTTTTTTCTTTGTTCATGTTCTAGCTTAGACTAATTAATGTTCGACGTAATATGGTTTTGTCGTTAAGTGACGAATAATTCAACAAATCGAATATAGCGTATGAGTCATGATGTGGAAGTCGGGTTGAACTAAAACTATGAGTTTTTATGTCTAATAATTGTAAATGACTTATCATATTATATATATATATATATATATGAATTGAAATTAAAGATAGAGCTTATAGAGGAGTGTTGATTGAAACATATTGTTGCTTATTTTGAGGGATAAGAATATGAATTAAAAGGAAATTAGATTGCTGATTACATAGTTGAAGAATGTTGAATTTGAAGGATGTATAAGTTCTGAAAAGGAAAGAATGTGAGAGTGAAATTTTGATTATGATTTGGGGGCAGGTGTAGAACATGTGGGAGGAGACATGTTTGAGAAAGTTCCAAATGGAGATGCTGTTTTCATGAAGGTTAGTTTTAGTTTGTGTTATTTCTTGCAATCACTTTTGTTTAAGAAACATATATTTTGTTCCTTGAAATTTTTTATATATCATGTTCTTTAAGATTATTCTTAAAATTATATACGATGATTATTGAACAACCTTTCCCTTTTAATGAATCACACTTCTAAGCATTCTAGTGGTTAGATTAATATATTTGCATAATAGATAATTGAATATTTATGTTTGGTGAGGGATTTAATCATATCGATACTTCGAATGGAGTAATTTAATGTTGTATCTATTGAGGTATATATGATTAGATTAGTAGTATTAATTACATACCTAGAAGAAACTATTTTAATCTCGAATTCACGATTGTTATTGTAGTGGATACTTCATGATTGGAGTGACGATCATTGCGTAAAATTATTGAAAAATTGCTACACTGCGATTCCGAACGATGGAAAGGTAATCATAGTAGACTCAATACTTCCAACAATGCCTGAGACCACAAGTGCAACAAAAGCAGTAGCCCAATGTGACATGATTGAAATGACTCTATATGAAGGAGGAAAGGAACGAACTCGAGATGAATTCAAGGCCCTTGCTACAAAAGCTGGGTTTAAACATGTCATATTCCAGTGCCTTGTGTCTAATCTCTGGGTTACAGAGTTTCTTAAAGATTTTACATCACACCAAGGTTGATGGGTTTCAAACATAATTATACTTCCTAGCGAAAGTTTTTGTGTGTGGTGGCTTAATTGCTAAGTTATTTTAGTACTTGAACTTCTATGTCTATTTTGCTGAACCTTTTATATTTTAGTGAAGATTATTATTTTGATGGCTTGTTTCACATATTGAAATTATAGGTATATCTTTTGAACTTTCTACATTGACAGGTATTTAAGACCACATACAGCGGATTAACGTGTCAACTTTTAAAATAGATCCATTTTTTTTTAATAAAGTGATTAAAGGAAAATAATAAATAACTAAGGTAGCTAGGATTTATACCGTGAAACTATTAAAAAAAAAATTACTTGTTTAACTACTCAGCCTAGCCTCTCTCTTGTCCATTCCAAACGTGACTTTTTCGTTGTTTAAAGAGAATATATTTTTGAAGAAGAGTTGACAATGGAGTGGAGCGGGACGGGGGAATTCTCATTATTTGGCAATGGGGCGGAACGTCTCCACAGAGTAAATCGAAACTCATTGTCGCTATTCGGCAGTGGGAGAAAATTTCATAAAATAACCTAAAAACGAAAATCGTTTCCATAGATGACCTCTTTTTAAAAACTTTTCTATGACTGATCTTTTTGCTATGTGAAATACCGGTTTTATTCCCACTTTTAAAACCTATTCTCGGCCCTCCTACCTTCTTCCTCCTTCAACGATTTCTTAAGCGATTGTATTTAATGCAACACCAACATTCCACCAAAATATTTATTTTCAATTAATATTCTACCAATATCATTTAATGTTATTGATATCAAAAATGTGGTAAGTAATGGAAGGTTACTCTTAGTCATTCACTTTCAGTTGAGCTCCCCAACTTCTTCTCCAATTGTTCTCTCATAGTTTCACTCCCACATTCTCATTGTCGTTCGCTTTCATCGATCGTTCAGTTCATTTTATCTTTGGATATAGAGCAAGATCATTTGCCAGAACCAGAAACGGAGAGAATGTAAGTGTTTACAGAGTATTTTTCTTACAAGATCGCTTTCATAAAGATAGGAGATCGCTCATCGTAATGTAAGTGATCATTTAGTATTATATAAATGATCTCTTACATATAACTAAAGGATTTCTTACATTAATATGGACGATCACTTAGAACTTACTAGGCGATCACTTATAATGTACTTGACGATCTTCAATAGTTGTTTGGGCAATCTCTTAGAACTTGCTGGCAATTGCGTATTACTGACTGGTCGATCGCTTACTTTAATAGCAATTCAAATCCAATTGTCAATTTTCCGATTGTAGATCAATGACACTACTTCATGTGTTTGTACGATTTGGTGGGGAATGGGACTAGTCCAGAAGCAATTATGTTGGAGGTCATATGAAAGGTTTGAAGGTCATAAATGATATAATGCGTAGTGAATTAATGAGTATTCTACATCAACGATTGAATATTGATTCGGATATATTGGATATACACATCAAATGTCGTTACAATCTATTGGTCCTACCTCCCCCAATTGATATAGTCAACAATAAAGATCTTAGCTTCTTTTTAAAAGGTAGCGATGCATCCCAGATACCGTTGTTTGTATTCGTTACACCTCAAGAAAGTCATGGAGTAGACACTGATAGCATGTACCAGCAGTGCAATCCAACGATTCAAACCATTCCAACCAATCAAAACATTGGGTTTGCAACCATTTCAACACATAATATTCCCATCATGTCTTCACTATATGAGAATATTGAACCATGTAACCTGGGAGACGATAGAAATGAAGATTGGATTGGTCACAACATATAGATGTACTTCATAGATTGATTCTTACCATGTATACAGACAATCTTCGGAACCACAAAGAATTCTAACACCTTCCATTCATGTTCCAAGCCCACTTGCTTGCATCCCACCAGTGATGATGCCTTCAATTCAAATGAATTCCACCATTCCAACCCAACCATGTATAGATATATCCAGACCATTAGAAGACCCATCATATGACAACTTTATCACAATACCTCACGATTGTCTAAATGGTGATGATATAAAGGTTGGTCAGATTTTCTTTTCAAAATATGACTTATCAGTTAAATTGTTGATGCTTGTAATAAGAAAAAACTTTGACTACCTTGTAAAAATGTCAACAACAAGCTTACTAATGGTACAGTGTTCAGTTGAAGAATGTAAGTGAGGGTTTGTGCAAAAGATTTATAAGGAAGTGATTCCTTCAAAGTGACAAAGTATCTGAGTGTTCATATATGCACTCTTGACATGAGAATGAGTAATTATCGACCAGTAAAAGATGAGTTATTGGAAATTTAATCAATTTTAAATACAATCAAGTAGGTCGAAAATACTGCCCAAGGGATATGATTGAAGATGTTCGATGAAATTATGGGGTGAATATAAGCTATGACCAGAGAGTACGCATTGGTGTACCTACAAGGATCACCGAAAGAATCATATGCTCTTGTTAATGCATATGGCGAGCACTGAAACTTGCAAATATGGGCACCATCTTTGAGGTTGAAATAGAAGACGAACAATACTTGAAGTACATCTTCGTGGCATTCGGTCCGTGTATTAGGGGATTCTTGAACTGCATTTGCCCTGTAATCGTTGTTGATGGCACCCATTTGCATGAGAAATACAAAGATATGTTATTAATAGTAACGTGTACTGATGAAAATTAATAATACATATCCTATCGCATTTAGTATTATAGATGGTGAGAATGATACATTGTGGACTTGGTTCAAGACTCAATTGAATGCTTTGATTCAAGACATTTCAAAATTAGTGAGTATATTAGATTGTCACATCTCTATTGGAAAGGTTGTCTCAAGTATATTCCCTGAGGAAATTCATGACCTATGTATATACCACATTTAGAATAATTTGGTGGACATATTCATGAAGGAAATCTAAATATATATCCTTTGAGTGGAAGCGGATCGTTCCAAATCCCATTGAGAATGAACACAAACACAATACAGTTGAAACGGAAACGATTATGCATAATCAGAAATTATAGCATGCTACTTAAAAATAAAGATACAAGGGGATAGAAAATGCAAACCTTTGAAGAACTCTTCTTCAAGTATCCCTCAATCAATTTCCAATGCGTCTAAAGAAGCACTCAAACGCAACAAACGGAACACGATCTCAATGAATGTCTGAATGAGCCTTGATCTCAATCGAGTCTAACTCGATCCTCGAATAGAATTAGAACACCACCACAAGTGTTACCTTGGTATTCTCGGTGTGAGAATCTAGGAGTTATGGGCTCTGTGTGATCTTGGATTGAGGAAAACAGGATGTAGACGATCGAGTAAGTGGGAGATGAATCTATCTATCATATAGACAAAATAATCGATCGTTAGCAACGATTAAGCGAGTAGTTATCGTATAGTAAACTCGTAGCTCAATTGTGTATGCTCTATATGTGATCGTTTAGTAAAACACTTTTACTTGATCGCCTTTTTTTTGTGAGATTATTCCGAATGAATCATCAACTTCATTTTGGAAAACCATTTTCCTTTTTATCTCACAGTTACCATAAAACTTCCAATAACCTCCCCCTCAATTCGGTTATTAGAGAAAAAGAATAATTAATTATCATATAATTATTATATTATAAATAAATATGATAACCAACTTATCATATTATATTTATAACCTATAGTTTTAATATTTCATCATATCAACATATAAACCATAGTTCTTTTTCTATTTTATGGTATTTAATATAAATCATGTTTATATTAATTCCTCTAATGATAATGTATTAAATACATCAAATCAATTATATCACATATAATTTAATTTCCTCTTGTTAATTTGAACCCTTCAAACTAACCCAAAATTTGATTCTCAACTTGAACCCATTGAGCTACCAAGGGGACCTTATAGACCTATAGTTTGAAGCTCTAACAATACGTGAATAATTTACTAAACTCTTTAGTAATGAGATCTATCATCGTTAACTGTTGGTCACTTCACTAAAGACCTACAGCTGCACTCTTAACACTACAAATATATTTCTGTGTCCATTGGATATAACTAGTCAATAGTGCAATGACACTTCACAAATCGCTCGTAAGTACATCTTGGCCAATTTACTGTTTTGCCCCTGTAGTTACATCTAACTCCTTAAGTACCACTAATTTCTCTAATGAACAATAAGTAATAGTCCTACTATGACCGAGTCCTCTCTTCCAAAGAGAGGATGTGGCCACTATGTTCAAGACCCAGAATCAGCCCTTAAAAGAGTAATTTATCTATTTACCCCTGCTTTAGAGAAAGAATGAATTCCGTCTTATGTAGCTGAGTTCCTAGCTCCCCAATCAAACGAATCTCCAAAATGGTAGGCTTGTTGAGTTGGAAATCTGGCCACTCTCACCCATACAAATCAAAGGACTGCCCTCATGAACAGAAGTTCCCAACTCACTCAGAATTAAGGTCATGTCACCTATGGTCATCCTAGTGAGATGTAAGTCTCAATTATCAACAGCGTTATATTAAGAGACTAATCATCTCGTGCTCCGGTCTTATACAAACTCTTTGTATAGGATACCCCCACTCGCATGTCTCCACATGAATGGTCAGGATTAGACCATTTATAGAACTTTACAACACTTGTAATATCTACGAAGCGGGTCGTATCCGTAGTATAAAAAAGATAAGGTCTCCCTCCTTTATCCATCTATTATAGACCATTTAGGTTATTACTTTAGGCATGATCCACTTGTATGTCTCACATACTGCTTATGTTACATGAAATAACCACGGATCTTAGTTCATTAGATTTGAGTAAATGCTTATAAAATAACATTTATTTTATTAATAACAATATGTGTACAAAATATTTACAAACTACGAGACAACAGGGAGAATTAGGACACCAATCCCAACAATCTCCCACTTGTCCATGCCTCGGGAGACTAATGTACAATACATAAAAATAGTACAATATACAATAAACTAGGGCATACTCTATACCCCAGTAACATCTATCACTTGCCCTAGATAAGTTGTTGCATGTCTCATAGACCCAGACTCTTCATATGACCCTCAAACACTTTAGCCGTGAGAGCCCCTGTAAATGAATTAGCAATGTTGTACTCCGATGCAATCTTCATGACTATCACATCACCGCGATGCACAATCTCCCTAATCAAATGATACTTTCTTTCAATATGCTTGCCTCTTCGGTGACTCCGAGGTTCCTTAGAATTTGCCACAGTTCTGCTGTTATCACAATAGACTGTAATCGACAAAGATAGATTTAGAACAACTTCCAAATATATAAGGAACTTTCTAAGCCAAACAGCCTCTTTAACAGCTTCACAAACGGCTACGTATTCGACTTCCATATGGAGTCTGCGATGCATTCTTGCTTGATGCTTTGCCACACTATTGCTTCTCCATTCAGAGTGAACATTGATCCTGATGTCGATTTTTTAGAATCTTTATCAGTCTGAAAGTCAGAGTCTGGGTATCCTGTAAGAATCAAATCCTTATCTCCATACACGAGCATATGGTCTCTCGTTCTTCAAAGATACTTGAGAATCGTTTTGATCGCCGTGTAATGATCTAATCTTGGATTAGACTTATATCGACTAACAATCCCTACTGTATAGAAAATGTTAGGTCTGGTACATAACATTGCATACATGAGGCTATCAACAGTCGATGCATAGGAAATCCACCTCATTTCCCCAAACTCTTGAGATGTGTTAGGACATTGTTCCTTAGACAAAACAATTCCATGCTTGAAAGGTAATAAACTTCTCTTAGAATTCTGCATCGAGTACCTGATCAACATTTTGTTAATGTACGATGCCTGAGACAAGGCCAACCTTTTGTCTTACGATCCCAAATCATCTGAATCCCTAGAAAAAACTGCGCCTCTCTCAAATCTTTCATTTAGAATTGGGTGGCTAGTCATTTCTTAATGTCAGTCAGAAAATCTACATCATTCTCAATGAATAGGATATCATCCACATACAGCACTAGGAAAGCTACTGAGATGTTGATGATTTTCTTGTAAACAAAAGGCTCGTCAACATTCTGATCAAAACCAAATGATTTGATTGCACTATAAAATCTAATGTTCCACGATCTAGATGCTTGTTTCAGCCCATAAATGGACCTATTAAGCTTGCATATCTTTTGCTCTTGATCTGGAATAATGGATCCTTCTAGTTGAGCCATGTAGATGGTCTTCTCAAGAGTACCATTCAGAAAGGTAGTCTTGACGTCTATTTGCCATATCTCATAATCATAAAATGTGGCTGTAGACAAGAGAATCCTAATAGATGTCAACATGACAACAGGTGAGAAAGTTTCCTCATAGTCCACTCTCTCGACCTGGGATAACTCTTTGCCACGAGTCTAGCCTTAAAGGTCTACACCTTTTCATTTACACCTCATTTTCTCTTGTAGATCCACTTACACCCTATAGGTTTTACCTCATCAGGTTGATCCATAATTTCCCCTACGGAATTGAAATTAGACTTCATTTCCTGATTCATGGCTTTAGTTCACTCATCTTTGTCAACATCCTGCATTGTTTGCTTATAAGACAATGGATTCTCAACTCCATCATCAGACATGATGTTTTGGGCTTCAGTCAAACCCATGTACCATGCTGTATGATCTTAGATTGAGGAAAACAGTAGGTTGACGATCGAGTAGACGATTGTTGAGTCTGTCTATAGTATAGACAAAATACTCAATTGTTTAGTGAACTAAAGCCTATCGTATAGACTTTTTTACTCGATCGTGTAGCAACAATTAAGCGAGTAACTATCGTATAGTAAACTCGTGGCTCCATCGTGTATGCTCTCTATGCAATCGTTTAGTAAAACACTTTTACTTGATCACTTTTTTTTGTGAGATTATTCTGAATGAATCATCAACTTCATTTTGGAAAACCATTTTCCTTTTTATCTCATAGTTACCATAAAACTTCCAATAACCTCTCACTCAATTCGGTTATTATAGAAAAAGAATAATTAATTATCATATAATTAATATATTAGAAATAAATATGATAACCAACTTATCATATTATATTTATAACCTATAGTTTTAATATTTCATCATATGAAACATATAAACTATAGTTTTTTTTCTATTTTATGGTATTTAATATAAATCATATTTATATTAATTCTTCCAATGATAATGTATCAATTACATCAAATCAATTATATCACATATAATTGAATTTTCTCTTGTTAATTTGAACACTTTAAACTAACCCAAAATTTGATTCTCAACTTGAACCCATTGTGCCCCAGGAGACCTTATGAACCTGTAGCTTAAAGCTCCAACGGTACATGAATAACTAACTAAACTCTTTAATCACGAGATCCACTATCCGTTAACTGTTGGTCACTCCACTAAAGACCGACAGCTGCATCCTTTGCACTACAGATATATTTTTGTGTCCATTGGATATAACTAGTCAACAGTGTGATAACCAGTCAACAGTGAGATAACGTATTTTAAAAACTTAAGAATTATGTTTGTAATGTTTGTCCTATGTCTAAGTGGTGTAGATTAACTTTCTCATAAAGAATTAAAAAAGTTGATAAAACATTTGACCTGATGCACATGGATTTATGGGGTCCATACAAAGTCAAATCCTACTTAGGGGCTCATTATTTGCTCACAATTTTTTATGACTTCACTAGGTATACATGGACTTATTTACTCCATGAAAAAACTCAAATCCACAAAACCCTCAAAGAATTCTTTGCTCTCATGAATACTCAGTTTCACAGACAGATAAAAGTGCTTAGAAGTAATAATGGGACTGAGTTCTTGAACCATAAAATTCTCTCTTGAGAAACAATGGAACAATTCATTAAAGGAGTAATTCACATACTTCACAGCAAAATGGAATTGCTGAGAGAAAACACAAACATCTAATGGACTTAGCAAGAGCTATAAGAACATATGTCTCTCTTTTTATTCGATTTTGGGGTGAATACATACTAAAAACTACTTATTTGATCAACCTCATACCTTCTAGAGTCCTAAACTGGGAAATTCCCTATACAAAATATTTAATAAACCACCTCCTTACAATTCCTTCAAAGTTTTTGGGTGCTTGAGCTATACAACCAACCTACAATTGGGGAGAACAAAATTTGACCCTAGGGCAGAAAGGTGTGCTTTTCTAGGATATCCAGTCGGATATAAGGAATATAAACTATATGATCTTGACAAGAAAGTCATGTTGACCAGTAGAGATGATGTTGTGTTGCATGAGAATGTTTTTCCATTTGCTTTAAAGGATGGTGAAAAAGAGAATTTTCCAAATTTTTTGCTTGTTAATACACTAAATACCTTAGCATCTCAGCATTCTGATACTAATCATGAGCCAATCTTTGACCCACCTAGATTGGAAGCAGTTTTACCTTTTGACGTAAATGTTGATTCTGACAGTCGTGGAATTGATCCTACATGTATTGACCCTGCACCCTTAAGCAGATTCCCTAGAAGATAAACTTGACTTCCTTCTCACCTTAATGACTTTATACTTTTCTCTAAAACACCAATCAGACCAAACACACCATTTTTTCCCTTAGTTCTAAATTTAATCACCCATACCATGCCCTTATGGCCAAAGTTGACATTAATCTGAAGCTGCATCCTACCACAAGGCTCAGAATGATCCCAAGTGGATAGTAGTAATAAATCAAGGGATTGAAGCCCTTGAAAAAAACTAGACCTCGGAGTTAACCTCACTGCACAAAGTTAAAAATGCTATAGTCTCCAAATGGGTCTTTAAGATTAAAAGAAATGTTGTAAGTGAAGTTGAAAGGTATAAAGCTAGGTTAGTAGCTAAAGGCTAAAACCAGAAAGAAGAAGAGGACTACCCAGAAGTCTTTTCTCCAGTTGTGAAGCTTGTCACCATGAGAATCTTAATTGTTATTGCAACCGTTCAGCAGTGGCCTATCTTTCAACTAGATATTAACAATGTCTTCTTACATGGGCACATTCCAGAAGAATTTTATATAAAGCCACCCTGGCTACACCAACGCTGCTCCCAATGAAATTTGCAAACTCAAGAGATCCCTCTATGAATTGAAATAGGCCTCTCGACAATGGAACAACGAATTGACTCATATGTTGACGTCCATAGGATTCTTTCAAAGTCTTAATGCAATTGCCTTTTCACAAAACATGTTGATGGCATCCAGCATTACCTTTTTATATATGTAGATGATCTTCTTGTAGTTGGGAATTAAGTTGAATAAACTGATAACTTCAAATAGTTTCTAAGTAAGGCATTTTCTGTCAAAGATTTGGGGCTGGCAAAATATTTTGCTTCGAAATAGCAAGATCTCCTTCTAGAAAATTTATATCTCGAAAGAAAATATGTCAAAGATATGCTTTATGACATGAACTTACAAGATGCTAAAGTTGTCAGCACTTCTTTGCCCTATGTATTGCGATTGACTAAATTTGATCAAGAGAAACTTGAAAAGCCTGAATAATACAGGAGACTGATTAGGAGATTATTGTACTTGAACATGACCATGCCAAATATTAGCCACGGTGTGCAATAACTCAGTCAGTTTAAGGACAATCATTTCCTTTCACATTGGAATTCAGTCATTCATTTGTTGAAATGCATAAAAGGATGCAGCAATCAGGGCCTATTTTATCCTACAGGTTCTGACACAAATATCAAAACCTTTTGTGATGCTGACTGAGATACTTGTCCAGTTTCAAGAAAGTCATTAATTTCCTAGAAAACAAAAAAACAAGTAACCGTTTCTAAGTCATCTGTAGAAGCAGAATACAGAAGCATCGTCACTACTGTATCAGGTCTTCAATGGATATATTCCATTCTTCAAGAGTTGCATGTGAACTACTCTCTTCCAATACAACACTTTTATGACAACATGGCTGCAACTTACATTTCCTCCAACTCTCTCTTTCATGAAACAAAAAAGCATCTTGATAGTAAGAAACAAGCTTAAAGAAGGGTTCATCTCTACTCCTTTGTCACTTCCTCACAATAACTTGTATGCCTATTTAAAAAGCAATTAAGCTCGTCCAAGCTTCAAAGTTTCATCTCTAATCTTTATTTTGGTTCCATGCTTACACCATCTCCAACTTGAGGGGATATAGGAAATCATAAGAAGATTTATGAAGATTTATTCATTCCATTCATTTTCTTTATTTGATTGTTTTGTTTATTGTTAGTTTTCCTATTATGGTTAGGCCTGGTTAGATCTCATTTATTCTTTCCTTTATTTAGGATAACAATATATCTCTCATTGTTGTTTCTATAAGGAACTATCCTCTATAATTTATAATAATCTATCATGAAAATATGTTTGATTGAAACCTTAACCCAATGTCCTCAAAATGAATACTGCCAAATGTAATTTACTTCAAATCTTATACATGTTTGATGAAACATAATTTGATTATATTATTGTATGTCTTTAGTTGACATTTACATTTTTCTTGTCACACCCCCGTCCTAGATTACCCTTTAAATCTGCAAGGAGGTGTGTCCGCCATAGTTACCAACCCTCTTGCTGGTACTTACTACCTACTGACCTGCTTAACCTGACTTAGAACCTTGGAATGCACATATATATATGTATGCTCAATCATCAACTCGAGAACAAATGACAATCATTAAACAAGTTATGCATTACTCTTCAATAATATAACTTATACACTTTACATAAGCAGAAAGCCCACCAAACTCAACTAGTCCCCACAAGACATAATACATGTGTATTACTTATTACAAAACCCTCACATAAACTTCTAACATTTTGGTCTTGAGTGGTAGAGCAATAGCAGAGTCGTCTTCTGGGGAATGACCGCTACCTGTTGAGAAAACATTTAAATAGGGTGAGCTAGAAGCCCAGTGAGTGACTAACCATTGAACATGAAATACATATACATCAGTCATATCTAACAATGAGATCATAAAATGAAAAAAAAAAATGTTGCTACGAATGAGAAATTAGCCAAACAAGTATTATATAACACTCTTCCTACTAAAGTTTACCATAACAAGGTGTCATAAGCCTCAACTCTAAGAGACCCGTAGGCCTCATCATTCACATTAAATATTTTTACTAGAGAGCGACTCCTATGGTCTGCTCTTATACATAACCTTACTGAACCTCAACCTAGTTGGGGGAGGGACCCTCCGACATAACTACCACTATTACCTTAGTTGAGGTGTGTCACTCATGACCATTACTTAAACCATTAACTATAGCTCATTGAACAACTTCATAACACTTGAAGCATAAGCATGATAACATTCTGTGGATACTTCCTGAACCTTAGTTGAGAACGAGCATTCATCGTTCAAGCCCTCACGTCTGTATCACTCACAGAGACCCATACTTCGACCTTTGTTACTAAAACATGGCCTAGGAGACCCACACATCGGCCTCTCACTTATGGCCCAAGAGACCCATACTTTGGCCTCTTATTCCTAAACTTCTATGTGCATGTGGAGTTATTAAGTATCGTCAACACCTTAGGTACTTCCTAGACACCTTCCATGATTTCGGTGTCCGACTAACTAAAGATATATCAGGCTTAACAACACGTCCTTTATAAACCAAACAGAACGTAGCCTTACACTTAGCAATTGTGGAAACTTAGCTACAATCCTTAGAATGCATGTTTCACATAGGATACCTTTGTGCAATAAGGCTATCATGTCACCTTGGCATGCGATCAACCAAGCAGATACTTGAGGAAGATGCTAAGCAACCTCATGTAGCTTATTTGCTCGGGACCTATGAACTTATCAACAATTATCCATGAATGACATAGTTCATCCATCCTCATAGTCATTGCTAATATGGAGTCAGATCAACGCATAACATTCTTCATTAATAAGTTTTACTGCGTGTATGTAGTTAAGATTATATCATCAACCGTCTAAGATCAGTTACCACTTCGAGGTATTGAGCTAAACATACTCTACTAGGAGTCCTTCACCTAGACCTCTCACTTAGTTAGTCTTATAGACCCAACTTTCCCTTAATAGCCTACGCTAACCATTCAGAATCTGTCTAGGGCAACATACCTCATAAGCACTAGATACTAATTACTTAGAACATCGTGCCCGAACCATAACTATCCATACACTATAAGTTATTAATCTACCAAGCATTTGTAAACATCAGCAAGGTAAATAGCGATGTGAACGTATGAGACCGACTACCAATATGTGAATTTTCATAAAGCATGACTTGTTTAATCATTCATAACGTTTGTAAGCATTAGAGTCACTCACAGCCTTTGGGAAATCCCTTTAAGATTGATGAGCTTCTCCCACTAATGTTAACCCTATGAACACACCAAAATACTTTAGTTACTAGTCATGGTTTCCCTTTTAGAATCGCTTTCAGAAATAAGCTCACATTTACACAATTCACTTTCAAATCCTCTTACTTATCTTAGGGCATCGAATTTAAAAGGGCTTAACTTCAGCAGGTCGCCTCCTTTCTGATGCCCACACCCAACACTTAGTAGGGTCTTTGGGGTGCCAAGCCCACGTTAAGCAAGTAGTTGCCTGTTCGCCCAACAATTTCCAGATTCCCTTTCTAATGTCAATAGCTCAAAATTCATAACTCATTTTAAGAAAATTCCTTCTTCAAACATGCTCAGAATTGTGTTGACAATATTACTTCAAAGTTTCAGCATGCAATTCTTCATGGTTTGATCTGGAGTTTTAAATCTTCCCCAATGGCCCTAGACTACGAAGCTGCTTGCTTGTTCAACACTTTCTAAGTTTAGCTTCTAAAATATGTAACTCAAATTCTAGGCCTTAACTTGCAAAAGTTCCTTCTACGAACTTACTCATAAGGGTTATACAATGTTACCATATATTTTCAACTTGAAATTCCACGTGGTTTGATCTAGATCTACGTTTCTTCGTCGAGTGCTCGAAACGCCCAAAAAATGGACCTTCGACTCTTCCTTCCTTCTTCAACACTCTTTCTAGTGAGATCTCCCTTCCAAAAGCTCAATTTCAGAAACTAAACTCGTAGAGCTTTCCAATGGTATGAATTTTGTTCAATTTTCTTGAGCAAATCATCCTAAAACGACCCCTAGAAATTCTCCTCCTTTATATACTACTGTCCAGCCTTTCACTTGAAATCTTCTTAAGCCACCTCACCCATTAATGGAGATCAAGGGTCGAGATTAAGCGACCTATCTGGCTAACTAAAGGAGGAGTCTAAAATTGAGCGTTGAAATCTGAGTGTTTCGTGCAACTTGTTTCTCACTGAGGAAACTCGATGGGGAGAGGTTCTTACTCGACAGACATTTCCAGCACTCTCTGTTAGATACTCGATGGGAGAACTCGCTACTTGATGGGGAACTCGATGCTGGGAGCTCGCTCGACAAGTGCTCCTTACTCAATGCTCGAACTCGACACGTGAGCCTTCTTCACTCATCCTCGACACTCGCCTTCTTCCTTGATCACATATACTTGACACTCGACAGCATTTACTCGATGCTCGACCCTTCTCGATAACTCATACTCGACGCTTACTTCCTTCTCGCTTAATTATACTCGACGATCGGTAGCATCTACTCGATGATCGCCTGGCGCTTACTCGATGTTCAAGCATCCTTCAGTTTCTTCAACACTTAACCTAAAATTCCCCTTGTAAAGCCCGTATGAGATGTAATGAGAGCCAGGCTCCCTTATTTAACCATTTTTCTCCTGTTTGCCAAAAGTCATCTTTTACTTTGGGATGTACAAATCCAATCTAACTTAGATGCTTAATCCAACATTTTGCTTAACTTAATGATAAACATAGTATAAAAGGGAAAAGTGAGGTGCGGGTCTTACAACCTACCACCCTTAAAAGAAATTTCGTCCTCAAAATTTACTCGAACTTAGTTCGATTAAGGGTTACCCTCTGTAAGCACTTTACAAAAATAAGGTTCCTTTTAAGTTCAGGAACAATATATACATCATTCAAAATTAGAAACCTATTCTATAAAGATAACTGGATCCCTCCCACTACCATAACTGAGACGACGTGCCCGGTGCCTACTCGCATCGTCATCTCACCAGCCTCCAACTATCGCCAGGATCTAATCCCTTGAAAAGAAGAACAAACGTGATTAGTGGTGCCCAAATGAATTATCTAGGCAGAATCATCATTCTCTAGTAAAAAAGTTTCAAGTACAAGTAAATCATATTTACCTTTATCTGCCTTGGCCTTAGCCTTGATGACCTTCCTTTCCTTCAGCCAGCGAGGACATTTTTCCTTTTCAACCAGCAGCGGACGCCTTCTTGGGGCGATAGGCGGTGGGTTAGCAAGCGCCTTCCCTTTCCCTTTACTACCCTTCTTCTCCTTCCCCTTTGCAGAGTTAGAAGTAGAAGGTGTAGACTTCGTTCTTAAGGTCGAACCTCAATGGAACGTCCTGGAAGATGAAGAAACATTTACTTCAGCCTTCTTCCTCTCCTTACTATTCAGTAAAGATTGGTAGGTCTGCAATTCGTTGAGAAGAGTTGTAAGGTTGTATTTCACTTTGTTAAGAATTACATTACTAACAAAGTGCAGGAAGCTCTTCGACAAAGAATGCATGATTATGCTAACCTAGCTGCCCTCATTGATGGTAGACCCATTCAACACCGCCACATTGAAGTGGACCATTATGTTAAGCACATGTTCATGAATAGAGGTGCTTTCTTCCATTTTGGAGTTGAATATATACTTAAAAGCCTTATGCTGGAGCTATTCAGACGGTTGTCCAAACATTCCCACAGGGACTTCATGATCTCACGTGCTGAGACCATGGGCTCATGTTTCTTGGCCAAGACTTCATCAAGACTTGCCAAGATATAGGCTCGAGCCTTCTCATTCGCCCGTGTCCATCGCTCGTATGTCTCCCGAACATTTCAAGGGGCATTCAAAGTTGGAATAGAAAGACATGAGATCCTCGATGATTAGTATCATCATGATCATGTGTTTCCATGTTGAAAAGTTATCGCCAGTTAATTTCTCGTCACTAAGCAAAGCTTAAGTGGTTGTGGCCATTTTTCAAAACTTGGTGCTGAAAAACGAACAAAACTTTTATTAGATTTTGCTAAACCATATTTTAACCAATTAATTTTGTAAAACAATTTCAAGTACCCTAAGTGTAAGACTTCTATTTTGCAATGATGCCCCAATGAGGCAGGACAAACGTCACCGTTGGGGTGATCAGATGCTCCTTCACTAGAATGAGACCTTCTTAACTATTAGGCAAAACTAACTCTTGGAACTGAACCTAACAGCCACTGTAAGTGTGACCCCTCACTTTCGGTCCCAGAGTCCCGCCCTAATAAGTCGACCGTAGGGAAGAAGTATATTAGGACAAGAGATTAATAACCTTATCCTCTTACAGAAGATCAAATAAAGAAATGCACAAAACTGCCATCCCATACGGGGACACTCCCAGGGTGCCTCGAAGCAATGCGCAGAAACTTTATTCAATCCAACGAGGGAGACTGAGGGATATGCTATCGCATTTCCCGCACCCACTTACTATAACACTCTCTCCATCCACCTTGATATTGACCTACCCAAACACCATGCTTTAGAGGGACACTCCCAGGGTGCCACGAGGCCAAGGGTAGATCTCACGGTGTAGACTATATAGGAGAAACGTGAAAGGTTTAAGTGAAGCATCATATGCCCCAAGTACCTCTCATTGAATGTTTTACCTAGGTGTTCATTAACCTAGATAATTCGTCTACTAATTTTAGTCTAAGTCATCTTTTTAAGTCCACCCATAAACAACTTTTGTCTATGAATTATGAACAAGTTAAAGTAGTCACATTTAAACACTTTAATGGACTGTCCTTAACTTGCATGTATGCATTAAATCTATCTAATTCACCTTTCCAGGTAGGTTCCCAGGTAGGGGTGTTACGTTTTTGTCAACTTAAATACCCCAGCCTAGACAGAACCCGCCTTAGACAAAAGGTCCCTTATAGATAGATTTATTACACTTTAACCTTTTATTAATCAATTTAATCCTATTAAACTGATTAAAAGATTAAAGCCTAAGGGTTGCTAATCATATTAGAACCGTGATCTTAGGTCTATGTAAACCAAGTTTTAAACATTTTAAAACCATGAATTAACCTAAGTGAGCATGCATGTCTTTCTTATTGCTTTTAGTTCTAATTTCTCTTTAACCATTAAAAAGAAACAACTAAAACACATTGCGCACAACTAGGTATTTATAACGCTTATAAAGAAACCTATGTGTCATGATTCATGCAATGTCTGGTCATTACTATACATAATTTTCATATATAAGCGTAATACCAAGAAAACATGCTTTCTATACACCCTTATACTATAACAATTATAATATAAAGATGATGCATGTCAATGCTTTTTATGCATGCATAAATATAACTCTTATATTATATGATGCATGAGCATGCTCTTGCATAATTAAATTATATTTCTCTAAATTATAACATTTACAATAAAGAGATGATGTATGACCAATGTATAACCTAAGGTGGGATTTACTATATGTGCATACCATATGACATATAAATAACTATACATCTCATGTAATAAACTAAGGATTAATGGAGCAGAATGAACCTTTACAAAACCGAAATGAAATAACTCTATCTATTACATTTTCCATCGAGCAAATGGTTCACAGGCGAACCAGGTCTTCAACCGCCAGGAGAAACTCCATCATTTAGTAAATGCTGCAGGTAAACGATCACTTAGCGCACATTAGACGATAGCACAAAAGCTAAACGATCGCTTAGACGACAACAAGGCTGCGAAGCCTGATCGTCTAGGCGATTGCTTAACGCAGCAAAAGGTAAACAATTTACCGTGCGTTACTCCACGATCGTTTAGTCAGTTACTAAGCAATGAAGCTTGCTAAGCTAAACGATCGTCTAGCGCACGTACGTGTTAAACGACACTCGAGCATCTGATACTCAGCGATCGCTTACCTTATCATCTATATGACCCGATCAACTCTTGATCGTCTTCTTCCTCGAAGAACAACAACCCTTGCTTCGAACTTCTTCATGAACGACTCAAGACTCAAACTGACTTTGAATTACATACTCGATAACAATTAATTATGCCCAAAAACGCAGGGGCCGTTACAATTAACCGAAAATGAAAAAGAATTAATCAAATCGAGGTTACATCCCAGAAAACTCCATTAATCCGTACATCCATAAACAATTTAACAATTAAAGAGAAAGTAGATATGCACCCACTATGAATGTATATGCAATTCTTTGCATCAATGGAATTGGAATATCATAACCTGGCTCTGATACCAATTGAAAGAACTCTTAAACAAGAGTATCCATGAACAGGTTCGGATCTTTCCTATTTCATTGTGATCGAATTACTACATACACATTCTAACTAACAGATATGCATTGTAACACTAATTATAGGCATGCTTTAACAATTAAGAAACAACATATTGAGTAAACGTACTAGTTGAAGACTATTTAAGCTCGAACTCAATCCAGCGAAAGCGATTCCTTTACGGTTCTTATCGCCCGACAATCAATCTCCTAACAGCACCACAATCGTCTACATGAATGGCAGTGCACGAACAAGCAACAATCGAGGACGACACCACCACTCGAATCCCTTGGTATTCTCGGAGTGAGAATTTAAAGAGTGGATTTTGATGGAATTGGTAGAGGAAGGAGGAGAGGATGATCATGTAGAACGAACAAGCAAGTGGGAGATAGTAGGTGACTATCGTATAATCGGATGCTTAGTGCTTATAGAAAGGTACACAATCGTATAGGTTTTACTAAGCGATCGTCTAGTAAATAGTAAGCGATCATTTAGGTCAGCTCAGCGTGCTAAGCGATCGTTTAAAGAAGGTGAGCGATCATTCAGAAATCGCGTGCGATCGTTTAGTGCGTGGGTGTGGGATCGTTTAGGCGATGGGCGCTATCGCATAGGCTCTCAACTAAGCAATCGTGAAGTTTCCACACCGTGAGCGAATTATTCTTCAGTTACAATAACCAAAATCAGTTTGCTCACTTTCGCATGATTTATGAGAAATTCCTAGCCAATTATCTCAAAACCGCCTATTAAATAAATAATGAATATAATCATATTATATTCTTAACCTATAGTTTTATATCATATATCTACTATAGTAATTTCTTCTCTACTTGATATAAATCATATTTATATATCTAATTTCTTCCAAAATAATGTATCTCATACATGTAGTCAATTATATCATATATAATTAACTAGTTCAATTATATCATATATAATCGAACTTCCTCTTGTCAATTTACACATTTCAAACTGACTCAAAAACTGATTCTCAACTTTATCCAAGCTACCAAGGGGACCTAATGGATCCGTAACTCGAAGCTTCAACGATACGTAAATAGTTGACTAAACTCTTTAGCCACGAGATCCACCATCCGTTAACTGCCAGGCATTCCACTAAAGACCAACAACTGAACTCTTCTTACCACATATATATTTCTGTGTCCATCGGATATAACCAATCATGAGTACAATGACCCTTCACAGATGCTCGTAAGTACAACTGGGCCAATTTATCGTTTTGCCCCTGTAGTTACATCTCACTCCTTAAGTACCACTGATTTCTCTAATGAGCAATACAACATAGTCCAACTATGTTGTAACACCTCTCGGCCTAAGATAAGGTGTGTGGTGCCACATCGTTCAAGCTTTGGTATCAGCCCTTAAGGGAGCTAGGGGTGGAAACGGTTTGGTTCGATTCGGTTTAGTAGTCAAACCGAACCGAACCAAACCGAAATATGCGGTTAGGTTCGGTTTCAAATTCGATTTTGACATTTTTAAAAAATCCATGTTATATTCTTTTTTTTTAATTAAAAGCGGTTCGGTTCGGTTCGGTTTTAAATTCGGTTTTACTCTTTTTTTAAATATATAAATAAATAAATAAATAAATATATATATATATATATATATATTAGTTAAAAATCGTTCGGTTTGATTTCAAATTTGGTTTTTGAAAGTGAAACCGAATCGAATCGAACCAAACTGTTTTCACCCCTAGCTCCCTTAAGGGCTGATTTTGGGGCTTGAATGATGTGGCGCCACACACCTTCTCTTGGCCTGAGAGGTGTTCACACATAGTTGGACTATGTTGTATTGTTCATTAGATGAATAAGTGGTACTTAAGGAGTGAGATGTAACTATAGGAACAAAACAATAATTTGGCCCAACTGTACTTACGAGCATCTATGAAGGGTCATGGTACTCATGATTGGTTATATCCGATGGACACAGAAATATATCTATGGTAAGAAGAGTTCAGCTGTTGGTTTTTTATGGAATGCATGGCAGTTAACGGATGGTGGATCTCGTGGCTAAAGAGTTTAGTCAGCTATTCACTGATCATTAGAGCTTCGAGCCACAGGTCCATTAGGTTCTCTAGGTAACTTGGATAAAGTCGAGAACCAGTATTTGGGTTAATTTGAAATGTTCAAATTGACAAGAGGAAGTTCGATTATATATGATATAATTGGACTGGTTAATTATATATGATATAATTGGCTAAATGTATGAGATACAATATTTTGGAGGAAATTAGATATAAATATGATTTATATCAAGTAGAGGAGAAAATACTATAGTAGATATGTGATATCAAACTATAGGTTAAAAGTATAATATGATTATATTTATTAATTAATTAATTAGTTAATTATATGATAATTAAGCCAAGATTCACTTTCGGACGTGGGTTAGTGGGTTCCGTTGGTTATTGTAACTGTTGAATTAAAATGAAAAAGGTTTTCATTTTGAATCCCCCCATCGTTCAAACGCCCGAAGAGAAAAAGAGAGCATGCGTTGGTGAACATCTAAACGATCGCTTACGTAAAATGAAAGCTATACGATAGTCCTCTCCGCCTAAACGAGCGTCTACCTCGCGCCTAAACCATTGCACATTGTCGCCTACACGATCACATAGCTTCTCTAAACGATCGTATAGTATTCTGATTTTGCTAAACTATCGTATACCTTTTCCTAAACGATCGTTTAGTAAAACCTACACGATCATGTAGCTCCTCCTCAACAGTAAGCATTTCTGCTATGCGATAGCATCTTTTTCCCTCCCACTTGCTTATCGCCTACACGATTCGTGTTTCTTCCGTCCTCTACCAAATTCACCAAAGACTACCCTTTGGATTTTCACTCCGAGAATACCCGGGGCTCTTTAGTGGTGGTGTCGTCCCCACAGCGTTCAAAGTTAGTGTTGCTATTGTTGACGCTGCTGCTGGGCGTTGGTAGATCACTTGGAGGGTCCATTGCGTTGAGTTCCAAAGTGTGAAGATTGTCTTCAACTGGTATGGCACTCATTCTCTTATTATTTTGTTGTTCATAGCATGCCGATAATTAGTGTTTGTTTGCATAACTGTATAATTTGAATGTATAATTTATATTTCGGTCACGGTGAGATCGTAGTGATCCGAACACGCTCGTGGAACTCTTCAGTAAGAGATCCTTCAATTGGTATCGGTTTTGATACTCTGATTTCATATGTTGCAACGAAATGAAATTTACATTCATGGTGGGTGCATTTCTACACAGTTTAAAGGCTAAGTTTGTTGTGGATGCGCAGGATTAATGGATATTTTTAGGATGATTAGCCTCGGTTTGATTTAGATCCTTTTACATTTGCGATTGTTTGTCAAAGCCCTTGCATTTTTTGGCATTAATAATTTTTATCAAGTCTGTATTTAAATTTTGTTTGAAGTTTTGAAAACTTTATTTATTTAGGCCGCGATGTCTGATCCAATATTGCAATATGGTTGCATAAGTATTACTCATCTAGATTCACTCATGTGTACTTTGTTTCATATTTAAATAATAACTTTCACTTTGTTTAGGTATCTTTGGGATGAATGTGGTCGTGATATTACGTAGAAATTTTTTATAATTGATCAAGCAAGAATATCGCCACACGTGAAGTCTCTCAAGATATTCGTTCCAGATATTTAGCCAATCAACTAGAATTGGCTAATTTAGACCAATTAGTCCTTATTTCATATAACACAGAGTAAGTAAATATAAATTCTTAAGTTATTTTTAATTTACATTATACACGAATTAATATTTCAAAATTGTTGCTTATTATAGTTATCATTGGATATTGATTGTAATCAATCTACAAGAAAATTGTGTTTGTGTTTTAGACTCTCTTCGAAGTAAGGTTCAAGGATTTTCATGGAGATATAAATATGTAAGTGTAATTGAACTTTCTTAGCTCTTCAGTATTTATGTTTAACTAATGTTTTCAAACTATTTAGTGGATTGAAAACATAGCAAGTAAAGCACGATCTCCAACACCATCAGTCTTCTTCAAAATGGAAACTTGTAAAAGTAAATTTGCATTCATTTTTTAACAATTTATATTCATTCGAACATAAGAATAATTGTTTTCAACTTCTTTATATTCAGTGCCCCCGTTAATTAGATTCCGTAGGATGCAGGTACTATGTGCAAAAATATATACACGAAATAGTGCATAATCCTACTACTCCTATTATTAGCTTCGTACGTAAATTATTTATTTTTTATATACTAGCTTTAATTTAATAAATGGACGTAAACTTATGTTGAATTTATCTTTTTTTTCCTCTTTGTAGTTCAATACAAAAAATGCATATACCCAAGGAGGGATTGACGTAATTCGAACCCAATGGACAAGTTTTGTTGGCCAATTTGTGTAAGGATGTAATTCATATTTTTTGTCTCAATAGAATGTAAATGCTAGCTAGAATGAATGTAAATTTATCTAACCATGGTCTGTTTATTGGAAGATTTATGTATAATATTTTTGTGTTCATGGGATATTTGGTGTTAAGTATTCATGGAATTAGTACTAATTGATATTTGTGAATGAGAGAAATGATGGCTTGGTGTAAGTATTTTATGAAAGTTTGTTATTGTTGTGCAAATATTAGTGATTAGTGTGTTTATTTCATATTTTGATGAGTATATGTAATGGATTGGAAATATTGATTCTTGTTTGTAGATAAATTCATAGGTGGAAGACAAATATTGGTGGCTTGCCCTGCAAATTTTTTTATACTTTTTAATAAAAAAATAATGACGAACATTTTCTAACCCAACACGAGACATATAATGTCGTTTTTGACTTCTTGACCAAAAAAATGGATTTGGCAACGGAATTTAAAAACAACGAACAATAATTGATAAAAGGACCAGATTTTGGGCTTCAATGTCAGTTTAGAGGGTTTCATTTGATCTTGGTCTTCGGTTGCAACCAACATTAAAGGGCTTCAATGTCGGTTGGAAATTTCATTAAAGGGCTAATGTCGGTTAATGTCAGTTGTAACCGACATTAAAGCCCTTTAATGTCGGTTGCAACCGACATTGAAGACTGTATTATTAAAGCCCTTTAATGTCGGTTTAAAACCGATATTAAAGGCAACCAATATTAAAGGGCTTTATAATACTATCTAACCGACATTAAAGCCCGAAATTCTTCTAGTGGTAGTAGAAAACAAGATCGTCGTTTTGTCTCTACCACATTGAGAAGTACACATATGGAGTGTATATATATGTGTGTATGTATAATTTTGACTAAACTCAAAATTGAAGAAAATATATTGACTGTCCAATTGACCTTGACCCATTTGTGTTATTTTTGGTTTTGCCAACATACTAATATGTATGTGTTATTTTTGGAAGAAGAAATTGAGGGCAGACGATGACCTTTGCGGTAGCAACAAAATTCTTCAGTTTTAAAGAATTACTCTCTTCTTTTTATTCAATTCGTGTGTGGTAGTGAGGAAAATAAAAATACAAAGAGTGTTTTCTTGGGTTTTGAATCTTTCTCTTTGTGATTAATTCAAATATATTAGAATGTGGTAGGAAGAATTTGTGTTGAGCTATTTGAAAGAGATTTGCAAGTATGAGTTTAAGGTCTCTTGTAATCTCTATCATAGTAGAAGCTTCAATTGCAGAAGATTGGACATAATTATGAGCTTTGGTCGAACCAGTATATGTTTTGGCATTGTTCTCATTTTTCTTCTCTTCATTATTTTCTATTTTATAATTGTTAACCTTTTTTACTCTAACCTAGGAAGTAGGAGTTTAAGATATAATTTAGTTTCTGCATTTATTTATATCTCGTATAAATTCCTAACAATTACTCGTTGACAATGTGCAATTGCACTAAAGATTGGAAATTGTTATTTTGCATATTATTTGATTTTAGGCATAAGCTCTAGTCTTCGTCTCAATATTAGTATACCAGTTGAGATATATGCAAAATATAAACTATACCCGAGATATTATTGATATATGATTAGTATACAAAATATAAAGTACATTAGATATGTTATTGATATATTAAATTTAAAGTATATCATATATATTATAGCTATACTATTGATATACATATTATAAAAATATATCAATTAATTGACTATATATACACAAAATATAAATTGATATATAACAAGAAGAATATGTAAATCAAATATAAAAAGCTTTGCTATATTTTCAAATCTAAAATCCTAAGGGCATGTTTAATTCATAATTCGGATTTTGTTTTATGTTTTAAATTTACTAAATTCAGCGAATATATGTTTAGAAAACAAACCGAATTTTGTTTCTGAAAACTATTTTCATATTCTCTTATCCAAATAAGTGCAAAATCTGAAAACAAAATTTTTATGTTTTTTTTTTTAATCTAGAATTTGAATTTTAAAATTTAAAATGCAGAATTATATTAAATAAAATTAAAAATATTTTAAAATATAGTATGTCATGTTATAAATTCAATTCAATTTTTTAAAAATATAATATGTATTATGTAATGTTTTATAAATTAAGTTAGGTTCAACTCCTAGTTTGGTCCCTACGATTTGGATAAAGTTAGTCCATATGATTTTAAAATTTAGATTTTAGTTCCTATTGTTTGATATAACTTCATATATATCCCCTATGGTTTGCTAAATTCTCTTAAATAGTCTATACCATAAGGACTATTTATTATGAAGCTCTTATCAAATCATAGGGAGTAATTCTAAGTATAAACCCTAAGACCTAAATTTTAACTTACTCCAAATCATATGGACTAAAATTTCAATCTTTCTATAAATTTTATAATATTACAAAACAAACAATTTTGTTAACAAAAAACATATTCATAAATAAATTAATAACAATTTACTGTCAACTAATATTTAGTGAGTAACTACAACTAGTTCATAATTTGTTAAGTTAGAATTCGATTTATGAATTCTTCTACCAAACACATATATGAAAATATCAAATAAAACTTTGTTTTTATTTAATCCTTTTCTTTCAAATTTCTGTTTTCAGATTTTCTAACAAATAAGACCTGATAGTTTTAATAACAAAACACAGAAACTCGAGTGCTTATAGATTAATTTTTAAAAACTACCAAAATTAAAATCCAGATAAACCAAATTTCGCATCCCAAGAAAGTAATACAATCAATAAGCAATTTTGATAGGAGTGTGAAGGTAATAATATATGAGCAATAATTAGGTGTAGCTTGAGCTACACCTGGTCCATATGCTCCTCACTTCTTTATCACACAATATATATATATATATATATATATATAAAAAGAATTATTTTTTAAAAAAATAAAAATACCACTATTGGACTATACTTGATGCACCACCCAAGTTTTTCTCATAATATATAAGAATAACAACAAATGATTGATTTACAAAGCCATCTTTATAAATCCCATTGACCTTCACGTAGAGCTCCAACAATGGCTACCATTAATTCCTCCGACGAAGAACATCAACACTTTGCTTACGCTATGCAGCTGGCTTCCTCATCAGCGCTGCCGATGACACTCCAAACAGCGTTCGAGCTCAGTGTGTTCGAGATCTTGGCGAGGGCTGGCCATGGGGTCGAGCTCTCTCCGACAAAGATAGCGGCTGAGATAACCACTGCAAACCCAGATGAGGCATCGATGATTTATCGGATCCTGAGGCTTTTGGCGAGCCACTCAGTGGTGGGCTATTCTGTGGCCACCAACCAATGTGGGAATTTGCAGACTGTATAGTCTCAACTCGGTTTCTAAGTTTTACGTTCGAAATGAAGATGGAGTGTCATTGGGTCCTATGATATCCTTGATTCAAGATAAAGTCTTTCTTGATAGCTGGTTTTCCTCTTCTCTTTCTCTTTCTACTTTTTATCTTTCACTTTTAAATTTCTAGTTCTTTTCTCGTTACATCCAACATTTTATTATAATATTAAAAAACAAATGCAATGTCTGTGCTACCCACATCTTTTTTAACTTACTCTGGTTTTTAATTACAATTTATCATGTGATAAATTTGATGTATAATAGTGCGAACATTTTAGGAGCGAGTTGAAGAACGCTATTGTAGAAGGTGGAATTCGAACATGGGGAGCGCATGCCTTTGAGTATCCTAGCATGGATCCAAGATCTAACAAAATTTTCAATACTGCAATGTCAAATCATGCTACGATGGTGGTGAAAAAGATTGTTGAGTCCTACAAAGACTTTGAAAACATCAAGCAACTAGTTGATGTTGGTGGTGGCTTAGGGGTCACACTTCAAATCATTACCTCTACATACACTTCAATCAAAGGCATCAACTTTGACTTGCCTCATGTCATTCAATGTGCCCCAATTTATCCAGGTATACATATCTTTTAGAAATCTCAATTATTTTTAAATCTTTAAATAAATTATTCCTCTTCCCTAGATATATAAGAACAATGATTAAGTACAGTCATACTCTTCTTCCTTGCACACAAAGTAGTAATAATAATAATTTTTTTAAAAATATTTGTCACGTGAAATTTTTTTATTAGAATTAAGTTATACAAAAATAAGTGCAGTCTAAGTAACACCTAAGTTTTCTCTATATAGGATGTGGTATTTTATTTTATTATGATTTTATTTTTGGGATAATAGATGTGGCAGATTCAAACCACAATCTTTTTTGTCAGTGACATATACTTTATATCAGTTGAGTTAAGCTCACTTTATCACGTGAAAGTTTGAAAAATTAAAATAATTTGAAAAGTATAAATGCAAGTGGAGATTAAAATATTATTTTTGTTTAAAATGAGTTTTTTTTTTTTATAATATGTGGGTGGGCAAATCGTCCTGGTTAATAAAGTGGTAGAATTCAATATATTAACATTTATTATTATTAATTAGTCCTTAGGGTACAATACAACTACTTCAATTATATGATAACCTAAACACATGATTTGTGGGACCTTGGAGTTGGAAAACATGCATTATTTTGTTTGTTTATTAATCTTTATTTATGTATTCATTAAAGTTTAAATTTACAAGATGCCTTTATCATCAATTATTTGTTTTAAGGAATAAATATTATTTATTTTTAAAAAATTTAGCTTTTTATTCAAAATATTTGTAAACGTGAAAAAAAGGTATGTATGTTTTATTTGTAAATAATTGAAATGTGCCGGTTCTTAAATTTAAAAATGTGGCTTAAAGAGAGAAGAAACATTTGAACTATTTTTATTATTTTGAAAATTATAGAAATGTGTCGGTTCTTTTTTTAGCTAGTTGATTTGGTAGTTGATTTGGTTGGATAATCAGCATATATGACTTCTTGATCTACCCATATTCCTATATTAACCATTGGCTTTTGAATTTACTGGATCAATCCTTCTAGTTTATTGATCTTCTTGGATCGACTTTCTAACTTGTTGATCTTCTTAAATTAATCTTTGGCTATTGATCTTATTAGATTGATCTTCTACTTTGTCTTCTTCAATTAGTTTTTTACTTGTTGATCTAGCTACTAAGATCAACCTTTGGTTTATTGATTTCTTATATCAACCATTATTAGCTTTATTACTATTGGCCTTCCTAGCTTATTAATTTTCGTGGATTAGTTTTTTAGTTTGTTGATCTTCTTAATCGACCATATGGTTTGTTGATATATATTATTTTTTAAAAAACATTTTTTAAAGTCAATTCAAACGGGTCCACTACAAGAAAAAAACACATTTCTTGACGTTTACAATTTTAAATACTTGACGTTTTTATATATAAAAAAAAAATGTCAAGAAATAGGTGATTTTAAAGAAAAAAAGGTCAATAATTGATTTTAAAAAACGGGGGTTGTGCATTTTCCTACAGTACTTGATGTTTTAAAAATGTCAAGTTCAATTAATGGATTCTTGACGTTTTAAAAATGTCAAGAATTGTAGTATATACAGGTGTTCATACGAGGCTTCCGGAGAAACTTGTTTTGTGGAGTTAAACTTGAGTTGATGTTGATGTTGAAGTTGGTTTTATGCGATGTGGTTCGATCTCTAATACTTGATTCCTCTGATTCTCTCTTAATTGGATGAATGCGCTTGACTTGAAGAAGAAAAGCACTGAACGTTCTTGAAGTAGAAGTCTTGGAAGAGTCTTTATGTCTTCAAAGGTCTTCTGTCTTCTAGGAGTGTAGCTTCAGAAGTCTTAGGAGTCTTCTGCTTGTTGATGAATTCTCTTGGCTCTCTAAATTTAGAAAATGCTTATATCTTCAAAGGACTTCAATCTTCAGAATGCTTGTATCTTCAAAGGAATGCTTGCATCTTCAAAGGACTTCAGTCTTTAGAATGCTTGTATCTTCGAAAGACTTGGTGTGGTCAGCTTCAAAAGTCAAGGAGTCTTCTGATTGTAGAGAATTATATAATTGTTGATCCCTCTAAATGAGGAGAGCTTCTCTATTTATAGAGTTCAAGGTGGGCTTGGGTTTGGCTGATCCATAGGCCTAGCCTTTCGGCCCAATTAGTTGGACTTGGGTTTGGTTGGTCTATGGGTTTGGCCTTTAGGTCCAATTAATCGAATTTAGGCCTAATTTGACCTTTTGGGTCAAATTTAGCCTATTTTTAAGCTTAGTTAGACTTTGACCCAAATAATAATATCAAATTGGGTAATATTAATCTTATCTGATTCAACGGTCATCATAAAACCACGTGGCATCATCCAAATTTGTCTTCAACCTCAATTCATGACATATGTCAACTCCTAATTGAGTCCAAAGAGCCCAAATTTAATGATTTGGAATTTCGTCATTAATTTAGTAAATGATGTGGGTGATTGGTCTAAAATTTCTGATTCAACAAATGCCCCTCTTGAGATTTATGCACATAAATAGGTGGATGAATCTCGAAAAATATAAGGTTGGAATCAAAATCCAAATATATTTGTTCTTGAATTTGACCTCAATTGATGTGTCAGTCAAACTATGAATTTAGTACATAAATTTAACCTGAATTTGGGATAAAATTTGGAATATCCCAAATTTACGAAAAATTTTGAGCTTTGTCCCATTTGGATTTAAGATAAAATTTGGGATATGCCGAAATTTGAATAAAAGATCAATTGAGATTTTTTTTTTCCCTTATCCGCAATTTATTTTGATCAAAGATAAAAACTCAATAGGATACTTCAATTTGGAATATGGCCAAATTTTAATTTGAGATTTTATCCTAATAATTTGGCTAAAAGTCTGGTGATTTAGTGATTTAGATTTGGGATTAAATTTGGAATATGCCTCAAATTTTAATTTGAGATTTTATCATTAATAATTTGGTTTGAGGATAAAAGTTGATTTGAATTTGGGATAAAATTTGGAATATGCCCAAATTTTAATTTGAGATTTACAGTTGAATCTCAAGGTTGAACAATTTGATTTTGAATAAAATTTGGAATACGGCCAAATTTTAATTTGGGATTTTATCCACAATTTAAATTTGATTTTGAATAAAATTTGGAATATGTCCAAATCTTAGTTAAAGGTAAATTTAAGAACAAAATCTAATAACATCAAATTAGATACGAAATTTGTTTAATTTAATTAGAAAAAAAATCTAATATTTTGAATCGAATCTTTATTTGATTTGGATTTTCTAATTTGTTATGGAACCTAGGACACCAAACCCCTCCATTATCATCATCCCCTCCTCTTCTTCTAATCTTTCATCTCTCTCATTTTCTTCTTCTTCTTTCGTTTTTTTAAAGAAAATTTCGTATTTTTTTCTTTTTTTCTTCTTCTTTTTTTTTTTTTCTTTCTTTTTTTTTTACTTGCCCCCTTACTTTTTTTTTTTTTTTTTTTGCGTAGGTTTACTAACTTGTCCCCTTTTACTAAGCTAAAGCGCAACTCAAGGGAGTACAACCGCATCTTTTGTAGGATGAACTTCGTATGGTTTATCTACTATATGCCTGTTCATGCATCCTGATCGTCATGGGAGGGGCCCAGCAAGGCTTACAGCTCTCACATACTTTCACCCTAGGGAGGATCCTGATAAGGTCTACCTTGTAGCACCGTTCGCATATCATGATCGTCATGGAATGGGCTCTGCAAGACTTACAACTCTCCCATGCTTTCACCGTAGGGAGGATCCCGATAAGGTCTATCTTGTAGCACCGTTCGCATATCCTGATCGTCATGGGAGGGGCCCTGCAAGGCTTACAACTCTCCCATGCTTTCACCCTAGGGAGGATCCTGATAAGGTCTGCCTTGTAGCACCGTTCGCATATCCTGATCGTCATGGGAGGGGCCCTGCAAGGCTTACAACTCTCCTATGCTTTCACCCTAAGGAGGATCTCGATAAGGTCTACCTTGTAGAACCATTCGCATATCCTGATCGTCATGGGAGGGGCCCTGCAAGGCTTACAACTCTCCCATTCACCCTAGGGAGGATCCCGATAAGGTCTACCTTGTAGCACCATTCGCATATCCTGATCGTTATGGGAGGGGCCTTACAAGGCTTACAACTCTCCCATGCTTTCACCCTAGGGAGGATCCTGATAAGGTCTACCTTGTTATGTTACTCCTTGATCAAAATTTGAAGATAAGAGAAATATGCCATCGAGTATTGAAGATGAGACAGATATGGCATCAAACTTTGAAGATGAGAAGAATATGCCATCAAGCTTTTGATCGAAATCAGGTTGGCTAGAGTCGATCTCGTGTACAAGGTGAAGCCGGATGGACCAGAGTTGTCCTCGCATTTGAGGTAGAGCTTGGCAAACCAAACTTGATCTCGCATATGAGTAGAACCACACCCACATTTTTTTAGAGGAAGCGAAGCTACACCAATTTTGGAGAAGGGGTGAAGTTGTACCAATATTTTGGAGAGGAAACGAAACCGCACCACGACTTTGAAGATGGAGTGAAGCTGCATCATCAGTTTAGAGATGAAGTGAAACCGCGCCATCAGTTCGGAGATGAAACGAAGCCACGCTGTGACTTTGGAGATGAAGTGAAGCCACGCCAACATTTTGGAGAGGAAACAAAACCGCACCACGACTTTGGAGATAAAGCGAAACTGCGCCAATATTTTGGAGATGAAGTGAAGCCGCGCTATCAGTTTGGAGATGAAATAAAGCCACGCCAGACTTTGAAGATGAAGCGAACCACGCCAGACTTTGGAGTGAAGCGAAGCTGCGTCATGATTTTGTAGACCGGATCATTGAAGATGGAGCCAAGCCATGTACACCGACCTTGAACTTGAAGATGGAGAAGCATCGACGGGACCTTCACGTTTGACAAAGCATCGAAAAATCTCCCTGACGAAGCATCGATGAATCTTCACATTGAGCTTGACTTCTCAACTTTGAGCGTGAAGATGGCATCACAAAACCTCCAGACTTGAGCATGAAGATAAAGCATCGATGAAGCCTCTAAACTTGAAGATGGAGGAGCATTGATGAAAGCTCTGAACTTGAAGATTAAAGAGCATTGAAGTTTGATTTTAAAGAGGACGCGAAGCGCATTCCAAGTGTGTGCCTTTTATTTACTATGCTTGCTCTTTACGAGGGATGAACATCTTCAATCCATTGTGTTGCCTCCAATAGGAATGAACATCTTCAATCTGGAGTGTCATTCTTTAACGGGGATGACCAACATCAATCTTGTAGTATCATACTTAGGTGGTTGTGGTACCTTTTCTGATGGACTAAACTCAAATTTCTTTAAGTTTCCTTCGTACCTTTAAAGAAAGGGATCAAATCATGACGTAGTTCAAGTTTTTTTCTTTTTTTTAACTGGACTAAACTTGAAGTTTCTTTCAAGCTGCCTACATACCCTTCTTAATGATAGGGATCAAGTCATAATGTAGTTCAAAAAGAATTCCTTTTATGCGCGACTGAACTTAAATTTCTTTAAGTTGCCTATGTACTCTTTATAATGACAGGGATCAAGTCGTAACGTAGTTCATACAAAGGTTTTTTTTTAAGCGTAAAACTTCTTGAGAAACGTGTCGTTGATTGGGTCAATTCTTAGCCCACCTTGATCAACTATCTTGTACGCTCTTTTTGTGTAGGCTTCTTTGACGACATAGGGCCCATCCCATTTAGGTGTAAACTTATTCCCCGTATGTCTTGTCGTGATAATTGATCTCCTTATGGCGAGCACTAGATCACCAACTTGAAAGGACCGAGGCTTTACATATTTATCGAAGGCTTTAGACATTCACGCCTGGTAACATTCCAGCGCTTGTTGAGCTTCTAATCGTTTTTCATCCAGTGCTTCCAACTCATGGAGCCGCACTTTGGCATTGTCCTCTGTAGTCAGCCCTTCTTGTACCGCTATTCTTAGCGATGAAATTTCTCTTTCCAAATGAAGGACAACTTCTACCCCATAAACAAGAGAGTACGAGGTGACTTCTGTAGAGGTACGGTGAGTGGTGCGATAAGCCCACAACACTTCACCGATCTTCTCCTGCCAATCTTTCTTCGACTTGGAAACAATTTTCTTCAGCAGGTTGCATAATGTCTTGTTAAATGCCTCAGCCAATCCATTTGCGGTGGCATTATATATGGATGACTTGTACTGCTTAAATTTGAATTTTTCACACAACCTGTTCATCAAACTGTTGGAGAATTTTCTTCCGTTATCCGTCACAATCCGATGGGTAATACCGTACCGTTAAATGATATGAGTGGGGATAAAATCCACCACGTTTTCTTTCTTAGCTTTCCTTAGCGCGATAGCCTCAGCCCATCTTGAGAAGTAATCAATGGTTGCAAGGATGTAGGAGTGTCCTGCTGATGACTTAGATGTTATAAGACCGACCAGATCAAGCCCCCATGTTTCGAAAGGCCACCAGGCTATGGTTGGATGTAGAGGCTCAGGAGGTTGATGAATGAAATTGGCGTGATATTGACAGGCTTTACACTTCTTTGCATAATCCATCGAGTCCTGGATCATTCCCGGCCAATAATAACCCATTCTTTTCAGCTGGAACTGTAGCTTTGGTCCAGCTTGATGCGCGCCACATACGCCTAAGTGTGCTTCCTCCAAAGCCTTCACTGACTCTTCTTTACTGAGGCATCAAAGGAAAAGTCCTTCAAGGGATCGACAATATAGGACCCCTTTGTAGTAAATGAAATGCGCGGCCTTCCTTCGAAACTCAGTTATACGGCGGGGGTCATCCGAGAGCCTTCCATGCTCAAGGTAATCTATGATGAGTTGCCGCCAGTCTTCCTCGTCGGCTAGGTAGACTGATATCGCATTCGTTTCCCCATATGCAGTCCCAACCGAAGGTACAACCCATCTCCGCCAAAGCGATATATTAAGGGGCACATTATCCAGGTCCGTTAAGGCAGTGGCTAGGTTTGCCAAGGCATCCGCTTTCTTGTTCTCCGTCCGCAGGACATGTTCCAACGTCACACTTTCAAACTTTTCCATCAACTGGAGAGCATAAGTGAAATAGGGTTTCAAGTCATCATGCTTCACCTCGTATTGGCATAAGAGTTGACTGATTATCAACTTTGAGTCACCGAAGATCTCTATACAAGCTACTCTAATCTCTAAGGCCATTTGGAGATCAATTATCAAGGTTTGGTATTCAGCAACGTTGTTTGAGCATAACTCGACAAGTGCAAAGCTATAAGGCAGCATGTTCTTTTCTAGCAAAATAAGGACCATACCTGCCCCTGCACCACTTTTCTGTGCCACGCCGTCAAAGAACATGACCCACCGCCCTGAGGTTTCTGTGAAGAGAAATTCGTCATCTGGCAAGTCTTCACTTAACTCCCAATCTGATGAAACTGGGTGATCTGCCAGGAAGTCGGCCAATGTCTGCTCTTTAACTGCCCTTTACGGTACATAAACAATGTCGTACTGTTGAAGCATGATTGCCCATTTAGCTAAACGTCCCAAGATGATCGGCCTGGATAGAACATACTTGATGGGGTCGGCTTTCGCAATTAAGTGGAATGTGAAGGCCTGCATGTAATGCCTCAACTTATCTATGGCAAAGAAGAGCACAAGGCACGTCTTCCCTATAGGGGAATAATTGATCTCGGCTCCATTCAGGGTTCTACTCAAGTAATAGAGAGCGCGTTCTTTTCCCTTTTTTCTTTTTTGTGCTAATAGTGCCCCCAGTGATCTCTCTTGCGCTGCAATGTATAGTATCAACGGCTTGCCTGCTACTGGGGCTCCTAAGGTAGGAGGGCTGATCAGGTACCTCTTTATACTATAGAAAGCATTCTGGCAGGGCTTAATGCACAGAAATTGGAAGTCAATTTTTACTCGACAACCAAAATCCCGTGGACGCATTATGCGATGCATGTTCCTAAGATATGCATTGATAGTCATGCGTCGATGGTCATGCGTTGGAATGAAAATTGCGTTAACGAATGTATGTGATGACCATGCATCCTACCACAAGTTTTCTTACGTTCACGCCAAGTATAACATGAACGCAAGTTTCTCGGGTAATCCGAGGTCGAACATAGGGACTTGTAACTATATGTTTGTGATGATGTGCATGCGTCAGTTGAATAAAAGAATGAAGGGGATGTTGCTATGTTAATCCTACTCCTACTCCTATCTATCAGACAACGCAATGATAATATGCATGAAAAGTAGAGATGCGACAAACTTTGACATGAAATAAATGTATGAGAAATAGATAAAATGCAGAGATGTTTTCATTGTAACTCTTAAGAGTGACCGTAAGGGCAACCCTAGTCAACGCAAACTAATGCAATTATGCAACACTCATACAATAGTAAACCACCTCTCGGTGCGAATGCTATGGCTTCTAATACTAGAAGGCATGCGATGTATGTGCAGAGGTGTCTATAGGGCCTACACATAAGCCTCTAATTCTTGTCTATGCGATGATACACAAACAAGGCGACCACATATCATCATTCCTATTCCTATGGTGCAGTGTTGACAAATAGAGCTTATTTCTAAGTCCCTGTCTCTTGCTTATGTTGATCTAATCTCGTTTTCTCGAGTCTAGATTCTAACTTAGCTCTCTCGAGTCATTACGTTCTTTCTTTAGATTCTCTCTTGAGTAGCTCTAAAATGGTGTTGGGCACAACATAAGATGAGACAAACGCATGAACTTATTGACGCAAGATTGTTACTATTCCTAGTGAACAACGCATACCTTGAATAATGCATCCAATCACTTACCCTCTTGGGCAGTTGATTATTACTGACTTCACTCATAGACAAGCAATGCGTTAGCCTATAGACAGGCATTCCCGCAGCTTTACACTAAGCAAATAAGGTTACTCATCCACTCACGCAATGCATACCTCTCGGTAGGTTGCTACATACTTCATATCCCTAATCCACATGACTAAGTCTGCAATACCCAAGCAATCTCACTAAGTGTTGCAATGAAAGTAAAGATGCTAAGTAAAGAAGATGAAGATGGAGTCGAAGGAACAGAGAAATACATTGAAAACACATTGTGTTAATTTCTTAATTCCAAAATGTTATACAATACAATATAAGAAAAGAAAGGAAAATAAATGATCGGCTGGAAGCAAAGATTTGCTTTCAGCGGATGTGCGTCAAGGCTGCCAGTGGTGCCATGGATGGGTGGAGGAGCTGACTCTCTCGAGATCTAGCTCCGGTCGAAGGCTCCGATCGTCAATCGGAATGGATGAAGGAGGTGAAGAACTCTCGGCCATCTTCTCACGCAGTTTGTCTGGATCACAAGGATCTGCCCTAGGAAAACCTCAGGTGAAAACCTTGGATTCCACCTTGGGCGAAAACCCTAGATAAAATGAATTTCAGCTCATCGGCTTCTATTTATAGAGCTTGGATTGCGACAACATTAATTGGACTGCTCTGAGTATGACGTTCGGCGCGTTCGTCTTTTCTGAACCACTGCCACCAATGGCGTGGTAGGTGAAATGTCAACATCAGCTTTGGATTTTCTCAAGGTAGATGCGTTAATGCGTTCATTCCTCTTACCTTGCGTTGATGCGTTCATTCCTCTTACCTTGCGTTGATCCCATTAAAATATGTTGTCGCATAGCCGCAATCATTCAGTGGCCGCATTCGCTTAACACCGCAACTTTACATGATGACCGCAATCACTTGACGAGCGCAACTCCCATGCAATGGACACATACGGCTGATTACCACAACATCCATGCGTTGATCGATGCATTTGCCTTGCGATGAAGCGTTTCTCCGCATGCGATGGTCCGGTTTCCGCGTTTGCGTTCATTTTCTGCATTGGTTACAAAAATAGAACATTGAACGCATAATTAACACAAAGTAATGGGTTAGTTGAGATTCGACATGCTGATCGACGCAAACTCTTTTTCTCATGAATTTCTAGCATGATCGACGCAATTTCTGCCTAACAACCTTCATAATTCTAAGTAAAAGGACTAAGATGGCATGCATTTCTGCATGTCATCACAGGCCTCATCCCATTCGAATTCCTCACCCTTTCTCATCAGTCTTTGAAAGGGTTGACACCGCCCCGCCAGGTTAGAAATAAACCTCCGGATGTAGGCCAGACGTCCCTGCAAACTTCTCAACTCATGTAGATTTCATGATTTTGGCATCTTCTGGATAGCATCAATCTTTGATTGGTCTATCTCTATCCCTTGATGTCTCACAACAAAGCCCATAAACTTTCCTAAAGTTACGTCGAACGCACATTTGAGGGGGTTCATCTTTAACTGGTACTTTCGAAGGTGATCGAACATGGTTCTTAGATCTTTCAAATGGCCCTTTCATCGCTTGGTCTTGACCACAAGGTCATCCACATAGCATTCCACGTGTTTATGTAACATGTCACCAAACACCTTCTGTATGGCACGTTGATAAGTAGCGTCGGCGTTTTTCAACCCGAAGGGCATTACCTTGTAGCAATACATCCCTTTTAGGGTTCGAAATGTCGTCATTTTCTCGTCTGCGAGGGTCATTCGTATCTAGTTATACCTAGAAGATCCATCCATGAAGGATAAGGCTTCATGTCCTATTGTCGCATCGACCATGAACTCTGTGATGGGCAATGGAAAATCGTCTTTCGGACATGCGCTATTTAGGTCGCGAAAGTCTATGCAGACACGAAGTTGTCCATTCTTTTTTCTAACAGGGACAATGTTGGCTATCCATGTTGGATATTAAACTTCATAAATGAACCTAGCCTCGATCAACTTATTGACCTCAACCTCAAACTGGGGGATAAGTTCTGGTCGAAAGCATCGTTGAGCCTGCTTAACGAGCCGACACCCCTGTTTGATCGCGAGATGGTGGACTGCTACTTTTGGATCTAGTCCTGGCATCTTTTTGTATGACCAGGCGAAAACATCCCTGCATTCGGTGAGCAAACTCATGTATTCATCATTTTCCCCTTCCGAAAGGGACATACTGATGAAAGTCGTACGCGGTTCTTCTATGGTGCCCAAATTCACCTCTTTTAGCTCGTCCAACGTGGGTTGACCACCGTCCTCTAGACCTTGCAGAGCGTCCTCCACTTCCTCTTCAGTCATACCTTCTTTAGATTCTTCGATGATGGTGATGTGGTGGCACAAAGTTTCTTCTTCCTCCTGCTCTAAATTTCCATTTTGAGGATTAGTAAAAACGATGTCACGCCTCTTTACTTTGAGCGTGCCTTCACTTGTGTTTAGAGTAACAAAGTTCTTTCTCTTCATACGTGAGGGGACGGTACTACAGATTTCTCCATTATTTCTTGCCTCTTCTGATGGCTTCTTTTCCGATGACGATTCAACATTTTTAAGGTCGATTCGCCGCCAGGTGGACGCTGGGTTATCGGCCCCCTCTTTCTTATAGTCATTTCGGGGGCGTCAGCGCAGGCTTTTCACTTCATCTTTGTCTTACCAGGGACATATTGGTCAAAGGGATCTTCAGCCCTCTCGTGCTTCAGGCGATCAAAAACAGGAGTGCAGGGTTTTCCTTCGCTCTCCTTTAGAACTGCGCCTAGTCTCCTGAAAGCCAATGGTCGTTCCACCACGGGCGATTGACAGATGATTTCCTAATTTCTTTCATTCGGCAGAGTCAACCTTCAAAAAACTGAACGTCAAATAACTCTGGGAATAATATGTGGGGTTCCCCTTTGTGCTTCTGTCATGCTTAACCTCTCAAAGACCAAGGCACGTGCAGTCGACGGTCTAATTCGGTCGAAGGCTGAGGCTCTTTTATCTTTGCCCTTCTTTTCTCCTGCATCATCGACTTCTTCTGCAGTGATATGATTGCTATTGGCCACTTTCCCCTTCGCCTTTCTGATTATGTGAATTGGCTCTGACAGCTCATATCTGAGTCCCGCCCTCGACGTGGGTATAGCGTGTCCTTCTTGCAAAGGCTTCTTCTGGGTCTGCGAGAGTCAGTGTTGCTCATAAATCTTCAAACTCATGAACTCAGTGAGAGTTGTGAAGTCATAGCCCGCCTTCGCCAATAGCTTGTAAGCCTTAGGATCGAATCCGTCTTTAGTTCGCCTCTCGGGCAGCTTTAACCCCGTCACTTCCGCCTCCGGCTTGTGGATTTCCTGCTTTATTATCGACATGAGGGGTGTGACGAAACTCTCCTTTAGAATTTCTATGTCGTCGACCTGCAAACCTTTTGAGCATTCCGTAAAAGGTGATTCACCCTTTTTTCGTCTCGACAAAGGGACATAGCGCAAAATTAGAGGTTTTAAGCCTTTTTCGCCCCTCACCACGGGTGTTTCTCCAATGTCGACGGATGTTCTACTCTCTTTTCGGTTGGAGGCTTATACCTTACTACCCGCCCCTTTCTCTGTCTATTGGTGACCTCGACCAGGATCCACCTACTTTCTTTGCCAGCAAGTTCTCTGTCGGCATGGTCTTATCGAAATTCTCGCTCTTTAGGTAAAACTTTGCATCTACGAAGTGAGATTCAGCTTCGAAAAATGGATTAGAATCTGCTTCAACCTTCTTAATCCCGTCTTGGTAAAACTTGAAACATTGATGTAGTGTCGATGTAATCACACCATTCCCATGAGTCCAAGGGTGTCCCAATAGCAGCTTGTAGGTGGTCTTTGAGTCTATCACATGAAACAACACGTCGGCCTTCAGATCGCCAATGAGGAGCTCCAAGTGTATCATGCCTATCGCCCTTTGGCTGCCTTGATTGAAACCTTGAATTACTAATTTTTTGTTTGATAACTCTTCCATGAGTATGCCCAATTGTTTCATAGTCGTCATAGGCATTATATTGACGGCAGATCCGTTGTCGATGAGGATTCGACCCATTCTCTATTCTCGAATGTATCCAGAGACGTACAAAGGTCTATTATGCAATTTGGATACCAATAGCAGATCTTCGTCTAAGAAGCCTATGGATGTGCAATACGAGGCATAAGCATGTGCTGCAGAGGTCGATGCACCAGATGCGTTAGATTCTAACAGTGCCTCAATAAGGGTTGTCTTAGCTTCTCGCGGGAGTGAGAGCAGGTCGTCTATGTTGAATGGTGACGAACCCTTTGATTCTCTTGTCGACTTTAATGGGCGTGGAATAGGATCTTCTTCTTTCATGGTACTGACAGCATGACATGCAGCAGCCTCTGGCATCTCATCTGAACCCCAATTGCAGAAGTTCTTCGGGAGGAAATCTACTAACGTCATCTGTCGTCTGAGATGAGGAACATTCTCGTCTCTCTCGTTAACAGCTTTGGGCCTCCAAGCCTTCTTTCTACCCTTCCTTTTTTGTGTCTTACTCCCTTCGTAGCTTCTATGAAAGCGTAACTCTTTTTGGGTAGAGTTCAGTCTTTCCTTCTTACGGCGCGCCACAAGGATCCAGCCTTCGTTATTGTCATCATCAATGCGCTCTCCTCCATTTTAAGGATCTGCAGCTTAGACCTCCTGTTGAAACCGCACTACCACAGGTTCGAAGGTCCCAAACTGAACCGAGCTCTCCCTTCTTTCATAATATATGATTGGTGCCGCCACGCTTGGAGTTACCGTCACCGCAGCATGATTCGTTTGGATCACCTCGTCTAGATCCAGCTCTATTTTCCTCTCACGGGCCAATTTGAGGATCAATTCCTTCAGTACAAAACAATTTTCAACTGAGTGGCTAACGACCCTGTGATACATGCAATAGGTGGGATCGTCCACTTTGTCGGCCTATTTCGATCGTTTACATTCTGGTAGCTGGATAAGGTGGTTCTCTAGTAATTTCTCAAGCATATCCGCAACGTCAGAGTCGGGGAATGAGTAGACTTTTTCTTGTCGTTCCTTCAAGGTTAGGCGACGTCTTTCACCTCCTTCGTCTTTCTTTTCTTTCTTCTTCTTTTTGCCTTTCGAGTAGAACTTCAACGGGATCGTATTAACGACCATTGATTCCTTTGTGGCAGCTTTCACAATTTTCTCGATGCTCTTCACCTCCTTCTTGTCTTTCTTCGGTTCGTGGCTCAGGAAGTCCCTCGTTCCTCTGTTGGCGATACTTAGCTCCATGTCATGAATGCGACTCGCTAATTCTTCAAAGGTACGGGGCTTTATTCCCTGAAGGATGTAGAGGAGTTCTCAATGCATACCCTATGTACACATTTCTACAGCATATAATTCGGTGAGTCGATCTTTGCAATCCAGACTCAGAACTTTCCATCGGTTGATATAATCGATGACTGGCTCCCCTTTCCATTGTTTGGCATTTGTCAGCTTTATCATACTGACGGTGTGCCTAATGCTGTAGAAGCGATTCAAGAATTCTCTTTCAAGTTTCTCCCAGTTGTCAATCACTTTAGGCTCTAAGTTTGTGTACCAGTCAAAAGCATTTTCTTTTCGGGTTCTGACGAACTGTTTGACTAGTAGATCTCCCTTTGTTCCCACATTCTTGCATGTTTCTATGAAGTAGGCGATATGTTGCTTTGGGTTTCCCTTTCCGTCGAATTGTTGGAACTTTGGGGGTTGGTACCCTACAGGCATTCTCAGATTGTCGATTGTCTGGGTATATGGCTTGGAATACATGAAGGAAGTTTGAGTCGACCCTCCATATTGAGCTCTTATGGAGGTCATGATCATGTCTTGCAGTTGTTGGACCGACAGAGAGGCCACTGAGTCTGACTCTTGCCATTGGTTTTCTTGATGCACGGTCTTCTCCTTGTCAGTTGCTTTGACCGTGGGTGCTTGGATTGATTCAGTAGCCTCTCAGACTCCATTTATTCTCTCAGGACAGCGATCTCATGGTCTCGCTCCTCAACGACTTTCATCAGAAAGTTTATCTTCCTTTCCATTTCTATCATGGCTGCTTCTGCCGTCACATCTACCATCATAACAGAGATCACATCTGGCGGTGAATCTCTTTTCGGCTTGCTGGAGGCGGAAATAAAGTTGTCAAACAGGGTGTTTTCCTTGATGACAACTGCCCCTTATGGGGATTTCATCATTTGCCTCAAGATGTGGGCGATGAGGGAGCTCTGCTCTTGCTTCTGCATGACTTCTCTTGAACAGTTGCGGGTAACAGGTCCCATGTATGAGCCATTTGTGGAGAAAGCCTTGGATGCCATCTTCTTAGGTGTCATTTGCCTTGTTTGGATGCTGAGAGAGAGATGAGAGGTAGAGTTGTCTCACCAGGCGTGCCAATTTATTCACACGAGGCTTCTGGAGAAACTTGTTTCATGGAGTTAAACTTGAGTTGGTGTTGATATTGAAGTTGGTTTGATGCAATGTGGTTTGATCTCTAATACTTGATTCCTCTGATTCTCTCTTAGTTGGGTGAATGCACTTGACTTGAAGAAGAAAAGTACCGAACGTTCTTGAAGTAGAAGTCATGGAAGAGTCTTTGTGTCTTCAAAGGTCTTGTGTCTTCTAGGAGTGAAGCTTCAAGAGTCTTAGGAGTCTTCTGCTTGTTGATGAATTCTCTGGGCTCTCTGAATGTAGAAAATTCTTGTATCTTCTAAGAACTTCAGTCTTCAGAATGCTTGTATCTTCAAAGGACTTCAGTCTTCAGAATGCTTGCATCTTCAAAGGACCTCAATCTTCATAATGCTTGTATCTTCGAAGGATTTCAGTCTTCAGGTGTGATCAGCTTCAGGAGTCAAGGAGTCTTCTGATTGTAGAGAATTCCCTATAAGCTCTATGGAGTATAGAATTGTTGACCCCTCCAAATGAGGAGAGTTTCTCTATTTATAGAGTTCACAGGTGGGCTTGAGCTTGGTTGATCCATGAGCCTAGCCTTTGGGCCCAATTAGTTGAACTTGGGTTGGTTGGTCTATGGGTTTGGCCTTTAGGTCCAATTAATCGGATTTAGGCCTGATTTGACATTTGGGTCTAATTCAACCTATTTTTGGGCTTAGTTGGACTTTGACCCAAACAATAATATCAAATTGGGTCAAATTAATCTTATCTGATTCAACGTTCATGATAAAACAACGTGGCGTCATCGAAATTTATCTTTAACTTCAATTTAAGACATATGTCAACTCTTAATTGAGCCCAAATTTAATGATTTGGAATTTCGTCATTAATTTAGTAAAAGACGTGGCAACTTTTGATTGGTCTAAAAATTCTCATTCAACAACAGGGTAGCGTTGCAATGCTACGTATTTTGACAGAAAAATGAAAAACGTGTGTGCCTCACACATGCAGCTTTCCAATGCTCTCAATAGCGTTGCAAACGCTACGGGTTTTTACGAAAAAATTGTGCGCTCTTCAACAGCGTTGCAACGCTCTTTTAGTAGCTTTGCGATGCTATCAGACATATTTAAAAGAAGTTCCAGCAGATTTAGTTGATTTTATTTTAAATACACTCGAAATCTTCATGGTTTTTCACTTCTCTTTGATGCATATTTGTTATTCCATCAATGTTGAAGAGATTTTTCATTGAGATAAGTAGATTTGAGGCATGAACTTTCAAACCTAGGGCTTAATCTTGATTTTCTTATTTAGATTGGGTTTAAGTCTTGGTTTTCTTGGTTTGATTAGGCTTAATCTTGATTTTCTTGTTTAGATTAGGCTTAATCTTGTTTAGATTAGATTTAATTCTTGACTTTCTTGGTTTGAGGCATGAAGTTTCAAAGTTAGGGCTTGATTTTCTTGGTTTGAGGCATGAACTTTTAAAGTTAGTGCTTGATTTTTTTGGTTTGAGGCTTGAATTTTCAAAGTTTGGGTTTAATCTCTCATGTATATTCTTGAATATCATACTAAACTCTTGGTTCATATTGTTCTTGAATGAGATTGAATTTTAGAGAATTTGCCAAAATTGGGAATGCCACTTTGCCAAAGTTATGGCTTTAATTTTAGAGAACTTGGAAGAACCTTCCACTTTTCTTTAATTAAATGCTTGTTAAAGTTAGATATGTCAATGTGTCTAATGAAAATCCTCATGTCCAATTTCCTTCAAATTGGACATAGTCCTGAATTTTGATCGAACCAGTATATTTTTTCGATATCATTCTCATTTTTCTTCTCTTCATTATTTTCTATTTTATAATTGTTAACCTTTTTTACTCTAACCTGTGAAGTGGGAGTTTAAGATATAATTTAGTTTCTGCACTTATTTATATCTCGTATAAATTCTTAACAATTACTTGTCGGCAATGTGTAGTTGCACTAAAGACTAGAAGTTGTTATTTTGCACATTATTTGATTTTAGGCACGAGCTCTAGTTTCCATCTCAATATTAGTATACCAATTGAGATATATGCAAAACATAAATTATACCCAATACACTATTGATATATGATTGATATACAAAATATAAAGTACATTAGATATATTATTGACATATGGAATTTAAAGTATATCATATATACTATAGTTATACTATTGATATACAAAATAAAAATATCAATTAATTGACTCATGTACACAAAATATAAATTGATATATAACAAAAAGAATATTTAAATCAAATATAAAAAACTTTTCTATATTTTAAAATCTTAAATCCTAAAGGTATGTTGGGTTCACAATTCAGATTTTATTTTATGTTTTTAAATTCACTAAATTCAGCGAATATATGTTTGGCAAACAATCCAAATTCTGTTTCTGAAAACTGTTTTCACATTGTCTTATCTAAATAGTGCAAAATCTGAAAACAACATTTTTATGTTTTCTTTGTATCCAGAATTTGAATTTTAAAATTTAAAATGCAAAATTATATTAAATAAAGATAAAATTATTTTAAAATATAATATATCATGTTATAAACTCAATTCAATTTTTTAAAAAAATTACAATATGTAATTTTTTATAAATTAAATTAGGTTAAACTCCAAGTTTTGTCCCTATGATTTGGATGAAGTTAGTCCATATGATTTTAAAATTTAGATTTTAGTTCCTATTAATATAACTTCATATATAGCACCTATGGTTTGTTAAATCCTCTCAAATAGTTCCTACCATAAGGACTATTTATTATGAAGCTCTTATCAAATTATAGGAAGTAAATTCTAAGTACAAACCATAAGTACTAAATTTCAACTTACTCCAAATCATATGGACTAAAATTTCAATTTTTTATAAATTTTATTATATTATAAAACAATAATTATATAATTTTGTTAACGAAAAACATATTCATAAATAAATTAATAACAATTTATTGTCAACTAATATTTAATGAGTAAATACAACTAGTTCACAATTTTTTAAATTAGAATTTGATTTATGAATTCTTCTACAAAACACATATCTGAAAATATGAAATAGAACTTTGTTTTGATTTAATCCTTTGTTTTTAAATTTCTGTTTTTAGATTTTCTAGTAAACATAACCTAATAGTTTTAATAACAAAACATAGAAACTCAAGTGTTTATAGATTTAATTTTCAAAAAATACCAAAATTAAAGTCCAAATAGACTAAAATGATGGTCCCTCAATTTCTTAATATATTCCTCGTTATCAAATTTCACATCCCAAGAAAATAATACAATCAATAAGAAATTTTGATAGGAATGTAAAGGCAATAATATATGAGTAATAATTAGGTGTAGTCTAGGCTACTCCTAATTAGTTGTAGTCTAGGCTACACCTCGTCTATATGCTCCTCACATTTTTACCACAAATATATATATATATATATTGAAAAGAATTATTTTTTAAAAAAATAAAAATACCACTATTGGACTATACTTGGATGCACCACCAAGTTTTTCTCATAATATATAAGAATAACAACAAATGATTGATTCACAAAGTCATCTTTATAAATCCCATTGACCTTCACGTAGAGCTCCAACAATGGCTACCATTAATTCCTCCGACGAAGAACACCAACACTTTGCTTACGCTATGCAGCTGGCTTCCTCACTGGTGTTGTCGATGAATCTCCAAGCAGCGTTCGAGCTCGATGTGTTTGAGATCTTGGCGAGGGCTGGCCATGGGGTCGAGCTCTCTCCAACAAAGATAGCAGCTGAGATAACCACTACAAACCCAGATGCAGCATCGATGATTGATCGGATCTTGAGGCTTCTGGCGAGCCATTCAGTGGTGGGTTGTTCTGTGGCCACCGACCAACGTGGGAATTTGCAGAGACTGTATAGTCTCAACTCGGTTTCTAAGTTTTACGTTCGAAATGAAGATGGAGTGTCGTTGGGTCCTATGATATCCTTGACTCAAGATAAAGTCTTTCTTGATAGCTGGTTTTCCTCTTCTCTTTCTCTTTCTAATTTTTATCTTTCACTTTTAAATTTCTAGTTCTTTTCTCATTACATCCAACATTTTATCATAATATTAAAAAAAAAAAAAAATGCAATGTCTGAGTTACTCACATCTTTTTTTAACTTACTCTGATTTTAAATTACAATTTGTCATGTGATAAAATTTTCTTTATTCTTTTTCTTTTTTTATATGGTTAGAGTGGAGTGTAAAAAGATGGGTGCAGTTCATAATCTATAAAGTATTATTGTTCGAATTTTAAATAAATTATAACGATTTTGGTGTATTAGATAAATGAGAACTATATAATTCAATTACAAGTCCATAGTCCACAAAATGTTTGGTTTGTATTTATTATCTAGCTTTAATTTTTAGAAGTGTAGAGTAGGTATTTTAAGTTTCATTAAATAAAAAACCGCAATGAATTTATCTTTATGGGCATCGGGATAAGTAAGGAAGATTTGAAGAAATAAGTTTAAGCTCTAACTACAAGTTTATGTTGATGATAATTTTATAAAGAGACTAAATAAACATAAATATGAAACAAAAGTTTTGATCCCATTTAATAAAAAAATGAGCACTTACTTTTGGAACATTTTACATATTATAATGCAAACAACACATGTTAGGAGCGAGTTGAAGAACGCTATTGTAGAAGGTGGAATTCCTTTCAATAGGGCACATGGGGGAGCGCATGCCTTTGAGTATCTTAGTATGGATCCAAGATTGAACAAAATTTTCAATACTGCAATGTCGAATCATGCTACGATGGTGGTGAAAAAGATTGTTGAGTCCTACAGAGGCTTTGAAAACATTAAGCAACTAGTTGATGTTGGTGGTGGCTTAGGGGTCACCCTTCAAATCATTACCTCTACATACCCTTCAATCAAAGGCATCAACTTTGACTTGCCTCATGTCATTCAATATGCCCCAATTTATCAAGGTATGCATGTCTTTTAGAAATCTCAATTATTTTTAAGTCTTTAAATAAATTTTTTCTCTAAACTTATCTTCCTTAGATGTATAAGAACAATGATGAAGTACACTCATACTTCTCCTCCTTTGCACACAAAGTAGTAATAATAATAATTTTGCCTCAATTGATATTTAATATCAGGTCACTTGAATTATACTTATGTTGTCTCAGTACTTTTTTTTTTTTTTAAAAATTTGCTTTTAAAATTCACTATAGTTTCAACTATTTTAGTTTTTTTTTTTTTTTTTTTTGTAAAAAGATAGTTTCTACTTTCATATTTGATCAAGGGACAAAATTTTCTAACTAGTTGATTTGCTTGGATAATCAGCATATATGACTTTTTGATCTACCCATATTCCCATGTTAACCATTGGCTTTTGAATTTACTAGATCAATCCTTCTAGTTTATTGATCTTCTGGGATCGATTTTCTAGCTTGTTGATCTTCTTCGGTTAGCCTTTGACTATTGATCTTATTAGATTGATCTTCTACTTTGTCTTCTTAAATTAGTTTTTGACTTGTTGATCTAGCTACTAGGATCAAACCTATGGTTAATTGATTTCTTATATCAACCATTATTAGCTTTATTACTATTGGCCTTCCTAACGTGGATTAGCTTTTTTGTATGTTGATCTTCTTACTCGATCTTATGGTTTGTTGATATATATTATTTTTTAAAAAAATAGTTTTTTCTTAAGTCAATTCAAACGGGTCCACTAAAAGAAAAACCACCTTTCTTGATGTTTGCAATTTTAAATACTTGACGTTTTTATGAAAAAAATGTCAAGAAATAGGTGATTGTAAAGAGAAAAAAAAGTCAAATTGATTTTAAAAAGCGGGAGTTGTGCCCTGGAAAATACAGTACTTGACGTTTTAAAATTGTCAAGTTCAATTAATGGATTCTTGACGTTTTAAAAACGTCAAGAATTATAGAATATACAGGGAAACATTGCAACGCTACGTATTTTGACGGAAAAATGAAAAATGTGTACCCCTCACGCACGTAGCATTGCAATGCTCTCAATAGCGTTGCAACACTATGGGTTTTCACGAAAAAATTGTGTGCTCTTCAACAGCATTGCAACGCTCTTTTAGTAGCTTTGCGACGCTATCAGGCAGATTTAAAAGAAGTTCCAGCGGATTTAGTCGATTTTATTCCAAATACACTCGAAATCTTCTTGGTTTTTCACTTCCCTTTGATGCATATTTGTTATTCCATCAATCTTGAAGAGATTCTTCATTGAGATAAGTAGATTTGAGGCATGAACTTTCAAAGTTAGGGCTTAATCTTGATTTTCTTATTTAGATAAGTCTTGATTTTCTTGGTTTGATTAGGCTTAATCTTGATTTTGTTGTTTAGATTAGGCTTAATCTTGTTTAGATTATGTTTAATTCTTTACTTTCTTAGTTTGAGGCATGGAGTTTCAAAGTTAGGGCTTGATTTTCTTGGTTTGAGGCATGAACTTTCAAAGTTAGGGCTTGATTTTTTTGGTTTGAGGCTTGAACTTTCAAAGTTAGGGTTTAATCTCTCATGGATATTCTTGAATCTCATAATAAACTCTTGGTTCATATTGTTCTTGAATGAGGTTGAATTTTAGAGAACTTGCCAAAGTTGGAATTGCCACTTTTCCAAAGATAGGACTTTAATTTTAGAGAACTTAGAAGAACTTGCCACTTTTCTGTAATTAAATGCTTGCCAAAGTTAGATATGTCAATGTTTCTAATTTGCTAGGGCTTTATGAACTAAGTAATGCTTTGTCAAACTTTGGTTCAATTTGTAGTTATTAGAATTAATATATGTTTAGCACATTAGAGCACATGCACAAATCTATTACTATTGACCTTCCTAACTTATTAATCTTTATGGATTAGCTTTTTAGTTTGTTGATCTTCTTAATCGACCTTATGGCTTGTTGATCTTTTTGGATCGAACTTCTGATTGGTTGAAAAAGCTTGTTTATCTTCCTAAAGAATGAACTCTCATCTGTTGAAGTTTTGTTTACTTCAAATATCTTCAACTTGCCTTCAAATCCTCAAAGAGATTCTTGATTTTTTTGAAGCGTCATGAAATCCAGTCTTGAAAGAGCACTCAAAGTTCAAAGCAACTTTGTCCATAGAATCTTCTGACTTTTGGAAATTTTCTCTAAATTCAATGAGTTTTGAATCTTCACTCCTTCAGAGAGTCTTCAATCTTCAGATCAACTTTTGAACTTCAAAAAATTTCCAAGATGCAAAGTTGAATATTGTTCTAGTCCAGGGTCTAAATTGCATCACTTATATTAAAATTCAAAGTTGAATACTGGCTCTATTTTTACCTACATACATGGTTAAAAATGAACTTTTCTCTTCTTATTAATCACATTTTGATTTAGTTTATTGATTCTTGATTATATTACATTTTCCATCACTAAATTTTGGGTATAATTTCTATATGGTCCTAGGTTTCTAAATGTTATGCATTCGGTCCTTAAGTTTTGATTTCGGTTTCAATGTAGTCCCTAAGTTTCAAAAAGTTACAATTTTACCCTTGAGATTTGAGTTTTATTACAATTTGGTTCCTAGATTTAAAGATTTTACATTTTTAACATTGTGTTTTCACTAAACATTCACTTTCAATCATTAATGTCAATGTCTGTTAATTAATTTAATATAATTAAGAAGTGAAATTTTAGATTCAATTTTTAAAATGTGATGAAAAATAGTGAAACTTAATTAATTATAATTCGTTTAATTATTTTAAATTTATTAACATACATTAACACTAAATATGAAAAATGAGTATTTAGTGAAAAATCAAGCTTAAAAATATAAATCTTGAAATCATGGACCAAATTGAAACCAAAGTCAAATGTCAAGGGTAAAATTGTATCATTTTTAAACCTAGAGACTAAATTGAAACCAAATTCAAAACATAAGGACTAAATGTGTAATATTTTTAAACTTAGGGACCAAATAAAAATTAGACCCAAAACCTGGGACAAAAAAGATATTTTTCCTAAAATTAATATATCCATTGCCCTTTTTTTTAGAAAAATATTCATGAGCATGTTACTCATTTGGTTGTTTCATCATCATCATTTAATTTAAAAGTTTATCTATTAGGATAATTTTAAAGCATGTTTGCTTTTCTTTTTCCTTCCTAATATTCAATTAAATCATTTTAATTAAAGCTATTTGAAGACATAAATTTTATTATGTTTTAGGTGTAGAACATGTGGGAGGAGATATGTTTGAAAACGTTCCAAAAGGAGATGCGATTTTCATGAAGGTTAGTTTTTTTATGTGTCTAATGTATGAAGCGTATTTAATTGAAATGTTTCACAATCACTTAAAATAGTTTTTAAAGTGTATTTTAACAATTTTGATCAAAAGTGTTTAGATAAAAATGATTTTTTTAAAAAATATATTTTTTTCATAAGTCAATTCAAACGGGTCCTAAATGATTATCGAACTGCTTAAACCTTTATATTTTTTACACCCAATTTATGAGGGTTAACTTATACTTAGTTTAAAAGAGACGTTTGTATCGAATTTGATCCTTGAACTTTAAATATTTATTCTATTGGATCCTTTTATCATTCTTAACCTTAAGCTTGAACAAATATCATCTTCATTATGGCATCAATTGTTTGACATAAAGTGATGTGTGGCTTCGGAAATGTTTATTAATATATTGACATTGGATATGTATTAATATAATTGTTATATTAATTATCCATGTTTCTCATGTCTTATTTTTAAGAAATATGTTCAAAATTGGGTACAAATTTTAGAAACAACCAACTTAGGCAGTGTTTATACTTTCAAATTTAATATTTCAATCTAATTACCCTATCAAATTATAAAACAAAACCTATAAATAATTGTACTCTATACTTTTAGGGAATAATCTCATATTATTTAATTAGACTATAGACAAATAAGAAACCTTAATCTAGGGAATGTAAAATTACAATAAAGGACAACTATATATAATAATATAAATACATATTATAACACTCTCCCTCATATTGGAGCAAATATGTCAACCATATTTAGCTTGTTGCATAGGTAGCTTATTCATGCTCTATTTATAGCTTTAGTAAGGATATCTCTGAATTGTTCTTCAATCTTCACACATCTAGGAGATATCAATCCTTCTTGTATTTTTTCGCGAATAAAATGACAACTACTTCAATATATTTATTTCATTCATGAAACATTGGGCTTGATGCAATATAAAGTGTAGCTTGATTATCACACCATAATTTAGCTACAGTAACATTGAAATCCATCTCAGATGAAAGTTGGTGTATCCATACTATTTCACACAGATTGTGTCTAGCTTTATATTTTGACTCAACACTCGAAAAAGATACTACATTATATTTCTTACTTTTCCATGGCATTAAGTTTCCTCCTATAAAAATACAATAATCAAAGGTCGATCTCCTATCTTCTTGAGATCCAGCCCAATTAGCATCTAGAAAACATTCAACTCTTATATGACCATGATCTTTATATAAGATTCCACATCTAGCTACAATTTTTAAATAATAGAGAATTTATTCTACTGCAGTCTAATGATCCACTGTAGGAGAAAACATAAACCAACTCACAATTGACAATACTCACAGAATAAGCAATCTGGTCGTGTCACTGTTAAATACTTCAACTTTTCAACTAGTCTTCAATATCTCTCAAGATCTTTAAATAATTCTCCTTCTTTAGTAAGTTGCAAATTTGGTATCATATGAGTACTACATGGTTTGACTCCTAATTTTCCAGTCTCAGATAACAGATCAAGTACATATTTCCTTTGTGACAGATAAATACCTTTCTTGCTTCTCATTACTTTAATATCCAAGAAATACTTCAATTGCCCCAAATCTTTAGTATGAAATTGACCCTGAAGGAAAGTCTTGAGAGAAGATATATGTTATATATTATTTTTCAATGATAACGATATTATCATCGTATACAAGAAGCAAGGTAATACTATTGTAAGATCATCAATTGAATACAGAATGACCAGACGTACTTTTCTTCATACCAAAACATTTGAGTGTTTGACTAAACCTACCAAACAATGCACGAGAATTCTTTTTCAATCCATAAAAATATTTTTTAAGGTGACACACCTTATCACTCTCCCCCTGAGCAACAAACCTAGGTGGTTGCTCCATATAAACTTCCTCCTGAAGTCACCATGCAGAAAAGAATTTTTAATGTCGAGTTGATACAAAGGCCAATTGTGAGTAGTAGTGTAACGACTCGACTCCATAGGACTCAAGCTAGATCGTTACTATACACATGCATGCATAGAATTTAAAATGATACATTTTTCATAGCGAAATAAATGCTAAATAAGTAAAGTCAAATAAAAGATTTTCATTAAAATTAAATAAAAGTCAAATAACAGGGTACCTATAAATCATAATTAGAAATTTAATGAGTCTAGAAAACTGTAAAAGTTTGGAAACGAATATTAATCAGTAAGTTTCAAACATGAAGACTGAAAGTGGAAAAACATGAAAAAAAAATCTAAACATCATGAGTGGAAGCAAAAAACTGGTCCCAGTGGCTCGATCACGGATTCCGCTTGTCATTCGTCAGCGCATCCTTACTCTTGCCTGAAACATAAACATGAGAAATGGTGAGTATAAAATACTCAGTAAGTAACCCCACTACCGAGGTCAGGCTAAGCGTTTATGTCCAATAAATGCAATATGAACTAAAACTCTCTATTAGTCGGACCTGAAGATTTCCCTTACATGGCTCACTCCTCTTTTTCTTTTCTTTCCCCTAGAGTGCACCTCTTATGTGCACCTTAGGTTCTTTCTATGATTATAGGGATGTGAACCTCTTTCGTACACATGGTTATACATACACCTCTTTCGTATACACATAAGCCACTGAATGTGTACCTCTTACGTACACATGGTTATGCACACCTCTTTCATATACACATAATCCACTTAATGTGTACCTCTTTCGTACACATGGTTATGTACACACATCTTTCGTACAAACATAACCCACTGAGTGTGTACCTCTTTCGTACACATGGTTATGTATACACATCTTTCGTACACACATAACCCACTGAGTGTGTACCTCTTTCGTACACATGGTTATGTATACACCTCTTTCGTATACACATAACCTACTGAGTGTGTACCTCTTTCGCATACCTAGATCCTCTCTATGAATGTAGGGATGCATACCTCTTTCATACACATGGTTATGTATAACCTCTTTCGTCTACACATAACCCACTGAGTGTGCACATGTTATGTACACCCTAGTACCCTCTAGGTATGTATCACTTCCATACACACCAGCCCTAGTACATCTCTTTCATGTACTAGCGCCCTGGACATGCATCATTTTCATGCAGTCAAATAATCTGGAAAAGAAAAGAGGTTGCATCTAACTTCATATTACATATACCATTCACATAATCATGAGTCCTCTAAAATGTCTTCCTCAAGGTCATGTTAATTAATTTAATCTAGTTTTAATGGATCAACTCTAGTACATCACTTTCATGCACTAACTCATGTAAAAAATTAAACATTCGAAATTTCATAATACATCATATAGCCTACACTTTCATAATAAATCATATAAATATGTACATCAATAAATGCTCCAACTTTCATCTAGCTTTAAGACATTCCAATAGTAGTGTCGCTTAACTCATAATTTAGGATCATGCTCAATCGTACTTTTAATGTCTCACAAAATTTTAAATCATGCTCATAAATTAACATGCTTCAGGCATATTATCACATGCTCATATATCTTTTTTAAACAGTCCATTAAATCTCAGAACAATCAAAATTATCCTTGTAACTAGTCTTAAAATCCTCAAAATAAATCGTAAAGTTATCATCCGGCACAAAGGCGGTTCCAATAGTAAGATTATTTACCTAAAACTACACCTAAGTGACTTAATCTTTCTCCTAACTTAGATGAATCTTGAACCAAGCCCAAAGTGTAGTTTGTTCCAAAACTACCTTCAATCTCTCAAACTAGCGTCCGACTGGTCTGAAGGATCTTCATGCATGAGGAAGAAGAAGATGGGTGTGAGAGGGTTTCAACGCACCTTTTCCAAAGATCTTTAATATATATATATATTCTTACTTTCTATTTCTTTAACCCTTTAGCCAACTCCAATTCCATATATATAGATATATTTATTTTCCTTTCCTCCATAACCCATCAAAAATATCTATATATATAATATATTCTTTCCTTTTCTTTTCTTAAATTTCAAAACCCATATATATTCTTTCCTTGATAAATATATCACATCAAATTCAAATCTTTCACCTCTTCTCCAATTAATTAAATAAACCTCAAAATAAATTCACCAACATTAAATCACTTCTTTTCAAAAATTCTAAATCCCAAAAATTAAATTAAACTTTCCAAATTAACTTAAATCCGAATTTACAAATTTTTTTTAGATACTTGATCTAAATAAATTCTAAATAACCAATTATCTTCTCTAATTCTGTAATTAAATTTTGGATCCAAACTCCAAAATTAAAGAGAGTAAATTTTAAAACCACAATTCCCTTTTTTTCCTCTTAAATTTCAATTCCTTTAAAAAAAAAAAAACTCCAACTTCCTCAAAAATCAAAATTTTTTATCCAAATAATTCAATTATCCCTTCCAATTTAAATCTCTACATAAAAGAATCCACATTAACCAATAAAACCTCTTCAATTATAACAGTGTGATCCATAATTCTAAAGATTAGAAAAAAAAAACTAGAACTCAATAATTTGTGATAATTAACTTAAAATTTCCTAAAACTTGGGATGTTACAAGTAGCCATAGAAAGAAATAGTCGAATGGAAGTTAATTTTGCAACAGGAGAAAATGTATCAGAATAATTAGTCCCACAGATTTGGACATAACCTTTGGCAACAAAACAAACTTTCAACTAAGCCACTATTTTGTCAGGATTGACCTTTATAGCAAAAACCCATTTACACCCAATAACCTTCTTTCCTACTGGATGCAAGACTAAATCCCAAATACAATTTTAAAAAATCATAACAGTTATATTTTCTCACTGAGCTTGTTAAACTTTAACATCTAGGCTAAAAGGTAATAATAAAATAAGTTCGGCAACTGTCTTCTTAAATCTCATAAAATAACTTGTAAGAGATTCTGCTTTCTTTTTTGTTCGAAAAAATTGCATACAAATTTCAAACATTCGATGGACATGTTCTTATCCAGAGTATAGAAATTCTACGAATTTTGAAAAGTTTCTTCACAGAATTACAATGATCTACCAAATCCTCGACCTCACTCTTAATGGAATTCTTAATCTGAAGATAGAGTCGCGCGTCATTAAGAAGCCAACCCTTTTTCTTGTTGTCTTTTGGTGGATCCTCAATTACACGATCATCCATAAGTATTATATAAATAAAATTGAATCGTTCGACACCAATCATAGTAATTATATTCATTTCACTTGTGTTTTATTATCTTCAATGCTAGGAGAAGTGTATTAAATACTACCATAATCTCATCCATCATGAACTAACACACAATACCTAAATCTCACGAGTGGAATGAAAGCAAATTAGAATCGAAATCAAGATCAACCCAAGAGCAAAACAGCCCAAATTATTAAAAAAGAAACCAATCGTAAACCCTAAAAACAAAAGGATATTTTTTAAACAACCTCACATCTAAGTAGATTTTGATGGAGTCAAAGCACAAATGAACCGAAAATTAGGATTTGAGACGAACCCAATCGACAACAGCTCAAATGTGCCTCCCACGCACTCCCACACGTCGGCACGTGGCAAAGGAGACAGAACCTTTCGGCAGTGCGTGAGGCTCACACACGGCATTTCTGGCGACGGAGAAGATAGACCACAATAGAAGACAACGACGTTCCTCCTAGTTTGGGCCGTGTTGACAAACGATCACTCAAATTTCATGACCCAAATGCAAACCCTAACTTTGTGAGAACTGCAAACTCTAACGTAACTGTCAAACGAATATTCTAAATCCTAGACAACTCTGTTAACATGTACTCTGTACTTTTAGGGAATAATCTCACATTATTTAATCAGACTAATGATACATATATATAGACAAATAAGAAACACTAATCTAGGGAATGTAAAATTACAATAAAGGACAACTATACATAATAACATAAATACATATTATAACAATGATTAGCAAAAAGATAAAAACAAGAAACAAGAAACAATTATCAATTAAGTTGAATTTTGTTTAGCAATATTATAATAATACTTGCTAACTATATAATGAATCAACAGTATATACTTCATGATTGGAGCGATGAACATTGTATAAAGTTATTGAACAACTGCCAAGCAGCCATGCCAGAGACTGGGAAGGTAATTATAGTGGAATCGGTGCTTCCAACAATTCATGAAACCACAGCTACAATGAAGAGCATTGGACAAATGGACATCATTATGATGACTCAAAATCCAGGAGGAAAAGAGAGAACTCAAGATGAATTCAAAGCCCTTGCAACCAAGGCTGGATTTAAGCACATCACATTCAACTGCATTGTGTTTAATCTGTGGGTCATGGAGTTCTCTAAATGAAACTATGTTTTAAAATTAATGTCATTTTAAAAACATGTCAATCTAGTACTTCTTCAACTTGGAATAAGATAAAAAAAAAACACTTTAGTGTCCTTATTACTATTGGTTTCAATAAAATTCTAAACATTTCGTTGTTGTTCTTCAAATTTGTAATAAGAAAATCAAAACCTACACTTTAGTTCTTACTGCTATATTAGAATGTAAATCCAACGACTATATATTCTTTCTTTTATACATTTTATATAAAAACTGAGCTCCCAGCATGCAATCAAAATACATAGAAAAGAAAAACAAATAGGCTGTACTCATCTTTTTCTTCAAGAACAACAATGAGATTTGCATTTGAGAGAAAGGGAAAGCCAAAGAGAGCGAGTTATATCAACAATGAGATATTTGTATGTTTTTATATATCTGTCACATTCTGCATTTATTTTCCATAAACTTAGGGTATTTTATTAATATAAAATGTATATTATTGTGTCATTCCATGTTTATAATTCATAAATGTTGGGTATATTTGATAATATAAGATATATATTCTTGTTTCATTCCATGTTTATGTTCATAAATGCGGGTATACTTTATAAAATGAGCTATATAATTCAAATTGAAAAAAATACTTAATATATTTGTGTGATTAATATGCAAAACATAATATATATATATATATATATATAAGAAAAAAGGAAAAAGAAAAAGGCTATCATTGAAACAATATACATTTAATGAATATCTCCAAACATGTAAAAAATTAAATCCAACTATATCATTAAAATATATATATATATATATATATAAAATAAAAAATAAAAAATAAAAACACAATAACTAAAGGGTAAATTTAGAATATAAACAGGAGTTTGAGCCATACTAAAGCTGAAAATTTTTCTTTAAAATTGACATTTGTGAAATATATAGTTGAAAAGTTGCTATTTCTTATAAGAAATATTTAAACAATCAACCTACTTCATTAGCGATATTTCATAAATAGCCTAAACTTGAATGATATTTGATAACTAGATTTCTACCTTTTTTTTTTTTTTTTTTATAAATTTAACCTTGTAGTACACCATCTCTCTTATTTAATTTTTTTTATATTTTATAATTAAAATATTAAATAAAATCAAAATGAATTTAATATTAATTATTTAGAGAGTTTTTATTTAATTAATCATTAGTTACAAAATTTATCATTAATGAGTATAGTTTTTAATTGTATTCATTAAGAAATATGTTATATATCCATAAATCTTAGGAATATGCTATGATGGTTATGTTCCCAAAATTATTTAAGTGCTATGAAACTTCTTCGGATAAATATCTAATTCCAAGCGAAAATTGCAAACAACTACTATAAGAATGGATTTTGAAATTTGCCCGAGCATTACTATTATATAATATGGCATATATTTGTAAGATGACTAAATATACATGGATAGATGTGATAAAGTAAGTAGAATATATATCTTAATAGAAATGTGACCAAAATTATAATATATAGTATATATTATATAACAATCTTAAACTTATAATTGTTTTAACTATATTGTAAGACAAGTTAGGGAAGAAATAAAATTTCTTAAATTTAATGGAAATGGAAATTTATTTTCGTGATGGGTTTTGAAAATCTTGAAAAAAATCTACTATAAGACACGTGATTTCCATTTTATTTATTTATTTATTTATTTATTTATTTTTGTATTTGTGTCCTCTCGATTATTTTTAATAAGAAGCCTAGAAATTAATGGGGTATTATGGACTTTTGAGCTTGATTTTTATGTAATACTATAACATCTTAGGCTATTCATGAAAAAGAAAATGATAGATACAACTCATTTTTGTATTTTGACCTATTTAATTAGGAGGATAACAATATACATAAGTCCTAATAAAGATTCTATATTTCAATTATGTTCAACTTTTCCATTATTTACAAAAATGTCTAAGTGGATTTCTTATTTACACAAACATATGGGCCTAATTATCTTTTGTCCTCAACCTACCATCAACTACAAGTATTTCAAAAAAAAAAAAAAAAAAAAAAAAAAAAAAAAAAAAAACTCAAAGGTCCCTTGATTCTCATTAATAGGTCTTGTAAAAGATTATCTTTTCTATGATTAAACCCTAAATTCTAGCATAATTGTTTGCTTCAAATGGCTATTTTTGTAGGTAAACTCTAATCCCAACTCAACAAAGCTATTTCGGAAGATTTGGAGCTAATTCAAGCCAAATGATACCAAAAGATCACTTTACAAGAAGATCCATGATGAACTACCACTTTGCCCCTCAAGAGAAACAATTCAACACACTTCAGCAATGCTTGCAGTGTCGCGACACTTCTTACAACACTGAGCGTGACGCTAGCTTGACGCTTGACACTACAAGAAAAACCACATTTCTTGATGTTTGCAATTTTAATTACTTGACATTTTTATGAAAAAAAAAAGTCAATAAATAGGTGATTTTAAAGGGAAAAAACATCAAGAATTGATTTTAAAAAGTGGGGGTTGTGCATTTTTCCTCGAAAATACAGTACTTAAAGTTTTAAAATTGTCGAGTTCAAGAATTGTAGAATATAAAGGATAGATTTGCAATGCTAAAAAGTAATGTTGCAATGCTACGTATTTTGACGGAAAAATGAAAAACGCGTGCGCATCACACACGCAGCGTTGCAATGCTCTTAATAGCGTTGTAACACTACGGGTTTTGACGGAAAAATTGTGCGCCTCTTGAACAACATTACAACGCTCTTTTAGTAGCATCACGACGCTATCAAACAGATTTTTAAAAGAAATTCCAACAATCAATTTACAGTCTATCCGTTACAATGCTTTTAGTCAATTTTTTGTGCAATATCCTTGAAATCTTCTTGGTTTTTCACTTCCCTTTAATGCATCTTTGTTATTCCATCAATCTTGAAGGGATTCTTCATTAGGATAAGTAGATTTGAGACATGAACTTTCAAAGTTAGGGCTTAATCTTGATTTTCTTGTTTAGATTTGGTTTAAGTCTTGATTTTCTTGTTTATATTAGGCTTCATCTTGTTTAGATTAGGTTTAATTCTTGATTTTCTTGGTTTGAGGCATGAAGTTCAAAGTTAGGGCTTGATTTTCTTGGTTTGAGGCATAAACTTTCAAAGTTAGGACTTGATTTTTTTGGTTGAGGCTTGAACTTTCAAAGTTAGGACTTGATTTTTTTGGTTGAGGCTTGAACTTTCAAAGTTAGGGTTTAATCTCTCATGCCTTAATCTCATAATAAAATCTTTTTTCATATTGTTTTTTAATGAGATTGAATTTTAGAGAACTTGCCAAAGTTGGGATTGCCACTTTGCCAAAGTTAGGGCTTTAATTTTAGAGAACTTGCAAGAACTTGCCATTTTTCTTTAATTAAATGTTTTCCAAAGTTAGATATGTCAATGTGTCTAATTTGTTAGGGTTTTATGAGCTAAGTAATGATTTCCAAACTCGGATTCAATTTTTAGTTATTGGAATTAATATATGATTAACACATTAGAGCATGTGCACACCTTGGGTTCAATTTTTTAAGGTTCGATTACACCTTGGGTTCAATTTTTTTAGTATGTTTGTGTTTGTTCTGATTTGTCTTGAGATTCTCTGATTTGTCTTGCTTTCTTGAGGTTGGAATGTTGTAGAGCTAGAAATGATAAGTTGTATGTATTGGGAACTTGTTTGTTTTCCACAACTTGTTTTATGATGTTGGTCATTGTTTAACATTTTTTTCTTACTAGATTTACAATCATGGATAAATCATGGATGCACAAGAGTAAATTATCCAAAGATTATGAATTGGGTGTGGAAAACTTCATAAAATTTGGATTTTTTAATACAAATAGCTCCTATATTCGTTGTCCTTGTTTGAAATGTGGGAATTGTGAAAAACATAATAGCAAGGATATTAAAGATTATTTATATGTCAATGGGATTGATGAAAGTTATAAAATTCGGTTTTGACATGGGGAAAAACTTCCTAACTCATCATTTTGTGGAGAATCTTCTAAGTTTGACACCCATATGTATGAAGAGACTGATGTTGGAAGTTTAAAAGAAATGGTTGAAGTTAGTCACGAGGAATATTAAAGAGATTAGAATGGATTTGAGAAGTTGCTTAATGATGCTAAAAAACCATTATACGAAGGGTGCAAAAAATACACTAAGTTGTCTACATTAGTCAAATTGTATAATTTAAAAGTTAGATATGGATGGAGTGATACTAGTTTTTCAGAACTACTCAAAACCTTAAAAGAAATGTTGCCCACCAGCAATGAGCTCCCAAATTCAATGTATGAAGCAAAGAAAACTTTAGGTGCATTAGGAATGGAATATGAGAAGATTCATGCATGCCCTAATGATTGTTGTTTGTATAGAAAAGAATATGCAGATGCAATTGAATGTCCTGAATATGGTGAATCGAGGTGGGAAAAGGGGAAGGATACAAAATGTGGGAAAAAAAACAAATACCTTCAAAAGTGATATGGTACTTTTCACCAATTCCACGATTCAATGGCTTTTTAGAAGTATTGATTCTGTTAAAAACTTGACTTGGCACTTTGATGAAATAATTGTAGATGGTAAGTTACGTCATCTAGCAGACTCTCCGGCTTGGAAGTTAGTAGACTCTAAATGGCCAGACTTCGGTTCTGAACCTAGGATTCTTCGTTTAGCATTGTCAGCCGATGGAGTAAATCCACATGGTGAAATGAGTTCTAAATATAGTTGTTGGCCTGTAGTGATGGTTATTTATAATTTTCCACCATGGTTGTGAAGGAACTCATTTACAAGAGATCCATGAGAGGAAGCAGATCATCCAAATCCCATTTAGATTGAAAACACAAATTTACAGTAAACATACAGTTTATGCATTCTAAATAAAATGCTTTTAAACTAGAAATAAGGATCGAGTGATTATACCTTTGAAGAATACTTCTTCTCGTACAACCCTCAAACAGTCACGAACTCTTCAAACAGTAACAAAATTTGAACATAGCAACCTTGAAGACTTTCTTCAAGAAAACTCGAACCAAAAGTATGAAGACACTACCACTTAGAAACCTTAGTATTCTCAAGGTGAGAACCTAAGAGTGGTGGGCTCTGACTATTTTGGTTAGGAGGGAGTTTTTGAGTTTGGAGGAGGAAGACGATTAAGAAAGAACTATCGTATAGCAAGATTCTCCGATCATGTAATTCAAAAGTCTAACGTATAAGCTCTATTAATTTCGTGTAGATCGTTATTTCGTATGGTATAAAAGAAAAAACTATTTTTTCATTTATTCTATTTTGCCATAAAAACCAACTAACCACCCAATAAGGTGGTTAGAGAGAAAAAGGGATTAATTATCCAAGATAATAAATAATATAAATAAATATGATAACCAACTTATCATATTATATTTATAACATATAGTTTTAATATTGCATCATATACAATATAAATTATAGATTTTTTTCTCTATTTTATGAAATTAAATATAAATCATATTTATATTAAATTTAATAACTATAAATCTCATTCATAGAAAATATATTTGAATCCCATTCAAATATTTATTCCTCCAGCTAAACTATAATGTATTAAGTACATTAATTATATCATATATAATTAAATCAATTTAATTATATCAAAATTCCCTATTATTAATTTGAACAATTCAAATTAACTCAAAAACTGATTCTCAACTAAATCGTTTTGAGCTACCAAGGGGACATTATGGACATGTAGCTTGAAGCTCCAACAGTACGTGAATAATTAACTAAACTCTTTAATTACATTATCCACCATCCATTAATTGTCGAGCGCTCCACCAAAGATCGAAAGCTGCACTCTTCGCACTACAGATATACTTTTGTGTCCATTGGATATAACCAATCAACAGTACGATAACCCTTTATAAATTGCTCGTAAGTACAGCTGGGCCAAATTACCGTTTTGCCCCTGTAGTTACATCTAACTTCTTAAGTACCACCGATCCCTCTAATGAATAGATCATAGTCCTACTATGACTAAACCCCTCATGGGCCAGGAGAGGGTGTGACGTCACATTGTTCAAGACTTAAAATTAGCCCTTAAGGGAGCAATTTATCTATTTATCCCTGCTTCGGGGAAGGATTGAATTCCATCTTGTGTAGCTAAGTTCCCAACTCCCCAATCATACGAATCCCCAAAATGGTAGGCTTGTTGAATAGGCGAACTAGCTACTCTTACCCATACGAATGAAAGAACGCCTTCATAGGCAGGAGTTCACAACTCACTTAGGATAAAAGACATTTTACCTATGGTCATCCTAGTGAAATCAAAGTCTCTATTATGAACGGTGTTATAAAATGAGACTAAACATTTCGTGGTACGGTCTTATACAAACTCTTTTATATATAATATCCTCGCTCGCATGTCTAATACATGAATGATTAGGATCAGATCATTTATAGAACTTTACAACATTAGTAACACCTACAAAGGAGGCCATACTCGTAGTGTCACCAGGATAAGGTACCTAGCCTTATCTATACACTACAAACAATTTAGGTTATCACTTAAACATGATCCACTTGTATGTCTCCACATACATGTTTAAGTTACAATGATAACCTTGGATGTTAATTTTTTGGTTTGTGGTTAATAAACTAAAATATCACATATTTCATAGACAAAGTGAATAAAATGTCAAATGTTATTAATCACATACAAGTTTGTTCATACAAGGTTTACAAACTATAGAACCCTACGAGATTTAGGGAATCAACCCCAACAATCTTGCACTTGTCCTAAAGCTAGTGGGGTGCACAAGATAATAAAATACGAGTACACAAAACAATAAACTAGGGCATAACACGCCTAGTACCAGATCTCTTACTTGCCCTAGTCCAGCCATGTCTGTCCCATAGACTCATACTCTTTAGGTGACCCTCAAACACTGTAGCCGTGAGGGCCTTCGTAAACGAATCAGCAATGTTATGCTTCGAAGCTATCTTCGTGACAATCACGTCCCTTTGATGCACAATCTCTTGGATGAGATGATACTTCCCTCTATGTGCTTCCCGCGCTTATGACTCGTAGGCTCACGGGAATTAGCCACGGCACCATTATTATCACAATAAAGTGTGATGGGCTTTAACATGTCTAGAACAACTTCCAGATCAGTCAGGAATTTCCTGAACCAAACGGCCTCCTTAGTAGCTTCACAAGTTGCTACATTAGCCTTCATTGTGGAGTTTGCGATGCACCCCTGCTAGGTGCTTTGCCATACTACATCCCCTCCATTAAGAGTGAACACTGATCCTGAAGTGGATTTCTGAGAATCCCTATCAATCTAAAAATTAGAGTCCGTGTATCCTGTAGAAATCAAATCCTTAGAACCATACATAAGCATATAGTCCCTTGTTCTCCGTAGATACTTGAGGATGTTCTTAACGGTTGTCCAGTGATCATATCTTGGATTAGATTGATATCTATTGACTATCCTCATTGCATAGTAGATGTCAGGTCTAGTACATAACATCGCATACATTAAACTATCCACGGAAGATTCATAGGGGACCTGTCTCATGTCCTCAACCTCTTGAGGTGTCTTAGGACACTGTTCTTTAGACAATGTAACTTCATGCCTAAAAGGCAAAAGGCCCCTTTTGGAGTTCTGCATCGAATACTTGATCAACATCTTGTCAATATAGGATGCCTAAGACAGTGCTAGCATTTTGTTCTTTCGATCTCGAAAGATCTGAATACCAAGAACAAACTTAGCCTCTCCCAAATATTTCATTTAGAATTAGGTTGCTAGCCAGTTTTTAACTGTAGTCAATAAACCTATATCATTCCCTTAGTAGGATATCATCTATGTACAACACTAGGAAAACTACTGAACTGTTGATGATCTTCTTGTATACATAAGGCTCATCAATGTTCTGATCAAAGCCATAAGATTTGATCACAGTATCAAACCTTATATTTTAAGATCGGGGTGCTTGTTTCAGTCCATAAATTGACCAATTAAGCTTGCAAACCTTTTGCTCTTGACCTTGGACTATGAATCCCTCGGGTTGCACCATATAAATGGTCTTCTCAAGATTGTCATTCAGAAAAGAAGTTTTGACATCCATTTGTGATACCTCATAGTCATAATACGAGGCAATGGATAAGAGGATCCGGATAGATTTCAGCATGGCAACGAGCGAGAATGTCTCCTCATGGTTGACTCTCTCTACCTGATTATATAACCCTTTGCCACCAGTCTAACCCTGAAGGTTTGCACCTTCCCATCAGCACCCTTTTTTATCTTGTATATCCATTTACAATCTATAGGTTTAACCTCATCAGATTCATCTATAAGATCCCAAACTGAATTGAAGTACATAAACTCCATTTCGAGATCCATGGCTTTTATCCATTCATCTCTATCAACATCCTTCATTGCCTTCTTGTAAAACAATGGATCTTCAACGTCGCCATCAGCTACCATAGCTAGGATTTCAATTAAACTCATATAGCGAATAGGTGGGTTCGCAACCCTCCCACTACGTCGAGGTTCCCTTAACACTTGAGTTGGATTTGACCTACTAGATGAATCTACTTCAACAACACTTGTTGAGGTATCAGGTTCTTCAACAACTCTAGTTAAAGATTCAGTAGTTTCATTGGAAAGTTCATTCAACACGATTTTACTTCTAGGTTTATGCTCCCTTATGTGGCCCTCCTCAAGAAAAGTAGCATTTTTCGATACAAATACTTTGTTTTCTTTAGGATCATATAAAAAAAACCACCTCTCGTATCCTTGGGGTAGCCTACAAATAGACATAACCTTGAACGTGGTTCGAGTTTCTTAGGATTAGCCTCAAGCACATGTGTTAGGCATTTCTAGATTCTGAAATGATATAAACTAGCTTTATGACCATTCCATAACTCCAATGGTGTTCTGGCAACACTCTTGGAGGGAACACAGTTCAGGATATAAGCTGCAGCCTCCACTACATAACCCAAAAATGAGTCGGGTAAGGAAACATAACTCATCATAGACCGAACCATGTCCAATAGGGTTCGATTTCTCCTCTCTAATACGCCATTTTTCTGAGGTGTACCAGGTGCTAAGAGTTGGGAAACTATTTCATGTTCTATCAAATAGTTCTAGAAAGATGAATCCAAAGACTTTCCACCTCGATCAGATCGAAGTGTATTAATCTTTCTATTTAATGTGTTTCCATCTTCGGTCTTGAATTCTTTGAACTTTTTAAAAGACTCAGACTTCTATTGCATTAAATAAACGTACCCATATCTAGAATAATCGTCAGTGAAAGTGATAAAATATTCATAACCTCTCATAGCTCTTACATTCATCGGACTGCAAAGGTCTGGATGCACTAGCTCTAGAGACTCTTTGGCCCTATGATCTTTTCCAGTAAAAGACCTTTTAGTCATTTTGCCTTCAAGACATGACTCACACATAGGTAAAGAATTTTCTTCTAACTCGCATAGAAGTCCATTCTTCACCAATCTCTCAATCCTATTGAGATTAATGTGCCCTAATCTTAGGTGCTAAAGTTGGGCATTTTCTTTAGGAGAAATTCTAAGTCACTTATTTTGAGTTACGACAGTTTTAAATATCTCTATGTTATGGAGGGAATTTGTTGCTAACGACTTTAGCACATACAAATTATTTTCTAGTTGAGCAGAACATATATCAACTCCATTTTTAGTAATAAACATTTTATTATAAGAAAAAAATAGTTGATATTTACATTCCAGCAAGCATTTTACTGACACTAAGTTCCTTTTTAAATCAGGAACAACAAATACATCATTCAAAATGAGAAATTTTTTCTGTAAAGTAAACTAGAGACCTCCCACTGCCATAACTGAGACAACATGTCCGATTCCAACTCGCATCGTCATCTCACCAGCACCAAACTGCCGCTAGGAACTAATTCCTTGAAATGAAGACTAAACATGGTTAATGGCACCAGAGTCAATAATCCAGGCAGAATCATCATTCTCCATTAAAAAAGTCTCCAAAATAAGCAAATTATATTAACCTTGTTTGGCCTTCTTCTTCTCTCCCAAATATCTAGGCAATTCCTCTTCCAATGCCCGTTCTGGTTGCAATGGAAACATTTTCCCTTTTCAACTCTCACTGGTTGTCTACCCCTTGGAGTAGCAGGTTGTGCGTTAGCAGGAGCCTTCCCCTTATCACCCTTCTTCTTCTTCCACTTTCTAGTGTCAGAGGAAGAAGGTGCAGACTTAGTTTCGGAGGTCGAACCTTTGTGGAACTTTTTAGATGATGAAGCAACATTTGTTTCACCCTTATTCTCCTTGCTTTACAATAAAGGTTGGAAAGTCTGTAACTTGTTTAATAGAGTTGTAAGGTTATAGTCAATTCTATTTAGAACAGCATTGCTAAGAAAATGAAGGAAGCTATCTGGCAAGGATTCCAGAATAATGCTAACCTGGCTGGCCTCATTGATGCTCGACCCGTTCATCTCAGCCATGTTCAAGTGGACCATCATATTGAGAACATGTTCCAGAATAGATGACCCCTCTTGCATTTTTGAGTTGAAGATATACTTAAGAGCATCGTGTCTGAGTTGTATAGAATGTTGTCTGAACATTCCCTATAGGGACTCCATGATCTTGCGTGCAGTGACCATGGCTCATGCTTCTTGGCCAAAACTTCGTTAAGGCTGGCCAAGATAGCTTGGGCCTTTTCATTCGCCTATGTCCATCACTCATATGCTTCCCGAACATTTCGATGAGCAGTAAGAGCTAGAATGGGAGGACACTCCTCCGTGAGGATGAAACAGAGATCATCAATGATTACAATCATGTTTATTATATTTTTTTCAACTAGCGTAATTCTCGCCAGTTAACTTATCGACGGCAAGAAAACTTAAGTTCGCGGTAGCCATAATAATATTGTTGAAAACAGAACAAACTTAATTAAGTCTACTTGCATTAAACCACTTTTAGAAAATCAATCAAGTTTTAGCAAAATAGTCTAATGTACCCTAAGTTACATCTCTTTTGCAATGATGCTTCAGTGAGGCAGGACAAAAGTCACCGTAGGGTGACCAAGTGCCCCTTCACTGAAATGAGACATTCTCAACCATTAGACAGAAACAACTCCTTGTAAATGAATCTAATAGTTATCATTGTTCGGTCCAGAATTTGTTAACATCCTTAACAATTTTGTGTAAGTGTAATCTCTCATTTTAGGTTCTAGAGTCCCGCCCTAATGAGCAAACCTTAGGGAAAAGTCGATTAGGACAAGAGACTAAAGCAACCCTATCCATTTCTGGAGATCAAATAAAGAGTTATGCAAAACTGTCATCCTTTAAAGGGACACCCACAATACCACGAGGTGATGCACAAACTTTATCCAACCTAATGAGAGAGACAGAGGGATATGTTATCACATGTCCCACTCTCACTTAATATGAACACTCTCTCCATTCATCTTGGTATTGACCTACCCAAATACCACCCGTAGGGGGACACCCATGGTGCCTCGAGGCCGATGATAGATCTCACGGTATGAACTTTTAGAGAGAAATGTGTAGAGGTTAAAGTGAAGTATCATATACCCTATTTACCTCCCACTAAATGTTCTACCTAGGGTTCATTAACTTAGAAAATTTGGCTACTGATTTTATCTAAATAATTTGTTTGATTTGCTAAAAAACAACACTTGTTTTTTATGATTAAACAACTTTGATTCAAGTCTTATTAAACTCTTTAACAGGCTTTCATCAAATTTGCATGCATGTAACAAATCCATCCAATTCACTTTTCCAGGTAGGTTCCCAGATAGGGGTGCGATGTTTCCATCGACTTAAGTACCCCAGTCTACCCAGAACCAGCCTTAGACAAAAGGTCTCTTATATATACATTTGTTACATATTTAATCTTTTATTAGGAATCAATTTAATCCTATTAAACCGATTTAAAAGATTAAACTTAGATTTTTAATCTTATTATAAACATGATCTTAGGTCTATCTCAATCAAAAGTTAAAATATTTTTAAAAATTGATTAAAGCCCAAGGTTCGCATGCAACTCTTTATTATTGATTTTAATTCTAATTTCATTAATATAACAATTATAAGAAATGAAACAATTAAAACCAACTAATATTGCAAGCTAGACATACATAAGTTATTTATAACAATTATAAATTAACCTAAGGTAGTGTTATGTTTCATGCAATGTGCATTCATTACTAATATATAACTTTTATATAAACAAGTAATGAATTAAACTATAGCATACATTCCATACAAACGACCTTATATTATAACATTTATAATATAAATGATGCATTGATATGGTATAATGCATGCATACATATATTATAACTCTTATATTATATGATGCATGAGCATGGTTTATGTAATTTAGTCATGCATAATAATATATTATAACACTTATAATATAAAATGATGCATGAAAAAAATGCATAACCTATAGTGCGTTAAAATTATATGACATACATTATGGCATATATAATAAACATATATCACATGAATATTTAATTAAAGTTGATGGACTGGGATAGTAAATCTCAAAATTGGAAAAGAAAAAGCTAAACTATTACAAACGTTGAGTCCATCAGTTCGGAACAAGTGAACCGGGTCTTGAACCGCTTGTGTTGAAGCCTTGCAGCTTGATCGGGTAGAAAATTTCCTGAACGTCGAATAATGAGCGTCGAGTATAAACGATCGCGTAACAACGACTATATAGCTTTGGACTATGCGATGAGCATGAAAGTCCACGCGATCGTGTAGCTAAAGACTATGCGATGAGCATGGTAGTCTACACGATCGAGTAGCGTGCGTCGAGTATCATATACTATGTGATCGTGTAGCTATTAACTATGCGATGAGCATGATAGTCTACACGATCATTTAGCACACATGCCTTGTGTCGAGTATCATATACCGTGCAATCGTTTACTCCTCGGGCGCCTTCGCGATCATGCAGCCAACGCAACATGATCGTGTACACAACTCTACACGATCGTGTAGCATTAGCTATGCGATCATTTAATGGATGCTACATGATCGTGCAGAAAACTCTACACGAACGCATAGCCAAATATAAACGATCGTTTAGCTCTAGCTACACGATACGACCACCGTTTCGTCTTCTCCATTGAAATTCACTACAAACTTCACATCTGAAGCTTCACGAACGACTCAAAAAAAAAACGAATGCAAACTCGATTGCAAGCTTAATGCCCAAAAAACGCAGGGGCCCTTACAAATTAACTTTTGTAATTTAAACAGAAAGCCAAAACAGAGAGTACTATCCTATAAATATCCATCAACAACCATCTACATACATTTAACAGTTAAATACAATGCAAAAACTTAAAATCCACCAAAACTGTAAACGATTTCAATACAGAAAGGGAATTTGAAATCAGAACTACAACCTGACTCTGATACCAATTGAAGAAACTTGTTTACAAGAGATCCATGAGCGGAAGCAAATTGTCCAAATCCCATTTAGATTGAAAACACAAATTTACAATAAACATACAGTATATGCATTCTAAATAAAATTACAGCATGCTTTTAAACTAGAAATAAGCATCGAGTGATTATACTTTTGAAGAACACTTCTTCTCGTCCAACCCTCGAACAGTCACGAACTCTTCAAACAATAACAAAACTTGAACACAGCAATCTTGAAGACTTTCTTCAAGAAAACTCGAACCAAAAGTGTGAAGACACTACCACTTGGAAACCTCGGTATTCTCAAAGTGAGAACCCAAGAGTGGTGTGCTCTAACTATTTTGGTTAGGAGGGAGTTTGTGAGTTTTGAGGAGGAAGATGATCGAGAAAGAACTATCATATAGCATGATTCTCCAATCGTGTAATTCAAAATTCTATCGCATAGGCTCTGTTAATTTCGTGTAGATCGTTATTTCGTATGGTATAAAAGAAAAAACATTTTTTTTTCATTTATTCCATTTTGCCATAAAAACCAACTAACCACCCACTAAGGTGGTTAGAGGGAAAAATGGATTAATTATCCAAGATAATAAGTAATATAAATAAAGATGATAACCAACTTATCATATTATATTTATAACCTACAGTTTTAATATTGCATCATATACAATATAAATTATAGATCTTTTTCACTATTTTATGGCATTTAATATAAATCATATTTATATTAAATTTAACAACTATGAATCTCATTCATAGAAAATATATTTGAATCACTTTCAAATATTTATTCTTCCAATTAAACTATAATGTATCAAATACATTATGTCAATTATATCATATATAATTGAATCAATTTAATTCCCTCTTATTAATTTGAACAATTCAAATTGACCAAAAAAAACTTATTCTCAACTAAATCCTTTTGAGCTACCAATGGGACCTTATGGGCCTGTAGCTTGAAGCTCCAACAGTACATGAATAATTAACTAAACTCTTTAATTACATTATCCACCATCTGTTAACTGTTAAGCACTCCACTAAAGACCGATAGCTGAACTCTTTGCACTATAGATATACTTCTGTGTTCATTGGATATATCCAATTAACAGTAAGTACAGCTAGGCCAAATTACCGTTTTGCCCCTATAGTTACATCTAACTCCTTAAGTACCACTGGTCTCTCTAATGAACAATAAATCATAGTCCTACTATGACTAAACCCCTCTCAGGCTAGGAGAGGGTGTGGTGCCACATTGTTCAAGACCCGGAATCAGCCCTTAAGGGAGTAATTTATCTACTTACCCCTACTTCGGGGAAGGAGTGAATTCTATCTCGTGTAGCTGAGTTCCCAGCTCCCAAATTAGACGAATCCCCAAAATGTTAGGCTTATTGATCGACGATCTAACCACTCTTACCCATACAAATCAAACGGTCGCTTTCATAGGCAGGAATTCACAGTTCACTCAGGATTAAGGTCATGTTACCTATGATTAGTGAAATGAAAGTCTCTATTATAAACGGTATTATATAATGAGACTAAACATTTCGTGGTCCGGTCTTATACAAACTTTTTTGTATAGAATATCTCGCTCGCATATTTAATACATGAATGATCATAATCAGATCATTTGTAGCACTTTACAACATTAGTAACACCTACAAAGCGGGTCATACTTATAGTGTCACCAGGATAAGGTACCCAGCCTTATCCATACACTACAGACCATTTAGGTTATCACTTAAACATGATCCACCTGTATGTCTCCACATACATGTTTAAGTTACAACGATAACCTTGGATGTTATTTTATTGGTTTGTGGTTAATGCAACTAAAATATCACATATTTAATAGACAAAGTGAATAAAATATCAAATATTATTAATCATATACATATTTGTTCATACAAGGTTTACAAACTATAGAACCCTACGAGATTTAGGGCATCAATCCAACAGGTTGTATATGAAAAGAAAGTACATGATGTTATCAATGTTGATTTCGGATCCAAAACAACCAAGGGACGACATTGGCACATACTTAGCACCATTGATTGAAGATTTAGAACTTTTATGGGAAAGTGGTGTTGAATCTTATGATGCTTATTGAGAAGAATTAGTCAACTTACAGTCAGTTTTGTTGTGGACAATCAACAATTTTCCTACATATGGTAACCTAAGTGGATGTTGTGTGAAAGGTTATAAGGCATGTCCAATTTGTGGAGATGATACGTCTTCCATAAGATTGAAATATGGGAAAAATGGCATACCTTGGACATCGAAGATTTCTAGCACGAAATCATCCATACTGATACCAAAAAAAGTCGTTTAACGGTAAAAACGAACATGGTACAACAGAGCCTGACGCTAGCTTGACGCTTGAAGACAGAATGCATCTATTTGCTGCAAAATAGGGCAGTGTCGCAACATTTGACCCAGGGTCGCAACGCTTCGAATATTCACAGAATAGTTCGTGCGCACCTTGCACAACCGAGCAATAGCGCAATGTTGCAATGTTAGCCCAACGCTTCTTGGCTTTTTTACGATTCAACGTTGCAACGATGGCCTTGGCGTTGCGACGTTGCGCATGTTGATATAAATTTCATTGTTTAATTTTCAGCGAGGGAAGAAAAAAATTAACTTTTAGAGAGAGATTTCGAAGTTACAGAGCTATTCTTGTAAATTTTGGAGAGATTCAATCAATTTGTATTCAATCCTTGTACCAATTATGCAACTATCAATGGATTTCTAGAATAATTTCATCATTCATAAGTAGGTAATCCTTTTTCTTGAGGAATTATGTAGATTGGCACTTTCTTGAGACTTTTCCTTGAAATTTTTTTCATGTAATTACTTTCTTTTGAATGTTCTTGCTGAGGTTTAGAATAAAATTGATTAAGAATGAATTGACAACTCAAAATTAATAAACTTTTGTTTGTAAAAATTACATAGTTCTATAACAAAATTGTAATTAGGGTTTCAAGAATTAGTAGTCTTGATAGAAAATATGGACTTCTTTTCCTCTTTTCTTTAAAGAACCTATTAATTCAGAATATTCATGCAATCAATTTTGAATTTTCAGTCTTTTGATTTCAAGATTTGGAATAGTTAAGAAAACCCATGAGTTTAATGCAATTTAGGAATTAATTGTGAAATGTCTTTAGGAAGCAATTAAGACCTAGATTAGGGTTAATTGTCAAATTAGCTAATTAGGGCATTAGAAATTTATTCTTAATGAACTGTTAAATAATCTAATTGCATGACTCTTTGTTAAGTCAAGATAGAATTGCCTAGTTTACATAAAATCCCCAAGATTTTATTTTCAATTGAATCTTATCTCATAATCTCTCTTACTTCTCTCATTATTAAAATTCCTATATCAATTCTTGTTTTTTCACTTAGTTTCTAGTTCTTTAAAACAAAAAACTTTCCCGTTTAATCTTTTGCATTTTGTAATTCAATTAGTCTATTTTAGGCCAATTAATAGAGGTTTTCTTAGGATCGACCTCTTATTCAACTATTGCTACGTGCTAGTTTTAATTGTAGTTAGAGTATTATAAGTTTCTTTTGTTTTGGGTAAGATATAACTAACAACACCTATTTTAGCCCAAAGACACATGCAAATATTAATTAAATAAAAATCTTTTTTACTATATATTTTGATAGCGCCATCAAAATGTTTCAATAGCGTTTATCCAACGCTAAAAAATGTTACTGAGACGTTTTGATAGTGTTTTTCCAACATCATAAAAAATGCTATCAAAATGTTTCAATGGCATTTTTAATAACATTGTAAAAACGTTATAAAAGAGTCTTCATAACATTTTATAAATGTTGTCGTAGTCAATGTTATTAAAAGTTCTCGACTTTCCATAACATTTTTGTACAGCTATTAACATCGCTATAGAAAGTTGACATATGATAGCTTTAACTCAATGTTATGGAATCGTTCATTGTATTGGAAAAAGTACCATCAAAAGTTTTCATAGCAATAAAAAAAATGTTATAAAAGACATTCTATAGCGATTTAGTCACTCTATTGAAAGTCCCTTAAATTTATTAGCATTTTTCATCATAATGGAAAAACATTATAAATACCCCATCTTCAAGCATGAATTTTAATGTTAATGAACTTTATATGGAATTTTTTGTAATACTAAAAGCAATGCTATAATTGAACTTTAATAGCACTTGTTAATAACATTTTTTTTAGATTTTACAATTTGTTTAGCAAATATTATTATAGAATTAATTATAAACATATATTTATAGAAGTTGCTTGTCCATATTATTGTCTAGATGAAGAAAGATGTAATTCACATCTCATCCAAATCTACAACCATAATTATAATCAAAATCTTCAAATGTATAGCATATAAAAGAAATAAAACACTATATTCATAAAAAAAAGGTTTGATATAGTCATCAAAAGTATGTTCCAACGAAGTTCTTACCTAATAGAAAAATTTGTAAATTCTTAATCCAAATAAAATGAGTGTATATATAATTCCAAAATGTTGATACAATCAAAAGAGATGTTTAGATTATAGCGATACCAAAATTCTTCCACACAAAATATGTAGCTCCGATGTTTGTCGTTGAATCAATCACCTAATAAAAAATAAAACAAAATAGCTTTTATAAATCTCCATGATCTATCTATAACAATAGATTAGCTAATGAACTAAACAAATACTTAATCCACAAAGTAGTAAATAAATTTTTTTATATAGTTTGACTTTATCCATTGGCCATGCAATAGTAGTGCCCACAACATCGTCAATAACAAAATGTCAGATTTAGGCCTCCATAAGAAGGAATTTGGTATTTTTACTGTATCAACCCACACACAAAATGCATTCGGACCAAGAGGTATGTGGTGGATAAAGATTGATGGATCATTAGAAGACCATCTACCTTTAGCAACGACTTCTCCTGAACCAACCCAATCTAGCAGCAAACACTTATGAAGAGTGTTGGTAGTAACACTCTTTTTCACCAATAATATTGTTTGAAAATTTTCAAACAATAATAATTTTGAATACTAAATAAATAGAAAAAGTTATAAATGAATTTACCTGTGGGGAATTTAGGGTTGCAGCTGGAATATCTGTCGATGCTGATACTTGAACAGGATTATTAGAATTTTTTTCCCTCATTTTTCCTATAGAAACAAGATATTCAAAGTGTTATATAAAACACAATTTCAATAGACAAAGAGAGTTAGGACAAATTTACCTCGTCCCTTATTAAGGAAGCTACCACGCTTTTCAGTTCATCTACATATGTTATTAGGTTGTTGCATTTTCTTTCAAAAGATGCAATAGTCTTATTATTCTTAGTTGATGTAAACAACTTCGATCTAGTCACACCAAATCCTAATCCTCATACATGGCCATGATCAGGACTGGAAAATCTACTAATTGCATCGTCAATTATACTAATTAAACGTGACGTTCCCACAAGAAAAGAAATGAACGAATTCACAATATTTAGAAATTGCTATTTCAACTAAATCATTACTCAAATGCCAACAAAACAAAAAGAGATCACTTAAACAAAACCAACCTAATGAAGTATTGAACATAAAAAAAAAAAAAAAAAAAAAAAAAAAAAAAGAGATAATTTAAGAGAGATAGAGGGGGGAAAGGGGGACGCTTTATGACCAACACAAATTCACAACATTTAGAAACTCTCACTTGAACTAATTACTACTCAAAATAGCATCAAACCTGATGCAGTGTGCAAGTGTACACAATTGAAGTAATAAATCCCAAGTAGGGTATTGTCCTCAGGGACCGACATGAGCATAATTTTCCTAAACTTAGCTATAATAATTCTTTGTCAATTTTATTCAGGCACCCTAAAAGATGAATTTTATCTATAACTATGACTAACGAAAATTCAATCACACACAAGAACATATTCAGAGCAAAATGATTCTAGGGTGTTGTTTCATTCAGGGAATATGATGAATATGACATGCAATTGATTGAAATTGATAGATTGAGGCTAAAAGTTCTAAAACCAGGAAATCGTTTCTCTAGCTCAAACCTTCCTAATAACTACCCATCGACCCGAATCTCTTCTATCGCTTGAATAGTTACAGCATTAAGATCCTTCAATCGCACCCCTTATTATTCAAAATTCATTCTCATGCAATTTCGAATAACAATCTAAATTATTGGGTCCAGCGAATTAGACTCTCTCTCAAGACATTTAATTAACTTAGGTATTAATTAATGGCCACTTAATCAAAAGCATTAAACATAAATAATTTAGAAATCCATGCAAAATCAATCAACTGTAAATTCAATATTCAAAGTAACATCCCATAAAATCCACAAATACCCTAGAATAAAAGAGTTTAACCACACATGATTTTGATAACAATATTCCACAAATAATCAATCATTAAAGAAAAAAGTAAATTAAATGCAAAAGAACGATCTCCCCTCAATAGGTCTGAATCCCAATCACGATTTTCTCGACTCTCGCTACGAATCTTGTGTTGTTATTCAACAAAACAGCCCGTCACGATCAGCCCAGAGATGATCTCGAATCGACTCTCAATCGAAATCACGAATCTTCCACCAAAAATGATCAGAATTGCTCTATTTTGGCTCTTGTACGGACAAAAATCACCCAAATCTCGAGTCTTCTTAGGAGGCATACATCTTGAGTGACTCATCAACCATCATAGTAAAAGAAATCAACCAAAGAACATACTTCAATCATTCTCAGCATTCTTCCTAACCAAAATCAACTCTTTTTCAAAAAGTTTCAAAAATTTTCAATTTTTCCTCAAATTTTCTCCAATAACATGCATAAAAGATTCAACTCAAAACATCATGCATAACAACACAAGATTCAACCATAAGGTATGCACCCCCCACCCCCACCCCCACCCCCAACTTAAAAGGATGCATTATTCCTAATGCATAACATCTAGAACAATCACACAACAGATGAGTGATACAAGCCTGGGTAATGAGTAAGGATCCACGAATCTGGATGGCGAACTGGTGCTTGAAAACACTTGAGCATCATCTCCAACCTAAAGATCAAAACAAAACAATCATGAGGTGGCTCTCTATCTTAAAAACAAACAGACTAATCAAATAACAACTTAAATAAATTGAAATAAAACTAGAAAACTTGGGTTGCCTCCCAAGAAATGCTTAGTTTAACGCCTTTAGCTAGACCAGGTCTCCAATTCAAACAACTTTCAGGGTGGTTTCGTGAATGCTTATATGATGCTCTGATACCAATTATAGGATTGTATCAGCAACATCGGAAGCACAAGGATCATTAAAGCACTCTAATTCATCAAGTTTGGCATAATATAAAACATGCTCTTGTAAAAAACAAGTGAGATTCAAGGCATACCTCTTGTAGAACTTCTTCAAAGCTTGTTTTTCAGCTGCAATCTTCTCTAAATCTTGTTGCAGACCACCTCAAGATCTTCCCCACTATTCTCTTGGTGCTCTAGATTGAGTTGTGGGACTCAAAACAAGCTTGAATTAAGGGATGAAGGAGAAATGCTCACTGTGACAATCTTGTTGAAGAACCTTTTCTTCAACCCGAATTTTCTCTAAAATTCTCTCTTGATTGCATGCCAAAAATTAATCCAAACTCTTCATTATATTGCTTATCAACATGCAAGGGAGAGAGTTGCATGAGTTGCACCTCATGCTTGGAGAAAGACAAGGCAAAGAAGATGGCTTTTGTGTGAGCAAGTATAAAGATGGATAATGGAAAATAAGGTTTTTCCATTTGTGTTTTGTTTTTCAATTTTCCAATTTTACCAAAAATCAAAACTTGATTTTTACAAAATCTATTTTGATTTTAAAAACTGAAAAAAAAAATAATTTCATAATTAATTTTTAAATAAAACTTAATTAATTTAATATCAAATATTAAATTAATTTTTACGCATATCCATATTTATATATTTAAATCATATTTAAATATAAATTCTCCTATTCCGTCTAATTCTCAAATTATACATGTAATTATATCTCATATAATTACTAATTTTCTTAATTCTAATTTGAACGTTTCAAATTAATTTATCACGTTATTCTAGAGCTAGTACGTTACGAGCTAGTAGGAGGACCTTGCGGACCTAGAGATCATGGGCTCCAACGATACGAGATTAATTGGTATACTCATAAGACCAAATTAATCCTCATTCCTTAACTAATGGTCATAACACTAAAGCCCATAGTTGCACTCCCCTCACTGTAGATATATTATGTCCACATGATTTAACCATAATCAGAAAGTCGACCCTGTACAAGTTGTTCGTAATAACGATTGGGTCAAATATCTATTTTACCCCCAAGATTATGTCTTATTCCTCATGTTCCCACTGATCCTCTAATGAACAACTGGTTTGTGATCCAATTACTAAGTCAAACTCTCTCAACCCAATGAGAGGGTGGAGCCCCTTGTTCAAGACCTGGATTCAGTACTTGAGAGAACAACCTTTCTCCTATCCCTAAATCGGGTAGGCGTGAACTCCGTCTTGCACCCTATGTCCCCAGCTATCTATTAGGTCTTACCCCTGAAATGGGAGTCTTATTAAGCCAGCGTTGTTGAGCCAGCCCTCATCTATGCAAATCTAAGGCAATCCCAATAAATAATAATTCATGGTTAGCTTAGGATTAAGATCGAGCTACCTAGATCATCTAGGTGAAATAGTTAGTCTTATACAGTAAACAACATTATAAAGTAAGAGTGACTAATTTCTTGGTCCTGATATTACTAGACAATTGGCTAGATGATTACTCACGAGAGCAAGATATTACTAGACGATTGGCTAGATGATTCTCACGAGAGCAAGAGATTACTAAACGATCAAGTACTTTCAGTCTATGCGATAGACAAAACCTTTCTCCCACTTACTTGATCGTGTAGTTTGATCGTTTTTTTCCTCCTTCCCTCTACCAAATTCACATAGAGCTCACACCTCTTGGATTCTCACTCCGAGAATACCAAGGTTGTTGAGTGGTAGTATCAAAGAGTTGCTGTTCAAGGAGCAGATTTTGTGTACTTGTAACGATAGCGAGAGGTTGGCTAGACGATTGCTCATGAGAGTGAGATATTGATGTGCGATTGCTCAAGAGAGCGAGACATTTCCAGAAGAAGAGTTCTTCAAAGGTATGTCTCTCAATTCCTATTGTATTTAGTTAAGATAGCATGTTGTAATTTTCTTTATAGTGCATAACCATTCTTGTATGTTTGTGAATGCATTTATTCTTGCACAATGGGCTTGGAAAGATCTTGCTTCCCCTCACTGGTTCTCTTGAATAAGAGTTCCTTCAGGTCATGCTTTAGAATCGATTCTAACCTCTGCCTCAACCTGATCAACTGTCTGTTGTTTCTACTACTCTTTGACACAAAACGACATCTCTACTTCATTAAAGGTTACATCTTTGCTAATAATACATTTATTTATGCCCTCTTCTAAGCACCAAAGTTTATATCCTTTAATACCCTGAGGATAGCCTATAAACATACATTTCAGTGCCCTCTTATTTACCTTCCTTTCCTTAACATGAGCATAAACTGAACATTCAAACACTCTGAAATGATTCAAACTTGGAGCTTTTCCTTTACATATCTCCTGAAGAGTCTTTAGACCTAAAGCAAAAGATGGACTCCTATTAATGAGATAACAGGTTGTTTGGGCAGCTTCGCCCCAATACTTCAAGAGTAATGAAGCACTTGTCAAAAGACATCATGTATGTTCTATAATTGTTCTGTAAAACCTTTTAGCTAAACCATTATGCTGTGGAGTGAACGTAACAATAAAATGCCTCATAATTCTCTCAGATTTGCAAAACTTATCAATTTGCGATTCACAATATCTAAACCGTTATTTATCCTTAGATATTTTACCTTCCTACCTGTTTGATTCTCAACCTACTTTTTTCATTCAAGGAATTTCCCAAAAGCTTCGTTCTTCTGTTTTAGTGGATACATCCACGCCTTCCTTAAAAAATCATCGATAATCGACATGAAATATCTTGAACCTCCCACCTTTGTAGGACCCCATAAATCTGAATGAACATAATCCAAAATTCCTTTTGTAGAATGTTTCCTTTTCCCAAACTTCACTCTGGTAGACTTTCCCATTATGCAATGTTCACAAAATGGGAGTTCAATGTCTTTAACTCCTACAAGCAAACCTTGTTGTGAAAGAGCTTGAAGATCTCTTTCACTCACATGAGCTAGTCTTTTATGCCATAACATAGACGTATCTGTTTCTTTGCCAGACGCAACAGCAGCACTATCTGAAACAGCAGTGCCCTCCAACACATAAAGGTCATTCCTCAAGGTCCCTTTCAGCTTAACCAAAGAACCCTTGATAACTTTCAAGACTCCCTTCTCATATTTATAGGAATAATCTACTCTTTTTAATTCACCTAGAGAAATTAGATTTCGTTTGAGTTATGGTACATATCTTACATTTGTAAGTATTCTGATCATTCCATCATGTGTTGCAATTCGAATTGACCCAATTCATTTTACATCACAAGCACCATTATCACCAAGCAAAACTGATCCCCCATCATTTTTCTGGAAGTCAATCAAGAAATCACGATTAGGAGTAATGTGAAACATACACCCTGAATCCATAATCTACGCATCTTGAATATCCCTACTGGACACCATCAAGACCTCTCTTGGATCATACCCATCAGTAACATTTGTTGCACTAGATTCCCCTATATGCTTGCTACCTGATGCTTTCTTCCTCTTATTCAAATGGCAATTTTTCTTAAAGTGTCCTTCTTTATGACATAGGAAACACTTTCGGACTTTCCCTTTTGGTTTTGACCTGGATCTCGTCTCTTTTCCTTTTCCGTTATTTTTCTCACTTCTGCCTCTGACCATGAGTAACTCTCCATCCTTGGGTTCCTTTTTAATCTTGAGGTTTCTAGTTCTCAAGGCATCCAATACTATCCATGGACAATGAATCTCGTCCATTTTTAATAGCTGCCTTAACTTCTCAATACGATTAGGTAATGAATTCAAAAGAATAATAGCTTGATTTTCATCTAACATCTTCTCACCGATGTTATTGAGATCAACTATAATCTTTTGGAATTCATCCAAGTTCTCTTCTAAAACTTTACTAGAGTCCATCTTATATCCAAAAAAAAAAAAAATCTTTTAGATATAATTTATTTGGAAAGGACTTTATGTAGTAGGAATTATCGTCAAATAGGTCATCTCATCCATATCCTTTTTCTCAGCTTCTGTAATTGTTGGCGGAAGGTCACTTTCATCTAAAATTTTAGCTACTATTTATTGTACCAAAAGAGCTCTAATTTTTTTTCTCCATAACTCGAAATCACCTTTCCCATCAAATTTAACAACTTTGAACCGTGTAGACAATGAAGTCATCTGCCAAATTAACCTCAACAAAAAATTATCTTGAACAAAGAATATGCCAGTACACTACCACACACCCTCTTTCGATCGAATGGATCTCTAATACCACTTGTAGGATTTAAACTGAACTCAAAAATCCCAAATAGAATACATAATCAACCAACAGAATAAATCAAAACAATAAATCAAAATGAACACAAAGGATATATAGTGGATATATACTAGTTCGATCAATTTGGTCTATATCTGCTTTGAGAACCAGCTTGAATCTATTTTATTAAGATCAAAGAGGAATTACAAATTACAGAATAATCAAGAACAATAATATGTAATTTATCCACCGACTATACCGCCGGCCAAAAACCCACTGTTACCAAAAGATCTGCGCACCAATATAGCCTCCGAAACCAAGACCTACACACCCAACGTCCCGGGAGCCAATTCGTTGAAAAATCCCACGCCCAACGTCTCAAGCACGATCCAACCCGTCGACAACTCCCATGCCCAACGGATCCAGTTGCTGAAAAGAACACCACGTCGAGACTGCCTCAATGGTTCGATAGACTCACCATCCAACAAGCCCCTACATGGCCAAACTCATGCTTACGCTACGAACACACCCTGATCGGACCTCACGACCACCCTCTCGAATGTTGACGACTTCTGGTCGAGAAACCCAAAGAAAAAACTCACACAAACGGCAATCCCTCTCTCTCTCTACTTGAACAACAGCCTTTCTCCTCTTCTTTTTTAATGTGGTGACTGCAAACCCAAAAAACCCTCTCTATTTTTTAGGCTCTCCAAGATGAACCCAAACAAAAAAAAAAAAAAGAAAAAAGAAAAAAGAAGAAGAAGAAGAAGATGATGATGATGAATTTAATTGCAAAAATGCCATCAGCCTATATTTACAAGTTTGTCATTGGACCTTTAATTCCACCAAAATCCTAATAAAGTCCATTTAAATAACTTGTTATTTTCTACTAGGGTTTTCAAGATATTCAGTTAAGAAATGTTTTGGCTTTTCCTAATCCTTTCTTTAGCCCTCATGATCATTGAATGAATATTGATTAGGGTTGAAAATATTTAGGTCTTGTTTAGTAACCATTTTGTTTTTAAATAAACTTATTTTCTCTTCAATTTTTTACCATGATTTGCATCTTTTTTTAAGTACAATTGTTGAATTCTTAGCAAAATTTCAAAAATAAAAACAAGTTTTTAAAAGTTGTTTTTTCTAGCTTTCAAATTTGACTTAGCTTTTTAAACCATTTGTAAAAAGTAGATAACAAAGGAAGAAATTTGGAGGTGGAAGTAGTGTCTTTAGGCTTAATTAAAAAAAAATCAAATCGTTAACAAACGGGACCTTGAGAAGTTGTTTGTGTTTCCAAAGGTATTGAGAGGTTTTAAGGAAGTAGTGGTACGATCAATGTTTTTAGAGGGGCTATTAACCTCAATTTGATGATGGCTGAGATGAAGAAATTACAATCATAGGTTCAGAAGTGTGAGCAGGGCTATGGTTGGAATAAACTCGTGTGAATCTAATAGAAAATTAAATTCATCAACTAGAAATAATAATAATAATCAAGCTTTGGATATAAATAATTTTAACATGAAAAATCTCCTCAAAGCGAGGAGTAACACTACAAGAAAAAGAGACTCTTTCGACGCCACAAACATCTATCGGGAAATGACTAGTCGAGAGAGAGGCCCTCCTCCGATGTTGTAAAGTAGGTGTTGGGAGTATGAATTCACTCCTAAAGCTGTATAGTGCCCGTTGGGAGTCGGTCTCTACTCTCGACGCTTGAGGAAGGAGCATCGTGAGTTAGCCAATATCTTGAGACACCCTTATTAAGTCGTCGGTAGTTTGCCAATAATCTTCTAATGGCCTGATGGCCCGTCGGGAGATGGGTTTAAAAACCCTAACTCACAGATCCACAATCAGATTGCAGATTTGAAAATTTTGGATTTAGGGCCAAAGCAACTGTGCCTCTCTCCGTCGATCTCCGATCTTCGTCCATCTCTATTGATCGCGCTTCTTCTCTATCGAGTTTCAAAGGAGTTCTATCATCGACTACGCCTCTCTGATCTCCGTCCACCCGCCCGTCGTTTAAGATAAATCTGGTCTTCTAGGTAAGTTTTACCTCATTTTAATTTTTTGTATGATTTAGATTAAGGGTTTTCTTATTTTTTTGGTTTTTCTGCTCTAATTCTTGGAGTTTCATATCTTTATTTTGTTCCAAGTTCTTGACATTTTTGTATAAGGTGTAGAAATTTGTATTACCTTGATTATTATTGGATTTCATAATCCTTTTACTTAGATATATTTTATATCCATCAATAGTGATCTAAATCTTATGGAGAGAAAAACACTTGATAGGTCTTTGATTTGGAAAGTGAAAATCTATGAGTGTGGTTCATGGAAGCTTTCAAAAAATTGATGCAAATGATATAGCTAACTTTGTTTTAGATAATTAACTAAGAGTTGTTTATGTTTATGAATTGTAGAAGTATTTGTCTTGCTAAGTTTTATCATGAAGTTTGAATGTGGGGAAGGGGAGGGATTGAATTGAATTTATTCATCAAGGTTAGATTTGGCATAGTTTGGATAGTAGAATTATTTTGTAGGACTCATTAAAGTGGTGTGCATTTATTCATGAAGTTTAGATTGCCAAATTTGGTTCCTAAGTTTGTGGTTCTTGTGTTTTTGTTGGAGGAGAGGGGGGGAGGGTTTGAAATCATATAGCTAGCTTTGTTTTAGGTAACCTAAGTGTTTTTTATATATGAATTGTAAAAGTATGTGCTTGCTAAGTTTGAATATTGTGTTCATGGAGTTTGAATGTTGGGGGAAGAGGGATTGAATTGCATTTGTTCATAAAGTTTGGTGGGTGTGAAATGTTAATAATTTGGACTTGTTTGGTGTCTTAAGAATTGTTTGTAAGATTCATTGAAGTGAGTTGAATTGTTAATAAGTGTAAGTTTGTTTTTTTTTTTTCTTTTTTGTGTTTGTGGACGGCGTTGGATGTGAAATATTAATAATTTGGGCTTGTTTGGTGTCTTAGAATTGTTTGTAAGATTCATTGAAGTAGGTTGAACTGTTAATAAGTGCAAGTCTGTTGTTTTTGTGTGTTTGTGGAGAAGGGGTGTGAAATGTTAATAATTTGGGCTTGTTTAATGTCTTAGAATTTTTTTGTAGAATTTATTGAAGTGAGTAGATAATATAATCTACTATCTCAAATTATTTATATTGTAGGTAATTTTGATGTTTGGAGGTGCTTTTGGGGTCACAAGCTACATGTAAACACACTTCTCTTGCAACTCTATATGTATGTAAACATTAATTATTCTCTAAGTATATCTATCTCTCTTATATGTAACAGTAATATTAACAACAATTTTGGTTGCTTTTTGAATGATGTGAAAGCTTTTCCTTTGCTCAATTATTATTTATTTGGGTTCTAAATTTTAGGTTATGGAGATTAGTATTAAAAATAATTAACTTAATTATGAATATTCTAAGAAAATTAAGAATTTTCTGACGATTAAACACCTCGTCAAGAGATTAATGAGCAATTCAGGCATAATAAACTCCCGATGCAGGTAGCTATCCTATTAGGAGTTTAAACTAACTCATTGTTGGGTTGTATGTCCTAAAACTCACAGTTTATAAAAGATAAACATATTGTATCGTCAATAAACTTATTATTGGTTCTATAAATTGCATGCGTAAAAGTCTAAATCCAATAAACTAAGATCCATGACTATTATATGAGTAAACAGCCAAAACGGTTTATAGTATATGATTAAGGTTGGGTACCTTATTGTGATAACACTATTGGATGCGGCCTACTCTGTAGCTATTACAAGTTGTTGTAAAGAACGAAGTGATCCAGATTCGTTCATGTATTGACATGAGGAGTGGGGGAATCCTATGCAATGAGTTTGCATAAGATCGGACTAAGAAATAAGTCACTCTTACTTTATAACGCTTTACTGTAAGACTGACTATTTCATTAGATGACCTAGGTAACTCGATCTTAATCCTGAGCTAACTATGAACTCCTGTTTATTCGGGATTATCTTTAGATTTGCATAGGTGAGGGTTGGCTCAAAAGCACCAGCTCAATAAGCCTTCCATTTCAGGGGTAAGATCGAGTAGATAGTTGAGGACATAGGGTACAAGACGGAATTCACGCCTACCCGATTTAGGGATAGGAGAAAGGTTATTCTCTTAAGTACTGAATCCAGGTCTTGAACAAGGGGCCCCACCCTCTCACTAGGTTGAGAGGGATCTGGTTTAGTGGCTGGATCACAAACCAATTGTTCAATAGAGGATCAATGGGAACTTAAGAAACAAGATGTAATCTCGGGGTAAAACAGACATTCGACCCAGCCATTATTATGAACAACTTGTGAAGGGTCAACTTACTAATTATGGTTAAATCATGTGGGCATAATATATCTACAATGAAGGGAGTACAATTATGGGCTTTAGTGGAGTGACTCATTAGTTAACGAATAGGGGTTAATTCGGTGCAAAGAGTTCCAATTAATCTCGGATCGTTGGAGCCCATGATCTGTAGGTCCACGAAGTCCCCCTACTAGCTCGTAAATGGATTAGCTTTAGAGTAACGTGATAAGTTAATTTGAAAACGTTCAAATTAGAATTAAACAGAATTGGAGAATTAATTAATATTTAAATGTGATTTAAATATTAAATTCATGAAGATGACATTTGTGTAAAATTAATTTAATATTTGATATTTAATTAATTATTATTAATTTTATTAGAAAATTAATTTGTGAAATTAATCTTGTAAAATTAATAAAGTTTTTAATTTTGAAAACTAGATTACTTTTGGAAATAAATTTATAAAACAAAATTAATTGTAAAATACAAAAAGATTGGAAAATCAAAAGTTGGAAAATTTCACTCATCTTCTCTAGTAGCTCACTCAAAACCCATTGAAGTTTTTGCTTCAATCTTCCAAGCATGAGGTGCTCTCCATGCAGGCTTGCATGATTGTCCTGCAATAAATAGAGAAGATTGAAGTGGAAATCGTTCATGCAAATTGTTTGAACTTGTTGAAGTGTTGTTGAATACTTATAAGGTTGAAGAATGGTTCTTCAAGTTGCATAAGTGGTGTTCTTCTCCAAATTCCCTTCATTCAAACTTATTTTGAGTCTCACAAATCAATCTAACACTCCAAGAGAATAGTAGGGAAGATCTTGAGGTGGTTCACAAGAAGAATTGGAGAAGATTTGCATCTGAATTCGAGTTTCAAGAGATTCTACAAAAGTATGACTTGAAACCCTCTTGTTATTGTATGAGTATGCTTTATTTACAGTCAAAATTAATGAATTATAATGCTTATTGATTCTTGTTACTTCCGCTGCATGCTAATATACTCTTTCACTCCTTACGTTGTACATACAGCGTTGAGAGTTAGTTTAAACTCCCGAAGGGGTGGCGACCAACTCAGAAGTAAGTCTCCCCAATGGGGATTTTCTGACTGGCATCGTCGAGAGATGATCTTCCAACATGTTTTTGGCTATTTTTCGACAATGTTAGGCATCTAAAGAGTACATTTTTCTTATAGTGTAAAAAACCAGGAACTGAAGTCAAAATTTCTATTGTAATCAATGATGGGATGCAACAAGTTCCTCCTAGTCACAACTACAGACATATGATACATTCCTAGTCAAGGTAATTAATCTTGGTAACAAATGATACATTAATAGATAATAAATTAGAAAGATGAAGTGGTAACTCACTACTCGCTGTAATCTGACTGCATGCATGGCATTGGTGATGATCGGCTGTTGGCTTCTAAACTAAAAACCTAATTGACCATCAATTGGGCCTTCAACACAAGTGGAAAAACCCCAACAGCTATTAGGATATCATGGCATACTTGGGAGTGTGTAGAATTTGTGACAAAATTGTTTGTGTTAGAGGATGAAACTTCATTAGTTAAAGATTTGAGTTTTTGCATAAGGAAAAACAAGTTCATCAAGAGAAATAAACATTCTATCATTTTTTAGATCAAAGCATTTATAACATCTAGGATGTTACTATAACCCAAGAATATGCACGGAAATGAAAGTTATGGAAGTTAAGTATTATAAGGTCTTAATAATGAAAACATAAATAATCAAAGATATGAAGAAACTCCTTGTTAAAAAGAAAGACTTTAAGATTCTTATAGAAATAACTGCTCCCAAAGAATGAAACTTTCTACTAATAGAAAAAATGTCAAATTATTTACAGAAATAGTAAAAAAATACTGATAAATATTAATAAACTTTTATCAGCATTTATCAGTTATAAACTTCGACATTGGTAGAGTTCTATCAATCTCTATTAAAGAAGATTAAAAAATTGTTATTTTGTGTAAATAATTTTCTTTATTTTTTTTACTTTTGACTAATTAATCCATCAAAAACAAAGTACGCATTCTATTGATTAATTACGTAAATGGCTGTATAAAATTTATCATCCCCATGAATTAAAGGTGTGAAAGAGAGGATGTCATTAGTTTTAAGAAAAGGAGAAAGCTTTCTAACCCCCTCCCCCCTTTGTATAGCTTTGATAAATGTTTGGAAAAGGTTCAACTTGAGACTTAAATGGAAGGAAAGTAAAGGCAGGTTGGATTTTGAGTGGTTGGCAATACTTGTTTAAATATCTCAGATGTTATGAGATGTGTCTCTGTATTATTGGTTTCAGGAAGAGGAATATCTACGACAATACTGATTTTGCAAGATATATTCCTTATTGATGGTTTCCTTTATTGCTTTATTCTGCCGTTATTTTTTATTTCCATGTTTAGCTCTCGTTTGCTATGGAAATTAGGGTTATCCGGTTTATTTCCAATGCACTTATTTTAAGGGTTCTTTGTCTTTCGAAAAGGGCCAGCCATATTATTCTTTTGGTGAAAAGTTCGATCTGTGTATTCGGCCAATAATATAGTGCATTGAAGAATCTGTATTTTTTGTGTTCTAAAGACGTTTTCTATGTTTCTCACATCAAGGATAAGAAGATCCATCGAGAAGGGATTCTCAAGCTAAGATCTGTTGAGAAGGGATTCTTAGGCTTAGGGAGAGCCTAAGTCATTCGAGCAAAGGGGACTTTGCTTTTAGAGGGAAAGATACAACACAAGTGAGAATGAGTCACACATCTTGAAGGGAACTCAAACTTGTTAGAAAAGGAGTCTCGATCTTAGGGAGAGCCTTAGATTTGTTTCATTAATTATTCAACTTAGAGGGAGCCTAAGACACCGTGAAAAAGAGTTTCACACATAAGGAGAGCCTAGATTATTATTAGTTGAGTGATAAAGTTGTACGAGAGTCATTGTAATCCTATTACAGATAAGTGCTACGTTATAATTACTTATCATTAATATCAGTGAAGTTATCTTTCTCAGACACTTTGCCCTCCAGACATAGGTGATTTACACTAAATTGGGTTACTAATCTCTGATGTTATTTTTCATCTTACTACATTTTGTATAACTATCTAGCTTGTAAATTGCTATAACATATGTCATAATTTTGTCAACTTATAGTAGGTACCTTCTTATCGTTTTCACACTCCCAATTTAGAATTTAAAAAGTATATCCAAGTGAAGTTAGAATATGCAAATATGCATCAATAAAAATGATGTGGTATTGAAATTTGTTCTTAGATATTATCATAGCAAGGCTCTCATAAATCAGATTCAATTAATGGTATAGTATTCAGATTTGAAGAAGTTGCATACAGAGATGGATGAAACTAAAAAAATACATTATTTATCATGTTCAAAATTACTTACACTAATTAGGTTCTTTGTGGTTTGAGAGACTACAACAGATATCACAGGTAAAATTAACGAGAATTAGTTTGAAATAGAAGACTTAGAAGTAGCATTTAAAATTGGTAAACTTGTACCAATCTCCATCTAAATTTTATATTTTAAATAAAAAATACTATTGAACTCTCAAGATTTTAAAAAAAATATATCCTTAAACATCTGAAAAAACTGTTGAACTTTCAAAAGTTTCAAAATTACTCTTAAATATCTAAAAAAAAAAGTTAATCAAATATTATTACCAATAATTTTAGATGGAAACTATTAGTGTTTTGTGACGAAAATACCCTTAAATTTTCAAAAGTTACAAAAATACTCTTAAATTAAAAAAAAAAAAAGGGCTAAAAAATACTCTCATGGTTAATATATGAACGCAAACCATTAATATATACCCTCTTACTTCTCTATTTTTCTCCTTTCTTCTTTAATACCTTTTTACTCTCCCTTTTGTGAACTGTTTGACATTTGTTTATCTAAAATAATAATACATAAATAATATTGCCCATTTCAATTAAGGTATATAGATTATAACAATAAAAAAAAAAAAAAGGAATAATGAAACCATCAAAGGATCTTAGGACTTAGGGGGTGTTTAGGGCAAAAAGAATAATGGAAGCACCAATAAATCTAAAGGGGTGTTTGGGACAAGGAATAAAATAGTGGACTCCAAAGAGTCACGGAGTCTATGGAGTTGTGAACTCTTTGGGCCCATAGTGTAAAGACTTGATAGGGAAAATTTTCTATACTAGATAGTATGGACATCTTTCCATAAACTACCTTTATTTATTGTGTGTCACATCAACACGCTTCTAAAATATTAAGTAGGAGTCACTGACATCAATGTGGGATCCACAAATATTTATGAAGGCAAATTTATAGTGTGAACATAAGGAGTACTAAAAATTTTTTTGGAGTTGATAAGATACCAAATTGATGCTTTTTAACCGTGGGACCTATAAACTCCTTGGACCAAATAAGGAGTGGAATTCATAACTCCAAATTCCTATTGTTTTAACAAAGTTGTACATCAATAGTTGAGTGTGTTTAATAGCCCAATACATTCTTTTGTCTTTGTTATTCATTGTTTTGGTATGTTTTATGGGGAGATTTTAATTTTGAAATTTTGTAAGATTTTATGTTTTAACTTAAAGTTTTGGTTTTTATTTTTGTTTATGAGAACATTAGTGTAAGGATTTGACAAATAGAAGAAAGACAAGGGTATCTATATAAAAAATGATCATATCTATACAATTTATTTTAAAATTGGTTTTTCGAACCCAAAAAAAAATTCTAACAATTAAACTGATTACTATACTAACTGTATGAGCATTTTTTTTTTAACTTTTTTTTTTAAATAGAATTATTTTTTTGGAAAGGTACTAACGGTTTGTATTAACAATAAGAGTACTTTTAAACTTTTTTAAAGCTCGAGGTATTTTTAAAACTTTTGAAAGTTTAAAGATATTTTGAAATAAAATACTAATGTTTTCTACCTCAAAATAACGGTAAGGGTAGTTTTTTTTTTTTTTTAATTTAAGAAGATTTTTAAAACTTCTGAAAATTCAGGAGTATTTTATATATATTGTACAAAAGTTTAAGGCATTTTTTATAATTTATCTTAATAATAATTAAAATTCTCTCACAATCATTTACCAATAAAAACTTGACAATCTCCTCTAACTTATGACGTAAAATTAATTAAAGAAGTATTTTTTTTTTTTTTTGGACATTGATTTTATTCATTCAAAATCACTCAATGAAACATGTCTCAAAGAACATGGACCAAATGTGGTAACCTAATCTATAATATATTTAGCCATTATAATATATGATACTTACAAAATACATTTATAAAAATTACTTATGGTTGGTGAATATTTAGCAAAATAACAATTTAACTTCTATATTTCTGAATTTGTAACCTTTTAATCCCTAAACATAAATATGTATCAATTTATTCCTTCTATTTTATAATTTATAATGGTCACTATTGTGAAAATAATATTTAGATTTGCCGAAATTTTTACATATGTAGAAGGATAAATTGATTTAGGGTCAAGTTTGATTATAATTTATAAATACTAAGGTTCTATTTGAAATTGTTGTAGTTTTTAAAATAATTGCTGACAGCTTTTAGAAAAATAAATTGTGAATATAAGTAAAGTAGTGTTTGGTAAATTTTAATTTTAAATTAGAAAAATTTAGTTACGTTGTTGAGTAAATTAATATTAAATTAGTGTAATTTAGTTATATGAGTCAAAGTAGCTTATTATTTCAATTATTGTCATATTGATATAATTTAAGATTTATTATAATATTTTATTTAAAAAATTTGAAATTTTTCACATATAGAAAAAATGTCAAACTATTTACAAAAATGGTAAAAAAAAAAAACACTGATAGACTTCTATCAGCATCTATCAGTGATAGATTCTATCAGTTTCCATCACTGATAAACTTTTATCAGTCTCTATCAAAGAAGATTAAAATTTTGTTATTTTGTGTAGATAGTTTCCCTTATTTTTCTATTTTTGAAAATCTATCTTAAATTTTATATGATTTGAATTTCAATTACTTTTGTTTGATCTACATTATTAGAAAAAAGTTTAAGAAAAATAATTGTTATTAAAAATTGAATCAATTAAATTTTGAAAATAGACTTGACAAAATATATTAATATAGAATGATATTATTATAATATATTTATTTACATGGTTAAGAAGGTAACATATCTTCAGGAAAACTAAATTTAAAAGCTTGTATTTATAAGCTTTTATACGAGTAATTGTTTTAAACGATAAAACTGCTGAAATTATTTTTAAAATATAGCAAAATATCAGTATTTATCAGTGATACACATTGATAGACATCAATCAATAGCAGTGTTAGACACAGATAAATGTCTATCGAAGTCTATCATTGTATATCACTGACACAATGAAATTTTGCTATATTTGAAAATATTTTTCAACAGTTTTCTATATTTAAAAACAACACTTTTATACGTTAGTTAAAATTTAAAAGTGATTTTGGTAAATTAATAAATACGTTGTTTTACTAAACAGTATAAGCAGTTAAGATTTCCCCTTAATCACTTTTTAAGATTGCAAACACAATATCAAATGGAGCGTAAGTCTATATAATCAAAATAGACAATATAGTTTCATAAGATTTTTTCAATAGGGACTCAATTGTTACAAATTTAAAAGTGTACAGATTAAATTGTAACATATTAAATTTTGGGAACCAAAAGTTAGAGACTAAATTGTAACAATAAAAATATAAAGATTAAATCATTACAAATCAAAATTCAGACATTAAATCGTTACTCTTATGAAAATATAAAGACCAAAAGTTAGCATAAAACTTTAAGAAAATATCAATTTACACCCTTAAACTTTTAGGGTTAGATCAATTAATTTTAAACTTTTGTAAGTATATCAATTCACACATTCCATTACGTTATGTTATGATAACCCAAGCTTATAATTTTATCAATTAAACCACTAAACTTTCATAAGCGAATCAATTTAGGCTCTCAATTAAGATTTTCTTTGAAAACTGTCCACTCATCAATTCTAATTGTCCATTTTATTTATCCGACATTTGAAGAAATCTACAAATATGTAAGAATTGAATGCATGAACGTTTTTTTCAAATATAATCTTCATAAACAATGTCTAAATTGATTCACCCATAACAATTTAAAATTTAATTTGAAAATTATATGTTTGCATGATATTTTCTGAACTAAGTCTGAAGGAGAGTATTAATTGATAGACTTACAAAAATTTAGGGTTTAAAAGGATACAATTGTTAATTCAAATTTTAAATCGATACAACTCTTAAAGTTCAAACTTGTAAATCGAAAATTTCTATTAAAGATAGTATCACTCGAGCTCAGCCGGCATCTATTGTGTTAGTTTGTTCGAATCTCTCGACCTCCAATTCTACTCGAAAAAAAAATTAAAAAAATTTCTAAAAGCTTTTATAATCTGAAAACAGTGGGCCATTTGACGGTAGTTCCCAAAAGGGGGAAAAAGTGAGATATAAAATGCCATTGCTGAGTCCTACTTGACTCAGATAAAGAATTAAAGAAAAGAAAAAGACTTTTTTTCCTTTTTTTTTGTGTCAAAAAGTTAAATGGCTTATTCAATTTATTAACCAATAGAAATTTTGGAATCCACGTCATCAAGGCCACCATCTTTTGTTATTTGCCTCGTCACATCCCAGACTTACCAAAAAGCTTACACTTGGAGTTGGAACTCAACTAATACCTTTTTCCCAAAAAGAAAAAAAAAAGGATATATTATATCGAAAAATTTACATATTATTTCTTTATTCAACTTTTTTGCTTTTATTTCTTTATGCAACTTTTAAACGTTACGCGTCGGCTTGAAAACGAATATTTTCGTAATATTCTAAAGTTTTTATTTACACTGTTACCACGAAACAAAAGTCTTAAAAATTGATACGAATCTTTTTTAGATAATTATTTTAAATAACAAAATTGTTGTTTTCAAATATAACAAATTTTTATTGTCTTAATAATAGATAGTGATAGATATTAGTAGACATTTATTTAGGATTTTTCAAATGATCAGACAATCAAAACAATTCACATTACCCAACCCAAATTGTAAGGGTTGAGTTGGGTTAGTTTTAATATTGGATTGAGTTTGATTGAACATTTTTGTAATTTTTTTGGATTGGGTTCAGGTTCGGATTACAATTTTTAAAATACGGGTTGACTCAATCCAACCTGAATTTTTAATATTATTAAAATATATAATATTATAAGTCGTATATATTTTTATGATGTTTGTTTGAAGTTTGTAATAGATATCTTAGATTTTAATATTTAAACATTTGAGTTTTATTTGAAACTTTAGTTATTAATATGTGATGTATACAAATTAAATGGTGTTTATAGACTTATTTTTCTAAAATTAAAAACTAAAATTCGAATGTTTATTAAAATAAAATATTTAAAAGTTTAAGAATCAAAATAAAGATTAGGGCCTTTCCATCAAATTTTTGGTAGTGCATATTTTATAATAGCTCAATGCTACAATATAAATCCCTTACTTTACATAAAGTAATTTTATATTCCCTCTTGTAGAAAGACTATAGTCTAGTCAGAAATCATAAACATAAAATATATCTTATAATTGAGTTTAATTCAAAATAATTAGTGAAATCTATGGATCTTATATAACATAAAAGAATTCATCATGTGAAATCACTTTATCAATGACATGGGTTGGATTGTACCGTACAAAAATCTTTGCCACATGTTCGAGATAGTTAATATAAGATTAAATAATTAACTTAATCCAAATGACAAGTTCCTATAATTATGCACGACCCTTTTTTTAAGATAATAATGTAAAATTGTTGATTAAATTTGTACTTAAAAAATGTATATTAAATCGTTTGTCAACCTAGTTTAAAGAAATTTATTTGTCAACATAAACATAGTTTAATCAACATATAATATGGTCAATAGGAATATAGTTCAACAAGTGTAAAGTTTGTACCCATTAACGTTAAGATTAGAGGTTTGACATAAATTTTGTACAATTAACTTCGAGGCCGAAGTTGGATTTCTCCACCTAACAAAACTACTTATGTCAAAATTAGTCTTCTTGTTCTCCTAAAGTTTTCTAGATCCATTTCATCAATGACTAGTTAAAATACTATTTTATATTTCTACTTTGGACTTTCTTCAATTTTAATTTGTGTTTTTTTTAAAAAAATATTCAATTAGAGAGACTAAATTGAATAATTATTAGAAGTACATGGATTAAATTGAGCATTTAAAAGTATATTGACTAAGATTGAACAAGTTCCAAAGTACAGAAACCAAAATGGCATTCTAGTCCTTGCTAATCTGACCATATTGTCAAACAATTTTACCCGATGCACTATATCGTTGTAGATATAGTATTAATTTTTCGTCGACGCGTGGACATTTCCATCGATATTTTTACATTTTTATAGGTTACACATTAACAGGAGGAGTGAATCCACATTTTTACTGTATCGTAAAAAAATCATAAAATATAATATATAGGAAAATATCACTAATGTAAAAAAGATTCTAAAAATATCCATCAACATGGACATTTTATCAATATTTTTGTTCACATTTCCATAAAAAGTACATCTCACTATTTCTTGCAACATGGACATTTAAAATTTGGTTGTAGTTCCTTACAAATCTGTTCGCTCTCTTATCCTTTTATAACCCAATAGATTTTAAGTTATTGGACCCATCATAAGTATGATTGTACGAGATAATTGTATAGAAGCAAAATATATATATATATTTATATATATATGTTCAAAATGAATTTTGTACCATTTTTTGAAATTTATGGGATGTTTGAGCCAAGAAATTGATTATTATAGTTCTAGGTTATTGTAGTTGGATTATAATAGTTTGTGTTTGGGATCTGAATTGTTTTAGTTTGGATTATAATAGTATGTGTTTGAGATGTAAACTATTTTAGTTTGAGAAGAAAATAGTGTTTAGCAAAATATAAAAAAATAATGAATGTAAAATAGTAAAAATTGTAGTAAATAGTAAATACTTTAGCAAAAAGGATTTTGAAATAGTGTTGGCTGTAACTAATTGGGGAATACAAAATAGTATTTACTATAGCAAGAGGTAGATATTATAGTCTTAGAATAGGTTTTGTCCAAACGCCCCCTTAAGAATTTCCTTCTTTTGCTTACATCATCTTTAACCAACATTACCAAAATACCCTTAATTTCTTTTGTCTTTTTTCTTCTTTCTGATTTTTTTTCTTTCTCCACATTTTTTCAATTGTCATTGTAGAGGGTCACTAACCATGTTTTCACCAAAGAGGTCATGCACTCATGGAAAAGGGATATGCGAGGTTGTCGATTTTTAGAGTAAGAGTGAGGGATGTAGTTTGGGTGAGTCAAATTTGTGTATTTTCGTCGAAAAGGGATGAGGGAGAGAGACATAGGATATCAAGAGTGAAAGGAGATCGAAAGAGAGAGGAGACTAAGAGTGAGAGAGAAAATTGAGAGATAGAGATGACTGTGAGAGAGGAAAGACCGAGAGAGAAGCATGAAGTGGGAGAGGGAGAGGTCCAACTACTTACAGAATATTCTATTTTGATAATTTCATCCAAATATAACATAAACAAAAAGACAAAAAATTTAAAATTTAAAAAGTAGATCAAATATCATTTTAACCTAATATTTTGGGTTATGTGTATGATTATCTCATGATTGTACCCAGAGAGGATTGTCTCCCATACCACATCATTTGCTATCATTAGTACATTTCGTCAAACTTATTTGTTCGATACAATAATCATTATTAGACATTGCTTTTTTTAGTTACCCTTCTTAATATTACTATTTACTAAAGAGCATTTGTGATAAATAACGGTTGAATTTAATCTTGATATAAGAACTTATGGTATGATTACTACTAAGTTTGTGTTTACAATTATGTTTAATTTAGTCATGGAAATTTTAGAAAAGTTTCTAACATTACCACATAAGGATGAATGAACTCATTCCAAGCCTGAGAGGATCTTAAAGAATATGCCAAAGTTGTGATAAGCGTATTACTCACAATGTTTCAACAATTGCAAAGACAAACAATAAAGCACATATATAAACTTTAAAAGACAAAACACAAAGTTTGGTAACCCAGTTCGACGATATATCACCTACGTCTGGAGGGTAATGTTTCCGAAAAAGATACTCTTACTAATATGAAGTCAAACAACTATAATGTTGTACTTATCTGTAAATAAGCGGCAAATACAATGACATACGAATAGTTTAACTCAATGCATAAACACTCAGGCTTCCTTTAACTGTGAGACTCCCTTTCAAAGAGACTTCGACTCCCCCTAAGCTAGAGTGTTTTAGTAAGCAATCACTTAGGCTTTTCCTAATTGTAAGACTCCCTCTTAATGTAATCTTTCCACTTTCAAATGAAGACCACTTCACTTGCATGAACTTAAGGCTTTCCCTAAGTTTGAGAATCCACTCTCAAGAATCAATTAGAGCTTTAAGATGATATAAAGCAATACTTCAAGATCAACAAAACTCCTTGCTTCACAATCTTTAAGATTAACATACGATTAAGTCGTTTGCCCCACCCGAACAACAAAAATCTTCCAAAAAAAAAAATCAATTGGTAACCCTAGCAAGAAAACAACTTGCTCTTAAATAAGCATTGTGAAAAAAAAAAAAGAAAAATAGCTCCATTCACCAGTACAAAATTGAGCTAAATATTTGTTGAAAATCAACGTTATAGAAGTATAATGTCAGTTGACAACCGACATTGAAGATCGTATTATTAAAAGTTTTTAATGTCGGTTGTTTTAATATTGGTTTTCAACTAAAATTATATATGACCACCGTCACAAATGTCAGTTTACAACTGACATTGAACGACTTTATTAAAATCTCATTCAATATTGTTTGCCTTTGATGTCGGTCCACCTTTAATGTCGGTCAATCTCAACCTTAACCATCTGATTCGTCGCCTTGGCCATAGAAGAGGACATGGAGAAGGAAGAAGAAGAACTGGTCACATGGAGCACTTGGAAGAAGAGCCATGAGAAGAAAAGAAAAACCATAATAGAGAAGAAGAATAGAGAATGAAGAGACAAAGAGGGTGAAAGAGAAAGAGAGCATGTGCAAATGATGGGTGAAAACTTGCATGCCTCAATGTGTGGCATAACCTGGATCCGAGATGGAATCATGTTGCATATTGTGAACGATGTTGTGGGTCAGCAGAGAATGTGAACGACACTGCGAGTTGGAAAGGGAAGCGTGAACAGTTGCAAATCAGAGCGGAAGCGTGAATAAAGCTTGAGAATAAAGAGGGTTTATGAGCGGTGGGAGATCTTGCGTAGATGGTGAGAAAGGAGAGATGAAAGATTTAAGAAGAAAAAGGGTTTCACAAATGTGAAGAAGTTAGAAATGAAGTTTACACATTAAACATAAATCGACACTAAAGATCTGCTATTTTTTCCACCCTACTTGACATTAAACATATGTGCCTTTTTTTTTAAATCGACATCAAAAGTCTAAATTGTTGTAGTGATTCAAAATCTGTATAGCTTAAAAAAGAAAAATATTAAAGACAAATCAAAATGCATGGTTTTCTAAATAAGGAAAAAAGATAATATGTAGAATCAATATTCTAAGAGACAACTTATAGGACATTTCTTGAAACAAACAACAAAACAACTCATTAGAACAAAACCCCAAACAATTATAGACAATTCCAATTCTCAATAGAGATCTTGCTCTTGCCTCGCTACATACTCTTGTTACTCTTACTCTCGTCCTCGCTTCTTAGGGTTTAAGTTTTCTCGCTCCTCTATCTCTCTAATTTCTCTTGCTCTTGCTAATTTTATTAAAAGGGAGCGAATAGTAAGGTAGCTAGAGTAAAGAATAAGGATCGAAAGTGAAGATGTATAGTCGTGAAAATATCGAGAATGAGAAATGAGAGTCAAGAGTAAGATTAAAAGTGAGGATATATAGTAGCAAGAGCAAGGAACGAGTATAACGGAAGCAAAATTCTAACACGCTTGCATAATAAGGTAGTTTCGGTAGTTTTTACTGATGACGACACACACAAAAGGTGAAAAAAAACTTACATATTAAAAAGTGAATTAGATTCCATTTTGGCCCCAAAACTTAGCATCAACCGTTCAATTATCTCCTTGCAGGTAGCTTTTTGAATAAATACGTTTGAAACTATAATTTAAAATTTATTTATGATTAATAATGAATTTATGTCATGTCATATATATTGAGTTCCATTTAACTAATTGACGTAGATGCTAATCACGGGGACATTTTTGGCTAATTTAGAAAACAAAATATAAGCGTTAAAAATCCATCTTTTCATTTTAAAAACTGTAATATGACTTCAAACTTCTTAAATATGATGTAATTTAATTTAAATTGTGGAATACAAATATTGTTTTACTCTATATAAAAGAAATTATCAACTAGGATATAAATAAATATATTATTAGAGTCCCAATAAATGCATATTTTTCAAAATAAAAGAATTGGTTCCTAATCTCTTAAAAGTTTCAATATAAACTCTTACATAGTGATATTTGTAACTAAACTTTAATTGTTACAAAATGTTATAATTAATGATAAAATGAGATAATGTAAAACATGCTTTATTAATTGAGTTGAAAACCATCCACGTTTAAATTTGATGAAATATGCATACCATCACCAAAACAATAAAAAAACATGTACACATTTCATATGACTTAATAGTTAATAATTTAAATTTAATCATGGTGGCAGAAGATTAATTTAGGAAAATATTTTTGTAAGTCTCCAAATTCTTAAAGAATAAGTAGGTTTGATCCTTGGATTTTTAATATGTACTTTTTTTAGTCTATGAATTTTTAAAAATAGGTTAAAAAATGGTCATTGAAGTCTCACTTGTTGGTATAACTAGGGCAACAAAAAAAGTTAAAATAATTATTTTATTTTTCCTTTTTGACATATGATTTTGATTCATGTAGAACCAGATCTGATTATAGAGGACGAGTTTTATGGTCTAGGAAACTCAGTTAGAAGCCAATTAATTTCTTTATCTTGATTTTATTAATACAAAAGAACTACTTCCAATTTTCAAACCACAAACATCTTCGATCCCATTAAATTGTGACATGCAAAAGGTTTGGACAAAAATAGGTTTTTAGTAAAGTAATTTTATTTATTTCTAAATAAAATAGCTATGTTCTTTTTAATTTTTCTTTAATAAATATCAAAGAAGAAGTCGGTAAGGGAGAAGAAAGAAGCATAGAGGGATAAGAGAGGAAAAAATGGAAAGAGAGATAATTATATAATGTAGGGATACATGAATGAATCCAGATCAGGGAGATTTTGAGCATGTGAAAGTATGATTAAGAAAAGATTAAAAGGATAAAAAATTACTACCTATATTAATAAAATGTATTTTCCTTTTCAGTAGTTCAGATATAGGAACTTCAAAGTTTAATATACTTAGTTTAGAGAAATTATAGAAATTCTATGTTGAGTGATCTCCTGGAAATTTTTTGATAAAGACATTCATTCCCTTTTTAAAGATATATGGACCTAAACATATATTTTAAAAATATAGAAATCAAAATTAATTAAAATCGAAAATATAAAGACCGAAATGAAGATTATAAATATGTGTAAGAACCCAAATGAAAGCAAGAAATACTTGTGTTTTAAACCAAAATCTAAAATATTATTATTATTATTTCTTTTATTGCAAAGGATCAATGTAAAATTATACCAAAGACAAATAAATAAAATAAAAAAACTAAAATTATCACATAAAGATATTTTGGAATATGAAAGAAAATAAAAAGAAAAAGAAATACAAAGATGTCAATTTCTTATCTCTCTCCTCTTCGTCTCTCTCCCATCTTGGCTGCGACTCTGCGTCAACGTGTGTGTTCCTACGCTACGCTAAAGCCAAGCCTAAGAAAGTCGCAACTTTCTTGTTGAAAAAGAAACCAGAGGCTCAAATTTGTAAAACCCATTTCCCAATTTCCATTTTACATTCCCCCTTTTCCTCACTCTGTTTCATTAGCTTCTCTTCTTCCCACAAAACCCACAAAAAACCTTCTTCCCACTAATTCTACCCATTGATAAGATTATTCCAAATCTGGACTGCTTTCAGCTTTCGAATCTTTGTTTTTGATTCTGAAAATGCATCTCTACAATGCTTGGCTTCCACCCCCTGTTGCTCTAGATACCACCAAAGAGAAGGAATCTTTCGCTCTGGTTATCAATTCTCTCAAGGATTCTTATCGCCCTGATGATCTTGATTCTGTTTATTCCACGCTCAAATGGGTCTCTGTTATTGACCTGTCAGTATTTCTCCTTTTTCTTGATTCTGATTCGGCTGTTGCTTTTAATGGGTTCCTTAATTTCCGCTTTTTGTTGTTTTTTTTTTTTTTTCAGTTACTGTTACTTGGGATTGTTCTGTCTGTCTACTTCTTTAAGTTTGTATGCCTTTTTTTCTCTCTTTTTCTCTTTTTTTTGGGGGGATTGGCTTCTTGAATAGTAGGAGGATTTATCGTTTAATCAAGGTTTAATGTCTTTAACCATGATTAAACTCAGTTGTCTGAATTGGCTTTATGCTTTTGCCTAAAAGAACCCCTTTCCCTTTGCTTATGCTAGTCCTACTACTTCATTGAACTCTGTATCGTGGAGTTGGAAACTGAGGATTAATATGCCTCCGGAAATCTAGGAATTCTATTTATTTACTAAACATGGTGTGTCTGGAACTGGATTCTATTCTTACCGATGATAAATTGATCTTTCTTTTATTTTAAAATTTAATTTATTTTTAAAAATCTCTTTCATACAAAGATCTCTATGTTCTTGGATATCTGGACCACTGTTACATAACAATATCAGACGGTTTGAAGATGTCCATGTTCTGATGAAAGTAATGGGTTCAGGAAAAAGGCTTTTTGAAAAAGGTGCTCTAATTAGCTTGAGTTGGAGAACTTGACTTGATGAATCTGCATCTCATTTCTGCTTCAATTCCCTTCGGCTGCTAATACTATAAAAAAATGTCGACTTAATGTGATTAATCCTTTGATAAATTTGACTTAAGATGAATAGGGGAGACTAGCAAAGGCTGTCTATGATGTTATTGATTGTTTGGATTTTATTCGCTATGTTGCTCCACTTAGAGTGGTCTTGCTTTAGTATTTTGTAGCTACTCTCCATCTCTTATTTGTAAGAAAGTATAACGGCAATTATCATTGGCCTTAGGTAAAAGCAGGATGTTTTATCTTCACATCCCCATTTTCCCAGCTTATTAGGATGCTTCCAATCATTTGTTCCAATTTTGATGATTTTCCTGAATGTAACTACTTAGATGCTTATTATTATCATGTAGTTTTATCAAAGCCAAAAGCGAAGTATCACTGGAAGATGTAGCTGCTGTTGTAGATATTGGGTTAGAGTTGTTTCACATGTCACAAGGCAAGCTGTATGCTCAGGTGCTCATTCTTACGTTTGAAAGGTTATATAATCCTTGTTGCTATTTCTCTTTCCCCTTCCTGAAAGAAGATTCTATTTATTTTTATAGGTCAGATGGGGGAATATCCTAGTCAGAATACTAAACAAGTATTCGAAGAGGCTTTCCTTGAAAGTTCAGTGGCGACCTCTGTACAACACTCTGGTTCATACACATTTTACTAGGTCAGTCATCCTAGCAAGAAACGGTGATGGTTATTAGAGCATGCAATATGTTCAATTGTCTTGCGAATGATTTTTCTTGTTATATTAAACTCTTCATGTTGTTGATGTCTAGTCAAAACTCATGCTTTACCCTTGAGTTGTTAGATTCAGGGTGATGGCTTTCAATATTTCTTGGTCTTAGTTTTCATAAGGATATTGACGTGCTCTTTGGTATTAAATTCACCCATTTCTAATTTGGTATGTGCGATTACATCATTACTTTCAGATAGATCATTTTAGGGGCTAAAGTTCCGACCCTGGTCTATGAACTGTATAATATCCTTGATTGCTTGTATTTGTGGGTTAATTTGCTTGGTAATCTGTTTTGATAGCTTTGCTTTTTTTTTTTTTCCTTCTTTCTTATTAGGAACACTGGTCCTGAAGGTTGGAGGTTAAAGCAGCGTCATTTTGAAGCAATAACCTCTCTTGTTAGGTCTTGCCGGAGATTCTTCCCAGCTGGTTCTGCTGCTGATATATGGGCAGAGTTTAGGTGGTGATATGCACTATTCCTTTATTAACCTACTAGTCAATAAATAAGTTCAGTCTATTTCCAATTTTTCTTTGCTTTCTTATTTTTGTTTTGCTCACATTTTACGCATGTATTCTTAAAATATATGAAGTACCACGAAGTGACATGGTGGTGAAAGAGATGAGTTGAAAATCTAAATGCTTGAGGTGGTGAGATTGAGTTGGTAGCTACTCTCTAAATATTAATTATTTAGTTTTGGTTAACTCTAGAAGTTGTAGTATCGGACAATAGTTGAGGCATGTAAAATTTCACTTGGGAACCCTCAGTTACAAAAAACTTTTTGTATATTCTTGGTCATGCAAATAAGAAAATGTCCCCAAACTTTTTACATGACTGCAAAAAAAATTGTGTTCTCATTTTTATCTGTTGCATTCATTTGTAAATTTGGTTATTATCGATCTTAAAAGGTCATCTAGGAACCAGTCACCCATATCTCTCTTCAAGTTAAACTCATATTAACGGTCAATTGATCTTTAACCTCACACCTCCACATATTATCACTATTGTATATTTGTTATCTTATAATTAAAATATTGATCCCTCGTCTTCACAACTGTCCTTGTACACTTTATTTTCTTTATACAATGGCTTTGTTTCCTATCCCCACCCCTCTAAATGAGGAAAAAGAATCAGTGCAACTAATGGATGGAATTTGCAGATTTATGCTGGAAAATCCGTGGCATAATTCATCCTTTGAAGGTTCTGGTTTTGTCAGACTGTTTCTTCCTACCAATTTAGACAACCAAGACTTTTTTTCACAGTAAGGAGTACTCCTATGCGAAAATTTCATTTGAAGTAGTTTTGTAGCTCAATTATCAGATCATAACTTCCTGCCATTGTATGGTAGCAATTGGATTGAAGAGTGTATGAAGTACTGGGACTCAATTCCAAATTGCCAATTTTGGAACAGTCAGTGGGCTGCCATTATAGCTCGTGTTGTCAAGAATTACAGTTTCATAGACTGGGAGTGTTTCTTGCCCACACTTTTCACTAGGTTCTTAAACATGTTTGAGGTGAGTATGTGGACTTTGCAAGTTAAATTTAATTATGTTAGGTATTGGTTAGAAGTACCAGGTTGATTGCTATGTGGTAGTTGAGGACTTGAGCTACATAAACTGCAATTTAAGGATCATCTTAAATGAGTGATGGTTAGATTCAGTTTAGAAGTACCATTCGGTGGTTTCTGTTTGTTAGTTACTCAGTTGTAGTTGATCATGTTATAGACCTTTTCTCGTGGTTCATTTTTGTTACAAAAAATGATTGTCTGTCTACCTTTGTGGAAATTTAAAAGTTTTAGGGCTTACTTGAGTTGCAATTGAAACATTAAAAATTGGAAACATTAAGGCAAGGAAATTCCTTTTGAAATTTCTAGAAGTTCAGGACATGTTTGGTTTGACTTTCACTGTCTCTCAAAAATAAATTGATGAAGTTTTAATAAATATTCTTCAGTTATTTCAAGTGAAATCATATTTTCATTAGACTAATTTATTATATAATTTTGATGGTTAAAGTTATATTCTTATTATACATCATCTTTTTGTTATATATCAATAGTGAAGAAAGAAAAAGGTGATATGCCGAAAACAGACCATTTATGAAATTAATATCATCTTTTTGTCGTTTCTAAATTTTCATCTTTCTTATTTGTTTTTCTATATATAATACTGTATCTTGAAAAAAACCTTTAGGTTTATTGGTGTCGAATCAAATGGGCATTGCTTTTATCTAATTAAATAAATAATTATTTAGTTAATTATTTTCATTATCCTGAATAAAGGAAATTAATTGAAACTCAACTTCCAAACAGACACTCATCCTTCATGTGAGAAAATTGTAGGTTCCAGTGGCAAACGGTAGTGGATCATACCCATTCTCCGTGGATGTTCCTCGAAACACCAGGTTCTTGTTTTCCAATAAGATGGGCACCCCATCTAAAGCCATTGCAAAATCAATCGTAAGTTGATTTTATGAAGCCTCTATGTTATGATATTCAGGGGAGATACTATATAAATGTGCATTAATGTTTAAATTGCAGGTATATCTACTAAAGCCTGGTAGTTCAGCACAGCTTCACCTTGAGAAATTGGTCAACCTTCTCGAACAGTTAGTTCATTGTCATTTTAACGCTTGCTATTCTTAGGTCTATCAAAACTTATCTTTCTATTTTTTTTTTTCAATTAAATCTCTCGCAAAAAATTATGTAACAGATACTATCATCCTTCTAATGGTGGGCGTTGGACTTATGTGTTGGAGCGATTTTTGCTTCATTTGGTTATTACCTTCCGGAAACGGCTTCAGGCAGAGCAGTGAGAATTTCCAGCATTTGGTTAGCAAAACATATTGTTACCCGTTATGGCTTTCTAATAAAATACTGTTATTCCAGGAAAGCAGATGAGAATAATCAGAACAAGCTGTATTTAGGACCGTCAGAAAGAAAATCTTTTGTCAATACAATCCTAAAGTTAATTGATCGTGGTCAGTATAGCAAAAATGAACATCTTTCTGAAACAGTTGCAGCTGCAACCTCTATTTTATCTTATGTAGAGCCTTCTTTGGTTCTTCCCTTTGTGGCCTCTCGATTTCATATGGCCTTGGAGACGGTTAGTCATATTGCCTCTTCTTAAAAAAAGCTTAGATCCCTAAATATAGAATATGTTATGTAGGTGGGCTGTGTAGTTTTGACTAGTGATTGACACCAAGCCAAGTACGTTGGCTTCCTCATAGAGGGTCTGACTAAAATCTATCTTATAAAACTGATGGAATTGATCACGTAGTCTTTTTTATCGGGTGAGGTTAGTTCTTTTATGCATGAGCATGACAACTAAAAGAAGGAAAGGCGCAGATTAGAAAAAGGGAATTGAAGGTGTCTATGAAAAGGGGAACTTAGAGTAAGATGGTATTGAAGTAAAAAAGGACAGAGACTAATGGTTGCTGTCTGAGAGAGAGAGAGAGAGAGAGAGAGAGAAAGATGAAAACTAATAATTAAAAAATTATAATATTTAATGAGGAGAGAGTGTATATATATATATATATTTGGGTTAGAAGTGTACATGCGTGCAGAAGCTTCAAAGTGGAACTGTGGAAAGAGAGGAAGGAAGAGGAAATGGTGGGGAAAAATGAATATAACAATTGAGAAGCTTGATATATATACACATATATTTTAAAGATGGAAACTTGAAATTCATCTAAACAAACATGTTGGGTCCAGTTTGGGTGGTGTCTGCAGGCTTTATTTTAACCTTTACCTATCTTTCCGTCATTTGAGGGTTTCCCATGCAAAATAAATTCCGTTTGGTCTTTTATTTGGTTGCAAGTGTTTTAGTTGCATGTGATTAGTTTACTTGTCCTATTTGTTTGTCCAGATGACTGCTACCCACCAGTTGAAAACTGCTGTTATGTCAGTAGCATTTGTTGGGCGTCCATTATTTCTGACTTCTTTGTCAGCTTCAACTGTAAAGTCAACTGATCTTGTTGCCGATGATGAGTTCGTTAATCTTCTCATGGTTTCACTATCCAACGCCTTACTTGGTATGGATGCCAATGATCCTCCTAAAACTCTGGCCACCATGCAATTAATTGGTTCTCTATTCTCCAATGTGAGTATACAAGTAACAACATAAATTCATTTTTGTCTGTTTTCTCCTTAATTTTGCCTCTGATGATCAAAACTTAAATTCGCAGTTAGCTTCTTTGGATGATAACTTAGATGAGCTGTCTATTATTCCAATGATCCGATTTTCCGAATGGTTGGATGAGTTCTTATGTCGCCTATTCTCCTTACTTCTGCACCTGGAACCTAGCAGTGTTCTGTAAGTGATGGCACTGAGTTTTATCTTTTTGGCCAAATTATTTTTTAAATCCATTTTCAGTTGCTAAATCATTATTTAGGCATTACTGATTGCTTTGACAGGAATGAGGGTCTACATTCGTCATCAGCTTCAGGAACTTTTCTGGTTGATGATGGACCTTACTACTACTGTATGCTTGAAATCTTGCTTGGAAGGCTTTCAAAGCCATTATTTGCTCAGGTTTCATAGACTTCATGACTGCTTCAACTTTGCTTTTCCAGCAACTTAACAAGTTTCTTTCCGTCTTGCTTAGATATAGTCTTGCTGCTCTTATACTTCCTTTGGCAAAGGGTTTATCCCTTCTTTGCCCCTTCTTTTTTGTAATTCCCTACCATCTACAAAATGAAGGAATTGAATGTTCCTCATAAATTTGTTTCTCCACAAGGTATAATTTTATTTTCTTTTATCACTTGCAGGCTTTAAACAAAATTGCCAAATTTGTCAAGACAAATATTCTTCCTGGTGCAGTTGCAGAGGTTGGACTTCTTTGTTGTGCATGTGTTCATTCTGACCCAGAAGAGGCAGTTGCTCAACTTGTTGCGCCAGTTTTGTCATCTGCTATGTCCTCTATGAAAGCAATGCCTAGTACAGGATTTGGAGCGGAAGGAAAATCCAAGGTTCTTTTAACTTCACACACTTCGTGCCAATAATTTGATAACATGTGAAGAAGTGCGACAATTTTCTTTTCAGGGAAAACCAGCACTTTCTCCAGCTCTTGAAACTGCAATTGACTATCACTTGAAGATGTTATCTGTAGCCGTCAGTTATGCAGGCCCTGCACTACTTCCTTATAAAGACCAATTCAAGGAAACTATTGCTTGTGGTTTTGATTCTCCATCATGGAAGGTCAATGTCTGCTTGAGTTATCTTGATAATTGACAATCACCTCAAATGATATTTTGAACACCTCAATGAATAAGTCTGTTTAGTCAATTTTGAAAAATTTTCTTGTGGTTGTATAACAGGTGAATGGGGCTGCTGATCATCTTCTTAGGTCTCTCCTCGGGAGTTTGATTCTCTATTATCCTATTGACCAGTACATGTATGTTCATCTCTTTTCAATAGCATTCTAGTTGATCTCCTGACATCCTTCTCTTTCCTCTTTTTCCCAATTCATTGGAGTTTGAAATTTCTGGTAAAGGTGCACTGTACGCCATCCGGATGCTTCAGCATTAGAGGAATGGATCAGTACAAAAGATTATTCAAATGACGAGTCACCATTAGTTATCCCCAAGTGGCACATTCCTAATGACGAAGAAATTCAGTTTGCAAATGAATTATTGGATCTTCATTTTCAATCAGCTTTGGATGATCTGTTAAAATTTTGTGACAGCAAAATCCATGCTGATCCAGGTGCTCTACATTCTTGTTCCTTGCAAGCAGTGCTTGCACAAACCTAGGTAGATTTTATCAGGAAGGATATGAGTATTTTTAGGAGTTCGCTGTTTTTTTTGTTTTTGTTTTTGTTTAACAAGAAACAAGGAGTTTACTAATTTCAGAGATCTTTATTATAGTTATTCTTTAAATTATCTGAATGTATGTGCTTTTTATTATGATCAGGAGTAGCTTATTACATTCATGTGTTTATCGATGTCTTTTGCCTCAAGATTATGGTTATGCAAGAAGCGAAGTAATAACACTATACTGGTTGCTACTTGATCATGCAGGAGATGAGAAAGATCACTTGAAAGTGATTCTATTGCGCATTGATTCTTCATTGCAAGGTGTTTTGTCTTGCTTGCCTGATTTCATTCCATCCTTGAAGAATGGGAAGGTTGGAAGTCCAGTTCATTCTTTCTTCATAGCTGGGGCATCAGGTCCAAGTGTTGGCTCCACTAAATTAAGGGAAAAAGCTGCCGAAATTATACATGCAGCCTGCAGGTACAACATGAATCTTATTTTTGTTTCCAATTTGTCATGGTCTAATATGTTGATTGCCACTTTCATCGTGTGGTGAGCAGGTATTTGCTGGAAAAAAAAGCTGATGACAGTGTTTTATTGATACTCATTATCCGCATAATGGATGCTTTAGGAAATTATGGTAAAGTATATGTTTGTTTAAGTTTTTTTTTATCGTCTTGGCTACATTTTTGTGTTTTTGTCCTTGGCCCAACTTTGGTTCACATCCCTTCGTAAAACAACTAATGATTTTTCTTTCATATAGGTAGTCTGGAGTATGATGAATGGTCCAACCATAGGCATGCTTGGAAGTTGGAATCTGCAGCTATTATTGAGCCTCCTACAAATTTTATCATGTCCACTTTCTCTAAAGGCAAGAAAAGGTAGCATTTTCCTTTTCTTTTTCTTTTTATTTTTTTCCCCTGAAAATTTCACTAGGTGATATTATTGTGGTTAAGTATTATATTGGTGTTTAACTTGAGTCTCTCTCAATCCTAAGTATTATTGTTTAAAATTTTTTATCAGGCCAAGGTGGGCACTTATTGACAAAGCATACATGCACAGTACGTGGAGATCATCACAATCATCCTACCATTTATACCGAGTTTCTGGAAATTTCTGTCCATCAGAGCATGTGATTCTTTTGGTGGATGATCTTTTAGATCTCTCCTTGCACAGTTATGAAACTGTTCGTGTGTAAGTCTAAGACAGTACCCTGTAGCTAGACACGAAACTGTTCGTGTGTTAGTCATAGCAACCATCTATTTAATATTAATGCAATCATTTAATCTTGTTCTGTACATTATAAAGAAGTGAGCCTTTTGATCTCAAACCTCCCAATTCCTACAAGGTTTACTTTGAAGGCGCATCAAAACCGACAAAATTGAAATAACCGAAAAACCAAACAGAACTAGACGGATGCGTCTTGTGCTTTCATAATTCTTCTGTGGAGTTTACTATCATGAGGATAAGAGACTGCTGCTTCTGAAGGGACTGAGATCAGTAAGCTATAACATACAACAATCCTATTCAAGGTGTTAATTCTTCTGTAGAGGACCTACCAAACCAGAAAAAACCTAACTTTCTTGGAATTTTCACCTTTCACAATGAGGCAAAGACTGAATCACTCGAGGGAGAAGGATTAATCAAACAAAGGAAAAGGATTTACATGAGAACCCTTCGGTTAAACTAGGGTTCCAAATATGAACATCTCCTCCCCCCGAGATACTACAGAATTCCTAAAGCTATGAAGAAGCTTGAAAATATCAAATGTTTCCTCATCAAGCAAAGCATGTAAAACGTTTCCTCATCAAGCAAAGCACGTTGGAATCATGATGCTACGTCAATTGAATTAAAGTTTTCCTTTAGGATGCTAGCAATTGTTGATTATTACTTAAATAGAGTGGTTGAGTGCTAAATAGCCCAATAGGTATTTGGTTGTGTTGCTTTACCGTGCCTATTAGTTTTGTCTGCATACATCATTATTGCCATAGTCTTCCATTCATCAAGTATTTCATCGGGTCAGCTGTACAAACTACAAAGTCATTGACAGTACTTTTCTAGTTGTTTTAAGCCCTTACTACTTTCTATTAACATGGTTTTGCTAGATTTTCCAGTTAAAGTTTTGGGCTTAAGTACAATATTACATCCCTACGTGATCCTAATACTTTGGGGGTACTTATGTTCTTGCAAGATTCTTTTTCTATGATGGTATGTGGGAATGGGCAAGCACCTTTGGTACTGATTTTCCAATTTGCAAGTGAATAGGGTGGCTCTTTCAAGAGGCTACCAAATTGAGGATGATATGAACTTTAGGAGTTAGTTCCTTTTTTGGTATATTTAATCATTGGCAGAGTATTGGGAGCCTCTTGGATCTTTCCCAGGGATATACTTCCAATAATTGAATGATAATACTAGTCAATTTCAATTACTTTTCAATAGTGCAAAAAGTCTACTGTTAAGATTTTCTGCTCATTTCAGTTGTGTAGAGTTCCCTGGTAGTTGGCAACTTTTTATTACTTTTCTGCTTATCAATATGATTATCTTATTTTTTCCATTAGTATAATGTTAGTTAGTGACAGTGACAGTTCTATATATTGATGTCAACTCTGCATATTTTTGGTTTGTCAATTTTATATATGATTTCTAATTTGATATTATAAGTGTTTTATCAGTTATACTAATGGCAACTGTTTGGCTTGCTGCTCAGACTTGCTGGAAAGTCTCTTATGAAGTTGCTAAAGAGATGGCCATCTATGATTTCGAAGTGTGTTCTCTCTCTTTCTGAGAATTTAAAGACCGCCAAGTCACCTGAATACGCTGTACTAGGTTCCTGTGCGATTCTTGCCACCCCAACAGTTCTGAAGCATATGACAGTGGTAACTATCATAACAGAGGTCTTTAAACAGATTATATTAGTAATGAAATGTTCATGATATATTTTGCTTTTTCTATACCAGGATTCAAAGTCCTTTTCTTCATTTATTTTTGGAATCCTTTCAAGGTAACTTCTTTTTCCTGCCTTGAATCCATATCTTTTAAATATCTGCCATGTTCACTTATTCTCCTTTTTGCGTGAAGCTCCCATCATGAATCGCTGAAGGCCCAGAAAGCAATCAATGAGGTAAAGCAACTTCCAAAATAATTTGATGGAAATTGTGATTTTATTCTATTTCTTAAATAAGATGTACCTCATCAAGGAAGAACCTTCAGTAATATCTTATGTGACTTTCTGCAGCTATTTGTCAAATTTAACATTCACTTTTCTGGAGTATCCAAGAACATTTTCTTAACATCCGAGAAACAAATGGGTGAAATGGATTTTGCTGATTTGGTTTCACAGCTTAGTTCAATGAGTTTTGATTCTACCAGCTTACACTGGCGGTAAACTTCCTATTTTGCTTTACTTATTGCAGTGAAATGTTAATGGTCTGTACGATCAGTCGAGCTCTCTACCCGACTTTGAGGGACAAATTCACACAATGATGTAACCTATTGCAGTACTGACTTTGACTTATGGGATTTTTAAATCGAGTTAAATGTTTCTTTCCGTCTTTGTAGGTACAATTTGATGGCTAACAGAGTTTTGCTTTTATTGGCGATGGCATCTCGGAATAATCCAAGCTCATCAAAGATCCTCAGTGAAACAGCCGGTTTGATAATTCATTTGTGTGATGACATTATGTATTAAATCAATTTATTTTCTTTCCTATTTCTTGAATTCCTATGCCAACGCTTTTCCAGGTCACTTCTTGATGAATTTGAAAAGTCATCTCCCCCAAACTAGAATACTTGCAATCTCAGCTTTGAATACCTTACTGAAAGAATCACCTTACAAAGTTTCTGGTCAGGAGGAACATGTCTCGCCTGTGGAAATGCAATTAGATTCGAAGTCATCCCTTGAAGGAGCTTTGACACAAATTTTTCAGGAAGAGGGATTTTTCAGCGAGACTTTTAATAGTCTCTCTCATGTCCACATAACTGATGCTGATGCTGCAGCCTCTGGTGGAAACCATAGAAACTCTTCTTTCCAGAGTCAAGCTGACAAATCAATCACCCGTTTTTATTTTGACTTCTCATCTTCATGGCCCCGCACTCCTAGTTGGATATCATTGACCGGAAGTGATACTTTTTACTCAAATTTTGCTCGGATTTTCAAACGGTTGATACAGGAATGTGGGATCACTGTACTATTATCACTAAAAAGTACGTTGGAAGAATTTGCCAATTCAAGCGAAAGGTCTAAGCAGTGTGTTGCTGCTGAAGCATTGGCTGGCATATTGCACTCTGATGTTGATGGCCTTTTAGATGCCTGGGAAAGCTGGATTATGGTCCAATTGCAGAATATTATTCTGGCACAGTCTGTAGAATCTATACCAGAGTGGGCAGCTTGCATTCGTTATGCAGTCACTGGAAAAGGGAAATATGGAACAAGAATTCCTTTCTTAAGACAACAGATTCTGGAGTGTTTGGCTAGACCTTTGCCTGCAGCAGCAACTACCACTATTGTAGCCAAGCGCTATGCTTTTCTATCAGCTTCACTTATAGAATTATCCCCTTCAAAAATGCCATCGGCCGAGATACAACTACATATTAGACTTCTTGAGGAGCTACTTGGAAATATGTGTCATTCTTCTTCCCAAGTAAGCATGTCTCTCTTCTATGTATTATATTTCTAGTCAGTTTCATTCTGCTTGCATGTCATCGAAAACCTAAATTGACGATGAAGGAATAGGCAGAGCTAGAAATTTTGATATGCAGGCAATTAATTTATATATAATATATAAACTTTCCATCCTAAAAATTTTGGGGCAAATTTGGTAGAAAATTTTCTTCTTGACATAAAATTTTCAAATCTTAATCTAAGAAGGGGGAATTTCCCTCTCCTTTGCTCTGCTGCCACTATCCTGAAGCATAAAATCGTATGAATGTCGTCAATGACATCAGTTCTAATCATAGTAGTTTCCATATAAGGCATTGATATTCCATGAATTTCTCTTTGCCACTATTCTGAAATATAAACTCAAATGTCTTTAATGACATCAGGTCTAATCTTGGTAGTCATCCATCTAGCACATTATTATTTCATGAATTTCTTACATGAAATATTATATGGTCAGGAGATTATTCTGTGTAGTTAATTAAGAGAGAGGGTTCTCCCTCTCTCTCTTGTTTTTTTAATGAATATAATGACTTTCATTGAGAATAAAATGAAATAGGGTTCTAAACCCAGACGTCTTGAAGAATTATTTGGGCTTTATGCTCAAATATCCAAACAAGCATGTCTACCTAGATCATCTTAAATTCCTAATCTATTATTTCTTTTTTTCTTCCTTTTTTGTTAAATCACAAATTTGGTTCTTATAGTTGGAGAAGTTGGAATTTAGTTCTTGTAGTTTTAAAAGTTAGAATTTCATCCTCATGGTTTGGTAAAACTTATAAGTTAGTCTCTACGGTAAGGGTTTTGTCAAATCATAAGGACTAAATTCTAACTTTCTCCAAACTATTGGGACCAAATTTGTAATTTAACCTTTTTCTTTTGTTAATATTTTAACCTTTTTTTTTTTTTTTTTCTGTTTCTGAGATTAGAAAATGCCGAGTAATTATATATCTTGTATTTGAGAATACTTTTGAAAACAAGTAATTTTCATAGTATAATGGAAAACTGCATCACATGAAGCATTGTATCGTTATTTTTTGGAAGACGTGCTTAATCCACCTAGCCCTTTAAAATCGTCAATTGAGAGATTAAAGAAAATGTTGATAACATATGAATGTAAGTGCATCGTCATAGTAGATTTTGGAACTTGGAACTTGGTACTTTTTTACTATGTTTACCTCAATGTTGTGTTGGTGCATAAATTTTGGTTATCGATATCACAATTTCAAGCATAGGGTTACAGGTTTTGTTGACATGTTCAATAATTTTTTTTTTTCTCTATTTCACTTTTTAAGACATCAAATTCTGTATTGATTGTACTTATCTTCATTTTAATTGTGCTCTATAGAGCACAAGAAATTTGTTATTGGACGAGTTAAGTTGGATACATGGAAACAAGTTTCCAATTGGAATATCAATTTGCTATCTTATTTTTGCCAAATCGAAAGAAGAAAGAAAAAAGGAAGCCAACTATCATTAATCTTGGTGTTATTTTCTTGAACAGGTAAGGGAAGCAATAGGTGTGACTCTTTCTGTTGTTTGCTCAAACATTAGGCTTCATGCATCTCATCCTCGTGATCATTCACATGAAGATGCTGATGTTGAACTTAAAGAGGAAAGATGGGTTAAGCTTTTAATTGAACGTGCAACTCAAGCAGTAAAGAATATTCACAACTCAAGCCATTCCATTAACTTGGACGCATCAAAAGTTCAAAATGGACACTCAAATGTTGATTCAGAAGATAATGTCAAATGGATGGAAACGGTAAATATCATAACTATCTGTTTTGAACTTTCAGGAGTCTATCATTTTAATTTATTATGCTGAACTCTCTTCCACTTCTGCAGCTATTCCATTTTCTCATATCATCAATGAAGTCTGGAAGATCTTCTCATTTGTTAGATGTTATTGTGGGTCTTCTATATCCTGTAATTTCCTTGCAGGTATGCAAAAACCAACTTCTCTATTGCACATACTTGATTGATTTAATTGCAAGTTGCAAAATTTTAATCCAGTGAATGGATCATTTAGAGAACTTTGATGGACTTCTTACCACTTTTCCTGCATCTTTTAGTATAATAACAAAATTAGCAGTGTAAATCTTTTGAATAAAGGGACTCATGCATTTTGCTTATTGTGTCTTTTTGCTAACTTGGTTTATTATGGCATGGCTAAAAAAGGTATAATCTGCATATATGTTACTTATAATCGCTATTGTTTCCCCCCCCTTCCCCTCTTTGGTTATGAAGGAGACATCGAATAAAGATTTGTCAGCATTGGCAAAGGCAGCTTTTGGATTGCTTAAATGGAGGGTCTTCTGGGAACCCCATCTGCAGAAGGTTATATCTGTAATTCTCTCTTCAGCTGGTGATTCTAACTGGAGAACAAGATCTGCTACCTTGACATATCTTCGATCATTCATGTACAGGTAGACTGTTAATTTGCTGCCCACTAACTTTACTTCCAAGCAATGCCTCTGTTCTTTGAATTAGTTCTACTTCGAATTAAGACCACGAATTCATTAGGTTCCTGTTTTGTGTTGACATTCTCTTCACCTCTTAGATTTGTTCGATAAACACAAGATATTGGCAATATCACGTGGCGTCAGTTGAATTACTTTTAGTGTTCTTTTCTTTTTCCTTACCTTCTTTCGGTAATAAATACAGGCACACGTACATTCTCACAAGTCCAGAGAAGCAACAAATTTGGAGAACTGTTGAAAAGCTTCTTATTGACAACCAAGTGGAGGTAAGTTCCTGATTCCCTATTTATTAACAAGAAGTATGCAGGTGTCTCATTGCACTACGCTTTGCCGATAGATGATTTTGCTACTTTGACCCCCTTGGCCGGTGACGGGATTTGTATCTTCTTTTGATATGATTCCTAATATTTGATTCAGGTAAGAGAGCATGCTGCGACAGTTCTAGCAGGTCTTATGAAGGGTGGGGACGAAGATCTAGCTAGAGATTTCCGTGAGCGAGCATGCACGGAAGCAAATAATCTCCAAGGAAAGAGAAGAAAAAGGTTAATTTTAAGTCCCTTATATATGTCATCTAATCTACCATCTAAAAGAATGTTATTGATTACTTCTTTTTGGCCATGTTTTTAACCTTTTCTGAATAGGATTGAGAAATGTGACTCATTGTCTTATTCTTGTCGCGTCCTTAACTGCATTAGGAATGTGGTTACAAGTTTGTGCTCCTAGCCTTTCATAATAATTCGTCTAACATATATATATATATATATATATATATATATATTAATTTTTTTTTTGGGGAGAAATGTGGAGTGAAATGAGAATTAATACATTATTCTCGCAAAAGCTTTCACTAGGATGAATGGAAGATACCTAGTGTGAGCATCCAAGTTTTTATGTTTGACATTTTAGTATAGCATTAATGTTAGACCTAAAAATAGGTGTTCTTGCACTGATATATTGCGTCTGTTTTGCATTTATTGTACAGACTATCATTTCAAAGAATTTTATGTTGTCAATTTCAGAAATTTAAGTTCGGGTCAGTCTCTAGCTACGGTTCACGGTGCAGTACTTGCTTTGGCAGCTTCTGTCTTGTCAGCTCCTTATGATATGCCAAGGTATACATTTATTCTTGTCAGATTGTTTTGTTAATATTTTCGGACAGCCAAGCATGATAACCAATATAGTGAGCATTTCCCTTTTATAGTTATCCTCATCAATTCAACTCCTATCCATTCTAAATATGTTAGCTTATTCCAAGTTAGCATAGTATATGATTATTCAACTTAGCTTATCACATCCACTAGACGGCTGAACAGCTTAAGTTTAGGTTTCCCTCCTGGGAAGTTCAATTTATATCTTCTCTGGGACTAATATGGGGAGTTTTGCTAGTTGAGCCATCTGAACTATTTAGACATAAATTCATACCATTTCCTGTATCTAATACTCTTTCAGTTGGCTGCCGGAGTGTATCACGCTGCTTGCTCGGTTCAGCATGGAGCCTTCACCTGTGAAAGTTACTGTAACAAAAGCCATTGCCGAGTTTCGAAGGACTCATGCCGATACTTGGAACATTCAGAAAGATTCATTTAGTGAAGAGCAACTGGAGGTGGGTTTAGTTTGGTGTCGTATATTTTGATATTCTAGATCGATCGACTATCAAACTTTCTCTGAACTGTTATTCTTTTGTTTTGCAGATTCTGGCAGATACATCCTCTTCATCATCATACTTTGCTTGAACAAATAGTGTAAAATTTGGAGGAAAAGATATAGTTAAAGAATGTAGTCACAGTTGATATTCTTGTATAAACATTATTCATCATATTCTGTAAGTCCATGGTATTGAGCTGCCTCTGTTCAAAATTGCATTGCATTGCATTGTATGAGGCTCATAGAATTTAGCGAGGAAATGAAGTGCCATTATCCCTACTGCCTTCATCTAAATTAAAGGTTTTTCTTTGGTATATTCAATAATTTATATGGTCTAAAATGAACGTTAGCCACATCTTTCTGTTATTAGTTATTGGTTGAACACAAATTTTGAAGTCAGAGTGAGTTTAACTCGGTGATAATTCATATGCATTTCCTCCTCTAAGATCAAAGTTTAAATATCATCTCTGCAATTGTTGTATTATAAAAAGAACACAATTGTTGTACTATAAAAAGAACACAAATTTTAAAATAAGAAAATCAGTTATGGATGAAGTGTACTAATCTTGTCAATGCTTACAAAAAGAACCAGCCTAAAAATATAAAAAAAATTGGACGCCCTAGAAATTGGGGTTAAAGTGGCCGTCAACATGTATGAGAACTATTACGAGTTAAGTTCATGTTCAAAGTATTATCATAATCAAGTAGTAACGAGTTGTGTTCATTGTTTTCTTTCTTTCCTTTTTCCTAAAGATGTTTGATGGAAGGAATTGAATATCCAAAGAGAATAAAAATGGGGGAAAAAAGTCATTCTTTTCCATTTCATGTTTACTAACTTTATCAACTTGATCATCAATAATAGAACTAAAAACTTCCATTCAGTGTACCACTTCTGTTCTCTCATTTTAGTGGGTTCTAATAATATTATTTCTTTTTTAATGGATTCAACATTTGAACATTACAATGCTCTTAACTTTGATTCCCACACAAAATAATTTTAGATAGTATAAAATTGTTGAAGCTTTACTCTTATTCCAAAAATTTCCATTGATTTTCATTCCAACATTGAACTAACCTTAAGAATCTTGCAAGTAGTTGACCTAATTAGTTTGTTTATGTATTAAAACCAGTCATTTCCTTATAGCATAAAAAATGCTTTAGTGTTTATTATACTTAGAGCATGATTTGTCATGGAGCTATCACATCTAAATAAAGGAAAGCTACAAAGAAGTGTTAACAAGTTTCTAAATTATATTTCAACATGTGCGGGGGAGTAGCCAACAAAGGAAAAATTGTACGGATGATCCATTTGACAAGGCGTAAATGAAATATAATCCACCTTTTTAAAACATAACTTTTATAACCTTTTAGTTGCATCATCAAGGTGAAATTACGAAATGGAACATATTGTATACATGTGTTGTTGCTCGGTCTTACAAGATTCGCTACTCCCTTTTTGCTTGTGCTTCTCAATTTTTTTTTTTTAAAGAATTTTCTTTTTCACTTTTGCGACTCATTAATGTAAGTTATACAAACACAAACACAAACCCAAAATGGAAAAACTGACAATGAGAGGACAATGACTCACAAACCTTTAAAATCAATTTAGTCCTATAAGCTATGTTTTTAGGGTATATTTAAGCAACTCAACTTACAAAATAATTTTCACATACCTAGAACTCTTTACCCAATTTTCTTTGTTGTTTAACGATCTACTTTATAGTCCAACCAATTATCGAACCATTTTTTTTTCAATCAGGTATGAACAAAAACATTCATGTAGCATTAAAACATAAAGATCCGAAAAGCATAACTTTTATGGTTAAATTGATTTGAAAGGTTTGTGAGTAATTTTCCTTGACATGCTCCAGGAGGGATCTATCCATAATACCCTTCGTTTTATCTTTTTACTATCATTGCCAATTCGGTGTAATACATCAATGTATAATCTTCACTACATCATTGTCATGAATATTTTCGAACTTTAGGCTCTTACATTTTCCTCAAAGATGATCTAAATACAAGTCCTCACAAAGAGAATTTAGGAATAGGGATAGTTAGAGAAATAAGGAAATATGCTCTGCAGTGTGATTATTCCATTAGAGAGGTGTTGAATATATACACAATTTGGTAAGGATCACTAACGATAAAGCCTAATAGATGACAGACACGTATACAAAGGACAAAACAGAAAATCAAAGAATGAAAGAATTTATACGATATCGTATTGTACAAGGTGAAAAATAAATCACACGACATCGTTTTGGTCCTCTGTTCTAACATCCCCCCTCAAATGAGAGGGTGCTAGAAGCACACTGAGTTTGTGTATGAGCTGGGAGAAGCATGATTCAGATAGAGGCTTCATTAGGCCATCTGCAAGTTAATCCGAGGAGGGAACATAGTAAACGTCAATGGTTTTTGCAAGCTCCTTGTCACGAACATAATGGACATCAAGTTCCACATGCTTGCTGCTGGAGTGAAAAATAGAATTGACTACTAAGGATAAGGCACTGAGGTTATCACACCATATTATGGGTGTGGAAGGGGGACAAAGCTACAATTCACCAAGAAGACATTGAACCCAAGACATGTCAGCAACAGTTTGGGCAAGGGATCGATATTCTGATTTAGTACTTGATCGGGCAACCACAATGTATTTCTTTGATGACCATGAGATAAGAGAATTCCTAAGGAATAAGCAATGACCTGCGATGGACTTACGATTGTCAACATTACACGCCCAATCCGCATCAGTATAGACAACGAGATTGAGGTAGAAACAACCCATAATGTTATGTGCCTTTGAGGTAGCAAAGAGCACGCTTCACAGCTTGCTAGTGCACGGGAGTAGGTTGTTGAAGAAACTGACTAAGCTTGTTAACAATATAAGAGATATCAGGGCACGTATGAGTGAGGTATTGGAGAGCCCCAAGAACATTTCTGTATAAGATGGGATTATTCATGGGAAGTCCATCATGAATGGGAAATTTTTTGCCAATGGCAGCAGAAGAATCATGGCTTGAGATTACTCATCCCTATTTGGATGGGCAGGTCAGATATGTAGTTGGACTGCAAAAGAGACATACTGATAGGAGATCTTAGGACTTCCACACCAAGGTAGTAACTGAGGGACCCAAGTTTTTAAGAGAAAAAATATTATGCAGCCGCTGTACAAATTTTTTAGTGAAAGTTTAAGTCCTTGTGATCAGTATGTCCACATAAATTAAAAGAAGGATAGTCGTGGTAGGACTTGTTGGGTTATTTCACCTTTAGTGAAAGCTCAATAAAGGCCTAAGGCCTTTTAGGTTTTTTTTTTAAAACGATTCAACAATCGTAGGTTAGGTCAACATGTGTATGCACGAAAATCAAGAGTTAAGAAAATGGCAAAAAATTGGAGTTTCTTTGTAATCCGACCAATAATGTTCTTCAGCCATTTGGGGATCAATCCATGGTCCGATCGAGCTGAAATTTTGACAGCGTGTGTCTGACTGTAGGTAGCTCCAAAAAAAATCTCAACCATCCGGATTGAAGACCCTCATGTCAAGAACACGCTGTCAAAATTTCATCTTGATCGGACCATAGATTGATCCCCAAATGGCTAAACAATATTACTGGTCAGATTGCAAAGAAACTCCAATTTTCTGTCATTTTCTTAACTTTTGATTTTCGTGCACATACATGCTGACTAGTGGCTGCTGAATTACTTTAAAACAAAACCTAAACGACCTTAGGATTTTATTGGGCTTTCACTAAAGGTGAAATAGCCCAACAAATTTCCCCCTATTTCACTTTGTGGAGGATCTTGTCATTCCCGCAGCAGAACGACAAAACTCAAGCTTCTCTCTTGGTAGATTCTTCGTCAACATATCATATCTATTATGATCATTATGTATCTTCTCAAACTCAAACAATTCATCATTCAAAGCATCTTTCATCCAGTGATACCTCACATCTATATGCTTTGTTCTAGAATGAAATGTAGCATTCTTATCAAGATGAATATAACTCTGATTATTGCAGTATATGACATATCTTTGTTGCTTGAAGCCAAGTTCCTGTATAAAGTGTTTCATCCACAACATCTCTTTACAAACCTCTGCTGCTGCAATATACTTTGCTCCAGTTGTAGAAAGTGTAACACACTTCTACAACCTTGACTGCCAAGACACTGCACCACTTGTAAATATCATCAAGTAACCGGAAGTAGACATTTTGTTGTCTAGATCTCTTGCTATATCTGAATCTTTTTACCCAACAAGAACTGACTTTCCACCTCCAAATGTGAGCTTCAAACTTGAAGTTCCTCTCAAATGCACTTGACTGCCTCCCAATGCCGTTTTCTTAGATTGGACATAAAATGACTAACAACACCAACAGCGTAAGCAATATCAAGTCTAATGCATACCATGGCATACATCAAGCTCCCAACTGCTGAAGCATAAGGGATTTTGCTCATATCTTCCTTCTCTTTATCTATAAAAGGACTCTGTTTGCTACTCAGTTTGAAGTGACTAGATAAAGGCAAACTGACCAGTTTCGCTTTACTCATGTTGAAACGCTCAAGCACCTTCTCCAAGTATTACTCTTATGACATATACAACTTCTTGGAAGCTCTGTCTCGAACCATTTGAATTCCAATAATTTTCTTTGCTGGCCTCAAATCCCTCATGGCCTATGAAGCACAGACACAGATATGGCTACACAATAAGGATACGATCGAATACGACGATTCGTCAATTTCTAAAAAACTAAGATACGAATACGTCTAAGGATGCATCATTTTTTAAATATTCTTTTAATAAATATATTTCTAAAAAACAAGGATATTGATACATTGAAGATACATTTTTTCTTTAAAAAAAATCTATGATATAGATAAATTTAGCATACAAGTTAATAATAATATCACAAAATAAAATACAAACACTGAAATACAATACAAAAAAATAACATCTAAGATGTTAAAGTACAATAGTTAATAAAATGCAATAGAAAAGTGACTCATATTACAAAGAAGAAGAAGAAGAAGATTAGAGAGAAAAGTATAAGATAAACGAAGAATTTATTATTGAAGATATCTAAATGGTTTATATTTTGGTGGACTTTGTGGGGACTCAAATGTGAAGATGAAGATTAGATGATTCTAGTTTAGGATTTAGTCCGTTATTTATTTATTTTTTCTTTTAGTTTTGGACTCAAGTAGTGAGCTTTTTAAATAAGTTGCCTAATTTTAGATTGGGAAAGATTAGATGAGTTACTTGTCTTTTTTCTTAAAAAAAAAAAGGTATGCATAGAAATAGATACTCAAATCGCGTGTCAGATACGTATCTGGAAAGTATTTGAAAGTATAGATATGTCAAATCGCGTGTCAGATACATATCTGGAAAGTATCTGAAAGTATCGGTATCTGATACGTGTCTGATACCGATTCTTTGCCTCACACGAAGTATCTGTGCTTCATAGCTCATGACAAAGGATTTGCTCAATTGTTTCTTCACCCTGTCAATTCTTGAAACATTCTTACCAATAATCAAAATGTCATCAACATAAAGCAGTAATACAATAAAATCATCATCAAAAAAATTTTGGACAAAAACACAATGATCAGAAGTAGTCTTTTTATAACCTTCCTCCCCCATAACTGACTCAAACTTATTATACCACTGCCTTGGTACCTGTTTCAACCCATAAAGATATTTCTTCAATTTACACACCAGATGTTCTTTGCCTTTATGCTCATAACCCTTTGGTTGTTTCATGTAGATTTCTTTATCTAAGTCCCCATGAAGAAATGCAGTCTTAAGATCCATCTGCTCAACCTCTAAGTCAAAATTAGCTGCCAAACCTAGAATTATACATATAAAAGACATCTTGACAACTGGAGAAAAAATGTCATCAAAGTTGACACCTTTCTTCTGACTAAACCCTTTGATAACCAATCTCGCTTTGTAACACGGATTTGAGATATGTTCTTCCTATTTCACTCTATAAGCCCACTTATTTTTCAGTGAAGTTTTTCCTTTAGGCAATTTCATAAGCTCAAAAGTGTGGTTTTCATGTAAAGACTTCATCTCATCTTACATGATATCAATCCACTCTCTTTTATGCTCATCTTCTATGGCCTCTTCCAAACTCTTAGGCTCTCCCCTATCAGTCAATAACAAATATTCATTAGCTGGATATCTTGTTGACGGACGTTGATATCTGACATATCTCCTGAGTGAAGCATCGTAGGAACTTCTGCTTCTGACAACTATTCCTGAACACTATCATCTGCCTCAACCTATTCAGAACCCTCATCTGTTTCAAAAAACTGATCATCTTGAACCTCATTTTCTATGTGTGTAAAAGGTTGTGTCAAAGAAACTGAATTCAAATCAATCAGATCATCATTATGCTCAGACTCTGTTTTATCTATCTTCTCAATGCCTAGTATCGTTTGGTCTTCAACAAACACAACATCTCAACTTCTTATGAGCTTCTTCTATACGGGATCATATAATCTATGACCAAACTCATCTTGGTCATAGCCAAGAAATACACATGATCTAGTCTTTGCATCAAGCTTTGATCTCTCATCTTTAGGAACATGAACAAAAGCTTTACAACCAAAGATACGCAAGTGATCATAAGATATATCCTTATTTGACTATATTGTGTTCGGAACTTCTGATCCCAAAGGAACACATGATGTGAGATTAGACATGTACAACTGTATTCAATGCTTCACCCCATAATGATTGTGATAACTATGATTCTGAAAGCATGCATCTCATTCTCTCAACTAGTGTTTTGTTCATTCTCTTAGCTATGCCATTTAACTGAGGAGTATTAGGCGGTGTCTTTTGATGTCGAATACCATGATTTTTGAATACTCATCAAAAGGTCCAAAATACTCACCACCATTATCAGTCCTAATACACTTCAACTTTTTACCAGTTTCTCTCTCAACAAGGGCATGAAACTTTTTAAACACTTGTAATACTTGATCTTTAGTTTTCAAGTTATAGACTGAAGGAAATCGGATCTGAGATTTCCATGAGCAGCGGAAGAAAGATAATTCTAAATCACAATCATGAATGAACAATACATTTACAGTCGACTTCAAACAAACGGTTATAAAATTCATACATAAATTACAGCATGAAAAACTCAAATGAACAGAGAGCAAACTCTAGGCACATTTGAAGATGCGTCTCCACGTTCCGTTGCGCGACCGCTCGAACAATCAATAACCTCGAATGCTCGATCTACATGACCGTAACACAGCACAAACTCTTCACACTCGTTCTCAACGATCGCCTCGGTCACGAACTCCTCAGCAACATGAACGGCCTTCAAATAACCTCGACGATGTCGAGTTTAGTTTGATACCACTAAGAAGGCTACCTTGGTATTCTTGGTGTGAGAATCTAGAGGTTGGGCTCTGTTCAGACTTGGAATGAGGTAGACGAAGGAGGAAACACCGAACGTGTACACGACTGGGCAAGTGGGAGATGACGGAGACCTATCGTATAGGTCAATGCCCAATCGTTTAGATAAAGCTATGTGATCGTCTAAAAAAAGCTATGTGATCATTTAGCTCATCGTTTAGCTCGGTCTGTCGCCTACAGACTCTACATGATCGTTTACTTAGGGCAAGCAATCGTCTAGCAAAACTATGCGATCGTTTAGTAAATACTGCACGATTGTTTAGCTCGCCACTGTACGATCGTCTAGCTCGCCCAACCGTCGTTTAGTAAATTCATATTTATTTGACAACTACGTAAGTTTCTTTTGCGTGAGAGAGAAAGCTCAAAAAACCTTTTCAATCGTTTGTAAAACTTCTTTTCAAAATAGGAAAACCACTTTCCTTTTAAACTCACGGTTACCATGAATCCAATAACCACCCACTTATTTGGTTATTAAAGAAAAAGAATTAATTATCCAATAATTAATATTATTATAAATATAAATGATAACCAACTTATCATACTATATTTATAACCTATAGTTTTAATATTTCATCTCATGAAACATATAAACCATAGTTCATTTTCTATTTCATGGTACTTAATATAAATCTCATTTACATCAATCCTCCACTAGATGTATCTCATACATCATACCGATTATATCATATATAATCAAAATACCTCTTGTCAATTTGAACATTTCAAATCAATACCAAGAACTGATCCTTAACTGAATCCATTGAGCTACCAAGGGGACCTTATGGACCTGTAGCTCGAAGCTCCAACGGTATGTGAATAACTGACTAAACTCTTTAAGTCACGGGATCCACCATCCGTTAACTGCCAGGCACTCCAGTAAAGACTGACAACTGAACTCTTCTTACCACAGATAAATTATATGTCCATCTTAACCAATCAACAGTACGATAACCCTTCACAGATCGCTTGTAAGTACAACTGGGCCAATAATCGTTATGCCCTTATAGTTACATCTGTCTTCTTAAGTACCACTAATTCCTCTAATGAACATAAGTCATAGTCCTACTATGACTGAGTTTTCTCTTCCAAAGAAAAGTTGTGGCCACTATGTTCAAGCCTCGGAATCAGCCCTTAAGGGAGCAATCTCTCTACTTATCCCTGCTTTGGGAAAGGAGTGAATTCCAACTTGTGGATTAAGTTCCCAGCTCCCAGATCAGACAAGTCCCCAAAAAGGTAGGCATGTTGAGTTGGTAATATGGCCACTCTCACCTATACTAATCAAAGGACCACCCTCAAAGGCATAAGTTCCCAAAACACTCAGGATTGAGGTCGTGTCATCTATTGTCATTTAGGTGAGTTGTAAGTCTCTGGTATCAATGGCATTATATACAGAGTCTAGTTATCTCGTGGTCCAGGTCTTATACAAACTCTTTGTATAGGACACCCCCGCCTGCACGTCTCCACATGAATGGTCAGGATCAACCATCTGTAGTAGTTTACAACACTTGCAAACTTCTACAAAGCGGGTCGTATCCGTAGTGTCACCAGGTTCAGGTATCTCACCTTAATCCTTATACTACAGACCTATTTAGGTTATCACTTAAGGCATGATTCACTTGTATATCACATATACATGCTTAAGTTCACATAAGAAAATCAAGGAGCTTTGTTTATTGGATATGAGTAAATGTTAGAATTAAATAACACTTATTTTATTCATTAAACAATATGTATCTTTACAAAACAACGAGACTCCAGGAGAATTAGGACACCAATCCTAACATAGACCCATATTTTCCTTGAATGATCATCAATAAACGTCACAAAATATGATGCACCTCCAAGTGTTTTTATTTTCATAGGACCACACACATCAAAATTTACCAAATCTTGTATATTTGGTTTCCTTGAATGCTGAGATGACTTAAAAGTAACTCTAGCCTGCTTTCCTGCCAAACAATGAGTCTTTTTAAGGGTGCACTCTTTATATCAAGAAGATAATTTTTCTTAGCCAAAAATTTCAAACCCTTCTCACTCATGTGATTGAGTCTTTTATACCAAAGTTCAACACTCGCTTCATCATTCACTGTATTTATATCACAATCAGTGATCCTAATGGGTTACAATCTCCACTATAATGTGAGGAGTAAAAAACCACGAATTGAAGTCAAAATCTCCACTATAATCAATAATGGGTTACAATGAGCTCTCCCTAGTCACAACTAGAGGCATACACATTAAATATCTCAAGATAACAATCTTGGCAATAAAACGGCAACAAAATGAGAAGAATAAAATTGTAAACATCTCACTTGAAGTGGCAACTAATTACCTACGGTATCTGACTGTAGGTAGCTCCAAAAGAAATCTCCACCGTCTAGATTGAAGACGAGTCAAGACACGCTATCAAAATTTCAACTTGATTGGACCACGGATTTATCCCCAATTGGCTGAAGAACGTTACTTGTCGGATTGCAAAAGAACTCCAATTTTCTGTCATTTTCTTAACTCTCAATTTACATGCATATATATGCTGACTGATGGTTGTTGAATCATTTTAAAACAAAACCTAAAAGGCCTTAGGCCTTTATTGGGCTTTCACTAAAGGTGATATAACCCAACAAGACTGGTAAAGAAGAATAGTGAGTCATCAGCCCTGGAATTAGAGAAACCCTATTGGATAAGTGTAGCTTTCAGTTTGTCATACCACATTTGAGGGCCCTGCTTTAGACCACAGAGTGTTCGTTGAAGTTTGCATACATATTGTAGGTGTTGAGGATCAAAGTAGCCTTCAGGTTGCTTCATGTAAATATCTTCAGTGAGGTTGTCATTTAGGAAGGCATTATTAATGTCAAGTTATCTAATATCCCATCCTTTCGCAATAGCAAGAGCTAAGACAATCCGAATGGTCGAAGCTTTCACAACAGGGTTGAAAGTCTCATAGAAATCAACATCAAGAACTTAGTGAAACCCTTTGGCAACTAATCGAACCTTGCATCTATCAAATGAACAATCTGACTTCTTTTTAATCTTGACTGTCTGCTTGTTCTCAATGAGGTTTATATGAGGGGGTGGATGGCATAAGAGTCCATGTTCTGTTGCACATATGGTTGCAATTTCGTTATCCATAGTAGATTTCCAATGAAGAGAGGTTATGGTAGCAGTCACAGAAGAGGGTTCAAACTGAGGAGAATCAAAAGAGGAACAGGTAGCTAAGAAAAAGCCCTAGACTTTGGGCTTGAATATGTCACTTTTAGCCCGAGTTTGCATAGCATGAGATGGTTGGGGTGGTTGGGTGTAGGGGAAAGGGAATTAACAGGAGAGGGCTCATGAACAACATGTTCAAGTGTTGGTGTTGAAGGAGCAATAGGGCTCAAGGCAAGATGCAGGGGTAGTGGTAACAAAGGCTCCTAAGTAGAGGAGAAGGGTGATGGTGAGGAAGGAACAACCGAGGGAGATGCAGCAAGGAACTCAGAAGATGCCTGCAATTGATTTGGTGGAGTGGGAGTGGACTCGAGAAAATGAAATCAACTGATAATGGTATCGTGAGACGAGGTGGATGAGGAAGGAGAGGTTAGAAAACCTTTCTTGAAAAGGAAAGACTCATTGAATATGACATGACGAAAAATATAAATACAACCATTTGAACTCAAACATTTGTATCCTTTATGGGCTGCACTATATCCAAGGAATATACACTTGGTACTATGAAATTAAAACTTATGAGTTTGATATGGTCTAAGACAGGGATAACAAGCACAATCGAAGTTTCCAAGGAAGGTATAGTCAGGTGTAGCATGGAAGGCTTTTTCGATTGGTGAAAGGTGATTTAAAATAGGGGTTGGAAGGAAGTTTATGAGAAAAACCGCAGAGGAGAAGGCTTCCTACCAATACCGAAGAGGCATGGCAGCTTGAGCAAAGAGGGTTAACCCCATTTCAACAATGTGGTGGTATTTTCTTTCTACAATGCCATTTTGTTGCCTAGTGTGAAGATAGGGGTGTCGAACAAAATACCATTGTCTTAGAGAAAGTTAAAGAATGAGTGAAGCTCACCTCCCTAATCACTTTGGAGGGTTTTAATTGTTCTTTCAAATTTGTTTTCAACAAGAGCAATGTATTGGATGAAGGCAGACAGGGTCGCTTATTTTGTTTTGAGAGGGTATGAGTGAGATGGGTGAAGTTGTCAACAAAGCTTATGTAGTATTTGTAGCCTAGTATGGAGGACACAAATGTTGGCCCCAAAAGTCACAGTGAATGATTTCAAAAGGATGCGAGGTTTGAGAGAAAGACCGATTAAAAGGTAGCCGATGAGACTTTCCTTGTTGACACACATCACTAAATTTAACTTTTTCATTCGAGAGAGGTTTCAAATTAAAAGAGTTTAAAATGATGCTAACAACTCATTTAGACACATGACCTAACCGTTGGTGCCAAATGTTTTTGGACACCTTACATGAATTAGACTTTTCAGCATTAAAGACACTAGAAGAACCCAACACAGATTGACTTGAAATAGCATCTGCAACTTTTATTTGATTGACTCTAAGCTTTGTATTGAAGGGAGGCTTTATACGTTCTTTAGGAGGTGGGAGCTTGATTTGATATAATCCATTCTTAAGAGTTCTTCCAGCATCACCTTTCTTGTATCCTTGTCCTTCACAAGACATAAATTGGGGTGAAATTTAACATAGAGATTATTATCAACAGAAAATTGGGCTATGCTAATTAAGGGCTATGCTAATTAAATCTCTTAATTGTGGCACATGAAGCATATTTTTCAGTAGTATAGGAGGGTCATTTGCATTCTGTGATTTAACAGTGCTATTACCAACATGATAAATGGGTAATCTAGTTCCATTACCAACAATAAACGATTCATTACCGTTGTAGTTAGACTTAGTCATCAGATTTCCAGCATCGATAGTCACATGATTTGTAGCACTACTATCAACTAACCAACTTGGTGCTGGGTTGAAATCCCAAGCACAACAGAAAACATCAAGACCATTTTCAGATTTTAATAATGAATTAACAGAAGAAATATAATTTAGAATTCCTTACTTTCATTGACGACTTTGGAGAGCTTTACCAACTTTTGAGATCTACAGTCTTGATTCCTCTTGTCACACCCCGCACCAGATTACCCTCCTAACCTGGATGGAATAGTGACTGCAGCAGTTACCAACCCTTTTGCTGGCACTTACTGCCTATCTTACCTGTTAAATTTTGCTCAAACCATGAATACATACAAAATAACTCAGAACTTAACACATTTACATTACAGGGTTTCGCAGCATTGTTTATACATGGATATTACAACTTAATGAGCCCCATCAAGAATACTAGTCTCTAGACAGACACATGTGTATTAACTAATACAGGTCTTCAAATACGCTTCCTTCAACATGTTCCTTTGAGTGGCAGAGCAGTAGCAGAAAATTCTTTTGGGAACTGACCACTACTTGAAAGAAAAACATTTGAAAACATGAGCTAGAAGCCCAATAAGTGACTTAATAAAACATAAATCTCATGCTCTAACTGAAAGCTCGAAAACATAATACTGGAATTAAAATATACCAAGCAAATGTGTACATAAAACCTTTAAAACCATTGTATCTGAAAACTGAATCTTAGCTGAGAATGAACATTCATCGCTCAAATTCCCAGTGCCAAGCCATGGCCAATGAGACCTCTACTTCGATCTCTTCATACTAAACTATGGCTAGGAGAGATCCCTACGTCGATTTCTTTAAATATACCAATGGGCATCTCAAGCAACTTCCTCTAAACATTAACATTGGTAACTACTCTTAAACATCATTAAACATCACTATTCCCTAGTTGAGAACGACCATACATCGCTCTATCTCCCAACGTCTGTTATTGGCCACGAGACCCATGCTTCGGTCTCTCTTTGGTTTATGGCCTAGGAGACTCATACTTCGGCCTCTCCTTCAGAACTACCTACGTGCACATGGAGGTTTCTATGTACCATCAACACCTTAGGTACATTTATTCAGATACCTTTCTTACCTTCAATATTCCTTTTCATTGTGTTTAGGAATATTAACGCATGTACTTTGGCAATCTTAGGTATTTAAATATAGTAAATCAAGCTTCACTCAATCTTAGCTTTAACCCTAACGCATGCTTCATACTTTGTAAAATAAGTTGGCTTAAATCGTGTTGAACTAGCTTGTAAAAACTATTAGCATGTATTAGATATGGAAAACATACTTGGAAAACTCATACATTAGTAACATCATGCATTGATCATGCTTCCAATCCCTCGACGTCGTATTACTTACGTGCACGTGCTCATAACTGAGTATCGTCGTACCTTAGGTACTTAACTAGGATACTTTCTCATTGTCCTTCAGTATTCGTCATATAACTAATCATAAACATTTAGTTGAACACTAAGGCTTAGTGCTCAAATCATCATACTAGTTCATCATGAAAATGGAGTTACTAAAGCATGTTGAAAGTATCTGGACAAGATAACATATTTAAATCATGTCAATTTCCATGGAAACATACTTTACTTAGCATGAGAAATAGCTTCAAATATATGTTGCTTGGCACTTTATTTAAACACTTAGCATGAGAAATAATTTCAAAGAAATCATAGTTTTTAAATCATTAAAACATTAAATCATCACATAGTCACTCACAGCTCGTCGGGGCTCTTAACGGGTTATACGCCTCTCCTAGCTCTTCTTGGCCTGAAAGGACATAATTCCCGATTAAATTCCTTAGAATTCTTGGCAAAATACCTCAAACAGTTCATTTACTAATGGAACTTTCATCAACAAAGACAACATTGCTAGCGAGATAACCATTATGAGTGAACTCAGTTCATTTACTAATGGAACTTTCATCAACAAAGACAACATTGCTAGCGAGATAACCATTATGAGTGAACTCATCCTTCATGAGCGAGATCCTCATGAGCGAGAACCTCCTAATGAGCAAGATCCTCATGAGTGAGATCCTCGTGAGCAAGATCAAGCTTTTCCTAGCAAACTTTCATCCTAACGATACTCACCTTATCAGCGAGATTCAACCCAATTTCTAGCGAGATTTCCTTCTTGAGCGAGATCTTCATCACAAAATTAGTGAGATTATCATCCTAAGCGAGATCCTCATCCTTCTCATCTCGCTCTCGCTTTTCACGATGAGTTGTTTGCTTGTTCTTCCCAAGCAGCTATCTGCTTCTGTACAGATTCTTTGTTTCAATTTCAAAACTTCATAACTCAAAATTCATAAATCTTTTCAAGAAACTTCCTTCTACAAACTTGTTTAGAATTGAGTTAATTTCTTACCTCAAAATTTCGGCGGAAAACTCCTTATGGTTTGGCCTATAGCTTCCAATCTTCACCTCGAGCCCTGATTAATTCGAGATTCTGCCTCTTCTGCAAATTCCTCACTTTTTTTTCTTCTTCTCCTGCAATCTTTCTCCAACAAGGCAACCTCGAAAACTAGATTCTCCCAGCTTTCAAATGGCACCAATTTTACTAGATTTGCTCATGTAGATTACTGAAACCAAACTTTCGAAGTTTCTCTTCCTTTTAATCTTCCTGCTGCCTCCTAAGTTCAAGGATTAACCGCCACGTCACCCTATACTTGGTGCCTCCAACCCAAGCCAATAAGTGAGCTTCCCTATTTAATATGTTTTTCTTTTTCTTTCTCTACAACTCCTATAAACAACATGGATTTTCACTTAACATGCTTGTTACTTACTTTTGTAGGACAATAGAGTACGGGGTTGACACCTCTGCTGCAAATCAAGTGAACACCACCAAAATGGTTTTACCAATATTCTTCTTGTGCTAGTGAGATAGAAAGAGGTAAGATCCTTGGAGGGAATTTCCTATCAAGAAAAAATCTAGCCAAAGGCCAAGAGAAAAAATTGTACGTATCACTTTTTATGAAGAGAGAACTGACTAGAGAGAGGAGAAAGTTAGGAGAAGATCTCTCCCACTCCTATATAATTCTCCACGTTAGGGAGTTTGTTATATCAATTTTTTTAATTCATTATTTATTTAATCAATCAATTAAATCAAATTTAATTTATTAACAATAAATTAATTTAATTTATTAAAATAAATAAATAAATACTAATTAATCAAATTAATTAATAATAAATAAATATCTCATTAATGAAATGTGCATTAGAATCATATTCTAATACATCCCTCTCTCATAACCTATAGTTTTAATTCAATTCATTAAATTAATTAATTAATTAATTAATTCTTCAACTAATTAATCATTAAATTAAATATCAATATTTAATTTAACCTTATAATTTAATCATATTCAATTATGTTTTCTCTCATATTACGTATAGTTTTAATATGAATCTAATGTGCATTAATTTTAACCTATAATTTTATTATGAATTCTATTCGTATTAAATCTAATATTTCAACTCCTTCAAATATTTAGTTCTCCTATAAATTAATTTTTGAATCAAATTCAAAATAAATTTATATTATCAAGTTTAATTAAAATATAAATTCAATATTATAATGTATTACCATACATTATATTCTTTCACTTAGTAAATTTGACATTTTAAATTATTTTAATTATCTCAATACTCTTTATGAGCTACCAATGGGACCCAATGAACCTACGGATCAGAAGCTCCAACGATATGAGATTAATTGACTAAACTCTTTAACCAAGTTAATCAATATCCGTTTTACCCCTGAGTTACTTCTATATCCTTAAGTACCAATGCTTCTCTAATAAACAACATGTTTATGGTCTAACCATTAAACAAAAAAATTTGTCAGGCCAGTGAGAGGGTAAGACCCTTTGTTCAAGTCCCAGACACACCACTTAAGAGAACACTCATCTACTTACCCTAAAGTCGGGAATGAGTGAATTCCATCTCGTGAAATTGTGTTTCCAGCTCCGCACTCGATCTTGTCCCCAAAATGGAAGGCTTATTGAGTCGGCGAACTAACCACTCTCACTCATACAAATCAAAGGACAGTCTTTTATGAATAGGAGTTCATGATTCACACAGGATTGAGACTAAGTTTCCTAGGTCATCCTAGTGAAATAGAAACCTAACTAGTCAACAGAGTTACATCTAGAGGTTACTATTTCTTGGTTCGGTCTTATGCAAACTCATTGCATAGAATACCCCCACTTGCATGTCCTCTACGCAAATGCATTGGATCATTGTATTTGTATCAAATACAAAGTCGGTCGTATCCATAGTTTTACCAGGATAAGGTACCTAGCTTTAACCATATACTATAGACCCTTTAGGCTGTATTTCAAACATTGATCTTCGTATGTCTCTGAAGAAACCCGAAGGTCTGCAATAGAAATAGGGATCGACCTAATTTTAATTTTATCACAGAAATAAACTTTACAGAACAAAAATTATGCATTTCAACAAAAAAAATATATTTTACAGCATAAAAGAAGAAAAAAAATTAGAATTAGAAAGTGCTTACCCTTGAAGAACTGTTCTTCACGTAATCATTCTTCTTCACGAACCTTCCTCGGAAAACACAGGACACTACCACAAGTGAGACCTTCTATATTCTCTTTTGAGTAGAGAATTCTCAAGAGGTGTGGGTTCTGAGTTTTGGGAGAAGGAAAGAGTTTGAGAGAGAGGAAGAACTTTCTTGCAGGGAGTCTTATATGTTTTTTAGAGGAATCTCAGAGAGATCGTAAAACGCTTCTGTGAAGAAGATCAATATCATACACCAACCAAAACCACTCCATACTATGCATGATTTGATTGAAGGAAATCGGACTCAAGATTTCCATGAGCAACGAAAATAAGATTATTCCAAATCATAATCATGAATGAACATTACATTTACAGTCATCTACAAAACATGCGTTTATACAATTAATACAGAAACTACAACATGAAAATTCAAATGAACAAAGAGAAAACTCTATGAACATTTGAAGATGTGTCTCCACGCTCCTTTGCGCACGACTGCTCGAACAACAACAACTTCGAACGCTCGTTCTACACGACCGCAACACAGTACGAACACTTTTCGCTCGTCCTCAACGATCGCCTTGGTCACGAACTCCTCAACAATAGCATGAACGACCTTCACAGCACCTCGACGATGTCGAGTTAAGTATGACACCACCAACAAGGCTACCCTAGTATTCTCGGTGTGAGAATCCAGAGGGTGGGCTCTGTTCAGACTTGGTATAAGGCACCCGAAGGAGGAAACACCAATCGTGTACATGATTGGGCAAGTGGGAGATGGCGAAGACCTATTGTATAGGTAGATGCCCAATCGTTTAGCTAAAGCTAAGCACTCGTCTAGCAAAATCTATGTGATCGTTTAGCTCGTTCTGTCGCTTATAGACACTACACGATCGTTTACTTTAGGCAAGCGATCTTCTAGCAAAAGTTATGCGATCATCTAATAAATACTGTACTATCGTTTAGTTCGCCATAGCACGATCATTTAGCTCGCCCAAGCTGCCATTTAGTAAATCTGTATTTACTTGACAACTCCGTGAGATCCTTTGCACGAGAGAGAAATCTCTAAAACTTTTTTATGAAAACTTTTCAACAATTAAAACTTACTAAAATTAAGAAAACCATTTTCCTTTTATCTCACGGTTACCATGAAAATCCAATAACCACTCACTCAATTGGTTATTAAAGAAAAAGAATTAATTATCCAATGACGTTAGGTGAGATGCAAGTCTCTAGTATCAACGACGTTATATACAGAGTCTAGTCATCTCGTGATCCAGGTCTTATACAAACTCTTTGTATAGGACACCCTCACTAGCACGTCTCCACATGAATGGTCAGGATCAACCATCTGTAGTAGTTTACAACACTTGCAAACCTCTACAAAGCGGGTTGTATCCATAGTGTCACCAAGATCAGGTATCCCACCTTAATCCTTATACTACAGACCTATTTAGGTTATCACTTAAGGCATAATCCACTTGTATATCACATATACATGCTTAAGTTTATATAAGATAATCAAGGAGTTTTGTTTATTGGATATGAGTAAATGCCAGAATTAAATAACACTTATTTTATTCATTAAATAATGTGTATCTTTACAAAACAATGAGACTCCGGGAGAATTAGGACACCAATCCCAACACTGATGAGAGAAAATTAAGAGAAGGGAATTGTAACTCCTTCCTTTAATTTTGAATTTTGAAATTTAAAATTAAAATTAAAATAAATTTAATTTAAGTAATAATTATCAATATTGTATCAAATATAATATAACCTATAGTTTTTATTTCTCTTATCAATGCATGGTATTTAATATAAATCACATTTATACTAAATTCAATTATATGAATTTCATCCATACAATTAGTATTTGAATCATATTCAAATTTAATTCCTCTCTAAATAAACTTTATACTATAATGTATCAAATACATTATATTAATTATATCACATATAATTAATTTCTTCAATTAATTTAAAAAAGTCAAATTAATCCAAAATTGATTCTCAATAATCCCTGTTGAGCTATAGATGAGACCTTATGGACCTGTAGATTGAAGCACCACTTATACTTGAATAATTAATTGAACTTCTTTAATTAAAATAGTCAACATCTATTAACTGCCGATCACTCCCCAAAAAGGCTTGTTGGGGTTGGTGCCCTAAATCTCGTAGGGTCCTGTAGTTTGTAATTGCATTGTACGAACATTTTATTTATTTAATAAAATATGAGATGTTTTATTTGACATTTAGTAGCATTAAACCCAGAAGACAATAAACTAACATCCAAGGTTATCTTCTGTAGCTTAAACATGTATGTAGAGACATACAAGTGGATCATGTTTAAGTGATAACCTAAATGGTCTGTAGTAGATGGATAAGGCTGGATACCTTATCCTGGTGACACTACGAGTATGACCTGCTTTGTAGATGTTACAATTGTTGTAAAGTGCTGCAAATGATCTGAACCTGATCATTCATATGGAGACATGTGAGAGGGGATATTCCATACAAAGGAGTTTGTATAAGATCGGACCACGAAATACTAGTCTCATTATATAATGTCGTTCATAATAGAGACTTACATTCACAAGGATGACCATAGGTGACATGACCTAAATCTTGAGTGAATTGTGAACTCCTGCCTATGAAGGCGGTCCTTCGATTTGTATGGGTGAGAGTGGCCAGATTGTCGACTCAATAAGCCTACCATTTTGGGGATTCATCTGATTAGGGAGCTGAGAACACAGCTAAACAAGAAGAAATTTACTCCTTCCATAACGTTAAGGTAAGTAGATAAATTGCTCCCTTAAGGGCTAATTCCGAGACTGGAACAATGTGGCACCATACCCTCTCCTGGCCTAAAAGGGATTTGGTCATTGTTGGACTATGACTTATTCATTAGAGGAATCAGTAGTACTTAAGGAGTTAGATGTAACTATAAAGACAAAACGGTAATTTTGGCCTAGGTGTATTTAGAAGTAATTTGTGAAGGATCATCGCACTGTTGACTGGTTATATCCAATAAACACAAAAATATATTTGTAGTGCGAAGAGTGCAACTATCGGTCTTTAGTGGAATGCTCGACAGTTAATAAATGTTGAATAATTTAATTAATTATTCAATGGAGCTTCAATCTACAGGTCCACGAGGTCCCCTCTGTAGCTCAATAGGGATTAAATGAGAATCAATTTTGGATTAATTTTGATTATTCAAATTAATTGAGGGAATTAATTATATGTGATATAATTAATTTTAATTTATTTATATATGATATAGTTTTTATAATGTATTTGATACAATATAATATAAAGTTTATTTGAAAGAAAAATTGGATATGATTCAAATATTAATTATGTGAAATGGATTCATATAATTAAATTTAATATAAATGAGATTTATATTAAATATCGTTAATGGGAGAATTAAACTATAGGTTATATTGTATTAGATACAATATTAAACTATAGGTTATATGTTATATTTGATATAACATATAGTTTAACATATATATTATATGATAAAGTGATATCATATAAATATAATTAATGTTTTATTAAATTATTTTTAAATTAATTTGTTTTATTTTTTAAATTAATTTTGGGAAGAAGTTGTAACTCCCTCCCCCATTTTCTCTCTACAACATACTTGAGTGGGAGTGGTGCACGAAGTTGTTACCATCTTTTTCTTCCCTTGAGTTTGACAGTACAGAACACACAAAATTATTTTTCTGAAAAAAGTTCTCAAGCTCTCTGTTCTTCCCCTCTTCCTCTCTTAAACTTTTTCCCTCTCTTCCAAAATTCTAAGAGCCCACAACTCCTTAGTGATTCTCATCCCATTAGAGAATACATGAGGCTCTTTTTGTGGTGGTGACCATTTGGATCGAGTTTGTATGTGACATATCCGAAGAAGGAAAATTCGTGAAGAAGGTTTCTTCAAGGGTAAGTCTTCTCTCACCCTAATTTCTTTTTCATTTATGTTTGCATTCTGTAAATTTATTATTATGCATAACGTTTGTATTATGTAATTTTGATTATGTGAAAATAAATTTTGGATCGATCTCCACGTTTCCGTTCAAGGACCTTCAAAGGTTCCTTCAAGACTGACAACTGCACTTTTACAGATATATTTCTATGCTCACTGAATATAACCAGTCAATAGTACGATGACCCTTCATAAATTGCTCGTAAGTACAGTTGGGTCAAAAATCCCGTTTTATCCCTATAGTTACATTTAACTCGTTAAGTATCACTAATCCCTCTAATGAACAATACATAATAGTCCAACAATGACCAAACTTCTCTTGAGCCAGGAGAGGGTGTAGCGCTACATTGTTCAAGCCCCAAAATCAGCCCTTAAAGGAGTAATTTATCTATTTACCCTAACATTAGGGAAGGAATGAATTTCTTCTTGTGTAGTTATGTTCCCAACTCCCTAATCAGACGAATCCCCAAAATGGTAGGCTTATTAAGTCAGCGATCTGACCACTCTCACCTATACAAATCAAAGGATCGCTATATAATGAGACTAATTATTTCGTGGTCTGATCTTATACAAACTTCTTTGTATAGAATACCCTCGCTCACGTGTCTATACACGAATGATCAGGATCAGATCATTTGTAACACTTTACAACAATTATAACATCTACAAAGAGGTTCGTATTCGTAGTATCACAAGGATAAGGTACCCAGCCTTATCCATCTACTATAGACCATTTAGGTTATCACTTAAACATGATCCACCTGTATGTCTCTATATACATGTTTGAGCTACATAAGATAACCTTGGATGTTAGTTTATTGGTTTGTGGGTTAATACTACTAAATGTCGAATAAAATATCTCATATTTTATTAAATAAATAAAATTTACAATTACAAACTACAAGATCCACGAGATTTAGGGCATCAGCCTCAATAGTCTCCACATACAGTTCAAGACTCATGCAACAGTCTAAGATGTTAGTTTATTGGATTAGGATTATTTGGGCAAGATAAATACAAGATAAACAATAACTATTTATTGTAATAAACGTTAATAACACTTTATTAATGATTGGTCAAATGTTACATTTATTATCTACAAGTTTTAGGGCATAAAACCCAACACTTGGGTCATTCAGGATTTCAGGTGTAGCAATATAGGTAGAAAAGAAGGCATTTTCATTATTTCTACCATGGTTGTTGTTATTTCCAGCAGCATTAGGATTATTGAAATCTTCTTCATAACAAAAGTAACATATAGGTGCACTATGGCCAAACTTTCCACACTGTTGACAAGTGGCTTTAGGGTTATTACCTCGTCCATATCCATACCTCCCTCTCTTCTGTTTCTTCTATTCCCTCGATTGTTGCCATTTCTAGAGTTACCAGATCCATTGCTTTCAGGGTAGTTGTTGTTTCCACCATTGTTATTCCCATTTTCGGTATGATCTATGAAACACAGAAACAGATACAACTACACGATACGGATACGATCGAATACAGCGATTCGTCAATTTCTAAAAAACTAAGATACGAATATGTCTAAGGATGCGTCATTTTTTTATATATATTTTTAATATATATATTTCTAAAAAAACAAGGATACTGATACATTGAAGGTACATTTTTTTTTCTTTAAAAAAATCTAGGATATAGATTAATTTAGAATACAAGTTAATAACAATAACACAAAATAGAATACAAACACTGAAATACAATACAAAAAAGCAACATCTAAGATGTTAAGTACAATAGTTAATAAAATGCAATAGAAAAGTGACTAATATTGCAAAGAAGAAGAAGAAGATTAGAGGGAGAAGTATGAAGATAAACGAAGAACTTATTGTTGAAGATATCCAAATGATTTATATTTTGGTGGACTTTGTGGGGACTCCAATGTAAAGATGAAGATTAGATGATTCTAGTTTAGGATTTGGTCCATTATTTATTTTTTGTCTTTTAGTTTTGTACTCGAGTAGTGAGCTTTTTAAATAGGTTGCCTAATTTTAGATTGGGAAAGATTAGATGAGTTACTTATCTTTTTTTTTTAAAAAAAGTACGCATAGAAATAGATACGTCAAATCGCATGTCAGATACGTATCTGTGAAGTATCTGGAAGTATCGATATCCGATACGTGTCTGATACTGATTTTTTGCTTCACATGAAGTATCTGTGCTTTATAAGGTATGATTGTTAAAGTTTCGGTTACCTAAGGACCTTTCTTGTCTGTAGGCTAAGTTTGCAGAGGGATCAACTATGCCAATGTTACTGCATTGGGGCTTAAACAAAGTAATGTTCCCACAAAGGTAACCAGGGTGGAATGCAACTCCTGCCATGTAGGTATATCTTTTCCTTCGATAGTGCAGACTATCGGAATGTATTCTGCATCTAAGCCAACATGAACATAAGACATTAAATCATTAAAGGTAATAGGGTTACCAACTAGTTTCAAGTTTTCAGACACTTGCTTCATGGTTGCCAGATAATCAACCATTTTTGTTGATCCTTTCTTTGTATTCTGAAGGATTTCACGTAGCTGGTTCACTCTTGCTTTCCTTGTGGCTCTATAAATTTCTTCAAGGCCACCCATACATCTCTTGAGGTCTTTAGATTCACCACGACTATAACGATTGCTGGGGTCATTGACCCTAACAACTATCCTGATAGGGCTTGATCCACTGGTTTCACTCGTCATACTGTGGATTTGGGATTTTCTCATCCTCAAATGATGAAGGAAGAAACTCTTTAGACTTGGTTTTGGTCCCAATAATGTAGCCATCCACTCGCTGTTCTTGAAGAACATGCAGCACCATTCCTCTCCATAGGAGGTAATTTTTCTCGTTGAGCTTTTGTGTAAAAACATTGCTCAGGGGATGGCCAGAGCTTACAATGTTTGCTCCAGGAGTGGCAATGACATTTTTGCTCATCAAGACTTCATCACCCCTGGCGTTTGTCAAATACGACTCTAATACCAATAGAGAGAATTTAGGAATAGGGATATTCAGAGAAATAAGGAAATATGCACTACAATGTGATTATTCCATTAGAGAGGTGTTGAATATATACACAATTTGGTAAGGACCACAGACGGTAAAGCCCAATAGAAGATAGACACGTATACAAAGGACAAAACAGAAAACCAAAGAATGAAAAAATTTAGGTGACACCGTATTGTACAAAGTGAAAAAATAAATCACAGGATATCGTTTTGGTCCTTTGTTCTAACATCCTCAAACTCAATTTCGAAGTATTTGATTCACAAATAGTTGAAAATTTCATCCTTTCAAATAACTTTAATAGGAACCCACCACAATCCATTAACTAATAAAAATTCTTCCTTTGAGATTGTGACAATCTTACCCTTGAGGTCAAAGCTCAATATATTTTGTCTCAAGTCCCCCACCTCCCTTAACAAAGTGTGATAGGCTAAAGGGTCGTTTGAAAACTAAGTAAGTTTCTACAAATCTCCCAATAATAGTTCTTCTAAACATGTCAAGCTACCTAGTGAAAAGCTTTTTCTTAACACTTTTGTTTGTAGTCCCAATGTGAGTCCATAGGTTTGTAGCTTAGTCAGGAAAGTGGTTGGAGACATATGAATGAGGGTATCCTATATAAAGAGATTGTATAAGACCGGACCGTGAAATATTTAATCTCTCTTTGTAAATCCGTTAATTGATGAGATTAATATTTCATAGGATGATCATATGCGACTCGATCTTAATCCTGAGTGATTTATGAACTCCTGTCTGTGAGGTCAATCATTTGATTTGTACGGATGAGTGTGGCCTGAGTTACCGACTCAATAAGTCTATCATTTTAGGGACTTGACTAAATAGGGAGCTGGGAACATAACTTCACAAGATGAAATTCACTCATTCCCATATAGGGTAAGTAGATGAGTAGTTCTCTTAAGTGCTAATGTCGGGTCTTGAACAAATGGATCCCGCCCTCTCATTGGCGAGAGGGACTTAGTTTATGGTTGGACCATAAAAAAATTGTTCATTAGAGAAATTAGTGAAACTTAAGAAAAAGATGTAATTACATGGGTGAAACAGACATTTTGACCCAGCTATAATTATGAACAACTCGTGAAGGATCGATTTTCTTATATTGATTATATCTATGGACACAACTTGTCTTACAGTGCATAAGAGTTCAACTAAGGATCTATAGTGGTTTTCCCTGTAGTTAATAAGTGAAGCTTAATTTAATTAAAGAGTTTAACTAATTAATCTTGGATTATTGGAGCTTATAATTTGTAGGTTCATAAGGTCCCCTTGTTAACTCGCCACGGATTAACAAGGATTAAATTTGTTGAAAGAAAATTTAAAATATTCAAATTCATGACGAAAAATATTAATTGTATTGTATACAATTAATTAAATGATTTATTGTAAAGCTTACTTCAATCTTATTCAAATTATAACATTATAACATGGAGAATTAATTTATTTGAATAAGATTCAAGTAATTAATTATTTATTTGGATGAGATCCATATAAATAAATAAATTATTTAATTTGAATAAGATTCAAATTAAATAGATGTTGGAAGAATTAATTTATTTGAATATGATTCAAATAATTAATTATTTAATTTGAATGAGATTCGAATTAAAGAGATAATATAGAGAATAAATATTGAAATTCATTTAATTTGAGATATTAAATGAATAGCCATCTTTTAATATTGGACATTAGTAGATAATTAAATCCTACCAAGAATAAATATTTAAATATGTTAAACCATTTAAGATATTATTGGGCAGATATTTATTAATATTGGATATTATTAAATATTTAATTAACAATCTCTAGGTGATCACATTAGTTCTATAAATAGGGTCTTTAGGAGCCCTCGTAAAATAGACCGTTGGGATCTAGCATGGAAAGAGTCCAGAAAACTTTTATTCAAATATTCAAGAGGAATTTGAGGAGTGACGTAAGTCGAATTTGACCAAAGTACTATATAAATAAAACTACGATATCAATTTCTCTTTCCCTCTTTTGTTTATTTATGCTGATTGAATTTAGGGAAAGTTTCAAGAGTATTAAAAATATCAGTATATTTGCAAATGTAGCAATAGGTTTTTTTTATTTGAAAGTATAACAAAAAAATATTAAACATGATTTCTATTTTCTCAATTTACCCCAATTGATGTATCGATGTGTACCAGTTTACTTTATATTTTATATGTAAATCAACTGATATACAACTGATATTCAAAATATAAAGTTAGCTATACGATTGATATACTAAATTATATCATTTATATACCAATTTTATCAATCAACATGTTTGTGCACTTACCATTTGTGAACTTAAATTTAATTAAATTTTTATTAATTTGTTTCGAAATATTATTTTACTAGTATATTTTATCAATTTATAATGGTTCAATTCTTCTTCTTTGGAAACCATTCTTAAGAGTATTATAGAGATTGACGATAACGTATTATCTCCAATTATTAAACATAAAATGAGAGAGACTTGAAAACAAATGATATCTTCATAGTTGGTGAATGGATAAATTAAAGCTTAGATGTGACTAAAATACATTTTTAATGTCAATATCATTAAAAAAAAAAAAAAAAACATGGTTAAAGAGAGTTAAACATGTCTAGCTCACTTCCAAATGCTCACAAAGCCAATCCCAACTCGGTTTCTAGACTGTTTAGAAATTACAATCTTGGTGAATAGTCTATTAATATCACACTCGTTTTAAATGCAATTTTAAAAATAATGTCAGTAAGATATTGACATTCATTCACAATTCACCACAAGTATGATATTACTGTATTAATAGTATATTCGTACTTCTTAAAATTGCATTTCAAGAATGTCTCATTGATGTATAATAATATATCAAGACTCATTCAAAATGTAATTTTAAACATTGGTATATTGTAGTTTATCAATAATCATTTAAATTTTATTTAAAGTATGACATTATTAGTGTTTCAGCAGTATCAATACTCCTTAAAAAATTTATAAGTATAACATTAGTGTATCAATAACATATCAACATTTGTTCTAAATATAATTTTAAGTATAATATTAGTACATCAATTGTACATTAGCATCCATTCAAAATTCTTTTCAAGTATGACATTGGTATATCAATAATATATCAAAATGATTCAAATCGTATTTCAGATATATCATTAGTGCATGCATTAGTAGTATATCAAAACTCGTTCAAAGATGCAATTTCAAGTATAACATTGGTGTTTTGATAGTATATTAGTACTCATTCAAAATACATTCCAAATATATTGTTAGTGTATCAATAATGTATATCAATACTCATTCAAAAATGCAATTTCAAGTATAGACTATCACGGATGATCAATATTATACTTGAAGTAATTTTTTTAATGATTATAGATTGATATATACTACTGGGTATATCAGTTGATTTATATAATAAAATATAAAATATGTCAAATATATTATTTATATGCTATTAATATACAAAAAAACAAAGTATACTAGACATACAATTGATAAATGATTGATATACTAAATATGGAGTATATCAAATATACTATTAATATATGACTAATATGTAGAACATAAAATTAAAAAGATAAAATATATCAGATATATTTTATTGATATATGAAATATAAAATATATTAGATATAATGATGATACACCAATAGGTAAAATTGGTAAACAGAAGTCAAATTTAAAAAATCTGTTATATTTGCAAATCTAAAAAATCATGGTTTGATTTGCAGATATTCTTTTTATTATTATTATTATTATTTTATTTTTATTTTTTTTGGCCACCCCTTGCAACTCTCTTTCAGTTTAACTTTGCATACTTATTGCTAATCTTTATATTATAATTTATTTGGGTACTTGCAAATTGTTTGTGTCAATTCTTTTATTTATTTTGGATCGAATTTATTGCATGAGTACTTGTTTAAGTTATTTGTTTGCAAAACATTCATTGGTGCACATTAGGGCAAAAAAAGTTTAATTTAGTTTGATTGAACTTTTTTTCTCAATACAAATTGGGGTGGAAAATTGAACCACGGTCCTCTTTGGTCTTCAGTACATACAGATAACTCTTGTTGGCATCCTCTAGTGTTGTTATACTGATTCAAAATGATAGTTGTCAAATCTATGTGTATTCCACAATGTAACTTGTGCTCGTACTCTATATGAGTTGCCTCATATGCAGAATGCACGTTGGTTCTATAATTATCTTATAGCCTAATCATAACTCTAAAGGGTAAAATGTTAGTTTGTGGCTCCTACGAAGTGAATGAAAGGAAGCTAGCAGAGAAAGCCTTGAGATGAGGCTCAAGTGTACTTAGCAGAGAAAGCCTTCAATTAGGAGTGGACAAATGAGTGGAAGCTCAAGTATACTTAGTTCTAGAGAAGGATTGTTAGGAGGGTAAACAAAGTTCCATATAATCTAGGGGAAAGGAGAGATCCATAGTATATAAATTAGGACAAGTATCTCCATTGGTATCAATCATTTTAGGCTATACAAAAAACAACGTCATGAGAGCTTATTTCCAAAGTAGCAATATCATACTAATGTGAAGATATATTTAGGTTTCTTTGTCTTTTAAGAAAATAAAATGAGAAATTACATAACTGAAAGTAAACAACAAGAATAAAAAAATGCGATTATTCAAATCTCACAAGTTCAAATATCAAATTTAAAAACTTAAGGATTCAAATGTAACCCAAAAAAAAAAAAATATTTTCCCTATATTTTATCATACTTCTTTGTTCCAACTCATTACGCAGAAAAAGATATACCTTGTTACAATGTTGACACAAATAGAAAGAAGAGAATTGCATACAGTGCACTAAGCTATTACAAAATATTCAGATGATTCCTTATTCTTCAATTCATATTCTCCTAGTTTCTTCAACTGTTTCTCAAAACAGAGGAGATTCTTAAAATATTGGTTTCATCAGATGGATGGCGAAATTTTGGTAGGAAAAGAGATTCGCCCTACTTTCTGAAAATGAGGTTTTCTGACCCTTAGATAACATCAAATTTGGATAAAATTACCAAAAAAGAATATGACACATGCAGAATGGACTCTCGCTTTTACACTCTGATTTCCTTTCCTCTCATAAATCGCTTTTATCTCTATCTTTCTCCCATGATCTCACTTTGCAATGCAAACTAAGGAGAGAAGAAGAAGACGACCAGAGCTGATCGTGTGAACACGTCAAGACTGGTGCGTGGTCTCGTTAAAGAAGAACAAACAGAAGAAGAAGAAATAAGAATAATTTTTTTAAATTGCTTGATGATGAAATAAACAAAAGATCAAAATAGGAAAAAATTCATTTTAAACTTGGAGTATGGTCTCTTAATCAATTTACACTTCAATATTCTAATTCATATATGGAAGTTCAATTGGATGTGGAATTGTTGAATTGATATGATAAGCAATTTGACTAGATTATTCTGGCTTATACTTTGCTCGATTAGGAATGTAATATTTAAACTAGAAATATATATATATATATATATATATATATATATATTAGTTGCTACAGTTGTAAACCTTGGTTGAATGTACTTTATTGTAGCCCATAAAGTGAGCTCTATTTACAGTTGCATCATATGATGTGATATAATTTATTGTTTAGAAATTTGGTGGCATATATCACTCTTTTTCTTTCATCTTCCTCAGACTATTGGATTCATCAGATCATCACATGGTAAATCCCACAACACTGAGTCTGAACTGAATATACTTGTCCCATTTCTCATCTCTTTTCCACCCTCTGATAGCTCCTCTTCAGTTTCTTCAAGGATTTCATGCAGTTGGCCCTGCTGTTCTCCTGCTGTGCACGTGCTTCCCGTACATATACTCTGGCTCCATGACGACCCGTCCCCCTCATTGCCGAACGACAGTGGAGCGTATTGAAATCCTGATGCCAATGCTGGAAAACAATTGCTTGTCCCTGCTGCATCAGTAGAACTCCAAGGCTTATAAGGGGAGATCAGATCAGGCTGTTGAATGGCCCTTGACAAACCAAGTTTTATATTCTCAACAGTACCATCTTTCTCATTTTGTTTGCCGTGACCATAAGTTCCTGCAGAACTTCCGGGTGGTACATTAGCCTGCTGAATTTGGAAATCGACACGCTTCTTAGTTAAAAGGTGGAGCATTTCGTCTTTGAAGCAGCCGAGTGCTGCTTCGGCAAGATGGGCAACTTGTGGAGGGGCCAAAGTGGTGGCAATTTCAGCCATGAGATGAGAAAATGGTTTGTGAGTGACTGGATCAATGCCAATACCTGATAGCTTCTTCTTCAGCTTAGTGTTCCAGTGATTCTTGACATCATTATCGGTGCGACCGGGTAATTGAGCCGCAATCAGCGACCACCTGCAGAGTCGAAACCGATCCTCTTATATACAAGAAATTAATAATACAAAATTCAGTTTGTTGACAGACAATGTTGATGTTAATAAGATGGTGTACCTGTTGCCAACAACAGAATGTAGCTTGACAATGGTTTGCTCTTCAATGTCCGAAAATTGGCCGTGCTTGAGGTCGGGGCGCAGGTAATTAGTCCAACGTAGCCTGCAGCTCTTCCCACACCTTTGGAGACCTGAATATCATGGCAGCATTAGCCATTAAATAACGTAATGACTTCAAATGTTCTAGAGAAAAAGAGTGATACCAGCATTCTTGGGAATAAGGCGCCAGTTGCGAGTGCCATGCTGGGCAATGTAGGAAGAAAGCTTGTTATCTTCTTCAGGAGTCCACTGTCCTTTCTTAACATTTTCCTTCTCACAGCATGGAATTCTGCCCATTTTTCTTTTCCTTTTCCTAATTCCTTTTTGTTCTTTCTTTTCTTTTCTTAACCAAAAGCAAAACAATAACGAAAACAAAGAAAAGCCAAAAGAAGAGAAATGGCAAGGCAAAGAAATGTAAACAGTTAAAAGAGAATGCTTTGCTGCTTCACTGCTCAATACTCTTTTTTTTTTTTCCCAGACAAAGAAAAAGAAAAAGAAAAAGATGCCGTTTTTTCTATTATGGGAAGAGAGTAGATTGGCATTGTTATATATAATGCACAGTAGGAAATGGGAAGTGATTGCATGGGGTTGATTATATGGTAAGAGAGAGAGAGAGGCATCAAAGCTGCATGATTTTATTAAAAAATTCAACGCCATTGAGCGTGTGAGAGATGGGTCGGTAGCTCACCCTTCAGACACCTGGTCAACCCCCCCTCTTCCTCTCCCTATATTTCTCTCTCCTCAACTCGTTGACTCTTTTGTGGGGTCACGTGGCTTTCTGCTCGTTTTGCTCACACAGAAGATAGCCACCTAAGAGATAAATCTCTTTGTATTTCTTCAACGCTATTGTAATAAAAAAGACACATTCTTATTCACAAAAGCTGTAGATCTAGGATCTGGAAATGACCAATATTTACAATCAAATTACACAGACTTAAGTTTCCTCCTAAAAATAAGAAGCCCAAGTTAGAGCAGCACTGCTTGGGTACTTACAGTACCTCTAGCATTGTAACAAAACTTCAAAGCATTTTCTTCAAGTAAATCTTCCGTCCCTTTTAGTCATGTATGGTCAATCTTTGAGCTAAGTTGTTTTCATGGAGAAAGCCCTTCTGCTTCCGCTACGCTTTCAAATTCGCCAATTCATTCTCTGAAAAAAAATTAAATAAAAAGAAACCAACATTTGAGCCACCACTTCAAACAGTGAAAATAGAGAGCTCTAGTGCGTACTAACTGGATAAAGGAGGATCGACATGCACGAAAAAACTAGCTGCAACTATCAGATAACAAAGGATAAGCATCAGTCCTTTGAAGTAATTTGAAGTTCCTTCCTGCAGAAAAACATAAAGTATACATGAAGGATGAATAAATTCAAGTTTTTGATTATTCTGAAATGGGAAGTAAAAGAAGTATTTATATTCCAAGATATGATTAACCGGGTTTGATTACAAACCTGAAGCAAGAAAGCTACGACTATTACAGTTATAAAGAGTGTTGCCGTCTCGAAGAGTTGAAAGTTCAAGTCCATTGGTTGTCCCATAATCCACCCAGTTGCCACACAGAAAGGAATCTGCATTAATTTTCCGTACAAGATGATTTAAGTCATAAATTGGAAGGAAACAAGACCATGTCTTGTAGAAGACAACTGCGCTACATCATTCGTTAGCTACTTGACACAATACATCATTCAATACATCATTCCTAGCTACTAGACACAATACATCATTGGTTAGCTACTTGACACGAAGAACAATAAAACACAGTTGAAGGACATCGAGTGCAGATTCAAATTCAGAGAAACATCACAGACCTTGTTACAGTGACAAATTTACAGGACAATAAAAGTTGAATTTCTATAGTACAGTAAGTAGAAGAAATAAGGACTCCGAGCTATCATGTTCTAATGGTTACTATCACTTACCCCAAACATAGATATCTGGGTTGATGATCCAATAGCTACACCCAGAGAAATATCCTGCCAAGAAACTTGACATCGCATCAGTCTATTTTTTTTTCCATTACAAAATTTTGGATGGACAATATGTTCTAAAGCTTACAAGTTTATCTTTCATAGCAAACATAATAGCGCTCGCATGTTCAGCAGCATTCCCCACAATCGGAAGCAGTATAACACTGATAAACGACACTGGGATTTTCAATGATTCAGATGCAATCTGTAGAAGAATCACTTAATAAGCGAGACTTATTAACAAAAATTGGAACTCTTTCTCAGATAATAAGAAGGTGATAAGACAAAGTAATACTTCGATTGCATCGACCAAATATTTTGATAGAACGGAGATCCATGCAGTCAAAATTGATAGCCAGATAATTGATTCCCACTTGGAGATCTCAGGAGCTTCATCTTCACTTGAGCTTTCTTCACTCTGAGTTTCTTCCTGAACTTGTAGCTCAATAAAACGTGTATTACTAAGTAAACAAAAAAAAAAATCAAGTAAATGGGGGGAAAACAGATGGCACTGTTCAACACAATAGCATCCAATTCAACTCATGGTAACCATCCTACCTCTCACTCTGGTATGTCATCCTTTGAATAAGCAAAACAACTACAACGTTTAAACTTTTGGGGATTTTTTTAATCAGGATTTCAAACTGAGATATGACTAAGACCATTGCACCCGCTCTGAACTTTTATGAGTGGCGTATACTCCTATAGAGCAAGTGGATCGATATTATGCATATACTGCCCAAACTCCCATAAGGCCCACAAGGTATAAATATTATGCAGAAGACAGCACAAATTAAAAGTAATATCTACCATGATAATACATACATAAAAATAAAAAATGAAGGGAACATAATAAACCTCACAAACGGAAGAATAAAGATTCGTGTGACTTTTCAATTGGAAGAAAAGATAAGCAGCATAAGCCAGAAGCATAATGCAACTGCTGAATCTCGAGAGTGCCAATTCCGACTTCCCAAAATGGGCTTCACTGTGGGTATAGTGGAGAAGAGCGGGAAAAAGCAGGCCCATGACAGCCATTAACAACAATCCTGAGTTGACAACAGCAGTTGCCTGTAGGGGATTTCAGTTAGAGCACAAAAAGTAGCTTAAGAATTAGTAGGGAGAAAGAAAAGGCATTCCTGGCTTACGGTGAAACCTTTATACCTTGTTAAAGGTCTGTTCCTTTTTATAGAAAACAATCCCACCACAGAAGAATGCACAACCAAGTACCAGCAACATGTTCGACAGAATTGAGCCTAGCAATGATAGCTGAACAACACGTATCATTTGACTTCTCAGTGCAAAAATTGATATAATCAGTTCTGTTGCATTTCCAAAAGTAGCATTTAGAAGACCACCCACTGCAGATTCATTCTTCAGGTCAGCAGAGAAAATTGAACAAAGGATATAACTGAGACAGTTGTGCCAATGAAAGAATAGTTAATCGAAATAGAAAACTTTGCCTATCCAGAATATGAACAGGTTTACCAATTTCTTGAGCGGTCGAGGACGTAATCCCCTTATAACCTTTGTAGTTACTTTTTCATTGATATGCTTATATGCACGCTTATGTTTTTACAATTAAATGCACTTAGGCTTTTCACAACTATGAACATTTGTACATGGTAGTACATTATAACATCACCGTCACTCCCCCTCCTCTTTTCAGGATTCTATTGATTGAGTAGACTAGTGGCAACAGATGAATCAGCCCCAGAGATATGATGCAAAAAGAACATCGTGCAGTTGAAGATACTTTACAACACCTAATGCATATCGATGAACATACGTGCATCTTGAGTTACCCCATGCCAAAAAGACTAGTTATATAAACTCATGAATATCCCATAAGCAGTTTTCTTAACACCAGATATCAAAAGAGATTGAAAACTGTAGACGTGAAATTAAGAACGAGATTTTACCTGTATGTCCAGTGTAAAAAGCTAGCTGCCTGTTTCAAAGGAAAAATTAACTGAGCTGCAAAAAGCTTTTTAGATTATAAAAATAAATAAAACTCACTAAATAAATAAACTGGTAAAAAATTAGCATTAGATGAGAGATCCAGAAGTCCCTACTCTGTGGCATAACCTAAACGCTCAGCCAACGGTATGATACCCAATAGACTCAGGAAGAAGACCCAACTCTGCAATCCACATAAAGACCTCAACTAATGCATAATCCATAACTGATATTAATCCATACCCAGCAGTGACGACTTTAACTTACATTGTGTCCAGCCAACTTATCCACAAGAATTGCTAGAGGCCCAAAAGGCATAAGGAAGTTGAGTTTATTTGTGAAGATTACAATCTTCACACTCTTGTAAGCAAAACTCTCCCACATTCTTTTACCAACTTGAAACCTTCAAGAAAGTAATTCATGTTCAACAGCATTAATAGACTGAATCTTTGAAACCTCAGTTACTGAACCAGTTCAATTATCATATTTTCAAGCTATATGTAAAAACAAGAAGCCTCAAGTTCAAATTCATTGTGCAATTAATTTAACCACACAAAGCTGTCGCATGCAATGCAACAAAAAGAATAACCCATCAGAACAATAGAATAAGAAATGAAAAATACCAAGAGATGGGCGTTGTTACGTTATAATCTTGTCATACATCTCAAAAAAAAAAACAAAAAAACAAAAAAAAGAGAGACAGAGAGAGAACATAACATGATTATCTAGGCATATAGAGCATCAACTGTCACCTGTTTGTGTTAACAACAATAAAGACTGTGGCTCGAATCCCCCAACCACTCAAACAGGAAAAATACATGATTATCTATATCTTTGTGTTGATATTAATGCAGATTTCCAAATGTTAGAGCATTAGCGCAACAGGTTGGTTTGAATATCCAATTAATATAAATTCGGCAAATGCATCCATGCACTTGTATCAGCCTATGCAGAACCATATTTTTCAAAAATCGAAAGTGTACAAAAGAATCAAACCCCACAAATCAATTTGAATCAAGATTAACACCTCACAAGAACCTCGCACAATATAAAAGATAAGGAAACAAAAATCCACAAATCCACTTGAATCACGATTAAATATGGGCTAAAAATCACAAACCCCACGAATCCAAGTTAAAAACCAACAGATGAATCCACATGGACTAAAATAATAATAAAAAAAAAAAATTCAGAATCTAAGCACCCAATTCACCAGTCCTCTGCTCGCGGCGCGGACAAAAGAAAACAAATACGAAGCGAAATTCGAGGAGGAAGAAAGCAACAAGAATATATCCAAAGACAAAAAAAAGTTATACTTCTAGCAAATAGTATCCAGCTCGTCAATCAGAGGAAGACAAAAAAATTTTAGGTAAGGCTGAGTTCATTGTGTATTACTATTACCATAAATAGCAGATAACAGCGAACCAAAAGAGGTTGAAGTGACTTGAAGGCAACTCAAGGGAGCAAAATTTTGGCGAAGAGTTAGCTTGCAGTGGAAGAAACCAAAAGAGAAGCCTCGGTTGTCGTCGATCGGCTACCCCGACACAACAGGAACAGAGCAGGAACAAATTTTGTAAGTTTTTGAGTGCAGAAATGCTATGGCGTGGAATGAAATTCGATGGAGATTTGTGATGAAGCCATATTTAACCGACAGCGAAGAGATTGAACAGTGAACTGGTTCCAAGTTTTGAAGTCTTCGTCTTCTTCGGACGATTGTCATCTCTGTACTTTTCATGTCTGTCTTTCAAACTGAACACTCATTGCCACTCTTCATTCAAAGATTATTTATTTATTTTCATTTTGAAAAGAGTATTTATTTACTTACTTATTTTTGTTTATACTTGAGGTGTTTTAAATGTGGAGGTCAAATTTATGGAAATTGAGCAAAAGAATGAGACTTGCTAACTATTTTGTTTTTAGATTTTAGTTTTGGAAAATGAAGACATATTTTAATTGAAAGAAAAAGAGTTAAAAGAGGAGGAAATTGAATTAAGGGAAAAGTGAAATTTTTTTAGGGGTAAAATCGTCTCTTCCTATTAAAAAAAACATGTAATTAAAATATTTAAGATTATCAAGTGGGTTGAAATTCTGTGGATAAAATCTTTGGGGGCACCTATATGTGATTTGGCTTTATGAAATTGTGGCAAGTGGGTTGAAAGAAGATTTAATGAAGAAATTTTATATTTTTAAATTGAGACTTCATCCAAAACTCGCATTTGCTAAACTTTGTATATAATTTCTTATCTCGTAATATCTGCATGTTCTCAGATGCTCAACATGTTCCCCCTTATTCTTAGAGTAGATCAGTATATTATCAACAAACACAATTACAAACTGATCTAGGAAAGGATGAAATATCCTATCCATCAGATCCATGAATGTTGCAGGTGCATTAGTGAACCCAAACAACATTACTAAGAACTCATAATGCCCATACTATCTCCTGAATGTTGTCTTTGGAATATCTGATTATTTAATTTTCAACTGATGGTACCTTGATCGCAAATCAATCTTGGAAAACACTGAGGCATCCTTTAGCTGGTCAAATAAGTCATCAATGTGTGGCAAAGGATACTTATTACGTATTGTTGCCTTATTTAACTATCGGCAATCAATACATAAAACATTGGCATGATCAAATCTCATAGCAAGCACATTACAAGCATCAGACATTACTAGAAAACCACACCAACTCTGTAACCAAATACTTGTTTACAATGGCGGGTTACTCTGGACAAAGAATGTTCCCCGTGGTGTAAACCAAATCACAAGGTCATACGTGCATGCAGAGCTGCCTCTAAGGCTAAACATAGGTCCTCACCACAAGCCTAGGTTATTTTGGACTCCCCGGTATACTCTGGCCACATCCGATCCCGGTAGCCCCTTGTTAGCCTGGATGATGCTACAGGCACAAATCCCTCTTGACTTCCAGGCTTACTCTAGCCAACTCTGACCCCAGTAGCCCCCTAATCGCCTGAACGGTGCTATTGAAACACATTCACATAGCACGAGAAAATAACCATCTCTTGAGTACAAGAACCAGTAGTTTGAAACCACTTCCACAACCATTCAACATTCTTAAATCTATTATCAAAAGGTTTTTATAAAACCATACAAATCACAATTATGTAAAATCTGGTTCCAAACTACATTTTCGTAAATCCAGCTCATATAAAACCAATCAGAATTCATAAATCATGATTTAAGCATATTTGAAATACTAGTCAAGTAAAACAAATCATTCCATCACTTTTCATAAATCATAGCATACTATCATATATAAATACTTTTTATATCAAAACATTCAAAAATAAACCACTCACAATCACAGGCACGAGCTTTTGGGGTTAAAAGCTTTTCCAACCTCAGTTTTACCTGAAATAAAGTCCCAAGGTTATTAGACACTCACAAGAGGTCAAATTAACCCTAAACCGCCCTTAGTGATTCAATGTGGCCAATTGAACTCATTTTAGCACCTAAACACTCACATTTTGCTCCTTAAGTCCACTTTTCTCAAATTATCCAAAATGGCCCAAAAATCACTTAAAAATCCAAAGTTACTCATTTTAGTGTCAAAATATCAAGAAAATCCTAATTGGGCTTAAAAAATGTTCACCAACACCCAAAATGGGCCAAAACTAATCGATGACATTAAAATGGGGCATGTACATGCATTCTGGTATGCTGGGTGTGCAAGGTGGGCGTGGAAAGGGGTTGGTGGGTGTGTTGGGCATGCAAAATGGGTGACAAGGGTGCTGATGGGCATGCAAGATGTATGGCACTTCTACTGCTAGCTCCAGGTCATATGTTGGGTAGTTACACTCGTGCTTTTTCAACTGTCTGGAAGCATAAGCTATCACTTTGCTATTCTGCATAAGAACACATCCTAAACCCTGGCGAAAAGCATCACAGTAAACTTTGCACTCAACTCCAGGTGTTGGAAGTGTTAGAGTAGGTGTTGAAACCAATCTCCTTTTTAATTCCTAAAAACTTTGTTGACAATCCTTTGTCCACACAAATTTAACATTCTTTTTGGTCAAAGTTGTTAATGGAAGTGCCAACTTTGAGAATTCCTCAACAAAGCGGCAGTAATAACTAGCTAAACCCAGAAAACTACGTGCCTCAGTCATTGTCGTGGGTTGTTCCCACTTATGTACTGTTTCTATTTTATGTGGATCCACTGAAACACCTTTAGCAAAAATCACACGTCCGAGGAACATCACCAGCTCGAGCCAAAACTCGCATTTGCTGAACTTTGCATACAATTTCTTATCTCGCTATGTCTGCAACACTGTTCTAAGATGCTCAGCATGTTCCTCCTTATTCTTAGAGTAGATGGGTATATCATAAATAAACACAATTACAAACTGATCTAAGAAAGGATGAAATATCCTATTCATCAAATCCATGAATGTTGCAGGTGCATTAGTCAAACCAAACGACATTACTAAGAACTCATATTGCCCATACCGTGTTTTGAGAAAAGCTTTGAGACTGAATGCTTGAAAGCATTGGGAGCAACAGTTTTTACTGGAAGAAATGATTCTGTAGATGCAAGAATCTGGTTAGCCAAGTTAGGAGAATGCTTCAGAACGACGAATTTTCTTATTCATAAAAGAGTAAAACTTGCTACATCTTTGTTTCAAGGTGAAGCTGAGAACTAGTAACAGATGTTTGAAATTAGTTATACAAGAACAGAAGAGATAAGTTGGGAAAAGTTTGAGGAAGCCTTCTGTGAAGAGTTTTATCTAAGGTCAATATGTAGTGAAAAACGAAATGAATTTTGAGGTTGGTACAGGGTTCCATGACTATAGGAAAGTATGATGAAAAATTTAAGGAACTATTTAAGTATGTCACTGTTCTGTTTGAAAATTGAACTAATAAGTGTAAAAAGTTTGAGAATGGACTACGAGAACTGGTGGATAAGAGTTACTTTTGACTAGTGTTATTTCGTGTAATGCATCAGTACAAATTTAGGTTTAAGAAAAGAAATTAGTTGATCTTGATTTGGTACAAACTACTCTAAAAATCTTTAAAATATTAGAGATAGACTAATGACAACTCAAGATTGACGAAAGAGTTATACAGACGGTTTGAAGAAGGATTGAGGAAAGATATATGTATCCCTATAGCAACTAGTGCTGAGTGGAATGAGTTTTCTAAACTAGTACAGATTTGGGTTTAGGAAAAGAAATTAGTTGGTCTTGAGTTGGTACAGACTACTCTGGGAATCTTTAAATTATTTAGAGAGAGAATAATGACAACTCAAGATTGATAAAAGAGTTATACAGACGGTTTGAGGAAGGATTAAGGAAAGAAATATGTACCCCAGTAGCAACCAGTGTTGAGTGGAATGAGTTTTCAAACTAGTGAAAGCTGCTATGAAGACGGAAAAGAGTGTGGCAAAAGAAGGCCAAGAAGGAGGAATATTATATAGTGGTAGTGGATTTAAATCTACATGTCTATCTGTTGAATGGATAAAAAGTTAAGGGAGTAAAATATTTGTAATTGGAAGACTTCCGTTGATTTTCGAGGACAAAATTCCTAAAAAGGGGGTAATAATCTGTAAGTCCTCTCTTTTTTTTTTTTTTTACTTGTTTTTTTAATGCTAGGGAACTTATAGTTGAGGTTGAACTCAGGGACTTAATATTAAATTTGATTATGGAACTGACGATTAAGAGATATACTTGGAAATAGAAAAAAAAATTGAATCGACATTTTATTTACTAAGGAAAAGAAGATAAGGATCCGGGAAATAATTTGAGGGTAACGAACCTAGTTGAGTGTGTAAAGGACATTCCCGTAGGCATGCTCAGGACAAGTCAAAGTCAAAGTAAATGATCAAAGTCAATAGTCAAACGATCAAAGTCAAAGTCAAACAAAAAAGTCAATATTTTGAAAAGTGGTGAAATTTTGGTAATTTTTGGAGTGTAAAGGTAAAATTTGGACGTTCAAGGTCTATTAAGCTTAGTTTGGGTTGGAATTGAAGAAGAATTAGAAGAAACAAATTGGTAGACCCGAAATGGGGGGGGTTCTTTTTGGATAAATTTGGGTGTTCTTATCAAATTATCCCTTTGGATTAGCAAGAGATGCAAATTTGTCATAAAAAATATGATGGAAATCCTAAGCAGGAGTTGGCAAATTGTCATGGAAGCCGAAATTTTTTGTTTTGGTGTTTAGCTGACTTAAGAGATGAAGAAAAAAAGGCTTGGATTTGAGGTCTTTTGAGGGTGCTTTGTGAAGGAAAATTATGCAAAATGGAATAAACTAAAGAGGAAGTAAAGGGAAAGATCATGGAGGGTTTAGGTTGACGAACCATGGCCAAAAAAGAAAGGAAAATGAAGCAAAAACAGTGGCGGCAGAAGTCAGATGAAAACAAAGGAAGCTTGGTTTAATGCAAATTCGTGGACTTGTAGGTTGATTCGAAGCTCTAATTTCAAAGATAATCTATTTCTGAAGTCCCTCTAGAGTTATATGGCCTTTTATTTGATTGTTATTAGCTGGAATTGAGGAATTTAAACTTTGAAAATTCTGCAACTTCTCGCCAAAAAAATAGGGGTACCTTGGAAAGATTGGTCAATTTCGGGAGTTCTAGATGATTCGGACATCCAAACTTTGAGGTAAGCTAAATCTAGTGATGGGTAAAAGGTTCACATAGGTTAATTAAGATTTAAATAGCTGGAAAATGATGAATTTAAATGGTGGTTTAATATAAATATAAAGTTTCTCTTTCTAAATCATCAATAGAGTAAGTCAAATCATTTAGTAAATCATTTGCAAAATCTAAAAGATTCAGCAACATCTCAAACACATGCTAGTAAACACAGTGCCATGATTAAATCTCATAGAAAACACATTATAAAGCATCAGGCATTATCAGAAACCACACTAACTCTATACCCAAATACTCATTTACAACGGTAGGTTAGTCTGGACAAAGAGTGCCCTCCGCGATGTAAACCAAATCACAAGGTCATACGTGCACGCAGAGCTGCCTCCAAAGTTAACCATAGATACACACCACTGACCTATGTTACTCTGGACTCCTCAGTATACTTTGGCCACATCGGACCCCGGTAGCCCCTATTAGCTTGGGTGGCGCTACAGGCATAGGTTTCTCTAAACTTCTCAGTATATTTTGGCCATATTTGACCTCGATAGCCCCTTGATTGCAGGAAATAGAACATGAGGATTTCCATGAGCAGTGAAAAGATCATTCTAAATTACAATTGTATATGAACTTTACAATTACAATCACAAACAAAAACATACGGTTATGCTAAAAAACAGAAATTACAACATGTTCTACAAAAGATCAAGGACAAGAGTAACACACTTTTGTAGACTCATCTTCAAGCTCCTTGATCACAAACGCTCGATCTCAGTAACACACAAACGCTCATCCAACACAACTACTACACTGCACGAACACCGTGCAATCGAACTAAGCGATCGTCAAGGTCACGAACACCCGAACACCACGAACGACCTCCACAGAATCTCGATAGTGTCGAGTTGAGTATGACATCACCAAGAAGGCTACTTTAGTATTCTCGGTGTGAAAATCTAGAGGGTGGGCTATATGTGAACTTGGTTTGAGGCAGATAAATAGAGGAACCATAATCATGTAAACGATTGAGCAACTGGGAAATGGAAGAACCTATCGTATAGGTCAATGATCGTTTAGGAAAAGCTAAACGATCGTCTAGAAAAAACTATGTGATCGTTTACCTCATCGTTTAGATGAGTATCTATCGCCTAAGAATACTCCACAATCATTTAGTTAACTCCAAACTGTTGCTTAGTAAATCCAATTTATTTGACAACTCTCCATGAGAATTTTTCGAGATTGGAAATCTCAATTCAATTCTTACTAAAATTAGGAAAACATTTTTCCTTTTATCTTACGGTTACCATGAAACCACCAATAACCTCCCACTCAATTGGTTATTAGAGAAAAAGTATCCAATAATTAATATTATTATAAATATAAATGATAACTAACTTATCATACTATATTTATAACCTATAGTTTTAATATTTCATCTCATGAAACATATAAACCATAGCTCTTTTTCTATTCCATGGTACTTAATGTAAATCTCGTTTACATTAATCCTCCACTAGATGTATCTCATACACCATACCGATCATATCATATATAATCGAATTACCTCTTGTCAATTTGAACATTTCAAATCAACACCAAAAACTGATCCTCAACTTGAATCCATTAAGCTACCAAAGGGACCTTATGAACCTGTAGCTCGAAGCTCCAACGGTACGTGAATAACTAACTAAACTCTTTAGTCATGGGATCCATCATTCGTTAACTATCAGGCACTCCACTAAAGATCAATAGCTGAACTCTTCTTACCACAAATATATTATGTGTCCATTTTAACCAATCAATAGTGCGATAACCCTTCACAGATCACTCGTAAGTACAGCTCGGCCAATAACCGTTATGCCCCTGTAGTTACATCTAAATTCTTAAGTACCACTGAATCCTCTAATGAACATAAGCCATAGTCCTACTATGACTGAGTCCTCTCTTCCAAAGAGAAGTTGTGACCACTATGTTCAAGCCCCGGAATCAGCCCTTAAGGGAGAAATCTCTCTACTTACCCCTACTTCGGGAAAGGAGTGAATTTCATCTTGTGTATTGAGTTCCCATCTCCCAAATCAGACAAGTCCCCAAAAAGGTGAGCATGTTGAGTTGGCAATCTGGCCACTCTCACCCGTACTAATCAAAGGACCGCCCTCAAAGGCAGGAGTTCCCAAAACACTCAGGATTGAGGTCGTATCACCTATGGTCGTTTAGGTGAGATGTAAGTTTCCAGTATCAACGGCATTATATACAGAGTCTAGTATCTTGTGGTCTGGTATTATACAAACTCTTTGTATAAGACACCCGCACTCGCATGTCTCCACATGAATGGTCAGGATCTATCATCTGTAGTAGTTTACAACACTTGCAAACCTCTACAAAGCGGGTCATATCCGTAGTGTCACCAGGAACCGATATCCCGCCTTAGTCATTATACTACAAATCTATTTAGGTTATCACTTAAGACATGATCCACTTGTATATCACATATACATGCTTAAGTTTACATAAGATAACCATGAAGCTTTGTTTATTGAATATGAGTAAATGCCAGAATGAAATAACAATTATTTTATTCATAAAACAATGTGTATCATTACAAACAACGAGACTCCGGGAGAATTAGGACACCAATCCCAACATTGATCAATTGAGCGGTGCAACTAAAACACATTCAAGTAGCACGGGGAAATAACTATCTCTCGGTACAAGAATCAGTATTTTGAAACCACTTTCACAAACCATTCAACATCATTTATTCCACCATCAAGAGGTTTTCTTACAAAACCATAAAAATCATAGTAAAGTAAACTCAGGTTCTAAACTTCATAATTAAAACTCTAGTTCATATAAAATCAGTTAGAGCTCAAAAATCATGAGTTGATGCTTTTCTAAAATAATAGTCAAGTAAAACAGATCATGCCAACGCATTTCATAAATCATAGCATATAATCATACTTACATATTTTTATATCAAAATATTTAAAATAAAACCACTCACAATCACTGGTATGAGCTCATCAGGTTATAAGCTTTTCCAACCTCAATTTTACATGAAATAAAGTCCCAAGGTTACTAGACACTCACAAGAGGTCAAATTAACCTTAAACTACCCGTAATAAATCAATGCAACCAATTGAATTCATTTTAACACCTAAACATTCAAATTTTGTTCCTTAAGTTCTTTTTTCTCAAATTATCCAAAATGGCCCAAAAAACACTTAAAAATCCAAAATTACTATTTTAAGGTCAAAATATCAAGAAACTCCTAATTAAGCTTCAAAAATGCTTACTAACACCCAAAATGGCCCAAAACTAGTCAATGGCATCAAAATGAGGCATAGGCATACATGCAGGCACGCTAGGAGTGCAAGGTGGGTGTGGTAGGCATGCAAGATGGGCGGTAGGTGCATTGATGGGTGGCACTACTATGGCCCTATTCGAGAAAACTTTGACTTTACTTTAATCAATTTTTAACCCAACTTAAAGCAAAAATTTACGCATACTTCCTTCATGAAATATGTTGAGAAACCTAACTAACTAACCTCAAATTATCAACTATTAACCCGTCTCCTACAACTCGGAATCTCTCTTAGACTACACCTTACTTGGATTTTTCAGTTTTACAGAGAACTTTCACTATCTTCATAATTTCTCCACTTTTTCAACTTCAAATCACTTCGGTAGACCCAGGTTAAGCTCCTAACTCGTTGAGCTTTAATTTCATCGAAAAATGACAAATTTTGCACGAGTGGTTTCGGAGAACCATTAACTTCTTCATACCCCAATTTTTTGGCCGAAGTTGCTTACTTTTTCCTCCAACCAAAACCATCCAACCAGTTGCTTAAAGGTTATAACATGGTGTTTCCTTTTTTTTCCTTCTATTTTTCATCTTTAATTAATTTAAATAAAATTTATCCCTAAAATTTATTAATTTATTCATTTGTTACACCCCGACAATGGCCCCAAGCCTATATGTATGCCAAAGTAGGTCCCAAAGACCTCATATATATCATGACTACACTAAGGAAACATATTCACGTGAGTGTAGTGGGTAATCACCAAGGATACATCGATCTAGTGGTTTGAAAACCACTTTAGACTTGAAACATAAATCATTCTAAAACCATGAATTTTTTTTTTTCGAATGAAATTTTATAAATCCAAATATTCACATGAAACATATTTTTCCTAAAATACTTTAAAACATAAAATACTACTAAAAACATTATTTTACTTGAAAATCTTGATAATCATCTCCAAAATCACAAAATAAATCTTCTAATTCATTCTTAAATATGAAATCATGAAATTCGTAACATTTTCTTGAAATCATTGAGCAATTTCTAAAACCATACATAATAATAAATTTCATGAAATCTCGTAATTTAACTATTAATAAAATATTTCGTAAAATAAACCACTCACCGAGTTATCATTGATCACACTACAGGCCATCCTTTGTTATCCAAACTTTAGTCAAGCCTGTAATTTTAAATTGTTCAATATCAATCTGAAATAATCTAAGAACCCATAACCCCCTTGTTCTTCTATTAACCATTGGTCAAACTTCTAAAATCCAATTTCTCTTTCATCTAGTTATTACAAAATCTTCTTCTCTTTAAACATTTAAAAATTACAGGCCTTTAGTTGTTTGTTGGAATAATTGAATAAGGGTGGATTTGGCTAAGTGTTAGGTGGAAAGAAGTAGGTTTATTAAGGAAAGAGGTTTGTGTAATTAAAAAATAATAATAAAGTAGTAATTGTTAGGATTGATATTCTAAATCTAGTGTATCTCGTGGTTTGTAGTTATGTTAATACAAATTATTTATCTAATAAAATCTGGAGTATTTTATTTGACGATTAGACTGCATTAATTCAATCCAATAAACTAAGATCCAAGGTTATTTTATGAAATTTAAACATGTATGTGGAGACATATAGGTGGATCATGTTTACGTAATAACCTAGAAGGTCTGTAGTAGATGGATAAGGTTGGTATCTTATCTTGGTGACACTACGAATACGATCCGTTTTGTAAATGTTACAATTATTATAAAGCGCTACAATTATATGATCCCGATCGTTCATGTAAAGACATGCGAGTGGGAGTATTCTATACAAAAAATTTATATAAGACCGAACCACAAAATGAATAGACTCTCTATATAATATCATTACAAGAAAAGAATTACATTTCACTAGGATGACCATAGGAGACTTGATCTTAATCTTGAGTGAGTTGTAAACTCCCGTTTATAACGGCAGTCCTTTGATCTATATGGGTGAGAGTGGCCATGTTAGCTGACTCAATAAGCCTACCATTTTAGGGATTTGTCTAATTATGGAGCTGGGAATACAACTACACAAGATGAAATTCACTCCTTCTCATTCCTTGGGAAAGTAGATAAATTGGTCCCTTAATAATTGGTTCTGGGTCTTGAATAATGAGGCCTTTGTTGGGGTTGATGCCCTTCGTAGGGTCCTATAGTTTGTAATTGTATTGTACAAATATTTTATTTATGTAATAAAATATGTGATGTTTTATTTCAAAATTAGTTACTTTAACCACAAACCAATAAACTAACTTCCAAGGTTATCTTGTAGCTTAAACATCTATTTAGAGACATACAGGTGGATCAGTTTAAGTGATAACCTAAATGGTCTATAGTAGATGGATAAGACTGGATACCTTATACTTATGACACTATAAGTATGGTTCGCTTTGTTGATGTTACAATTGTTGTAAAGTGCTACAAATGATCTGATCCTAATCATTCATATGGAGACATGTGAACGGAGATATTCTATACAAAGGAGTTTGTATAAGATCAGATCATAAAATGTTTAGTCTCATTATATAAAGTCATTCATAATAGAGACTTACATTTCACCAGGATGACCATAGGTAACATGACTTAAATCCTATGTGAGTTGTGAACTCCTGCCTATGAGGGCGGTCCTTTAATTTGTACAGGTGAGAGTGACCAAATCGTTGACTCGATAAGCCTACCATTTTGGGGATTCTTTTTATTGGGGAGCTGGGAACACAGCTACACAAGAGAGAATTTACTCCTTCCCCAATGTCGGGACAAGTAGATAAATTGCTCCTTTAAAGGCTGATTCCAGACCTTGAACAATGTGACGTCACACCCTCTCCTGGTTCAAGAGAGGTTTGGTCATAGTTAGATTATGATTTATTATTCATTAGAGGGATTAATGGTACTTAAGGAGTTAGATGTAACTACAGGGGCAAAACGGTAATTTTGGCCCAATTGTACTTACGAGCAATTTGTGAAGGGTTATTGTACTGTTGATTGGTTATATTCAATGGACACAGAAATATATCAGTAGTATGAAGAGTGCAGCTATCAGTCTTTAGTGGAGTGTTTGACAGTTAACAGATGGTGAATAATTTAATTAAAGAGTTTAATTAATTATTCATGTACCATTGAAGCTTCAAGCTACAGGTCCATGAGGTCCCCTCGGTAGCTCAACAAGATTTAATGAGAATTAGTTTATGGATTACTTTGACTTGTTCAAATTAATTGATGGAATTAATTATATATGATATAATTAATTAAATTTTAATTATATATGATATAATTACTATAATGTATTTGATATATTATAATATTAATGAGAGGAAATAAATATTTGAATATGATTCAAATATTAATTGTATGAATTGGATTCATATTGTGAAATTTAATGTAAAAGTAATTTATATTAGATGTCATTGATGAGAGAAAAGAAACTATAGGTTATATGTTATATTTGATAAAACATATATATATTATATATATATATATATATATATATATATATATATATATATTAAATTATTTATTAAAATAAATTAAGTTTTTTTAATTTATTTTAATTCATTTTATTATTTCTTTGAAATAATTAATGGGAGGGAGTTGTAATCCTCCCCCCTCTATCAAGTAAGTTTTTTTCAAAGAGAGTGATTATTTTTTTCTTTTTTTTTTTTTTGGGCGTATGAGTTTTTTGTAATACTCACGATCTCCCTCTTCCTACTCCTCTTGGATTCATCATCCAAAGAATATTGATGTCACCTTTGTGGTAGTGTCCCATTTAAGTTCGAGGGAATTCAATTGAAGATTTTTTCTTCAAGATAAGTGTTTCAAACCCAATTTATTCTTCCATATTTTTTTTTTAAAGATGCATGCTGTTTTTTTCCCTAATTAAATGCATATCTTTGATCGTTCTCTATAAAATTTTGTTCTGTGAAAATTTTGGAAAATGGGATGATCCATGTCTTCCGCTCAAGAATCCTAACTCGGTTCCTTCAGCTTTAACCTCTCGCTAGACTATAAACTATTTGTTCATTAGAGAAATCAGTGGTACTTAAGGAGTTAAATGTATCTGCAAGGGTAAAACGATATTCTGACCCAATTGTAGTTATGAGCATTTGTGAAAGGTTATCGCAATTGTTAACTATCTTATCAGGCGGTGTACATCCTATGTTAGCGAGCCTTCAGCTTCAATATTTATGATTGTTTCGGTGTTCCTATGGGATCACCACTGTTCCTTCGGGTTCAAACTTACGACTGATTTAGTGTTCCTACGAGAGTACTACATATGCCATGTCATGTCATGTTATGCTATACTATGCTATGTTATATACATTATGCCAATGTTAGGTCATGTTTAACAGTTCAACCAAATGGCCCCAGTAGGGGATCACTTACTGAGTATTTTTATACTCAACCTTTCTTAATTTATGTTTTTCAGGTAAGGATAGGAACGGACCGACAGGTGACGAGAGGGACCTCTGACCATGCCATATGGAACATGTAAATCGCTTCCCCCCAACTTACGTTTTCAAGCTATTTAAAAAATTTTATTTGAAACTCGATGTTGGTCAAAATTTTATCTATTTAAGTATATTTTTTTCTTAATTATTTTAGGGGCCCCGAATAAAGGTTTTAATTATTCTTTATTTATTTTGAAAAATTGTCTTTATTATTTTAATGAATTTTATTTTCCTCAATAGTCAAAATGTTTTGAATGTAAATGTGTAATTATGAGTAACAACCCTTATCAGAGTACTCAAAAGGTCAGGTCGTTACAGTTGGTATCAGAGCCCAAGTTTTAGGTTTCGTAGACTGACTTACGATGTAAGTCTAGGATGTACGTCCCTTATGGCCCATTCACAAATCTTTCATCCTTGCCAGATATGTTCTATCAATGAATGTTTTATGAAAGATGTGTTTAAAAGCATTCATATTTAAGTTTTATGTACTGACTGGTTGTTATAAATAACTTAAAGACTTGAAAGAAGTTAGTGGAAGATGGCTATTTTGTTTTGGTATCATGGAAAGAAAGAAAATTTTTCATTTGTTTAAGTCATAGAATAATATAGGCAAATTGAAAATTCAATGAAGGAATAGTATTAAGTTTTGCATTAAGAGAATAAAATTGGTGGTGCACAAGAAACTTTATCACAATGACACGTTCTTAGGTATGAGATTAAAGTTGCTTTAGAAAATAAGAAAGAGGTGAAGAAGAGACTTTAGTTCTATTTCAAAATGTTTCAAAAGAAATTTCGAAAGGATTAATAGGTCAAGAACACTTTCATGGTGTTGAAGTTGGTGGACCGAGTAAGGTATGGTGTTTTGGTTTTTCATGTTACGTGCTTAAAAGGAAGAAGAATTACTAGTTGGAGCATAAAGCAATGGTACGAGGAACTCTTTACAAGACCTAGGTAAAATGAATTGGTCAAAGAAGACCAAGATGGTTGAAAATATAGTTGGCTTTAAATGGGAGAAAATGAGTTGTTGGATTGAATTATTTTTAGGGTACTTGGGTTTGGATTATGTTTTGTTGCAATGAAAAGGTCAAGTTTAATTAATTGACCCAAGAAGAAGAAAAGGTATTTGGAGTTAAAAGTGATATCAACGTGAAGGATAGATTGCTAAAGGTTGAATTTAAGAATTAGATTGTAGATTGTGAAGGGTTACAGTAGTCATATGTTTTGATACGGATATATTTTACTAGAAAAGTGAAAAAGAGCATCTTGGATATATTGGTCTTGGAAAAAATAAGGGTGAGGGAAAATGAAAGTATTTGAGAATTATTTTGTTGTTCGATGAAGGTAGTTGGGGACGAAAGGTCAAGGTAAGGATTCAATATGCAGGGATTTGTTTTTATTTAAAACTTTTGAGGACAAAAGTTTCTTAACGATGGAAGAATGTAACACCTCGAATTTTCATGTAATTTTCTTTAAATTACCTTGAAATATTTTGGTGTTATTTTGGATATATTGGGGTAAAAAAAAATTAATTTGGGAGGCAATATAATTCATTTAAAAGATATTTGTCAAGAATTGAAATTTTAATTCAATTTAAGGAAAAAATATTGTAATTAATTTACTTGGGAGAAGTGTGTTTTTAAATTGATTAAATACTTTGAAGGATGTAATTTATCTCAAATATTGGATTGTATGTTCCTTTTAATTTTTGTTTTGGTGCCAAAATTAAGTTATTTGGAGAAGTTAATTGGTTTGAGATCAATTTGATAAGGGATTTTAAATTTTTGGATTACTTTGGATAAAAATTTGAAAATAAAGAAAAGAAAAAAACTTTGGAAAAGATTTGATAAGAGATTTGGAACTTTTGGATTATTTTGGATAAAGATTCGAAATATTTGGATTATTTTGGATAAATATTTGGAAATAAATAAAAGAAAAAAAATTAAGATTTTGGAAATTAAAAGAAATTTGAAATTTAAGAAGGAAAAATGACATTGTGGTTTTAAATTTGATCCTCTTTAATTTTGGAGTTTGGATCCAAATTAGAGAAGATAATTAATTTAAATTGAGTTGTCAAGAAAAATTTGGATTTAATTTAAATTAATTAAATTATGGAATTTCTAATTTAGTTAGATGGTGAAATTTTTAATTCAAAAAGAATATGGATTCCCATATTAATTAGATTATGGATTTTCTAATTAATTAAATATGGATTTTCTAATTAGAGAAAATGTCTTATTCAAAAAAGAAAATCTAATCTATCTACTACTTCAAACTATAGAATCCCAAATGATGAAGGATTAAGATTATTATTCTAGCATGCTATTTTAGAAAATCAAAAGTGGGTTTCAAGTTTCACATACCTTTGATGAATTCTCCCAAATCGAAGTTGCTCTTCACATTAATTCATCTCCAAATTGTTAGTGAACCATCAAGAGATCTTCTCTACTATTCTCAGCCTTGAATTTGAGTGGTGGAACTCGAATTTGAGTGAATTTGTGAAGTTTATTTTTGTGGGTTCGAGAGAAAGAAGAAGATGAGTGTAGAAAAACTTTTCTTCAGCTTAATCCTCTTTTCTCTTCTTCCAATCTGAGTTTTTTATTAATCTTCAGTATGGAAGCACTCACCAGCAACATCATTGTCAGCAGCTACTTGAAGATGGAAGTGGAATTGTGTATGATTGCATGAAGAACACCCTATGCTTGGGTATTTTGTGGGAAAACCCCAGTTAGCCTCTAATTTTCCAATTTCTCAAATTTAAATTCAAATTTCAATTAATTCTTTAATTAACTAAAATTTGATTTAATTAATTTATTATTAATCAAATTTGAAAAAACAAAATCCAATTTTCTAAATTGGATTAAAATTGGAAATTAATTAAACATATTTAATTAATTAATTAATTTAATATAAAATATTAAATTGATCACACATCTAATTTTAAATATAAATCCTATTCATGTAATTAATATTTAATCAACATTTAAATATTATAAACTCTCCAATTTCATTTAATTTCAATAAATTAAACATTAATTATATCAAATAGAATGATACAAACCCTAATTTGAATTTGAACTCATTCAAACTCAAACCCTAATTTCAATTTGAACATTTTCAAATTGAAATCAATTGATATCATTCCAAATTCACTTAATTTATTAATTCAAGATGTTCATGTTTTACGAACTAGTAGAAGGCCCTTATAGACCTACAGATCATGAACTCCAACGATATAAGATTAATTGACTAAAACTCTTTAGACCGAATTAATCAGTATTCGTTAACTATCAAGTCACACCACTATAGCTCGATAGTTGCACTCTCCTTACTGTAGATATATTTGTGTCCACATGATTTAACCATAACCAGTAAGTCAACCCTTCACAGTTGTTCGTGATAACGATTGAGTCAATATGTTGTTTTACCCCCGATATTACGTCTTGCTCCTTAAGTTCCACTGATCCTCTAATGAACAATTGGTTTATGATCCAATCACTAAATCGAATCCATCTCGGTCCAGTGAGAGGGTGGGACCCTTATTCAAGACCTGGATTCAATTACATAAGAAACAATCTTTCTTCTATCCATAAATCGAGTAGGCGTGAATTCTATCTTGCACCTTATGTCCCTAGAAATCTACCCGGTCTTACCCCTGAAATGAGAGACTTATTGAGCCGGCGCTGTTGAGCCAACCCTCACCTATGAAAATCTAAAGATAATCCCAAATAAACAGGAATTCATAATTAGCTCAGGATTAAGATCGAGTTACCTAGGTCATCTAAGCGAAATATCAGTCTTAAACAGTAAACAATGTTATAAAATAAGAGTGACTTATTTCTTGGTCCGATCTTATACAAACTCATTGAATAGGACGCCTCCATTCCTTATGTCAATACATGAACGAATAAGGATCACTTCGTTTGTACCACCTTTACAACAACTTATAATCGCTACAAAATAGACCGCATCTGATAGTGTTACCAGAACAAGACATCCAATCTTATTCGTATACTATAGACCATTTTGGCTATTTACTCGAACTTGATCCATCTTTATGTCTCGACATAAAGTTCAAGTATTCATATAATAGCCATGGATCTTAGTTTATTAGATTTAGACTATGCAATTTAAAGATTCAATAACAACTTTATTGAAGAAATGTTGAATAACATCTTCATTGATAATAAAATACGTTTAACGTTACAAACTGCGAGTTTTAGGACACACAACCCAACAATACTTCCACTTGGACTGAAACTCCAGTAGATCAATACATATACAAATATTATACAATGTTGAGTTACAATGAGAGAATAAAAAAAATAAATGCAATAAACTAGGGCATCATATACCCATAAAATTTCTCAATTGCCCTAGTTACAAACATCTCGTAGACCCAGTCTTACTAGGTGACCCTCGAACACTTTAGCCGAGAGAGCCTTCGTAAATGAATCAACTAAGTTATCTTATGAGGCTATCTGTGTGACGATCACGTCTCCTCTGTGTACAATCTCCCTGATGAGATGGTACTTCTGTTCGATGTGCTTTCCACATTTATGGCTTCGAGATTTCTTTGAATTTGCAACTGCTCCACTGTTATCACAATACAGAGTGACTGACAAGTGCATATTTGGAACTACTTCCAAATCCATCAGGAACTTTCTGAGCCATACTACTTTTTTCGCCGCTTCACTTGCAGCTACATATTCAGCTTCCATTGTGGAGTCAGCAATACAACTTTGCTTGATACTTCTCCACACTACTACTTCTCTATCCAGAGTGAATACTGATCCTGAAATTGATTTCCTCGAATCTATATCAGTCTGGAAGTCAGAATCAGTGTATCCAGTAAGGATCAGATCCTTAGCACCATACACGGTACATAATTTCTCGTTCTCTAGAGATAATTGAGAATGTTCTTAACGGCAATCCAATGATCATATCCAGGATTGGACTGAAATCTGCTGACTATGCTAACTGCATAGCATATATCAGGACGACTACACAACATTGCATACATTAAACTCCCTACTACTAATGCATATGGAATTTGTTTCATATCCTTAATCTCTTGAGGTGTCTTAGGACTTTGTTCCTTAGACAGATGAATTCCATGCTGAAAGGCAACATTCCTTTCTTGGAATTTTGTATTTTATATCTAGACAACATCTTGTCTATATAAGATGCTTGAGATAATGCTAAAGTTCTATTCTTGCGATTCTGAACTATTTGGATCCCAAGAACATACTGTGCTTTTCCCAAATCTTTCATTTAGAATTGTGTAGCTAGCCATCTTTTAACGTCAGCTAGAAATTCTACTTCATTTCCATTGAGTGGAATATCATCAACATACAACACCAGAAAAGCGAGTTTTGTTAATGATTTTCTTGTAAATACAAGGTTCGTCAACATTTTGTTCAAAGCCGTAAGATTTGATCACAGTATCAAATCTTATATTCCGGGATCTAGATGCTTGTTTCAACCCATAAATGGATCGATTAAGCCTGCAAACCTTTTGCTCTCGACCCTGTTTAACAAATCCTTCTGGTTGAGACATATAAATACTCTCTTCAAGATAGCTATTCAGACTGTTTTGATATCCATTTTCCATATTTCATAATCATAAAATGCAGCAATGGACAGGAGTATTCTTATTAACTTTATCATGGCAACCGAAGAGAAGGTTTCTTCATAGTCTACCCCCTCTATTTGGGTTAACCCTTTTGCCACAAGTCTTTATTTGTAGGTCTATACCTTACCAGCTTGGTCTCGTTTTCTCTTATAGATCTATTTGCAACCGATCGGTTTTACCTCTTCAGATTGATTTACAAGATTCCAGACAGAATGGAAGTACATAGGCTTAATTTCAAGGTCCATGGTTTTAATCCATTGGTTTTTATCAACATCATTCATTGCTTGTTTGAAAGTAAATGGATCCTCTTAAGCCATCATTTGGTATTATGATTTGAGTTTCAGTTAAATATCATGTACCGGTCAGGCTGTTGCATAACCCTCCCACTACGACGAGGCATTCTCAACTCTTAGGAAGGGTGTGAAGTATCAGTTTCATCAATAACTCTTATTGATGGACCTCCTCTATCAACAACTCTTGTTGATGCATTTGTCGTTTCTCTAGACATTTCTTCTATTACTAGCTTACTGCGAGGTTGATGATTCTTCATGTTGTCCTTTTTCAAGAAAGTTGCATTTGTCGACACAAACATTTTATCTTCCTGAGGATCATAAGAGTGACCACCTTTCGTTTCTCAAAGGTAGCTTACAAATAGGCATACTTTTGAACGACGTTCCAACTTTTTAGGATTTTGCACTAATACATGTGCTGGGCAACCCCAAATTCTAAAGTGATGTAAACTTCCCTTACCTCATCTCCAGAGCTCATAATTTGATTGTGATTGAACATGTTTAATTTGCATTTTCTTCTTGTAGGTCAATTGATAGTTGTATATGTAATGGTAACAGTAATTGTGGCAGAATTATAATTCTCCTGCTATAACAGTAACGATATTTGTAACATTGGTGACGGTATCTGAGGAAAACAACTAAAAATGATTCAAAATGATATGAAAAAAAACTAGTTGGTCTCACATCATTTTTAAACACAATCAAAGTGATCACCCTCATCTTGCAATCAAATTAGGTTTGTTGATTACATATTTGGCAGTAGGTCCCACATTTTCAACAACAACAAATTTAATCAGATGAAGCTCATATTCATACCATTGATGAATTATGTTTTCATGAGAAAAAAACATGGTTTTAAGTTCAACTATCAAGACCAAATTAGTATATTAGGGTCTGTTTGATTCACAATCCAGATTATGTTTTATGTTTTCAAATTCACTGAATTCAATGAATATATGTTTGGCAGACAACCCAAATTCTGTTTCTAAAAACTGTTTTCAGATTCTGTAATTCCAACAGTGTAAATTCTAAAAACAATATTATTATGTTTTCATTATATCTAGAATTTGAATTTTAAAATGCATAATTATATTAAATAATATTAAAAACATTTAGAAATATATTATATCTCATGTTATAAGCTCAATTCAATTTTTTTAAAAAATAAAATATTTATTATGTAATATATTAAAAATTAGGTTAAATTCCAAATTCAACTCTTATGGTTAGGATAAAGTTAAAAGTTAGTTCATATGGTTTTAAAATTTAAATTTTAGTTTCTATGGTTTGATAGAACTTCACATATAGCCTCTATGGTTTGTTAAATCCTTTTAATCCCTACCACGGGACTATTTAGGAAGCTTTTATCAAACTATAGGGGTAAATTCAAATTAATTATAAGACTTAAATTTTAAGTTGTTCCAAATTATAGGGACAAAAATTTCTATTTATCCTATAAATTATATATTATTACATAATAATAATTTTATAATTTTTTTAACATAAAACATGTCCATAAATAAATTAATAATATTTTATTATCAACTAATATTTAATGAGTAACTACAACTAATTTATAATTATTTAGATTAGAATTCAATTTCTAAATTCGGACATGATATATAACTATATTTACATTTAATTCGTTGTTTTCAAATTTTTATTATCAGATTCTCAATCAAATAAACGGTTTAAGTATTTTTAACATAAGTGATAACTTATGACAAGTCGTTTCAAAAAGGAAAAAAAAAAAAACAAACTTGTAACAAAAAAAACAGCGACAACCTGTCAAATGTCAATCCCCTCTCTCTGTGTGCAGTATTTAAACCCACTCACAAAATCCCCATTTTCAATACATTCTTTCGACACAGCCGTATTCAATGTCCAGAGCACTCTCCGCCGCCGCCGCAAAACCACTCTCTCCGACAATGATTCCGCCGCGACTGAAATGCAGAGCGTCCATCGGACTCGGAGCCTTGGCCTATTCCGATTCGAGAAAATCGATCTGTCCGTACGAAATTCTCCGAATTAAACCGAGCGCTTCGGCGGCAGAGATAAAATCGGCGTACCGTCAGCTGGCGAAACAGTACCATCCGGACACGGATTCATCGGAATCGGAAGGGCGGTGTTTCATGGAGATTCATGAAGCGTATACTACGCTATCGGATCCGTCGGCGAAGTTGGTGTACGATTCATGGATGTGGCGGCGGAGGGCGGTGAATTTGTCAATGGGGGAAAGGACGGGGGTTTTCATAAGCCGAAGATGGGAAACGGATCAATGCTGGTAGAGAAAACAGGGGATGAAATCGGAAAATGGGATGATGATGATGATGATGATTTATTTCGAAATTTTTATTATTATTATTATTATTTTTGTAATGATTATTTCTTTTGGAAAATTTGTTAGGGTTCTTCTAAACTTGTAAAGAATGTAATGGAAGTGTAGATCTACAGCTTCAATTCTGTGAATAAACATTCAATTTTTTTTTTTTTCAACAAACAAATTTAAATAAGAGATCTCTTGATTCAGGGTTAGAGGTATTTTTTGGACCAACACAAAAATTTGGATTGGTTAGCTACCCGACTCAAATATAGTCTCTAACCCAACCCTACCAAATAGGATAATTTATTTTTCTGTTTTTAATATATTTTTATTAACTTAAAATATTTAAATTGGTCTACAACACATATTAATAACTAAAATTTTATTAAAACTTACATACTTATTATAAATTCGGGTTAGGTCGGATGATCTGAATTTTAAAAGTATAACCCGAATCTAACCCAACTAAAGAACATAAAAAAAATTCAATCCAACCCAAAATTAAAACTAACCCGACTCAACTCTTATAATTTAGATTGGATAGTTTGAGTTGTTTGAAATGTTTGGATTGTCGAATCATTTAAACACTATATCAGTTGAGTTAAGTTCTGGTTGGCGGGTTAATTTTTTTTCTAAATATGAGAATCCATTTTCAAAAATAAAAATTTAAATTTAAAAATAGCCTTAATTAACCCAATAATTTGAACAAAACATCTTTGAAAATGGTTAATAAATGGTTACCAAACTGCCTTAACACACTAATATGAACAAAAAACATCTTAAAAAAATAGGCATATTTGGAAGACAATCTAAAATTAAAAATTAGTTAACAACAATAAAATTAGTATTTCAATACTAACTAAATATTGTATTAGGTTAAATATAAATTATGGGTTGTTTTTAAATATAGGAAAATGAAATTATTTATAAATATAGTAAAATTACATTTTGCTATATTTGAAAATACTTCTGGTAGTTTTATATTTAAAATCATTGTCCATTATCAATTAGTTTTTTTAAGTACAATTTGTGGTAGGGAAATAAAGCTACATACGAGTTGACTAATACACTTGTATGTCAATTAAATTATGTAATTTATGAACTCATTTTAGGTTAAAATTATATATAATTGTTGTTTTGTTTTATATAATTTATAATACATTACTAATGCTTATTTAAAGAAAAAATTAATTGAATTTGCAACCAAATATTATATTTATTAACATTTTTAATCTCCATAATTATACATTTTTAAATTTTAAGTTCAAAATCTAGATATATTTAAAACATTAAAGAATGTTTTCAGAATTTGTACGATTTGAAATAGAATTTAGTTTATTCAGGTCACATTTAGTAACTATTTGGTTTTTCGTTTTTGAAAATTAAGTCTTTATCGTGATTTGCATATTTCTTATAATGGTTGAATTCTTAACCAAATTCCAAAAATAAAACAAGTTTTTAATATACTTTTTTTTATTCTTCATAATTTGGCTAGATTTTTTAAATAAGTGATAAAAAGCAGATAACAAAAGAATAAATTTGGAGGTAGAAATAGTATCTATAGACCTAATTTTCAAAAACAAAATACCAAAAATCAAATGATTACCAAACGGATTTTATTTAAATAGGCATTCATTAAATTGAATCTAAAAACATAAAATATAATCCGTATTTAGTACCATTTTAAGTGATATCAATTTATTGAATCATAGGCTCTAAAACTACTTTTATTGAACAAAAAAATTTATATCAAAGTGATGTTTTGAGTTTTGACATTGTGGAGCTGTATGGTAAGATGAATAGGGTTACGAAATTTAAAACTTTTTCTTTTTTAAAAAATTAAACAAAATTAATTTAATTTAGAAAAATCGAACAAACAACCAAAATTGGACTAAAATAACACTCAAACAAAACTGAAAACACCTAATGTGATAAAAAAAGAAAAAAAAACCTCATAGAAATTAGTAAATTAATTACAAATTAACATGAGCATAGTTTGACTTCAACCGATGAAGTTCAAAAATAAAGTTTGATCCCACTCTACATATTTTGAACTCATATTTATATAAATAAGTAGTAAAATTATACCTGTTCAAAAGGTTCGAACTATATTATTGTATAGTCTTCTAGATTTTGAACTAATTAAATGCATCTTTTTACTGAGTTTAAGATCAAATAACTTTTGATTATTTTGATGGTTTCTAACAAATTACTACAATTTTTTATTTGGGTTCAAGATCAAATCACTCGATGTTGACGCATCTTATCAAAAAAAAGAAAAAAAAATTATAATAAGGTAAAATAAATTAAAGATGCATGACCCAGATTAGGAGAACACACTTCTTCCATCACCAAGCAAAACCTATAATGCTACAAGGACAGACAAAACATTAATGAGTTCTCGAGATTGTTCTTGAACCAACATGGCCAGAACAATTTTGTGAGGCTCGACCATTAAAGCCTTGACACCTAGGATTATCATATCGAGAATTCCAACAATAATTCAAAAGTATCACCATCGACGAACTGACATAGAAGGAATGATGCCAAGAGCTTCAAACATCGACATCTCGACAATAAGTTGCCCTCAACAAATCAATATGAGTGAAACGAGGTCACAAGACTTGACCATTGATGTCTTGATAGTTTGGAGTCTCACCCATGAGGAACCAATGAAAGCTCAAAGGTTGATCGTCCTATATCGAGTACACAACCGTACACTAGTTCAATTAGAATAAGGTTTTGTTGAAACCAACCTTGAAGAACTTTAGTTTATGAGACAAATTGACATGTTTTATACAAAGTTTAAAAAGATGATAATATAAATTATACGAGGTTTTTGTACGAATGACTTATCTTCAATGTATTTAAGTTTTTTGACCCCTTACGGACTTATGAATTATAACATTTTACTTACATTACATGCCCTTCTCAGGACACACAAACCCATCACGCTCGCCATCAGCCCAATTTGATAAATATAACAAGATGAAGACTTAAACCTGACTCGAAATTACAAAATATGTTCGCGCTAACGATGATCATGTCGGTCCGACTATTTTGACTAATCCTTGCCCCGATCTTGTAACTCAAACGCTATAAGTGAAGGCGTTTTTGGAAATTGCGTTTGTAATCAAATGTTGACTCCCACCCTCCTGTACCCCCAGTATTGGTAGGTATATCTTGTCCAATTTCCACACACACCTCCACTTATCGTATCAAAGTTACGAAATCGAGTCAGGGATTAATCAAAATGATCGGGTTAACACGATCATCGCTAGCGTGGACATATTTTGTAACGTCAAGTCAGGTTTAAATCTTCATCGTATTGTACTCATCAAAACAGACTAGGAGTAGGAAAAATTCATCAGCCTAAAGCGTTGATCGCAATTGCAACGTGTTTGTGCATCCTGAGAAGGACATGTGATATAAGCAAAAAGTTATCATTCATAAGTTCGAGAGGAGAGGAAGGTCATGAACACTAAAGAATAGGTCATGTGTAAAAAAACCTCCAAATTACACTCACCATAAACACTGTCAAGTGAAGAAAAAAATGTTGAAAGCATCCATGTTACAAACTCCTTTTAAGATAGTGTTTGTTTTATGAGAATTTATTGTTGATAGGGCCAAACAGAGATGACTTCTTATTTGATCCCGTTGAAAAACCATTCTTCATTTAATTTTTTTTAATTCAATAAAATATAAATTTCAATTTTAATTGTGTGTTCCTAGGGAAAAATGTCTCATTTAAACTAAAATATTGAAGTTATAAAATATATATAGATATCATTACATATGGAACTAAGATAATTACCCGAACATATAGTTAAAACATTCTACTGTATGATTCTAAAAGTATAAATTTAAATATTACAACATAATACCAAATCTATTGAACAAAGTTCAAACATAAAAAAAAAAAAAATAAAAAAAATAAATAAATAAATAAATAAATATTACAAAAGGGCTTTAATAGTTCAAACATGCATGTTAAAAACTTAATATAATAATAACGATGATTACTCCATTGGAAAAAAAAAAATCCCTCGCGCTTACTCTCTATAGGACAAATGACGCAGTTAACATCCTACACATATTTCTTTTAGTAGGTGAGAATGAAAATCGAACCTCCAACGTCTAGAAAAACTAAACTCTCTACCTATGCACATATGGGGCAAAGAAATTTTCAAAGAATGGGGAGTATGTCATGAAAAATGATAACTATTATTACATTGGAAAATTTTTAATGGATGATAAAATTGATTATCATATTTACAAAATTAACATTAAGAAAATTACAAATTTGGCAATTTAATTCCTGATCTCTCATACAGTTTTGATATATATTTTTTACACAACTATCAACACAAATATTGATACTTCTATCAGCCCATATCAACACTCAAATTTGAAATATATTGACGTTCAAACTAAAAAATTGTATCATGTTGAAATTATCTATAATTTTGACCTCAATTTTGTATAGAACCTCAAGTCAAGACCAATGCTAACATTTTAATAAATATCAACATCACAACCTCCAAATACAATATGATGCTTTTTTTTTTCAAGCTCTTAAATCCATATATTCTTGAAAACCAAAAAAATATATAATAAAGATACCAATATAACAAAGAACATTATCGGAACAATAGTTCATTATTGATATCTAAATAGAAAAAAATCGACATTAAAGACCTAATAAAATTAGAGAAACAAAAGAAATCAAACAATAAATATAAGGCTGAATATATTGAATGGAAAAAGAAATATTGAAAGATAAAAGTTTTAAAAAGTTTTAAAAATTGGGAAAAAAATAATAAAAAATAGGGAGGTGGAACTCTTCTATTTTTGACCTCCCAACTACCTCCCCACAGGAGGATTCTCCTGGTGCTGAAAAAGCATTTGTTTTCTTCCTCAGCACTTGATAAAAACAACTTAAAAGGGTCAAGTGCTACAAAATCTTTCTTTCCCACAAAGGTTGTTCAAACCTTTTGTGGAATTAGAAAAGGGAAAAGGAAAATGCAACATATACCAACAGGTTTTAATCTGGCAGATCTCTAGCACAAATGACAACAAAAATCACCCATAAAAAGGGAAAGGAAAAGGAAAAGAAAAGAAATGAGAGCGAGCCTATGCTACGCCTATTTCACAGATTCGACAACAACGGATCTACACGGTTTTGGTGCCTTTTACAGAAATAAACATGAAAGAGGAAGATGTGTATCTATGCTCCATGCTCTATATCTGCACATTAGGGTGTTGAAAAGCCAGAACAAAATTACATACGAAAGAGGGAAGAATCATTTACAAGTTACCATCATGGAGTTGACAAGATGCATGATTATACGAATGCCAGTGAGCTCGACTGGAGAAACAGTTGGCAAGGTCCGTTGATGGTTCAAAATCTGATACACCTGTTCGAAGATGGGTCGTATGTGCATCGCTATCATCGGGTCGGTGGGATTAACAGCAGCAGCCACTTCAGTCATCCATGCAATTTTTCGGGATCTATCCTTGTTGATATCACATGCTAATTGTTGCAAAAGGGACAGCAGTACTCCTTGACTCAAAGCAAGGGGATTTGCCAGAACGGCTCTAAGATCAACCTGACAAACAATACAATAGAAGGATAACATCATATCTTTTTTCCTAGTTTACATGTCAGATCACATTCATGACAAGATGGTCAAAATTAGTAAAGAAACAGATCGCTGTTCTAATTTTTAACCTTTAACTTATATATTGATGTAACCACGGCCATGTTCAACCATGCAAAAAAATAGAAAATACCAGGATATGCAGTTTCAGTGGGAAAATAATATATACATAATTTTATCAGCATCTAACAATTGTGAACATCCAGAAGTTTAAAACGGATATTAATTTATAGTAGTTTTGCCGGTGCCATAGCCAAATAGTCAGCTTCAGCTTCTTTTTTTTTTTTTTAGACATTTCAGCTTAAGCTTTTATCCATGAAATGGCTAGTGCACGAATAACTTAACTAACAAACTCTCTTCTATACACAGTGCTAAAACTGCACCAATTTACTTTCCAGAACATTCCTGATTGAAGGAGGACGTTAAACATGATAATAAGGGTCGGTGCAAAATTTCATAACAAAGGAAGACAATAAATCTTTGAAGATGACTCCAGAAGAATGACAAACACAAGAAATATTGGAAAATAAACAAAATCATGCTACCACATTACCTGAGAACATAACCAAGAGACAATGTTCACATCACTTCTCTGTAAAGCAGCAGTGAAAGCTTCCTCATATTTCCTTTCAGATAACAATCTTGACAGTTCTTTGGTAGGATCCAGAGGAACCTCAACCTAGAGCATGTGTTGAGAATACATTAGATCAAGCCAGTAGGTGATATACAAGGAAGAAGAGTAAAAAATGTAAACCTTCTCATGGAGAGCACCCAATGGTCCGTTGCTTAGTTGGGTAACTAAAGGATTTATCGAACTACCATTTGCTCCTGCAGTTGCAAGGGCTATCAGTTTTCTTTGGCCTTCAGCCAATTCACCACTCAAGGACTGTGCAATTGTTGATGCTGAATTTATAGCATCCTGTATTCCATGCTTAAATCAGTTAGGTGAAAAAAGCAGCAAACAAATGATAATTAATAAAATTACCAGACGCTAAGGTGATTATAGAAGGTGTCAAATCATGCTAATCATATATCAACACCTTCAACCTTCAAATGCACCTAATAATTTAACTTGGGTCAACCGGATGCAAGAAAATCAAAAGAACTTAAAGGAACTCCACCATCCAGATATGCAAAGAAAATCTAAAATCAGTGTGTGGCCTCATCCAACATAAATTAGGTTTAATCTATGAACCGCATAGCTAGAACAGATCCTTCTACAAGCAAAGCAGATGGATTTGTCCCTACCCATCCTTTGAAAACTAAATACCATAAAAGAAAGATAGCCATTTCACATACTGCTCCAAAGTTTTTTGAAGCATCATTTCATAACTTGATCAGCACACTCTTAACAAGGCTGTAAGATGAGATAAGCTTCGCCGTAATAGAAAAAGTGAAACATAGAATTATAACTGGGGGCGAATCTATATTCTATCAAAGGTTTAGGCACAGCAATTGTACCCTCAAAGCAAGTGCCAATGGAGAATGTGAAGAGTCGAAGTGCTGCTGTGCTGCAGCTGAATGTTCAACCAGTCCTTTCTGAAAGGTAGAATCTACTTGCTCAAACATGGTTTTGCACGACATTTCAAAGGCAGGAATTAATGATGCTTCAAAACTAGATTTTAATGCATCCTGCAAAAGAAGATTATCATTCTAACCAAAAATCTCAACATCCAAGAGCTACAAAGAAATCTTAAAAGTGAATTCTGATAGACTCATTTTAACTGAAGAAACAGGGACATTTTTCAAATGAACTAAACCTGCAGAGCTTGCTTCCCAGAGGTTTGAAACTGCGCTTGGATTTGCCTAGCAACAGTAGCTTCAAGCTTTGAGTTAACAGATTTCTCTAATTGATTTACTGCCTTATCACCTACTCCTCTCTACATCACATAAGACATGAATAAGGTCCCATGATGAAAACAACAAGAGAAGAAGAGTCAGCATGCAAATAAATTCAAACCTGGAAAGAATCTGCGATGGTAGAAGAAATTGTTTTCTCAATAGCTGGTGTAATTGTGCGAACCACAGCAGGTCCAATGGCAGACATTTCCTTCTTCAGAGCTTTCTCTAAAAAGACAGGCAAGTCCTTGTTCACAAAGTTTGCAACTAAACTAGTTATTTTTTGTGTAGTTTCTCGCAACAATTTCTCATTTTTAGCACTTTCTTCCTGAATCCGAGCCCATAATGCATCATTATTCGCTTTCAAGGCCTTCTCCATGCTTCGTCCAAGAGCTGCCTCCAGCCTTTTACCTTCTTTAGTGACTGGAACTGCAAATGTCATCTGCATCTGCTTTTGCATTTCTTTCTGAGTGCTCATTATCTACACAAAAGTATTCAAAATAATTAGTTCAATACAATTAGACAGGCCAAAGGGCCGTGTAAAATACAGAACTCATACAACCATCTCAAATTGTGACAAGATGGCCATATAGCAATTACTTCATCAGCAAGGATCACAAAATTTATAAAATGAAGTCCATCATAGAATTAAATATTTGCCTTTCTAGAGATGAAAGAAAAACGGATACTGACGACTCTGCACACAAAAATCTATTGACATTAACCTGATTTAACGTATCCTGGATGGCTAGTAAAGGAGGAAAAGCTGCTTCAGGTGGGGGAAGACTTGAACTACCGCAAGGTTCAGTGGAAGATTCATTGGAATTGAAAGCACTTGGAGATGGGGAAACCAAGCCTGACAGTTGAGAATTTTTCCCCTTGTTCTTCTTCCCCTTTGTACTAGGTGTTGGAATTTGCGGAGTGGTTGATATAGATGATTCAGAAACCTTTTCAGACACATCTTTGGCCAACGTTCTATCTCCCTCACCAGCTTGGGAATCTACCTCTGAGTCCATTATATTAGTAGCATCAACTTGCGGGGCTTCCTCAATGACATAAGTTTCAGATGATAGTGCACTACACTCTCGGGCCACTTCCATACCAAGATCTGAAGCTTGTGAGCAGAAATATTTTTCCTTGTTCTCGAGAGAGAGGTTTTGAGGCTCACCTCTACTACCATATTCACCGTTCTGAGGAGACTTCATTTCACCTACCTCTTTAACCTCTAGCTCCGTATCTTCAACATCATTGTTAACCACTAAATCCTGGATATTTGTCTCCCCCTCACTCTTACCTTCAATGATATTAGTTGTGTCAGAGGAAGAAACAGCCATCAATATCTCAGAGGGGGTAATAAGATGAGTAGGATGCTTAAACACTATAGGAGGATTAAGGACATTAGACAGATCTTCCCGTGAAATTTTCTCCTCACTGTTTCTGGACTCATCATCCAAGGAAGACACTTCAGACAAATTTGGGTGAATGGCATCCATTTGTCGGTTGACTGGATAGTCATTACCACGTCGCTCAGCAGCATGATCACTAACTGCAGTAATGGGATCAAATGCAACCACTGGACTTCTAAAACCAGACAGATTTCTAGATAAGCGCGGGCTCAAAGGAAGAGGAGGTGACGCAGGAGAGACAATGTCCGTGTTACTAGCTACAGGTGACAGAGTAGCAGGTTTAGATTCTGTATTAGCAACGGATGCTGCATCTTGAGACATGGTGCTGGCAGGATATCTTTCTGCACTAGCACTGTCAGAGCCATTGACTAGCAGCGAACCCCTGGGTGTAGAACTAGTGAAGGGTATGTCAGTTGGTTTGCTTCCAGAAGGAAACAATGCAGCCAGTCCTTCAACACCAGCAGAATCCTGTGAAACATTAGAATCTGCCTTCTCTAATCCCACATTGTCCAATGGTGGGGGCAAGCACTGAGATAAGTCTAAAGCATACTGTTGTATGGCTTGTGTTTGTACACAATAAACCTGGACAATATGTGTTAGACGGTCTAATATTTCACTTGTTCCAGTAAAACTTAAAATGGGCATCGTAACAGTAAACTCTGCTATGTAATCCATCCGTGTCGAGGCTGGATTAAGACCATAATCCAAGTGAATTGCATATATAGCATTCTTCTTAGCATTAGCAAGCAAAAGAAGGCCAGCTTGAGACAATGCTACAATTTGATTAAAGAAAGCCTCTTCAACTTGACTTTCAGCTGAACTCTTCAATTCCAGGGTCTGGGTGCATTTCCATGATTCAGCATCACTAGGTAGCAGCCAACCTTCCTCACTTGCAGATGACCATATTTTCACTTCCCGATTCAGAGGCCCCTATCAAGAGTCGTAAATGAGAGAAAATCCTTAGCTGGCCAGAGTTAGTGAAAGCATAGACAATTTTTCGACCAAATTGAAAGAACAAAGAGGTTCTTGTAATACTCACAGCTGTTATGAGTATGATGTGATCTGGTCGATTAGGAGCAGTCAAAAAAGTGGCCGCATTAACTGGTTGGCCATCATGTGGTCTCAAAACCAGCAAAGGTGATGCCTTGCGATCTTCCCAAATTTTGATCTACAATGTAAATACACGATCAGAGAAAGAAAGAAAACAAAAAGGAGCTTTTTTTTCCAAGTAACCATCCATGACCGTTGTCTTCAGAAACTAGACAATTATAATACACTAATTTAAAATTTGAGCCAGTGAAAGGGGAAAAATATGTTAAGGAAAAAAAAGGAACATTTACACGGGACAAATACCAACCGTTCCATCCATAGAAGCAGAAACCAAACGAGAAGTCATCCACTGGCACATGGACAATTCGGTCACTTCTCCATCATGCTTCCCAACAAGCTGGACACCATCAATCAGCTTATCAAGAGAAAATTTGAGAGGAGCTTCAGCAGAAAAGCTTTCACCCTTCCCAACTTTGGTTGTGTCAATTCTGAGAACAGCCTTCCCAAATCCAACTACCAAAACTTCCTATACAAATTCAGACAACATTCATACATGGAGGTTTGAGCAACAATACAATTATAATTAATTATAAACCATGAATAAAACTAATTGTTCCACGGCTCTACATATGGGTATTAGCATTAAAATAATTATTGCCTGTTTGTGACAATGCCAGCAAACTCGTGGATGCACAATTTCCCCTTCCCCTCCTTCCATATGAAGGGAGATAACAACTTTCCCAGTGATTTGCGGCTTAGTTTCTTCATCAGGGCCCTCTGATATCTTCCAAACATAAACTCGTCCACCTACATCAACACTGCATAAAAGAAATACGCCATAGCCCGTTTAAAATCGGGGGGAGTGGAGGCAGATCAATTTTATTATGGAAAACTGCCTTCCATAAAGAGAAATACATGAAGGCCATAAAAGAATACAAGCAGAAACAAAAATAAATTTAGGATGTAGTGCATAATTACCTAGCCAAAAGGTGAACATCTTCGGCGAAGAATGCCATGTCAGTGACCCTCTGCATGAATGAGACATTATTGAGAAATAGGAAGGGGAAGAAGATAAGTGAGAAAGAGGATTTACCAGTCACAGTTTACTATGACCCAGATAAATGACATGGATGAAACATAAGTGAATAATATAAAAATATAAGAATAATAAGAATAATATCAAAATCACCCTGGGTTATCCTCATGGTCAATGAAGGCAAAAATATAAATGGCATTAGAGAATGTGGATTCAAGTCATGGTGTCCATCTACTTAGGATTTAATATCCTACAAATTTCCTTGGCAACAAAATGTCTGAGAATGGTCAATGTGGCAAGCAAGGTGACACAGACACTGCCAGATATTTTTTTCCACATTCGTGAATGTCCAGGCCCGCTTACGCGCACCTCGACTAATCTCATGGAACAACCTACCTGACCCTACAATATTTGGGTGTCAAGAAAACTCGTAGAATATTAAATCCTAGGTAGGTGGCCATCATGTATTGAACCCACGATCTCTTAGCCCTTTTTGATGGGGATATTCCCTTATTTTACCACTAGGCCAACCCATGATAGTTCACAGACAATCACAAATATTAAGAAGTAAAAAATAAAGCCAATAGTTTCAAGAAAATACCAAACCATGAACCGGTTGCCACTTTATATCTTGTACCATGGTATTTGATTCTAAGAGAATGTTAGACAGAAGTTTTCACCAAATAACACAAGTGTATGAAGGCAAGGACAGCCAATCCAGTTCTAGAAGCTGTCCACTATTACAAGCAAGGAAACCCCAAGTCAAGATGTTTAGAAGAAGTTCCACTTGGCCAAAAAATGATTTAAGATTATAACCAGTGGAAGCTCTCCCCACATATTTCAATTTGTAAAAACAAGCTTTTTATGATCAAAGATGTATCACACTCAGCTAATTTGGACAGAATTCAAGACTTTAATGGTTTCTTCATGAGAACAATGAAAGAATTGGCAATATTATTCAATTATCACTATGCTTTGTGGTTCTTATCTTCCCTATGGGGTTGACTTTAAATTTTTCTTCAATCTTTACTACTAAAATATGTAAACTCAAATTTAAATCTTTATTTATAATGATCCAGTGAACTAAATTTTTTAAGCCCGCTATGTCAAACATCAAATATGAATTAGAAAGCTATAACCCTGAAATCTCCTTCACGTGTATTTGTCTAGGAGGTATTAATATACAAATGATGAAGTTCAAAGATGAACACCAAATAAGAACTTAACTAGTTCTCTTCGAATGAGCGTCAGTAACTCATATCGTCCTTTCTTATCTTTCTCCTTTGTCTCAACTCTCAAATTAGTGGAGGAACTTTTATGCAATTTTAGCACAAGAATTTCAAGGTCCTAGAAGTTCATAGAGTCACTCTCTAGTTTACGGCCAATTTTAAGGACAAAGAAAAACTTTGTGGGTGAATGGCATTTGAACTGTTCTTTGGGATACTTGAATGAAAAGTAATAAAATAATTTTCAACAATCTTGAGAAGTACCTTGAAGAACTTGACAACTATTTTTCTCTTTTACTATTCTTCCTTTAATTGAAACCTTTGTTTACTAAACTTATTATGCTCCATCTCTTATTATAACTCGATTGGAGAACTCCATTATAACTCAACTGTCAGGTTAAGGGCTTGCTCCATCTCTTATACTTAAAAACTTTTTTAATTGAAGTCCGCACCCATCCCCAAAGCCTAGACTTTAGAAATATTAAGAGGGTGTTTAGGGTAAGGAGTGGAGTTGTCAAGTCCAAGGAGTTGTGAAGCCTAGGAAGTTGTAAACTCTTGGGACCCACAGTTTAAGGAGTTAATAAGACATAAAATTAATGTTTTTTAGTGGTGGGACCCAAGAACTCCTTGGAACAAACCAGCAGTGGAGTTCACAATGCTACACTTCTCAACTCCCTACTTCCCAACTCTTTGGCCCAAACATCCCCCAAGGGATTTCCATATAAAGCTCATCAAAAGATTCAAACACATGACATCTAGGTAGGTTAGGTATTACTCAAAGACCGTGGGCTTCAAGCCAACGGGGCCACCCCTTGGGGGACTTCTTTGATATTATACTATTCAAAGAAGAGTGTGACTTCCGAGTGTCAATTATATCCAATTTGCAAATGTAACTCTTTCTATCACTCCATCCTAAAATTTCTCATTTATTCAAGATTGTTGAGATCTTAAAGGAAGCCTTTGGTTTGAGAATATATTTACTTAAATTACCTTCAAGAGGAATTAATGTATGCATAGCCAGATAGATTATTTTTTTTTTCTTTTTTGGAATGAAAAACCAAACTTTTATTCGAAAAAAGAAAATGAAAGAATACAAGGGAAAAAATGTCCTACTAAAGAAAGAGACCCTGATCAGGTATACTGAAACTTAATGAATAATTACAAAAAAACTTCATCGTCGTTGCCTAAAGAGAAACATAGAACCTAACAAGGGACCAAATTTCACTAGGGCCCTTCTCAACTCCTCTTAAGGTTTATTGTTCTTTTCCATCTACAGGCCTTCTATCAAACAACAAATAGAGGAGGAACTCGACAATCATCTCCCAATATTCTCTATGTTTGGCAAACTGAAAGCCAAACACATAAAAAAGAAAAAAAGAGAAAAGAACTCCAAATAGACCGTCCAATCGCAACTCAAGAGGATATGTTTCAGATCTTCCTCCATCCTCTGACAAAGAATGCAATAAAACGGACCATCAAGAAGACATCTTTTTCAAAAACTGATCGAGAGAGTTATCTCTTCTATGGATAGCCTGCCAAAAGAAGAATTTAACCCTTTTGAAGTTTTCACCCTCAACATAGATTCACCAAAGGGAAAAAGGGAAAAGATGAAAGAACAAGTTACAGGAAAAGCCCCAATAAGGTTAAGACTCCAACAACAATTATCCCTTCACCTCAGTCTAAGCTCAAACTCCCCGATAAAAAATATAAGATATTTGTATAAGTTGGAAGTCTTTATCTTTCTTAATTTTTCTATCTATTTTCTTTATATTTACATTGTGAGTTTGTATCTTTAAGCATCAACCTATTTTCATTAGTTCAATGAAAAGTCTTGCTTTTGAATCAAAACATGAGTAGAGAAGAAAAGGTTGCTATGGTGGCCAACTATCTTTCTTGCCCTTAAGTTAAGCGGCCTTTCAACTAGGACTACCTTTGAGAGGAAATCCAAGGATGAGGAAATTTTGGACCTTAGTTGTTGAGAAATCCAAAAATCAATTCTAAACTAAAAGAAGATTCTCGCATCTAAAGAAGAAAGACTTACTTCAATCAAAGTCATCCACTTATTGCTTATCCATCATTGAGGCTAGCTGCATTACTAGTGAAGTTGATAAGATTTTAGAATATCTCATCAAGCAAGGGACAGATTTGAGGATGTTGTTGCCTTGTCAAGTGGAATGTCGATGCTCTCATGCTCTACCTCTAAATTCAACCTACAAAAGGGTTTGGCATTTGCATTGGAAATACGGCTAGAAGAAAACTGAACATTTTCCCACAAATATCTTTGAGGGTGTACTTTGAAGGTGGAGTCTCGATGGCATGTAAAGATAAATAGTGGAAGTTTGGTACAGATTTTGGATCATTGGCCAGCAAGAGAAACAAGGCTAGCAGCTCTTACCCTCGAATGCAAATATCAGAACTCTTTGTCAATTTGGCAAACAATGCCAATTTCTCGATGGCAAAGGAGATATAATTAAACTTAGGGAAGTCAATTGGATCATGGCAAGGCCTCTAGCGACAAATTTCCCAAGGAAGTGCCCTATTACAAGCCTACAACAGAAGATAAAAATCACATTTGTTAGACAAGATTGGGACCAATACACAATCTTTTGGTGCTGAGGTTAAGGATTTTATATCAACAATTCCTTTAGAAATGATGGAATAAGCTATGTTTAGTGCTGAAGAAAAAATAATCCAAAAGTTGGAACCTTACGGAATCCTCTTTCTTAAATCTCTTCTTCATAAGTTCACTACAACTAATACCTCTTTGGACCACTTTGGCTAACTGTCTTTAGAGCTATTCTGTAGGTGGTTAGGCTCAAAAGAAATAGGATGTTATTTACCAAAACTATGAAGATATTTCATAAGCCATAGAAAATATAACTTCTGCAGCTTCTCTTGGAGCTCTTGCTCAAACCAATTTGTATCTATTTATCCTCCTATATTAACTCTAATTGGAGCACCTTCTCGTGAGCTCCTGCAGGTTGCCTCTCGGTAAATCTCCATACATCAAATGAAGCTACTTGTTTCCAAGGGAAAAATTTTTAAGTAACTATTGTAATATTCCAACTACTAGGATGCGAAACAATGATCAATGAAAAACCAACAAAATGATAACTCACTAAGCAAACAAAAAACGAAGCAATTCATTCAAATTAAAAGAAAAAAGAAATCAAACCTTTTCATGGCCACGAAACAAAGATCTTAGAGCGGTATTGATATTAAGAACTCGAATGTTCCCTTGTTTCAATCCATAGCATATATATGTCTTGTTGACCGCAATTTGACGTCCCAACACAAGCTGAGGATCTGAACCATATTTGGTAATGGGCGTCACTTCGAGCTGTGGCTGGATCTCTCCTTGCAACCTAACATTCACATCATACACCACATGATCACCGATCAAATGCCGCCCTTTCGGAAGCTTACTGCTCGGCATTCGAACCGGCCCAGTAGGCGAAATGCCAGGATTGACCCCCTGCATCATGGGAATAGTAGTCATGATGGGAACATTAGGAGGCGCTGAAGATTCAGGAACACCCGAAGAAGGAGACGGCATCGAACCCAATGGAGCAGGGGGCTGGGGGAGTTGTTCAAGATTAGAACCAGGGGCTCTAATCATCGCCATTATCCGAGCACCAGAGCTCTGAGCCGGATTGTTCTGAGGGACAACCATATTGACCGGAGGAGGAGAAGGCTGAAGCGGTGGAGTAGGGTAAGAAAGAGAGCGCTGATGATGAAGGTTAGAGAATTGGTCTTGAGAGTACGGAACTTGATTGGGATGATGAGGAGGATGATAAGGATGATGAAATGGGGCGTTCTGAAGTGGGTAAGAGAAAGGACCAGTGGGAGGAGGGTAAGAGGAAGAAGGAGGCGGAAATGGAGGTGAATTCATGAGGGTAGGGTTTTGGGAGGTCGGCGTAGGGTTTGAAATGGTGGGTTTAAAGAATTTCTGAACATCAAATGGTGGGTTTGTTGGATTTGGGTTTGGATTCCCAGGGGAAGCCATGAAGAATCAGCTCAATTCGTCAAAACCCAGATCTGTAATTCTTCGATTTCAGATCAATTCCGGATGAATTTGGGATCAATTTTTGCAGTGGAAAACAAAAATCTGTAGAACAGAAACAGAACGCGATCTGGAAAAAAAAAAAAAAGAAAAAAAGAAAAAAAGAAAGACCGAAGAAGTTAATCGAGTGAGAAAGAGATTAAGAAACAATAAAATATGAAAGAAAACAGAGAAGATGTGTATCGAATTTGGTATCTAAGGAAACCCAGAAGACCAGAAAAAAGTGAAGAGCCAAAGACCAGAGAGACCCGAATTATATACCCGATGAAGATGGATTGGAAAATGGAAAATAGGTTTTTTTTTTTTTTCTTGAGATATGGAAAATTAAGTAAATAGATATATAGATTTATTTTTTAGCTAATTATTTTATTGGTTTAAATATTATTTGGTGCCCTCTATTTATGGTTTTTATTCATCTTGATTTTAAATTTTTATCTTTATACCTTTAACTTTGGTTCATTTTGATCTCTATACTTTCAAAATATTCAATTTGGTCATTATACTTTCAACTTTTGTTCATTTTTGTTCTTATACTTTTAAAAAGTGATAATTCTTATCCTTTTGACCCCGTTTGGTAAATTTTCGTTTCATGTTTTCTAATTCTTGTTTCTTGTTTTTTTATAATACTATATTATAAAAAATATATGTCATACATTAAATATTGAAAAATAAATTATCAAAAGTTTATATTATTTAAAACAAATAAGTCTCAATACACAGCTAAATTACATTTGATTGACGATATTATCCTTCACTCGAGCCATTTGTAAATTATTTCAACTAAAACCAATAGCAATGTGTTAAATTATTTCAATTCACATCTAGCTTAACTTTCTACTATGCAAATTGTTTAGCAAACCCTGAGTATTTTCAGTGATCATTGATTCATTGTTGAAGTAATTGAATAGATTATATTGACAATCATTCAATCAATTGTAATTGTGAATTGAACAGCATGCTATTGGTACAATTTTTGTGTGTTGAATGGGTAAGGAAGCATTTGTTCATTTTCATTTTCATTTTTTTTAAAATAATTAAAATGATAACTTTTTTTAAGTGAAATGACAAAAATGAACCAAATTCAAAAGTTAAAATAAAAATTCGAAAGTATAGTGACTAAAATGGAAAAAAGATGAAAGTATAAGAACTAAAATGAACATTATTTAAAAAATATCAAAACCAAAATGAAAAAAATAAAAAAAATATAGAAACTAAAATAATATTTAAACCTGTTTTATCTGGCCCACCAATAATATATTAAAAAAATGGATAATTTCCAACCAAAGAGTTCATTGCTCATTTTTCTCTCTACGTCTATTGATTTTCCCCAGTTGGCACCAATGCAGTCCTGTATTTATTTATTTTATCCAAACTTTTTATAAATCTATCCTGACGTATGAATTTTTTTTTTTTTTTAAGTTTTTCGAATATATATATTTGAAAAACTGATGTCAAAATCATGCATGAATTATGACTACGTGGTGTAGTTAATTTAATAAGTCGATAATAATTTCTAGTTAGTTATGCCTTAAAAAAAGGTTAATTACGTCAAAGTTATTTAATGGGGCATATTAAGAATTTTTTTTTTCTATTAATTAGTTATTTTGTTGTGTTAAATCATGGTTTTTTATTAATTTTAGTGGGTATTATTACCTATAGATCTATATCATATATTTTAATATTTCAATGTACTATGCATATATTAATTTCTTATAGTCTATCAATTAATGTAATTTTCTTTTACTTTTTTAAGTTCTTTCTAGATCTAAGGTAAATAGTTTTAGAGAGCAACAAATCTTTTGCTATATAAATGATAAAACTAAGCTAAAATATATGTCTCAATTTGGTCATCTTTGTTGCTCTAATTATAGCAATTGTGATATGCATGGTGTAGAAATTTTTTGATTTTGAAATGAAAAAAAAAAATGATTTTTTTTTTTTTGAAGTATCATCATGTTAACGAGTGGCATTAGAGTGATTAGTCATGTGTGTTTTCTTTTTTCATTTTTAAGCACATATCCAATGATTCAAACTTAAGAAATGTGTATCTGTCGTGTACTTCTATGCCAACTAAACAGTGACATTCAATGCTTCCTTTTTGAACATCAATTAACATTTCTGAAAGAAATATTTTTTTGCTATTCACCTGATATTCAAGCCCGATGCCAAGGTTGAGATATCACCATTTTCCCTAGTACTTACTTTGGTCTTCCTCTTTGAGATGTAACCATTCACATAAGTAACTTCATCAATTTACTAATTCATATGACAATTAGGGTTTTCAACAACTAATAAAATTCTATCTCTTTCTGAATTCTCAACAATCGTATTTGAATTGATGGACGTGTGAATTTTTATATATTCAAAGAGTCGAGAATTTGCTAAAAGTTTGGATAAAAAAAGAGACAGATATAGATAAGATACAGAAAACCCAAAACTGATATGAATGGAAGATGTCTCTTTCATCAACTTGATTTGTCTTAGTTGTTAATATTATTGGTTCTAAATCAATTACCTCTTTGAAAACTATTTGTAACTTCAAATTTACGTCCATTATCATCTCATTAATCGTTTGGCAACATTCAATTTTGGTGTACAGAGTTTCCACTAGCTCACTACCAAATTCACTTATATAACAATTATCATTACCTCATTTAGAATTTGATTTAACGAGTAAACATCTAACGTCTTGTTCACTACCACAATTAGAATTTGGATACATAGCTCCAATTCCTCTTATCTTGGAGGCTATTCCATTCACCATCTTCAATGGCCCATGATTGTCCACAATGAGAGGTAATGAGAGGTGTGAACAATTTCCCTTCTAACGACATGTGTATCAAAAAAACATTATCAATTATCCATTTTAATGAAACCATTGGCCTTCTAATTTGGTGTAATCCTCGACCCAAACCAGAGCATCATGCATGATTGTCTTTATTTGTCATTATGGAACTAGTAGCATCCAACTTCTTTATTATCATTCCTCTTGTTATTTATTTGCCATTTATCACCATGCTCAACTTTTGCTTACCCATCCATCTAAATTAATCGACCAAATTCAGATAATATATATTATCCACCAATTTCATATCAAATGCAAATTCTAAATAATGTGAAATAAATAATTTGAAACTCGCAAGATTAAAAGAATAAACCAACCTAAGCTTTCAAGCAACAAGAATGATAATAAATCACGTTTAAGGGAAGAGAGATGATACCCAGTTTATACTAGTTCACCCAATGTGGGCTACATTTAATTATCTGCTACTGATACTGGTTCCACTAAAATAGTAAGGAAGAAGAGTACAAAAGTTTACATCACTCAAGAATGATTTCTCACTTTTTTTTCAAGAAAAAAAAACGCTCACGAATCACTCTTATAAAGCTCACAAAAACTCTTGAATGAAAATACACTTTTTCAAAGAAGAAACTCACTCGCAATTCTTCTTTTTTAACAGAAGACTGAAGACTCCATTCTTCTTCTTTCTTTAACAAATGAAACTCTCAGGACACTTACATAATTTCCTTCTCTTTTAGGTTCCTACTTCACCTCGACGGTTATGTCACGATGTCCTTAAAGTTTATATGCGATGGATAGAAGCACGTTCTCCATTCTCATTCCATGGAGCAATGTGCTTGGATCAACCTCAACCTCAACCTGGCTGCTTACCAAAGAGGGACAACTCGGCGCGCAACAGCTGTAGAAAGACTCTGTCCGGCTGGTTTTAAGCTAACTTCAACAATTTCATGTCGAAGGAAAGCATGAAATGCTGCCTGATGAACAATAGGGAAAATAGAGAAGAGGGCTCGGGGGAAGGAGAGAAAAGGGTGAATGCATGCGAAAAACAAAAGCACCTAAACTATAAGACAAGTAAGCTTCTCCAGACCATACAAGTTCATGACGAGCGAAATGGGAACAACCCCATGTTAGATTACCAAAATTCAGTGGAATCCATCTTTGCTTGAAACTCTAATTCATTCTCTTTTCATTTGGGTTAACTTCTTTTACTTTCCCTCCTACAATTCTAACTTCAGCTTTTATAAAAGATTGATCCACCACCTCTTTTTTTGTTGTCAAATTATAACTCACTTCCCCAATAGCCAATGACAAACTATTGCTTATGAGTCAAATTAATATAAGAAAAGTGGACCTTGGTTGGGCTTCTATTTTCTCCACAATCTCCCACTTAGAGACCAAACAAGCATCGTGATTCCCCTACAATAGTAGTGAATCCATTGATTTAAGTTTTCCCAAAAATAACATTTAATTTGGAAAGTTAAACAATTTTGATTAATATTCGTTAAACACTTTAATAAATTTTAATCAACAATTGCATGCTTGTAGCAAATATATCTAATTCACCTTTCCAGGTAAGTTCCCAAGTAGGGATACGATGTATCCGTCATCTTAAGTACCACAGCCTAAATAGAACCTGCTTTAGACAAAAGGTCCCTTATAGATATGTTTGCTACAAATTTAATCTTGTATTGAAATCAATTTAATCCTATTAAACCTATTAAAAAAGATTAATTTAATTTCTAATCTCATTAGAAACTTGTGAACTTTAGGTCTATGTCAATCATATTTTAAAACAATTTTAAAAAATGATTTTACCTAAGTTTGCATGCAATTCTTAGTTATTGATTTTAATTTCTAATTTCATTTATTTGTAACTCTTGTAAAGTAAATGAAACATATTAAAACCTACATTGCACTGATTGACATACTTTATAAAATTATAACATTTATAAGATTACCTAAAGTAATGTTATGCATCATGCAATGTTCATTTCATTACTACATATACATAACACTTATATATAACAAAGTAATGAAATTAAATAACATACATTACATGCATACATTCAAACTATATATGATAACGATTATAATATAAATGATGCATGACTATGTTATTTATGCATGCAAACATATAGTATAACACTTATATATATGATGAATGAGCATACTATAAAATTAAATGCATATACATATATTATAACACTTATAATATAAATGATGCATGAAATTAAATGCATAACCTATGGTGGGTTTTGATTCTATATGACATACAATATGACATATAAGAAAAAACATACATCATATGCATATTTAATACAAACAAATGGACCGGGATAGGACACCTAAATGGAAAATTAAAAGGCTAACTATTACATGAGTAAGAGTCATCCAGTTCGAAACAAGTGAACCAGGTCTTGAACCGCCTTTCAACAAACTCTCTGTAGTGATCGTGTCGCAAACCTTGTTTTGCGATCTTGTAGCAAAATCTACATGATCTTGTAACATTAGTAACACGATCGTTTAGCAAAAGCTACACGATTAGTAACACGATCGTTTAGCAAAAGTTACACGATTGTGTATTTGTAGCTACATGATGTTGTAAAACTGCTTCGTCTTCTTCATCAAAGCAGTGCTTTGAAAAAATTCTTTGAAGCTCCCTGGGAACAACACCAGCAACCCAAACAACGAATATATACTCTATAGAAAAATTATGCCCAAAACAGGGGCCTTTACAAATCAAATTTGTAAACGAACAAAGCCTTAAAAACATACTATCCTATCCTGAAACATTCATTAACAAAACCACATTCAAAACTATTCATCACATGAAACAGAATGTAGAAAAATCCATCAACACTATAAAAACGATTCAATAAAATAATGGAATTTGAGATCAGATAACCAGAAACCTAGCTCTGATACCAATTGATGGAACTCTATGAGGAGAGAACCGTGAGCGGAAAAAAGATCGTCTCAAATCCATTTTTCATTGAATGTAAGTTTTATAGTAAATAAAGAACAAGATATGCATTTACATAAATTATAGCATGCATTAATAAAGGAAAACTTAGGGTTTCAGAAACCCTTATTTTTGAAGACTATTCCTTCAAGAATCCCTCGAACAAGTCACGAACAGATCTCCTTCTCCAGGAGCCTTATGTATTCTCCCCAAGGATTGAAAATGACAGGAGTTGTGGGCTCTGCCTTAGGGCTTTGGAAGAGGGAAGGAGATGGAGAGGAGGAAAGGGAGGAGAAGAACTTTTCTCTCTGTGAGTTTTTCTTAGAGAGAACTATTCTCTCAATGTTTCATAGAGGAAGATCAATGAGCACCCTCCCTCTCATCACGTATTTAGCTGAGAGAAATTAGAGGGAGGGAGTTGTAACTCCCTTCCTTTATTTAATTAATATTAATTTAATAAAATAAAATTAATAATAATTATACATATAATAAAAACCTTATTATATGTATATAAACTATATGTTATATCCCATAGAACACATAATCTATAGTTACATCTTATATCAAATACGATATAACCTATAGATATATTTTCTCTTAACAATACATAGCATTTACTATAAATCACATTTATATTGAACTCACTTATATGAATTTCATTCATATAATTAACATTTAAATCATATTCAAATATTTAATTTCTCTAAACTTATTTATGGTATTTAATATAAACCATATTCATATTAAATTTAATTACATGAATCTCATTCATATAATTAGTATTTGAATCATATTTAAATTCCTCTCATATTACCTTATATTATAATGTATCAAATACATTATATTAATTATATCACAAATATAATTAATTTAATTAATTATATCATATATAATTAATTCCCTCGAATAATTTGAACACTTCAAATTAATCCAAAAGTAATTCTCAATTAAATCCCTGTTGAGCTACAGAGGGAATCTTATGGACCTGTAGATTGAAGCTCCAATTGTACTTGGATAATTAATTAAACTCTTTAATTAAATTACCCAACATTCGTTAACTGCCGGTCATTCCACTAAAGACCGACAACTGCACTCTTTACACTACAGATAAATTTTTATGTCCATTGGATATAACTAGTCAACAGTGCGATGACCCTTTACAGATTGCTTGTAAGTACAACTAAGCCAAAATTATCGTTTTGCCTCTATAGTTACATCTAACTCCTTAAATATCATTGATTCCTCTAATCTACTTGTCCCTGCATCGGGGAAGGAGTGAATTCTGTCTCGTGTAGCAATGTTCCCAACTCCTCAGTCAGACAAATCCCCAAAATGGTAGGTTTGTTGAATTGGCAATCTCACCACTTTCACCTATACAAAGCAAAGCACCGCCTTCATGAGTAGGAGTTCACAACTTACTTAGGATTCAGGTCATGTCACCTATGGTTATCTTAGTGAAATGTAAGTTTCTATTATTAACGGCGTTATATGAAGAAACTAATCATTTCGTGGTTTGTCTTATACAAACTCTTTGTATAAGATACCTTCACTCACATGTCTCCACGTGAATGATCAAGATCAAATCATTTGTAGTACTTTACGACATTTGTAATACCTACAAAGCGGGTCGTATCTGTAGTATCATCAGTATAAGGTATCCAGCCTTATACATCTACTACAGATCGTTTAGGTTATTATTTAAATAAAATCCACTTGTATGTCTATACATACTTGTTTAAATTACATAAAATAACCTAGGATCTTAATTTATTATATTGAGTATATGCTTATAAAATAACACTTATTTTATTCACAACAATATGTTTGTACAAAGCTTACAAACTACGAGATTACAAGGAGATTTAAGACACCAATTCCAACAAAAAATAATATGAATGTGATTCATATTAATACCTTAGATTATTTGAGAGAATAGTAAATTATGGTTTATGTTATCTGTGATATAACATTAACTATAAGTTATATATGTTATATATAATATAACATATAATTTATGTGTGTGTGTGTATATATATATATATATACATACATACATACATTAAAATCCAAAAATTTTAATTTGAATTAAATTTAATTATTACTAAAGGGGAGAGAGTTATAACTCTCTCACGGAACAAATGGTAGAAGGAGAGAGAAAGGTCCTTGCATTGTAAGGGAGTGGTTAATAGGGTGAAAGAATTTAACTCTCCCCAGATCTCACAAAAAGAAATTACAGAGAAGATTTCTCTATAATTTTTGCTTTCTCTTCACCAAGAACCAAAAGCTCCCACAAGCTTCCTTGTTCCTAAGAGGATAACGGAGAAGACTAGTGGTTGTGTCTTCTGTTGGGAATGTCCTAGAACTCGCTGTTAGTGTTAAACATTCTATTTATCAATAAATAATAAATTTTTGATTTTGCGTCTTATTATGAAAATCTAATAAACATATCCATGACTATAGTTTGAATACTGTAACTTTATGTAGTGACATAAACAGGATCAAGTTAACAGTATATAGCTTAAATGGTCTAATAAGTATATGGATGAAATTGAGTATTTCATCCTAGTAACACTATTGGATGTGGCTCACTCTGTAGTTGATACAAAAAGTTGTAAAGTGCTACAAACGAGGTGATCCACAGATCGCTCATGTTGAGACATGTGAGTGGAGGTATTCTATGCAATGAGTTTGCATATAGACTGGACCACGAAAATAGTCATTTTTCTTTATAACGACCGTTTACTGTTAAAACTGACTATTTCATTTATCAAATAACCTAAGTGAACTCGATCTTAATCCTGAGTTAGCTATAAACTCCTGTTTGCTTGGGTTTATCCTTTGATCTACAAACGATGAGAGTAGTCCAACAATACTGCTCAATAAGCTTCCCATTTTGGGGATAAGACCGGATGAATAGCTGGGAACATAGTCTTGCAAGATGGAATTCTATTGGAGGAAAAATGAGGGTGCACGCAATCATGTATGGTACATGGCTTAAGCTATGCGTTTATGCCCATGCATCGGAGGTCATGCGTTGGAATGAAAAGTATGTGTTAATCTAGTATGCAATGACCATACGTTTCTATCACAAGTTTTCTTGCTTTCTCACCAAGTATAACGAGGACGTAAGTTTCTCGGGTAATCCGAGGTCGAACACAGGGACTTGTCACTCAATAATGCTTATAAAGCAATGCGTTTGAGGTGATGAATAAAAGTAAAAAGAAGAAGTTTAATGGATTACAATCTAGTCCTACTCCTAGCTAAACAGATTGAGCAATGTAAAACTTGCGATGAGAATTGGTAGATATATAGATCCTGTTAATGCATAGTAATGTTTATTATCTTAAATCGCTCGAGTAATCTCAGCTCGTCATACTAACACATCGCATACCTCTCGGTGGTCAGCCGCATGACTATATCTCTATGGTGCATGGGTGCGTCAAGCATAAGACCGTGCCTATCTCTAGGAACATGCATACTTTGCTTTAGTGCGTTTCATCTCTTACCTTCTCAGGCAGTTAGATGCGGCTAATTAACTTATAGACAAGCATTGCAACAACCCATCGACAAGCGTTGCTACAGCCTTTCACCAAGCAAAGAGGATTAACTCACTATACTTACACAACGCATACCTCTCGGTGGGTTGCTACATGCGTCCTATCTCTAGGCTACACGATTAAGTATGCGATCGCCTTTGATAAATAAACGATGATAAAGATAAAGATGATGAAGAAGACGGCATTGAAGGAATCAAGATATGCATTGATTACAAAATGTCTTAATATCTTAAGATAAAATGTAATATAATACAGAGGTTAGAAGAGAAATGAAAGACTCTGCATCAAGGCTGCTGGTGGTACCATGGAGGGATGGTGGAGATGTCTCTCTCGAGCTCTATCTCCAGCGAAAGCTCTGGTCATCACTCGGTCTGGTTTATGGAGATGAAGAATCCTCACAGAAAATTTCGCTCATATTCTCATCTGTGATCACAAACCTTTGCCTTGATGCAGAAGTTCGGATGTCTTGAAATGAAGGTCCAAAGGGCTATTTATAGAGTTCAAACGCCAACAACAATCATGATTGCGTTATGTTTCACTGCTACCTTTGTCGTGGTATGGGCAATGTCACATCATCTCATCTTGTTGATACTCTCAAAGTATGCGTCTGAGCTTGATTCAACTGAAGTATCAACGCATTCTATTCATCTTGCGATCACCCTTCTATTTAAGGTTATCATTTCGTGGCCGCAATCTCCAAGTGATTACCGCATTCGCTTGATCACCACAACTTCCATGCAATGGACACATGCGTTCATCTATGCGATAGCTCGGCTTTCAGTGCATGCGTTTGTCTTTGCAGTTGCTTGGCTTCAGCGCATGCGTTTGATTCCTGCGATAGCTACAAAAATAGATACTTTGGCACAGAGTATAATATCGGGGTAAGTGAGGATTTAGGTACTAATCGAGACAAAACTCAATTTTTCACAAATTATAAGTATTATCACTGCATTTTCTACTTGTTAGCCCTCATAATTCTAAATAAAAGGCTTATAATAACTGGCATTTCTGCCAGTTATCACACCCCCAAACTTAGAATCATGCTTGTCCTCAAGCATGCGTTATTCTTAACTCACCTTCTGGCGTTCCTTTGCGATGACTAGCCTTCCAGAATAAAATTTACTCGTACCTCTAACCATGGCTGCAATACTCTCCTCCACTTCTGCTGCTTCTTCAAAAAGATCTTTACTAAGTTAAATTTGGCAAGCCTTTACTCAAAAACTTTTTAATCATTCTCTGCAACTTTGCGTTCAGCTCTTGAGAATATGTTCATTCAAAACAATTCAAGATTATGCGATTACTTATTCGAATGCGGTGTTGAACTTGGTTGCGCTCTTCGTTTTGGCTTACCCCCACGTGTGTCATGCGAGCATCCAACTTCGGTTGTGTTCTATATTCAACTCAACTCATGTCTTGCTTAACTTGGCTTGCGCCAAACAGAGAAGTTGTGCATATGCATTGATCCTGACAATTTAACTTCGTTTTGGCTTGCCTCCACGGGTATCAAGCGGACATCCAACTACGGGTAAATGCCTTTCACAATTTAACTCTTATCAACATGGGTTTCCCCATTGCATTGACAGTGGAGTTGTTATTCCAATTTTTTTAAATTTTTTTTATAGGAATAACCGCAATATAATGAACACAATTCTCCGAGACTGCTGTCACCCCCAAACTTATAGGTTGGTAGCGTTCTCACGGCAAGCTAAAAACAAACTCAACAAAAATGTGGTAACAAATGTTTGAGCAAGGGTTTGCACACAATAAAACTTAGACTTTCAAAATTTAAAGAAGCTATTAAAAGTAAAGAGCGCCTTGCGATGCCTAATTAGTGGATGCGGTGAATTATTTGAACCATCATAGATGCATCGCAAAGGACCACAATCAGACAAGGAGAATTTCAAAAGGATAATGCATAAAAGATAACAAGAAAATAACCTTAAGTAGAATAATGCATGCGACAATGCATTGAATTTCATGTAATCGAAGCCATGCGTTGAAGGATGGGGAGGATTCTTCCATTGTAACTGTGCACCGAGGAGAGTTATTATCGCACCTACAAGGAGCAAACGCACCACAACCAAGCAAGCAGCCACATATCCAAAATAACAATAATCAAATAAATAAAGTTAACTAGGAAAGTAAAGTAAGATAGAGTAGAAGACGTCCCTAGAGAAATTAGAGTGAAGCCACCGCAAGGAGTCTTCCATGCAGGAGATTGATCTCAACTGCTTAGGTCGAGACTCGTTGTCCTGACCATTGGAGCTTCTAGCAATTGTTGGACGCATGATGGTTGCCATGCGTTTAAGATTGCTTCTAGCTCATGCGATAGATAATCTTTCTATCTCGGGGTCAACATTAACTTTCGACACATCACCTATACTTTAAATATTGTTTGCAGCTTGGTTGCACAAGCTATAATACGCCTAAGACTAAAAGGGTGCCTCCGAAAACACAAAACTTAACAAACCATTAGCTGCCAAGTCCTCGGGAACGACGTCAAAAACTTGTTGGAGGAAGAATGGGGGTGCACGCAATCATGTGTGGTACATGGCTTAAGCTATGCGTTTTTACCCATGCGTCGGAGGTCATGCGTTGGAATGAAAAGTATGCGTTAATCTAGTATGCAATGACCATGCATTCCTATCACAAGTTTTCTTGCTTTCTCGCCAAGTATAACGAGAACGCAAGTTTCTCGGGTAATCCGAGGTCGAACACAGGGAGTTGTCACTCAATAATGCTTGTGAAGCAATGCGTTTGAGGCGATGAATAAAAATAAAAAGAAGAAGTTTAATGGATTGCACACTACTTCTATTCATAACTAAATAGATTGAGCAATGTAAGATTTTCGATGAGAATTGGTAGATACACAACAACTATTAATGCATAGTAATGTTTATTATCTTAAATCACTCGAGTAATCCCAGCTCGTCACACTAACGCATCGCACACCTCTCGGTGGTCAGCCGCATGACTATATCTCTATAGTGCATGGGTGCGTCGAGCATAAGACCGTGCCTATCTCTAGAAATAATGCATACTTTGCTTTAGTGCGTTTCATCTCTTACCTTCTCAGGCAGTTAGATGCGGCTAATTAACTTACAGACAAGCATTGCAACAACCCATCGACAAGTATTGCTACAGCCTTTCACTAAGCAAAGAGGATTAACTCACTATACTCGCACAACACACACCTCTCGGTGGGTTGCTACATGTGTCCTATCTCTAGGCTACATGATTAAGTATGCGATCACCTTTGATAAATAAACGATGAAGGTAAACGATGATAAAGATAAAGATGATGAAGAAGACGACATTGAAGGAATTAAGATATGCATTAATTACAAAATGTCTTAATATCTTAAGCTAAGATGTAATACAATATAGAGGTTAGAGGAGAAATGAAAGACTCTATGTCAAAGCTGTTGGTGGTGCCATGGAGGGATGGTGGAGATGTCTCTCTCGAGCTCTATCTCCGGCGAAAGCTCCAGTCGTCACTCGGTCTGGTTTTTAGAGATGAAGAATCCTCATAGAAAATTTCCTCATGCTCTCATCTGTGATCGCAAACCTCTGCCTTGAGGCAGAAGTTCGGATGTCTTGAAATGAAGGTCCAAAGGGCTATTTATAGAGTTCAAACGCCGACAGCAATCATGATTGCATTATGTCTCACTGCTGCCTTTGTCGTGGTATGGGCAATGTCATATCATCTTATCTTGTTGATACTCCCAAAATATGTGTCCGAGCTTAATTCAATTGAAGTATCAACGTATTCTACCCATCTTGCGATCACCCTTCTATTTAAGGTTATCACTCCGTGGCCGCACTCTCCAAGTGATTACCGCATTCGTTTGATCACCAAAACTTCCATGCGATCACCGCATGCGTTCTTCTATGCGATAGCTCAGCTTTCAGTGCATACGTTTGTCTTTGCGGTCGCCTAGCTTCAGTGCATGCATTTAATCCCTGCGATAGTTACAAAAATAGATACTTTGGCACGGAGTAACGCATAATATTGGGGTCAGTGAGGATTTAAGTACTAATCGACGCAAAACTCAAATTTTCACAAATCCTAAGTATTATCACCGCATTTTCTACTTGTTAGCCCTCATAATTCTAAATAAAAGGCTTATAATAACTGGCATTTCTACTAGTTATCAAATTCACTCCTACCTGATTTAGGGTTAGCAGATAAGTTGTTCTCTTAAGTACTAATTCCAAATCTTGAACAATTGAGCTCCCACCTTCTCATGATAGAGAGAGGATTTGATTCAGAGGGATTATGAATCAGAATTGTTCATTAGAAGGTCAATGGGAACTTAAGAAACCAAATGTATTCATAGGGGTAAAACAGTTATCTTGACCCAGTTGTGATTACGAACAACTTGTGAAGAATCGACTTACTGTTTATGGTTATAAAGTGGACATAATATATCTACAGTGAAGAAAGTTTAACTATGGGTTATAGTGGAGTGTTCCATTAGTTAACGAATAGGGGTTAGATCGGTATAATGAGTTTAATCGATTAATCTCGAATCATTAGAGCCCATGATCTGTAGGTCCGCGAGGTCTCCCGACTAGCTCGTAAATGGTTAAGCTTTAGAGTAGCTTGAGAAATTAATTTGAAACGTTCAAATTAAAATTAAATGGAATAGGAAAATATATATTTAAATATGATTTAAATATATGAAGATGGTTTTGTGCAAAAATTAATTTGATATTTGATATTAAATTAATTAATATCTTTTAAATTAATTTATGAAATTAATTTTATAAAATTAATTTTTTCAGTTTAAAATAAAAATTGTTTTTAAATCAAAATTTTGATTTTAAGATAAATTGAAAAATTGGAAAAACATGCACAAAATGGTTTTTCTTGGTTTTCCATTATCATCTCCTTCATGCTCACACAAAACCACTTCCTCTTCTTCATTAACTCCAAGAATGAACTGCAAGCCATGCACATTTCTTCTTTGCATGTTCCCTACAATAAATAAAGAAGAATGGAGTGATTTGGAGGCATGCATTCTACAGAAATTTGAGAGAAAATTTCGGATGAAGAAGAGTTCTTCAAAAGTGAGTGGTGTTGTGAGCTTCTCCTTGCGTTTATATTGCTTCAAGCTGTTCTTGAGTCCCACAAGTCGGTCTAAAGCTCCAAGAGGATAGTAGGTAAGATCTTGAGGTGTTTCACGGTGATCTTTAGAGAAGACTGCTGCTTATTGATCGAGATCTTGAAGAGTTCTACAAAGGTATGATCTAAAACTCTCTTATTTAGATGAGCATACTTTAGTTTCTGCCAAAATTAGTGAATTTGAATGCTTATTGATCCTTGTTACTTCCGCTACATGTTATAACACTTTTACAATTGGTATCAGAGCATCATATAAGCATTCAACTCGGTTTAATTTTGGTGTGGTGGGTGTTTTTCATGAGATATATGAAACTGATGCATTGATATGGTTTTCTGAGTTTTGGCATTTTAGTTCTTTTTAATTCTCAATTAAAATTGTAATTGGCTCTTGTTTCATGAGCTTATATGTGTTAGCAAGAGTTTATAATTTATTTGTAGTCATTAGAGTTGAAATTAAGATGTAATTGAAGAAACAAGTGAAGGAGACCGAGTTGTTGTTCTAGTTTTTCAACTTCTACTCAAAATCGTTGCTAAGGTTCAATTGCTTAATGATTGTCTAGTTCCAAGCATTACACGATGTGAAGAAAAGCTAGATCGATGTACGATGTACCTGATCAACCCCTCTTGGAATACTACATCTTGTACCTAATCAACATTTGATTGATGTACGATGCCTGAGACAAGGCTAACCTCTTGTTCTTACGATCCTGAATGATCTAGATCCTTAGAACATACGGTACCTCACCCAAATTTTTCATTTGGAACTGGGCAGCTAGCCACTTTTTAATGTTAGTTAGAAACCCTACATCATTCTCAATGAGTAGGATATCATCCACATATAGTACCAAAAAAGCTATTGAGCTGTTGATGATCTTCTTGTAAACACAAGGCTCATCAACATTCTGATCAAAGCCAAACGACTTGACCGCACTATCAAATCCAATGTTCCACGATCTAAATGCTTGTTTCATCCCATAAATGGACCTATTAAGCTTGCAAACTTTTTGCTCTTGATCTGGAACTACAAACCCCTCTAGTTGAGTCATGTAGATGATTTCCTCAAGATTACCATTAAGAAAGGCAGTCTTGACGTCTATTTGCCTATCTCGTAATCATAAAATGTGACTATGGACAGGAGTATCCTGATAGACTTAAGCATGACAACAGGTGAGAAAGTTTCCTCATAATCCACTCCTTCAACCTGGGTATAACCCTTTGCCACGAGTCTAGCCTTAAATGTTTGCACATTTCCATCTACACCTGTCTTTCACTTATAGATCCACTTACACCCTATGGGTCTGACCCCATCAGGCGGATCCACGAGCTTCCAGACGTTATTGAAGTGCATAGACTCCATTTCTTGGTTCATGGTTTTAATCCATTCATCTTTGTCAACATCCTCCATTACCTTCTTAAAAGACAATAAATCCTCAACCTTATCATTAGAAAAGACATTTTGGGCTTCAGTCAAACCCATGTAGTGACCAGGTGGGTTCATAACCCTCCCACTACGTCAAGGCAGTCTCAACTCTTGAGCTGGTTGACTAGATGTACCGACCTCAACAACTCTTGTTGATCTGTCAGTCTATTCGACAACTCTTGTTGAACCCTCAGTAGTCTCAGTCTCACTAGCAATCTCACATAAAATGAGCTTACTTTGTGGGTTATGATCCCGGATGTGGTCTTCTTCCAAGAAGATAGCATTTGTAGAAAAAAAAACACATTGTTCTCACTCGGATCATAGAAGTATCCACCCTTCGTTTCCCTGGGGTAGCCTACAAAGAGGCAAACTTTCGAACGCGGTTCCAACTTTTTCGGGTTAGTCACAAGCACATGTGCTGGACACCCCCCAAATCCGGAAGTGGCGTAAACTACCTTTACGGCCGCTCCACGGCTCAAAAGGTATTTCAGAAACACTTTTTGAGGGAACGTTGTTAAGAATGTAGCATGCAACCTCCACTACAAAACCCTAAAACGACTCTGGAAGATGAGTATAATTCATCATAGATTGAACCATGTCCAACAAGGTTCTATTTTTCCTTTCTAATACACCATTCTGCTAAGGTGTACCTGGGGCCGAGAGTTGGGACGCATCCCATGTTCTATCATACAGTTCTGGAATTGGAGGTCTATATACTCTCCACCACGATCAGATCGTAGTGCTTTTATCTGCTTACCTAACAAGTTTTCAACTTCAACCTTATATTCCTTGAATTTATCAAGGGCTTCAGACTTACGTTGCATTAGGTAGAGATACCCGTACCTTGAATAATCATCTATGAAAGAGATGAAATATTCATGCCCACCTCGAGCCCCAATACTCATCGAACCACAGAGGTCAGAATGTACAAGCTCCAAGGCTTTCTTAGCTCTGTAATATTCATGCCCACCTCGTTTGGTCATCTTGCCTTCGAGGCATGATTCACACAATCACAAGGATTTTTCTTCTAAACTCTTTAGAAGTCCACTTTTCACCAACTGCTCAATCCTATTGAGGTTGATGTGACCTAACCTTAGATGCCAAAGATGGGCGTTTTCCTTAGGAGAAACCTTTGGTCTTTTAGTTGTTATTGTCGTACGGAACATTTCAGTGTTAAACAAGGCTTTTATGACTAAAGGCCTTAGTACACATAAGTTACTTTCCATTGAACCAAAACCAATCTCCATCCTATTCTTGAAAATAAACACTTTATTCTTAGAAAAGAAGACGGTATAACCTTGTTCAATGGGACAAGAAACCGAGATTAATTTTCTTTTAATATAAGGAACTACGAAAATATTATCCTGTAACAGATAATGTTTCTTGTCTAAATATTAATTCAGCTTGCCTATAGCAATAACTGAAACAACCTCACTAGTGCCAACTCGATGAGTCATCTCTCTCTTTGGCAACGTCTGTCAGGAACTAAATCTTTGGTAAGAGGAACTGAACCTGAATCAAGGATCCAGGTAGAATCATCATTCTCTACCAAACACGTCTCCAAGACCAATAAATCACATTTACTGTCTTTAGACATCTTCCTCTTTAGAAAGTAGTGGGATCAGTATCAACCTAAATAAGCTCCAAGTTCCATTTCAGAGAACACTTCTCTTTTATGAACTGTAATAGAGTCAGCAACATTTGTTTTCTCTTCCTGGAGTTTAACTTAGAAACTGACACTACTAGCTTTGTCATCCATCCCGTCGTGCTCGTAAAGTAAGAACTGACGTTCAAAAAAATATTGCAACGAGTCTATGATCTCACGTGCAATGACAATGTTTTAAACCTTTTTGGCCAAAACATCAAGTATGCTAGCCAAAATGTGAAGTCGGGCCAATGAATTAGCCTTCATCCACACTTCATATGCATTGTGAACAGTTCATGGTGCATCAAGAGTTGGGACTTGAGGACATTCCTCGACCATGACAAATTCAAGGTCATTTACCATAAAATACGTTTTACGAGGCTCTTTCCACTGTATATATTTGGTAAAAAAAGAGGCATTAAATGGAAATACAAACATGTTGCTGAAAACAAAAACACATTGACCTACGTTAGGTCTTAAGCAAATACCCATTGAAAAAACATACAACATCCAATAAGATTTAGCAAAACTAACATGAACCCCGTGTGACATCTAGTTTCGCAAGGACGCTTTAAAGGTTTAAGACAAAAGGCGTCGAAAGGAGGTCAGTTATCCTTCATCTGAATTGAGAAATTCTCAACAAGTCATTAATACCAGAACAACTCTTGTTCCTATAACGACTAGCCATCATTGATTTGGTCAAGAAATCATTAAGAAAAATCAAATGCATTATAAAGAATTTTCTAATTTCTTCCTTAGCAGAACTTGCTTAACAATTTCTTGTAAGTGTGACCCGCCATTTTAGGCCCTAGAAAGCCGCCCCAAGTAGCCAATTCGAAGGAAAAAACCCAATTGGGGCAAAATCTAAAGAGACCCTATCCATTTCTGGAGTTCACTTTGATCTTGACCAACTGCACAAAACCCATCTGAAGGGGGACGCTCCAAGGGCACCACGAGGGAGTATAGAATGATCTCACAGTGTGAATCAATGACAGAGACCATAGGACGTGTTGACACACACGCTTCACCCACTTACTATAAACACTCTCTCTATTCACCTTGATATTGACTCATGCAAACACCATTCGAAGGGAGATGCTCCTAAGGCACCACAAGGCCAAGCATGAATCTCACTGCGTGAACATTCAAGGAGAAACGTGAGTAGAATTATCGACATATCAGATACATCTCTTCCTCCCACCGAGTATTTTATAACCTAGGGTTTAGTTTACTCAGAAAAAACATGACTAAGAATTTTAACTAAGTGACTTTTTAGGTTTGCCCAAGAGTAACTTTTACCTTGGATAGTTGAACAACTTTTATTCATCATCCATTAAACTCTTTATCAGAGTCTTTCACTAATTGTCGCATGCTTTCTGTAACACCCTATACCTTTTTATTTATTTATTATTAATGTAAAACTTTTTCCCTTTTCAGTATTTATCCTTAGTTGAAGGGCATGTTTGGAATTCTGAATTTAAAGTATGAATGCAAGAATTTAAGTGTTGTCATAGAATTTATTCACAAACTTTTCAATTTTCAAATGCAATTTAAAAAGTTATGGCAGGAATTAATTATTTTTTTGAAAAAAGGAAAGGGATTAAATAGTATAAAGTGGGTTAAGGAAAGGATTTAATTAAAAATATACTATTTTCCCTTTATTATTATTATTATGAGTTTTTTTTTTAAAAAAATAAAAAGCCCCCCCCCCCCAATCTCCTTCACGCGGCTCTCCCTCACTCCCGACCTCCATTGCTCCGTCGCCGCCTCAGTCACCCAACTTCGTCAGCCCCACAGACCGCGTCGTGTGACTCCCCCGTACCCTCATCTGTCCGTCCGTTCGGAGTCACACCGATCTCGCCCAGCCGAAGAGCCGTTTGAAGTCGCACAGATCTCGTCCAGCCGAAAAGGATCTGTCCGTCCGAGTCACTGCCGCTTGCTTCGAGCCTGAATCAGAGGAGCCGCCGTTCATAGTCGCGTGCCACTCCTCCGCCCAGCCCTACGCGCCGCTGGTCCGCCACCATAGATCTGTCCAGCGGGCTGCTCGAGTTTCTGTATCGGGGCCGCCATTCAACTCCAGTTTCTGCCATCGACTCTTGGTTTTGAACAGATCTTGGATTTAGGTAAGGTCAATGTTATGAGATGGATTTCTTGAAGGATTTTTTACACCCATTGATTATTGGATTTAATAATCATTTAATTCATGTTTTGAAGGTTTTAAGTTGTCGTTCGTTGGAATTAGACCTTTTTAGAAGGAGATTTTGGAGTGGCTATTGATCAAGTTTCGTTGGGTAAGTTCATTGGTTATCCCGAAAAGAAAAAAAAAATTAATTTGTATGTATGGATCTTGGTTCCGAGAATTTAAAATTTGTGTTATGTTCTGTATTAGAGGACTTAGTTCAGGGGTTTTTGGTTGGAGATCATTAGCTTGGATTAAAAATCAGAATTTGATTTCAAGGTAAGTAATCTTATCACTGGAACTGCCCACGGGCCAGACTCTAGTTGTATGCTAGCAGGATAAGTGTATGTTATGGTAAATGTTAGCATGTTGATTGATAGTATGACTTAAATCAAAGTATGTTCTGGCACAAATTCTGTTTATTTACATGCACACCTGAGTGCTTGATCGTTAGTATGTGATAGTATGTATTTTCATATGTCGATGTGTAATCTGCTGGCGTTGAGGCATACTTGTATGTTGTGGCTTTATGATATAAGTTATACATGGACGATGTATAATATGTTGTTAAGAATTATGGGTATGTGATACAGCCATGGTATTAAGGATTTTTATGTATGCTTTAGAACCATACCATGTTGAATTTTAGCACGTTAGGACTGTGTGAATATCCTTATTGATTAGTTAGATGTTCACCAGTTTGTGTTTCCTTCAGGATTCACTAGTTTGTGTTTCCTTCGGGATTCACCAGTTTGTGTTTCCTTCGGGATTCACCAGTTTTATGTTTCCTTCGGGATTCACCAGTTTTGTGTTTCCTTCGGGATTCACCAGTTTTGTGGGCATACTTAACTACAATAGGATAGGACTTAGTCTCTTATATGTTACATGTATTTATGTGCCATATGTGGGTATCTAGAGGACATAGATACCTAGCCTGACCCCAGTGGTGGGGTTACTTACTGAGTATTTCATACTCATTCTTTCTTATGTTGATGTTTCAGGTAAGGGTAGAGATGCACTGGCGATGGCGCAGCGGAATTCGTGATCGAGCTACTGGGATTAGTTTTTATGCTTCCGCATCATGAGATTTAGAGTTCCTTTCACGTTTCCCTTAATATTTAGTTTTGATGTTTGAGACTTATTATTAAGAATTGTTTTTCATATGCACTTATTAACCTTTATGATTTATGGGTACCCGACTATTGTTTTTAACAATGGCATTTATTAAATGTCTTTTGAACTTCTCTTATTTTTAATTAGCATTTATTTCAAATAACTGAGCATCGTTTTAAATTCTTTGCATGCATTTATTTTAGTAACGGCCTTACCTAGGTCCTAGGGGGTCGGGCCGTTATACTTGTAGAAAATCTATCTAATTCACTTTTCCAGGTAGGGGTGTTCCACTTCCGTCAGCTTAAGTACCCTAGCCTAGACAGAACCCGCCTTAGACTAAAAGTCCCTTATAGATAGATTTAATACAATTTTAATCTTTTATACCAATCAATTTAATCCTATTAAACCGATTTAAAAAGATTAAACTAGGTTGCTAATGTTGGATTTTATGTCCTAAAACTCGTGATATGTAAACAAAGGAACTTATTCTGAAAATTTAATAAAGGAGTTATTGAATAGATTTAAGAAATCCAATAAACCTGAAAGTCCTTTGACTATTGGATGAGTACTTGAACTTTATGTAGAGACATAAAGGTGGATCAGGTTCGAGTAAGTCAAAATGATCTATAGTATACGAATAAGGTTGGGTACCTTATTCTAGTAACACTGTTGGATGCGGTCTGCTCTATAGTTGTTACAAGAAGTTGTAAAGTGCTACAAACGAAGTGATCCTAATTCATTCATGTTGGGACATGAGAAGTAGAGGTGTCTTTGTGCAAAAGAGTTTGTACAAGATCGGACCACAAAATTAGTCATTCTTACTTTATAACGCTATTTACTGGTTAAGACTGACTATTTCAAAGAAATGACCTAGGTAACTTGGCCTTAATCCTGAGCAAACTATGAACTCCTGTTTAATTAGAACTACCCTTAGATTTGCATAGGTGAGGGTTAGTTCAACAGCGCCGACTCAATAAGACTCCCATTTCAGGGGTAAGACCGGATAGATAGCTGAGGACATAGAGTGCAAGGTGGAATTCACTTCTACCCGCTTTTAGGGATAGTAGAGAGGTTATTCCCTTAAGTGTTGATTCTGGGTCTTGAATAAAGGGCCCCACACTCTTATTGGCCTGAGAGGGACTCGGTTTTGTTGATTGGATCACAAAACAATTGTTCATTAGAGGATCAGTGGGGACTTAAGGAACAAGAGATAATTTCGGGGGTAAAACAGAGATTTGACCCAACCGTTATTACGAATAACCTGTAAAAGGTTGACTTACTTATTATGGTTATATCTAGTGGACATAATATATCTATAGTGAAGGGAGTTCAACTATGGGCTTTAGTAGAGTGTCCCATTAGTTAACAAATGGGTGTTAGATCGGTCTAATGAGTTCAGTCCATTAATCTCCGATCGTTGGAGTCCATGCTCTATAGGACCACGAGGTCCCCCTACTAGCTCGAAAATGGATTAGCTCTAGAGTAGCTGATAAGTTAATTTGAAACATTCAAATTAGAATCAAATAGAATTGGAGAACATATATTTAAATATGATATAAATATATGAAGATGATTTTGTGTAAAAATTAATTTAATATTGGATATTAAATTAATTAGAATTATTTAAATTGTTTAAGTAAAATTAATAAATTTTGATTTTAGAAATAAAATATGATTTTAAATCAAAAATAGATTTTGGAAATAGAAAAACACAAAAAATGAAAAAATGGATTTTTCATCTTCATCTTTAAGTTGCTCACAAAGAACCCACTTCTTCAACCTTCAAATACTCCAAGCATGAGCTGCATCCCATGCAGCAAATCTCTTTGTATGATAGTTTGCAATATATTGAAGAGATTGGAGTGATTTGAAGGAATGAAAATCGATTGACATTTTCTGAAAAATTCGGGTACAAGAAGCTGTTCTTCATTATGGGTTGTTGCAGTGAGCTTTCTCAAAATTCCCTTTGATTCCAACTTATTTTGAGTCTTACATCTCTATCTAGAGCACCAAGAGAATAGTAGGGAAGATCTTGTGGTGGTCTACACAAAGATTTGGTGGAATTTGCAGCTGGAAATCAAGAATTCAATGGTTTTTCAAACGTATGTTCTTGAAACCCATTAAATTCTTTTTAAGCATATTTTCTTTTCTGCCAAAATTAATCAATTAGAGTGCTTATGGATTCTGATTCTTCCGCTGCGTGCTGGTACCTTTCCAATAGCTAATCCCATTAGAACTTTGAACTTAGGTCTATCTTAATCCAATTTTAAAACCCTTTTAAAATATGAGTTCACCCTAAGTCTGCATGCAATTCTTTCGTATCGATTTTAGTTTTAATTTCTATTATCACTCTTATAACAGAAACAACCAAACATCAACCACAACACAAAGCAAACACATATAAGGCATTCATAACACTTATAAACAGCCTAAGTGTCATGCTCCATGTATCATTCATTCATTGCTACCTTTGTATATAACACTTATACAAACAAGCAATGAACCAAGCAAAACATGCTTCCATTCACCCGTATACTATAACACTTATAATATAAAGATGATGCATGAATATGCTTACTGCATGCACAAATATAACTCTTATATTTTTATGATGCATGTGCAAGCTTTCTTGTAATTTCTTCATGCCAGATTATAACACTTATAATACATGATGCTTGAATAATTGCACGACCTAAGGTGGGTTTTAAATCTATATGTCATAAATTATGCCATATAAACTACCTATATCAAATGTATAATAAACAAATGTTGATGAACCAGGAAAAATTGCCTCAAATCATCAAAACAAAAGCTAACTATTACAAAAACAAGAAGTCTCCGATTCAAACAAGCGAACCGAATCTTGAACCGTCTGGGAGACGTCCGCGTCTCACCCACGATCGTCTACACGAAAGAGTAAACGCTTTACTCAATCGCTTACCTACGCTTCCAGAGCTAAACGATCGTGTACCTTTTATTATGCGATGAAGCATGAGGTACACGATTGTGTAGCGTGCTCCGCAACGCAAGCCTTATACGATCGTTTAAGTGACAATGATGTGATGAAGCACTATCGTCTAAGCGATCCTTGAGCGAGTGCCTTTGTATCGTATACCGCGTGATCGTATAGTAAATGACTATGCGATGCGCGTGATCGTGTAGTCAGTGACTATGTGATGAGCATGCTAACTACACAATCGTTTAATGCGCGCTTTTTTCTAAACGATGAGCATCAAATGCTCCCACTCGATCGTCTACCTCCAATGTCTACACGATCGGGCAACCAACGCTACGCGGTAGAGCAAACACTTTACCTAATCGTTTAGCATTAGTTAAATGATGGTTTAGTAAATACTTCACAATCATATAGAAAAATCTACACGATCTTTAGTTAAATCCCAACAATCGTTTATCTGAGGTTATATGATACGACCAACTTTTGGTCTTCTTCCTTGCTGAGAACGACATCTTCATGCTTCAAAACTTCATCACGAACGACTCGACTAACTCAAACACTTTGAAGTACATACTCGATTGCTTGTTAATTATACCCAAAAACATAGGGGCCCTTACAAATTAATACTTTGTAATTTAAAGAAAGCTTGAAACAGAAGCAATTTAACCCTTAAACATTCATCAATGTCATCCATAAACACATTTAACAATTAAACGCAATGTAGAAAACCCACTAAGACTGTAAAAGAAGTTCAAAACAAAAGTGAAATTTGGAATATTAGAACAACCTGTCTTTGATACCAATTGAAGGAAATTGGATGTGAGGATTTCCATGAGCAGTTAAATGATCGTTCCAAGTTTTACTCGTATTTGAATAACAACAATTACAATACACAAACGAAAACTAACTGGTCATGCGTACAACGAAATTACAACATGTTTTTCTATAAGTTCAAGGGATAAAATTCTACATATCTTTGAAGACTCATCTTCAACACCTTTGATCATGGACGCTCGTTCACAGCAACCACGAACTCAGTGATCTCCAAGATCACAAACATAGCAAACGACCTCCAAAAACCTAGACTGTGTCGAGTTTAGTACGACACCACCATAATGTCTACCTTGGTATTCTCAGTGTGAGAATCTAGAAGTGTGGGCTCTGTGTGGACTTGGTTAGAGGAAGAGATCGGAGAAACAATCATGTAAACGACTGAGTAAGTGGGAGATGACAAGGTCTATCATATAGACGATGCCCAATCGTTTAGAAGAAGTTGCACGATCGTTTAACATTAGCTCCGTGATCATTTAGCAATCAGCCAGCTGAGTGAACTATCGTGTAGTGTCACTCCACGATCGTCTAGTCTCTCTTCAACTATCGTTTAATGAATCCTATTCATTTGATAGCCACCGTGAGTAATCCGAGAATAGAAAATCTCACTACTACTAAATTTAGGAAAACATTTTTCGTTTTATCTCACGGTTACCATGAAACCACCAATAACCTCCCACTCAATAATTAATATTATTATAAATATATATGATAACCAACTTACTATACTATATTTATAACCTATATTTTTAATATTTCATTACTATACTATATTTATAACATATATTTTTAATATTTCATCTCATGAAACATATAAACCATAACTCTTTTTCTATTTCATAGTTCTTAATGTAAATTCATTTACATTAATCCTCCATTTGATGTATCTCATACATCACACCGATCATATCATATATAATCGAATTACGTCTTGTCAATTTGAACGTTTCAAATCAACACCAAGAACTGATTATCAACTTGAATCCATTAAGCTACCGAGGGGACCTTATGGACTTGTAGCTTGAAGCTCCGACAGTACGTGAATAACTTACTAAACTCTTTAGTCACAGAATCCACCATCCGTTAACTGTCAGACATTCCACTAAAGACCGATAGCTAAACTCTTCTTACTACAGATATATTATGTGTCCATATCAACCAATCAACAATGTGATAACCCTTCACAGATTGCTCGTAAGTACAGTCGGACCAATAATCGTTATGCCCCTATAGTTACATCTAACTCCTTAAGTACCATTGATCTCTCTAATGAACATAAATCATAGTTCTACTATGACTGAGTCCTTTCTTCCAAAGAGAAGTTGTGGCCACTATGTTCAAGCCCCGGAATTAGCCTTGAAGGGAGCAATCTATCTACTTACCCCTACTTTAGGGAATGAGTGAATTCCATTTTGTGTAACTAAGTTCCTAGCTCCCAAATCAGACAAATCCCCAAAAAGGTAGGTATGTTGAGTTAGCAATCAGGCCACTCTCACCCATACTAATCAAAGGACCATCTTCAAAGACAAGAGCTCCCAAAACACTCAGGATTGAGGTCATGTCACCTATGATCGTTTAGGTAAGATATAAGTATCTAGTATCAACGACGTTATATACAGAGACGAATCATCTCGTGGTCCGATTTTATACAAACTCTTTGTATAGGACACCCTCGCTCGCATGTCTTCACATGGGTTAGAATCTACCATCTGTAGTAGTTTACAACACTTGTAAACCTTTATAAAGTGGGCCGTATCCGTAGTGTCACAAGAATTAGGAATCCCTCCTTAATCCTTATACTACAGACCTATTTAGGTTATCACTTAAGGCTTGATCCACTTGTATATCTCATATACATGCTTAAGTTTACCCGATAACCGTGGAGCTTTGTTATTGGATATAAGTAAATGTCAAATAAAATAACTCTTATTTTATTCATAACAATGTGTATAAATTACAAACTACGAGACTCCGGGAGAATTAGGACACCAATCCCACCACAAGTAACTACTAATTTTAGGAAAACATTTTTCCTTTTATCTCATGGTTACCATAAAACTACAAATAACCTCCCACTCAATTGGTTATTAGAGAAAAAAAGATAAGTATCAAATAATTAATATTATTATAAATAAATATGATAACCAACTTACCATATTATATTTATAACCTATAATTTTAATATTTCATCTCATGAAACATACAAAACATAGTTCTTTTTCTATTTTATGATACTTAATGTAAATCATATTTACATTAATCCTCCACTTGATGTATCTCATATATCACACCAATTATATCATATAGAATTGAATTTCCCCATGTTAATTTGAACACTTCAACTAACTCCAAGAACTGATTCTCATTCTGTTTTCCTTTTTTATGAACTTATTAAATCTATGTATAAAACCAGTTCCAATAAGATTTCATTCTTGAACAAAAATCCATTTATTTATTTATTTCATCTATTCCATGACTGGAACAGGAAGGAAGACCTTATGGACCTGTAGCTTCAAGCTCCAACGGTACATGAATAACTAACTAAACTCTTTAGTCACGGGATCCACCATTCGTCAACTGGCGGACACTCCACTAAAGACCGACATCTGCACTCTCCTCACTACAGATATATTTTTGTGTCCATATCAACCAATCAACAGTGCGAAAACCTTACACATATCGCTCGTAAGTACAGTTGAGCCAATTTACCATTTTTCCCCTATAGTTACATCTAACTCCTTAAGTACCACTGATTCCTCTAACGAACATAAATCATAGTTCTACTATGACTGAGTCCTCTCTTCCAAAGAAAGGATGTGGTCACTATGTTCAAGACCCGGAATAAGCCCTTAAGGGAGCAATCTATCTACTTACCCCTGCTTCTGAGAATGAGTGAATTCTGTCTTGTGTACTAAGTTCCCAGCTTCCCAATTAGACAAATCCCTGAAAAGGTAGGCTTGTTGAGTTGGCAATCTGGCAACTCTCACCCATACTAATCAAAGAACCGCCCTGAAAGGTAGGAGTTCCTAAAACTTTCAAGATTGAGATCATGTCACCTATGGTCGTTAAAGTGAGATGTAAGTCTCAAGTATCAACCGCGTTATATAAAGAGATGAATCATCTCGTGGTCTGGTCTTATACAAACTCTTTGTATAGGACACCCCCGCTCGCATGTCTCCATATGAATGGTCAGGATCAGATCATCTGTAGTAGTTCACAATACTTGTAAGCCTCTACAAAACGGGTCGTATTCGTAGCACCAATATAAGGTATCCCTCTTATATCCTTATACTACAGACTTTTTAGGTTACTGATAACGGACAGAAATGCACATTATCATAGTACTAAGTTCTTAAACAATGTTGGATTATGTTAAATTGCGTCCATTAAGCATAAATTCTATAATATTGCAGTCACATGCATCCAACGCATTAGAGCAGTTGATCTTTATATTTTTGTGTAGAATATGCGTTAACGCAATGTAGAGATTGCGATCATAGGAATACATTGGTCGAGTGCAACTTCACCGCAAGACTTTGCGTTGATCGTGCTCGCAAACATTTGCCCAAGAAGAATCACCGCAACTTGGTCAGCGTAACATGGTGGGCGTATCCAGGTGAAAGGACAATTAAGAGCGATAGGACAGAAAGTGACGATAGTCAGATCCAAATTAAGTTGACAGTCGATAACGGTCACGAAGTACATTCAGCTTTATCGGTGACAATTATCCGGCGCATTAGTCAGGAATTAAAGCTGTCCCATCTATACAACCGGGAGAGAGAAGCTGCTTTTCACCATGGAAACTCTATAAATACCAAGTGCATTATTCAAATAAGGGGTTAAGTAGTCGATTACTTCATCACTTGATAAGTTCACGCCTCTATCCATAGTTTTCTTGCATTTTAAGGTAGACGCGAGGAAGAAAGTTGTGCCGGTAGATCGTTCTGGTAAGCTTGGGAAAGCGTCGGAAGCTCCAAGACAGAGATAGGGACGACGTCTGTGGAAGTGGGAACATTTGTAGAGAATAGAGATTCAATGTAAAAAGCCTTGGTTAGCAAGGAATTGCTACCAAGCTCTCTACCTTTACTTTCCATAGTTATTTTGTACTCAACTCAGTTATAATAATGGAATGTCTTTCTCTATATCTGTTCACTTTCTGTTATTTATGCATGGGTAGCTAAACTAGTTGAATGGGTTGAGAAGTAGTTAGCTAGCATAACGAGGCAATCTTCATCTTTGCGATTATCTTGTTTATGTATGCTTCATTCGTCTATTAGAGATACTCAGGAGGGTAGTCTAAAGATAAAATCTAGACTTGGGAAGGTCAGGTCAGAATCTATGTTTGGAAGAACCAGATTAGAACACATAAATGGGAGATAGGCGCTTAGGAATGAGCACTATTTGTTATTAACGCATCGCATGCATCTTAGCGATAAGTTATGATTGTATGTCGTCACCTTGCTTTCATGCATTTTGCATCAATGCATAGGACAATAGTAGAGACTTAGAGATAAGCTCTATGAACATTTTACATTCAACACATGCGTCCTAGACTTAGGAGCAATGCATTTACATTGGGAAATGACTTGTTGTGCATGGTTGTAATATGATCGCAAGGTTTGACGCATTTCCGAGTAATGCTAGCTAAAGACCTTCTTAACCCATTCATCACATACTCATTGCATTTATCAATGCAACTATCTTTCTCAAATTCGCCGCCTTTATTTACTTCTTTTTCATTAACGCAACAACACACCCAAAACTTATTTATTTACTTGGTTACCACAAAGTTTTCATAAATATTATCAACGTAACTATTTTCACAAGTTCCTATGTTCGACCCTGGACTTACTAGAAAACTCATGGGAATTTACACTTGAATTCCCTGAGGAAATTTGAGTGCACAATGCAATCCATCAACGCATAACATCCATATTTCCATTCAATAAAATAACGCATCAGTTACACTTAAGGCATGATCCACTTGTATATCTCATATACATGCTTAAGTTTACATACAATAACCATGTATCGCTGTTTATTGGATATGAATAAATGCAAATAAAATAACTCTTATTTCATTCATAACAATGTGTACAATGTTTATAAACTACGAGACTCCGGGAGAATTATGACACCAATCCCAACAATTATATGTTATATTTGATATAACAAGTAGTTTAATATATATTATATGATATGGTAGTTATCATATGAATATATATTAAATTATTTATTAAATAAATAAATTAATTAATTTTTTTTGAATTTTTTTTTTTGCTCTCTTTTCTCTCCACATCACATAAATGGAGAGTTAGTTTTTGGCTTCTTATTCCTGTGTAAAATGAAAAGAAAAATACAGAGAAAATAGATCTTGATGAATGTGATTTTGTTGAAGGTTCTTCCTCTTCCTCTCCTTTCTCTCCTCTCAATCTCTATCCCTCTCATAAATCCAAAATAGCCAGAGCCCCACACCCTCTTGGATTCTCACCTAGAGAATACCATGGTAACCATTGTGGTGGTGTTCTTCAGATTGAGGGATTCGTTTGAACATTGGTTCCTTCAAAGGTAAAGGATCAAACCCTATTTTTATTATCTTTTAATTGTTTTGTGCATGCTGTAAATTTCTAGGTTAAATGTGAAGGAAATCAGACATGAGGATTTCCATAAGCAGCAGATAGATCATTCTAAATTCCATTCGATATTGAACATTAACAATTACAGTCAAGAAACGAAAATTTACAGGTCATGCATAATACAAAATTACAGCATGCTTTACAATGAGATCAAGGGATAAAGTATACATACATTTGAAGACTCATTCTTCAAACTCCCTCGATCACGAACTCCAAGCATCCAAGACAACAATATACGAATGCTCAAACACAACGACCATAACATAACACGATCAACAACAACCACCACACGAACAATGCAAGCACACAATGAATGACCTAAAAAACTTTGAACTCAATTGAGTTGAGTGAGGACACCACCACAATGGTTACCTTAGTATTCTCGGTATGAGAACCTAGAAGTGTGGGCTCTGTGTGATCTTGGTTAAAGGAAGAGACTAGAGGAACAACAATCGTGTAGACGATTGAGTAAGTTGGAGATGAGAGGTATCTATCATATAGATGAATACTCAATCGTGTAGAAGAAGGAAGCCTATCGTATAGACAATGCTCTGCAATCGTTTAACTACGACCAGCTGAGTGAACTATCGTATAGTAACACTCCACGATTGTCTAGTCTCTCATTGAGCTATTGTTTAGTGAAACAATTTCACTTAACAGCAATTCCGTGAGTACTTTATGAATTCAGTAACTCCCCTAAATTTAGGAAAACATTTTTCCTTTTATCTCATGGTTACCATAAAACCAACAATAACCTCCCACTCAATTGGTTATTAGAGAAAAAGAGCTAATTATCCAATAATTAATATTATTATAAATATATATGATAACCAACTTACCATATTATATTTATAACCTATAGTTTTAATATTTCATCTCATGAAACATATAAACCATAGCTCTTTCTCTATTTTATAGTACTTAATGTAAATCTCATTTACATTAATCCTCCACTTGATGTATCTCATAATTCACAACAATCATATCATATATAATCGAATTTCCTCTTATCAATTTGAACAATTCAAATCAACCTCAAGAACTAATTCTCAACTTGAATCCATTAAGCTGTCGAGGGGATCTTATGGATCTGTAGCTTAAAGCTCCAAGGTACTTGAATAGATGACTAAACTCTTTAGCTAAGAGATCCACCATCCGTTAACTATCGGGCACTCCATAAAGATCGACAGCTGCACTCTCTTTACTACAAATATATTTTGTGCTCATATCAACCAATCAACAGTGCGATAACCCTTCATAGATCACTCGTAAGTACAGCTGGGCCAATTAACCGTTATGCCCCTATAGTTACATCTAACTCCTTAAGTACCACTGATCCCTCTAATGAACATAAGTCATAGTTCTATTATGACTGAGTCCTCTCTTCCAAAGAGAAGTTATGACCACTATGTTCAAGACCTGAAATTAGCCCTTAAGAGAGCAAACTATGTACTTACCCCTTCTTTGGGGAATGAGTGAATTCCATCTTATGTAACTGAGTTCCTAGCTCCCAAATAAGACAAATCCTCAAAAAGGTAGGTTTGTTGAGTTGGCAATCTAGCCACTCTCACCCATACTAATCAAAGGACCACCCTCAAAAGCAGGAGTTCCCAAAACACTCAGGATTAAGGTCATGTCACCTATGGTCGTTTCGGTGAAATGTAAGTCTCAAGTATCAACAACGTTATATAAATAGACTATTCATCTTGTGGTCCAATCTTATACAAACTCTTTGTATAGGACACCCCTACTGACATGTCTCCACATGAATGGTTAGGGTCTACCATCCATAGTAGCTCACAACACTTGTAAACCCCCAAAAAGCGGGTCGTATCTGTAGTGTCACCAGGATCAGGTATTTCTCCTTAATCCTTATACTATAAACCTTTTTAGGTTATCACCTAAGGCATGATCCACTTGTATATCTCATATACATGCGTAAGTTTACATACAATAACCATAGAGCTTTGTTTATTGGATATGAGTAAATGCAAAATAAAATAACTCTTATTTATTCATAACAATGTGTACAGTTTACAAACTTCGAGACTCCTGGAGAATTAGGACACCAATCCCAACAAAATGCATGATTTTTTTTTGTCTCTGTAAATTTAGGAAAAATAGGGACAATCTGCTTCCGCTTAGTGGTTCCTTCATAGGGTTCCTTCAAAGACAATCTTTCTGAATGACCATCTTAAGAAGAGTATCTATACGGCTCAACTAGAGGAGTTTATTGAACAGGGTCATGAACAAAAGGTTTGTAAGCTAAAATAATCAATTTATAGATTGAAACAAGCGTCCAGATCCTAGAATATGAGATTTGATACTGCGATAAATCTTATGGCTTTGAACAAAATGTTGACAAATCTTGTGTTTACAAAAAGGTTGTCAACAAAACTGTAGCATTCTTAATATTGTATGTTAATAACATCCTACTCATTGGGAATGACGTAGGATTCTTCGTTGACATGAAGAAATGACTACCAACTCAATTCCAAATGAAAGATTTGAGAGAAACTCAGTATGTTCTTGGAATCAAATCATTCAGAATCGCAAGAATAGAACGTTAGCCTTATAACATGCATCTCATATAAATAAGATGTCGTCTAGATATAAGATGCAGAATTCCAAGAGGAGTTTGCTATCTTTCAGGAATGGGATTCATCTGTCTAAGGAAAAGTCTCCTAGGACACCTCAAGAAGTTTATTTGCTATGAAACGTATTCCCTATGCATCGATAGTTGGTAGTCTGATGCATGTCATGTTATGTAAACGGCCTGGCATATGCTATGCAATAAAAATCATCAGCAGGTTTCAATCTAATTTGGGATATGATCATTGGACTGCCGTTAAAAATCTCCTAAAGTATCTTCGGAAAATGAAGAACTATATGCTTGTGTATGGCACTGAGGATCTGATTCTTATGGGATACAACGAATCTGATTTTCAGACTGATGTAGATTCAAGAAAACTCAACTTTGGGATCAGTGTTCACTAACAAAGGAGCTATAGTTTGGAGGAGTATAAAGCAAACCTGTATTGCTGACTCCTTCATGGAAGCAGAGTACATAGCTGCATGTAAAGCAGCAAAGGAGGCAGTATGGCTTTGAATGTTCTTAACAGATTTGGAAATGGTTCCAAATATGCATCTGTCTGTCACCCTCTATTGTGATAACAGTGGAGTAGTTGTAAATTTCAAAAAACCTAGAAGCCATAAGTGTGCACATCGAGTGCAAATATCATCTCATTAGCGAGTACATTGAGGAGATGTGATTGTCACATAGATAGCCTTATATGACAACTTAGTTGATCCGTTTACAAAGGCCCTCTCAGCTAAAGTGTTTGACGGTCACTTAGTGAAGTTAGGACTACAGGTTATATAGATCTAGGGCAAGTGGGAAAATTTATAGGTATGTGATGCCTTAGTTTATTGTATTTATGTTTTTTCTCTCATACTCAATATTATGTGTGTGTGTGTGTGTGTGTGTATATACTAAAATTTTAGTCAAAGTGGGAGTTTGTTAGGTTGTATGTCCTAAAACTCGTGGTTTGTAAACATTAAACATATTCTAATTTTTCAATAAAATTATTATTGAGGTTTATTCAGTAAAAATGTTATGAAGTAAGTGAAACTGCACATTTTAAACTTTAAATCCAATAAACTAAGAACCATTCACTATAGTATGAATACATGAACTTTATGTGGAGACATAAAAGTGGATCAAGTTCGAGTAATAGCCAAAACAGTTTACAATATAGGGATTGAAGGAACTCTTATGCAAGAATGCCTATGAGCGGAAGTGGATCTTTCCAATTTCATTTTGACAGAATTTCCACACATACATTATTACATATAGATATGCATTGTAAACACTAATTACTGACATGTTTTTAAAAATAAAAACAAAAGACCGAGAGACTTATTAGTTGAAGACAGTCTTCACAGGGACTCGGTCCAACGCGAACAAACTCTTCTAGTTCTTATTTGTCCAGCAAGTAGTTGCCTAGCAGCACCACAGTCGTCTACACGATCAGCAACACACGAACAAATAGCAACCGGGGACGACATCACCACTCGAAGCCCTCGGTATTCTCAGAGTGAGAATCCAAAGGGTGTAATTTGATGGAATTGGTAGAGGGGAGGAGGAAAAGTGATCGTGTAAAACGAACAAGCAAGTGGGAGAAAGGGATGACTATCGTATAGTCGGGTGCTTATCGTTTAGGTTGGGGTACACGATCGTACAGGTTTAGCTAAGCGATCATCTATCAAATGGTAAGCGATCGTTTAGTTCCGCTCGGCGTACTAAGCGATCGTATAGAAAACGTAAGCGATCATTTAGAAATCGCGAGCAATCGTTTAGTACGCGAGTGTGCGCTGTCGTATAGGCTCTCGACACTAAGCGATCATATAGAAACACACTGTGAGCGATTTTTCGGATCTTTTTCGTGTCTCTCGCAAAAATGAAAAATATTTTCATTTTTATTCTTCAGTTACAAAAGCTGAATCGAACTTCCCACTTTCGCATGAATCCGCAGAAAAACTCGAGCAATTATCACATAATCGCCCAATTAATTAATTAATTAATATAACCATATTAAATTCCTAACCTATAGTTTAATATCATATATCAACTATAGTGTTTTCTCCTTTGCTTGATATCAATAATATTTATATCCAATTTCTTCCAAAATAATCTATCTCATACATTTAGTTAATCATATCATATATAATTAACAGTTCAATTATATCATATATAATCAAACTCCCCCTTGTCAATTTGAACATTTCAAACTGACCCAAAAACTGATTCTCAACTTTTATCCAAATACCAAGGAGATCTTATGGACCTATGGCTCGACCAATGGTACGTGAATAGCTGACTAAACGTTTTAGCCATGAGATCCACCATCTGTTAACTGTCAGACATTCCACTAAAGACCGATAGCTGAACTCTTCTTACCACAAATATATTTCTATGTCTATTGGATATAAACAATCACGAGTACGATAACCCTTCACAGATGCTTGTAAGTACAGTTGGGCCAATTTACCATTTTGCCCCTGTAATTACATCTCACTCCTTAAATACCACTAATCCCTCTAATGAACAATACAACATAGTCCAATCATGTGTGAACACCTCTCGGGCCAAGAGAAGGTGTGTGGTGCCACATCGTTCAAACCCTGAAATCAGCCCTTAAGGGAGCTATCTATCTACTTGCCCCTGCATCAGAAAATGAGTCAATTCCATCTTGTGTAGCTGAGTTCCCAGCTCCCAAATTAGACGAATCCCCAAAATGGTAGGTTTAAGTCTGCAGCCTGGCCACTCGTGCCCATATAATCAAAGGACCGCCCTCAATGGTAGGAGTTCTTAACTCACTCAGGATTGAGATCGTGTTACTTATGGTCATCCTATTGAAGTGAAGTCCCTATCATGAACGGTGTTATATAACGAGACGTTTGTGGGGTTTTATATCCTAAAACTCGCAGTTTGTAAAATGATAAACATTTTCTATAATCAATATATTTATTATTGTATGAAAGTCTAAATCCAATAAACTAAGAGCCATGACTATTGTATGAGTACTTGAACTTTATGTGGAGACATAAAAGTGGATCATGTTCGAGTAAATAGTCAAAATGATCTATGGGACATGAATAAAGTTGGGCATCTTATTCTGGTAATACCATTGGATGCGGCCTACTCTGTAGTTGTTACAAAGAGTTGTAAAGTGCTACATACGATGTGATCCTAATTCGTACATGTGATGACATGAGGAGTGGGGGCGTTCTATGCAATAAGTTTGCATAAGATCAGGACCAAAAAATAAGTCACTTTACTTTATAGCGTTGCTTACTGTATAAGACTGACTATTTCACTTAGATGACCTAGGTAACTCGATCTTAATTCTAAACTAACTATCAACTTCTGTTTATTCAAGATTGCCCTTAAATTTGCATAGGCGAGGATTGGCTCAACAGTGCCGACTCAATAAGACTTCCATTTCAAGGGGTAAGATCGGATAGATAGTTGGGGATATAAAGTGCAAGACGGAGTTCACGCCTAACCAATTTAGGGATAGGAGAAAGGTTGTTCTCTCAAGTACTGAATTCAGGTCTTGAATAAGAGACCCCACCCTCTCACTGGGCTGAGAGAGTTTGGTTTAGTGATTGGATCACAAATCAGTTGTTCATTAGAGGATCAGTAGGAACTTGAGGAATAAGACGTAATATTGGGGGTAAAATAGATATTTGACCCAGTCGTTATTACGAACAATCTGTGAAGGGCTGACTTGATTATGGTTAAATCATGTGGACATAATAAATCTATAGTGAGGGGGGTGCAACTATGGGCTTTAGTGGAGTGACCCATTAGTTAACGAATGGGGATTAGCCAATTAATCTCGGATTGTTGGAGCCCATGATTTGTAGGTCCACGACGTCCCCCTACTAGCTCATAATGGACTAGCTCTAGAATAGCGTGATAAGTTAATTTGAATCGTTCAAATTAGAATTAAGGGAATTAGTAATTATATGAGATATAATTATATGTTTAATTTGAGAATTAAATAGAATAGGAGAATCTATATATTTAAATATGATTTAAATATATAAAGATGGATATCTGTTAAAATTAATTTAATATTTGATATTAAATTAATTAAGTTTTATTTAAAATTAATTTATGAAATTAATTTTATTTTTCAGTTTTAAAATCAAAATGAATTTTAAAATCAAATTTTGATTTTTGAGATAAAATTGAAAAAGAGAATAACAAAAACACAAAATGAAAAAAAACTTATTTTCCATTATCCATCTTTCAAGTAGCTCACACAATTAGCATTCTATTTGCCTTGTCTTCTCTAAGCATAAACTACAACTCATGCAACTCTCTTCTTTGCATATTGATCTACAATATAATGAAGATATTAGAGTGAAAATTGGGCATGCGATCTATAGAGAATTTTAGAGAAAATTTGAGTTGAAGAAAGGGTTCTTCATCAAGATTGTTGTTGTGAGCTTTTCTTCTTCATCCCTTGATTCAAGCTGGTTTTGAGTCCCACAACTCAATCTAGAGCACCAAGAGAATAGCGGGGAAGATCTTGAGGTGGTCTGCAACAAGATTCATAGAAGATAGCAGCTGGAGAAGAAGCTTTGAAAAAGTTTTAAAGAGGTATGTCTTGAAACTCACTTGTTTTCTACAAGAGCATACTTTATATTTTGCCAAAATTAGTGAACTAGAGTATTTAAATGAATCTTGTACTTTCGCTGTTGTTGATACATCCTCTAATTGGTATCAGAGCATCATATAATCATTCAATTTAGTTTAATTTTGGTTTGGTGGGTGTTTTATATTAGAAATATGAAACTGATGCACTAATATGATTTTCTGAGTCATGGCATTTTAATTCTCTTTAATTTCTCATTTAAATTTGTAATTGGCTCTTGTTTGATGAGCTTTTATGTGTTATCAAGAGTCTGTAATTTATTTGGAGTCATTAGAGTTGAAATTAAGATGTAATTAAAGAAACAAGTGAAGGAGCTCGAGCTGCTGTTCTAGTTTTTCAGCTTCTGTTCAAAATCGTTGTTGAGGTTCAGTTGCTAAGCGATCGTCTAGCTCCAGACGCTACATGATGTGAAGAAAAGCTAGACGATCATATAGCAATGAGCACTAGTCGTTGTGATGTTGAACGCTAGATGATCGTGTACCTGTGGGAGCTAAACGATGTGTACAATTGCTATACAATAGCACTAAACGATTGTTTAGCTTTGGCGTGGGAACTAAACGATGTAGATCCTGAACCCCTCCTCCAACTTTCCTTTTTACTCTAAGTTTTGATGTCATATCCTAAGATTCACATATAGTCAACTTATATCAAATTATTTACCAACAGAAACATGGCAATCTTGACTGTAAATCAAGCAACATCCCATGCATATAATTCTAAAGATTTTTTTTTAAAAAAAAAAAATACATACTTGGCGATGACAAGAATTTATTAATGGCCAGTGAGACAATATGGACTTACTCAATAAATCAATCTATAGAACCTAAAAAATTAGACTCTGATACCAGCTGTAATGACCCAAACTTTTTAACATATATTATCAAGACATTATTACATGCATGCGTAAGCTTAACAATAAACCTTTTGCAACTTACCCCAAAAGAATCATTTTTTTTTTTATTAAAGATAAAGTTTTCAATAAAGTGTACCATAAAACCTTTGCTCGGAGTACTCCTAACACAAGTTTAAAATGAATTAAATAAAAAATGAAATAAAAACAGTCAAATAATTCAAATGTTTGTCTGCTAAACTAAAACATGAAAACATGAAAAGGACATATATGAAAGTGTTAGTCTAGTCCCATAGGCTTGGTCATGGATTCTTCTTGTCATTTGTCGGTCTATCCTTGTCTTTACCTAAAAAAAACATATAAGAGAAAAAAGTGAGTATAAAAATATACTCAGTAAGCGATCTACTACTGGGCCCACTAAGAGATTGTTAGCCTTCCTATCCAGGCACAAATGTACATTTTATAACTTGAAAATCGTAGCAAACCTAAAAGGACATATATCATGGCAATCTAGTGATCTTGAATAAACACATATCATGATAGTCTACTGATCTCAAAGGAACACATATCATGATAGTCTAATGATCCCGAGGGAACACATATCATGGCAGTATAGTGATCCCAAAGGAACACATACCATAACAGTCTAGTGATACCAAGGGAGCATATAAATCATAGTAATAGTGGTCATCCCGTAGGGACACCGAGTCAGTCATAAATAGTGAACTCGAAAGTTCACAACATAAGGTGTACACAACCGGATAAGAAAACTAACAGTCACCATCTAAGTTAGCATGCATCAGACAATCAATAGACATCATTCCCTAATTCATAATTATATTATTATAGCTATCATATCCAACATGTACAAAAAATGCAATCATAAGACCTCATGTCGTGTTCATAATTATATAGCTCATAGATTATCAGAATACTCATACAACCCTTAAATCATTGAAGCACGACATATCATTCCATGACATTCAATATCAATGCTTTCATACAAATGCACAATCTTATCAACTTGGTTAAGGCGCTTGATTCAAAGGCGAAAATCCACTTACCTTAGATTTAAGCCCATGCAAATTAGCAATCCAAACTCTCATTTATCTGGAGTAAAATTCTTAAACCAGTCCTTAACATTAATCAAAAATTAAATTAAAATCCTAAGCCAATTCTTAATCTAAATTAATTCCAAGTACCTCAATGCTCATCCAACAAGTGGTTTAACTTAAAACCACCTCGAAACTTCAAAATTAATCCAACCCAACTGACAAACTGCGGAAATCAACTTTTGACTTTGTTGCACAGTAGCATACAACTTTTGAATCCGACATCCAAACCACAACTAAATCAATAGTTAGACCAATAACTGATGGGTATCCTGCAATTAGTAGTAAAAAATTGTAACTCACCAAAATTCTTGCCAAAAATGGACTTGAACCAAGTGGACAACACCTATTTCTTTCCAAAAACTCCAACGTAACCTCCAATCATCAAGATCAAAAGATTTTAGGTCAACAATAATTGAGTATTCAATAACCCACCAAGAAAAACTCATAAAATGCCCATTCTTACCAAATTACTAAGAATTCGACGAAAATCCCAAAAGAGAGCGACAACTCTTCGGATCTGAGGCGGTTGGCAAACTCGAGTGGCAGCGAAAAGGGACACTGAAAGGCTGAAGGAAAGAGAGAGAACCGATTGGACCACTTATGACTAGCGATGGCGAACCCGAGCAAGCGGTGGCTGTTGGGATGGTACCAACACACAGCAGAAGCGACAAGGATCTATAAGCACTCTAATTGATTAATTTTGTGCAGAAACAAAAACATGCTTAAACAGAATTTAATGGGTTTCAAGACATACCTTTGAAGAATCTTTGAAATCTTAATTTCCAGCCGTTAATTCCTCCAAATCTTTGTGTAGACCACCACAAGATCTTCCCTACTATTCTCTTGGTACTCTAGATTGAGTTGTGAGACTCAAAATAAGCTGAAATAAAATAGAATTTGGAGAATGCTCACTGCAGCAACCCAAAATGAAGAACACCTTCTTCTCATGAATTTTTAGTTAAAATTCTTTCGGTTGCATCACCTCAACTTCACTCTAATCTCTTCAATATATTGCAAACTATCATGCAAAAAGATTTGCTGCATGGGATGCAGCTCATGCTTAGAGTTATTGAAGGTTGAAGATAATGAGTTCTTTGTGAGCTAGTTGAAGATGAAGTTGAAAATTTCAATTTTCAATTTTTGTGTATTTTCAATTTCCAAAATCTAAAATTGATTTTAAAATCATATTTTATTTCTAAAATCAAAATTTATTAATTTTACAAATTAATTTCATAAATTAATTTTCTAATAAAATTAATAAATAATTATTTAAACAATTTAAATAATTTTAATTAATTCAATATCCAATATTAAATTAATTTTATACAAATCCATCTTCATATATTTAAATCATATTTAAATATATATTCTCCAATTCTGTTTGATTCTAATTTGAACGTTTCAAATTAACTTATCACGCTACTCTAGAGCTAATCCATTTTCGAGCTAGTAGGGGGACCTCGTGGACCTACAGATCATGGGCTCCAACGATCCGAGATTAATCGGCTAAACTCATTAGACCGATCTAACCCCATTCGTTAACTAATGGGTCACTCCACTAAAGCCCATAGTTGAACTCCCCACTGTAGATATATTATGTCCACTCGATATGACCACAATTAGTAAGTCAACCCTTCACGGGTTGTTTGTAATAACGGTTGGGTTGAATCTCTGTTTTACCCTTGAAATTACCTCTTGTTTCTTAAGTCCCCACTGATCCCCTAATGAACAATTATTTTTTGATCCAATCAACAAAACCGAGTCCCTCTCGGATCATTGAGAGGGCGAGGCCTCTTGTTTAAGATCTAGAATCAGTACTTAAGGGAACAACCTCTCTACTATCCCTAAAAGCAGGTAAGAGTGAATTCTGTCTTGCACCCTATGTCCTCAACTATTTATCCGATCTTACCCCTGAAACGGGAGGTTTATTGAGCCGGCGTTGTTGAGTCAACTCTCACTTATAAAAATCTAAGGATAATTCCAAATAAACAAGAATTCATAGTTGGCTCATGATTAAGGTCAAGTTACCTAGGTCATCATTTTGACATAATCAGTCTTAAACAGTAAACCACATTATAAAGTAAGAGTGACTAATTTCATGGTCTAATCTTGTACAAACCCTTTTGCATAAGGACACCCCTACTCCTCATGTCCCAACATGAACGAATTAGGATCACTTCATTTGTAGCACTTTACAACTCCTTGTAACAACTACAGAGCATGCCGTATCCAATAGTATTACCAGAATAAGGTACCCCACCTTATTCATATACTATAGATCATTTTGACTATTTACTCGAACCTGATCCATCTTTATGTCTCCACATAAAGTTTAAGTACTCATCCAATAGTCAAAGAACTTTCAAGTTTATTGGATTTCTATTAAGCAAAACATCCACATAAAACCCAACAATGGTATCTCCAATGGCTTCTGATCGACGACCAGTGACGAGTTTTGGATGGTGTCAGTAGATCTGAGGAGAGCGAGAGATCTGGCCAAAGAGAAAGGGGAGAAAGTTGAAAAGAGGAAGATGGTGGTTGCCTAGGGCTTTGTGCGACTAATGGCTTTGACTGCTAGGCTTACCTTTTAAATATAAATAAATAAATACCTATTCAAACCCCTATTTGAACAAATATCTATTATTATCATTATTCCCTTTTCCTTTCTTTCTTTTTTTTTTCTTTTAAAAAAATTCCCAACCCTAAAAGGACCCCAAATAAATATAAATACCTGTTCTTTTTTTTTTCTCCCCAAAATCCCATTATACACACACATACCATTTTCCTCCATCACATCAGCCCAAATCACATCAACTCCAATCAATGTCATTATCTCTAAAATTAAACTAAAATCCAACCTTTCCAAATCCTTCAATTAATTTAAAAACAAAAGCCCAAATCCTTTGTCATAATTAATTTAAAATTGAATATTTAAACACAATAGTTCAATTTGTTGTCTCAATCTTCATAATATAACTCAAATAATTCAAGAAAATTAAATAAAATTTACCCAAAAAATTGGGATGTTATGATTTGGATTAAATCGTTTGTAAAACTTATAATTCTTGTAACATTTACAAAGTGGGTCATATATATAATGTCATTAGGATAAGACACCCAATCTTATCTACATATGACCTTTTAGGTTATTACTCAAACAGATCCACTTGTATGTCTCCCATAAACTATTCAAACTACATTAAATAATTTTGGATCTTTATTATTGTATTGAGTTAATGCAATTTAAATGTTGAATAAAATACTTCTTATTTTATTAAATAAATAATTCATATGTACAAATTATAAATTACGAGATCTATGAGATTTAGGGTACTAATCACAATAGGTTAATTAATTAAAAGGTTTAATTAATTAATCTCTAATATTTGGAACTTATAATTTGTAGGTCCATTAGGTTCCCTTGCTAGCTCACAACAGATTAACGAGGACCAAAAGATCTTGAAAGAATAATTTAAAATGTTCAGATTAATTAAAAGAAACATATGCTAATTGTACATGATAAGATTAATATAATGTATAGATACATTATATTAATATAGTTAATTTTGAACTAAATTATATAATATGGGAGGTTTAATGTATTTGAATATGATTCAAATAATAAATTAATATGAATAAGATTCATAAAAACTATAGAATTGAGAGAAATGCACATTTAAATATGATTCAAAATTTTATAATATTAGATATTTAATTGTATAATTTTATTTAAAATAACTAATTAATTGGTTATTTGATTAATTAATTTAAATTAAATAATTTCCCTACATTACAAGAGAGTAGGAAGAGTGAGGAAGTTATCCTCTCATTCTTAGATACGTTATATTATATAGTTAATTTAAATTAATAACTTCCCTATATTGATTGTTATTTTCTTACTTTTTATCTCTCACCCTTAAGTAAAACATAGAGAAAAAAATTCTCTACACAAAATATTCATCTTCCTCTTAATTCCCTTAAGCTTTCAAAAAGACACTCCCACAAGTGAGTTCTTCACCAGAGTCATAGTAAGAAAGACTTTTTGGAGGCGTCCTGCTACAATGCAATTATTGTATATAAATGGACCTTTTGTCGAAGACGAAAATAAGTCACAAAAAAGGGGAAGTCGGTTCACCAAAAGAGAAGAATTGTTGTAGAAGTCTCTTCAAAGGCAATTCATCTTTCTCTTTTATAATTCATGCTTAGCCTAAATATATTATAGCATGTGATAATGCCTTCTCCTTTTTTTTTTTTTTTTTCTTTTTTATCTTTCCAAACTCAAAATAAAAGCGGTAAAACGCTTCCACAAGAGGATTCAATCCCTTCATAATTAATGATCAAGAGGTTCATGATTTGAATATCTCCACTCTCCATTGTACCTAGAAAAAAAAATAACATGAATGTGTGATTGCTTTCCACTTCGCTTCCTACGAAGTTAATAAAAAACTACTGCATCACAAATATTCTTTGAGAATTTCAAACTTTTATCGTTGTATTTCATGTTCTCTAGTTTTTAAATGCCAACAATTAAATGACATTTAAACTTATCACCAAATGTATCCCTAATCGATCTCTCAGATTTATGTGGGAATATACATCTTCAACCATTTGAATGTTTAAAAAAAAATCCAATGAATTGTTTTTAGTTGCAATTTACATAATTCATATTATGAAAATCCTCGATTAAGAGTATATTCTTTAATAATATGCAGTTGAGATAGATGGAGATCATGTTTAAGAAATTGATAGGAGTGACTTGTTCATCTCGCTACAAAAAAAAAAAAAAAAAAAAAAAAAAAAAAAAAAAAAAAAAAACTATAATCTCTTACAATTATTTGCATCTTTCTTAAATACAATAGTTGAATTCTTAGTCAAATTCAAAATAATTAATTAATTAAAAGCTACTTTTAGTTTGTCATCTTATGTCATCGAATCTCATTTGGATAAACTTAGGGACAACTATTGTATTCCAGATGATATTCATATGAGGGTTCCCAACCCGAATGAGTGTGTAGCCAATCCCCCTCCCAGTGAAGTTACTTTTTACATAACTATGTTTCTTTTAGTGTTTGTGTCCCCCTACGTCTCTTTCTTCAAAGCTTTTTTAGCATTAGTTCAACTAGCCCATATTTAGATAGTTCCATGGATGGAGTCACTTATTGGGATGCTATGTTCTTTGGGCTTAACATGGCAATGAATCCACTTTATTGACAATAACATTTATGTAGTTTCATAACTTAAGTCGTAATTTGAGGTTTGGCAAGTATTTCTACTACTTGGGTGCCAATGAGGGTGTTGTTGTAAATGGACCCTCTTCTGTAAAAATTATAAAAAAAAAAAAAAAAAGAATAACTGGTTTTGGGTCAGCAGGAATTGACACTCTCTTGGCCCAAAAGGCTTCTGTTATACAGTTCTAACGGGGTTTAGGGAGTATAGTAAGTTTCTATCGTTGATGAGATTACCTTGAATATTGTGAAAGGCAATGCAATATGCAAAAAAGAGAGAGTTCAATTCTAAAGATGCAAGTTGAAAGATAACTAGGTCGGTCGGCCTCGGTTCATAGTCGACCAAGGAGGGGGTTATTGAGGTTGATGCGCTAAATCTTGTAAGGTTCTATAGTGTGTAATTGTAATGTACAAACATTTTATTTATGTAATAAAATATACATGATGTTTTATTTTAAAATTACTTGCATTAACCACAAACCAATAAACTAACATCCATGGTTATCTTGTAGCTTAAACATGTATGGAGAGACAAATGGGTGGATCATGTTTAAGTGATAACCTAAATGGTCCGTAGTAGATGGATAAGGCTAGATATCTTATTCCGATGACACTACAACTATGGTCTGTTTTGTAAGTGTTACAATTGTTGTAAAGTGCTACAAATGATTTGATCCTGATCATTCATATGGAGACATGTGAACTGGGTCATTATATAACGTCGTTCATAATTGAAACTTACATTTCACTAGGATGACCATAGATAACATGACCTGAATCTTGAGTGAGTTGTGAATTTCTGCCTATGAGGTCGGTCCTTTGATTTGTATAGGTGAGAGTGGTCAGATCATCGACTCAACAAGCCCACCATTTTGGGGCTTCGTCTGATTGGGGAGCTGGGAACACAACTACACAAGAAGGAATTCACTCCTTCCCCAATGTCGAGGCAAGTAGATAAATTGCTCCCTTAAGGATTGATTTTGAGGCTTGAACAATGTGGCGTCGCACCCTCTCTTGGCCCGAGAGGGGTTTGATCATAGTTGGACTATGATTTATTGTTCATTAGAGGGATTAGTGGTATTTAAGGAGTTAGATGTAACTACAGGGGCAAAAAGGTAATTTTGGCCCAACTGTACTTACGAGCAGTTTGTGAAGGGTCACTGTACTATTGATTGGTTATATTTAGTGGACATAGAAATATATCTGTAGTGCGAAGAGTGTAGCTGTCAGTCTTTAGGGGAGTGCCCAATAGTTAACGGATGGTGAACAATTTAATTAAAGAGTTTAATTAATTATTCACATACCGTTGAAGCTTTAAGCTACAGGTCCATGAGGTCCCCTCGGTAGCGCAACGAGATTTATTGAGAATCAGTTTTTGGATTAATTTGAATTGTACAAATTAATTAAGGAAATTAATTATATATGATATACTTAATTATATAGTATATAATTAATTAAATATTAATCATATATGATATAGTTACTATAATGTATTTGATACATTATATTAAGTATTTATGAAAGGAAATAAATATTTGAATTTGATTCAAATGTTAGTTAGATAAATTGGATTCATATTGTTAAATTTAATGTAAATGTGATTTATATTAAATGTCCTTAGTGAGAGAAAAGAAACTATAAATTATATTGTATATGATACAATATTAAAACTATAGATTATATGTTATATTTGATATAACATATGGTTTAATATATATTATATGATATTAATATATATTAAATTAAATTAAATTGATAAATTTTATTTATTTAAAACTAATTTAAATTAATTGAGGGAGGGAGTTGTAACTCTCCCCCTTTATTTCTCTCCACTTTATGTGAGTGGAAAAAGTGGCCTTGCAAACATATTCTTCTTGATCTTCTTATAAAAAGAAAAACACAAAACAGTCCTCTGATTTTGAAAATCTCAAGAAAAGAAATTCCCTTCCTCATCCTCTCTATCAATCTTCCCTTCCCTCTCAACCAAAATCACTAGACCCACACCTCCTGGGTTCTCACTAGAGAATACCGAGGTCATCAATTGGTGGTGTCCTATTGGCCAATTATGTTTTCTATTCGTGATTTTCACGGAGAAGAGGTTTTTTACGTGAAAATTGAATTTCTTCAAAGGTAAGCCTTCTGGAACTCTTATTTTCTTCTTTGTTTAAGAATACTGTAATTTATCTGTAAAATGCATAATTTTCTGTTATCTTTGTAAAATTTATATTCTGTAAAAATGAAAATTTTAGGACGATCCCGCTTCTGCTCAATGTCCGTACATAGGGATCCTTCAGGGGCGACACGTGGCACCGGATGGATTGAAGATAAATGGTGGTTGGAGTGGAGGCAATACTGTTATAGGTGATAAGATAGCTGATGAAGCCAAAAGAGTAATACGACAAGTAAGATCGATAAAGAGAAGCTATAATTTATCCAAGGAATATAAAAATAAGGTGACCATAACTCTTACTAAGGGATGGAGACTAGGCTAGGAAGTTGGTTGAATCCTGATAGGATTTGCCAGGTAATATTCTAGGTCAATTCATGACCTGAGATACACCTAGGGTATAAAGGACAAAAATCTGTGATAAGCCTATCCTTGAGGTGAGCCTGATATAGTTGGATGCATAACTTCGTCATGAGATAGAGAAGTACATTGGAAAATCAGTTGGACCTCAAAAGAGTTTGGCTTGATAGGCCCAACAGCCCTTAGTAAGTCCAAATTGAGTTCCGCGACGGGGTGGCGTGGAAACCAAAGAGGGAGAATATACTACCAAGATAGGTTTTTAGGATTCAAACCCGAGGCAAAATAGCTAGGAAGATCATGAACTTTAACTTGAGAGTGGGAGTTAATGTTATGGGTGGATTCTAAAACCAAGGGCAAAAGCGTCAATTGGGAAAGAAAGGAAGATAAAAAAAAGTGGGTTGGAAATCAAATGGGTCCGATCGGCCTCAATCTCGGCCGAGTCGCAAGGAAAGGCCCATTAACTGGAAGGTCGAAAGGCCAAACACACAAGGAAGAAGTTTGGATCGACTAGACAAGAAGACTGAACGAGTCAACCGGGGTCCGAGTGTAATCCATGGCCCAATGTAGAATCCTAAAAATAACAAGGAAGAGATGATTAAGAGATAGAAAAGGAAAATGACCAGGACGAGAGCATATAAATGGAGAATAATAGAGAGAAACAAGGTAAGTTAATTGACCGACTTGTACTTAGATTGAGAATCTTTGAACTCTCTCTGACTTAAGCATTGGAGCATGTATGGCCTACACCACATCGGTGTGCAGTTTTGTTCTTTTGCAGGCGAGCTCTCTTCCCTCGAAAATACAAATCTACCGTTGAGGTCTCTTCCAAGGTTAGTCTAATCTTCCTTATCAAAATTTGTCATTAGTAGAGATCATATTCATCTCACTACAAAAAAAAATTATAATCTCTTACAATGATTTGCATAAATAGAATACTTGAATCCTTAACCAAATTAAAAAAATAATTACCAAAGACAACCTTAGAAATTAGTTTTAGAATATATCCACAATATCTTTCTTGTCGAACAAGTGACCAATACTTATAAGAATCTCTTTGAAATAAAACTTAAAATGTATTGGGAGTCGATAAGCTTAGGGTTATTTGGTTTGTAATCCAAATTCTATTTTATGTCTTCAGATTCATTGAATTTAAGAGATATGTGTTTGGCAGACAACCCGAATTCGGTTTCTGAAAACTGTTTCCGGATTCTGTGATCCAAACAGTGTAAATTCTGAAAACAATATTTTTATGTTTGCATTGTATCCATAATTTGAATTTTAAAATTTAAAATGCAAAATTATATTAAATAAAGTTAAAAACATTTAGAAATGTAATACATGTCATGTTATAAATTCAATTCAATTTTTTAAAAAATTAAAATATTTATTATGTAATGTATTATAAATTAGGTTGAATTCCAAATTCGGTCCTTTTGGTTTGTATAAGTAAGAAATTAGTTCATATGGTTTTAAAATTTAGATTTTAGTTCCTATGGTTTGATATAACTTCATATATAATCAATTTGTTAGATTCTCTTAAATAGTCCCTATGGCAAAGACTACTTACGAAGCTTTTATCAAACCATAGGAGATAAAATCTAATTAACCATAACACCTAAATTCTAACTTCTTCCAAACTATAGGGACAAAAATGGGAAATTATTTCAAATGGTATATCTGTTGAAAATATTTACAAGATATAGCAAAATTTTAAAACTATCAATGATAGACGCTTCTATCAGCATCTATCAATATCACTGATAGAAGTCTATCAATGTCTATCATTGATAGTTTTAAAATTTTACATATTTTGTAAATATTTTGTTTTATTTTTCTATATTTAAAAATGGCCCGACAAAAATTTCAATTTATCCTATAAATTATATAATATTACAAAAAATAATAATTTTATAATTTTTTAACATAAAACATGTTCATAAATAAATTAGCAATAGTTTATTATCAACTAATATTTAGTTGGTAACTACAACTAATTTGCAATTGTTTAAATTAGAATCAAAATTTTTAATCCTACTACCAAACATATATATCTGAAAATATGAATTATGTCTATGTTTTCATTTAATCCATTATTTTAAAATTTCTATTTTTAGATTCTCAACCAAACAGACTTAGAGATAATTCTCTATTTTCTCTAAATAATGTTTTTTTTTCTACCCAAGATCTTTGCCAAATTTGAAATATATATTTTAATATCTTATATTAAAGTCTTATAAGGGCTTTCATTTAATACGATATACATCTAGTTGATTTGAATTTTATTCAAATCCTAGGAGTATATATGTAAAATATTTGTATATTATTCCTAAAGTTAATTAATTAAACTCATTAATCAATTAATTTATTTTCATCAACTCTAGGTCATTATACTATAAACATAAAGTTATATTGATGTGTTGTATAGGACATTGTGTCCATAAATTTGGCCAAATTGTTACATAATTACGTCATATTTATTATTATGTATTAACATTTGGTAAACATTCATACATTTTTTTCCTCAAACTCTTTTTTAGGTTGTTGATAGGGTGTGCATCGTTTAGTCGGTGTCAATTTTGGAAAAAAAATTGACACCGAAAATCGACCAAACAAATGTGTAAAATCCAATCGTCGATTTGGTTGATTTTGTTGTTTTTTTTTTTAAAACAAGCAAAGTTAAGGTGAATGAAAATGAAAGATGAATTGATGAAGTATTATTCTTAGATTAACATAATTTGCAACATTATTAAATTTAAATCAACTATTTTTCTATGAAAAAATTTAAATCAATTGTGTAGTGGGTTTGGAAATGAGACAACATAAAATAAAAAATAATAAATTAATACTAAGGCAGTGGGCTTTGGCTTGGGTTGATGATAGTATATATCAAACGATCGATCGATTTTTCAATTTTTATATGAAAATTGAAAATTGTCGAACGGTCGAATCGATTTTCGGTGCTTCTATGCACACCCTTGTTGTTGGTGGTCAATTATTATTTCCCTTTAGATTTTGGTAATTCGAAAATGCTAAATGTAGATACATTATAATCATATTTCCACTTTTACCATTTTAAATATAAATCTATTATCTTTTCTATTTACGAGTTGAATATTATCTGCAATGCACGTGTTTTATAAAAATAAAATAATACTTGGAATAATTTAAGAAAAATATGCAAGAGAAGATATATCGATTAATTTATTATTTTTTTTATAACATTAAATCTTTTAAAATTTCACAAAATCTTTGTTTATCCTTTTATAATAATTCATGTAGTAAAAAAAATTCTTTTTAATTAATATTTGAATGGCGTGGTTATCTTCTAATTTAAAATTTTATTTTAAACTAAAATATTATTTTTTATGTTTTTAAGACATAAATCCTAAAAATTTATTTGCAATGTTGTTCTTAATTTTAAACTTTATTTCAAATAAATATTAATTTTTTTATTGGATGATTTGATTAACACTTTAATTTTCTTGGTTTGAAAAAATCATAATTTGTTATTCAATTTGATTTAAATCTAAAATCAAAACTTAATATATATAATTAACCAAATTTAATATCACACCCCATTATAAAAAAAGTGTTCATAAAAATGGAAAAAAAATAATGGTGAGAAGGTAAACAAGGTGGAAGGTAAGAATTGAATTTATAGAGAAAAATTGATTTAAACTTATAATCAAATATTGAAAATAAATCAAAATTGAAACTATTTTTTTTAAATGTATCGATTCATTTTAAAATGAAATTAATTTCTTAAAGATATTTAATACCATTGACGTTGGATGCTAAAAAAATAGGAAAAAAATACATTTTTTTTTCTTTTGCATGTGATGCTAAAAAAAACAAGGACAAACTAATTTATTTAATGATTTTGAATGTAAAATTATCCAATATATTTCTATAACCATCTACTAAAAAGAGCAAAAGGAGAAATGTTTCTCCCTCTTAGCTCCTTCTAGATAGTATAGGTTTTTTTAAAATTTTAAAATTTTAAAATTTTATCATTTATTATCTTTTTTTATTAGTTTTTTTTCAAAATTTCATCACTTTATCCATCTATCTATCTGTTTTTTTGCTCATAATTTTCAAAATTTCATATCTTCCAAATATCATGCAAATTAAATATTAATTAGGGGAAAAAATGTATCATGCAAATTAAAGGTGTATAGATTAAAGAAAAAAATAAGTTGGATGGTTTTGGGTTTAGTTTCTATTTAGTTTTTAGGTTTTAAAATATTTTACATTTAATATTTGAGTTTTGAATTTGGTTTCAATTTAGCATTTATGTTTCAGAGTGCTAGAATTTTAGCTTTGACTTTTGAGTTTTGCTTTAATATGATCCCAATTTTTCAAGATTTACACTTTTAACATCGATTTTTCACTAAATATTATTTTTTCGTCTTTAGTGTTAATTTATATTATTAAATTAAAAATCATTAAAAGAATGATAATTAATTAAGTTTCACTATTTTTATCCCTTTTAAAATTTCATCTTGTAATTTATTTAATAGTTAATAAAAATTGACGTTAATAATTGGAAGTGAGTATTAAATAGAAAATTGAGATTAAAAATATAAAATATTGAAACATAGCGACCAAATTGAAACAAAACTCAAATCTTAATAGTAAGATTATAACCTTTTAAATCTTAGGGACTAAATTGAAACAAAACTCAAAACTTAAGGTTGGGATTAAATGTGCAACATTTTAAATGACCAAATAGAAACTAGAGCAAAAAACCTAGGGACAAACAAGTATTATTTCCTATATTAAATATAAGTTTATTCTCTATCCCGGAAATTTAAAAATTTTCTATTAGTCTCTAAACTTTTATATTGTTAAATAAATCCTTAAACTTTTAATTTTGCGTCTTTAACTTTTTTATAGTTTTGAAAATTCATGAACCTATTAGATAGTAGCACAAAACTGGAAAATCGATGATCTATTTAACACAAAACTGAAAAATCGATGATGATCTATTTATATATAAAATTTAGTTTTATGTATAATAAATTTGTTAATTTTAAAAAATATTGAATATGCTAGAGACATATTAATTACAAAATTGATAATTTAGAGATTTATTTGAAATTTTTTAAAATTTAAATTTATTAAATACAAAATTGAATATTCGACTACTCTACTCCATTTAATTTCAGGATGTGAATTAAAAAATAATAACAAAATTTTTCATTCTATTTGATAGTATTTACTAAAATGAATGAAATCAATCTATGGGTTCTACTACCAATTCTGAACAAATATCTCATTCCTCTATAAAATTCTTATCGAATTCATTACCATTCATTATTTCAATGGCAATTTTTTTTTAATTACTTTACGACACTATCCTTTCTCTCTCTCATCTATTAACAACTTATTTATTAATTATTTTACACTTTGTATTTTCTCTTCCATTTACACTATATTAATAATTTTACTTCTAATAGAAAACATAAAAAAAATATATATATATCGTGGAGGATCTTACATTGGAAAAAGTACGAGACTTCATCATCTTTATACAATTCATGAGCTGCTTCTTTTATTGACAATTAATTTTGAGAATAAACCACATAGATACGATAATAAAAAAAAAATATGAACTCAAAGAGGTACCATCTTGAGAGACATGTTGCAGTTTGATTTTTCATCTTCAAAATAACTATGCAAGACTTTTGTTGTTAAGTGCATGGACGTAAAAGCTTGTATTGTACTTATGGTTGCTTAATTGAATAAATATAGGCTTATACATAAAGTAAATTTGAGGATTAGGATTAGTTAAAAAATCATAAATGAACAAACAAAAAACTGGAGAAGTGGAGCTCAAAGGAGAAAGATGATAACATGCATAGTTCACATAAGCAACTTATGTCTTTATTATTATTATTTTATTAGAAAATTTACTTTTTTTAGTTTCAAGTTTTGAAGAATATGTGTGTTTGGTCTATGGGTTTTCAAAACATACATTTTTAGTTCCCGAGTTTTTAAAAGTAGATTCATTTAGTCCCTAAATTTTCAAAATGTATATTTTTAGTCTCCGAGTTTTTAAAAATAGGCTTAAAAGATCTCTGCAGTAATTTATTATTATTATTATTTTATATTTTAAATTATTTTTTAAAAAAATTACCATTTCTCTATAAAATTATTTTTAAACATATTTCTGTAATTCAAAATTTCGTATAATTATATACAAGGAAAAAAAAAATAGTCAAGGGACCTTTTTAGACTTTATTCTTAAAAACTTGGACTAAAAATGTACATTCTGAAAACTCGGACTAAATGTACTTATTCTAAATAACTCAAGGATTACAAAGGTATGTTAGTAAAATTCGGGAACCTAACACACTCATTCTTCAAAACTCGGGACTAAATACGTAGTTTACCCTCTTTTATTTTATATATATGTTTCAATTTGTTCACAAACGCAGATATAAACTTCTCTGCCTATAAATACGAGAATTGTTTTGAAACAACATTTGAATATTTTTTATTATTTAACAAATTTGATAAGTATCAAAATTTGATTCCGATTCCAAACAATTCTTAGTAAACAACTAAAATAGAAAAATTGTAGTATATGTCTAGATCAGAGAGGTGACTTTGAAAAATATCTAATCAGAGTTTTTAATGGAAAAATGTCTAACGACACATTTTTATGGGCATTTAATTTCATAAAGTGGGTTTTGATGGACTTTCTTGGATTTTTTTTAAAGTTTGTCTGGTGGTTGTGTATCTTTAGTGGTAAATCTAGATCGTGATGGACTGGTCGACAAGACTGAACTATAATAGAGTAGGATGAACTCGAGCGAGTTGAACAGTCACAGGGTGATCGGATCTAAGCAGGGACAATGACCTTAGGAAGAAAGACAACTTTTAAAACCCTTGGTTTACGTCAGTTATTTCAGAGAGTTTTGACGCTTGCAAATAGGGTTGGCGATGAGGCCGGGACGGGGCGGGGGAGGGTTCCCCATCCCCATCCCTCCGTTGGGGGATTTTACCCCATCCCCGCCCTACCATCGCCATTTGAAGGTGGGGGCAGGGATTTCTTATTGGGAAAACTGGTCCCCAAGGGGACCCATTCCCCGTTTTTTCTTTTGTTTTACATGGGTCTACAATCCTATTTGTATTGAGCTTGGACACTTTAGTTTTAGATTTTCCTAAATTAAAAACTAGCTAAATGTAAAAAGTTAAATATTTAATATATTTATATATATTTAAAAACCTAATCGGGCAGGGTCGGAGATGGGAACGAGGTGGCAATACCCTCCCCATCCCCACCCCGTCTCCGGCTTGGGGACCCCTTGACCTCATCCCCCGTCAAACCTAGGATTATCCATCTAGATTGGATGGGACCCCACGGAGAATTTTGTCAACCCTACCTATAAATACCTATGTAGGATAAAAACAAGCAGCACACATATAAGGTACAAATAACATGTATATTTATAGAAGAGAACTCATGTTTATGTTTTCTTTTTTATTTTCTCTGTTGGAGAGGGGATGGAGGAGAATGTGAAGGAGTTTGAGATGTTTTGATTCATGGATTTAGGGTTATTGTGTGTGAAGATAGTGTAAGTAAGCGTAATTCGAAATGCTTCCGTGTCTTTATAATCCTAAAAAAAATTTCAATGTTTTTCTTATTCATGGCTGGCATAAAATTTATGTTGCTAGCATTATTGCTTCACTTTTATGCCATTGTAAATCCTAGCTAAATGTTTGTTCATTATTTAACCTAAAAAAGTAATGACTTACCATATGTCCTTTGGTAGTTTTTGGGCCTCTATTTTTTATTCCATATTCCATGTATTTATTTCATAGATGAAAGCATGCTTTATTTTTAAATTTTGTATCATGTGTGTTTGTTGCTATCATAGAGAATGTATAAGTTTGTGTTCTATTTTTAAAATTTTGTATATTGTGTATTTGTTACTATCATGGTGAGAAGGTATATTAAGTTGGCTTATATTTGTGTGCATACATTGTTTCAGGTTGCAATTTTCGTTTTTATATGGTAGTTATTTATTTATTTTATATAATTTATTGACTTCATGTTAATTGAATTAGCTAATTACTTGAATTGATTTATTTTTATTATCTCTTCTTTTATTTTCAGCTAGTTTGAATTATCGGATCACCATCCTCTATATTTTCCTTTATTTATGACAAGTTTAAATTTTTGGATTAGATTCTGCATTTAATATCTAATATGGTTGAAATTTAGAGATGTCCACGGGGTGGGGACAAGGAAGGCTTCCCCATCCTCATCCCCGCCCCTATTTCATTCCCTATCCCTACGAAGGAAAAAGTTCTCCGTTTGTTTTTTTTTTTTTTTAATATATTCATTTTTAGTAATTTTGTTTATTTCCAAATAAATAAAATTATATATATTAAATGAGTTATTTCCAATAAATTTTTCATTCAAAGAAAATAGTATAAAAATTCATTATAAAAATAATACTATTATATGTGTAAAATATAATTTAATTCTATAATTTTTAAAAGTTAAAATTTAAATATTAAAATATCATAGTCAAATTTTCTATTTAAATAGTATCGCATTTATGACTTAAGGTAGAAAATCTTAAATGTTAAAACAATTTAAAAATTTATTAAAGTATAAAAATGTTGAAATGAAAATCAGAAAATAATTCAATTTTTATACCACAAGTTTTATAAAAAAATATATAGATAAAATATAATAATAATAATTATTATTATTATAATTATTATTATAAACTCTGTCTATGTAAATATGAGTTAATAATAATAATAAGGTGGATATATGTTAAAACAACTATTTTAATGAAATATTTTACGTTTAGACATTTTAAAAATAGAAATTAGTTTTTAATATTAGACATTCCTCCGTTGGTCTTAATAAAATAATAATATTGAAATTTGGATCAGTAAAAGAGGCCTTAATGGAAGAAAACGATTGGATTTTGAAAAAGCCCTAAAATTGATAGCGTGTGAGAAATTACCAAACCCGAAATAACCCCCAAACCTAATCCAACTGCCACGTCTTCTTCAGCCGTTCTCCAAAAGCAAAACTCCTTTTTATTCTTTATTCTTTTTTCTTTTTAAAAAAAATATAAATTAAATCACAAACCTCACTTTCCCAACCAAATCCCAAACTCTTTTGCCTTCTTTTCAAGCCACTGCTCTCCCCGTCTATAAACATTCCGATCTTCCTTCTTCCTTATCCCTCTCTCAATCGCCAATTCCAAGATCCGGCCGCCGGAGCGACGATGTGCTGCTTTGGAAAGGTCTGCATGCTCTGCACGTGCCTGATTCTGGTGGTTGTCGCCATCGGTTTGCTTTTCGGATTCGGAGTTTTCAAAGACGGATTTCATAAGATTAAAGATAAGGTCGATTACTGCGATGGAGGTCTCTGCGGCGGCGGTGGCGGTGGCGGTGGCGGTGGAAGGCCTTTCTTCGCTGCGCCTCCTCCTCGGTTCTAGGTTTTCGTTTCTGTGGATCTTCGTTTCGATTCTTTTTTTATTTTTTGTTTAGGGGATATTTTGGGATTGCTTTATTATGCTTGCATATATTTCTCTTCATTTTTTTTAATTACAAATATTGGTGTTTTTTTTTCCTTTTAATATAAGGCATTTCCGTTTTTTTATACGATAATACATGAATATAGATGAAATAATGTAAAATTAATTGTTATGAACAAAATGTTTAGTTTCTAATATGAGGAAATACTAATCTGAAAATTTTCACGTATAGAAAAAATATCAAATTATTTATCGAAACAGAAAAAAGCTTCACATATAGAAAATTTTGCTTTATTTTTCTATTTTTGAAAATCCCTTACCATAAAAATGGTTAAAAGTTTTAATTTCATAATTTTGATAATTTTAAGTTATGTCATGCCCTTCTAAACCGTTCTTGGATTTGCTCATTCAATATCCTAAAATTTTATAACATTAGATGATGATAAATAATTGCTTTGTTTATAATACGATTGAAAGAAAAAAAAAAAGAAAGAAAGAAGAAAAAAAACATTATGCTTTCTTTTTTTTAGATATCTTTTATAAATTCTTGTAAAATTTTTTAAAAAATGTCATGTAATCCAATATGAATAGAAATACTAATAACAATATACATAACTATTTAATATATCTATATAATTGAAATATTTTTATCGTTATCAATGTTGATATTTTAATCTTTGATATTGATTCATCGATTTTCATTCGAAATTTGTTTCAAGTATTAAACATCGATGTAGTCTATATTCAAAATGATATTTTGGAATGAGTATCGATATAGTGCAGAAACAATAATGATATAATTAAAAATACATTTGAATGAATAGTATTATACTATCGAAACATCAACATTATACTTTCTATCAATTTTGAATAAGCGTTAATAAACTAGTAATATTAATACTTAAAATTACATTTTTGAATGAGCACTAATGTAATATTGATGATATGCTATTAATACACTCATGTTTTATATTTGAATTGAATTTTGAATGTGTATTGAAATAATTATGATATACTCAATTCGAGCATTAAAACAAGTGTGATGAAAATAAACTATTCACCTCACAATGGTTTCTAAAAAATGTAGAACCGAGTAAGGATCAACTATATATGTTTAGTTCCCTTTGAACACATATGTGATTACTTCAACACTAAAAATACATTTTAGTCACGTTTGAGCTTTGTTGATTCACCAATGATGAACGTGTTATTTGTTTGTTATGCTCTCATGTCCACAAATAATGAGTGCATAACCACCTCTTGATGGATAAATTTGATATAATTAAGTATATCGATTGTATAACTAATATACTTTATATTTTGTATATTAGTTCATATACAAAATATAAAGTATATTAATATATCGGTTGATACACATTTAGGTATTATTTGTTTTTTATGTCTTTAAGTTGGCAAAATTTATAAGCTTAATTCTCTAAAATCGGATGGTTATCAAACAAGGGTTTTAAAAAGGGAATTTGAAAATGTAAGAAAGAAACAATGTGAATGGTCAAAGCAAAGCCATTTGAAAAAAGTTTGTAATGCTTGAGACAAGGAGTACACATGAATAAACTGAGATCACATCCAAATAAGAGAAGTTTTGAAGATATGAGTATGGTTGATAAAGACTTAAAAGAATTGATAATTACTACCTATATCACCAACTAGGTGCAAGTTCCTTTTCAATGTCCCAATCACAAAAACTCCAAACTTAGGAGTGTTTGGCTTGGAGAGGTCTATTGTTTGTGACCTATTAGAAATTTTCTTAGAAAATATATGAGTAAAGCACCCTTAAAAAGAACTGTATTGGTTTCAAAAATTAGGTATAATATAATTTTTTTTGAAAAAGATCAATTTATACTTTAAACGTTAGAGTCTTGTCACTTTAACTTGAAACCTCAAGCTAATAATTGTATCAATTAAAATTTTATATTTTCATAAGAGAATCAATTCAGACCATCTGATAGAATTTTGTTTTAAAATTGTTAATTTACAACTTTTCACAATTGTATAAAACTTTTTTAAATACAAAGATTAACGTAAATTGAAGACAAATACTTAAATCAAATTGATAGCAATGACTTTTCACCTTAACCCTGGAATCCCGTGTGATGAGTTTGAGAGATATGGGCTGAATCCATTTGGATTGATTGACTCGTTCAAGGGCGAGAACAAGTACCACACAATCGCCTCAAGACCCTTACGAAGGTGCGATTGTGAAGAGTGATGAAAACATTTACAATATCAACCATAAGATACAAACATGGATAGGAGGGATAAAGTCGCTAATAATCCATACTTTAAAGCGTCATTCCTAATGAATTTAAATGTGGCATTTACTATGAACTTAATTGGTAACGCCAACGTTTGTTGTTTGTTGTTTCTAATATCATATTTTTATTAAAGAAAAATAGTGTCGTGTCTGATGATTGTTTCTCGTTCTTTCTTTTTATCTAACATCACATTGGTATAATGATACACAAAAGTATAATGATACACAAAACTTTAAAATGTAGTTATCAAATAACTTTATTTTGGTATTTTATTTTCATAATATAGAAAAATAAAACAGTCGTAATGAGCTTAACAATTTGTGTTATCTGTATTGCCTTAAAATGGTAAAAAAAAAAAAAAAAAAACAAAACAAAAGACAACCTTTTTACTTATTACGGGCAAAAGAAACAAGTCGATGTTTAATTTTACATCTTAAATTGGACACTATAAATACAATGATGCTACATTGTGAAATGACAAAATTTTGAAATGTTTCAAACAAAAATCATGGATGCCTTCAACCTTTCTTCAATCCTTTCGATATTTCTTCTTCTCACTTTGTTTCAAACCTGCACCATTGCCAACAAAAAGGCAAGCAATCTCTTCCTTTATATCATTATTTTGTTTCCTATTTGGTAGACTCATTTTTTTGATGCATAGAGATTCCTTTTTGTCGTGTAGCCTTACATCGTTTATTTGGGGTCGCATTCTCACGGTTTGAGTGCTTCATCGTTAGATCATCGACGTGCAACAGTATCTCATTATGATTTATTGGGATCGGTGTTGGGAAGGTGAACATCATTCAAATCATAGATTCTTTAGTTCTTTCTTGGATGAGTTTGCATCGTTCAACCTCATCATTTTATTTTGTCTTTCTTGAATCAATCTGCAGCAAAATGATAGCCAAAGAAGCTATTTTGTACTCATACAACAAACACATCAATGGCTTTGCTGCCATGCTTGATGAAAAGCAAGCTGCAGATCTTGCAAGTAAATTGTTCATACATTTCTAAACAAGTAAAATATGGTGTATCTTTGTTCAAAGAAACTCAAGATTGATGTTGTAGTACAAACACATGGCAGAATTTCCAAATGTTGTTTCGGTTTTCGAAAGTCAAGCAAGAAAATTGCATACAACACGATCATGGAAATTTCTTGGAATAGAAAAACATGAAGAAATTCCTTCCAACTACATTTGGAATGTTGCAAGATTTGGTGATGATATAATCATAGCTAATTTCGACACAGGTTTCTTCTACTCTCTTCTCAAACCTCATTTTCCTTTAATACAACAACTGTGGAGGTGGGGGATCGAACTTCCAACTCTTGGGAGAAAGGCCACCTTTTTAAACCCCTTTTGTGGTTATCTTTTTCTTTAACATTGTTCGTGTAATTGGGATATAGGTGTTTGGCCAGAATCTAAGAGCTTTAGTGATGAAGGGTATGGGCCTATCCCCACAAGGTGGAAGGGAACTTGTCAAAGTGACCCCAAGTTCCATTGTAACAGGTCAAGAGATTCATTTCCTCTCTCTGTTTTTTCCCTTTCTATTATGGTAATAAATTCAAAATAGCTACCCTCAATGCAGAAAATTGATTGGAGCAAGATTCTTCAACTTAGGCTATGGTGAACTTAGTGTTACCTTCAATTCTTCAAAAGACAATGTAGGCCATGGAACCCACACTTTATCCATAGCTGGTGGCAATTTTGTCTCTGGAGCTAATGTTTTGGGAATGGGCAATGGAACTATCAAAGGTGGCTCCCCTCGAGCCCGTGTTGCGTCCTACAAGGTTTGTTGGCCAGCAGAAGCCAGCGAGTGTTTGGACCCAAATACCTTAGCTGCCTTTGAAGCTGCAATTGACGATGGCGTTGATGTCATCTCGATTTCTGTCGGTGCAGAGCCCAAAGAGTTTTTTAGTGATGCACTCTCTGTAGGAGCTTTCCATGCAGTTGAGCGAGGTATTGTTGTTGTTTGCTCGGCTGGAAACGTCGGACCAACTCCTGGGACTGTATCAAATGTGTCGCCATGGATTCTAACCGTTGGTGCTAGTACCATCGATAGAGATTTCACCAATTTTGTGGTCCTGGGAAACAAGAAGAAATTCAAGGTAACTCATACTCAATGCATTCAAAAGTAGAAAAACTTAATATGAACAATATTCTTTTATCTTAAATTATCTCTAAATTGCCAAAACCAGGGTACAAGCTTTTCTTCTAAGGCACTGCCATTTAACAAGTTATACCCTTTAATCAATGCCGTGGATGCAAAAGCCAACAATGTCTCCAATAGCGATGCGTGAGTATATATATTTAGTCGATTCCTTTTCCCAAGATATGAAAGAAAATATGAATGAATAATTAAACAATGCACCAAACAAACTTCAAATGAGTTATTGCAGGGAAGTTTGTGAGGAGGGATCGCTTGATCCCGAAAAGTTAACAGGGAAGATCGTGGTTTGCCTTCGAGGGGGTCTTCCAAGAGTGTCTAAGGGCTATGTAGCTGCCAAGGCAGGGGCTGCTGGAATGATTTTGGTTAACGATGAGGAAAGTGGGAATGCAATTTTAACTGATCTACACATCCTCCCAGCTTCCCATATAACCTACAATGACAGCATATCCATCTTCCAATACATCAATTCTACAAAGTATTGCCCTATGTTTCCTTATCACTTCTCGAGATTGTTCATAAATATATTGTCTTCGACAAGTTCAAAGTCATAATAACAACTACTTTGATCAGGACACCCATGGCTTACATCAGTTCCGTGATGACAGAACTGGAAATCAAACCATCCCCAGTAATGGCTGATTTCTCATCAAGAGGCCCCAATACAATAGAAGAGTCAATCCTTAAGGTTTTCTTCTTCCCAATGTGTTATGAAATGATGTTTCAACTAAAAATTATTGAGTTCAAATCCAAGTTAATTTTAAAGAAGACAACCATGTTCAATATAATCATATTAATAAGTTGAGTTTTATCAGCCTGATATAACAGCACCAGGTGTAAATATAATGGCGGCTTACCCCAATGGAGTACCATTAACAAAACTACCATTAGACGATCGTCAAGCTCCTTTTAATGTAGATTCTGGCACATCCATGGCCTGCCCCCATGTTGCTGGCATTGTAGGCCTTCTCAAAACCCTAAATCCCAAATGGAGTCCGGCCGCCATTAAATCTGCAATCATGACAACAGGTTCGTTCAATCATACAATCAAATAAAAAAACATAAAAGCAAGTCTATAGCCTAGATATTATTTCTGTAATCTAAACAATTTTCAATCAATTTCATCTCTGTAGCCAAAACAAGAGACAACAGTTTACATCCAATTTTAGACTCCACCGGACTCAAAGCAACTCCATTGGCATACGGTGCCGGACATGTTAATCCAAACAGTGCAATGGACCCTGGGCTCGTTTACGACATTACAATCGACGATTACCTCAATTTCTTGTGTGCTCGAGGCTACAATGCAACACAAATCAAAAGAATATCGAAGAAGATCTTTGTTTGCGATAGATCGTTCAAAGTGACGGATTTGAATTACCCTTCGATCTCAGTAACAGGTCTGAAAACGGGCCATGTGACGATCAATCGAAAAGTGAAGAATGTGGGAAGTCCAGGGACGTATGTTGCTCGAGTGAAGGCGCCATTGGAAGTTTCTATCATGGTTGAGCCAAGTACATTGCATTTTACTGCCATTGATGAAGAGAAAAGCTTCAAGGTTTTGTTGCATAGCACTGGAAAGGGCAACCAAAATGGTTATGTTTTTGGGAAATTAGCATGGTCTGATGGCAAACACCATGTTAGGAGCCAAATTGTTGTGAATTTAGGGGAATAGGTTAGTTTATTGGTAAGTAATAGGGTTAATTGTGGTAATAGCATAAAAAGTTTTCCATATTTCACAAATAACATTCTTTTCGATGAATTGTTTTAATGGCTCATATTGATGCATATCGATATGGATCGATATTCAGAATAAAATAAAATTTTTTAACTTCTTTTAATACCACATTTCGAATCACTAAATTTTAGGCTTTTCAATGGAATATGGATTAGAATGACGATTGGGATTCAACAAAAATGAAGAGAAAAAATAAATGAAAATTTTGGCCTTGTGTTCTTGTAGTCCTCTATGGTCAATTTTTGTTTAGGAAGGAGAGATGAATTATTCTCTTCTATTTTTTTTTGTAAAATACAGATGTCGAAGAGTTACTGCGTCGTGGAGGAATTATTGTCCTGAAAGCAATTACGGCGCGCTTCGGTGCCAATCGCTGTGTCGATTGCTCCCTAAGGTTAATACAACATCCGATTTCAGGTGTGAATTTGTCGGAAGATGGATTGAAATTGAGGAAAAAGGAGAAAGCCCAATATAGAAAACAATGTTTCATTACAAATTGGTGTCTTGGTTTATGAAGAATAAGCATATGAAGCGGTTAGAGTTGAAGTAGAAGAGAAACAAACATAAGGGGAAGAAACGGCTATGGTTGATGGAGAAGAAAAATGAACATAAGGGGAAGAAAAAACAGTCACATTATAGTGAAACTGAAACTCATTTAATATTACAACGTTTAATTTTTAGATTAAAAAATTAAATGGATATGTAATAAAAATATTTCTTTTTGGCACAAGCCAACAATTACCCAACCCTACCCATCCCACCAGTCAAACACTAGCAACAATACGTAAATGAGGTGAAAGAGTTATACTTCCATCACCATCACACTTTCGAGTTACCTCTAGCATGTCTTAGTATTTATGTCTTTTAGGCATTGCTTAATTTTCCGACGTAGGAAAACATTCTCCTACTTCTTTAAACTTTTGTTATGGGCTTAAGCCCAAGAGTCATTTCCAACATTTTTCTTATTCTCAAACTTGGTCCTCAGATGTTGATAGGAGATTCAAAAAATATATCAAAAAAAAAAAAATCTCACATTTAGCTTTTGGCCAATTTTTTAAACTCCTAAAATCTCTAAATAATACTTTCAAACTTCATTTAGAAAATCAAACCAACAAAATCTTAAAAACTTATATTCCATAAGTCTTATCATAGTCTTCATCCCGGTCTTGGATTCTATCTTGGCTATAATTTTTATCAAACACGAAATTGACAGTTCATCAAACATGCCACTTGTAAAAGTTTTTATTTTAGTCTTGATATCGATCTTGGTTGAAATAGCACCACGACGTGCTATTAAAACAATTGGTCAAAATGGTTCTATTTATGAAAGATTTTTTTTTTTGCGCTACTTCTAACAATTAACCAAGAAATAGCCCTTTTCACGTTTTGGTTTTGGATGAATGGACACATTTGGAAAAAAGACTATTTTGGAACTCTTTTATGTACATTTATGACTTTTTTTTTAATTGTTTTAGAACACAGTGAATTTTTTAAAAAAAGTTTCTTCTCCCCCTCATACTCTCATTCCATTGAACAAAAAGTTTGAATATCTCTAAAAGAGAAAAATTTTGAATCTATGTTGATTCAACTTGTTTTCAGTAATAAAATGAAAAATTATTATAAATAGAAGAATCCAAAAAATATTTACACTTTATAGTAAAAAAATTCAAAAAATATTTATACTTTTAGAACTTTTTACTATAAAGTGTAGATATTTTTAAATATTTTTTATATTTAAAAGATCCCTGATAAAATTGTGATTCCTCGCACGAAGTTAAAGTATTTCATAAATTGTCACACATTTCATTAGGTTAGAGTGAGCATGTTTTTTAGGTTATCGTAAACAATAGCCTCTAAATATATATATTTTGAAAAAAACACCCATTTGAAAAAAATATAGTTTTTTTGGACCATTTTGATGATGATTGTGATAGAAAAAACTTAGACGTAAAAATATGTTTATGCCCTCACTCATTAAACATAATAGAAATAAATATTCATAAACATTTGTTTACCTACTTTATGAAAATTGTCAAAATATGCATAATGCTTATACTATCAATCTCGAAGTCAGTGATTTAATTTTTCTGTCCCATATATTGAAAAAAATATATTATAAAATTGATTTTTTCTTTCTCCCTATTTTTGATTGATATAATGCCCTCGATTCAAAAAATGAAGAGAACACTTGTTTTAGATTTCTTTAATAATCATTTAAGATAATGTTGTTTTTAAAAATAAAGAAAGAAAAAAAAAAAGGAGATCCTCAAAAATAGAAAAATAAGAAAAACTATTTACACAAAACAGTAAAATTTTAATCTTCTTTGATAAAGGCTGGTTCAAAAATAAGACTACGCTGATAAATAGTCTATAATGTCTATCAATATTTTTTTTCCTATTTCTGTAAATAGTTTGACCTTTTTTATTTGTGAAAAATTTCCAAAAAAAAATCTTTATTGAAGAGTCTAAATAAATAATTTACTCAAAAGCATCCCTACAAAAATTGGAATGAGGGTTGGTAGGAAGACTTGATATCTAAAGTTTACATTCGGGGTATTGTTAGGTTTGGATTTTTTTTTTCTTCTTAATACAATAGGGACTAATGAATTTGAATAAGCGACTTTGTAGTCACTAACACACAGCGATGCTAGTTGAACTATACTCTCTTTGTTTTTTTTTATTTTTTTGTTCATAATAGTTGTTTTGTGAACAAGATAACCTCTGATGTACTCAAATGAGCCAGATCAATTTTCTTGAAGAATCTTGAATGAAAGTTTAAGTTTAAATTAATACAATTGTTAGTTCGAGATTCTAAGAAATACAACTTGTAGAGGTATAAATTTACTTTACTTTAAAATTAAAGTATGATAAAATTAAATATGATTGTTTTCAAATATAGGAAAATGAGTTAATTTATTTGCAAATATAACAAAATATTAGTCATAGACACTAATAGATGTTTATCGGTGGTAGATGATAGTAGTCTATCACTATTTATTGACATTTTGCTATATTTAAAAATATTTTCAACAATTTTATTATTTAAAATAATTATCCAATAAATTTAGAGAGATTTTCAAAAATAGAAAAATCAGTAAAACTATTTACATAAAATAGTAAAATTTTAATCTTCTTTGATAGAGGTTGATAGAGGCTAATAAAAGTCTATCAATATCTATCCGTAATAGAAACTAATAGAAGTCTATCATTGATAGACGCTGATTGAACAGTGTCTATCAATGTCTTTTTTGTTATTTCTGTAAATAGTTTGATATTTTTTTCTATATGCAAAAATTTCTCATAAATTTATAGTTCTAATAAATTTTAGAAAATTCACATCCGACAATTATTTATAATTTTATAGCTTTTTTTTTTTTAAAAAAAAAAACTTAGTTATAAATAATCAAATAGAAAGTATGTCTTAAATCGCTAATCGATCTAAAATTTTAAATAGATGGATTAAGGTGAATTTAATAATATTTTATATATATTGAAATGACTTTAAAAAAAGTGTGAAAATTATTTCCCCAGATTAACAACAATTGGGCTTCTAACATTGTGTTTGTGATCTGACCATACCAATGTCCCAAACACGAAACCCTGTTGAATTCCCTTTCCAGTGCTTTGCAACACAACCTTGAAGCTTTTCTCTTCATCCATGGCAGTATATTCCAATCTACTTGGCTCCACAACAATGGAAACTTCCGAAGGCGCCTTCACTCGAGCAACATACGTCCCTGGACTTCCCACATTCTTCACCTTTCGATTGATCGTCACAGGGCCCGTTTTCAAATCGGTGACTGATATCGAAGGGTAATTTAGGTCCGTCACTTTGAATGATTGATTGCACCTGAACGTGCTACTGTTTGAGAATTTGTTGATTTGCGTTGTATTGTAGCCTCGAGCGCACAAGAAATTTAGGTAATCGTCGATTGCTATGTCGTAAACGAGGCCAGGGTCCATCGCACTGTTTGGATTAATATGTCCGGCGCCGTATGCTAATGGAGTTGCTTTGAGTCCATTGGAGTCTACAATTGGATGTAACTTGCCGTCTCTTGTTTTGGCTGTAAAGATGAAATTGATGGGAAACTGTTTCAATTACATGAACAATAATTATCTAGGAGATAGGAGATAAGGCTTGTTTTGAGGGATTTTTTTTTGTATAGATGGCGTTAATGTGGTATGACCCAAAATTTGAAAATCCAATGGAAACTAACCTTCTTACGTCAAAGAACACCATCACATTAGAAATGCCCCTCCTATTATAAAATAATTGGAGCCTTAATGCGATATTCCTTTCGATTGCAATTTTCATTTTTAACATTACACGTGTTTATGTTTTTCAGGGCCAGTCCTGTAAAAAAAATTGAAAATCGCAATTGAAATGAATATCGCATTAGGGCTCTAACCATTTTGTAATTGATGAGACTTCCGTAACGCGATGATACATTTCAGGTGGTGAGGTGCTCTATGACGTAAATAGAAGCTTAGTTTTTATTAGTTTTTTAGGATTGAGTCATTCCGCATCAACGTCATTGGGATTGGGTCATTTGTAGTACAATTTTTGTACAAAATTCTCCTTGATGTTTTTGATTTGATTGTATAATTGAACCTGTGGTCATAATTGCAGATTTAATGGCAGCTGGACTCCATTTGGGATATAGGGTTTTGAGAAGCCCTACAATGCCTGAAACATGGGGGCAAGCCATGGATGTGCCAGAGTCTACCTTAAAAGGCAGCCGACGATCATCAACTGGTAGTTTTGACAATGGTATTCCATCGGGGTAAGCCGCAATTATATTTACACCTGGTGCTGTTATATCTGGCTGATAAAACACAACTTGTTAGGAGAAATGATCTTCCTTAGCTTTACATTAGCTTGATTTTATTTATTACTGAGCGCAAGTTTGCATGGATTTTGAACGGAAGCATTTGAATTGAAATGTTTCATATAACAAATCTTGGTTGAGATTTGAGAAAAACAAACCTTGAGGATTGACTCCTCGATTGTATTAGGGCCTCTTGCTGAGAAACCAGCCATTTTTGGGGCGGGCTTGACTCCAAGTGTTGTCCTCACAGAACTGATGTAAGCCATTGGTGACCTGATCAAGTACATGTTTATATGAATTCAAACTTGTAGAGGAAACAAAATATTCACGAACTATCTTTGAAGACAACAAGGAAATATAGGGAGTTACGTTGTTGAGCTGATATATTGGGAGATGGATATGCTGTCATTATAGTTTACATTGGAAGTTGGAATGATGTGTGGATCAGCTAAAATCTCATTCCCACTTTGCTCATCGTTAACCAAGATCATCCCAACAGCCCCTGCTTGAACGGCCACATAACCTTTGGCCACTCTTGAATTAACCCCTCGAAGGCAAACCACAATCTTCCCATTCAATTTCGTGAAATCAAGCGTTCCATCATCACAAATTTCCCTGTTAGAATACTTTAAAAGTTTGTTTGGAAATTGTGTCGAGTCCATTATTTAATTGTCTGTTCATATTTCTTCTGATCTTTTAAGGGAAAAGAAAAGACAATGGAGTAAAATACTTACGCATCACGGTTAGAGACATTGTTGGCTTTTGCATCCACGGCGTTAATTAAGGGGTAGAACTTGTTAACTGGCAATGCTTTAGAAGAAAGGCTTGCACCCTAATTTTTTATAGTTGGGAGATGCTAGTTAGAAAATGTTATTCAGTCAAGTTTTCTAACAAAGGTTGTGTTTGATACAAGTACCTTGAGTCTCTTCTTGTTCCCAAGGACCACAAAATTGGTGAAGTCCCTATCAATGGTACTAGCTCCAACAGTTAACATCCATGGCGACACATTTGCTACCGTTCCAGGAGCTGGTCCCGAGTTGCCAGCCGAACAAACAACAACGATGCCTTGCTGAACTGCATGGAACGCTCCTATGGATAGTCCATCGTTTAGAAAGTCTGAGGGAATTGCACCTAGAGAAACCGAAATGACATCAACTCCATCGCTAATGGCAGCTTCAAAGGCGGCTAAGATATCCGGGTCAAAACACCCTCCCCCTTCCGCTGGCCAACAGACCTTGTAGGATGCAACACGGGCTCGAGGCGAGCCACCTTTGGCCGTTCCATTGCCATTGCCAAAAACAGTAGCTCCCGAGACAAAATTGCCTCCAGCTGTGGATAGAGTGTGGGTTCCATGGCCATCATGGTCCCTTGAAGAATTAAAGCTGACATTGAGTGGACCATAGGCTTTGTTAAAGAATCTTGCTCCAATTAGCTTCCTGCATTTAAGGTATTTGTTTCAAATTTACCACCACAATGGGAGAGAGAATAGATAGGGGACGAATTTAAGCTCTTGACCTGTTACAATGGAAGTTGGGGTCGGTGTCACTTTGACAACTGCCCAACCACCTTGAAGGGACAGGCCCATATCCTTCATCACTGAAGCTCTTGGATTCTGGCCAAACACCTATATTCCAATTACATGAAAGAGTATTTATTACATTGATACGATGATGACACGTGATCATATTTTAAAATCACAGACATGGATATGGCGAACATTGATTAAAACATACATTTATTAGTGTTTATGTATTTATATGTTTAAGAAGAACGTATATGGTTTTCTTGACACTCAAACATTTTCGTAAGTTGACTTGGACACTATCGAATATAAAATAGTAGGGGTGTTCATGGGTTGGGTTGGGTTAGGTTGGGTTGAAAGACTTACCAAACCTAATTGTTTGGGTTATAAATTTTTTCAACCCAAATTATCCTTATTAAAAAATGAACCTAACCCAACCCAACCATTGAAATGTTTGGATTGGGTTGGTTCGGGTTAATCGGGTCATTTATTTAAAAAATTTTTTATAAAAAGAAGTAAAACGTAAATATGTAAAAATCTAATTTAATTGTTTTCATATATTAAATTAAGATTAACAACTCGATACCAATTTATGTAGTGAAAATTTTCTTTCTAAAGTGAGAAACTACTTTTAAGAGTTGTTGAAGAATAAATTATTTAAAAAATATTGGAATTAAATAAAACTAAAATCAATATATGTATAAATAATTATATTATAAGTAATAAAAGAATATATTTTAAAGTTAATAATAAATTCGGGTTGGTTCGGGTTGGTTTGGGTTATATTAGGTGAACTCATAAACCAACCCAACCCATAAAATTTTCATTTATTTGAACCTAATCCAACCCAAATGAGTTGATAACTCAACCCAAACCGCACGGGTTGGGTTGGATTGACCGGTTTTTTCGGGTCATCAGGTTTTTTGAACACCCCTATAAAATAGAAACACGTATACGACTACGATAGAGACACGGTGACACATCATAGTTTAAGTCAAATAATGTTGAACCTACTTTGACTTTGTACAATTAGTGTCTTTACACATCTATTGCAATTTGCACCAAGTATGATATGTGTATGACATATATTGGATACGGACACACTAACCAAATTAGAGTGTCGTTTGTCCAAATGAAATATTCCATGAAAGAACAAAGTTAGCTATAATTTTGGCACCAACTTAGCAGAAAAATATGACACCAACTTAGTCCAAACGAAAAACAAAAACAATAACAATGAAAGAACAAAAAGAACCTGTGTCAAAGTTAGCTATAATTGCATCATCACCAAACCTCGCTACATTCCAGATGGAGTTTGAAGGAACTGCTTCTTTTCTTTCTAATCCAAGAAAATTCCATGATCTTGTTGTGTGCAATTGTCTTTCCTTACTTTCAAAAACCGAGATCACATTTGGATATCCTACCATTATATTTGTACAACATCAAATTTCAAGCTTATTTGAATTATTTAAAAACATCATGAACAATTTACTTGCAAGATCTGCTGCTTGTTTCTTGTCGAGCATGGCCGCGAAGCCATTGATATATCTGTTGTATGAGTAAAAAATAGCCTCCTTGGCTATCTCTTTGCTGCATAATGAATTGAAAAGAACAAAGAGTAAGCACATAAGCCAAAGCGAGCATATCCCAATTGATATAAAAGACTGTACTATCTACTTTAAGGTTAGGGTTCGACTCTGCATTTTTTTAAGCTTTCATGAATTGAAAGAGCTTCACCTTCCTAACACCGGCTCCAAGAAATCATAATGAGATTCTGTTACAAGTTGAAGATCCAATGAGGAAGGATTCAAACCATGCGAATGCGATCCGAGGTATACAATGTATGGCTGCATGAGAAGAAGAAAAATGGATGGAACAAAGATTGAGTTTCTGAAACAGGAAATAAAATGAAAGAATAATACAAAGGAAGAGATATTAATTTTTGCCTTTTTTGTGGCAATGGTAGATGTTTGTAGAACAGAGAAAAGAGAGAATATCAAAAGAAATGGAGAAAAATTTGTGGCATCCATGGCTTTTGTTTGATTAATGATTTGTACTAAACATTTTGCATTTTATAACACAGGCTTTTGCCATTTTAAGAGAACACAGATAACTCAAACAATGCTTTAGGTAATAACAGTTTTTTGTTCTAGCAAAACAGTTAATAACAATAAGGGGAAAATACCATTTTTGTCCTAATGTTTTGAGTTTATTTTTCTTTTAGTTCTAGCTTTCAAAATGCACTAAATTTAGAGTTTAATTTTTTCCTAAGTTTAAGAATATTATCCTGTTTTTTAATCGTTGAGTTTTGAATTTAGTTCTTATTAGCTCCATGTTTTAGTATTTTACACTCTTGCCCTCCAATTTTTATTCCAATATTTAAATCAATCAAATTATTAATTTTTAAATAGTGGTTTCTCACATGTTACGTCAATTTCACATAAAAAAAAAATTTAAAAATAAATTGTTCTTACGAATATGAAGAACTTTTTCGTAAAATCTCGTCTATTAAAAAATTTGTATTCTAAACCAGAACAAAGAAGACAATATAAAAGATGGGTAGGACGATATGAAATATAATATATTAAGCGGCTAACCAATTCTAAGGATTCATAAACTTAAATGATATGAGATATAATATGCAAGTTTAATTTACATTCTTTAAATTAAACTTGCATATTTGTCCTCTTAAAAGTTTTCGATGGAAGAGCTGTGAAAAAAATAGGTGCATTTAATAAAATATAAAATATAAGTCGGAAGTAGAATGGTGAGAATTAGAGGGGAGAAAAAAAGCAACGCTAGACTTGGGTTTTTTTGTGCATATTTTGAGTTTAGGAAGATTTAAACAATGCAATCTTGTACATTGACTAAATTTGATTTTGTGCCAGATTTGGCTTCTATTGGAACTAGTAAATTTGAGAGATTTTTATTATTTTTATTATGGAACTAGTAAATTTGAGAAATTTTTATTATTTTTATTATTTTTTTGGGCTACGTTTTCACTTTGTTTTTTGAAACTCGTTAAACTAGTTTTTCTCGATCAAATATCGGACAATTTAGTTAAAAGATTATAACCTTTCTAAATCTTATACCAAATTTTATATATTTTCAATTTTTCTCTTAATTCAATTATCTTTACCAAATATTATATTAAACAATTATATAATTTTTCAAATCCCAATTTATGTCTCGAACAAATTAAGGTTCTATATATTTCTCCTATCTTACTTATTTTTTTTGCAAAATTTGATTTTTTTCTCAAATTTTAAAAATCACACATTAATCACTTGAAAATTGTTTGGATAACTAGTAAATTTATTTGAAAATTTAGAAATTTAGAAATTCATATAGTTATGGTAACAGACATTGGACTGAGGATTTGAAAAGTTGATGTAAATATTTTAAAGATGACTGAATTTGTAAAAAATTTAAAAATATATATGATTTAGTATAAAAATTGGAAAAATTACATAATAGTTGAAAAAAATAGCATAAGGCCCAAAACAATCAATAATTAAAAAAATAATTTTTTAAAATTGGTGGTTGATCTCACCAGCGATAGACAAAAGGGCCCAAAACTAGTAAAAAGGTCGCTAGTTTTGAAAAATAAAAATTTGGAGTGCTATTTCTAACCATTTTTCCCATGCCTAAGAAAAAGTCAGTCCACAAATAGCTCCAACTGCATCCACCTTCTTGCAACACAGTAAGCCCAAAATATTATTAATCGAACCCCTTGAATCATCTGCATTTTTTAACTTCCATAAACAAACCAAATGACTAAATGAAAAATCTAACTTGAAACCCAGTTGTGTTATGCAGAAAAAGCTGAACTCCCCTCTTTCTTTCATAAAATGAAGCACACTTTTAAAGTAGACCCAAATGGATATCAATGTTCACTCCAATCAATCAACACATTTGCAACATACGAACCTAAAACGACACCAGCAATGGCCAATCACCTGATACCCAGTTTGAGAAAATCGATCGATTGATTAACGGTATCTCGGACAAAACTTCAATGCATAAGCTTTTCGACAAAGTTTTACACTCATCATCAAACAACTGGTGTACGCAAAAATCATTAATCAAGAGAAACTCACATGAATTACTATAAGATCAAAACCTTTCAGCCAATCTGGCTGTGACTGCCCTTAGTTTTGAATAAACTTTTCCAGCAGGAGACCCTAAAATGAGGCTGCAAAGAGAATCCCTAGCAATCTTGATATTTGCAAAGGATCCTAATATGTGAATCTTGGTGTCTGCAATAACTATTCTTGTCTTCGTGGCATTTTCGATGGCGAATTTTGTCTTACCAGCTTTACCAGACAATCTTCCTATGGCACGAGACAAGTGCTCGCCTCGTAGTGTTTTAACATCTTTAATCTCAAAAGATTCCACATAGAGTTCATCAACCCGTAAGAGTGCAATGGCATCAATCACATCGAAACCAAGCATGAAAGCATGAACAAAATCTGCACACTTCTGCAAGTTACTGATGTCAGGTGTGTCTGCTCTGGTTTTCAACTCGACTTTCCGGGCCTTGAGGTTCATTCGGATGTCAATTTTCATCTGGTCATAAATTGGGGTATAAATATCCATCCATGCTTTCTTAAGAGGGGAATATCGATGTGGAGGAACGGAGACTTTTCGGAACTGAACTCGACCATCATTCATCTCATGAGGCTTTAGAGGATCAAACTGTGGTTTTGGTGGCAATGTGCTAACTACATTTTTTGTTTGAGTTGAAATTGTTTCTACTTCCATAGAAGTGGAGGCTTCGATCGACTGCATTATGGAATTGTGCTGCGTTTTCACACTGAAAACACCCAAAAAAACAACAATTAAACAACAAAATCTAGATAAGCTGTGATCACATATAAATAAATCCATCAACATGATGAGCAGCATAATTGAAGGCATAAATAATCAGAATAAACTTCAGAAGCGCCCTTCCTGGGAACGTCAGAAAGATTTCGAGTAAAATAACCCATGAACTACAAACAAGTATCTTATCGAATTCCAAAATACTATAATCTAATTTCAAATTTGGAAAAAGCGACAAATGATTTTCAAATCAGTTGCTATAGAATTAAAGCTTGCAGTGGTTCATCCATTGTAAGCAATGAAAGCTGAAAATGAAAGATAGGGAAATAAAGAGAATACCTGAGACGAAGAGAGGGTAGGGAAGTCCGTGAAGAAGGGTTGTGGAGACGGCGACGGCGGCGGCGGTACCGAGAGCGACGGAGGAGGCTGCGGAATGGTGCTAACTGAACTGGTAAGAGGAAGAGAAGGCAAGATTGTGAAGATGGAGGGTAAAGGAATGAATGAGGCGGCTTTAGGGTTTAACAATTTTCATTTTATTTATTTTATTTTTTTCTGAACAAAATGAAGTGGACTTGGGCCGTTGGGCTGGATAGGTTGATTGATGGGCCTTAGTTATTTAGGGAGAATCGATGATAGTATTGGAAGATGGGATTTTTACATCCTTAGTCGAATGTCTTTTTGTTCTCTTCTTTGTCTTATAAGTGGTTTAATGAGTTCATTATTTACATAAATGTTATGATCTATTTATAATTATGACCTTCTCCATTAGGAAAAAAAAATTAAATTTGAGAGGGGAAGAAAACAGGTTAATTAGAAAAATAGGGTTGTTTTAGGTTTTAATTAGGTAAAAGGGGAGTTTTCAAATTATTTAGGAAAATTTGGTTGTTTTTTTTTTTGTCTTTATCCGAATGCATCTCTTTCATGAATATTTTTTTTTTCCAGTCTTCTCTGAAATTCATATACATAAACTGAAAAAAAATGAAAGGTCAAATCATTCTAAACACCTGTCGCGCCTCGTTAATCGTAAGTCTCTGAGTTACTTTTTAATTTTGTCTTTTCCCATTTCAATATCAATATAAATTCTACCCATTTTTTCCTCACTTCCTTCACCTTCTTCCTTCATTTTCTCCTAACTCTCAAGAACCAGTCTTCCAACTCCTTCATATTTTCTCCCCAACCATTCTTTTAACATCTTTAAAATATTTCTCCCCTAAATTTAACAGCTATCGCAATTTCCACCATCTTCACATTTTTAATTTGTTTTAGTACAATATTTCTGTTGACAATTTGATATATTTTTGTTATTTAATAAAAGATTAAATTTTTGATAATCTTGTACTTTTTTTTTTGTTTACGATGGATATTATTTCAGATAAAAATTCTACAAACTATCATTCAAAGTTTTTTTTTGGTAAGGTGCAACATTTTTCTTTTCGTAAGTTGATAAATTTTTATTATTTAATAAAAAATTAATTTTTTTTATAATTTTGTATTGCTTTTATATATATATATATATAGTGGAATAACTTTTTTGTATTGATTCTGATAATTTTTCTTATAGTGGGTTAATTTCATAATTTCTCATAAGGAGAATTACATGTGATTACCATTGGGTTATATATGTTCAGGTTAACTATTAAAAATAGGTTATTAAACTTCTAAATGGTTCTAAATTTTTTAAAATTTCAATAAATCAATGACCTAATAAACTCAAAATCAAATGTACTATAAAAAAAAAAAAAAAAACTTCTTAGATGGACTATAAAAAAAAAAAACTTATAGATTTATTAGACACTTCTAACATCTAAAGTAATTGTACATAGACTACAAAAAAAAAAAAACAAACAAACAAAAACAAACAAACAAAACAAAAAAATATAAGTTTTTCTAATAGTGGATATTATTATTAATTGGAGAAATATGGACGTATTATATTATAGTGGATTAATTGGAGAATTTATTTTATAGTAGGTTGATGGGACGTTTTATTTCTCCAATTAAACAAAAATGTAAGTATCTAAAATGTCTATAAATTTGTATTGATTTTTTTTTATTTTATTTACAGTGGATATTATTTTGGAGAAAAATTCTACAATCAATCATTCAAAGGTTATATAGTTATTTACTTTTATTTGAAATGATGGATTATTGAATATTGAGAAAAATTCTAATTTAATAACATATACTTTCATTTTCAACCCATTATTCGAACAAAATATTTTTTTAACAAATGAATTCATTGTGAACTTAAGTTCAAATGTTTGGAATGAATACAACCAAAAAGTTATTTTTTTTTTAATATAGTTGGCCTAATTAAATGTTCAAACAAAAACTATTAAATATTTTAAATGGTTAAATGAAAATTTCATTTTGAGTGTATTATTTTTTCAATATAGTTGGCCTAATATATACTTACATAGTCTATGATAAATATCAAACTGCATTGGCTAAACTACAATAGACGTTGTGGGATTTCTATGTTATATGCATGGAAACATTGTTAATGGACCAAACGGTATAGAGTATGATAGGCAACCATCTCTTCGTTAGACATGCATCATCAAGTTGACTTCAACACATTAATCGATAGATTATGTGATGCATTATCCATATATAGAGATTATGAGGTAGAGGTAATATTTAGATATGGTAGTTATGTAGCGGGATCTATTTTCTATTTTCCTATCTCATTACGAAGTGAAGTTGATGTATGGTTCATGATAAGAAATGCTCCATATCCTTCAAATAGAGTTGAATTGTATATATCCCAACCCAGTGTCCCAAGTCCAATCTCAACGAGAGAAATTGAAAATACTATTGAGTTGGAAAGTCATAATGTGGAGGATGAGCATTGTGATCCAACTTGTTGAAATGCCTTGAATCTATTTGCTGGCGCTTTGAACAACCAAGTACGGGGGTCTCGACCCTAGAGGCGCCGTTTTGATGTAATTTCTGAAAACATTCTCTCAAATAATATTGTTCTCCCTCTACCCGTGGACGTAACTAACACACTGTTAGTGAACCACGTATATATGTGTGTCGATCTTCCCTATCTCTACGTTCCTTTTGTGTTCTTTAATTGTCGATTTCGCAACACAACTATTGCCACAAACGATGAAGAAGTTGAAATAGATGATGATGATATCGATCTAGATTAACTACCAAGTGAATTTTATGGTATTCATGAAGTCCTTGGAACTATTATTGAGATAAACCTGAACGACATGAGCATTGTACCCGATTCGACAACGGAGGGAGACAGTAATATGGGGTTTGATTCCTTGCTTAGGGGATGATATTCAATTCGAAATTGGATTTAAAAAAATGCAGTGAAGAGCTATTCAATCATTCAACATCAAAATTTTGAAATCATTGAGTTGAAGAAAACAATATGTGATGTTAGATGTAAAAGATATGACAACGGTTCCATGTGGAGACTTCCGCTGTCTGCCATAAAAAACACGATAAATTTGAAACTACACAGTATAATGGTCCTCATTTGTATGTGTATGCAAGACTGAGTCAGGATCACAATCAATTGGACTCAAATCTAATTTCGTCTGAGGTAAGCAGCATAGTTAAAAAAAATCTTTTGTTGATGTCAAAACATTACAAGATATTATCTTGAAAAAATATGGCTATTCCGTTAGTTATTGGAAAGTGTGAGATGGAAGAAGAAAAGAAATCGCTAAGATATTCGGAGATTGGATCGAATCGTATAATTTGCTGCCTAGATGGATAAATATCTTATAAATCACAAACCCCGATACAGTTATCTATTAAAGGCTAAATGAGGTGGATTGTGATGATAGGATTGTCATGTTCAATAGCGTGTTTTGGTCATTTAGACCTGTTATTGAGGGTTTCAAGCATTATAGACCGCTACTTCAAATTGATGTAACCTATTTGTATAGAAAGTATGAAGGAACATTATTGATAGCTACCCCAGTCGATGCAAATGGTCACGTCTATTCAATTGCATACGTTATTGTATCGAAGGAAAGTGCTGATTCATGAGATTGATTTTTGAAAAATTTATGGAATCTTGTGATGCATGGAAGGGAGGGAATGTGTCTAATTTCATATAGACACAAAAACATTATATCTGTCGTCAGAAACTTTAATAATGTCTGAGTAGGAGTACACCACATATTCTGCTCGTAACATGTGGCGAGTAATTTTAACAAGTATAAGAATGGTTTATTGAGAGCTTGGTGTATAATACAAGATCGAAATTTCAAGTTCGAAAGTTTAATGACTGTATGGTCGAACTTCAAATAGCAAACCCTAATTGCTTACGATATTTTGCTTTCATAGATCCTAAGCAGTGGACACAGTCATATGATAGTGGTCATCGTTATGGATGGTTAACCACGAACGTAGCTGAAAGTACAAATGTTGTTCTAAAAGGAGTTAGAAAGCTACCCATTACTGCACTAGTCCAAGCAACATTCTACCGAACTATTGCTTATTTCGCTGCTCGTCGTGTAAAAATAGAGATTGCTCTTGAACCTGAAAAGTGTTTCACAAGGTAAATTATTCACATTTTAGTTATCCCACGTGTTCCTACTAACTATAGAGGTACTCTATGTAATTGTCGTATTTGTCATAGGTATGCAGTAAAGAAAATAACTCGTTGGGAACATTGTGCAACTAAACATTCCGATGGACAAGGATGTTACCACAGGACCATACAATGACTCAATTTTATACTTACAGCATAGTCATAGATCCGAAGTTGTTTGGGAAGACAGACATATTGATGCTATGCATTGTCAACGACGAGAGGCTGTTATTCGAAGACAAGAAGACTTAGACCCTTGTATATTGAATTGTCTACGAGCTGCAGGATTCTATGAAGTCTTCTGTATCAAATTTATACAACTAAACTGGCATCTGATAACGACACTAGTGGAATGATAGCGATAGGAGACACAAACTTTCCACATGTTGCATGAAGAGTGTATGATTACACTGCAAGATGTAACTATCCAATTTGGACTCCCGATTAATGCAAGACCATTGATCGAGTCACTAAATTATGACTGGGAACAACTTTGTGTCGCTTTTTTAGGCGTATCAACGAATGACGTTGTTCTTAAGGGGGTCGTCTTAGCTTACCATGGTTAGCTGATCAATTCAACAACTTTGCCCATCTACCAGATAATGCAGATGAAGAGGAATTTCAAGATATGCTCTAGCATATATTCTCATATTGATTGGAGGATTGATATTTCCCGACAAATCCAATAGTAGAGTGCACCTAATGTATCTTCCTCTTTTAGTAGATTTTGATGTTGTTGGGACGTACAGTTAGGGGTTGGATGTCTTGCATGGTTATATAGGCAACTATGCAAAGGTGCAGTTATAGAAGGCAAAGACATTGCAGACTCACTTCTATTGCTGCAAATTTGGGCATGAGATCGATTTTCTCTTTTAGTGCCTCGACGACTCCACCGATATGAGAATAACTTGGGTGACAGGCCACTTGCAATAGGGTAAGCATTTCTACCTCATTATTATTGTCTTCATTATGAAATACTAATAATTAATATTCAATTTGTGATTGTTGCAGATGGAATGACAACTTTTTTTATAATTAGAGCACTAACACATGTTCTATTGTAGTATAAATACATATTGGATATACATGTGCCTAGCCAAGTAATATTATATTCATTCATATATTCTATATTAATAATGTTTCAATCTTTCGGTTCATTCATATTTTGACACATATGCATGCAGATTATTTGGGAGCCATACAATAATCTCATCCAACTAATGCCGCCATATTGTCTCGATGGTAATGAGATATGGACATCCAAATGTCCACTCATATGTTTTTTGTTTTTGTTTTTGTTTTTGTTTTTTTTTTGTGGAGTTGTATCACCTAAATTTTGTGATGCATCAATTTGGGATGTTGCAACAAATTTCTCAACCTTGCAATACAGATGTTCGACTTCATTCACACAATCTAAGAGGTAGGCATGAGCGAGACTGGATTGCATGGCTCCTCAAATTTTTATTTGGAAAAATCATCAAAATTTGGTTGTTAATGGACCTCATATTAATAATGGTGTAGATATTGGGGCTGAATATAGTGAAGGGTATTCCACTACAAGCAGGCGATATATAACAAAATGAGCATCTTATCACTTGTTGGTATGAGTTTATTATTTACTAGAATTGTTTAATTTTATTTCTTCATTGCATACCAAAATAAATTTTAAAGTCATTAACTTGCTATTTAATTCTTTTTCAGGCCAATTTTTCAAATTTGACATTATCTGCTATAAGAGCCTTACGTAGACTTACCTCTATATATCGAGTGAGATATTTCGATGGTGATGTTCCAATGGACGAACAAGGTGATCCAGCAAGACATCAGGATGTTCCTATTCGATCTAATGTTCAGAATGAGTATCCAGCAACCTCACTTAATCATTTTACATATACTTCCATGATGCAATCTCCCTCCACATTTGAATTATTTCCAACAATCCTTAGTACTCTAAGTATGGAAGAAGGACAAACTTCACATGTTCGTCCAGATGTCCATGACCAGTACGTGACATACAGACACCATGGTGAGGATATACACTATGCAGAGGAGGGCCAACTATCAAGTTGAAGAGGGCATGACGATCGTAGACACTATGTGATTCAACATGATCGATCTAGGCATAATAAGGATCTTCTTCTGGTCATGAATAAAGAAAATTGTATATATAATCAAATTTATTAATCAAATTCAAACAAGAAAATGCACTTTCAGTCTACAATTCAAACACTTCCACATCCTAAAGAACTTTGAATATTATTTACAATAGTCAAAAGTTAATATATATATATTTGTATAAGTTTCCAACAACTTTTTAAAAAAGCAGTGGTTTGGAATTAAACGAATTGAATATTATTAAAATTAATATTGAGTATATCAAATCAATCATAGAAAATTCTTAATCTCAAAGTAACATTATTGTTTATATTGTTAAAAAAAATAGTAATATTATTATTAATATAAAAAAAACGAGATTAATGAGATGGTTGATTTTAGATAACAGTGATTTGGAATTAAACAAATTGAATATTATTAAAATTAATATTTGGTATATCAAATAAATCATAGAAATTTCTTAATCAAAATAATATTATTGTGTGTTTGGAATACATTTCAAGTGTTTAATTTAAAAAATAAGTCATTTTGAAAAAAAAAATAGATTATTTGTCGACCACTCAATATATTTTCAATAATTTTTGCCAAAAGTGTTTAAATAAAAATGAGTTTTTTTAAAAATCATTTTTTTCTTAAATTGATCCAAACGGGCCTTAGAGTGGCTAACTTATTTAGCAACTTAGTTATCCAAAAATATAAGTTGTGTGATCATTTTGGAACTAACAAAAAAGTATGGACCTAAGTAATTACTTTTTAAAAGTTTAGAAACTAATAAAGATATTCTTTAAAATTTAGGATTCAAAATATAATGACTAAAATAAGATATATATATATTTTTTTTTAAAAAAATGTGATTTCCATGTTGACGGTTGGAAAATGCACTACCATAGAGAAGAAGTTAATGTTTGTACTTTTTCTGTTTTGGCAGATCTGATTGTAGGCGATCTGAAAATAAATTTTCGAAACAACAGATAGAGAATCTAGAGTTGTATTTCATATTTTCATATATGTGTTTGATAATAGATTCAAAAATTAATTTTTAATTTAAATATTTTTTTCAAAATATACTTGAAAATATATTTATAAACCATAAAAGTAATTATAATTACTCATTAATATATTAGGTTGAATGTAAACTATTTCTAATTAATATATGAACTTGTTTTATGTTAACATTTATATATAATTATTATTTTGTAATATCATAATATCATAATTTTCAAAAACAGAATCTAAACTGCCTATCAAATACATATTTACTAAATTCTGTGAATCTGAAAATATATAACATAATCTGAATGGTCTATCAATTAGGCTCCTATTAATTAGATAAAACCAATAGTTGCTTTCAAAATATAAGAAAATGAACCAACTTATTTACAATATGGCAAAATGTCACTGATAGATACCTACAAACATTTATCACTAACGTAGATCTATTAGTATCTATCACAATGACTTTTTTTTATATTTCAAAATAATTCCTATTATTTTACTATTTAAAACAATTACTCTTAAACGAACTTCAAAATTACGCTTGTACTAGGTTTTAAAATTAACTTTTTCTAAAAATTGCCATCTTCTCTAACTAAATTGAAAAAAAAAATCTGTATAAATGCAAGAAAGAGGAAATGCGAAAGTTATTTTTGGTTTCAACATAGTATAAATATAAAATTATTATTTGTCAACAAAAGTTGAGATGGCCGAGTTGGTCTAAGGCGCCAGATTAAGGTTCTGGTCCGAAAGGGCGTGGGTTCAAATCCCACTCTCAACACTATATTTTTTATTTTCATTTTCCTATAAAAATTCTTCTTTAAAATTTTACATATATTTTATTTCCGTACGACTTTTGTCGGTTCTTGTTGGATATATTTTTTTAATGATGTTATTTGAATAAAAAAAAATAACTTAATATTTTTAAATTTTAAAAATTAATCATTTTCTTCTTTTTACCAAAATGCAAATGGTTCTTCTATTAAAAGAAAAACCATCTCCTCTTGAATATTTTTTTTTTTTATAAATAAGTCCAATCAGGTCTAATTTTAAATTTTTTGTTGGAATTTTTCCAAAATAACTTTTGAAGTTTTTTAGTTTTTTTTTTAAATAATTCTATATAATTATTATTTTGAAGTAATTATTGCACAGTTTCTTGATTTCCAGGATTTTTTTATAATCAATTTTTAGTAATTATTTATTTTAAAAAATAATTCTTATTTTAAATTTTTTGTTGGAATTTTTCCAAATGATAACTTTTGAGGTTTTTAAAAATCCTTTTAAAGTTTTTTTTTTAAAAATAATTCTACATAATTATTATTTTGAAGTATATTGCAAAGTTTCTTGATTTTTCCAGGATTTTTTTATAATAAATTTTTAGTAATTATTTATAAATATTTAATAGTTTTTAATTTTCGGTTTTTAGAAACCATATACCTTTACTCACAGGAAGAAAAGAAGAAATACAGAAAGAGAGAGAGAGAGAGAGAGAAAAAAACAGAGTTCCCAAGAACAAAGAGTCATCACATAATACAGAGCATCATCATATTATAAGCTTAATTCACCAACATTTCACTTAAGAAATTTCCACATATCTCTCAAAACCCACAACAAAAACAACCCACATACACAAATATTATATAATTCCAACTAAAGAATCACAAATACACTAAAAAAGAAACCTAATTAAACTTGAAAAGGCCATGGCCAATCTTTCAAATCCTCATCCTGCTGAACTTTAGCACTCCTCATTCCCACACCATTGCTACTATTACTCCCTTCACCTTCCACAAACGCATAATACTTCAAAAAGAAAGCCAAAGTAAGAACAACCCATTCCAAAACAAACATAACCACACTCAATCCACCAGCCAATTTCAAAATCACAGCCCCATCTTCTTCTCTAACATAAGATTTCAGCTCCCACAGAAAATCCCCTGTTCTTGTGAACACCAACATCGCCACCGATCCTTGGAATATCGCCGTCAGGACGGTGAACACCATGTGGACACCGAACCATCGAGCCGAAGCAGCGGCGGCCATGGCGCAACCGGAGACGGCAGCCGCGATGGTGAGGATGTGGAGGAAGATGAGAGAGAGGCCACAGAGAGAGGGGAGGAGACGCAGAGAGAGAGTGAGGAAAATGCAGCTCGAGGCGGCGCCGAGGAGGATGTAATTTGTGTAGAGGAAGAGCTTGTGAGTGTGGTAATGGGATCGGCTCATTGAGGTTGATGGATTTGCGGTTATGGAGAAACCCATTTATGTTTTTCTCTTGTAGAATTGATTCTTATGCAGAGTGGAGAATTTCGATTGGGTTTGTTTCTAGTTTCTTTGGAAGAATTGGTAATGGCGGAATTGGGAAGATGAAGAAGAAGATATAGGGGGGTGGGATGCCCAACGGCTAGATTTTTGGCCGTTGGGAGAGTATCTGAAAATGTCGAACGTTGCTCTTTACCGTTAATGACTCGGCGTGTAACGGCTACTTTTTTTTTTTTTTCCTTTTCTTTTTCCTAAATGTTTTTTATTTTGAAAATTTTAAAGAAGTGAGTTGTTAAGCATATGACTATGGATTTAATATTCGTTGATATATATTTTTTTTATTATGTGATCCAATTGGAAGATCTTTTTTAAAAATATATTTTTCCATGTTTATTCAGAGCATCTAGATTTTGAATTTCATCTTTTGAAAATACATAATTACATTTAAAAAAAGATAATAAAAAAAATTGACCAATTCGGTATTTCAATTATATTCATTTTTTTTGTTAAACTATAATATGTAAAATAGATTAATAGTAGTTGATACTCAACCTGTATATACATTGGGTTGGATAGGGTTGGAATTTTTTTAGACTAATCTAAAAATTCGAGTTAGTCAATCTCCGGCCTGATCTACTCTATTCATAAACCAAACCAACCTAATCAACTAACTTAAGGCGCCACTAAGTAATTCAATCCTACAAACAAAACTCAAATTAAGAACTCCATCCGTTTCTTCTTTTTTCTTTTTTTAAATTTTCTCACAAATAAAATTGAAAATGAGAATTAAGAACCCTAAGGAGGGACAACAAAAGCAATACCAAAAAAACGAAATCACCAAATGTGAAGTGGTCGACTATTGAGAGAGTAGAGAGAGATGAGGCCAAGGCCAAAGGGGATGACATTGTTTCTCAAAATTCGCGAACAACTAAAAGTCAAAAAAGGCAAAAGCTGATTGCAAAATATAAAAGTTTGAAGATCAAAATAAACCTTTTGAAATTTGAAGGGATACTTTTCTAAAATTGGATATGGCCAAATTATATAGTTTTTTTTTTTTTTCCCAAGTAAATCAACATCAAGTTACAAGGAAAATGGAGTTTTGATGACACGAGGAAAATGAACAAGATAGATAGATTGGCTTATACTTAAATTATATATAAAAAAGAATTCCTTTGTTTTGAAGAGCATTTCTATTTTTTAAAAAGTTTCAATATTAACATTAATCTTTCACACATTCCAGCCATTTAAAGTCTTGATTTTCATTTTGAATGCTAAAATATTTCTACTTTAAAAGTAAATTCGAAACAGATACAAAGGATCAAAGATAATATTACAACTCTAAAAAGAATAATGATTTTTTTTAGAAGAAAAACAATAATTTTCAAAGCAAGTGGTAAAGTCCTAATGTATTTCTATAATTTAGCCTAAATTATAAATCCCAGCAACAAATAGTTAGGCATTACTGCATTTCATTTGTAATGAAATATTGTACAATTAAAATTGGTCTTCACGGCTATCTTTCAATAAATTCCTAAAATTTATATTATAAACAATAAAAAGAACTCTTCTGTTTGGTGTTTCTCTTTTAACGAAAAGAGAATTGTCAGTGACATTTGAGAAGAAATCATATTATCTTGATTCTCAATAATTTCAACAGGCTAATTAAGATAGTTGTTACATGTCATTCGAAAGCTCACAAATTGCTTAGAAATCAAAACTTCTTTTAAATTAGTTTACATTAGAAAAGAAAACATCTAAAATTTCACAACATACTCGTAAAAACCAAAAATTAGGAGGTCAATAAGGCACACCACCACAAAGCCATGAAGAAATGCAAAAATCAAGAGCATATGAAATTGTACAATCTCGAGAGGGCCACCCTCCGCCAAGACTGATCAACCAAGCGATCGACCTTCAAAGCTGAAGAACCAGCATGACCGACCAACCCATCGATGTTTTACATTGAATGAAACAACAACACAGTTCACATAACATTTAATTTACAGCAGTCTCAGCCAGATTTTGGTTTTCTTCGTGAAAATGATGGTCTTGATGAGAAAGGTAAAATGACCTCATGAATGTTGTATAACAATCCTCGATCGTAAGTATTATTCTTGACAACCTGCACTTGTTCGAGTGGAGATCTACGAAAAATGGTTCTCCATTTGCTCTCTGGAGGCTTTCTTTCAGAACTCAGACAATCCATGCTTGTTTTTAAGGCTGCTGCACTTGCCTTGGCTTCATTTACCTTCCTTTGCCAGCTAATGTACTCTTGCCACTTAAAAGTCTAGCAGTACCCAAAACAAATCACACAATATGGTCAGTTTTAAGGTGTCAATAAACACTAGGAAGTCAATTTTGAAGCAAAAGTACAAGCTACAGAAACATACTTGTTTGAGAACTATGTCTAAAATAATGTTCTGTTAGAACAAATATTCAGTAAAAATATAATTTTGAAAAAAGTCAACAAACTATTCATGGATTGATAAGGTTGATTGGAGCCTACTCGGATGCTGACCAAGAATTAAAAGAATTTGGGGTTTAGTGGAGATCTTTAAGCATGAGAAGCATGCATCTCTAGCGCCAACTGTCGTTTGTCCTTTAATTTTTACTTTCATTATGGGCTTCCCTTCAGCCGTTTGCTTCTTAGAGGTCAGAGTTGTGGTTTTCGTGGCATCTGGTTTTGTTTGTTATTGTTTTTTTATGGATAACCGAACTTTCATTAAGAAAAAACTGAAAGGATACATGGACCTACAAAAGAAGAACCCACAAAAAGGGAGGCAACCTAGAAAAAGAACCTCCAGTCAACAAAAAAAATCTAACGTTCCTTTCCTCCAAAGCCCAAAGAAAAATAATGAATCTTAATACAATACAGGACCACAGTTCACTTAGGGACCTCTCAGACACTCAATAGTGCACACTCCAACATGCTACAATAACCTTCATTTATCACGAAAAGGAGGATGAAGCAACTCCTTGATCATCTTATCAAAAAACCAGCCTCTGGTTTTATTTCCAACCTTAATATAATATAAAAAAATAATTAATTAATCAAATCAAATAAATAAAAATACAAAATAAATAACTTAATAAAAGACCAAGATTTTGGGAGTTAATTGTGATGCCTGATGGTTCTTTGATCCTAGATGGCAACCTTTTCAATTGTACTTTTGAGTACTAGCCAATCAAGTAATCTTAGATTCCCCTTGAATGGCAACTCTAAACGCTCTGCACCTCTGCCTTTTAGGAGCCTATTCTAGAGAAAGGTCAAGGCTGAATTTGGCTCATCTCCCATGATTGCCTATTGAGCATGCTGTTAAAACTTAAACTTAATTTTCCAAAGGCTTATGGATGGATACTGCCTCCCAATATAGCCCTCGTCATTTGAGAATTTCTATCAAAGTACAGAATGGTCACAAAAACTTACAAACAAGCCACGTGCATCCCAGTTCTTCAATCTTCAGTAGAAATTAGTTAAAATTAAGTATGAGTTTCATTTTGGAACCATGGGTAAATCAAGCCACCAAGTCTTTGGACGTCAATCATAAAAAAGTTTTTTCCATCCTAATAAAGAAAAGATCAAAAGGAAAGAAAATAGTAACACACCTCATTTGTCGTAGTATTTGTAAGACAGAGTTTGGCATGGTAACCAAAGAAGCCTCCTAATAGCAGGCATACTATCGCGAGAAACACCATAAGTAGTAGTTGAGTATTGTACGAGCTCAAAATCCACTGTTGCAAGCCAAACAACAATAATTATCTAGAATGCACAATTTAAGCAAATAAATCAGATAAACAAAGAATCAATGTAAAGTACTTGTTTGGTTTTAACCCATAAAAAAAAAAGAAAAAAAAAGAGTAAAGTACATACTTGTATGACATAAGGAGCTAGACCGGAGAAAGAATTTTCAATGCCATAATAAACTGCATCAGATATATGGCAACGAATTTCCATGTTTCAGGTTTGCATGAACCAAAGACAAAGTAAAGAAACTAAAGTAAATTAACATATACCCGTCAAGATATGAATAACTTTTAGTTCTTTCAATTGTCCAGCAAGAACTAGTCCAATTGCAACTGTCCCGTATACACAAAGAAGGAAATGCCTGTAAGACATGAAACATTGAAAAAATGCATAGTGATCGAAAGACTCGTGAAGACTAACATAGCAGAAACATAATATTGCAAGTATCTAACGTTTCAGAAATGAAATGACCAGTACGTTCAAATTCCAAAAAGTGAAAGATAATGTAACATGGCAAGACAGCTTTTTTTCAACTTCATTTACTTGAAAAAAAATGAAGTTTAAAATATTCTTAGAAAATTGACCTTCATGAAAACATTAAGCACCAGATTCAAAATTTGACTACATCCAACAACTTTGTAGATGATCCGGAATCAACTAGCACCTACCACAAAAGGAAGGCCATAAAATACCGGGTATTCCTCTCCCCTATACAGTTATTCTGCATAGATGAAAAAACATTGAAGTATTAAAAATCCAAAATTCAATGATTTAGACAATACAAAAGACACCATCAAAGAAATAGTGAAAAACAGGGGTCTGGGGTGATTCAAACCATCCATCCACAATGATGATCAAAGCGGGCAACACAACGATCACATATGCTGCAATGTTTGGATCTAGCAGGTCTGAGACAATGAAAAATTGGGAAAAGAATTATTATAATTACAAGCCAGAGCACATTATTAAATTATTAAGCGTGTATTTAAAAATGTTTACTTTGGAATTTTGCAAGTTGAACATTCTTTTTCAGAGTAAATAATGTTGTCATATGGATAAGCAGACAGATAACGAGTTACATTATCAGCATTCACTGTCCCTGGATCAGAAAAGCTGGTTAATAGAAAGAGGAGAACACCAACAGTAACAGCCAAAAAGCTTGTATACCTGCAAGAACATAAAACGCCTAAGGCATTCAAGATGGAAGTCTGCTTGCAAAGTACTGCAACTATAGAACAAAAAGCGTACAGATTTTAGGACAGTTACCTATGAATTCCACTTAAATAATAACCAGGGACGTATTTGAATGTAGACATTGTAATAATGTAATAGGTAACCCCGATTATAGCAAGATATATAACCTGCAAGAGAAAAAAATGATCAAATGAAAGGAAAATAAAGAAACGGAGTAGTGAGCACAATAGTATGCCTGCTTAGGTTGAAGAAGATTGTATTTCTTGTTATTTTTGGTTTTTCCAGTTCTCATTTCTTTTTATTCTCTCCCTTTGGAGGATTGTATCTCTGAACATTTTTCTTCTTTTTTACCGAACAGTTTGTTGCTTGCTTCAAATAATAATATAATAATACTATCCCCTTTGTTAAACATTAAGACCCCATTTGATAACCATTTCATTTTTGTTTTTGAAAATTAAGCCTATTTCTCCGCTTCCATTAAAAAAAATTTAAGCCTATTTCCTCTCTATTTCTTACAATGGTTTGCATCTTTCTTAAATACAATGGTCAAATTCTTAGCCAAGTTCTAAAAACAAAAACAAATTTTTAAAAGCTACTTTTTGTTGATTTCAAAATTTGGCTTGGTTGTTTAAACCATTAGTAAAAAGTAAATAACAAAGGAAGAAATTTGGATGTGGAAGTAGTGTCTATAGGCTTAATTTTCAAAAAAAAAAAAACCATAAACTAAATGGTTACCAAACGGGACCTAAAAGTTCATACCATTATTAGAACCTATTGAAACACCATTAGAGTAGCTATTGTCTTTGGTGTGAATCTAATGGCATTGAAACAAGGAACTTTTTCATTACAATGGCTACAATGGCAATGATGAAAAATTAGCCCATGTGTAGGAATTGGATAGAGATAATACAGTAAGGTGTATAGCTATTAAAAAGCCAAGATATAAGAGATAACATACAACTAATTGCTATCTCTTCTGCAGTAGTCATAGAAACAGGTTTGTGGTTAAATAAATAACCGAACCTTAATCTATTTCTAACCCTCTTCCTTCTCTAAAGAAACTCCTCCAGTTGTATGCTGATGCAACTAAGTTATCTAGTGAGCAGTAGTCAGGTAGGTCAGACACATTAAAGGAACTGGAAATGTGTGAAAGAAATAATAGTACATTAAGCACCAGGTCCAATTTACTTGAGTACTCTGCAGTACCAAACTTCTTTTGTGCTGCCAATCCCAATCAGAGACTGAATCGTCCTAAAGTGCACAAGAGGTCTCCTTCATTTTTACCCTTCATTCACCTATATTTCTAAGTTACTATAGACATATTTACCACTACCAGCCTTGAATTGTAAACAGCTTCAAATTGTTGTCTTACAATGATTTCAGCCAACTCATCAGCTTCTATGCTGATGTCAACACCTTTGGGAAGTTTAACTAAAGTCACTTTTAATCAAGGACCTCCTGTGTAAACAACTTCAAATGTAAAGTCACTTTAATGTTAGGTACTTAAGCACCTTGGAGAACCACCCCAAAAGCCAACTATTGAGGTGAGAGAGCCAAGCTACTTAAGTACCACATCGATCATCCCATTCTAACCAATGTGGGACAAAGGTAGCCCAACTACTTGGTTCCTAACAATACCCCATCTCAGGAAAACCAACATCCCGGTACTTCACTAGGAAACACCCGGTCAGAACCCTCCACCGGTGCTCCTCTCTGAAACATCGACAACCAACTCTAATATCATTTTAGGTACTTAAGCAGCTTGGAGAACCACAATCCAAAATCCAGCTATTGAGGTGAGAGAGCCAAACTACTTTAGTACCACATTGGCCATCCCATTCTAACCAATGAGGAACAAAGGTAGCCCATACTACCTTGGTTCCTAACATATTTGAGGATCAATTCTTCTTGTTCCTAAATGCAAACTCTTCCTGTACTACATAGATCCTATCATGTACATTAGGGTTGTGGGTTCAGACAACAAATCAAATGACCCAAACTTCTATCTGTAACCTCAATTTGACCATCGCATATTGAAGGATGAGTTGGATACAAGTAGTACAAAATTTCAAGTTTAAACATGTTAACTTTTCTTATATAGGCATTTCAAAATATGACAAGAATTTGGAGTCACTATCACTTGTTATAGACTTCTAAGGATGACATAATGGATAATCCTTCCTAAATATATTCAGAAGTTAGTGGAAATATATTTATGCTAGAGCTTTAGAAACTTGGACAATAAGATAGCACACTAATAATGTTCTACATCTCTTTCCTGATACATACAGAAAATGATCATCAATGGTCCCAGCAAAAAATATGACAGTTTTTAAATCACCAACAAACCGTCTCGTCATAATTCATGGTTCATTCGTAACCTAACTGGCCAATTTATTACATAAACAAGTTAAACACACTAGACATACTAATGCCACAACTAGTAGTAGTACTCAGCAACAAGAGAAAATATTTTCTGATGTGAACTCAAAAGATATTAGTTATGACCCAAGCCATAAGCTCCTAACTAAGCACAAGTATAAGTGTTTGCGATAATAGCACATCTAGCCTAAATAATAGCAGATTTATAACATGATAAAAATTTTACGTACAAGTGGCACAAATTTTAGAACTTATAAATCAACAATTCATGTATATCAATGATGTACTTTATATCAGGGATTATCAGTAATATAAAAATGGTAGATCAGTAATATACTTTATTGATGATACAAAAATGGTATATCAATGATATATTTCATAATAGATTTGACAATAATGTATCTGAATCACATAAATGGTATATAAATGATAAAATTTATCTACATATGTAATAAACTTTACGTTAGGTATGTCAGTGGTGAATTTTACATTGGTATATCAGTACAATACTTTTTCTTTCATAAGTAACAGACATTTCAATGATACAGTACTATACTTTATCAATGATACAAAAGTTGTATACAAAGGAAAAACTATTTACAAATTATTTTTCTTTGTAATAAATTGGAAAATATGGAAACCAGCTTCGCCACCCATTATGATTTTCTTAAATATAAACATGAATCTAAACCATATGTAAGTTTCAATGATCCAAACTTTGCAACAACGTTATGACAGCAGCTTGTGTATTAAAATCTGGTTCTTTCAACTTATCAAAAAGTACATAATTTATAAACCTGAAGGATTGGATTAGGTCTGTCGCAGCAAAAACTTTCGACCGCCAGAACTGCATTAGTTCCTTTTGACCCAAATACATACCCTACAAATCGTCTGCATTTGAACCAAAAATTATAATTTTTTTTTAAAAAAAAATGAAGAAGAAGAAATTTAGCATAACACTACATAGTCGGCAAAATAGATATACAGATGGTTAAATTATAAATTTAGTTCATGAACTTCGATGTTGTATTTATGCCTCAAAATGTTGCAATTACATCTCTAAATTTTGGATTGTAATTTAGTGTAGTTCTTTTTTTCTTTTCTTTTTTCTTCAATATTCGCAAGTGCTCTAGCCAGCTTACAAACACTTAGATAAATAAACCGCCTGCCTCTACAACATTTGGGTGTCAAGGAAACTTATAGGATATTAAATCCTAGGTTGGTGGCCATCATAGATTGAACTCATTCTCTCTAACTCCTTTATTAAGCTCAAGGCTCTTACTGATCACTAGGCCAATCCACGATCGTTGCATAGTTTTTGTTGTTAGCATCGCCAACTAATAAAGTACTTGAAAAACTACTTTATTCGACATGATAGGCAAATGGCAAAAGATCTTGAACTACTTTTTTAAATCAATACATTAAACCCTTCCTCTTGACCATGTTACTCTATTTTGTCTAATCATCCACTCTTCTGGTAATGCAAATTAGTCTGATCTTGTGCAATATACATTTCACACCATTATTTTAGTTAACAATGTTAACAACACAATGACATAATTAAAACTTAAATACGTTTCGGGAGTAAATGAATACAGCATTTAGAAACTAAATTTATACATTTGACATTAAGGAAACAGTGAAAAGATAAAAGGACAGAGAATTACAAGAAATAATCGTAGGCGCCAGAAGTGAGAAAATGGTGAATACGTTGAATGGGAGTGCCCTCAAAGATAGGCCACTGACCACAAAGGAAAGAAACCACCACTAGAAGTGTAACCAAGCCATGGCATAACAGTAACCACTGTACAGCCATCAAACCCGAAATTGAAAGAGAAGCTAGTTTTGATTCCCCTGATCGGTTCAGTTACTCGACATCCCTGTAATTAGACAAGAACCGCAATTACGAACGATCAAACAGAAAACCAACCCAACGGAAAATTAAGGCAAAACCCATTGACTATAAATTTACGAAGGGAAAGAAGAATAAAATAACGTAAGAGCAACGTGATTGTTACATTGTGGGAGAAACAGATTCAAATCACAGAACCAATAGAACAAAATTTCAGAAAATTGCTTGGGCAGCTTAAGAAATCGACAACTTGTAGAATTACAGGCATCAACAAGCTAGCGACAAGAGACGGAGCTTACGGAAGGGTCAAAGGGATGGCGTCGGGCCGGCGAAGATCTTGTTACAGTGATCAATCAATCTTCAACCTTCATTTCTGCTTCGATTTTTGGTTTGATAATTGAAGCCCCAAAGCGGAGAAGGATTTGAATGTGGAGAATGGAGAATTCGGGAAAGGAAAAAGATTTTTCTTTTTCTTTTTTTTAATAAAAAAGAGTGGTTTTCCAATAAAGAGAGTGAACAAAATATATATAGAGAGGCTATTTGAGAACCCAACATGAGATGATATATTCTCACATCTTATATCATTTCTGTGTTTGAAGGTCCATTATCCTATATTTTAATAGTTTATAGGCTCATTTTCGGAATGTGTTTCTTATCTCACCGTCATTTTCCTTCCATATATTGTATATTATCTCAGTGCTTGAACATACTCAATCATACTCGATCGTTCATATTCGATCAGAACTCCCCAGACATCAGAACTCTCCATGTAGGAGTATATCAGCATGCAACGGAAGCAACAAATACCAATTAGCATTCTAATTCATTAATTTTGGCTATAAATAAAGCATGCTCATACAATAATAAAAAGGTTTCAATGAATACCTTTGTAGAACTTCTTTAATCTCGAAATCAGCTGTAAAACTTCACCAAATATCGTTGTGAACCACCTCAAGATCTTCCTTACTATTCTCTTGGAGTTTTAGATTGAGTTGTGAGATTCAAAATAAGCTTGAATGAAGAGAACTTGGAGAAGAACTCACTGCAACAACCTACTTGAAGAACAACTTCTTCAACTCAATTTTTTTTTTAGCAAAAACTCAATTGATGCATGCCTCAATTCCACTTCCATCTTCTCTAGTCATGTAATGAAGATGGTTAATGAAATGCAACTCATGCTTGAAGTATTGAAACTTGAGTCAAGTGGGTTTTGAGTGAATTTCTTCATGATAGCAGAGAAATCCAACTTTCCAAAAGTTTTGTGTTTAAAAATCAATTGGATTTTCAAAATTGAAAACTTTTATTAATTTTACAAAATTAGTTTCATAAATTAACGTTCTAATAATTAATTAATTAAATATCCAATATTAAATTAATCTTTACACGAATTTCACTTCCATGAATTTAATATTTAAATCATATTTAAATATTAATTAAATTCTCCAATTCCGTTTAATTACAAAATTAAATGTGTAATTATGTCTCATATTACTAATTCCCTTAATTCTAATTCGAATGTTTCAAATTAACTTATCACATTACTCTAAAACTAATCAATTTACAAGCTAGTAGGGGGACCTCGAGGAAGATCATGGGCTCCAACGGTCCGAGATTAATTGACTAAACTCTTTACACCGAATTAACCACATTAGTTAACTAATGGGTCACTCCACTAAACCCTATAGTTGCACCCCCTGTAGATATATTATGTCCACTCGATATAACCATGATTAATAAGTTAACCCTTCACAGGTTGTTCGTAATAACGGCTAGATCAAATATCTGTTTTACCCCGAGATTACCTCTTGTTTCTCCAATAAGAGGGTAGGGCCCTTGTTCAAGACTTTGAATCAGCACTTAAGGGAACAACCTCTCTACTATCCCTAAAAGCGGGTAGGAGTGAATTCCATCTTGCACACTATGTCCCTAATTATCTACCTGGTCTTACCCTTGAAATAGAGGTTTATTGAGCTAACGTTATTGAGCCAACCCTCACTTATGCATCTAAGGATTATCTCGAATAAACAGGAGTTCATAATTAGCTCAGGATTAAGGTCAAGTTACCTAGGTTATCGCTTTGAAATAGTCAGTCTTAAATAGTAAACAATGTTATAAAGTAAGAGTGACTGATTTCGTGGTCTGATCTTGTACAAACTCATTGCACAAGATGCCCCTACTCCTCATATCATAACATGTACAAATTAGGATCACATCGTCTGTAGCACTTTACAACTTCTTGTAACAACTATAGAGTGGGTCACATCCAATAGTGTTACCAGAATAAGACACTCAACCTCATTCATATACTATAGATCATTTTGACTATTTACTCGAACCTGATCCACTTTTATGTCTCCACATAAAGTTAAAGTACTCATGTAATAGTCATGAGTTTTTTAGTTTATTGGATTTCTAAAACAAAATAAACAATACATATATTCAATAACAACTTATTGAATTTTTAGAGTACGTTTTATTATTTACAAAATACGAGTTTTAGGACATAAAACCCAACTTTTCAGACATCAGAACTCCCCACATCCGATATCATCTCAGCACCCCAAACAGCCTCTTATAATTTTATTGTCCATGGGATAGATTATAATAGACTATTATATATCTATTTATATCATACTAGATACAGATAGTAATCTATCGCAATATTTTATTGTGCAGTTATTTATAAATATTTCAAGCATGTTATTTAAAATAATTTTTCTAAAAATTTGAAAAAAGAAAGCATTTTTAATTTAAGAAAGTAATTTTATTTGATAAAGTAATGTTTTAATGGAATAAAAGTAGGTGGGGAAAACCATTTTTTAACTTTAGAAAAGATGAAGAGTAGAGTATAAACAATTTTCCTTTTTGTTAGTATACCTTCTAAGTTTTGTTTTGATTGCTTGAAAAATAGTATAATGTTGAGTTATTTTCGTGTTTGTATTTTACATCTCATCCCATTTTAGAGTAATATTTGAAAACTACGTACAACAAACATGTTTTATAATGTTGTAAATGAAATATACATATACAAATTAAAATTAGAGTTGTATATATATAAAAAGTGAAGAATTACATTGTTTAAAAAAAATATACTCAAGTTGTTTTTCATAGAAATTTCTGACATTGCAACATATAATTGTCCATGCGAGAAAATATACTGTAGGAGATATATTCCAAAATGAAACAATTATTTGTCTTTGTGTTTTTTTCAAAGAAGCTTATTTGGTGCCTTGTTAATTGTTGTTATGTTACAAAATACACCATTCACAGGAAATTATTTTCGTCTAAACTAGAATGAGTAACCTTAATCATCTTCTAGACTTTACGGAATTTGTGGATAACAAAACATATTTTCTAGCATATTGGTCGACTAGGGATGACAAAATTTCTCATGAAGTCAAGGAATCCCAATTTGACCAAGTATGGGGTCAATATGGGAATTTAATTTGGGTCCCCGACTTCTTTGACCCCAAAACCGTCAGAATATTTGTTTATTATTTTTTCATAATATGTAAAATATATATAATATACATTATGTGTTAGCTTAATTTCATTAGTCTTTATATGTTTATTAAATTTAATTTCATAATGTAATAACTCATTGAATTAAATTTACAATAAAAATGCTAAAATGTTTTTCAAATCGAGTCATTTAAACAAATAAAACAATAATAATACTAACTTATGAGTTATAACATAAAATATTTATAATTACAATATAGATATCAAATTCTAATTAATTTTATATTAATAATAAAAAATCGAGAAAATTTTTCTATATGGACCAGATCTCAAACGAGAATTTCTTGACCTCAACCCCACTCCCTACCAAAAATGGAGCGGGAACAAAGAAGAAAAATCTGTTAGACATATTTAAATAATAATATGTTTAATTAAAGTATGGGCTATATGTGGATTAATAATTTATGGGTTATTTTATTAGATTGAGCCCTATTATTTGATCTAATTAATTAAGGCCCTAGATTCCTAATTGAGTAAGGGCTTAATGGTAGAAGCCCATTCCTAGTTAATTAGGGTTTAATGGGAACCTAGTATATAAAGAGACCTGGGCTATGGTCCTCAAAATATCAAAACAATAAGCACTCAGTCCTTCTTGAATCTAGAGAGATCCAGGGCATTCAGAGTTTTGGTTAAGGATAAGGAAGATCATAGTCATCCATCATCATCTTGAAGCTATCATCAATTTTGAATGATCCTAGGATTTATCTATTCAATATAGATATAAAAAATTTATGCTAACATATCAGAGCATGGATTTCATGTTGAATTGTCGATACATATTTGTTTTTCATGGATATTGATTCAATTTTTTGGTAAAGAAGTTTAAAGATTTTTTTTTTTAAAATAAAAAATTGCAGTGCACTGATTTTCCACCTCCACTGGCGAGCGACTTTTCGTTAGCCGCATGTTTATTGAAATCATTCAATTAAGTGGTTTTGAATTCATGTTTCATTTGTTTTTCTAAAAAAAAAAAAAATTATTTAATAATGTCCAATTCAATGGAATCCAAATTGTTTTATAAATTTGAATTTCCCAATTTCCTGTTGATGCTTTTAATTTGGTTTTAGTTTGAGAAATTTGGTGAATTCGGTGGATTTCAATTTGATAGATTTAGTGGATTTAAGTTTTTTTTTTATATTTTATTTTTAAAGGGAATAGCAGTATTAATTTAATAAATTTGAATGAAGTTGTAGACATGAAAAAAAAATCATGTATATTAGAAAAGGCTACTATGGGAGAAATTTTCATTGATGTTCTTAGTTTATTAATCAATCCATTTGATTTTTCCGGCGATTCTTATATGATCTTGTTTGATCTTGTAGGTGGTTCTTGATCTTAATTATTGATAATTGAGTGAATTTAAATCTAGCTTTTAAATTAATAAGGTTTGTGAATTTGAATCTAAAATTTTACTAGTGAATTAAGTCAAGATTTGAATAATCATGTTGTGGATTCAAGATTAATTGATCATGCTATGGTTTAAATTTAAATATGATTGATAATGTGGTAAATTTAAATTTAAATTTGATTGATATTTTGATGAATTTAAATTTAAATTTGATTGATGATATTTAGCGATATTCATATATTTTGTTACTTTAATTGTATTATATGTATGCAATTATTAAGTGAATATTGGTAAAGACTATTTTGTGTTCTTCCTCTTTTATTTTTATACAATAATATTATTATATTATTGTGTCTTATATTTTAGATTGAGTTGGTCAAAATAATATGTTACCAAAGTAGTCTTTGTTGTCTAGATTAATTTAATTCTAAAATATAAGATGTGCATATCCATGAATTTATGTCGATAATTATCGGCCCAAAGGAAGATAGTTATTTGGCCAAATGAAAAATAGTCGATCTAAAGAAAGGTTATTTTTTGACAGATTTAATTGTCAATACTTTGATTACTAGGTTGAGAGTACCATTTACAGTTGGCCTTTTTTGCCCAAAGGCTGGACATCATACTATATCTTGCTAAAGAGGCCCACCACATATGTGAAATTATTTTGTTATGTTTTAATTGTGAGCATATGTTTTGTTGTTTATTGTTTCAGTTGGTCTTACACAAATATCTGGAAATCTAAGTTCAATCCCTAAGTTGAATGGATCGAACTTCAAGATTTGGAAAGAAAGTCTAGAGATACTTCTTGGGTGTATGGATTTGGACCTTGCATTAAGGACCGATAAACCTACTTCTACTGAGGAACAACCAAATATGGCTAATATAAAGAAGTGAAAACGGTCAAATCGCATGTGTCTGATGATCATTAGGCACTCCATTCCAGGGTCTTTTCGGGGCTCTATCACGGAAAGTGAAAATGCTAATAATTTCCTTGCTCAAATTGAGAAATATTTTGTTAAAAATGAGAAAGGGGAAGCAAGTAGTCTTTTGACTTCTTTAACTTCGATGAGATATAAAGGCAATGGAAACATAAGGGAGTATATAATGGAAATGTCCAATGTCGCAGGTAAATTAAAGGCACTTGATATCAAGATAAATGAAAATTTACTCGTGCATCTGGTACTTATCTCTCTTCCTGCACAATTCACTCAATTTAAGATAAGTTATAATACTCGGAAGGATAAATGGAGTATTAATGAGCTTATCTCACAATGTGTACAAGAAGAAGATAAGATTAAGAGAGAAAGGACAAAAAGTGCTCAATTGGCAATAGGCTCTCATGATAAGAAGAAAAGTAGAATTGTGGATGCTGCAGAAGGGATATTTCAGCAGAATAAAAACAAGAAACAAGCTACTGAAAATCCTTGTTTTTTCTGCAAAAAGAAAGGTCACTTCAAGAAAGATTGTCCCAAGTACGTCAAGTGGCGTGTAAAGAAGGGTAAACTTCTTACTTTGGTTTGTTCTGAAGTTAATTTAGCTTCTGTACCTACAGATACTTGGGGGTAGAATGCAGGGTTGCCTGTGGAGCCAGGCGTCAAGTGATGCTGAAAGATTCATCTATGTGGGCGATGGCAAAGCAGTTCCAGTTGAAGCTATTGGAAATTTTAAATTAGGCAAAGCAGTTCCAGTTGAAGCTATTGGAAATTTTAAATTACTTTTAAAGATTGGTTGTTATTTGGATCTGAATGAGACTTTTGTTATACTGTCATTTAGACGAAATTTAGTTTCTATTTCCAGTTTGGATAAATTTAGTTTTTCTTTTTTTTTGGAAATAATAAAGTTAGTCTTTTTCAAGATTCTAAGCTTATTGGTACTGGTTCTTTAATTGATAATCTATATATGCTTGATCCTTTTGCTTCATTTTACAAGATCCTGTTATCTAATTCATGTGGTACAAAGCGTAAATTAAATGAGAATTCCGCTATGTTATGGCACAAGCGTTTAGGTCACATCTCTAAACAGAGGATTTAGAGACTTGTGTCAGATGGAATTCTTGATTCCCTTGATTTAAGTAACTTCAACATTTGTGTAGAATGTATTAAGGGAAAACAGACAAACATAAGAAAATTAGGTGCCAACAGATGCTCAGACATCTCAGAAATAATACATACAGACAGTTGCGGTCCATTCCCTACGGCCTCTTAGAATGGACAATAATATTTTATTACGTTCATAGACGACTATTCAAGATATGGGTATCTATATTTAATTCATGAGAAGTCTCAATCCTTGGACGTTTTCAAGTCTTTCAAAGCTGAAGTCAAACTTCAACTTGGAAAGAAAATTAAGGCTGTCAAATCTGATCGTGATGGTGAATATTATGGCAGATATGATGGATTAGGTGAACAACGTCCAGGGCCCTTTGCCAAATACTTAGAGGAATGTGGAATCGTCCCACAATACACTATGTTGGGCAAACCCAACATGAATGGTGTAGCGGAGAGGCGAAATAGAACACTTAAGGATATAGTGAGAAGTATGATTAGTCATTCTTCTCTATCAGAATCCCTCTGGGGTGAGATACTAAAGACTGCAGCATATATCCTTAATAGAGTACCTAGTAAAGCAGTAGTTAAAACCCCTTATGAGCTGTGGACAGGAAAGAAACCTACTATTAGGCATCTTCACATCTAGGATTGTCCAGCTGAGATTAGGCCTTATAGGCCTAATGAAAAAAAATTGGATTCAAGAACTATTAGTTGCTATTTTGTTGGGTATTCTGAGCACTCCCAAGGTTTCAAGTTTTATGATCCCACTTTTAGATTATTGTATAAGACAGGAAATGCTAGATTTCTTGAGGATGTTGAGTTTGGGGGGAAAGATAACAAAAGAAAAGTTGTCTTTGAAGAGGAATTGGTTTCTTTTCCTCATGTGATTATAAATGATGTTCAAGCTTTAATTCCTTACTTCATTATTGAACCAATTATAGAACAAGACAACATTGAAATCCCCGTTGTTGAACTTCAAGTTCAAACTCAACAACCTCAAGAAGTGCCATTAAGAAGATCTACTAGAGAGAAAAGAAATGTAATTCCAGATGATTATATTGTGTTTCTTCAAGAACATCAGGATGATGTAGGCGTAATAGAAGATGATCCAATCAACTTCCAACAAGCTTTACAAAGTTCTAACTCTCAAAAGTGGATAAGTGCTATGGAAGAGGAAATAAAATCCATGAAAATCAATGACGTTTGGGAACTTGTCGAACTGCCATCAAAAGTGAAACCCATAAGTTGTAAATGGATATTTAAAACCAAAAGGGATTCACATGGCAATATCAAAAGATATAAGGCTTGTCTTTTTGCAAAGGGTTTTACTCAAAAGGAAGACATTGATTACAAAGAGACTTTCTCTTCAGTTTCATCGAAAGACTCTTTTAGGATAATCATGGTACTGATAGCTCACTTTGATTTAGAGCTACACCAGATGGATGTAAACTCTACGTTTCTCAATGGGAACATTGATGAGACGATTTATATGGTGCAACCAGAAAACTTTGTATCTGGTAATTTAAAGTCTATGGTGTGCAAATTAAAGAAATCCATCTATGGTCTCAAGCAAGCCTCTCGTCAATGGTATCAAAAATTCCATGAAGTGATAACCTCATTTGGTTTTGAGGTGAAAATTGTGGAATATTGTGTATATCACAAGTTCAGTGGGAGTAAATCAATCTTTCTGGTGTTATATGTCGATGACATACTTATAGCTAGTAATGATGTAGGTTTATTGCATGACACTAAGAGATTTCTCAAAAGAAATTTTGAGATGAAGGATCTTGGTGATGCTTCTTTTGTATTAGGAATTGAAATACTGCGAGATCGTTCTCAAGGTATTTTGAGATTGTCACAAAATAACTATATTGAAAAGATCTTGAGTAGATTTGGTATGAAAGATTGTGCGCCGGGAGATACCCCGATCACTAAAGATGATAAATTTCATTTAGGTCAATGCCCCAAGACCACACTCGAGACTAAAAAGATGCAGAATGTTCCCTATGCATCGACCATTGGAAGTCTAATGTATGCCCAAGTATGTACGTGTCCAGATATTGCGTTCATAGTTGGAGTGTTAGACAGATATTTGAGTAACCCGGGGATGGATCATTGGAAAGTAGCCATACGGGTTATAAGGTATTTATAGAGAACAAAAGATTATATGTTCACTTATCGGAGATCATCAATTTTGGAGATCATTGGGTATTCTGATTCTGATTATGTTGGATGTCAAGACACTTTGTGATCCACTTCAGACTATATCTTCATGTTGGCTGGAGGAGCTGTATCCTAGAAAAGTGTTAAACAAACACTTTTGGCTTCTTCTACCATGGTTGCGGAGTTTATAGCATATTATGAGGCATCCAATCATGGAATATGGTTGCGAAATTTTGTCACTGGGCTACGGATAGTGGTTGGCATAGAAAGACCATTAAAATTATTTTGTCACAATAAGTCGGCAGTGATGTATTCCAACAACAACAGAAGCAATACGAAGTCAAAGCATGTAGATGTGAAGTTTCTGGTTGTTAAAGAAAGAGTTCAGAATGGTCAAATTTTGATATAACACATAGGAACAAACTCTATGGTGGCAGATCCATTGACTAAAGGTTTACCACCTAAAGTTTTTCATGAGCATGTTGCTCACATGGGTATTAGTCACTTTTCTGATTCCATGGTTTAGTGGGAGTTTGTTATTGAGGATGTTCTTTGACCTTGTTTTGTTTATTTTCTATATAGAATAAAGTTGATGGTTTATGTTTTATTATCTGAACTTGTTTATCATGCATGTAGTTTAGCATAAAGTTTTTTAGAATGATCTCATTAAGGAATTTGAACCAGTTGGAAACATGCATGTTCTAGATCACTTTGCATGTAGTTTCCATGCTATCCATCCATACTTGATCTATGTCATTGATGTATTGGAATTGGTGATCAAGGAAGGTTTAGTTAGTTACAAGGGTAGTGACGAAAGCCGCCTTGATTCCGTGCTAATACAGGAGATGGACCAGATTGAACTAAAGGGGAATTCTATTATTGAAATAACCTATTTATGCGTGCTTAAGGTTAATGTGATTTAATTATATTAGTTACATAGACATAGCCCAAGTGGGGATTGTTAGACATATTTAAATAATAATATGTTTAATTAAAGTATGAGCTATGTATGTGGATTAATAATTTATCACATTGGTTATTTTATTAGATTGGCCCTATTATGTGATCTAATTAACTAAGTCCCTAGATTCCTAATTGAGTATGGACTTAATGGGTAGAAGCCCATTCCTAGTTAATTAGGGTTTAATGAGAACCCTAATTGAACTAGTATATAAAGAGACTTAGGGCTATGGTCCCCAATATACCAAAACAATAAGCACGTCTTTCTTGAATCCCATCTAGAGAGAGATCCCACTAAGGGCATTCGGAGTTTTGATTGAGGAAGACCATAGTCATCCATCATCATCTTGAAGCTATCATTAATTTTGCAATGGAATCCGGTATGTTATTCTTGACAATTTGGCATGAATGATCTTAGGATTTATCTATTCAATATAGATATAAAGAATTTATGCTAACACCACTAAGATAGGAATAAGGAGTACATCCACGACCTCGTCCGCCCAATAATGAACCCTTAATTGTGATATTACATGACATGATTTTTACATGCACAATAAATCATTATTATTAGTTGTCCCATTGTAAAATTAGGGGGACTAAAAATCATTTGAATGGACAAGGAAGTCCAAATGGACTAATTTGGTTCATTTATTTGAGGAAAAATTGGACATCTTAGGTTTTAATTCAAGAAAATCATTTTTTTTTTCGTTTGGGTTTCGTTCAATTTAATAATTATCATTGATAATCAAACCAAACCGATTTATATTAAATATAAAAGGTCTAGTTCATTTAAACTTATAATGTCCAACCCATTTAAACTGAGACAACAAGTCCTAAATTTAAATGTCGATTTTGAAAAAAAATTAAATAACTTTGTCTTGATAAAAGTAGCTAAAAGCAAAAAGGAAAGATAAATTAAGGATCTTTTTAAATATAAAAAATATTTTAAAATATTTAAACTTTATAGAAAAAAAAATTAAAAGTACAAAAATATTTTTGAATTTTTTTATTTATAAGAATTTCTCATAAGTTAACCTACCAAAGTTTCGGCCATTATAAACTGAACAAAAGCAAAAGTATTAATAGTGATAGAATAACAGTAAAAAGTAAAAAGTCAACTTTACCGTTTATAAATGGAGAATGGTAAAAAGTTATGTCATATTCATAGTTTAACATTTTCATCGAAATTTCGGGAATTCAATAGCCTTACAAATTTTGATTGGGAGAAATTTTGTTTTTTCTCTAATTTTGATTAAATTTTGAGATTCCGAGAAATTTCAATATTTCGAGAAAATTTCGATTATTTTTTAATTACTTGAATTCAAGTTTTTCAATTTTATGGTCCTAATTACACACTATTCAATAATTTCACATGTTAATTTCATTTTTGACAAATGATTAAGCCTTTTTTTATATTACTTTTTCTCATTTCCAATTTTTCTCATTTTTTAGCTTTATTTTCGATTAAAACTTCCATTTTTAAAGAAATTGAATTTGAAAAAAAAAAACCACGAAAAATAACATATATTTATTTTTAACCTCATTTAAACTATTATCATTAAATTTTCAATCATTCCACCTCAAAATTGAATTGATGTGAGTATTTTCTTTAACCATCCAAAACTTTTATAATTTTTACATCATTTGACCTCAAAATATTCTTGAACTTTATATTATTTTGTAATTATTTTTCACTTCTTTTTTAAATTTCAACTCTCGCATCAATATTTAGATGTATTTATATAGACATCTAAATATTGTCTTACTTTATAAAAATTGTGATTAAAAATAGTCAATTACATTCTAATTAAGTCACAATCAAAGTTTTATTAACTAATCATAACAATTTTCATCCATTTCTATTAATTTCCATAATTTTTTCAGCAATTTTCATAAATATTTCCATCGATATCTTTATAAAATCGAGACTTTAATATTTTCATCGACATCGATATTTCAAACCTTGGTCATGTCATATTTGTGTTTCCTTTTGAAATCTTTAGTTGGAATAAAACATTCTTAAGGGTAATTTGCCTCCTCGCTTATGTAATTATGAAATGGGTATCATCTCAAATCAATAGAGGTGGTTTTTGGAATTATTATTCTATAGAAACTTCATGTTAATTTCATTTCATATTATCAATGAATAGGTTTTGTTTCCTATAAAGAAACTATAACAATGATAAATGGAGACATCCCTAATGAAGATATTATTCTTAAGGGCTCTTGGTTGACACACATTTTAGCATGATGCAAATTGTGCTTTTATATGTTCTAATAAGTAAATTAGGATTTTTTTTAAATAATGTTATTTTAATATTTATTGACAAAAATAGGGTTGTAAAATCATGACGAGGTCCACGAGTACCGACTAAACTAATAAATTGTGTACTCGGTCCACAATTTTCCCACATGTCAAGTAAAGATTTAAGGCTAAATCATGAATGAGGTTTGATCATTTTGGAAGGAACATTAATGTTTGACCATTTTTTTAAACAAAATGTTTGACCATTAAAGATTGAGAATTTTTTTTATTATAGAATTTGAAAATATTGATTTCCATATTTTATCATTAATGACATTATATATACCAATTAATTTTAAAAACTATTTATGAGATTTTTTTTTATAATATCTACTTATGCATTTTTTAGAAAATTCATGAATTATGAATTAAAAACAAACATTACATTTGACTCAAATTTAATTTTAGGATTTTTTTTTAAAATGTTATTTTAATATTTATTGACAAAAATAGAGTTGGTTTGAAAGTATGGACAAAAATAGAGTTGGTTTTAATATTTATAGATTTTGAAAGCAAATCCTTTCATTTTTTTTAAAAAAAAAAATAAATTGCTAACATTAACATAAAGTCAAGTTTTTTTTTAAAGTAAGAACATGAATATAATGTTACATTAACAAATTCGTTGGATGAAACAAATTTTAATTTATCGACCTAAACAAAAATTAAATCTTTTGTATATTCTAGAATTTCACCTCAAGATTTTTTCATTAATATATATATATATATATATATATATATATATATATATATAATGTTACATCTATGAGTTTGATCTTCATTGACCAAGTCATACGCTGACATGAAGACCGCAACAATAATCATGTATCGAGTACACAATTTGCTACCCTATTTTTGTTAATATTTTTCTCTTTCACTTTGTAATTTCTTTCCTATATACACTATTTTTGTCATTATTTTAAAAAATTACATTATTCTTGGACTTAATCCATAAATTAGTGTCAATTATCTTTCTTAACACCAACTAGCTATGAAAAAGTATATATATATCATTCCTAATGATATTAAGACAGATATCCAGACCAATTTACATGTATCTCAACTAATCTCACAGGACTAATGAAAATGATTTGTTTATAAATAAATTTCACATAATCATTTTACTTTTTGATTTTACACTCTTAAACACACGGTTCATATTATCAATAAATCAAAGTTGATTTTCAATTATTAAACACATTATTGAAAATGACCTTGAACATAACAAAAATAATTTTAACTATTTTAAAATCATTTTTACGAATGCAAATAACACATAATAGGGTTGAGACAATTCAATTTATGAATGTTAGAAAACTTGTGGGTGCCTACATTTTATTTATGTGGAATCGTAGTACAATTTATGTATCATTGAAGAGTCATTTGACCTTTAATATAAACACTTCTAAAGGATACTTCATCCTACCCATCACTGCACAAATATTTTTTTAGTTCAACAATATATGGAGTAGGGGATTGAATTTTCTACCTTTTGATTGAGAGTACATACTTTATGTCAATTAAGTTATGTTTATATTGGCTCGTTTCATCACCAAATAGATTTGCATTAGGAAAAGCATTTTATAAAAACTGAGAAGCATATTACAATCAAGAATGTTAGATATAATCTTTTTGTTGAGACAATTAGGGGGAAAGAAAAAATGGAAAACTAAAAGAGCACTTAAACCACAAGAACATAACAGAAAATGAAAAGCATGAAGACAAAGGAGAAGCCAATATTGATCATCCTCAACTCCATCACATACAGGAAACAAAGGAAAGTTCCTTCTTTCAGTAACTTGTTAATTTTCTAACAGCTCACAAGTAAAAATGAACCACATCGCCGTGTAAATAACTCGACTCCTAGAAAGGGTAAGATGATACAGACAGACATATGGAGCAAACTGTAACAATCAAAACATTTGGCCTTCTAGACCTCTAGCAATTCTTAGAACTCAAGGGCACAGTTGTAGAACCTATCTCACAAATCCTGTAAGTTCATAAGACCTCTAACAATTCTGTAAAGTTACATGAGGGAAGAAATTCAGAACCTATTTGTCATTTCAATGCCAAGAATCCACTGAGCAAGGTGAGTTAAATATGGCTCAGCCTGGGAGCTTTTACTCAAAATTGGTCCCAAACTCTGAAGCTCAGAGTTGAATTCCTTCTCAAATTTACTGCAATGTATGTAGAGCTAATGTAAGTGCAAGAACTTTTAAGTGTAAGGTATAACTGCGGTTGCTCATTTTGAACTTACAGGATAGACTCGGTGACTGCTGAGTTGGAAGTGGTTAGTTTCGCTCCCTTGGGAGTTCTTCCATTCCATTGCTTAGATTTTTCGGAACCAATTAAGCTATCTGACGATTCATCTAACTTGCATAGATCAATGGAGGATGAAATCAACCACTGCGTAGCTGCTGCATACTGCAGGCATAATAATTTCAACCTCTCCACTTTCTGCACATAGAGAATATATTAGTAGAAGAATACCCCAACAAAAAATGACAGAATTAAAAGTTTGTGATTCATAATTCAATGCCAAGGACGGTTGCCTCTATTTGTTCTTGGTACTTAAAGTCAGACAGCTGGAGTTTTCGGCCCCATATTTACTGCTAAACTGCCAATAACCTCTTTCTACAATGCTCTCTCCCTCTGGAAACAACCTCAACCACCATTTCAGGAGGGAGGTGTTTTCTCTTTAAGGGAGCCAATGTATAGCCCTCCGAACAAGACGGGAAGGGAGGAAAATTGCTTCCAATTCACAAGGTGGCTACCTTTTACAAGACTTGATCCTCTCCATATGAAAATTCTTAACAGATTTCTCCAGGATTTTGATGCACTTAATGGGAGTCCTAAACAGAGAGAAATGATAAAGGGGACTGCTCTAGTACACTGAATGAGCCAAAGCTCCCCCTTTTGAAATAAGGATATTTTTCCATTTGCCCAATCTTGCCTTGATCCCCTTTTTCTTTTTGTCTTTTTGTTGTCCTTCTTTATTTGTAACCCTTGTTAAAAACTAAAAACTAAAACATCTGAAGTACAAAGTGGCACATGTGAATGACGTCACCTTGCTGCATATTACCTAAACCTAGGGTGCACATGTCTACGATTTTTAAAACAGTGATCACATAGTTATACCAATCTACTTACACAGCAAGTTGAGGGAAAAAAACATACATCATTAACTGACCTTAAGCAACTGCGGCAACAGAAGCAAACATTCTCGGAGACACTTGTCAAGGAAGAAATCATGATGCTGGATAACCTGATCAAAGGAGCTTATCAATTTACTTAGAATAGGCACTTTAGCAATACATGATAAAACTCTTATCCTTCCAACATAAGTTACAAAGGGAGTATACCTCATCAATGCTCTTAGCTGTCTGAATCCGGTTGTGCATTACATGCCAATTGGGTTCAAGAACCTAAAACCAAAAAACTTGTCAAAAAACCAAATGCCATATTCCATCACTATCAAGTATCAAGGAAAAACGTAATGGCAGGTTATGGCTACTATGGGTTTGGGAATCAAGGTTACTGTCAAGGAAAAACATAATGGAACCATAACATACTCAACGGCATGCTTAAGTAGGATGGAGAAAGAAATTAACTAAGAACTCAAAGAAATCCCAGCATTTAGGTACTCAATGCAAGCATCATTTTCAAACAATGAAAAATTAAATTTATGAAAGAGAAAACCTACCTCAAAGGTCAAATAGTGTAGAAGGCTATTAATAAATTTAAGCATTGCACGGCAGAGTAACGATGATCTTGAGATGGATGTACCACGGATATTAAGGGAACGAACACCCTGCCATAGATCATTATTTATGTGTGAAAAATGTATGTACTAAATGACCATCTAACCACAAAAAGAGAAAACCAAGCCCATACCTGATGCACTTGCCATGCCCAACAAAGTTGGCGTTCCACATGCTTGCAGTGGAAAAGAAAGCGAAAGATCAGCTGGTACTTTGATAGAGATTTCCATGATATAACTATAGACAATGGCCATCTGACCTGAAATTAAGCCCCCATTGAATATAATACAAAATAAACACAAACAAAAAGTATAAATCAAATGACAACAAAAAAATTGACATCGGTTCAAGCCAAATAATAGTTTAAGAATGCCCTAGTGTTTCTGAACCAAGAAACTAGATACGTAATTCTAATCATACACATTATATAGAGTACTTTTATTTATTATTTTTTTCCATGCCCTACATTAAATCACCCTTCCTTCTTCTTTCACTCTCTCTCTCATCTCCTCATCCCTTTTTTTCTGGAGAAGATCAGAAGAGTGTGTGCTTAACTGTTCAGAGAGGTCCTTAATCAGAAAAAAAAAATGCTGTGAGGCTTAGCCCTCAAGCCAGCCAGACAGACAGTTTCACTCTTGCTTCTCTTTTTCCCCAAAATTTGAAGATTAACTATGATGATTTACTCAAAGCTTGTGCAGAATTTCTCAAGAGGCATCACAACGTAGGCTTATGGATTAGTTTCAATCTAGCTTCATTTTCCATCCTGACAATGCCAAGCCCTGGTCCGTGGAGCACCACTTCTTCAAACTCAAAGAAACTATTCCAATTAACGTGATGAGCCCTTCCTTCTAAGGAAAAAAAGCCCAATCAATTTTCCTATTAGCCGTTCAATCATGGCTGCACCTGCAACATAACAGGACCTTCCAAGGAGAGAAGGTAAGAAAATTTCTCTATTTGAACAAATTGATTGTTTACAAGTTTTATTAGTATACATCATCCAGTGATTATAATGGTTAATTTTTCTAATGCCCAACCTAACAGTTTGAGAAAGATAACGGTCCGAAACTTCATTCCAGATATTATCCAAAGGGACTGACCCTTGAATAAATATGACTAGGATAAATATTAGAGGGTTGGGCCGCCCAGGCAAATGTTTAAGCCATCTAAGCTGTAAACCAATATTATCATTTCAGAAATAAAATGAAATATTATAAATACAACTCCTACTTCTTGCTAAGATAATTAGGCTTGAAGCAACACTGTGAAGGAAAAACATGGGCAAAATAACTTATCAAAGGCCCATTTGATAAAAGTACCTTGTAACTTAAAGAAAATGCCTCAAGGCCAGTAATGCCCATGGGTTCTTCCTGATCATTGATGTCGAGAAGAGTCTTACTGTCAACTAGATCCTTGAGTGTACGCAAACTTTTAGGCAATGACATTCTTTCCTGAAAATATGTTTAGAAATGAAGAAATCACGGAAATTTTGGGTATTTTCTGCATCATACAAATAATTAACTACAATCAGCTTACCACACAACACGTTAAGTCCTCATTGCAAGGATCTGCTGCAGCCGCTGTGGTGCGTAAGGCAACATCCAGAAGAGACTAGATGGCCATGAAGGCATATCATTTGATATCGATGCACAAACATTACTCATTAGGGAACAGTCAGTAAAGTTGGCCCTAATACAAGACAGAGGTTAGGATCAAACCTGCAACTTCTCTACAGAAATCTCATCAAGCTTTTTTGAAAGTTCATCTCGAGCAATGTCCATAAAATGAACCAAGAAATCACCCTGCAATCATGTAATATGATTTTCTAACAAAAGAATAAATAAGAAAAAACCACATATGGGAAAGCTTCAATAGAGCTCCATCAGAAGAACCACGTGATTATCCTAAACTGGTAAAAGGTTTCCTTTTTCAATAAAGAGTCCACTACTATCGCAACAGGATAGACAATGAATTCCTCGACTTGATTCATGCTACACTATGGTAGTTCCTCAGAAGAAAGACCAACAACAAAATTGATCCTACTGCTTCAATTAGTTCGCTAATGAAATTAATTAATTGGGGAATGATATTTCTAATGGATTTATAAGCATATGATACTTCAAAGCATTCCGTGCCTACTATCGCTAAGGAATAACATGACAATAATGAAACACCAAAATTTTGACTCCTAGATTCATAGAGGACAGCATAACTCATAAGTTTACCAATCAAAGATCATATACCTGATCAAGCAGAAGGTAATGCTTAATTGACCTCAGCTTCCCCATCAGGTCATACTGCAGGGACATTACCAAAATGTTACACCATTGTAAAGAAATTGCCACGAATAAAAGCTAGAAAAATATTTAAAAGAAAAGATGGATGAAAATAAGGAAAAGAACCAGCAAAAGAAGGAATTCATTGAATGCTACCTTTTCTTTGATAAGTTTCAATAGTTCGCTGCTGGAAAAATCATAAGCAGCTTTTATACACTCTAAATATTGATGATTCGAGCCAAAACTCATTAACTTTGAATTTTCTGATGCAGGTAGCTGAAATAGCAACAAAATCAGATATCTATTTTATTATTTTATAAAGTAACCAAATAACATAGTAATGAAAGCATAAAATTTTTTTAAAAATAAATAAATAAATAAACCTGAACATTATGCCCACACTCTCTCATGACATTTAAATATTTTCCTGTCGTCAATATCATCCCTGCTATATTTGTGAGAAATGTAGGAATTCCCTCCTTGAGACTATAGCGTTGCCTCCAATACTTTGTGTCATAATCTTGATTGAGGCTCTCCTAGAATAACATACTTCATACCATGAGAAGTACAATTCACAGTATGCTAAAACACGGTAGAAAGCTCCATACCTTCCTCAGAGATTTGTTTTCCTCGATGAAAAATTCACCATAAGGATCATCAATTACTCCCTCATAAACCCATCTGAAATTAAAATTTATTTATATTTAGCAATCTAATCAATAAATAATAAAATGGCAAGACGTGGCCACAAAACAAGGGCATGGGAGAATGGGCAGTTATTTTCCAGAAAAAGTGACTTCTCATAGACCTATACATGTTGGCAAAGTTGAATTGAGGGTCACAAATAATTTGTGGGAATAAATAACCATGTTGGATTATATATTCAAATACTACAAGCCCAGCAATAAAAAGTTTGAAAAAGCAGTGTGGATTGCAAGACAAAGCAAGGACTACTTATCCATGAATCTAAAAAATACCACCTCAGTTTTAAATGACTACTCATATTGTGTCTCCTTTCCAAGAAAGCAGCAACAACATGAGAAGAGCAAGGCCCCGACCAAGCCAACAGGGTCATGAAGCTATTAACGAAGTAGCTGATTGTGTATTTTGTATTTTCATGTTTTAAGTATCTAGATACAAAGGATATCATTCAAACAACAATGAGCTCAAACAGAATAACCTAAGGGGCAAGGGGATAAGGCATTCCATCTCTTCTCTCCCGAAGGAAGGGTTACAAAAAGACCTTCCAATCTAAACTGATGGTGTCAGACAACATACGTTGAGCGCTCCAAATAAAGACGGTAAATGGTACAAAGTCATAAAAGGAAGAAAGAGGAGACAACTTATCTAAGAAACTATCGAGCTGTTAATTTAATCCCATAAATCAGACAAAACCATCAACAAGCAATGAAATTTTCACTTAAAAAATTAAGTCCAAGTTCATTAATAGAGACTTGATAAAATAACCAAATGGATTTTTTCTCTGCTTTTTTTGGGCTTTAGGCATGTCTGTGTGTTGGTGAGTGGGGAAGAAAGTTGACAAACTATTATTAAAAAAAATTAGCTCAATTCTTGGAATGAACCTTTCTAATATACCAAGGTAAGCATTGCTTGCACACTGTGTCATCTTCTCCAGCAAAGACCTCACTGCATTATCACCAGCCATAGCCTTGGCCTAAACAAGAAAAGTAAAGATTTAGCATCATTAAAGATGATCTATTCCTAGCGTTCTATGACTCAATTCCATAAATGTTCCAATGCATGTCTCAAGAAGACGCTCATTTGTATAATTCCTAAAAAATCCAAGGCTTCCAAGATAAGTGAATTAGACCCCTTCACTAGGTCAAGATCATATATAAGATTATTGGTTAAGTTCCAGCATATAGAATAAAGAGATGGTTCCTTCTAGTGTTTTTGAATTCCAGTTACTCCAATTAATGTTAAACAATTATTGATTCTACTGGGAAGATGGACAGGGTAGTAGAGCTCTAAGATTATGGCTTGGGTTATCTAAATTGATCATATGAACTCTAAAAAGCTTATGATCTCATAGATGAGACTCCTTGGAAGCTATAATAAAAGAAAAGGACTTGGTTTGATTCGATTAGCAAACGGTCAGGTCAGGTTGAGTGGTGAGGAACCAAGCAAAATAATCTTGTGATCACAGGGTCAAGATCAAGAATCATCTAGATCTGAGTTCGATGGCTGGCATACAACCATGGTTATGAACGGCAGCAGTGGCAGGAGGCAATGGGCAGCTAGGGTTAGGGTTAAGGGTATATTTTAGGATTTTATTTTTTCACTCTGATACCATGCTAATTATCAAGATAAACGTCGGCATTGAATAGAATAATTCCTTTTCATATTCACAATGATTACAAGGGTCTATTGTAGGTTGAAGAAAGACCTAACATATAAAGGAAAAAAATCTTACACAGGTAATCACACTACAGCTCAAACTAAATATAGCAAAGTCAATATTAAACTATAAACCAACAGTTTTGAATATTAATCATCTATCCCCTTTTTAGATCCTTTTTCATTATTATACATGTCTTCAAGAAAGGAAAAAAAGGGGGGAAAAAAAAAAAAAAGGAACAGTGAAAGGAGAGGCAGTAGAAGAACAGGGGCCCAACAATCTACATCTATTCACAGAATACTCAAATATCAATGTCCAAAGGATTTTCTAAAAACTAGGCAAGCCCCTCAAAGATACAAAACTTGCTGGGAACATCGATGATTACTAAGCATCTTGATATAAATACAAGTTTGTACCTGGCTCTGCAAGAGGTTAAGAACTGCAGAACCTGCAATATCATTAGCCGAAACCTTCCGTGTCACCGCAAATAATGCTTGCATGGAACCCATCATAGGCTGCATGTGTGTCGTAGCATAAAATGCGAGAAGGCATAATTGAAATGAATCTGTAGAAATTAAGAGAAGCTCAAACCTGACAGTAAAACCACAATCCTTGGATGGAAAGTCTACCAAGTCGAAACTGGTGCTCAAGCTGGGCTACCATTGCTTGGTAATCCTATGGGACAACAACAGAAGGAAATAAGAAAATTCAGTTTCCAATTCAACATATTTTGAGAAGGAAATAAGCAATGAAAGTTTCTTGTTGAAAAATATATTTCATCATATGAAAAGTGAGGTTCCTTTTTCATAATCATACTCCGTAATTTCTTTACTGAATAAGAGTACACATTTGTTTATAAAACCAGATTTGATCCTCAAGAGCTCAGACACTATTGTGTTAAAAAATAAATTATCATACAGGAACATAGACAGGAATGACCAAATGAGGATACAAAAGAGACTTGTATTACACCCAACTCCTTGTTGCTCATTCAATTAGCAAGTCAGCATAATTTTCACAATGGCAATGCCTAACCTATTCCAAACTGTGGTTTAGAAGATACATATGCACCATTTTTACAGTCATCATTAAGAGCATGTGTTAAAGAAAATTGTAAATTTAAAAATAAACCATTTATCAGCATCTAATCTAAAGACTTTCTTAGAATTTAGAACCTTAAACCCAGACATCGTTTTCCTCTTGTAAATCAAAACTGAACGAGGCAGTTAGGTGACTACTAAGTCCTATGTTCTCAAGCTCGAAGCGTCAACTGAACCTACACTAAAGACTACGGTGAGTAGAGAAGACTTTTGTGATGTAGGATTGAATTCTACTTGTATTACTCAGGTAATATGTTGTGTATGCAAAAACAATTTCTCTTAACTTGTCTTTGCTGGATGATTCGGAAGGTTGGACTACCAGTATCTTAGTGCATGTTTGGGAGTGACTTTGAAATGGTTAAAATCACTTTTATCATGTTTAAATCACACCAAAATACACATTTAATCACTCAAAATCAATTTAATGTTAATTTTACCCTTCTAAACAAAATTTTCATACTATTAAAATTAATTTCGAATGACATAACAGTTTTGCCATTTTCAGAATCACTCCCAAACATGTCATTATTTTTCTGTATCTTAACTGAACTGATTTCTGGATAGAGCTGGGTTGTGCTTGGATCAATGGTGTCTGTAGGGAGACTTCAATGTCGTCTAGGAGACCCTCTGAAAAGTCTAATGGGCATCCCTTTACCGAAAGCACCTTAATCAATGCATAAATGACCTGTTGTCAATAGAAATCCCCTTATCCGGTGGCCTCTATACCTAGTCTGATTTTACAGACCAAACTATTAGAATGCTCGCCAATAGATCTTTGGCTTCAAAATGGTGGATTTCTTCATTCAAAAATTAAGAGTCTTCAGGAAAGTTAGGAGCACCTTAGATCATCCTCCTCTTCTGATACGAAAATCTCAAAAGTTTGTAAATTAGGAACCTTTAGTTGAGCCCCTAATATGACATCAATCCAAAGGAAAGGATTAGATTTTGATTACCTTTTGATCGAAAACCGAGAGACAAGGAGAACTACCTCTACTCAAGGTTTGAACACTCCACAAACAAATTGATCAATCTTATCGCTCAAGCATGTAACCTTAGATCAAGGAACTCACGATAAGCTCCTCACAATAACGATTTCGTTAAATGATGAAGCCCCTCTTGGCTAGTAACAGGATAGCAGTCCATCCCGATGGAAGCAGGGCTTTTTCCTTTTCTAATCCCCGAAACCAATTGATCTAGCCATGAGCAGGCACTCGACATTTATTTCTAATGCGAGGAAGGAAAGCCGGTGCTATGGCTACTCTCTTTCCCTGCACTAAGAACCCTGTCCATGTTATTGTCATTTAGTTTACCTTTCATTGAGTAGTGAAAAGGAACATCTCATAAAGATAAACGTAATCAGTACATCGACCAAGCACCAGAAACACTCAGATATTGAAAAAGAATCCTACAAGAGGGATGCTCTCTCCTCTCTCCCCACTCTTCCTCTTTTGACCGGTAACCGCCATTGTATTTTCTCCGATCATCATGAAGAACAAATGTCCTCCACATGTTATCTATCCTTTCAATAGGAGCCCCTTTTTGTAGTTTTCTTGTGTTTTTCTATTTTTTTGTAGTTTTTTTTTGGCTCCTTTGGACTAGATTTTCCATTTTTGATTACTCTTGTATATTCTTTCATTTGTTCTTAATGAAAACTGTTCTTTTCATCATTAGAAGGAAAAAAATATGGAAAAGGGAAGGAATTGGGTGGTTCTAATATGTTGTTTCCAAAAATTATCTCCCAGTACCTTGTACGGTTTTTTTTTCCAGTATAAGGATGTGCTGGTCAATGGAAAGAATATGATGGCATTTTTCCAGTTTTACTCAGAAGAATACAAATTTAACATTAGAAGTTTTTACTTTTCTTTTTTTTTTTCCTAAAAAAAACAAAGTACTTACTAGAAGGAGAGCTCTAAGCGCAGCAGCAAAGGCATGATTAACTAAGCCTTTCTTGAACTGAGATCTTGATTCAACAAACTGATTAATGAACAGAAAGCTCTCACACAGAGGAAATATTCTTTTTGCTAATTCCTGCAATATAAGCCTTAGTTAGCATAAGAGTTTAGTGCCAACACCATAATCAGATAAAATATTAATAGTCCATAATGGCGGTGATTGTAATTGTCACATTCAATGTTTTTGCATATCTAGGAAGTCATTACAAATTCGATTGTGCATAAAATCTTTAAATTTCCATATAGGAATAAAATGGTTGACACATCTCCCAGGAAGAACAAAATGAATGATGCCTTACGAGATGCAACTCACACAACTACTTGAAAAATTATCAGCATTATAATAATACAGTATCTACAAAGCCCCTACACTTGATCAATGTAAAATACAAAGAAATTATCATGTGATATCAAAACTTATATAACTTTACAAAATCTACTAGCTAATTCTGTTCCAGAAAGATGACGAACTCTGGCAATCATGCCCACGTCCCATAAGTAGAACTAACTATGTTGGTTTATAAGGATCGAAGAATGATGTACTCAAAAACAGAGAGAGAAAAACAACATAAAGGCCTTAGGGATGAAAAAAGGAGGAACCAAATAAAGGCCTCCAGTGTACAGAGATACGAAACGGGGGGATGTTGCAAAAGGATTTGTGCAAGGCCCTCCAATTTGAGGTCACATAGAGTATGTTTAGAAAGAACTTAAACATCCACTATACACAATTTATTGATGTCTCATTCAACTTTTTATTTTTTTTAAATCTGCAACACCTAAAAGTGAGCTAATTACCACCCGGAAGCAAAATAGCAAGATAGTTAGAGGCTTGAGAACAAATTTTGATTCATTGACATACTAATAACACCTACAAATGTTTCTAAAAATAATTAAAGAAAAAAAAATTCACACCTACAAATGCAAAAAGTTTTAAAATAGCAAGATGGTTAGAGGCTTGAGAACGAATTTTGATTCATTGACATACTAATAACACCTACAAATGTTTCTAAAAATAATTAAAGAAAAAAAAATTCACACCTACAAATGCAAAAAGTTTTAAAATACTAACAAATAAATAAACACCAGCAGTTGTAGTAACTTTATGCCTCTAAAATTGCTACCTGAAGAGTCAAATCCATAGATGCCTCAACCTGGAAAGAAACTTCATTCTCTTTGCCAGGAACTCTTTTAATTGAAATATAGCGCCCCTCAATTCCAAGCAGGGCAGAGAGGAGATCATCAATTACAATAAGTTCCTACATATATAAGTGTGACAGAAGACAATTACTAGTGTCAGAAATCACGATGAAAATATAAAAATAAAAATAATATTGACAAACAATTTCATATCAGAACAAGGGTTTCACGAACAACAAATTGTCGAACTATATTAGAAAATTAAAATAATAAGTTCTTCAAGTTTGAGACAAAGTATTTAACATCTAATCCCAATTGAAAATCATACCTGAATTGCAGCATCATAACAGCCTATGGCCTTTTCCAGCCCCCCATTGCTGAGATATTAGAATTTTAAAGTGTACAATAAGTATTGTTTCAAGTAGGAATGACTATGTGGACTCAAAAAGGAGTAGCGAGATAAGATATAAAAGCAATTATCAACAATGTCATTTACCTGAAGGAATCCAACTTTAATTCCGCAAAACGAGACGTAGTTTTTGCTTCCTGGAGTATAATTTTCAAAACATAAAGAGAAAATCACAAAGTGAGGACTCGATTTCTATACATCAGACCAACCGAAGAATTAAAACTACAATGATCATAACTCATAGCAGAACAGGGAATTCAGGAAGAACCAAAATACATAGTAGAAGGAGTAATTGATACTATTCCAATTATAGACGCTCCAATTAAGCCTCTCCAACTCGGAAGATAACATAATGCCATAGCTTAGACCCTATTCTTCTCAAAACACATGTACATTTCTATTCGACATGGATAAAAAGAAATGGTAATAAATAAAAAGGGAGGTGAAATAGAAACCTGGTGGAAACGGCCAGTGAGAAAGGGCCTCTCGAGGTTCCAACGGGGAGTTGAAGGACTTGAAATCGAGGTTGAAGCTGGATTTTCCATAGTTTCTCAACTGCAATACAGTTGTATCCAAATTTCCTTAGACCCCAACAGAGGAGAGAATCTGAGAGTTCACAGGAATTGAAATGTGAGAAATTTCCCACCCTCTTAGAATTCTGATGGTGGTGGCACCTAAAATTGGTTTAACGAAGCGTTTTTCAATGAACATTCCAAAGACCCATTTCGAAAAAACCCCTCCCACCACCCAGAGAAGTTCAGTTTTCCAATTCCGAATGGTGCAGCTCCAACATCAGATGATCAGAGTAAACAAAGAGGGAAAGAAGAAATGAGCTAATTGGGTGTGCGTGTTTTGCAACTAAACCAGAAACCGGAGCGAAATCAAGAGTGGGAGAGCGAGGGAGAATGCTGGTGGGAGTATGGCTGAAGGCTGAGAGCAATTGAAGATCGAGAGAACGAAATGGAGACAAGTGACAGAGACAGAAGAGGAGGGAGAGAGCCTTTTTCTTCTCTTTTTCTCTTCCTTCACCCTCCCTTTCGAACGGAAAATTTCAAAGCCCAACTCTCAAAAAAATTTCTATGATATGTATGATTCGTGTGAAATACCAATTATATCCCTAATTTTAAAAAACTCTTCAAACTGTGCCACATTTCTTCTTCCACGATTTCTTATATATTCAATGCAACACTAACATTTCAACAATGCATTTATTCCCAACTAATATTCTACCAATAGCAATGAATAACATTAATATAAAGAATAGAAGGTCACTCTCAGTTATTCATTTTTCTTCGAACTCACCACGAAGTTCTCCCATTGTTCTCTCAGAGTTTTAGTACAACATTCTCATTATCGTTCGCTTTCATCTTTGTTCATTTCATTGTATCTTTAGGTATAGTGTAAGATTCGTTCGTCAGATCTAAAAACGGAGAGAATGTAATGAAGGAACTCTTATCAAAGAGACCAGTAAGCGGAAGTGAAATCGTTCCAAACCCCATTGTGAGAGAACATACATATTTACAATCACACAATAATAGTTATGCATACACTCTAAATTACAGCCTACTTCAAAAGGAAAAATACTAAGGACCAAGAGAACTCACCCTTGAAGAACTATTTTTCTCGTTCCCTCGATGTAACAGCACGATCGTTCACCAACACAAACGTCACGCCTCAACAATCTCCTCGATCAAGAATAAACAACATTCGACCTTCAAACAGTAAGTAGACACCACCAGAAGGCTTCCTTGGTATTCTCAACGTGAGAATCCAAGAGTTGTGAGCTCTGTAGGATTTGGTAGAGAGTAGGAGGAATTAAACAGATCGTATAGACGATCAAGTAAGTGAGAGATAACTATAGTCTATTGTATAGACTAAGTACTCGATCGTTTAGAAAACAAGTGACTATTGTATAGAAAACTCATTACACGATCGTTTATGCTCTCAAGCTATCGTATAGATATTTCTTATGATCGTACGATTCTCAATCACTTAATGATCGCATTCTGTAAAAATGAAAATGATTTTCATTTTATACATCAGTTACCATAACTGATCACAACTTCTCACTAAGTTGGTTATTGAGAGAAAAAATCATAACCAATTATCCCATGAATTGATTTTACTACAAGTAAATAATATATTCATAACTTGTAATTTTAATATCACATCTCATGCAATATATAAACCATAGTTCTTTTTCTCCCTTATAGCATTTAATAATAATTCCTCAAATCAATGTACTAATATATTAAGTCAATATAATTGATACAATTTAATTATATCATATATAATTAAATGTTCTCTTGTTAATTTGAACACTTCAAACTAATCCAAAAACTGATTCTCAATATGAATCCATTGAGTTACCAAGGGGACCTTATGGATCTGTAGCTTGAAGCTCAACGGTACGTGAATAACTGACTAAACTCTTTAATCACGATATCCACCATCCGTTAACTGTCGGGCATTCCACTAAAGACCAACAACTACACTCTTCTCGCTACAGATATATTTTTGTGTCCATTGGATATAACCAATCAATAGTACGATGACCCTTCATAAATCGCTCATAACTACAGCTGGGCCAATTTACCGTTTTGCCCTATAATTACATCTAACTCCTTAAATATCACTGATTCCTCTAATGAACAAAACATCATAGTCCTACTTTGAGTAAATCCTTCTCAGGCTAAGAGAATATGTGGTGCCACATTGTTCAAGTCCCGGAATCACTTCTTAAGGGAGTAATTTATCTACTTACCCTTAAATCGAGGAATGAGTGAATTCCATCTTGTGTAGCTGAGTTCCCAGCTCTCCAATCAGGCGAATCCCCAAAGTGGTATGTTTGAGTTGGTGATCAGGCCACTCGCACCCATACAAATCAAAAGACCGCCTTCATAGGCAAGAGTTCCCAACTCACTCAGGATTAAGGTCATGTTACCTATGGTCATCCTATTGAAATGAAAGTCTCTGTCTTGAACGACGTTATACAACGAGACTAAACATTTCGTGGTCCGGTCTTATGCAAACTCTTTTGTATAGAGCATCCCTGCTCGCATGCCTAATACATAAATGGTCAGTATCAAACCATTTGTAGCACTTTACAACACTTGTAACATCTACAAAGTGGGTCACACTCGTAGCGTCAACAAGATAAGGTTTCCCTCCTTAATCCATATACTACAGACCATTTAGGTTATCACTTAAAGCACGATCTACTTGTATGTCATCACATACATGCTTAATTTACAATGATAACCAAGGATCTTAGTTTATTGGTTTGTGGTTAATGGAACTAAAATATCTCATATCATTACATCACAAATATTTGCTCATACACGTGTTTACAAACTACTAGACCCTACGAGATTTAGGGCATCAACCCAACATGTAAGTGATATTCTAATATATTTCTTGTCCCCCAGATCGTTAAGTATTAAATGAACGATCGTATAGCAATATATAGATGATCGTTCATTACAATATAAATGCTCCTTTAGTATTATATAAATGATTGTTTAGTACTATATGAACGATCATTTATATAACATTTAAACGATCTTTTATATATTACTTCACAATTGTGTAGTATTATATAAACAATCATGTATATAATACTGAATGATCGTTTAGTAGTATGTACGCAATCATGTATACAATTCTAAGCGAACATTTATAAATAGTTCGACAATCACTTATCAATTACTGGGCGATTTCTTAAAATTCGATTGGGTATTTCTTAAAATTTGATTGGGTATTTCTTAAAATTTGCTAATAGATTGCAGATCAATGATGCTACTTCGCATCTTTGTACGATTGTATCAGATCGTCAAATCTCAATTGCGAAGGTTGTCTCAAGTATATTCTCTGATGCATTCCATGCCCAATGTATATACCATCTTCGAAACAATTTGGTGGATAGGTTCAAGAATAAGGACATAATTCCACACTTCTACCTAGCGACAAAAGCTTATAGAATGTCTGAGTTTCAGATGTCTTGGGCTAAGCTCCATCAATATCCTAGGGTGATGGCCTATCTTGAGGAGATTGGATTACAACGGTGGGCAAAGGTTTATCAAGTCCATTGTAGGTATGACAAGATAACGACAATATAGTAGAATGCCTCATCCTGTCCCCTCTTACCCTTCTCCTGGTTAGTATGAACCGACCTACGTGATTTGGGCTCTAATGACACAATGTTTAGTTACATGCTAATCTTGCTCACCAACATGTGGTTCATCGGGTGGAGGGTGTTCTTGTTCCCCAACATGCTAGTCGAACCCATCATGCACCCCAAATGACTCATGGGTATCGAGAGAGTGATCATGCCTCTCAATCTCCCCAATCCTTCTTCCTTCAACATCAAGTCCTTCCAACTGGTCTTTCTTATACCTTATCTCCTTTGTGCTCGGTACAAATCTCATCAAAACAATAGTCTGTACATAAGCGAATGAGTAAGTCAGAATGCATGAATCTATGATAGATGCCAATAATTACTAAGTGATCAGTTACTTACTTTTTTAGGCTGAAACACATTCTTACTCAATGATTTATAAGATGAAACACGAGAACAAGTCCATCTAAAAATTCTAGGAATTGCAGTCTTTTTGACTTTGGTGGCTATGAACTTACTTGATGTGAATAAAATTTTGTAATCCCAAACCTATAATGTGGGAGCTTTGTTACACATACATAACAAACAGATTAAAGTGAAATGGAAACAAAAGTACATACCTAAAATGCAAGTGCTAATCCCTTTATACGATAATATGAGGCATGATGAACATTTTCTGCTTTCTTTATCTCATGTGCCTCATTCTTTCTGCGCATGATAGTCTTCATGCTATTCAATGTACATTTGAAAAATATGGATGACCAATCATAATGTCTAAAGACTTCAAGGTCATCAACAATCCCAAATGTCCTCACATCAAATTAGGTTTTCTTGTCTTTTCCAATCATCACCATTTCGATGAATAATGCCAATGCAACCTGGACGACATCTTCATCGTTTGTAAGAACTATCCTTATCATTTGGGTCCCTTGGTCCAAGAATGAGTTGTCGCAGTCTCTCACCGTTTGTTTCTCTTTCTACTATTTTCTTGGTCGGCCATAACCCAGTTATCAAATTAAAATCGTCTTGGGAGAATGTTACCTTCTTCCCCAGTATGTTGAATGATATAATGTATGGGTTCGCATCCGTTACCTCCCTCCATAGAAAATGATGAACAAGTTGCCCATTAAATGTAAGATCTACATCCAACAGTGGACTAAAGGTTGTTGTCCTAAACATTCTCATCTGCCATTCTGTCAACTTATTCTTAATTAATGACGCAGTTTTTTGGATTTGGCAAGAAACTGTAGCAGAAAAATATTTCTCAGTAGGGACGATCATCATAGGAACATGTAACAAACGTATACATTATCAAAATAAGTAACGATCACCTAAAACAAATAAATGATCGCATAATAAAAACTAAGCAATCGCTTAATAAAAATTAAACGATTGCATAACAAATAACTAAACGATCGCTTAACAGAAAACTAAACGATAGGATAAAAAACAACTAAACGATCACATTACAAATATCTAAACGATCTAACAAACAACTAAACGATCACATTACAAATACTTTAACGATTGCATTACATAGAACTAAACGATCGCATAAACAAAACTAAATGATTGTACATCTTTATATAAACCATCATTTATGTTTCTCTAACCGATCGTTTAAAGAATAATAAACGCTAGCCTAAGATTATCTAAACGATCTCTTAAGAACGAATACACGATTATTTAACAAAAGTTGAGAGATTGTTTAACAAAAGGTAGGCGCAAACCCTAAACGAATATCAACATGCATTCAATGAGAAGAGTCACATACATTTCAGAGACGATAATGGTGGAAAATGTGTACAAACGACCGACAAGAAGGTGGCCAAACGCTCGGATGAAGATGGGAGACAACGAGAGAAAAATGAGAGAAAACGATAGCTAAAATCGCACAGTGAGAGATATAAGTGAAAAAGTGGGGTGAATGATTCTTCGTAAAGCGGTTTGAAGAGTTTTTTTAATTGGGGGTAAAATTGTTATTTCACATGGGCAAAAGGTCGGTCATAAATAGGTTTTTAGGAATAGGTCATTCATAGAAAAATTTTAGAGATTTGGGTTATTTTGTGAAATTTTTCGTTTCAAACCAAGCCAAGTTGAAAAAAAAATTGAAATTCGATCAATAATTTTTTGTTAAATTAACATTTTGGCTAAATTGTGTATAACATTAACACCCATCTTTTTTTTATTTATTTATTAAAAAAAACTAACACTCATCTCCTTTGTATAAAAAATACTCGAATAATGTTATTTTAATAAATAATGACAAAAATAGAGTTAAGGAAAAAATATTGACAAAAATAGGATTGGAAAATCGTAGACTCAATACACGATTATAAGAAAACATATACGTGGTACATGATTTATGTTAAATCTTATACCATGTCCACAATTTAACTCCACGTGGCTTCGAATTTTGCCAAATAAAAAGGAAAACATGGTCCACGAGTTCCTCCATTTCAATATATTGTGCAGAAATGGAGAAAACTTCATTATCGATAAATGTGAAAAGCCTTTCTTTCTTCTTCTTATTCTCATTCTCTTTCTTATTCTTCTTCTCTTTCTTTTCGTTCGTTCTTCTTCTTCTTCTCTTTCTTCCTCCTTTTCTCATTCATATTTTGGGTTATTCTTCTAGATTCGATGTCCACATGAACCATATGAAAAAATAAATAAAATTTCTTTTTTCAGCTTCTCATCAATTCACCACTTTCAAGGTTTCAATTTACTCTTTTAAAAATATATAAATAATAAAATTGAAATTTCATTTTCCTCATTTAGTTAACTAAAAGTTTCATATTTCAATGTCTACATTACAACTCTCAGCCTCTTCTTATTCCACATTTTTTCTTCCTTTATTTTCCTACAATAACTATCTTTTCATTTTCCAGACTTTGATATCCATATTTTCTTTGTTTTCCATTTTAATATTTTGTTCCTCCTTCTATTCCATCTTCTTTCACAACCCTTTCATTCTCCTACCAAACGTTTTGTTTTCATTTTTCTTCCCTGAATCCTCAATACCTATCAACCTTTCTTCTCCAATGACACCAAGAAGCACGATATTTATAGTTTTTTTATTATTCTTATTTTCAGTTTTATTGATATTATTGAATAGGAGCATTAAGGTTCAACCCAATTCATACTATTCATTATTCTAAAGTGTATGATTTCTCTAAAAATTGATTCAAATCACGGCTTAACTCGTTTTACTTCCATTATCACATATGATATTTGTCCATTCTCTTTATTTTATGTCAAAAGAAAAAGGGTTTCCAGTTCTGTTGTTCTAACTAATGAGAGGGAAATGAGAAAAATAGGAAGTGTGTAAATTTCATTCTAGAAAACTCCACATAACACATATCTTAAGTCTAAAAATAGATTCCACAATGTTAGCAACTAATCCCACTAACTCCACAAGAATAGGAACTTAGACTTGACTACAACTAAAAATAACTTCAACTATTTCCTAGAAACTAAGAATTGACTAGACCAACTCAAAAACTAATTTGCAGTTTTGAGAACTAACATCCTTCTCCTAACTCAAATACTGCAAACACCTAACTTGCTCCTAAGAGCTTGAAAACGACTCACACAAAATCCAGGTTCAACAATTGATCATTTATCTTGTTGTACCATGCCCTAGGAGCTTGCTTCAACCCATAGAAAGCCTTCTTCAACAAATAAACCTTCTGCTCTTGTCTTGGTATGATGAATCTGTCTGGTTGCTCAACATAGATCTCTTCTCCTAACACTCCATTTAGGAATGCTAACTTCATGTCTAGCTGATACACCTTCCATCCATGTTGGGCTGACATAGTCAGTAGTTACCTGATTGGGTCCATTCTTGCAACTGGTGCAAAAGTCTCAGAAAAATCAATTCCCCAGACTTGTGCATACCCTTTTTTATGAAAATGCCCCAACCTCTTGTGCCATAACTCAATGTCATTTACTTGACACTTGAAAGCTATCTGCTTCTTCTCGAGTGGATCCAACAAGAAGCTCTTGTGCTGCATCTTTATTTTGAACAACTCATTCTCATTAGAATCAGAAATGAGGCACTTTCCTTCTTCAAACAACACTTTAAATCCCTTCTCTACTAATTGACCAACGCTTAACAAGTTTTGATCAATTTCAAGGACAAATAACACTTCAGTAATCAACTTGGTTCCAGCACAACTCTCTATTGACACTGTGCCTTTCCCCTTTACTTCTAGATACTCACCATTTTCTATCTTCACCCTTGACTTGAATGACTTGTCAAGGTCCTTGAACAACTCTTTGTCACTTTTCATGTGATTGGTATACCCACTATCAACCAACCAACCATCATATTGAGTGACTGATGAGAAACAAGTAGCCACAAAGAATTAATCTTCTTCTTCCTGTCTTACAACATGTGTTCCTCCTTGCTGTTGAGTTTTTTGCTTCCTTACAAAATCGTTCAATGTGCCCTAATAAATGACATCTTCTACATTTCACGCCTGACCTTCTCCAGCATCTGAAATGTGGATGATTCTGCTTCCCACAATGTTTGCATGTACTACTAGCATCCTTTGTAGCAGACTCTGAGCTACTGTTGCCACTTCCCTTCTTCTCTCTTCCACCTTCTCTGTAACACCTCAAATTTGGTTAGTAATGTAATTTTAGTAATTTCTTTTAATTGAGGGCATTTTTTGAATTTTGGACTTTAAGTGTAATTGCAGGAATTTAATTATTGACGTTGAAAATTATTTATGTTGGAAACGAATGGCTAGAGTTAATTTTTTTTTAAAGGAAGGGAATTTAAAGAATTTATGTGGATTAAGAAAAGAATAAAATAAAATAAAATATATTTTATTTTTATTTTTATTCTTTCCTTTTCTTTTTCTTTCTTTTTCTTTTCTCTCTCCCCACGTGTCTCTCCCCACAATCGTGAAGCGTGGCCGACACCCCTCCCTCAAAATTTTTGCCTCCCTTACTGAATCCCTACCTTCAATCGTCGTTTAACTCAACCGTTCATGACCACGCCGCTCGCCATTGCGTCGACCCCCCTTCGGCCGATCTCGCAAGTCAACTTCTCCTATCCAATGCCACTCCTCTGCGCGTCACACGCCATCCATGAGCCGACCAATGCCGCTGCAGCAGTCGTTCCTTTTGCCAGACACATTTGCACCCAAGCCGCTGCCGCTCCTCTCCTTCAATTGACCAGATCTGCGTTGGATTCACTGCTAGCCGTTAGCTCCGCACGCCGGATTCCTTCTGTCGTCGCTGTCGTTGCTTGTTCCGTCATTAGATTTATCAATTTGGGTAAGATTTCTGTTGTTTGGTATTGTTTTCAGTTGATTCTTGACTGCCTATTTACTTTTGGCACCAATCGATTGAAGCCTTTATGTTTCAACTTTGGATTCATGTTCTTGAAGGTATTGAGGTGCTGTTAGGTGAAGTTGGAATTGTTTCAGCAGATTTGGTGCGCCTTATATCACACCTTGGGTGAGTTTACCTGGATTTATTTGGCGATACTTGGAGTATGTATGATTAGGCCTTGGTTTTAATTTTAAAACTTGGTTGTGTTCTTATGTTAGGGTCTTACTTAGAGTTGCTTGTTTCGTTTGGTTGTCTGATATTATCTGTGGATTTTCGATTTAGGTAAAGTTAAATTGAAGATCTTTAAATAACTTGGTTAATTGGAGTTAGACCTAAAAGGTTAATTTAAATATTGGATTTATTATTTTAGGTCTTGTTTCAAGGTCTTGCTTGGAAAAGGAAGGATAAGTTTGCTTGGGTTTATTTGGATTTAATTTTGAGGTAAGTAATCTTATTACTGGAACTGCTCATGGGCCAGACACTAGATATATACTAGCATAATAGACGAATATCATAACAGAACGATAGCATGATAAACGAATAGTATAGTATGACCGATTTATGTTCTTGTATGAGAATCTGAAAGATTTATTTGTGCATGTAGATACTTGCATGCTAGTAAGAGATGATACTTGATTCACTAAGGTTGTATTTGATATGAGGATATTGAGGCGTATATGCATGTTGTATAGCCATGATGTTGAGGTGTATATGTATGTTATGAAACCATACTGTGATAATTGTGATATTGAGATTGTGATAATGTCTTTATCGATTAGTTAGATGCCCACTAGGTATTGTGTTTCCTTCGGGATTTACTAGATTGTGTTTACTTCGGGATTCACCAGATATTGTGTTTCCTTCGGGATTCACCAAATTTTGTTTCCTTCGGGATTCACCAGAGGTTGTGTTTCCTTCGGAATTCACCAGGGGTTATGTTTCCTTTGGGATTCACCAGAGGTAGTAGGCATATTTAACTACAATAGGATAGAAATCAGTTTTTCATGTATGTATGTGTCCAATGAGGACTAGAGTAGTTTTTATGTTCCGTCAGAGGTAGGCATCTAGAAGACATAGATGCCTAGCCTGACCCCAGTAGTGGGGTTACTTACTGAGTATTTTATACTCATTCTTTCTCATGTTGTTGTTTCAGGTAAAGGTAGAGATGCACCGACGATTGACAAGCAGAATTCGTGATCGAGCCACTAGGACCAGTTTTATACTTCCGCTCATGAGATTTAGATTTCTTTTCATGTTTTGCTTAACTTTCAGTTTTGATGTTTGAAACTTACTATTAAGAATTGTTTTCAGACTTATTCATTAACATTTATTATTTATGGGTACCCTATTTTTGTTTTTAATATTTGAATTTAATGAAGGGCTTTTGAACTTACCTTATTTATTTAGCATTTATTTCACCATAAAAAGATGTTGTTTTAAGTTCCATGCATGCATGTATTTAGTAATGGCCTAGTTTGAGTCCTAGGGGGTTGATTCGTTACATTCTCCCTGCTGCACTCTAGCTTTCAATGCCCCCTCAATGCTTCCTTCTTGTCTCATCAACCTCCTATGCTCTTGTACTTGCAAAGCACTAACCATTTCTATCACCTTGAATTTTGAGAGGTCTTTAGTATTTTCTAAAGAAGCAATGGTTGCTTCATATCTCTCAGGTACTGAAACTAAAATCTTCTGAACAATCTATTATCAGATAAATTGGTTCCTAATGTTCTTGCCTTGTTAGCAATCTCAATTAACTTATCTAAGTACTCTTTAATGGACTCAGAATCCTTCATTTACATTCTCTCAAATTCTTTCACCAAGTTCAACACTTTCATGCTTTTAATCCTCTCATCACTTTCATACTCACTTTTGAGGAACTCCCAGATCTCCTTTGCCGACTTCAAGGCCATAATTCTGTTGAATATGGCGGGAGACACAGCTGCATATAGGCAAGCTCGAGCTTTTTCCTTCCTGATGACCCTCTCCTTGTGAGTTTTGATCTGATGTGTTGTTGGGTTATCAAGAAATGGAGCAATCTCATAGTCTTACTCAATTGCTTCCCAATAATCACAATCCTCCATGTAGGCTTGCATTCTGATAGCCCATGCCTGGTAGTTTTCACCATCAAACACAGGTGGAGCCAATGAAGAAAGATTGTTTAATCCTAATTCCATCTCTAACAACTCTCATAGGTATCATTTAGTTTCTCTGAGAGATATTTCACTGATTCTCACTCACATATCCCTTAAGAATTGAGGGCTCTGATACCACTATTGTTCTAACTAATGAGAAGGAAATGAGAAAAATGGGAACTGTGTAAATTTCATTCTAGAAAACTCCATATAAATATATATCTTAAGTCTAAAAATAGATTCCACAATGTTAGCAACTAATCCCACTAACTCCACAAGAATAGGAACTTAGACTTGACTACAGCTAAAAATAACTTCAATTATTTCCTAGAAACTAGGAATTGACTAGACCAACTCAAAAACTAATTTGCAGTTTTGAGTTACTAACAAGTTCCTTTTTCCCTTCATCAAAGAAAGAGATGGAAGCCACGTAAGAAAGAAAATTGTAAAGAAACAAAAAAATAACTTGTGGACGAGATCCATGATTTTGGACTCATGACAGCCACGTTGGTGGTGACTGGTGACATGATTAATGAAAATCATATACCGGGTATACGATTTTTATCACATCCAAAATCACCCTATTTTTATTAATGTTTGGTCTTTAACTTTATTTCTAAAATTTATTTCTTCAACCATTTTATTTTTTAAATTCTTTTCTCTAGTATCCTATTTTTATCATTATTTTAAAAAATTATATTATTCTTGAACTTAATCTAAGAACCATTTATACCCTTTTTTTAATTTTCTTTCTTTTTTGCCCTTTTTTTTATTTTTTTTATTTTTTACTATTTGATATATTGAAGATTTTCAAAAACAGAAAAAAAGAGGAAAATATTTATACAAAATAGTAAATTTTAATCATCTTCTCGCTTCCCCCTCTTCCTCCTTCTCTATCTTCCCAGCCTCTCCATCTCCTTTGGATTCAAACCTTCCATTCCTCTATCCAAAACCTTCATAGCCTCATTTCTCAATTTATCCCTAATTTCTTTAACCCATTTCAACTCCCTATCAATGACATCAATGCCTGCAAGATCAAACTCATTGCAAAGGCTCAAGATTTCATAGTGCAAATGGGTGACCTTAACAAGATCCAGCTTTCCCAGCTCATCAGTTGATGTAGAAGCAAGGTCCCTAAGCTTCTTCAACAAACTAAGGGCACAGATTGTATGTTGAAGAAGCTTGATAATTTGATAAAGATTGGAGAACTGAATAGTCTTGATAGAAACAACATTTCTAGGTTCAAAAAGCTCATATCAGACATGATGGACGGTGAATTTGAGGGAGGAGACACCAGATCGAACAGTGGAGAGGACATTCTTAGTGCGCTTGAGAGATGAGAGTTAAGAGAGTAGATCATTGTGGTGGGAGAAGACCTTACTGCGAAGTTGTGTTTGAAGCGAAGATGGATGGCCTTCTGAAGCTTCTTGACAGTAGAGGTCAACGAGTCGGAGGAGAGAACAGTGGAGGAGAAGGAACTGATAGAAGTCTATCAACGTCTACCAATGATAGAAACTGGTACCACTCTATCACTGATAGACGCTGATAGTGTTGGGGTTGATGCCCTAAATCTCGTGGATCCTATAATTTGTAATTGAATTGTACAAACATTTTATTTATTTAATAAGATATGAAATGTTTTATTTATCATCTAGTAGCATTAACCCACAAACCAATAAACTAATATCCAAGGTTAGTTTCTATATCTTAAACATGTATGTAGAGACATACAGGTGGATCATGTTTAAGTGATAACTTAAATGGTCTGTAGTAGATGGATAAGGCTGAGTATCTTATCCTGGTGACACTATCAATAAAACCCGCATTGTAGATATTACAATTGTTGTAAAGTGCTATAAATGAATTGATCCTGGTCATTAATGTGGAGACATGTGAGCAGAGGTATTCGATACAAAGGAGTTTGTATAAGACCGAACCACGAAATAACTAGTTTCATTATATAACACCGTTAATAATAGAGACTTACATTTCACTAGGATGACCATAGGTGATATAACCTAAATCCTGAGCAAGTTGTGAACTCTTGCCTATGAAGATGATTCTTTGATTTGTATGGGTGAGAGTAGCCAGATTGCTGAGTCAATAGCCTACCATTTTGGAGATTCGTCTGATTGGGGAGTTGAGAACACAGCTACATAAGACGGAATTCACTCTTTCCCTGATGTCGGGGTAAATAGATAAAATACTGCTCTCCGAAGGGCTGATTTTGGGGCTTGAATAATGTGGCATCACACCATCTCTTGGGTTGAGAAGGGTTTGGTCATAGTTGGACTACGACTTATTATTCATTAGAGGAATCAGTGGTACTTAAAGAGTTAGCTGTAACTATAGAGACAAAATGGTAATTTTGACCCAGCTGTACTTACGAGCAATTTGTGAAGGGTCACCGCGTTGTTTGGTTATATCCAATGGACACAAAAATATATCTATAGTGTGAAGAGTGCAGTTGTCGATCTTTAGTGAAGTGACTGGCAGTTAATGAGTGTTGAATTGAATAATTTAATTAAAGAAGTTTAATTAATTATTTAAGTATCATTGGAGCTTCAATCTACAAGTCCATAAGATTCCCTCTGTAGCTCAACAAGGGCTAATGAGAATTAATTTTGGATTAATTTGAATTGTTCAAATTAATTGAGAGAATTAATTATATATGATATAATTAATTTAAATTAATTACATGTGATATAATGTATTTGATATATTATAATATAAAGTTTATTTAAGAGTAAATAAATATTTGAATATGCTTCAAATATTAATTATGTAAATTTGATTCATATAATTAAATTTAATATAAATATGATTTATGTTAAATATGATATTTTATTGAGAGAGTTCAAACTATAGGTTATATGTTATATTAGATATAACATATAATTGTATATGTTATATATTAAGGTAGTTAATGTATAATTACATACATACATACATACATACATACATACATACATACATACATACATACATGCATATGTATGTATGTATGTATGTATTATGTATATATATACATGTATGTATGTATTATGTATGTATATATATATATATATTAATAAATTGAAATCCGTTTTAATTTATTTAATTTTTTAAATTTAGAATGTATCCCCCTAATGTCTCTTTCAATCCTTGACGTGGTGAGGTGTTCAATTTTTTGAGGCTTTCAATCTTCTTTATATAAGATCTTAAGTGAGACTCTCTGGATTTTGCTTAAAAGATCATACAGAAGAAAATTGATCTTCCTCTCTAAAAATCTCTCACTCTCTTCCAAAAATCTCAGAGCTCACACCTCCTAAGAAATTCTCTATCCAAAAAAGAATACAGAGGAAACTCATGGTGGTGTTTAGGATCGTGATTGTTCATGATCGACGTGGAAGGATTTTGTGAAGAACTGTTCTTCAAGGGTAAGTCTTTCTTGAACTCTAACCCTATTTCCCTCTTCAATTTCATGTTGTAATTTTTCTGGATTATGCATATTGTGTTTTGTAAAATTTTTGTCATGTGAAAAAATAAAATTGGGCCGATCCTCATTTCCACTATGAAAATTCACAGTTCCTTTAAATAAAAGTCTATCAGTGTCTATCAGTGATAGAAACAGATAGAAGTCTATAATTGATAAAGGCTGATAAAATTCTATTAGTATCTATCACTGATAGAAATTTATCATTGATACTATCAGTAATAGAAACTGATACAAGTCTATCACTGATAGACGTTGATAAAAGTCTATTAGTGATTGAAACTGGTATAAATCTGTCACTGATAGAGGTTGATAAAAGTCTATCAGTGTCTATTAGTGATAGAAACTGATTGAAATCTATCATTGATACTATCCGTGATAGAAATTGATATAAGTCTATCAGTGATAGATGCTGATAGAAGTCTTTCAGTGTCTATCAATGTTTTTTTTTTGCTATTTTTGTAAATAATTTAACATTTTTTATATTTATGAAAATTTCTTTTGATATATATTTATCTAAAAAATTAAATAAATAAAATTGCTCAATTTAGTTAAAGGTATATGGATTATAGAAAAAAGAAAGAGAATAATAGAAGTACCAAGAAATTTTAGAACGTAAATGTTTTAACAAGGGTGTACTTGTACATTAGTAGTTGAGTGTGTTAACAACCAAATATAATTTTTTGAAGGTTGTTATCAAATGTAGTGATAGACTACTATTTATGTCTATCTATGTCATGATGGATGCAGATAGTAGTTTATCGCCATCTATTACGGTCTATCGCAGATAGACGATGATATTTTACTTTTGTTTGTAAATATTTTTAACAGTATTGTCATTTAAAATAATTTCACTTTTTATTTAATTATTTATCATTTAGTACATTTTCATAGGAGATATTGATGTTGAAAAGTTGTAAGATTTTGTGAGATTTTATGTTTTAGCTTAAAGTTTTGGTGAGAGTATCTATATTTAAAAAAGAAAAAATATCTATATAATTTATTTTAAAATTGGTTCTTTTCGAACTTAAGAAAACATTAAACAAATCGATCAATATACTAATGATAGGACAAATTTTGAACTTTTTTTTCTTGAAATTTTAGAGTTATCTTAACAACAAGGTATTAACCGTTTATGTTCATATACTAACAGTAAGGGCATTTTTAAATTTGTTAATAAAAGTTTTGAAAGTTCAGGAGTAGCTTTGAAACAAAGCATTAATGGTTTCCATCTAAAACTAACCATAAGGTATATTTTAACTATTTTTGGAAGTTTAAGGTTATTTTTGAAATTTTTGAAAGTTTTCGTATATTTTGACACAAAATATAAAGTTCAAGGATTTTTTTTATATATAATTTAACGTAACATTTTTTGTCCTTCAATTTTAATTTCAATATTTTTAATGGTGGTAATTATTTTGAATAAATCTTAAATTTTGTTTCTATTTCCCTATTACTACTTTTTTTTTAAAAAAAAATATATTTTTTTAATATAATAGCGAGGGAGAGAATTCAAATAACCAAATGCTTGGTTGCTACTTGTTAACATATGTTGTATGTTAGTTGAGTTATACTCGTTTCGACATGAGAATACAAACTTTTAACTTTAAGAAAATGAGTACATCTCAATTATTGTTGAACTATGCTCATATTTTATCAATTTTTTTTTATCACAATTTATTAGCTAAACATTAAAATATATCAAGTAATAGATGTAGCAAAAAATTTTAGGACTTAAATACTTTAACAATGTTGTACTTGTATATTATTAGTTGAGTGTGTTAATAACCAAATATAATTTTTTTTAGGGTTGTTTTCAAATATAGAAAGATTAACCAAAATATTTACAAATATATGATACACATGGGTAGCAGTTTATAATAGATAGATTGTGATATTTTACGATTATTTGTAAATATTTTTATCAGTTTTATCATTTAAAATAATCACTTTTTTATTTAACTATTTATTGTTTAGGTACATTTTAAGAGGAGATATGATTTTGGAAATTTGTAAGATTTTGTGAGATTTTATTTTTTAACTTAAAGTTTAGGTGAGAGTATCTGTATTTTAAAAAATATATATCTATATAATTTATTTTAAAATTGGTTATTTTCAAACTTAAGAAAACATCAAACAAATCGATCACTATAATAATGATATGACCATTTTAAACTTTTTTTTTTTTTGAAATTTTAGAGTTATTTTAGCAACAAGATATTAACACTTTATGTTCATATACTGATAGTAAGCGTATTTTTTAAATTTGTTGAGGTTTAAGTTTTATTTTTCTTTTGAAATTTTTGAAAGTTTACAATATTTTTGAAACAAAACACTAATGGGTCGTTTGGTTGGCAGACTTTTTACATGAGAATTGATATAGGTATCCAATTCCATGTTTGTTTCACAGTTTTCACCCATGTATTCTCATTTCCCACATATAATTGTTTTCCATTCCCTTAAAAAATTATAGGTTTTCTCATTTTCCACATATAACTTCATTTTTAATAATAGTAATTTATTACTTTATTGTTTTTTTAATAATCAAGTAATTTATGGAGATTAATTTTAATTTGATCATTCATTATGAACATATAATTATCACTGGTTATTTATAAGAAATTAATTATTTATTGTGATTATTTTTTATTACTCTGTTCATTATAAACATTTCATATTTACAAAATACTTTTTAGTATTCTTTATTAATATATCATATTTTTATCTCATTTTCTTCACCTTTTATATAATATATTGTCTATTTAAATATATTTTCTTATATTATTTAATTAAAAGTAAAAGTACTAATGTTGAACTTAATTAATAATAAAAATGATTAAGTGTTAGATTATAATTAGTATGACATTCATAAAATGAATTAATTGGTTAATTTTAATTATAAAATCATTAAAATATTTATAGTTATAATTGAATATTTATAATTATAATTATAATCTTCAAATATTTATAATTGAAATTATTATTGATTCATAATTAGTTAATTTTTTTTATTGAAATATTGAATATTATTTATTCTTTAAATTATTAATCTATTACAATTATAATAAGATTTTCATGCTTAATTTCATAAATTAAATACAAACACAATTTATATTCAATAAATTATTAATCTATTAAAATTATAATAAGATTTTCATGCTTAATTTCATAAATTAAACACAAACACAATTTTAGTTCACAAAATTCTGATAACAGAACAAAACATAGTCATTCTTGATTCCCATAATTTTATTACCACACATCCTTAATTCCTGGACATTGAGAAAACCTCAATCCAAACGGCCCCTAAGGGGCTGTTTGGTTTGCGGGTTTTGCATTGAAATTGACACAGGTATCCAATTTTTGTGTTTATTTCCCCGTTTTCAACTAGAATAAGCTATTCCTAGCATTCTTATAGATAAGAGTTTTCTATTTCTTTCCAAAAATATGAGTTTTCTCTCTTCCCCTATCTATCTGCTTTTCATTTTACATATAATTTTACTTTGAATATAGTTAACTAAATAATTAATTAATATTAATTTAATAAAAAATCAATAATGATTTATTAAAATATTTACGTACCTTATTTTTATAATAAATATTTATTAAATAAACGGAATTATTTTTTTACATAAATTATTAATTTATTAACTAATAATATCTTAAATATATTTAATTAGTAAACTGGAATTAGTTAAAGTTAATTAGTATTAAACTTCATTTTTCAATAAGCATAATTTATTACTTTATTGTTTTTCTTCTTCTAATAATCAAGTAATTTATGGAGATTAGTTTTAATTTGATCATTCATTACCTATAATCATCAATGATTATTTATAAGAAGTTAATTATTTATTGTAATTAATTTTTATTACTCCATTCACTATTAACATATCATATTTACAAAACACTTTTTAGTATTCTTTATTAATATATCATATTTTTATCTCATTTTCTTCACATTTTATATAATATATTGTCCATTAAAATATATTTTCTTATATTCTTCTAATAATCAAGTAATTTATGGAGATTAAGTGTTAGATTATAATTAGTATGACGTTCATTAAATGCATTAATTGGTTAATTTTAATTATAAATGACTCAATCTTCAAATATTTATAATTAAAATTATTATTGATTCATAATTATTTAACTTTTTATTGATATACTGAATATTATTTATTCTTTAACTTATTAATCTTATTGTCATTATAATAAGATTTTCATGTTTAAATTTTGATAGCATTTCCATGCACAACCAAACATAATTATCTTTGGTTCCCAGATATCCTATTCCCAAATATCTTATTTCCAGACATAATTTATTTTCAGACATTTAGAATGTAACGACCTGACCCCTAGGACTTAAGTTAGGCCGTTACTAAATACATGCATGCCTGGAACTTAAAACGACACTCAGTTATGGCGAAATAAATGCAAATTAAATAAGGTAAGTTCAAAAGACTTTCATTAAATTCAAATACTAAACAATAGTAGGGTACCCATAAATCATAAAGGATAGTAAATGAGTCTTAAAAATAATTCTTAAAGTAAGTTTTAAACATCAAAACTAGAAGTTAAGAGAAACATGAAAAGAACTTTAAATTTCATGATGCGGAAGCGTAAAAACTAGTCCCAGTGACTCGATCATGAATTTCGCTTGTCCATCGTCAGTGCATCTCTACCCTTACCTGAAACAACAATATGAGAAAGAATGAGTATAAAATACTCAGTAAGTAATCCCACTACTGGGGTCAGGCTGGGCATCTATGTCCTCTAGATATCCACCTCTCATGAAACATATAAACTGCTCTAGTCCTCATGGGACACATATGCACATGAAACAAGAAAGAGATTGAGTCCTATCCTATTGTAGTTAAGTATGCCCACTACCTTTGGTGAATCCCGAAGGAGATACAAACTGGTGAATCCCGAAGGAAATACAAACTAGTGAATCTCGAAGGAGACACAAACTGGTGAATGCCGAAGGAAATACAAACTGGTGAATCCCGAAGGAAACACAAAATCTAATGGACATCTAACTAACCAATAAGAATATTTGCACAGTCTCAACATCATAATCATCACTGTATGAAACTATGACATACATATAAACCTCAACATCATGGCTCAACAACATACACATATACCTCAACATCATGGTTCTATGACATACATGTGTACCTTAACATCATCAGATCAAATACAACCATATGGAAGCATATACCATCTCATACTAGCATTCAAGTGTCTATGTGCATAAATAAATAATTCAAATCTCGTATCAGAACATATTTTGATCATGTTATACTATCAATCTATCATACTGTCATTCTGCCATAACATTCATTTATCATGCTAGCATACATCTAATGTCTGGCCCGTGGACAGTTCCAGTAGTAAGATTACTTACCTTGATATTAGGTCGAACTAAAAAGTAATTGAATCTTTGTGAAATTCTTGAATCCTTAATCAAGTCTAAACATAAACCAAGCTTTAAAATTAATAGTTAAAGCCAAATTCCAAACATTCAAATATTACAAAATATTTCCAGATAACCTTACCTAAGGTGTGGTCCAATTCAAATTCACCTTCCAAACCTCCAATTTTAAGCCCAAATAATTAGCAAACCAAACTCTTTCATCTTGAATGAAATTCTTGAATCAACCCCCTAATCATAATTTGAAATTAGGCTTACATGATTAAAGTTTAAATCAAATACATACTTCACTACCAATGTCGTAAATAAATTATCCACATGTAGCTTCGTCAAAAAATCACTTCCAAATGACTTTACCAAAATTTCTCAACAACCAAAATTAATCCACAAAAGGGTCATCAAAGTATAAAACTTACCAAGACTCACTAAAGCAAACTCCAACTTCACTAAACAATACCTCAATACCTTCACAAACTTGAATCCAAAGTTGAAACACAATGGGTATCAATCAATTGATGCCAAAAGTAAATGAGTATTCAAGAATCAACCGAAAACAAACCCAAACGGCTTACCCAAATTGATAGATCCAGTGACGGCAAAAGCAAACGAAGCTTGAGCAGTGGTGGACAGAGGTCATGAGGAAGAAATTGACGCGGCAACTTTGGGCGGTGTCGGATGGGCTTATGAACGTGAGGAAGAAAAGGGGGTGGGGTTTGACTTTTTATAAAAAAAAACAATAATAATAAAACAAAAAAAAGGAAATAAATATAATTACATTTAATTCATTTCCGTTTTATACTATTAAATTCCTTTCCGTTTCAAAAGAAAATTAATTCCTGCCACTAATTTCCAATTTGAATAATTTCACACCAACAATTAAATTCCCGCACTTATATTTGAAGTCCAAAATTCCAAAAATGCCCTCTAACTAATAACAATTACTGAAATTCCAAATAATAAAGTTATTGAAATTACATTATTACTAAAACAAATGTGTGGGGTGTTACATTCTTCCCTCCTCAACGAACTTTCGTCCTTGAAAGTTCATTCTTGAAAAAAAAACTCCAAGGTGTTACATAGAAAACCTTAAACCAAACGACCCCTAATGATTTACATCTAAAACTAACCGTAAGGTATATTTTAACTATTTTTGGAAGTTTAAGATTATTTTTGAAACTTTTGAAAGTTTAGGTATATTTTTGACACAAGATATAAAGTTCAAGGATATTTTTTTTATATATAATTTAACCTAACATTTTTGTCCTTAAATTTTAATTTCCATATTTTTAATGGTGATTATTTTGAATAAATCTTAAATTTAGTCTCTATTTCCCTATTACTATTTTTTTTTTAATATAGTAGCAAGAGAGATAATTCAAACAATAAACCTCTTGGTTGCTACTTATTAACACATATTATATGTCAGTTGAGCTATACTCATTTTAACATGAGATATATGAACTTTTAACTTTGAGAAAATGAATACATCTCAATTATCGTTGAACGATGCTCATATTTTATCAAGCTTTTAATCACAATTTATTAGCTAAAAATTAAAATATGTCAATTAATGGAAATAACAAGAAATTTTAGGACTTAAATATTTTAACAATGTTGTACTTATATATTAGTAGTTGAGTGTGTTAATAACCAACTATAATTTTTTAGGATTGTTTTCAAATGTAGAAAAGTTAACTAAAATATTTACAAATATAGCAAAATTTCACAATCTATCTGCGATAGACCGCGATAGACTACTATCTGTGTTTATCTGCATCGCCTATCGCGGTCTTTCGCACATAGACTGTGATATTTTGCTATTATTTGTAAATATTTCTAGTAGTTTTGTCATTTTTAAATAATTTCACTTTTTTCATTTAACTATTTATCGTCTAGGTACATTTTTAGAGGAGATATTGATTTTGAAAATTTGTAAGATTTTTTGAGATTTTATGTTTTAATTAAAGTTTTGGTGAGAGTATCTATGTTTAAAAGAACAAAAATATTTATATAATTTATTTTAAATTAATTCTTCGAACTTAAGAAAACGTCAAACAAATCGATCACTATACTATTGAAAGGACCATTTCTATTTTTTTTTTTGAAATTTTAGAGTTATTTTAGCAATGAGGTATTAATAGTTTATGTTCATATACTAACGATATCTTTAAATTTGTTTAAGTTTAAAGGTTCTTTTATTTTTTATTTTTTAAAAGTCCAGAAGTATTTTTTTAAACAAAACACTAATGGTTTCCATCTAAAACTAATCATGAGGGTATATTTTAACTATTTTTGGAAGTTTAAGGTTATTTTTGAAATCTTTGAAAGTTTCCGTGTATTTTTGATACAAAATATAAAGTTTAAGAATATTTTTTAATATATAATTTAACCTAATATTTTTTGTCCTTCAACTTTAATATCAATATATTTAATGGTAATTTAGTCTTTATTTCCCCATTACTATTTTTTTCAAAAACTTATTTTTTTTTTAAACATAATAGCGAGGGAGAGAATTCAAACAACAGAGCTCTTGGTTGTTACTTGTTAACACATATTATATATTAGTTGAGCTATACTCGTTTTGACTTGAGAATATGAACTTTTAACTGTAAGAAAATGAGTACATCTCAATTGTCGTTGAATTATACTCATATTTATTCAAGCTTTTAATCACAATTTATTAGCTAAAAATAAAAATATGTCAAGTAATATAAGTAGCAAGAAATTCTAAGACTTAAATATTTTAACAAGATTGTACTTGTTCATTAGTAGTTGAGTGTGTCAATAACCAACTATAATTTTTTTAAGGTTGTTTTCAAATATAGAAAAGTTAACCAAAATATTTATAAATATAACAAAATTTTACAGTCTACCTGCGATAGACTACTATTTATGTTTATTCGTTTCATAATAGATATATATAGTAGTAGTTTATCACCGTCTATCGTAGATAACTGTGATATTTTGCTATTATTTGTAAACATTTTTAGCAATTTTTCCATTTAAAATAATTGTACTTTTTTTTATTGAACTATTTATCGTTTAGGTACATTTTAAGAGGAGATATTGATTGTGGAAATTTGTAAGATTTTGTGAGATTTTATGTTTCAATTTAAAGTTTTGGTGAGAGTATCTATATTTTAAAAAAACAAAATTATCTATATAATTTATTTTAGAATTGGTTTTTTTGAACTTAAGAAAACATCAAACAAATCAATCACTATACTAATGATAGGACCATTTTTTAACCCTTTTTTTAAAAATTTTTTATTTTAGTAACGAGTTATTAACAATTTGTGTTCATATACTAACAGTAAACATATTTTTAAATTCGTTAAAGTTTAAGATTTTTTTTTGAATTTTTGAAAGATAAAGGAGTATTTTTTAAACAAAACATGGTTTCCATCCAAAACTAAGGTATTTTTTTAAAAAAAACTATTTTTAGAAGTTTAAGGTTGTTTGTGAAACTTTTAAAAGTTCAGGTGTATTTTTGACACAAAATATAAAGTTCAAGAATATTTTTTAATAGTGTAACTTAACATTTTATATCCTTCAATTTTAATTTCAATATTTTTAATGGTAATTATTTCAACTAAATCTTAAATTTAGTCTCTATTTCCCTATTATTATTTTTTTTTTCAAAAACTTATTTTTCCTAATATAATAGCAAGGGAGAGAACTCAAACAACAGACCTCTTGGTTGTTATTTGTTAACATATATTTTATATATGTCAGTTGAGCTATACTCGTTTTAACATAGGAAGATAAACTTTTAACTTTAAGAAAATAAGTACATCTCAATTATCGTTGAACTATGCTCATATTTTGTCATTCTTTTAATTACAATTTATTAGGTAAAAATTAAAATATGTCAAGTTAAAAAAAATATGTTTGTAGTCATTTAATTTAATGTTTTATTAATGCTAAAAATTAGGATGATTGAAAATGAGATCGTTGGGAATCAAAATATTACTATACTTATGGTTCTGTGCATGGGAATGGAATAAAAATCTTATGAGATTAATTATGATTGCATTTAGTTTTGTAGAATGCCAGAAAAAATACATGTTTAGTCGTTCGATTTTGGATCTATTTTCTATTTGGTCCAAGACATCGAAGTTGATAGTATAACTACTATGTCAATTGAATTTTTTTTCAAAAAAAGAAAATAAAAACAACATGTTACAATTTTATCATTAACGTCTTAGTTATATTTCATTTAGTCTTTAAGTTTTAAGATTTATACATTTAACATTAAATTCGACTAAATACTTACTTTCAGTCTTTAGTGTTAATATCTATTAATTATTTAGAAAAATTAAAAAATAATGAATAAAGTTTCATTATTTTTTTCCCCACTATTTAAATTAATTTTAAAACTTTTCATATATTATTTTAAATTAATTAATAGACACTAAAGGTCTTTTTACTTTCTGGTGGACAATAATTCAATTCACATTTCTCAACTTCAATTTACTAGATGTTTTGCAAGGATGGTGATGCTATGGATTTTTTTTGGACAAAGCATTCAAAATGTGGATCGACTAAAGTAACATAGTGGTTGTATTATTAACTCTGAAGTGAAATATACATCTCAAAAAGTCTTCGTGTTGTACTTTTTTGATTTTACATGTACTTGGCCTCAAGTGGCTTTATGCTGCAGTTTCTACAAACAAATTGTTTCAAAATATTTCTTAATTCTCTCTGTTGTTTCCATTACTCTGTTTGTAAGCCATAGAAAATAATAATAACAATAAAAAAAGTGAAGCAAAGAGAAATCCATTATCATTAAACATAACAATACACTGTGAACAAGACAAGAATTTCCTAAAGGATGTGCTAACACAAGTTAAATTTGACCCAATTCGACCTAACTCAATCCAGATCAACCACCTACTCTCACTACAATCGGACTTTTAACACGATGGTTCCCATCAGACCATTCAATTCTCCCAAACACATACATTTGACGAAAATCATTAGGCACACTACTCTTCAACACAACTCTAAAACTCTTCTCTTCATCAATTCCAGTGAACTTCAAACTAGTCGGCTCAACAAAAACCGAAACCCCTGGTGGTGCGTTGACTTGTACGACATACGTGCCTGGACTTCCCACATTCTTCAATCTCCTTTTGATCTTCACGACGGCCTCCGATTTCAGATCCGGTATCGAGATCGACGGGTAGTTCAAATCTGTTGTTTTGAATGATTTTGAACAAACAAAAGAAGTGTCATTGGAGAATTGTTTGATTTGTGTTTTGTTGTAGCCTAAAGCACATAGGTAGTTCAAGTAATCTTTGGTGGAAAGGTCATAAACAAGGCCTGGATTTGCTGCTTTGTTTGGACGAACATGGCCTGCACCATATGCAAATGCGTTTGCTTTCTCTTGCTTTGTGCTCAGTATTGGATTCAAGTCATTGGCTTTTGTTCCAGCTGCCAAGGTTCAAGTCAAATGTTTCTTAATGCAAAATTATGAAAATACCCAAAAGTAGGGGTGTACATAGGATGAGTTGGGTTAGGTTCAGGATATTTTTTGGACCAACCTGATGGTTAGGTTCAGGATATTTTTTGGACCAACCCGAAAATTCAGGTTGGTTTGATTGGCTACCCAAATGACCCAAATAAAGTTCTGTTAAAATTTGGATTGAGTTGGGTTGTCGGGTTATAACTTATTATTATTTTTTTTAATGAAAAATATGTAAATTTATATACAACACATCACTAATAACTAAAATCTCATAACATTAAGATGCTAAATAGCAAATATCTATGATATTTATTGTAAACTTTAAACAAATACAAATAACATAACAATTTTAAAAGAAAAGTATTAAAAATTCTAAAATTAATCAATACAAAAAAACCAAACTTTAAACAAAAAAGAATATATATATATACATATATAATTCGGGTTGAGTTGGGTCAACCCAAATTTTTTTTAGCCAACCCACAACCCAATCCAATGCAATAAAAATAGAAAAATTCAACCTAATCCAATCCAAGAACAAAATTAACCCAATCCAACCCAACCCTTACATTTTAGGTTGGGTAGTCCGGATTATTCATGTTGTCGGATTATTTGAACACCACTAACCAAAAGTTTAAAATGTTGACATCGACAGAAATATCGATAAAATGTTAATTTCGAGGCATGTTTTTGAAAACATTGTAAAAACATAAAACTAAACAAATATATTTAAATTAATAATAACCATTTTAGGTTCCTTAAACAAGTTAACATGTTTATTATTAATTATATGATATATAGTGACATTGTGTTGCTTATTTTATTATATTTCATAGATTTTTCTACGTATAACAAAAATGTTGATTTACCTCTTATGTCGATGTTGAGCATGTGAAAATATCATATCGAAAGTCGACAAAAATTCAATACCATGCAAATATACAATAATCCTACCATTTTACTAGCCTCCTCGAATAATTTCTCTATACAATCGGTAAATTACAAGTTTAATTAGTCCCTAGAACATTGAAAATAGTTTAATAGATCTAAACCTTATAGAATCAAAGTAGTATATGTAGTGATTTTATAGGCTTTGCCCTATATCTATATTGGTTTATGAAAATTTTATTTTACCTCATTATTGGATTCAACATAGTATGTTAATCTAAGTAATCATTTTAGATCTTTGACATATTCCAAGTTTTTAAAAATTAATTGGTCTTCTATTGGATATAAAATTTGGGCCATTTGGGCCTTTTTTTTTTAAAAAAAAATTATTATTATTATTATTATTTGTATCTAGTAGAGACTCTAATTTTAAACAAATATCAAATAAATCAGGATATTATTGACACAAAATTAAAAATTTATTAAATTAAAAGTTTAAGGATATATTAATCATTTTAAAAGTTTAGAACATGATACAATATTGAAAATTTTAAAAGGGATTTTTTTAAATATTTAAAAATATTTACGTTTTTGGACTTTTTTGCTATAAAGTGTAAATATTTTTGGGATTTTTCTATTTATAAAAATTTTCCTTTTTTTTAAAACCAAATAGAAACAAATTTGACAATTTTGACTCCATTTAATAAGGTATTTAGTTTCCAGTTTTTGAAAATTAAGTTTCTAATCACATTATCCACTTATCTATTTCTTTGTTTTATTATTCACTTTTGTATACATACATTAAAGACCAAGCCAAAATTTGAAAACTAAGAATTAAAAATTAAAAACAGTTTTAAAATTTCATTTGATTTTAAAAATTTGATAAAAAAACTCAAGAAACGTGACAAATTATAGTAAGAAAATTGGGAAAAAAGAGATATAAATTAAAAAAAAACAGAAAACCAAAGTTAAAAGTCTCGTTTGATAACTATTTCATTTATAGTTTTTTGTCTTTGAAATTTATGTTTGTTTCCTCTCAATTTTCTTAAACATTTAACATTTTAGTTAAAATCTAAATCTAACAACAAAACAAGGTTTAATTACACACTATATAAGTAAAAAAAATGTTACTTTTTATTTTTAAAAGTTAAAAATCTGAAATTAAACAGTAATCAAACAGGACGGAAATGGTGATAATGTACCTGTGGTCATGATAGCAGATCTAATAGCTGCAGGACTCCATTTAGGATAAAGTGTTTTGAGAAGTCCAACAATCCCAGAAATATGAGGACATGACATTGAAGTCCCAGATTCTACGTTAAATGCCACCCTACGTTTATCAAAACTTGAACCTGATGGTGATGCATCTTCAGAGTATGCTGCTAATATATTCACACCTGGTGCTGTTATATCTGGCTGCAAAATTCATAAACGTCTCATCCCGGTTATCGATAAACAAAAAATCAAACAAGAAAACTGATATACAGATTCACGTGATTCACTAACGATATTCACACAGTTGATTATTGAAAGCGTTAGATAACAGATTTAAGATATTTCAACAATGGATCAATTACTCGAACGATATTACTATTTTAGTTAACCAACCTTGAGTATTGATGGATCGATCGTGTTGGGCCCTCTTGACGAGAATGAAGCCATAACTGGTGCTGGTTTGACTCCCAACTCTGTCCTCACGTGAGTCAGGTAAGCCATTGGAATTCTAGTTTTAGCACAAAATGAGTTGTGAGTTTTACGAGTTTAATCGTACTTGAACTTTTAAGTTTGTGTCAAGCTAATGAATCTTTGAACACATTAAAAAAAATGTCGTATAATGGGTCTTTTAAGGTTCTGTTGGTAACTATTTCGATTTTAAAAATTGTGTTTGTTTTCTTACACCTTTCTTACCATGGTTTTCATCTTTTCTAACTAAATAATATTTGAATTTTTAATCAAATTCTAAAAACAAAGATAAGTTTTTGAAGCCCCTATTTGATAAGCTTTTGATTTTTAAAAAATTAAACCTATAGACACTACCTTGCACCACTTATTGATTTCTTTGTTTTGTTGTTTACATATTAGGACCATTTTCAAAATTCAAGTCAAAGATTTCAAAACTAAAAGAAGTAGTTTTTTTTTTTAATTTTTTTTTTCTTTTTAGAATTTTGTTAAGAACTCAACTACTTACTAAATTAGAAAAAGATGAAAACCATGATTACAAAATTATGAGACAACAAACATAATTTCCAAAAATTAAAAACTAAAAACCAAAAGGTTATTAAAGAGAGCCTACAAACTATTTCTTAACTCTCCAAAAAAGGTAAAGTACATAACAAAACAAAGAAATCAATAAGTGAAAGTAACATCTATAAACTTTATTTAAAATCCCAAAACCCAAAAACCAAATGATTATTAAACGAGACCTAAACTTTTAAGTTTGCGTTTAATAGTCATCAACTTTAAAAGTGTCCAATAAATCCTTAAAAGATTCGATTTTGATATATATTTTTTAAAAAATTTAAACTAATTGATTTATTTGATGATGGCTAATAAGATCCTAAACTTTCAACTTCACATCTAATATATCCGTACATTTTATAAAATATCAAATGGCCTATAAGACACATTTTAAAGTTCCAAAACTTATTGACACAAAAGTTGAAAGCCTTAGACACAAAAATAGACGTCCATAGGTGAAATCTATGAGACACTTTCTAACGTTGAATGACTAAATAGATAGAAACCTAGACGTATAACTTAACCGACGTACTTCATGAATAAAAATAGGAGAAGATGGAAGGAGGAGTAAAAATTACTTGGTAGAGTTGATGTATTGGTAGACTAGTTGACCATCAGAATAGGTTATATGGGAAGCAGGAAGTAAATGTGCATCAGCTAAAAGTTCATCTCCATTTTCCTTGTCATTAGCAAGAATCATCCCAACAGCACCTGCTTCAGCAGCCACAAAACCTTTGTCCACTCTTGCATTGATCCCTCTAAGACAAACTACAATCTTCCCTTTTACCTTTTTTGGATCAAGAGACCCTTCTTCACATATTAGCCTAAAAAACACACATTAAATTTTGCTTAAATATCATTTTGTTTTTGTTTTACCATCAAAATATTGGTTGAGTTGTACAAAAAAATTTTCTCGAACTTTATCGTAGGCTTCAGTCATAACTTTAGACTTTGAAAAGTTTCATTTTGATCTCCTGTTAAAATGAAGGATATAAATGAATGTGTGACTACTGATTGTAAAAGTTGGAAGGCTTACCTAGTAGCATCATTTATAAGTTATTTTCAACTATATCGAAATTTAATTGCATGTTTGAGAGTACTGATTCTAAAATGGTTAAGAACACTTTTGTCATTTTCAAAGTCGCTTGGAAAATGTTTTTGACCATACAAAATCAATTTTAATAGTATGGAAATTGTATTTAGAAATTGAAGTGATTTTAAACATGATATAAGTGAATTTACTTATTTCAAAATTACTCCCAAACATGCACTAATATTGATTTTTACTATTCATTTCAACTCGAAAGATTTTGTCGTAAATGATATCTGTATATTCCTTCCAATTTTTAAACATCAACTACCATTAAATTTTCATTCATGGTTTCAATGAAAAAAAAACTCCATTATGGGTAATTTTTGGACAATTTCAAAGTTCAAAATTAATTAAATTAAAATATTCAATGTTTAACAACATAATTGAAATCTATTCAAAATTACAAAAATATACTCACGCGTGGTAGTTAGAGACATTGTTGGCTTTTGCATCTAGAGAACTGATCAATGGATAGAACTTCTGTTCTGGCAATATTTTATCAGAAAGGCTTGCACCCTAATATTGATATAATTGAAGTTCATTAAAGACAGCAAGAACATGGGAGCCATATACTCAAATGAATAAAGATGAATAGATAAGAAGCACGGATATAGATATAAAATACAAACACGATAAAATATAAAGACATTGCACACGGATATTATATGTTTATTCATATAAACATCTATCAATTATATACTCGAAGAAAATTCAAAATTCAAAGTCAGATGTGTTTATGAATTTATATGCTTAGAAATAATGAGTTTGATATATGTTGCTTTCAAATACAAACACGACAAAATATAAAGACATTGCACATGGATATTATATGTTTATTCATATAAACATCTATCAATTATATACTCGAAGGAAATTCAAAATTCAAAGTCAGATGTGTTTATGAATTTATATGCTTAGAAAAATGAGTTTGATATATGTTGCTTTCAAATTTATTGTTTTTGTCCTATATTATTATAGTATCCTAAATAAGTGTCCAAACACTATATAAAGGAATCTATGACTTTAGTTTCAAATTGTCCGAGCAAGAAACATTTTAAGTTTGATGTATTAAATCTAACTAGATTTCCCTTTTTCATGCTCTCGTTTGAGACTAAAGAAAATGTGTAAGTAGTACAAAAGTTTTTGAGAAAGTGTCCTTGTAATAATTGTGATCGAGGAGAGAATTTTATGTGATTGTAATAACTTTTCACATAGTGAATTCCTTTTTGGTGGATCGTGGGTTTTCTCCAGGTTTGAAGTTTTTCACGTAAATTGTTGTATTTCCTAGTTTTGGTAGTGGTCGAAAGTTTTTTCCAACAATAACTAGTATCCTTATATGTGTCAACACTAGTGAGCCAAACATAACATTTTTTTAGAGAACAATACTAAAGGATATGAGGTTCAGTAGGTGCACTAAAATATCTTAACTAGGTTGACACATTCTTAGCGCCATCATCATACCCCAACCCTAAAGTGATTCATTCCATAAATAAACAGTATAAGGAAGAGTTGGAGAAGAGTTCAAAAAAGCAGATACAGGTAGCAATCCGGATAAAGGAAAGCCACGTTAGAAAGACATAAGAAACAAAGTAGATAGACAAAACTAAAGTGTTTGTGTTTCTTCAAAGTGTACCTTAATGTGCTTCTTATCTCCGAGTGCGACATAACTCGTAAAAAGCCTATCAATTGTGCTAGCTCCCACAGTTATGATCCATGGTGCAACATTAGAGACAGAGCCAGGAATTGGGCCAGAGTTTCCAGCAGAACAAACAACAGTAATACCATTTTGAACAGCATGAAATGCTCCTATAGATATTGAATCTTGGGCAAAATCACTAGGATCTCCACCAAGTGAAACAGACAGAACATCAACTCCATCACTAATGGCAGCTTCAAAGCCAGCTAGAATGTCTGCCTCAAAACATTCACCAAACAAGAACACTTGAGGCCAACAAACTTTATAGGCAGCAACAAGGGCTTTAGGTGACCCTCCTTTTGCAGTGCCATTACCATACCCAAATATATTAGCTCCTTCAACAAAATGGCCACCAGCTGTGGATAATGTGTGTGTTCCATGCCCTTCATGGTCCCTTGCTGATTCATAGCTTGAGTTTAGAGGTCCCACAATGGCTGCATACCCTTTGTTGAAATACCTTGCTCCGATCAGCTTCCTGCATTTTTTACGAGGTTTGATACGAGACACTCATACGATACGACAACTAGGTAGATCACGGAGACGTGATAGTGACGAAATTTTAAGAAAGTTTATGGATTTGTAGTACTATGCTTAAAAAAGACGATGTTAAATTACAAATTTAGTTCATGAACTTTTTGTATCTATTTGATCATTTGAACTTTAGAAAGTGTATAATGAGTTTTTGAACTTTTGAGGTTTGTGTTTATTTGGATCCTAAAACTTGAACAAGTGTGTCTAAAAAGTCTTCACAGTTTCGATTTTATGTCTAATATGTCATTGAAATTTTAACTTTGTGTCTAATAAAAGTCTTATGCGACAGTTTTTTCTAAATCCACAAGCCTAGGAGTCAAGTATATAAATTTTATGTTTATATAAAAAATTTACAACATGTTAGAGGCCAATTTTGAATATGTTTAGAACCTATTAGACAAAAAACAAATTGAACGTTCAAGGACCTATTAGACATTTTTAAAGTTAAAAACCTTTTAAACATAGAACTAAAAGTTCAAAGACCTATTAGATATTTTTTAGGGTAAATTACAAATTTGGTCCCTATACTTTGGTGAAAGTTAGCATTTAATCCCTATAGTTTGACAAAAACTCATAAAGAGTTCCTACGGTTTTGATAAAAGCCTCATAAATAGATCCTACTGTAGAGATTATTTATGAGAGTTTTATCAAACCATAGGGACTAAATTTTAATTATAAATCATAGAGACTAAGTTCAAACTTTCTCCGAACCATAAGGATCGACCAAATTTACAATTTTAACCTATTTTTTATATGTTAATATAGTAACCTTAACCATTGTTCAATATGCATCAATATTTCACTTTGTACAACTAGCATCAAACACGTGTCTATTGCACATAATGATGTTTAATACGTGTTAGACACGTTAATCAAATCAAAGTGTCCGTGCTTCTCAACAAGAAGCAATGGAGTAAAGATTGATGTTAGGGACCTGTTGCAATGAAATTTGGAGCCACCTTCACAACTTCCCTTCCACCTTGTTGGGATAGGTCCATATCCTTCATCATTGAAACTCTTTGATTCTGGCCAAACACCTGTGTATTGATTCCAATTATACAAATACAAATATACACAAATTGCAAAATTATAACCAAAAACTTTTAAAAAAAAATGTGAAACAGAACAAACCTGTGTCAAGGTTGGCAATGATTGTAGATTCACCAAAACTTGCAAGATTCCAAATAGAGTTTGAAGGAATTGCACCATTATTCTCAACTCCAAGAAAGTTCCATGAAAGTGTTGTGTGCAGTTTTTTCCCTTTGTTTTCATGTACTGATACCACATCAGGATGTTCTAAAAAAAATGGACAAGAAAATGAGAAAACACCATTGGGATTAAATTTTGATGTGGAATCTTCTGCACAAAAGATCTACGTCTGGTTTGATAACTATTTTTAAGGTTTCGTTTGATAATCATTTCGTTTTTTGTTTTTGATTTTTGAAAATTAAGCCTACTTCTTCTCTATTTCTTATAATGATTTGTATCTTTTTTAAGTACAATGGTTGAATTCTTATCCAAACTCCAAAAACAAAAACAACATTTTAAAAACTATTTTTTCTAATTTTCAAATTTTGGCTTGATTTTTAAATCATTGGTAAAAAATAGATGGCAAAAGAAGACATTTGGAGGTGAAAGTAATGTTTATAGGCTTAATTTTAAAAAAAAAATGGTAATTAAATGAGACACTAGTTATATACTTTTTAGAAACATTTTTTCAAATTTCAATACTAAAAAAAATAGGTCCTTATTGATAACCATTCCGTCTTTTGTTTTTGGCTTTTGAAAATTAATTAAGTTATAAACTATACTTTCACCTCTAAATTTCTATGTTATGTTGTTCACATTTTCTACAAATATTTTCAAAAACTACACCAAATTTTGGAAAGTAAAAAAAGTAGTTTTTATTTTTAGATTTTTGACTAAAAATTCAAATGTTTATTTAAGAAAAGTGAAAACCATGTTTAGAAATTAAGAGAAAACAAACATAAAACTAAAAACGGAGAATGATTATCAAACGAGATTGTAGTTATTACAAACATATTATTGTCTTTTAAATTTGTCTAAAAATCCAAATATTTTTTTTTAAAAAAACGAAAATCATTATAAAGAAGTTGCAAAGAAATAAACACATTTCAAAATAGAAAAAAAAGGAAGGTCTTGTTCCATACCCATTTGATTTTTAGTTTTTTATTTTTGAAAATTAAGTCTATAAATATCCTTTGCATCTCTAGGTTTTTTTTGATAGGTTATCTAATTTCTAGCAATATTTTCAAAAAAAAAAAAAAAAAGAAAAAAAAAACTTTTAAAAAACTTGTTTCTGTTTTTAGAATTTAGCTATGAGTTCGACTATACGAAAATCATTGTAAGAAATTGCGACAAAATAGAATTAATTTTAAAAAACTAAACAGTTATCAAACAGGCTGAAATCGTTATCAAGTAGGACTGTAGAATTGGATGAATGAATTTACTTGTGAGATCGCTTGCAACTTTTTGATCTAGCACAGCTGCAAAGCCATTGATATGTCTATTGTATGAGTAAAAAATTGCTTCCTTAGCTGCTTCATTGCTGTGCTTGGAAACACAGAAAAAAACAGTGTAAATATCAAAAGTGAGAGTTAAAACAAATATTAACTTCATGATTTTAAACTAAAAAAGCTTCACCTTCCTAACAAGGATCCAAGTAAATTATAGTGAGATTCTGTTGCAAGTTGGGCATCAATTGCAGAAGGATTCAACCCATGTGAATGTGATCCCAAATAAACAATATAAGACTGCACAAAATAAAAGAAAAATTTTAAGTGTCTTACAAGAAAAACCCCAAATGTTCGGTAACCATTTCGTTTTTTTGTTTTTGGTTTTTAAGAATTAAGCTTTATTTTCTCTCAATTTCTTACCACGGTTTGCATCTTTTTTTTTTAAGTACAAGAGTTGAAGTTTTAACGAAATTCCAAAGACGAAAACAATTTTTTTTTAAAAAAAACTATTTCTTTAAGTTTTTAAAATTTGGTTTGGTTTTTTAAATATTGGTAAAAAGTAGTAACAAAGCATGGAATTTAGGGGTGAGATGAGTGTTTGTAGAAATCAAAGAATAAATTAGTTACCATACATGGCTTGAAAAATATAGATATTTCAAAAACAAAAAACCAAGAAACGAAAAGGTTACTGGACAAAATGGTTACAATGATTTGCATTTTTTTTAAGGACAAGAGTTGAACTCTTAGCCAAATTCTAAAAACAAAACTAAGTTTAAAAACTATTTTTTTAGTTTTCAAAATTTGGTTTGGTTTTTGAAAGTGCCGGTAAAAAGTAGATATAACAAAACATGAAATCTAGTAGTGAGGTGAGTGTTCATAAGCTTAATTTTCACGAACAAAACACCAAAAAACGAAATGGATTCCAAATCAGGCTAAAAAGACGTAGAATTTTTACAAAAGGGACATTTAAGAATGATCATTGACTAACCTTCTTGAATGCAATGGTGGATGTTTGAAACAGAGAAAACAGAAAGAATGAAAGAAGCAATGAAGAAAGATTCAAAGCCTCCATTGCCTTTTCTCTCTTAAAATAATGGCCAACTGTTCTATGTTTCTTATTGGCTTTTATAAGAATTGAACAAGACTTTGGCTATTCATTTTTATCTATAGAAAGTGATGGGAGATTCTTTTTCCATTTGAAGAGAAATCAGAAACCCAAGAGGCAAAAATGGTGGGAAATTATGGTCTAATGAAGAAATTACAAGGATAATTATGGTTAGGAAATGAAAAATTATTTAATAACATACCTTAGCACCAAAAAAAATGGAATCCAAAAAGTAATTATATCAAATTTGGGTAGGAAATTAAGATAATATGGTTATATGGTTATATGATTATGTCTCATTTCATAGCACCCAATTCATCCCTTTTATTTTTGTTCATGGCACATTCCAAAAACAGGTATTTCTCTTGAAACTACTTAGCTTTTTAAGCATAGGAATATTTGCATCTTTGTATCCTTCTAGTTTTATTTGAAGTTTGAACTTTTACAAATGCCAACTCATTGTTACATGGCTGAACTTATCAAATAATAATAATAAAAAAGTAATGTCGTAATTTAGTTTGTTAAGATACATATCATTACCAATAGGTCAGGTTCGAATATCTCACCCTATATGTTGTTGATCTTAAAGAGAAAAAAAAGTTCAGGACATTGTATTTCATTTTTTAAATTTTAGACGATCTTAAATTAGTTGAAGTTAATTGGAAAAAGTTACACTTTTGGTTCTTGGGTTTTCGAACCCTATATTTAAAATCTTAGGTTCCATGTTGGTATGTTAATTTTCCGTTAATTAGCTAATAGAAAGATACGCGACACTTTTTTTTACTCTCTCTCTTCTTTCTATCTTTTCCATCTTTCCTCTTCTTTCTATCTCTTCCTCCTCTCGTTGATGTTGGGAGGAGGACGGGAAGAAAAGGGAGAAAGATGAGAGGAAAAAAAAGAATAAAAATAGTGTCACATCAAATTTTTTTTAGTAATTAACTGAAAATTGGTGATAGAAAACAAAATGATATCAAAATCAAACTTTAGGGATTGAAATGTCGAGTTTGAAATTTAGAGATCAAAATGCTACTAAACTCAAATTTAGAGATCAAAAGTGTAATTTTTTTCAAGTTAATTTTAACATGCCACACTTCAACATAACAAAAGAAAGAAATTCCTACTAATTTCACCATTGCTTTAGGTTTAGGTTTAATTTAATGCAATCAAAATTCTAAGCCTAAATTTTATTGAATAGGGTAGTGTAGAGTAAAAACTAATTATTTTTCTAATTATTAATTAGTTGAAAATTTTAAGATATTAATTATATACATGCATGTTACTTTAAGGTAAATTAATTTTTTCCAACTTTGTTTTAACACCCTACTTTCCGGGTGTGTTCGGTTGAAGAGAATTTAAATTTGAAAATAAGTCATTTTGAAAACAATTTAGAATGTTTGACAACTACTTGAAATAGCTTTTGAAACACTTTCAAAGTGTATTTTAAATAGTTTTTATCAAAAGAGTTTAAATAAAATTATTTTTTAAAAAAACTCTAGTCAATCCAAACATGCCCTTCAAATGGGTCGCCTCTCCGTATGAACTTTAATGGGATGATAATTAATATAATTGAAAATGAGAGTTGAGAATCAAACCTTTTTATTTTTCTTCGGTACAAGATAATTAAACTTGTGACCTTACTATATGGATTTCAAAGTGGCACTTAATTATATCAATTGAGTTATACTTAAATATGTCCTTAAGTAGTTCCTTTTCTTAAGATGTACGAATAATTTTTTTCTTATTTATAATGCAATTTCTCTCCTTTCAAGAAAAAAATTTGCCGTGGGGAGAATTTTCATATATATATTTCTCGTATATCATGAATCTCTCATTCTCTTACATTCAATTGTGTAAAATGACAAATAAAGTAAACTACATTCTTCGTATGCATTAAAGAATTAACTTAAAAATATATGGTCATTGGAACACCGAGTTCAAAATAACAAAAATTCTATAGTTTCTTTAAGGGAGAACAAATCCTCCAACATATTTCCACAATGATATAATATTTTCTATTTTGGACATAAATCTCATGACTTTACTTTTAGTTTTACCCAAAAGGTCGAGATAGTTGTCCTTGATTATTTACCCTCGATCTTCCCATTATTTAGCCAATTAATAGTTTCTAATAATGGTGTGTATGGGGTATGTTAACGACCTCTCAACTCTCGACTCTGGTTCGAGCAATTTTAACAAACCATAATTGTTGCAGTTTCTACAAACTAGTTTGCATTTGCATCAATCTATTTTAGATAATTTAAGGTGAAAGAGAGCAAGAAAAAAAGAAAAAGAAGAATCCATTATCATAGGACTTGTAAACAGTAGAATTTAGGTAGAAAAAAACTTGTTCAAAAGAAATATAATGATCCATCACCATCATGTTTTTCTTTTACCAAATCATCCCAAATTCACTACAATTGGGCTTCTAACATGATGCTTCCCATCTTCCCATACTAAAGACCCAAATACATAGCCTCTACTATGCTTGTTATCTGCAACACTCCCCACAATAACTTTGAAACTCTTCTCTTCATCAATTCCAGTAAACTTCAATGTACTTGGCTTAACTGAAACTGATGCTCCTGGGGGTACCTTCACTCTAGCAACATAAGTGCTTGGCTTTCCCACATTCTTAACTCTTCTTTTGATTGTTACAAGGCCTGGTTTCATGTTGGGTATGGAGATTGATGGGTAGTTGAAATCTGTTAGTTTGAATGACTTCGAACAAACGAACGACGTATTCGAGAATTTGCTGATTTGTGTTTTGTTGTAACCTAGAACACATAAGAAATTCAAGTAGTCCTTGGTGGTAAGGTCATAAACAAGCCCAGGGTTCATTGCTCTGTTGGGCTGGACATGTCCTGCACCATATGCAAATGGGTTGGCTTTGAGCTCCTCTGTATTTAGTATTGGATGTTTGTCATTGGCTCTGGTTTCAGCTGCAGAAAGGAAATTGAAAGAGAGATTTTAGTTTGCAAGATTTTATTAAGAGAGGTTAGATGAGTTAGGTCCAACTACTAGTACTTTGAAGCCAATGGGTTACGATAAATTTAACTATATTTATATTATGACAAAAACAAATCAACGAGCAAAGAATAAAGAACAAAGATTTACCTGATTAACTAACAGCGTGTTAGTTACATCTACGAGTAGAGAGAGAGCATTTTTTATTATTAGAGAGAAATATCAAATAACACAGATGCAAATGCGGTAATAGGATAGAGGGTTTATATATAGCATCCCTCTAAATCCTAAGGTAAGACAACAGATTCAAGGCATTCCAACAATTAATACTTTAACATTTCCTTTGATTTATAGGCTTAGAAACATGCAAAAGATCTAATAAGGTAGGAAATGACATTACAGGAGTTTGAACATAGAGGACTTCTTGAATCACTATTGAACTCAAAAGTTTAGCTAATGAGTTACGGTAGATTTAATTAATCAATACTTTAACATAGCCAACCCTTCATCTCTATTTACGTAATGATTTAATCTAAAAAGTACACAGATATAGATATGAGACAAGGACATGACACCGTTAAAGTTTTCTAAAATCTTAGACACCGACACTAAGACATTTATTAAAGTACACATTTTTATAAAGTATATATCATTGCTATACAAGAAGGAAAGTCGAAGTCAAGGCGTTTACACATTTACGTGCTTAAAAAATTAGTTTGATGTATTTTACTCTTAAAATTTATTATTTTTGTCACATGTGCCTCCATTTAGTATGCTTGAATAAGTCTTCGTTGCATATCTAACAAACGTTGGTCCTACTTTTACGTGCTTGTTAAGATTTAATATTTAGAATGTACCTGTGGTCATGATTGCAGATTTGATAGCTGCTGGACTCCATTTTGGATAAAGGGTCTTGAGAAGGCCAACAATACCAGAAATGTGGGGACATGACATGGAAGTTCCAGATACTATATTAAATGGAATTCGACGATTATCAAACGACGAACCGCTTGGCGATGCATCTTCAGAATAGGCTGCTAGGATATTGACACCAGGTGCTGTTATATCAGGCTGCAGAAACAAGAAAATATGAGATACAAACTCAAAATATGATGTGTTGTTGAACATTGAATGTTATACAGTTTTAGGAATGAAAACCTTGAGTATTGACTCCTCCATCGTGTTGGGACCTCTTGATGAGAATGAAGCCATAACTGGTGCTGGTTTGATTCCCAGCTCTGTTCTTGCATGAGTCATGTAAGCCATTGGAGTTCTGGTTAAGGTAAAGAAAACATAAGTTTTGTGAATAAGTATGCTATGTAATCAATAAATACAAATAGATAAAAAAGCGTAAACAATAATGAATCAACATTGAGATTTACGTGGTTCACTAACAGTGTGTTAGCTACGTCTACAGGCAAAAGAAGAATAGTTCAAATTACAGACTAATGATGCCTCTAGGGTTAGAGAGTTTATATAGTGAGACCCGTGTATTTGATCGTTCGAAGCATCAGATAAAAGATTCAAAGGATTCCAACAGGTAAAAAACAGGATTTTTGTAATAAGTATGGGAATTGATGAGAGTATATGGAGTTTCTTACTTGGTGGAATTGATGTATTGGTAGATTGATTGGCCATCAGTATAGCTTACATGGGAAACAGGAAGTAGGTGTGCATCAGCTATAAGTTCATCCTCATTTTGCTCAGTGTTAGCAAGAATCATTCCAACAGCACCTGCTTGAGCTGCCACATAACCTTTATCCACTCTTGCATTTTCCCCTCTAAGGCAAATTATAATCTTCCCTTTTACCTTTCTGGGATCAAGTGACCCCTCCTCACACAGTTGGCTGCAAGGATTCATCAAAGTTTGCTCAATCTAATATGATTACTGTCATTGTTTAAGAAGTAAGAATACAATATGAGACACGAATACGATGAGGACATGTTTATTAAAATATACATTTTTCTGGATAAGACACTAGTAAAATATACATAGAAAATATAGTAATCAAGCCAAATTGAAACTATACTCACGCGTCATCGAAAGAGACATGGTTTGCTTTTGCATATGCAGCACTGATCAATGGATAGAATTTCTGGGCTGGCAATATTTTATCAGAAAGACTTGCACCCTTGTATTAACAATTGAAGGGCATTAAAGACAGCAAAAACAAGGTAAAATAGAGCCTTTGAGTTAGAAATGAATTAAGATGTGTACCTTGATATGCTTCTTGTTTCCAAGGGCCACATAACTGGTAAACTCTCTGTTGATTGTGCTAGCACCCACAGTAAAGATCCAGGGTGCCACATTTTCTACAGTCCCTGGAGCCGGTCCAGAGTTTCCTGCAGAACAAACGACGACAATACCTTGTTGAACGGCATGGAAGGCACCGATAGCTGCTACGTCGTCGGAAAAATCTTTGGAATCTCCACCAAGTGAAAGTGAAAGAACATCAACTCCATCACTAATAGCAGCTTCAATGGCTGCTAAAATGTCAGCATCAAAACAACTACCACCAGAATCCACTGGAGGCCAGCATACTTTATAGGCAGCAACAAGGGCTTTAGGGGACCCTCCTTTTGCAGTGCCATTACCATTCCCAAATACATTAGCTCCTGAAATGAAATTGCCTCCAGCAGTTGATAAAGTGTGTGTTCCATGTCCATCATGGTCTCTTGCTGTTTCATAGGTTGCATTGAGAGATCCCACATAAGCTGCATACCCTTTATTGAAATACCTTGCTCCAATCAGCTTCCTGTATTTTTAAAACTTTACAATTACAGTTGTAGAAAGAAATGAAGAAAGACAATGAAGCAGCATTTTGTGTAAGTTACCTGTTGCAATGAAATTTGGAGCCACCCTCACAACTTCCTTTCCATCTTGTGGGAAAAGGTCCATATCCTTCATCACTGAAACTCTTTGATTCTGGCCAAACGCCTGTACCGATACCAATGAGCAAAGAAGCATGAACGACACAGACACGGCATCGCACCATTTTTTGAAAATTTTGAACATGTATATGACAACATATTTTTTAAAATATGTATCACTATCAAATTATATTGTTTTATGTGTCTATTTAGTATATGAAACAAGTGTTTGATGCATGTTTGTCTACCACTTATGTTACTAAACAAGGGTGTACAACAAATGTCGGTGTGTTCAAGTGGTCAACACGTGTCGGATATGAACACGCTAGCCAAACTAAAGTGTCTATACTTCTTAGCCGATTAGAGAAAGGAAATTGCAGAAAGTTCAAAAACTTGGAATAGAAACAGGAGCAACCTGTGTCAAGGTTGGCAATGATTGTAGATTCACCAAAACTTGCAAGATTCCAAATAGATTTTGTAGGAATTCCATCATCATGCTCTACTCCAAGAAATTTCCATGAACTTGTTGTGTGCAGTTTTCTTCCTTTGTTCTCATGAACAGATGCCACAGCAGGATTTCCTGTCATGATATGCAAGTCATGTATTTTGATTACCAACAAACACACAGAGAAAAAAATGGAGTGTTACTATAAGGGATTAAAATGAAGAAACAGAGGACAAAAGTCAAATAAATTCATATTTAGCATTGGATGAATTGTTTTACTTGCTAAATCTTCTGCTACTTTATGGTCAAGCATGGCTGCAAAGCCATTGATATGTCTGTTGTATGAGTAGAAAATTGCTTCCTTGGCTGCCTCATTGCTATACATAGAAACAAAAAACAAGAGTGAGGATTAAATAAATTGGCATTAGAGAAATCTTGCTGATTGTATGACAAAAACTATAATAAGCTCCACCTTCCTAACAATGATCCAAGTAAACTATAGTGAGATTCTGTTGCGATTTGAAGATCGACCGAAGAAGGATTCGACCCGTGTGAATGTGATCCCAAGTAAACAATGTAAGACTGCACAAGATTAACAAGAATTTTCATTTTAGATTGAAAATTCAAAATATATAAACATATTTTCTCAAAGCAGATTCATCAATGATCATTAGCTTGCCTTTTGGGTGGCAATGGTGGAAGTTTGCAACAAAGGGAAAAGAAAAAACAACAAAAGCAATGAAGATAGATTGAAAGCCTCCATGGCTTTTTACTTGAAGAATCTTCTGAATGATGAACTCCTTCCATTCTTTTCACCTTTATAATAACAAATGTTTTTCAGATTTGACTGTTCATTTTACTTATAGAAAGTTTTGAAATGGTCATTAAATTTCAAGAGAATGGGGAAGATCAAGAGGCAGAAATGGTGGAAAGTCTTGGTGTGATGAAGAAGTTACAAGAGGATGATTTGGATAATTATGGAAAGAAAATGAAGAGAATTTAAAAGCAGTTATTGCTCTAAAAGTGTGGAATCCTTAGCAATGATCATGTTAGATATAAGAGGGAAAGAAGATGATTAGATGATATTTTTTTCATATTTGGCCATTACAACTTCCAAAAAATAGGTATTTTCTTGCAGCTGCTTAGCTTTTTTGAGCATAGGGATGGAATCTTTGCATTCTGCAAAACATTCGAGTTCTCTTTTTAATTTTGAAGTTCGGTCAACTAGAGCTTAACTCAACTGGTATCTGTATGTACTAAGGACCAAGAGGTTCGTAGTTCAAATCCCTCTACAAGAGGTTCGTAGTTCAAATCCCTCTACATCGATTGATACTAAAAAATAAAAAATAAAAAACTTTGAAGTTTGAACTTTCACAAATACCAAATCATTTTTTCCTTTTTGCAAATATCTGATCATTGTCTTGTATTGCCATTGCACTTTTTTTTTTTCCTTTTGTCCCATGATACATTATCTATGTTTTTTTTAGGTTAAAAATCACTTTGGTCTTTGAACTTTCTTGAGAGCAACCATGTAGTCCTTAAGCTTTAGTTTGTAACGATTTAATATCTGTACTTTCAATGTTGTAACGATTTGGTCCCCGAACTTTAATATGTAACAATTTAGTCCTTGTACTTTCAAAATTGTAACAATTTTGTCCCTCATGTAAAATATTTAATCAAAATTCGATGACAATTTTTAAAAATTTATGATGTAGACCTTATATTTTGCAAAAATATTAATTCTCTAATCGATTTAACGGTTTATTTATGCATGAAATCTCATTAAATTTTATCATTAATTGTACAATAGGGACTAAATTGTTACATAGTAAAAGTTTAGAGACTAAATTATTATAAATCAAAGTTTAAGGACTATATCGTTACTTCTATGAAAGTTTAGGGACTAAAAGTTATTTTCAACCTTTTTTTAGTGCATTATTTATGTTATCTTAACTAATCAAATTACAGTCAATGCGAGTTGAACTCAATAGATATATTCTATGCATTATCAATCAAGAGGTAAATTTCTAAAAAATCAACAGCCCAGTTTTTTTTTTTTTTAAACAGCTATTTTTTATTTTTATTCTTGTACTTTAAATCGTGCTTTATTTTAATCCAACTTATTATTTTTTCCTTTCTGAAACAAAAATATCCAAATTAGTACACGTACTTTAAATAGATTAGCTTTTCTAAAAGGAAAAAGAAAACATTGTGTGTGAGAGGGATTATACTATATATATATATATATAGAACGTACAATAAAATATGACGATAAAGATTGAATTTTTGATCTCAAGAAGGATAATACATGACAATCACCATTAAATTATGCTCACTATATATACACACGTCTTCCATATATATCTTCCTTTTCAATTTTACTCTTATTCTTTCATGGTTAATCCTTCACGTTCCTCATTAGACTACGTTACAATGCTACACCATGAATCCAACAACTATAATTAGTATTATTAATTATTTATTTAATTTAATGTTACAGATATTACTTAATTCAAATCTTATTCATTTAATTTATTATTGATATAAGTTACAAATATTAAATTGGTAGACTAATGTTTTTTTTTTTTTTAATAATCAACTTAAAGTTTGAATAGAAAAAGTTGTTTATTTATTTCCATAATCTAATTTTAAAATTTATGTCTTCATGTTAAATTATACTTGTTTTTAGACAACCATACCAAAGGAATTAAACAAGACAACAACGATCCATCTAAAAAATTGCCAAATCCAATGGAAGAAATCCTCTCACCAAAACAAGCCTCACTCATTGACCATTTAACCAACCGACCGACCAGCTGATTCTATGAACACTCTACATGACTGAATTATCAATTATCACACTCTTCCGTCCTTATTCAACTCCTTAATCTCCTCCACCAAAAAATGAACATTGGTCAAATTGACCTCCTAATAATCGGATTGCATATAAGCTATCAGACTCAACAATGATGTGAAATAGCCCCCAGAAAATGATAACCTTCAACCCCTCAACTATAACTCAAACCTCCACCATCAATAGGTCAAAACCCAACCCAATGCCCCCACCCCCATCGCAGGATAATCTAAGGGTAGGAGGAGGAATCCAACGAGAAACCACTCCAATCCCTGAAAGATTATCCCAACGATCCATAACTGCAGCCCCCAACAGACTCATAGACCCCTTGAACTCAGTTTAAATTATAACTTAGAATTAAACGTCAAAAGTTTTGTATTCATCTTCCACTCCTACAACTATATGAATGTTAAAAGTTAGGGTTTAAACCAATATAATCATTTGTTAATGATTTAAATAGATAAAACTCCATAATTTAGGGGCGAAAATTTAAAATTTCCATCCACAACTTAGTTTCAAATACTTAAAAACAATTTGATCAATCATGGTCCCAAATGCACTGCAATGGGACTTCTAACAAAATGCTTCCCATCAGACCAAATCAATGTTCCAAACACATCTCCACGTTTCACTTTCCCTGTGTTTTGCAATACAACCTTGAAGGCCTTCTCTTCACCCACACTACTAAACTGCAACGTCCTTGGCTCAACCAAAACCGCAACTCCAGGTGACACCTTGACTCGTGCAACATATGTGCCTGGACTTCCCACACTCTTAACTCTTCTATTGATCGTCACGGGAGCACCAATTTTCAGTACCCCAACCGAGATCGACGGGTAGTTGAGATCTGTGGCTTTGAATGATTTAACACAATTAAATGGCTTAGCATAGAATTTTTTCATTTCCATTGCATTATAGCCTCGAGCACACAAGAAATTCAAGTAATCATCAATAGTGGTATCATAAACAAGGCCAGGGTCCCTCGCATCATTTGGATGTACCATTCCTGCGCCATAAGCGTACGGCGTGGCTTTGAGTTTCGTCGAGTCGAGAATCGTTTGCAAGTTGTTGCCCCTTGTTTTGGCTGCAAAAGAATAAATCATTAATTTATAAAGATCACCGATTGACTCAAACGCTCAAGTTGATAGGTTATGGTAAATTTAATTATATCAACACTTTAACACTTTCCCTCATGCTTGAAAATTTTGTAGAAGATCCAACAAGCGAAAATCAATATTAACTAGAGGAGGAAATGACATAGCATTTGAACACAAGACCTCCTACTTTGATACCATATTAAATCACCAACTGATTCAAAACCTTAAGCTGATATAGTAAGTATTCAAAACCTTAAGTGGGTTATAGTAAAGTTACTTATATCAACACTTAAACCGTATAAAGGAGGAGACATAACTTGATAAAGCACAAGGAGGCAGCAAGCTTACCAGTGGTCATAATAGCAGATTTGATGGCAGCGGGGCTCCAATCAGGATGAATGGACTTAAGAAGGCCGGCAATACCGGCAATGTGCGGGCAAGACATGGAAGTGCCAGAGATAACATTAAAAGGAATGCGACGTTGGTCGTTGGAGGAGAACGTCGGAGCATTTCCAGTGGAATAAGAAGCCAATATATTCACACCAGGTGCTGTTATATCAGGCTACAACAGAGAGCCAAAACAGAGTAATAAATAAAAGTTCCAAAACAAGAAATAATAAGAAGAATTGGGAAGGAAACAAACCTTGAGAATGAAGGGATCAATTGGGTTGGGGCCTCTGGAAGAGAAGGTAGCAATGATTGGAGCTGGTTTGATATTCAGCAATGTTTTGACCTTGGTTAAATGAGCCATTGGTGTTGTGGTGGAGTTGAGGTATTTTTGGAGTAATTGAGCATCGTTATTGGAAATATCAGAAGCTGGAATGAAGTGTAATTCGGGATAAATTTCGTCTCCTTTTTCAATATCGTTAGCCACAATTACTCCCACAGCACCAGCTCGAGCAGCTTGATAGCTCTTTTCTACTCCTTCAATCTCCCCTACTTGGCAAATCACTATCTTTCCTTTCACCTTCATCGGATCAAGCGTCCCCTCGCCGCAAAATCGGCTGCAAATAAACGCATTACAAACTCATAATCTACATCTATACTTCAATATCTATATCTACATCTATACTATATTAAAAGTAGCTATGACGGAGAACTTCTCTGCCTTTTTTTTATCCTTGAAGCTTCTAACAATTCCCATTTTGTCCTCATATCGTTTAAGAAATATGTAAAGTCTTTCATAGAATATCTATATTTTTTAGTTTTTTCTTGTATCCTTTCACATTTTATCTTTTAAAAGATGTGTTTAATGTCTTATTTCATTTCACTCAACAAAATTTAAAATTAGAAACGGAAGTATCTAACTTCATTTTATCTCTTCTATTACTTCTATTACTTTTGAACTTTATGTACAATATTTACAATTTAAAATCAATAAAGATTATATTAGTTCAACTATTTATAATTCAACCTAGAAAACTTTGTTTAATAGATTTTCAACCGCGTCTAACACATTTCATATTCATTATAAATTAACCAAATAAAACATATATGTATATATATCCATTTAAAAATTTATGTTATAAAGATTTTTAACCAGGTTCTCAAACTAGTCATTGAAAAGAAACAGTTACCAAAACTATGAAAAATCTCAAGAACTCACGCATGGAATTCGGTGACATTGCTGAGTTTCGCATTCACAGAATCAATCAATGGATAGAACTTCTTCGGTAATGGAGCAATTGAAGAAAGGCTAACACCCTACCAATGGAAAAAAAAATGGCCTAACATTAGGGCAGAAACTGGTAAACATTTTCTCAAAATTATATGAAACCCTAAAAGATGAGTATACCTTCAGATGCTTCTTGTTTCCAAGCGCCACATAACTGGCGAAATCTCTGTCCACGGTGCCCGCCGCGACGGTGTTTATCCAGGGGGCAATATTGGTGACGGTCATCGGAAAAGGACCGGAGTTTCCAGCTGAGAAGACGACGACGACGCCTTGTTGAACGGCGTGGAAGGCGGCGATAGCAAGTGGATCGTTGAAATATTCATCAGCAGCTCCACCAAGGGAAGTCGATATGACGTCTACTCCATCGGCGACAGCGGCTTCGAAAGCGGCGAGAATATCGGCGTCCAAGCATTGTGAGCCTAAGAATGGAGGCCAGCAGACCTTGTAGGCGGCGACCCGGGCTTTTGGAGCACCGCCTTTGGCCGTGCCGCTGCCGTGGCCGAAAACGTTGGCTCCGGTGACGAAGTTTCCGGCGGCGGTTGAGAGAGTGTGGGTTCCATGACCGTCGTGGTCGCGTACGGTGAGTGAAGTGGCATTGAGAGTGCCTCCGGCGGCTACATATCCTTTGTAGAAATATCTTCCTCCGATGAGCTTTCTGGATTTTGCATCAAAATTTCAAAATTTCAATTTATTTAAATAATTCTTTTGAATAAATTGAATAATTTAAAAAAACAACTCGAAAAATTCCATCAATGATTCATGGTTCAAAAAAATAACCCAAATCGTCAGAACTAATCCGAACTCATTATTAATATTTAAAAGTATTTTCTTTTACTTCCAATACAATTATATAGACATATATCTATTTTAATTTCAATGATTTTTTAATTATTTATTATCCATCAACTAATTTAAAATAGTTTTTGAATGGGACAAAATTTTCACATTATAATTAAAATAAATTTGCTAATCTTATTTTAATACGTGAAGATAATTAACCAAATTCTTTTACATATTAACATATTACTTCGCCAAATCCAAAATTTTCAAGGTCGGGTTGGGTTGAGTTTATAATTTGATAAGGCTTGATTGGATTGAATAAATTCCCACGAACATCCCTATAATTGACATATATTGATAGTGACACCTTGTTATATTTGAAAATATTTTCCACCGTTTTAAAATAATTATTTTTTTTGTTTATTTTTTATGATTAAAGAAAAAAAATTTCATTATCTTAAATAATCATTTTTCCAAAAAGATATTTGAATCAAACAGGAATGCATCACTAGAAAACACGAGTAAGAAAGAATATAATAACATAAAAGAAATGTATGTTGATTGTGATACATATGCGCGTATATATATATATTGTTTTAGCTATGGTAATATTTGAAGTAAATAATATTGAAAATAAAGTGAAAAATAGAGTGAAAATATTAAATTATGAAAGATGAAAATAGATGAAACCTATTGCAATGGAAGTTGGAGTCGGTTTGACAAATTCCCCTCCACTTTGATGGCACAGGTCCATACCCTTCATCACTAAAGCTCTTTGATTCTGGCCAAACACCTTCACACACACACACAACACCAAATTTTCCAATCATATGAAGAAATCAATGAGTACGGTCAAAGAAATTTGAAATTTGAACCATCTTTTCCAACATGAATGTCTTAACCAATATAGTTATACTTGAACCATCTTTTCCAACATGAATGTCTTAACCAATATAGTTATACTTCAATTTCCTCGTATTTTTTATATTTAGTTGAACAACAAATTAAATCAAATCTCTTAGTTGTGAACATATATCTGAAACTTTGACTATTCAATTGATAAGAACTTTATATTTCACATTTAATTTTAAGTTAGGGAATAATACCTTTTTGGTCCATAGGTTTTGACTATAGTTTCTATTTGGTCTCTAGGTTTTAAAATGTTATACATTTAGTTCTTAAGTTTTGAGTTTTGTTTCAATCTACTTCCTAAGTTTCAAAATATTACAATTTTGAAATTTGAATTTTGTTTCATTTTGGTCAATGGATTTCAAGATTTTACATTTTTAACATCAATTTTTCATTAAGTACTTACTTTCAATCATTCATGTCAATTTTTATTAATTAATTAAAAATAACTAGAAGTAAAATTTTAAATTTAATGTTAAAAGTGATAAAAGTAGTGAAACTTAATTCATTATAATTCTTTTAATGATTTTTAATTTATTAACATAAATTAACTCTAAAAGACGAAAAATGAGTATTTAGTGAAAAATTGATGTTAAAAGTGTAAACCTCGAGACACAGAGACCAAATTGAAGCAAAATTCAAATATCAAAACTAAAATTGTAGCATTTTGAAACCTAGTAACTAAATTAAAACTAAACTCAAAACTTTAAGAACTAAATGTGTAATATTTTGAAAATTAAAGACTAAATAGAAACTAGACAAAAAAATTTAGAGACCAAAAAAGTATTTTTCTATTTAAGTTATTAGTTTGTAAAGTAGTTTTTTGGAATTGCTTGCCCTTGGCTAGGATTGATTAGAATTTGGTTTTTTAGGTCTTGTTTTTTGTTAATTTTCTGTTTTCCAGTTTTTTCTTTTCTTAGGTTTGTTTTCTTTTAAATTTCATCCTATGATATTAAAGAAATACTTGAATTCTTAAATTAATTCTATTTTCTAAAACTTTTTTTAGTCTTCAAAACTAGATTTGGATTTTAAAAATGTTAGTAAAAAGAAGGTAACAAAAAAAGTTATGAAAATAATGTACGCTTAAATTTTTAAAAATAAAAAACAAAATGATTATCAAATGAGACATTGATCAGTTTTCTATTTTTGAGAATAACAAAATGATTATCAAACGAGACCTTAATCAATTTTCTGTATTTGAAAATACATACTTGCATTTCTCACATTTTATTAAATACATTTTTTGAACTCTCTGTTAGATAATATAATTAAATTTGCTTTTATCCACTAGCTTAAACTTTTAGATCAATTAATGATTTAATATGGTATGAGAGCAGGTGGTCTAAAGAGGTCCTATGTTTAAGTCCCTGCAACGTTATATTTGACTTTTAAACTAAATTCTATAGAACTTAATTTGGATATTTGAAAATACGTCGAAAACTTGATAACAATAATATATATTTTTTTAATGAAAAAGTAAATAGTAAAGGGAAAATTGAGGTAAAATAAAACCTGTGTCAATGTTGGCTATGATTATATCTTGACCAAACTTTGCAGCATTCCAAATGGAGTTTGAGGGAATTCCTACATCGTTCTCCACTCCAAGGAAATTCCATGACCGTGTTGTGTGCAATTTTCTTGCCTTGTTTTCAAACACTGATATCACCTTAGGGTTTCCTATCAATGTTTTTAAAACAACATCAACAACAAAATACGACGATGAAATAGCCGATCTACAATATAGACACTGCTACACACTATTAGACTATTATCATCAGATGTCTATTATAGTGCATATATTGATAGACCGTGACATTTTGCTATATTTGAAAATATTTTCAGCAGTTTTGACATTTAGAACAACTTCTCTTTATTGAAGTTCACTTTACAAACCATTTCGGTTCTTCTTTCTTGTTTCTAGGTTTTTGTCACAAAAACGTTTGTGTCAATATAATAATATTGTAGTTTCTTAAACTTAATTAGAAAAAGTCATATTTGCTTGCATATTCCACTCTAATTACATACATAACCACACAAAATTCAAGAATATTTTTTAAAAATAAGTAAGAAAAATTTTACCACATAAAAGTTAAGATCGAATAATTGAGTGGGATACACAAAGATGCATAATATTATAGTTTTCAAACTACTTATTTAACTATGGTAGTATTAAATATCTAGAAATTTTTTTGTCTATTCAACAAATGATCTTTGTGAAAAATTTAAAATCCTAGGGTTGGTGTGGTTGTTGAGCACGTGCTCCTTCCTCCTCCTACTGCATCTACGTATGAACCCCAAATATTTAAAACAACAATGTACTTTTATAAATAGCTTGAAAACCATAATATTTGGGGCAATTGTAATTTTAATAAAAAATAAATTGAAAATTGGGCGCGTGTTTTTAAGTTTTTTTTTTTTACAAATATGACAAAAAACTTCCGTATGAAAATTTGATTGCTATCTGATTTCTATGTGATTATTATGTGATTGCTATCTGATTTCTATGTGATTATTATGTGATTGCTATCTGATTTGTATGATCACTATAATTGCTATGTGATTGTCACACCTGCAATTACAAAAAAATTGAAGTCATGATTTTGGTTTCTTAAAATGTATTTGCCATATAATGCAATTTTAGAAAAAATGTTTTGAATGATAAAACTGATGAAAATATTTACAAATATAGTAAAACATCACAATCTATCAGTGATAGACATGATAGACATTGATAGACATCTATCAGTGATAAACATTGATAGACATCTTTCAGAGTCTGTTAGTGATAGATGATAGTAGTCTATCCGTGTTTAAAATATTTTACCATATTTATGAATATTTTGATTATTTTTCTATATTTAAAAACCGTTCATATTTTTATAACAAGTTAAAAAAAAAAATACAATATTAGCTTTTTAAATAGTTTGAAAAGTGCGATATTTATTACAAGTTTAAAAAAACTACCATATTAAAGGAAATAGAGTCCCTTTATTGACATACAAAATTGCAATAAATAAAATCAATTTGTGTATATATATAAACTTTTTTTAAAGTCCCTTTGTAGCTCATTTTTTGAGAAAAGTTTTCAAAGTTGTGTATACAAATTTTGGAAACAACCAAATCAAATTTATTGTTTTTTGTATTCATAAAAAGAAAAAAATTATTGTTTCTTGTTTCCGTTTCCATTTTTAGTTTCAAAACATAAAAATAAGTATTCTTTGTAGCCTTTTTTTTACTAATAAAATGCATCATCAAATTTTCAATACTTACTTTAAAAACTTATTTTCATTTAAAATCTTTACATTTTCAATTTAAAATCTTTACATTTTCAATTTAAAATGTTATAGAATGAAAATGAAGAACTGATTACCAAACGGTCAAAAAAATTATATGTTTTTTTATTTAAAAAAATTATATATAAAAAGCAATAACAAAAAATCTTATCAAACGAGCTCTTAATCCTAGATTATACAAATCTAACATATGAGCAAATACCTATGGCCCTACTTGGTACAATTTTTGATTTTGGATTTTGAAAATTAAGCTCATTGATACTACTTCCGCCTCTAAATTTCTTTATTTGTTATTACTTTTTTCCAATGGTTTAAAAAACTAAAAAAAATAGTTTTTAAAGACTTGTTTTTATTTTTGAATTTGGCTAAGAATTTAATTCTTGTATCTTAAGAAAGATGCAAATAATTAATTATAAAAAATAGGGAGAAAATAGATTTAACTTTAAAAAAACCAAAAATAAAAAATGAAATGGTTATCTATATAATTAAAATTTAAATATGAAAATAATAGGCATAAACAACGTAAAAGAAAGATGTAAAGTATTTTTACTTGCTAGATTTGCGGCTTCTTTCTCATCAAGTTTGGCTGCGAAACCATTGAAACTTGTAGTATAGGAGTAGAAAATCGCTTCCTCAGCCATCTTTTGACTATTTACAAGTGAAAGAAATCAAAGAAAATTAATTATAAGAGATGAAATCAAAATATATTAATTCATGCATGAGAAACAAATTGAACTGGTTCATTAAATTTGGGTTTTATGATCGTACGAGCATAACTCAATTGATAAACTACTAATTAACATCTTAAATGTTAATAGTTTGATTATTAAACTCAAACATATGTGATCCTGACGAAATCATAACGTTAAGGCAATAATTATTCATCAAATATAGATAATTGATTTCTTATCTATGAATTTTACCAATTCAATCCAATCTAAATAATTAAATTAAACAATTCTTCATTCTATTTTTTAAATTTAGGAGTGTTATTTCAAATGTAAAACGACTATTCTCTTACCTTCCCAATAAAGTTCCCAACAAATCATAATGAAACGCGGTCACTTGTCGGGAATGCTCCGATAAAGAGGAAGGATCCAGAGAAGAGGAGCGTTCCGAACCCAAGTAAACAATGTAAGACTGCACCACACACCATGTAAAAAGAAATAAATGATCAATAAAAGAATATAGAGATTCGAACAAACAAATATGTCCAATATTTGGGTGTATCCTGACTGCATCTACCTTTATGCAAAACACATTCAATCACATAATGAAAAAACAATTTCTTTTAAAAAAAGTTTATCACGTTACAAACTGAGGTTGAACAATTGGATCGATTATATAAAGATGAGTGGAACTTAGGATAGATGAAATTTATCAAACTTATCGAACCTTTTTTGTGGCAATGATGGAAGTTTGCAATAGTGAGAAGTAGAAGAAGAACAAAAGCAATGGAGAAAGATTGGAAGCCTCCATTATTATTGCTTTTGTTTGAAATAATTTCTTTTGGTTTAAAAGGGTTTTTTTATAGCTTAATTTAAGACCTAAATTTTATTGTTCTGTTTCAACAATAATGGAGACAGAGAGTTCATTTTAAGAAAATACAGAAAAACAGAAGAAAAAATTACTTAATGAGAGATCTTTCGGTTCAATAAAATTAGCAAGTTTTTGTTGAGAATGGCAAGGATAATTATGGCTAAGGTTATAAGAATGGAAATTTGGATAGGTAGTTTCAATACATAAAAAATTTGCAAATATGTCCTTTATTTTTATTTTTATTTTTTTAATGTAACAATAGTGAAAATAAAAGATTAAATCATTCACTTTTGAAATGAGAATGTGCGTCTTATTTGACCAATGAGTTGGGTCAGAAAAAATTAACTACAAAACTTCCATTTTAGTGTTTGGTGTAAGAATCCACTTGATTTTTCTTGAGTAAAAATTAAATAAAGATTTTAATTTAAAATTAAGAGTAAAAGAGAGAGAAATTGAACTAGGAGTCAAGGGCAAAAAGGAAAAAATTAATTACATGAAGGGTAAATTTGTCATTTCTAGTTCTTTTTAATACAAAAAGAAAAAGAAATTGGAATTGAAAGTTAAAAAAATAATGATAAATAAAAAGGAATTAAAAAATTGAAAAATAAGATAAAAGTTGGAATTTGGATTAAATTGAGGTTAAGAAAAGATGAGTGCACGTTTGCATGGTGGTGGTGAGTGATTGGCTAGAATTTATCGCCAATTCTAGATCAAATAATAGTACAAGTCGAATCCACGGGAAACTGAGGTATTTCTCTAATAAATTGCTTATAACTCAAGGTAACTGGGGGGAGGGGGAGTTGATTTAGTAAATCATTGAAAAGATAAGCTTCACATTCAACACTTGTGAAACATATTAAGAATAACATCTTTAAACAAAAAGAAGTAGAAATTGATAAAGGAAACTAACATTACAACCATTGGACTCACATGAGGATTAGATCAACCTAATTTTACACGCAAAGAAGATCCATGTGTCGAAAGGAATCATGAAGAAAAAAAATGACAAACACATAGGCACAGGCAGTGACATGTCCAATCAAGATGCAAGTTGAGAACTGATTTGAGACAGATGTGACAGAACCAATGAATTTGTGACGCAATGAATTCGGCGCAATAGAGCATGGAATTAAATGCAAAGCTGTTAGATAATTATTGGAAAGAAGTTGAGGAATTTCCTTTTGACGCCTATAAATAGTCCAAGTTCCACACGTTAAAAAGTTAGATACATCAGTCAAGAGACTGACTGAAACTTTGCCTAACTCTCTGCTTGATTCTTCATCATCTTCAACCTCTCGACCTTCTCTTTGAGGAATTCTGGATGAAAGCTTAGTCTTCTTCTCTGATTAGCGGCATAGTCCATCATTTTCCTTCACCAGCACAAGTGAAAGCAACCAACCATTAAAGTCAAAGGAAGCAAGAGATTGTGACCAACGACTTAGCATTTCTATTTCTTGAACTTTTATTCCTTTGTTTTTCATTAAGTTTGTATTAAGATATTGATATTGTGACATATTCATTCTTAATATAAACAATGACCTTCATCAACTCCATTTTATCCATGTATTCTCTTCTCTCCATCATGAGCAACTAATTTCTTGATGGGTTGGAAAGAATAAACTAATATCCTCACAAGTTTTGCATAAGTTGAAGTTCATCTTGTTTAATGTGTGCATAATCTAATGCTTAAATCCATATGATCAATTGGTTTAAGTAGAAATAGCTAACTACTTAAGAGAGCATGTAGCTGTAGAATTTATTAAACAAGGCATGAAGTAGCGATAGAGATAAAGTTAACATTTTGTCCAATATTGACTTAAACATACATCTTAGAGATAAGATTTATGTGACATAAAACACTGAGAGGTGAGTTCTTCATTTTGTAAGTCAAAGATATGAATGGATACTTGTGCATCACTTAGGTGAATGTTAGTGAACATTCTCAACCCTACCTTATTAACTGATTTTCAACCCATTCAACACACGCTATTTTCATTTATGCTACATCTTTACCATCAACGCAACCCATTCTCCATCATTGAACACATCACACTTCCACTATCATTCTTCTAGTTCACCTTCATCCATTTTCCCTTTGTTTTAATTAGATATGTATTTTATTCACGCAAACAACATCATTCAAATTAAAGTATGTTCTTACTCTGTAAAAATCATCTTAACCAATTTAGTTTAGTTCAAAAGTCCTTGTGTTCGATCCTAATACTTATCAAGAATTTCTAAAACTTACACTCGGGTTTAATTAGAAAAAATTTATATTCATTCAAGATAATTTGATTAATCAATATAGCACCTACATGAAATGCAACAAAAGTAAAGAAAGCAAGTTGTGATAATCAATGAGAAAAATGCCTAACTTGATTTTAATTTGGATTTCTCCAATTCGTTTACTTGATCACAGAAGTCTCCTTACTTGGTTTCAATCATATATTTGCAATTAACCTAATTAATTAGATAAGCTAATTAATCGACCTAATTATCTAATTAGCCCAAGTTGAATAGATGAAAAGCATACATCCAATTGGCCTAATATCATTAAGATCTATGGCAAAGATAAGTTGAATATCTAACAGGAAAAAATATGATTAAATATTCATACGATTTCTTTCTAGATTGATAAGAGCAATATTAAATCATAACATGCCTTAATGGAGCTTTATCCATCGTGTCATGCTCGAAAATTTAATTAAATTTTTATAAGTTTGCTAATTCATCCCATTTTTGTCCTAAAAAAATAAAAATAAAATAATTCTCCCAATTTGTTTTAGTTTATGAGGGATTCAACCATCAACTTTTAGAATGATAACTAGTGTCTTATCTACTAATTGACTTCTTAAAACGCCTCAATAAATTCTATAGTTTTCTTATTATACATTTTAACATGCCATGTTTAATTTCTTTAGATGAGGTAGGGAGGAGATGAGTTGGTGCCTGAAAAACATGATAGTGAATCATGGGACGTTTTAATTAAGAGGACCAACTAAAGTACTTAATATTGAAAAAAAAAAAAAAAAAAAAACTAAAGCACTTACAGAAACCAAATTTAAATAACTCAAATTAATTTGATAACTACCATTTATAAAATCAATTACTTAAAAAATCGAACAGTTATTATGTTTACTTAAAATCATAAAGTGCATTTTTAGGGAAAAAAAAAAGTCTTTTTTTTTTTTTTTTTTTTTTAAAGGAGGAAAAGAAGTCTTTATGAGGATTTATTTTTTACTGACGACCTTTTCCCAAGCGTTGATGACTGGCCCTACAAAAGTATTAATTCTAATCTTTTGCTTACGTCGGATTCCATGATCACTTTTTGTATCACATCAGAGATGATCATATCTATCGTAGTCCTAACGCGATGGCTATCGCTATTGAGATCTCTAATTTCTTTATCAAACACAATAAACTGTGAGTAAAATGGAAAAAGTTGAATAAATTAACCGTACACATTCTAACGTATTGTGTTAGGGATAGCCATGTGTAGCCCTAACATGATCTATCTCTATCACGATCTTATTTTCCTCCCCAAAACACAACCATCTTTGAGAAAAATGAAGAAACACAATAGAAAAACAAAGATCGCGATATAGATGGCTATCGTGTTGGGGTATAATAGATATGGTCATCCTTAACACAAAAAGCGGCAACGGGGTCTAACATAAGCAGAAGTTAGAATTCATATATTTATGGGGTATGGGTCATTAGTCATCAAAGTACTTTGAAAATGGTTATCCATACAAAAATCTCCTTTATTAATGGTAATCATATGTTTTCAATTTTTTGCCAAAGGGGCATAACTCAATTGACATATAGCCTAACTTTATGATTCTATCAAATAAGAACTAAATTTTAATTATAAATCATAAAGAATAAATTTTAACTTCCAAACTAGGACCATTGCAAATATTTCAATCAAAACCAAAGTATTAATAGATATAGTACAATAAAAAAATATTACATATGGAACAAAAATTTAGTTCTAGATTTTAGAGTCTATCTGTGATAGGCTATATCGCCGGTAGGATTCTAGTATTCATGAGTTGGGTTGGATTGAGTTGAAAGACCTTTTAGATCCAACCCAATTGTTCGGGTTTTAAATTTCTTCAACACAAATAACTCTTATTAAAAATGAACCCAACTCAACCCAACCATGAAATATTTGGGTTGGGTTGGTTCGGGTTAATCGGGTCATTTGTTTAAAATTTTGTTCTAAAAAGAAGCACAACGTAAATATGTAAGAATCTTATTTAATTATTTTCATATATTGAATTAAGATTAACAACTCAATTTCAATTTATATAGTGAAAATATTCTTTCTAAATTAGCAAAGAAACTATTTTAAGAGTTGTTGAAGAATAAATTATTAAAAAAAATATTGGATTAAATAAAATTGAAATCAATATATGTATAAATAATTGTGTTATATGTAATAAAAAATATATTTTAAAGTTAATAATAAATTTGGGTTGGTTCGGGTTATATTGGGTGAACCCATGAATCAACCCAACCCATAAAATTTTTATTTATTTGAACCCAACCCAAATGAGTTGATAACCCAACCTAAACCGCACGGGTTGGGTTGGGTTGAGTTGATCGGTTTTTTGGGGTCATCAGGTTTTTTGGACACCCCTACTATCAGTGAGAGAGCATATCATTAATAGGCTGAGTCTATCTGCGAGAATTTATTTGCAATTCTTTAAAAATGTTGCTATATAATTAATTATTAATCTTAAAAGTGGTACTTATTACAATTACTTAAGAAAATGGCCAAATATTTGGTAATCTAAGGATGCTCTAAAATTTTCTACCAAAATCACCCAACAAATTGAAGCCACACACAACACAAGCAATGAAGTGTAAAGTTAGTAATAACCCCTACAAAATTCAACAAACAAGTACGTTTTCAGATCATATATTAGAATAAAACGAAATGAAATTACTATACAAAATTCATCTTATCATCCCAATTTCATTGCAATTGGACTTCTGAGGAAATGCTTCCCATCTGACCATATTAATGTCCCAAACACATAGCCTTGATGTTGTCCTTGTCCTATGTGTCGAAATACAACCTTAAAAGCCTTCTCTTCACCCACATTGTTAAATTGCAACGTATTCGGCTCGACCGAAACCGCAATTCCCTCAGGCACCTTCACATGTGCCACATACGTTCCTGGGCTTCCCACATTTTTAACTCTTCTATTGATCGTCACGGGGCCATCGATCGTCAACTTCGGTATTGAGATCGATGGATAGTTGAGATCTATGATTGCGAATGATTTGGCGCAAACAAATGGTTTGTTAGAAAATTTCTTGAGTTGGGTGTTGTTATAGCCCCGAGCACACAAGAAGTTCAAACAGTCATCAATGGTCGTATCGTAAACGAGACCGGGGTCTATTGCATCGTTAGGGTTAACTTGTCCTGCACCATAATCAAATGGGGTTGCCTCTACGTTGGTAAAGTCCAATATTGGATGCATGGTGCTGTCTCTTGTGTTGGCTGCAAATCGAAAGTCAAAACTTCAATTAGTAGAGAAAGGATAAAGACAAAGTAGGAAAATGTGTTTTACTTATTTTAATAATTAATTAATTAGATTTGATTATCCAAATCAAAATTATGTATATATATATATATCAAATAATTAATTCAAAAAATTTAAAAATATTTGGTTGGTTTAAATTGAAATGGTTACTTTTTAGATTTTTCCACAATTACTTTTTAGAATTGCGGTATAGGTCTAAAACAAATCACGTTTAAGATTTCAGCCCTTGTTTGGTGTGGCATTTGATTTTTGATTTTTCATTCCGGAAAACTAAGATATTTTCCCTCAATTTCTTACCACTCTTTTCATTTTTCATGAATAACGAGGAGTTGAATTTTCACCAAAGTTCTAAAAATAAAACAAGCTTTTAAAGCTAGTAACCATCTAGTTTTTTATTTTTAGTTTATGAAAATTAAACATATGAACACTCATTCCACCTCTAAATTTGTTGGTTTGTTGTCTACTTTTTCAATGTTTTAAAAAATCAAATCAAGTTTTGTAAACTAAAACAAGTATTTTTTAAGACGTAGTATATATATATATATTACTAGTTGTTCTTAAAATTAGTTTTTGTTTTGAGAATTTAGCTAATAATTTAGGCTCGTCTGATAGTCATTTAAGCTCCATTTGGTAACTATTTTATTTTTTATTTTTATTTTTTAAAATTAAGCCTATTTCATCCACATTTCTTATAATGATGTGCATCTTCCTTAAGTACTATGATTAAATTCTTAGTCAAATTCAAAAAACAAAAACAACTTTTTCAAAACAACTTTTCTTAATTCTCAAAATTTGGTTTGATTTTTTTAAACCATTGGTGAAAAGTAGATAACAACGGAAGAAATTTAGATGTGGAAGTAGTGTCCATAAACTTAATTTAAAAAAAAAAAACAAAAAACAAAATGGTTATCAAACAGGGCTTAGTTTTTTGTTTTTATTTTTAAAAGTTAAGCCTATTTCCTCCACATTTCATACAATAATTTGCATACTTCTTAAATACAATAGTTGGATTATTAGCCAAATTCCAAAAACAAAAGCAACCTTTTGAAAACTACTTTTTAATTCTCAAAATTTGGCTTGTTTTTTAAATCATTGGTAAAAAGTAGATAACAAAGAAAGAAATTTGGATGGGGAAGTAGTATCCGTATGCTTAATTTTTTTTAAAAAAAACAATGGTAACCAAACGGGACATTAACTTCTTTATAACTAGAATTCAACTCTTTAATAGAAAAGTGCAATCCATTGTAAGAAATTGAGAGAAAATAAGTTTAATTTTCAAAAGCCAAAAACAAAAAACAAAAAACCAAGGTCCCGTTTAGTAATTTTTTTGTTTTTTGTTATTGTATAAATTAAGCCTATGGACATTGCTTCTACCTCCAAATTTCTTCCTTTGTTATTTACTTTTCACTAATGGTTTAAAAAATCAAACTAAAATTTAAGAACTAAAAAAAGTAGCTCTCAAAAAAGTTTTTTTTTTTTGTTTTTGAATTTGATTATGAATTCAACCATTATACTTAAGAAAGATGCAAATCATGATAAGAAATGTGGACGATATAAGTTTAATTTTCAAAAACAAAAAATAAAAAACAAAATGGTTACCAAACGGGATCCGAATGATTATCAGATGGGGCCTAACATTTTTTTTTTTAATTTTTAAAACTTGACTTCAAACTTTTGTAGCAAGTAGATAAAAAAGCAAGAAACTTAAAGGTGCAATATTTGTTTATTAGCCTAATTTTCATATACCCAAATATCAAAAATCAAATGTTGTAGATTTTGAAAGGGGGAGAGAGAATAATAATATAAGAATAATATATATATACAATAATTCAAGAAATTAAGATGTTTTAAAATAAAAAATAATTCACGTTAGCTTTCTGTTAAGAATTAATTAAAAAAAAATCATCTTATCCAACCTAAACAAAACCACAAGAACAAAAATATATATGGTTAAGGTTTTAAGATTTAAATGAAATGAAACCAATCTAAAGTTAGACCCAAATAAGATTTAATCCCAATTCTTTTAAAGTTGTTCTAAGATAGAAAAAAAAACAATAATAAATAAAGCTTAGACCAATTTGAATAATGAACCTGTAGTCATGATAGCAGATTTGATAGCTGCAGGACTTCATGTTGGATAAAGTGTCTATCACTGATAGACTGTGACATTGCTATATTTAAAAATATTTTCAGCATTTTTTTCATTTAAAACAATTTCCCTTTACTTTGTTTAGTTTTAGAAAACATTTGTAGACAATGAACAACAAAGCAAAGAAACGTATAAGTGAAAGTAGTGTTTATCAATATTAAATTTCAAAACTGAAAACTTAAACCTCAAACGGCTAGCAAACGAAATCCAAATGATTATCAAATCGTCTAAAATTTTCTCATATATGAAGCAACAATGGCTTAGAAAATAGGTTAGAATCCATACTTGGTAGAGTTGATATATTGGGAGATTGAAAGTCCATGTTCATAGTTTAAATGGGTAGCAGGAAGTATGTGGAGATCGATATCGACATTACTTCCATCTTTCTTGTCATTTACAATAATCATACCAACACGAAGAACCTCGAAACCCTTATCAATTCTTGAATTTCTTCCTATGACAAACTATAATCTTCCCTTTTGCCTTTATAGGATCAAGTGATCCGTACTCACAAATTTGGCTGTACAAAACAACAGTGAAAACAATTCAAACTCAAAGTTCTATATATATGAACAAAAAACCTTTCAACTTTAACTATTTACACTATTCCTATTAAGCGTTTGTAAATGTTTCAAAACTACTATTGAAATAGAAATCTTTTAAGATTTCATACGGAAGTTGGGACTTGGATAGTGTACATGACGGTGATCAGGTGATGATATAATTTTTTCGTTCTAGATTACCGTTACACAATTTTAGGTCCCCAATTTTCGTTCAAAAGCATAAAGAATTTCTACTTCAAGAGTAATTTTGAAGGGTTTATGAAATGTTTTTTTTTTTTTTAAAAAAGATAATCTCCGTCAATAATCTTTTCCCTATAAATTTTGAAAATATTTTAACATCATATCTTTTCTTACATATATAGACCCTTTTAGACACAAACTTAAAGTTTAGGGACTTAATTTGTAATTTAACGTATTATTTTGATCCCCAAACCAAGCTTGAAAGATTGGGAGTAAAATATATAAGTAAATTATAAAAAATACCCTTGAACTTTGTACTTTGTCTAAAAAATACTCCTCAACTTTCAAAAGGTTGAATGATAACCCTTGAACAACTTTAAAGAAAGCAGTTAAAAATACTCTTATTATTAGTTTTAGATGGAAACTGTTGGTAATTTGTTTCAAAAAAACTTTTAAAAGTTACAATGATACTCTTAACCTTTAAAAAAATAAAAATAAAATATCCTTACCATTTGTAAATATATAGAAACCTTCAGTTACTCATTTTATATGGTAAGAACATTTTAATTTTTTTTTAAAAATTAAGGATACTAATGAAATATTTAAAAGTTTAAAGATATTTTTGAAATAAGGTATTTACAATTTATGTTCACATACTAATGGTAAGAATTTTTCTTTTTTTGAAAATTTATGTATATTATTGAGCTCTAGAAAATCCAAGGCATATGTTTATACTAAAGTACTAAGAGTTTCAATCCAAAACTAACGATAATGATATATATTTATATGTTTAAAGATATTATAGAAACATTTGAAAATTGAAAGATATTTTTACGTATAATACTCACGCAAGGTTATCAGAGGCATTGACAGCTTTTGCTTCTACAGCATTTATCAAAGGGTAGAATTTACCCTCTGGCATTTCTCCAGATGAAAGACTTGGACCCTAATATTAATTAAAGATGTAGGTTAATCAACAAATTACATAAATAAAGTTATTGGTAAATTTGAGACAAATTATCGTTTCTAGTTTCTAGGGTTTCTACACATATACTTGTTTCAGTTTGACACAAACTTCCCTATTTTTAAATATAGAAAAATAAATTAAAATATTTATAAAATATATCAAAATTTTAGAACTATCAACGATAGATGCTGATAAACTTCTATCAGTGTCTATCAACATCTATCAGTGATAATTCGAAAATTTTACTATATCTTGTAAATATTTTCAACAGTTTTACCATTTGAAATAATTTTCCAACTTGAAATCTGAAGGACCAAAAATATAATTTACCCTTTAAAGTAGCTATCTATGATGATGACAAACTATATAAATTATATGTTAAGGATGATGATCTCTACAATAGGATTCTATATGTCCTTACTTTTGGTTTTGCACCCAAAAGTCCTTGTACCAACAGAGAGATAATTGTCTTCATTTATTGTTGGAATACTTTGAGCCTAAGTTGTATACGTATTTATGTTATTTCTTAATTTGGCTCTAGGGGTTAGGGGGTTTGTTATATATAAACCCTTTAGCTGTACTGATGCCTTCTTAATTTGTATTATCTGATATTTCTCGATAATAAGAAATTGCTCTCTCCTTCTGCCTGAGTACGTGGCTAATACAATGTCAGTGAACTGTAAATATTTGTCATTTTCTCTATAATTGTTTATGTTTTTTTTCGCTTTCTTTGATTGCTAATTTCATAACAATTATATATCATGGATCTAGCTCTCGCATTTCTATCCAATATGAGACTTTGTTTTCACGTAACAAATTTCAAGTCGACTAATTAAGAGTACCTTGAAATGCTTCTCATTTCCGAGGACCACATAGTTGACGAAGTCTCGGTCGAGGTAACTAGCTGCAATAGTGAACATCCAGGGGGAACCTATGGTTTTTTTTGTTTGTTTTTCTGGTTTTCGATGTGTTATGTGATTGGAGATGAGTAAAAAGAGAGAATGTGATGGAGATAAGTGAGAGCGATACCGGAGAGAGCGATGCCAGCGAGAGCGATTCCAGCGAAAGCGAATCCAGCGAGATTTAAACAGAATGTTGTTTTACATTTTTTTTCCTAAAGGAGTTTACTGATTGAATTTTTTAATAAATGCAGGAGTGATTTAAGATGGCTATAAGTTTCAAAATAGCCAAAGCCGACTGATTTCTCGATCAAGTAACCAGCTTGGCCCACATTGCTAATGCAAACAAGATTGTCAAAGAGAAGCTCACGCCAACGTAGTTGGCCATGTTCAAGAGAACAGTTTTTGGGTGATTTGTAGACGTTGATATGGTGTTTAACAGCCCAATTGTCCATCACATGTTTCTTAGAGAAGTGAAGAGGACAAAATCAGACTCAATGTCATTCTCTATCTGTAGGAAGGTTGTCGCCTTTTCGAAGGATGACTTTTTGGTAATGACTGGTTTGTGGCAATCCCCATCACGAGTTGATCGGAACCAGCAGTCCTCATATGAACTTGCTATCAAGTATTTTGGTAATCGAGTGACGAAGGACACTTTACACCTCTATGAACTTGAAGAAAAATACAAGGATTTAGAGTTTGAAAATGATGATGATGCTATGAAGATCAGCCTAGTTTACTATACTGAGGTCACAATGATGGAGAAAAAAAAAAAAAAATGCAGTCGACCTCAAACGTTTCAAGGACGTTCAAAACTTGGAGTACTATAATAGTCTTGATTGGGGTACCATTATTTGGGAGAGGACATTGGATGCCCTAAAGACTACCTTGAATGATAAGAATAGTCTATACAAGACGAGGGTCAAAGCAAATAAAAACTACGTTGTGAAGTACTCCTTACGTAGATTTCCCCAAGCGTTCTAGGTAAATTCGATTAACATAATAATCATGTTGTTTGATCTAACATTACTATTGTTCTTAATATATTTTAAATTTTATTTAGGTATGGACGTACGAGATCCTAGCTTCATCAATAGCTAGGAACATTGCGGAGCGACAAAGCAAGGTGACTTTGCCCCGCATATTACGATGGTCATGCTCCCACTCAGTATCCTTCAAAGTATTCGAGAGAGAGATATTCGAGTATAACAATGTACGTTTACTCTATGCATAATATGTTTACCTGGTTTTTAAATTGACACTAACCAGTTTACTGGGTTGTTAATGCAGATAAAGGTTAAAGAGGGAACTGTGATGTCAGATGCTGAAAGGGAGTTTCAGGATACCCTAGTGGAACGACGACCTATATTTGAGTTAGGTGCGGATGATGATAGTTCTGAAAGTGGCAATAGGTTGACAAGTGAGGGGGGTAGTCCCAAAAGTGAAAGTGACGATGATGACCATCGTGGAGATGACAATGATGAGGTTGTCAGGGTGGAGGGAAGGGATGAACCCGAGCATTCTGAGCACGAGGATGCTAAATATGGAAGGGTGGAAGGAGGGACATACACACGTAGTGATGATATGTTCCATGATATGATAGGGGATGTACGCGAGGAGGACGAGTTGAACCAAGTTGATGTCTTTCTTGCGGACTTCGGTACAGAGCGACCTGTGGATGAGGAGTGTCTTGAGTGTGCTGCCTGCCGCAGGGAGGGAGCCAATGCCAACGAATCTATTTATTCATACTTGTGGTCCATTGACAGCTCACTATCGAGGTTGGATGGCCATATATGGGGTTTAGATAGTCGTGTATCCAGTATGGAGGAAAACATGACTGACATGAAAGGGCAATTGTCGGCCATTCTGTCATTGTTGCAGTTTATGTGCAAGGTTTGCATCATTTTATATCTTTATGTGTTTAACTTTTACGTGTTCGTGAACTCACCATTTTACTTTACTAATTGAAGGGTTCCACGATGAATGAGGAGACGACCAGGTCACCCATATATACTTTATTTTATTTTATGAATACTTTATTTTTTGAACTTTGAACTTTGAATTTTGATAAAAAAATATAGGTTCAATTATACAATGAAAAGAGCAGTAGCTCCATTATACATAAAAAATGCATGTTCTAATAAAATTCTGATATTGAACTTTGATAAAAAAATATAGGTTCAATTATACAATGAAAAGAGCAGTAGCTCCATTATACATAAAAAAATGCATGTTCTGATAAAATTATTTTTTCGTGCAGACCATAAATACTTTATTTTATTTTTATGAAAGATAAATTTTATACCCGGCCCGACATGTGCATGCACAAGTTCACCATCTTGCCAATTGGTGTAACGATAAATTTTGATATTTCGTTTCTTAACTTCTCATTTCGTTAAGTTTCCTGGTCTTTACTTCTTTACTTAACTTCTCATTTTATTTGACAGAGTCACCTTAATGCTCGTGGCGGAGTATTTAAACGAATAAAGAATAAGTCACTTCTGGAGGTTGCCCTAGCTTGGAAAGATGAAGACACGTATAAGGACTACGTCACTGGTAAATTCGATGTCAAATGGGCAGATGTGGATTTCATTTATACGGCGATGAATATCAGTGACCACTGGATGGTCTTGGCAATGGACATTAACAGAGGCCACATATTCGTGTTCGATTCACTTCCGTCATACACGCCAATGACAAAGCTGATAAATTGGCTAGAGCCATTGACAGTCACAGTACCATCTCTACTTCACTACTGTGACGTGGATCGATCGAAGCCGGACCTATCCATAGCCTGTTGGAAAATCTCATGACCTATGAACGCCGACATACAACACGAGTCGCTTGATTGTGGCATCTTCGCAATCAAACTACTGGAACACCTGATGACTGGTGCTGATCCATCTGTAATCACTCAGGAGAAGATGAGTGAATATAGGATGCAATTAGCGTGTCAGCTATGGGCAAACACTCCATATTTTTGATATGTATAGAACATTGTATTTTTTATTGTATTTTTTATGTATGTAAAAACGTTCATTTATTTTTAGCGCATGTAAAAACATTCATTTATTTTTTATGTATGTAAAAACATTAATTGTATAATTGAACATATATTTTTTTATGAAAGTTCAAAATTCAATATTAGAATTTTATCAGAACATGCATTTTTTATGTATAATAGAGCTACTGCTCTTTTCATTGTATAATTGAACCTATATATATATATATTTTTTTTTTTTTATCAAAGTTCAAAGTTCAAAGTTCAATATCAAAATTTTATCAGAACATGCATTTTTTATGTATAATGGAGCTACTGCTCTTTTTATTGTATAACTGAACCTATATATATATATATTTTAATCAAAGTTCAATATCAGAATTTTATTAGAACATGTATAATTGAGCTTGGAACATTATATGGTTAAAGGTTCAAAGTTCAAAGATTGAGAGAGCGAGATGTTGAGAGAGGGGCGAGATTGTGTGAGAGAGCGAGATTGAGAGAGCGAAATTATGAGAGAGAGCGAGATTTTCAGAGAGAGCGAGATTGTGAGAGAGAGCGAGATGTTCAGAGAGAGCGAGATTGTGAGAGAGAGCGAGATTCATGGAAAGCGAGATCGTGAGAGAGTGCGAGATGTTCAGAGAGAGCGAGATTGTGAGAGAGAGCGAGATTCATGGAAAGCGAGATCGTGAGAGAGAGCGAGATGTTCAGAGAAAGCGAGATTGTGAGAGAGAGCGAGATTGAGAGAGTATTTGTTATCCATTTTTGTTATAAGTATGAAGATTGAGAGAGTATGAAGTCATTGTTTTTTGTTACAAGTATGAAGATTGAGAGAGTATTTGTTATCCACTTTTGTTACAAGTATGAAGATTGAGAGAGCATGAAGTCATTGTTGTTACAAGTATGAAGATTGAGAGAGCATGAAGTCATTGTTGTTACAAGTATGAAGATTGAGAGAGTATTTGTTATCCACTTTTGTTACAAGTATGACGATGGAGAGAGTATGAAGATTGAGAGAGTACGAATATTGCTATTATATAAATACTCCAGCTTGTTATTGTTTTTTGTTGACAAGATGAAAGTATAAAGTATGAAGTGTTACAAGTATGAAGTATGAAAAATAATGAAGTATGTTACAAGTATGAAAAAGTATGAAGTATGTTACAAGTATGAAAAAGTATGAAATATGTTACAAGTATGAAAAAGTATGAAATATGTTACAAGTATGAAAAAGTATGAAGTATGTTACAAGTATGATGTATGAAAAAATGATCAATGGTATTTATAACTAAACTGGATGAGGGGTGTTTTTGTCTCGGTCTTTGAAATTTTTGGCACGTCGCACGGTTGTAAGCGGTTCAGTACAATTTTGACGGTTATGTTTATAATTCCCACACCGACCACATTTCATTTATCTGCGAAATTCTCCTCTGGATGATATTCTTCTCACTCTCCATCGCCCAGCTTGTGGCACAAACTTCGGAGGAAGGATGATCTTTTCTACGTATCCAGAAGGTCTTTTCCATTTAGATATGTGGCCAAGTGGATTTATAGGCTCCGCATATGTAGTCATTAGAGAGTCCACTGTATAAAATCGACTGCAAAGACTATGGATGGATATATTTCTTTCCTTGGCAGCAACAATTGCATGGGAACACGAGATACCAAGAGAGTCGAATTCCTTACACGTGCATTCGTTCGTGTGAAGATTGACAATACCGTCCAATCGATTATCTCACACGTGTACCCGATAACAATCAATAGGCTCTACTCGATATCGTCTGCCCTTATCAGCTTCACTTGCCAATCGGGTTTCACAGTAGTCAGAGTGCAATGTCGTTCGAGATGCCTAGTAATTCCTCCATTCGTAGAACCACGATTGGAACATTCCTTTAACATATTTAATCAAGCATACTATAGGCATCAATCGATATTCTTTAGTTAAGGAATTGAAACACTCTACACTGTTGGATGTCATGTTATCATAACTTCGTTCTATTTGGTAAACCCGTGCCCACCTTTGAAGATTGATGTCTTCCAAATATTTCGTGATGGCACCGTCTCTAAAACTGGGAGTTCGTTCCATTTTGTCTGAAACTCTGTCATGCGAAATGCCCTTGCTGCATCTCTAAATATCCCAACAACCGTGCTATCCTTAAAGTTTGTAACCAGATTCTGTTCAATATTCCATGTGCACAATCCATGAAATGCTGTGGGAAAAAAATACATGAATAGCATTGTCGATAGATACCATCCGATCAGACATAAACACCAGATTATCAGGTTTTTCGATACTGCATTTCAAGTTTGACATAAACCATTTCCATGATCGATCAATTTCATTGTCCACTATTGCATATGCTAGTGGGTATAATTGATTGTTCCCTTCCATAGAAACCGCAACCAACATGGTGCCTTTGTATTTTCCTTTTAAGTGCGACCCATGAACAATAATACAAGGCCGACAGCTTGTAAAACCTCTAATATAAGGCCCTAATACCATAAACATATACTTGAAATGTACCTCATCTTCAAGTTCGATCTCAAAGGCTGTACTCGGATTCTCTATTTTTAACGTTTCTCCATAAGGATGTAGTATGGAGTATGAGTATTCTGGAGTACCTCTAGTGAGATCATACGTGGCTTCCCTTGCACGCCACGCTTTATCATAACTTATGTTCACGCCATAATCTCTCCTCATATCCTCAATGATATGCAAGGTTTATAAATACGTCCTATGCCCGTGAACTTATCTTTGATGAGTTGACCAATAACCGTAGCAGTTGCTTGTCTATGGTCGTGATTCAAAATTCTTATGGAACATGTGTGCGAACTGCAATACTTTGTGATCTTGAATATATCAGACCCTTCCATTTTGACTGCACGAAGGCTCCACTTACATGTCTCCCCAATGCATTTGACAGTGAACAGAGATTTGGTTGATTTCCTGACCTTAAATTCAAAATTTTTGTTGATGGACAAAATAGGTAATCTCATTTTCAAGTCCTTTTTGCTCAAAAATAGTTGACCAACTTCAACGTCCTCTGTCCTAGATGAAGAGGTGTCAGACATAATCAACTCTATCTTATGACTTGAAGACACATATGGTAGAACCACTGAAGCTGCTGTAGAACGACGCACATCTCCATGATCACGATCCATTTCATTCAATTCTGCTAGTTGCTCATTCACATCCACATCCACTGAAGGACCACAATCCATATAATCGAATGTTGATGGTATAGTGTTGGTAGATAACGGAATATCAGTGTTGGTAGACAATGGAATATCATCTTCTTCCCGACGGAACTGATATGATTCCTCGTATTGTCTGTCCACAACCGTATCATCATAACTCACATTTCCAAACCCCATTCCAACCCTTTCGTTCTTTTAGGCTTCAACGTTACAGCTATCTGAAGTCTTCTAAGCTCTTCTTGCAAAAGAAGGAAGTGAAGATCATCATCATCCGTTATGCATTGTGAAGGGGCTTCAAATTCAAGATTATATTTAACTTTCAGGATAGGATCAAACTTTGAAGAACTGACTTTTGTAGCCCTGTAAATGTGAGACTTAAGTTCTTCATAATTCACTGTAGGGAGCACAATGATTCCTTTCAACTGTCCCCCAATATACGAACTTTCATTCTCATCCCAATCACCTCCAAATCGAATAAATAGACACTTTTCTATCATCCTACACAGCAAGAGAACATTTGTCATTAAGCTGTACAAGTAATTGAAGTGTACTCTCGCTTTCTCTCAAAATCTCACTCTCTTAATCTTGCTCTCGCTCAAAATCCTGCTCTCGCTCAACATCTCGCTCTCTCTCAAAATCTCGCTCTATCAAAATCTCCCCCCTTTCAAAATCTCGCTATCTATCATAATCTCGCTCTCTCTCTTACTTTTTCTCTTTCTTACTCTCTCCCAACACAAAATTTCATAATGCTACCCTTCCAGAAATAACACATAAAAAATAATTAAACAGACTCAAAATAATTCACCTTTCTGAAAAAGCTGTTCCTCTCTGAGAAAGTATCGTCTTGGAAATCCCCATTCGAAAAATCTCTGTTCAACAAAACACCGTCGAAAACCAGAGAAGTAATCACCTTTGAAATGGATTTTAGAGTTTAAAGACATCATTATTGTATTGTGTTTAGGTATTATTGATTTGATTTGAGGCTTCCGTTGTGACATTTTGTCAAATCAACAATACACTGACGAGCAATCACATCAAACCAAGGAATTTCAAGCGAGAGCAAGAGCGAGAGCGAGAGCTTTTAATCAGACAAGAGTGAGATTTCCCTCGTGAGGCCGATGTAAGGGTAGTTTACGTAATTTGGTATGAGGATGATGTCAGCAGAGGGTCAATTGACATTATTTTTTAAAAATGGGTCATTTGACATTTTGGGCCCAATTTTTGGGTCATCTGTACAAGTTTCCATACAGACTGAGCTAAAAGTTAAAAAAATGCATTGAGTATTTTTCTTGGGTTTGGGTGTTTTCTCTTTGTTGTTAATCCTATGATGTTGTGTTGTGGCATTAGAAATTAAATAGTTTGTATTAGGCTATTTGGAGAGATATGTAGCACGAGTTTAAGGATATTTTGTAATCTCTATTATAGTAGAACCTATAGTTGTAGAAGACTAGATAGTCCTCAGTTTAGGGCTAGCTAGTATATTTTTCGATGTCGTTTTATTCTTTTTTTTCTTTCTTATCTTCTACATTGTTATTTTGTCATCATTAATCTTTTTTGGATATGACCTATGAAGTATGAGATAGAATTTAGTTTATTCCACAAATTATTTAGATCTTGTATAAATTCTCCATAAGTGGTATCAAAGCTATTTGATTTAGGAGTCATGGGATCATTCAAAGCTAAAAAGTTTTGAGGAAATCATAAAATTTGATGCAAATTTTTTTGGGTATTGGAAGATGTAGGTTAAGGATTCCTTAACTTACGAGAAATTGCATAACTCATTAAAAAAGAGACAAAAAGGAGTGTCATATGAATATAGGGAGATTATGAATGAAGAAGTAGTCGCAACCATCCTAATGTGTTTGTTAATGAATGTATGTGGTGGTCTTGTAGCTAGCGAGACGAGAGTGCAATGAAGTTGATGGAAATGTTTAATATTTAAAATAACTTTTGTAAAACTTCCTTTAAACCATATAAAAGTCTCGAGCTCACAACAAATCCATTAAGAATGCGAGATTTATAAAACATTAGAAAATTCATAAACATTCTCTAGAATCATAAACACAAACTTGCAAGAGATCTGAGTGGTGGTGTCGTCCTCGTTTCCTTTTGTTCGTTTGGAGACTGCTCGAGGTAGACGATTGAGAGTTGCTGAACGATAGCTTGCCGTTCCAGTGAAAGTGAGATTTGCTGTGAAGAAAAAGTCTTCAACTGGTATGATCTCTTGGTCTCTTATTTATCGATTCTTTAATCTTGCCAGCAATTTAGTGTTGTGAATGCATATCTGTATGTTTGAATGTATATGTGAAAATTCTATCACAATGAATTAGAAAGATCCGCTTTCACTCATAAGAACTCTTAAGAGTTTTTTCATGTCTATGAGCTGAGTAACTACAACCAACTGCCCGAGAGGGTAAGTAGTGGAACACACTAAGTAAAGTAAGCAGTGTTTCTAGAGATAAGAATGATTTATGCTCAACGCAACCATGCGTTATAGAGATATAAACATGTGGCTGACCATCAAGATATTAGTGTGGAGAGCTGGGATTACTCTTGCGACCAAGCTTAGTGACATGGTGAATTTATCCCGTCCACAATTCTATTTCTCCATGCATCTTATTACGCGTTAACAGTTGCTGCATCTCTACCAATTCTCATAGTCAAAGTTCCATTGCTCAATCTGTTTAGTTAGGAGTAAGAGTAGCGCATAACAATTTAACTTTTTTTTTTTTTTTTATTCACCGCCTCAAACGCATTACTTCACAAATATCATTTAGTTACAAGTCCTTGTGTTCGACCTCTGATCATCCCGAGAAACCTCGTTATACTTGGCGAGAGAGCAAGAAAACTTGTGACATGAACGCATGGTCATCACATATACGATTAACGCATATTCTTCAGTTCAATGCATGACCATCAACGCATAGAAATTAACGCATATAAAAAACAGTGCATTTTCCTTTCATCAACCATCACATAGTTGATTGATTATATCTAATGGACATTGAAATTTATTTATACTGCGAAGAGTGTAGCTGTCTGTCTTTAGTAGAGTAATCGACAGTTAACGGATGTTGGGTAATATAATTAAAGAGTTTAATTATTTATTCGAGTACCGCTGGAGCTTCAACCTACATATCCATAAGGCTCCCACTATAGCTTAACAAGAATTTAGTCTTTGGATTGAAGTGTTCGAATTAATTAAGGAAATTAATTATGTTTGATATAATTAATTATAATGTATTTGATACATTATGAGAGAATTTGAATATGATTCAAATACCAATTATATGAATGAGATTCATATAATTAAATATAAATATGATTTATATTGAGAAGATTACAATATTTGGATATGATCTAAATATCATTTATATGGATGAGATTCATATAAATGAATTCAATATAAATGTGATTTATGTTAAATGTTATGTATAGTTAAGAGAGAATAAAATCTATAGTTTATGTTGTATTTGATGCAATATAAAACTATAGTCTATGTGTTATATTTGATATAACATATAATATACATATAATAAAGTAATTATTATATATTTTATTAATTTATTTGAAATCAATAAAAGGGAAGGAGTTATAACTCCCTCCCCACATTCTCTCAAAGACTAACTAACAAGTGATAAAAGAAGTTGAGAGATCGTCTTCTTTATACGGTTCACAATTACAGAGAAAAGTTCTCTGTGAAAAACTTTCTCTAATCCTCTCATTCTACTTCCCTCTACCAAGGATTCAAGCAAAGTCCACAACTCCTGCTTGAATTCTTTAATCCCAAAAGAGAATACAGAGGGTTCTTGATTGGTAGTGTCCCTGCGTGAAGAAGAAGGAGATCCACGAAGAAAAAGTTCTATTCGTGATTATTCGAGGGATTCGTGAAGAAAGGTTCTTCAAAGGTGGTATCTCTTGAACTTGTTTCTTGTTTAAAAGCATGCTGTAATTTAATGTTAAATGTATACATCTCTTGTATGTTTACTATAAATTTTATGTTTAATAATTAATGGAATTTGGACAATTCACTTTCGTTCAAGGATCTCATCATGCCTAGATTTCCTTCAACCTTATCCTGATGACACTACGAATACGACCCACTTTGTAGATGTTACAATTTTTGTAAAGTGCTACAAATGATCTTATCCTGATCATTCATGTAGAGACATGTGCGCGAGGGTATTCTATACAAAAGAATTTGTATAAGACCAAACCACGAAATGAATAGTCTCATTATATAACACCGTTAATAGTAGAGACTCACATTTCACCAAGATGACCATAGGTGACATGACCTGAATTCTGAGTGAGTTGAAACTCCTGCCTATGAATGTGGTCCTTTGATTTGTATGGGTGAAAGTGGCCAAATCATCGATTCAATAAGCCTACCATTTTGGGAATTCATCTGATTGGGGAACTAGGAACACAACTACAAAAGATGGAATTCATTCCTTCCCTTATGTCGGGGTAAGTAGATAAATTGCTCTCTTAAGGGCTGATTCCGAGGCTTGAACAATGTGACATCACACTCTCTCTTGGCTCGGAGGGGTTTGGTCATAGTTGGACTATGACTTATTATTCATTAAAGGGATTAGTGGTACTTAAGAAGTTAGATGTAACTATAGGAGAAAAATGGTAATTTTGCCCTAGCTGTACTTATGAGCAATTTGTGAAGGGTCATTATACTGTTGACTGGTTATATCTAATGGACACAAAAATATATCTGTAGTGCGAAGAGTGCAGCTGTCGATCTTTAATGGAGCGATCGACAATTAATAGATATTGAATAATTTAATTAAAGAAGTTTAATTAATTATTTAGATACCATTGAAGCTTCAATCTACAGGTCCATAAGATCCTCTTTGTAGCTCAATAGGGATTGTTGAGAATTAATTTTAGCTTAATTTGAATTGTTCAAATTAATTGAGAGAATTAATTATATGTGATATAATTAAATTAAATTAATTATATGTGATATAATTAAATTAAATTAATTATATGTGATATAATTAAATTAAATTAATTATATGTGATATAATTAAATTAAATTAATTATATATGATATAATTAATATAATGTATTTGATACATTATAATATAAAGTTTATTTTGAGAGGAATTAAATATTTGAATATGATTCAAATATTAATTATATGGATTGGATTCATATAATTAAATTTAGTATAAATGTGATTTATATTAAATACAACCAAATGATTGAGAGAATAAAAACTATAGGTTATATTATATTTGAAGTAAAAAACTATAGTTTATATGTTATATATATATTATTTAAATTTATTTTATTTTATTTTATTTTAATTTTGAATTTAAAAGGAGGGAAATGGGAAAGTTAGTTCTCCCAGTTTTTACGTGGTAAGTGGGAAAGTTAGTTCGATTGATCTGTTTTTCATCTTCTTCACAGAGAGGATCTTTGAGAGTTGTTGTGGTTGCTTTTTGATCTCCCTGAAACTTCCTCTCTCAATTTTTCATTCTTCCTCTCCCAAAACTTAAAGCCCACACCTCCTGAGAATTCTCATTCTCTACAGAGAATATAGAGGTCTCACTTGTGATGGTGTCCTGTGTTTTTCGAGGAAGGTTCGTGAAGAAGAAAGATTACGTGAAGAATGGTTCTTCAAGAGTAAACACTTTCTAACTCTAATTCTTTTCTCCTTGCATGCTGTAAAATATTTTTGTTGAATTGCATAATTTTTTGTTATGCAAAGTTTGTATTCTGTGATAAAATTGAAATTGGGACAATCCTCGCTTCCACTGTGGACCTTTGGGTTATTTCAAATCCAATATTTTTACACTATTCACATATATATAAGTGAAGGAATCGAACGGTTCGATCCTACAGCTGAAACGATTGAATCGCTTGCTTTGGTTCTTTATTGAATTAGAAAAGTAGTAATTAATACAAGAAAGAAGGTTAAACATACTAGAAGTTTATACATTTGTTGAAAACTCCTTCGAGTAAACACTTCTTTGATCGATTAATGTTCTCCAACAAACCTTCCTTGCTATGTCTCTTAGTAGGGATCGACTTGTGGGATCCTTCATAGAAAGAACGTGAGTAGATGGGAGAAGGGAGAAGGGAGAAATTTTCAGAGAAATATTCTCTGTTACTTTGAGAGGGAGGCAGAGCAATATGTAAATTTGCGTTCTTTTTTGTGTTCCTTTATAAGTTTCTATTTATAGGACCTTATTAGGTTAAAGCCTAATTATAATTACTTAAGAATTTTTCATATCTTATATTAAAATAATAAATTATTTGAATCATATTCAAATGCATTAATATCCTCTCATATCCTATAATTCTAATTTAAATCGTATTCAAATTAAATAATTAAATATATTTAAATCGTATTCAAATACAATAGTTGTCAGACCTCTTCCCAGATTACCTTTTTAACCTAGAAGAAGGCATGAAGATATTAAATACCACCCTTTTGTGATACTTTTATTCGCATTGACCTATGCTATCTGACAACTTCCATAACTAATTAAACAACAACATTCAAGACTTGATTGAATTAGATTCACTGACACCATCCTTGAATATAATACAATTTAACCAACATAATTTAAATATTACTCAACAATCAACTTAAATGTTCATGCAATTTATGTTACAATAGTTCTCCCATATTGTATAGTTTAAATTTAAATCTCAATAAAATTTAATGGTTAATAATGTATTTAAATCATATTTCAAAACATTAATTCTCTCATATTCTATAGTCTTAATTAAATCTCATTCAAATTAACTATAAAATAATTATGTATCTATATTCATTAATGCTTATATTAAGATGGGTATCCAATACAATAAATATATGCTTCCTTAGTTTATATAAATTTGCACATTTCAAATTATTCTTTCAATACCTTTGATCCGTTATGAGCTAGCACGGAGGTCTTATAGACCTACAGATTATAAGCTCCAATGATACAAGATTAATTAACTATTTTAATTAATTAATCTTCCATTCATTAACTATAGGGCAAACTACTATAGACCCATAGTTGCACTTTTATGCACAATAGGACTTGTCGCGTTCATGGATATAACCATTGCACAAATATTGATCTTTCGTGAGTTGTTGCAACTGTGTGAAAAGCCGGTTTTACCCTTGTAATCTCCTTAAGTACCACTGATTCTCTAATGAACAATTTGTTTATGATCCAACCCTAAACCAAGTACTTATTAGGCTAGTAAGAGGGTGAAGCCCCATTGTTCAAGTCCTAGAGTCATCACTTAAGGGAACTATCCATCTACTTTCCCTATATGGGAAGGAGTAAATTCCATCTTATGAAATTATGTTCTCAGTTCCTTATTTGGTCAAATCCCCAAAATTGCAGGTATATTGAGTCGGTCATTCTCATCTTTATAAATTAAAGGACGAGCCCTAACACGTAAAAGTTCATAACTCACTTAGAATTAAGATCAAGTCACATATGATCATCCTGTGAAATATTAATCTTTTCAATTAATAGATTTACAAAGAAAGATTAAATATTTTGTGGTCCAGTCTTATACAAACTCTTTGTATAAGATAACCTCCACACATATGTCTCGACATGAATAATTTGGATCAAACTATTTGTAACAATTATAAAGTGGGTCGTATCCATAGTGTCACTAGGTAAAGGCACCCAACCTTATCCATATACTATAGATCCTTTAAGTTATTACTTGAACATGATCCTGTTATATGTTAGCCACATACTATGCAAGATTACATTTGATAACCTTGTATTTTTACTATATTGAATTTTTGCTATGTAAAATATATAAAACACAAAAATAAAATAACAACTTATTTTATCAAAAAAATAATTAATAGATTATTTATGAAACTACAAGATTTAGGGTATATAAAAACCCAAATAAGAACATTAGTTCATCAAAAGAAAATTACCAACTACAAAACAAATAATAATAATAATAATGCATAAATATCTGTTTGTGCCACCATTGACATAAAATTAGTAAAAACGACCACCTCATTTAAAATTTGTTAACCCAACATGTCACAACTTTATTTTTTCGTTAGTCAACTAACGATCATATTAACTCAAGGACCATTAAAAGAATTTTCATAACATTAGGGACTAAGCCGTCTCTTTTGAAATTTCTAGGACCAAATAGACACTAACATTAAACCTTAAAGACTAAAAATTCATTTTGCCCATGTCACACAAAAAAATTTACCACTTCTTTTTGAATTTTTTTTTTAAAATAATGACAAAAATAGGGTTGGGGGGAAAATATTCCAAAAAATAGGTGTTTAAATCGTGTACCGGTGTAACGTCCGGATCCTTACACATTATGATCCGACCGCTACGACATGCATACTTAGACTTTTCTATCATGAGATGAGTTTTAGTAAAAATTTCAAAGAACATATCTAAATTTTATTAATTAGATAGAAAAACTATATAAAAAGTTTGTTTATCAAAACACCAGGATCCATAAAACATTAGCGTGGTGGTACAAAATGCATATGCCTATAATAGTGAGTTTGATAGTTGGCCATTTGAGCGACGTCCAATTCTGCCATCTACGCTATGTCCTTACCTACAAAGTCTGTAAAAATATAGGATGAGTATATAATATACCCAGTAAGTAGTTCTCACGTAGGGTAGTGACTAAATGCACAATCACAAGCAACATGTCATGAAAACATATGGTTGGGACCGAAAACGTATAATAACATGTGGTGGTCGGTTATGCTTCCAACATAAATCTCTCCGCCCTGATAGGAAGATGAGGACCTAAGCGAAAACTAACCCATCTGATGATTAGCGGATCATGCAGTCAATAGGGCCAGAGTCGCATCCAAATATCAACCATTAGCATAAACGTAATATTGGACTAGAGGGGTGCAACCATACATACCCTGCTAGTATCTAGCGTAAACATAACGTAAGATTAGGCCTGGAGGGGTGCAACCATACATGCTCTGCCAGCCCTGGAAGCATAAATTTCTCCGCCCTGATAGGAAGATGAGGACTTAAGCGGAAACTAACCCATCTGATGATTAGCAGGTCATGCAGTCAGTAGGGCCAGAGTCGCATCCAACATCAACCATTAACATAAACGTAAGATTAGACTGGAAGCATAACTTACACCTAATTAAAACTTGATTTTAACGTAATCGTGAACAAACATAATGCATGGGGTCCCTTGTAGAGAAACGTGTTCTAAACATGTAATGCAATATAACAATTAACATAATCATGCAACATAATAAAGGTACACTACCATAGAACATTTAATGAGAGGGTGAGATAAACTACTTACTCTGATCTAGTTATTCCTTATTATTCTATGATTTGATCAGTAGAGCTTTCTCTTTTTAAACTAGAAGGAAATTTGGGCAGCATCTTACCCGAGCTTTTCTCTTTTAACCTCACAGAACTTCTTCACTCATACTTACTTTTTCACACGATTCTTTGTTATTGAGATTTGTTTGAGAATGGGTTAAATCTTCAGGCAAAGGGTCCTATTTATAGTAGTTTTCAGCTCTTCTCAGTGTGATAAATCATCGTATGGTGGCTTCTTTAAAATTACTTAGGGTTTAAGGATTCCTCTCAATAAGACACCTAATATTGGCTAATGTTTGCCCTTACGTCATCATTCTTTGTTTGTATTCAATTTTAGGGTTTTTCCATGTATAATCTATAAGATCGTGGCCAAATTCAATGCATAATTCATGCTTCTGTCCAAATCTCGCTCTTTCTGTTCTTAGAATCTCGCTCTCTCCAGCCTTCTCGCTGGTTTGGCTCTCGCGACTCTCGCTGTCGCTGGTCTCGCTCTCGTTCTCGCTCCCGCTCTCGCTCTCGCTGGTCCCGCTCCCGCTCTCGCTTTCGCTCTCGCTCCCGCTCTCGCTCCCACTCTCGCTCTCGCTCTCGCTCCCGCTCTCGCTCCCGCTCTCGCTCCCGCTCTCGCTCCCGCTCCCGCTCTCGCTTCCGCTCCCGCTCCCGCTCCCGCTCCCTCCTACTATCTCGCTGAGAATCTCGCTCTCTTTACTCTCGCTTTCTCCAATGTTCTCTCCAATCTCACTAGTTTTCACACGTGGTTGCCTTCACTGCTTGTGGATTCCACTTCCTCGTTTTAACTCTTTTAAATTTTAAGAGTATATGGGCAATTCACCTCCAATTCTTCCAATGAGTAATGTCCAAACAAAAAGTTATCTACTCCCATTGTCTCCTGAATTAGCTAGCATCCAACTTCCAATTAATCCTCCCTGATTCTGCTCCCTTATTCATTATTTTTGGATAATGAATAAATTTCCTATTTTTTTCCCATTCTAAATTTCCACCCATTTTAAATAAAATTTCGTCCTGCTTAATATTTGACATTTAATTTCCTGTATGTGTACAAATCTGGGTTGTTACATTCTTTCCCCTTTAAGAACTTTCGTCCTCGAAAGTTTCTTGGTTCTTAAATAGATAAGGGTATTTGACTTTCATCTCTTCTTCTCGTTCCCATGTAGCTTCTTCCACTTGCTAATTTCTTCAGAGAACCTTTACTAAACTTATTTCCCGATTACGAAGCGACTTCTTCTCTCTTGCTAGGATGCAAACCGGAGTCTCCTCATATTCCAAGTTTTCACTTATTTGTAGAGGTTCATAATTTACTACATGTGATGCATCAAACACGTATTTTCGAAGCATCGATACATGAAAGACATTATGTATTGTAGAAAGGGTAGGTGGTAATGCTAATCGATAAGCTCTTGGACAATACGTTCTAATATTTAAAAGGGTCCAATAAAGCGGGGGCTAAGCTTGCCTTTTCATTTGAAACGCATAATGCCTTTCATTGGTGCTACTTTTAGAAATACGTGATCTCCCACTTTGAATTCCATTTCTTTTCGTCGATTATCAGCATAACTCTTCTATCTACTTTGGGCTGTTCGCATTTTTTCTTGAATTAATTTGATTGACCCTGATGTTTGTTGTACCAATTCAGGCCCTAATAGTGTTCGCTCCCCGATTTCATCCCAGTGTATAGGGGATCTGCATTTCTTTCCGTACAAGGCTTCAACGGGAGTCATACCAATTGTCGCCTGATAACTATTATTATAAGCAAATTCTATAAGATGTATTTGCGAATCCCATGCTCCAGTAAAATACAAAGCACATGCCCTCAACATGTCCTCTAGGATTTGATTAACTCGTTCTGTTTTGCCATCAGTTTGTGGATGGAAGGCTGCGCTGAAATTTAGTTATGTACCCATTGCTTTCTGCAAACTTTTCCAGAACTTGGAGACGAAACGAGGGTCTCGATCTGAAACAATTGATACTGGGATTCCATGTAACCGGATGACCTCTTTTAAGTACTTTTGAGCTAGTGCTTCCGTAGTGTGAGTAGTCTTGCATGGTAGGAAGTGGGCAGATTTGGTGAGTCGATCCACAATCACCCAAATCATGTTGTGGCTTCTAACAGTTCTCGGGAGTCCTGAGATGAAGTCCATAGAAATATGCTCCCATTTCCATTCTGGAATACTTAGAGGCTAAAGAAGTCCTTGTGGTCGTTGCCGTAGAGCTTTCACCTGTTGACAAACCAAACATTTACTTACATAGTCAGCTATATCCTTTTTCATGTTACACCACCAGTAATGTGCTTTCAAGTCTCGATACATTTTGGTACTCCCAGAATGTATTGAAAAGCATGATTCATGAGCTTCCTTTAGTAGTTCTTTCTTGATTTCTTCATCATCTGGTACACATAAACGTCCACGATAGAGGGGCGCAGAGTCCGGGGCTGTAGAGAATTGACTGGTTTCTCCATTCCCTGATTGCCGTTGTTTGTTTAGGTATTTGTCTATTTGTTGTGCATCAATTATCCTTTTCCTTAATGTAGGTCTTGCAATTAATTGTGCTATTTGAGTTGTGAAGGTTTCTGGTATTAGTGAGATCTCAGCTCTTTTAAGATCATCTATTATGTGTTTGGAGATGGTACTTAGAGCTGCTGTATGAGCTGACTTTCTGCTAAGAGCATGAACAACAATGTTAGCTTTTCCTGGATGATAGAGGATATCACAGTCATAGTCTTTGACTAATTTTAACCATCTTCCTTGCCTCATATTTAACTCTTTTTGGGTAAAGAAGTACTTAAGGCTTTTATGATCTGTATAAATTTGGATGTTTTCCCCATATAAGTAATGTCTCCATATCTTTAAGGCAAAGACTACGACAGCTAACTCTAAGTCATGAACGGGATAATTTTGTTCATAAGGTTTTAGTTGTCTTGAAGCATATGCTATTACCTTTCCGTGTTGCATCAATACACAACTAAGCCCCTTCTTCGATGCGTCACTATACACAGGTAAACCCCTTGATCCGTCAGGTATAGTGAGAATAGGGGCTGTGGTCAACCTTTCTTTTAGTTCCTGGAAGCTTTGCTCACATGCTTGGTTCCAGACAAAAAGGTTATTCGTCTTGGTGAGGTTGGTTAAGGGAAATGCTATACTTGAGAAATTCTTCACAAATCGTCTATAATATCCTGCTAATCCAAGGAAGCTGCGCACTTCACTGACTGCTGTTAGGCGAGGCCACTTGCTAACTGTTTCAGTCTTAGCAGGATCCACTGAGATTCCTTCTTGCTTTACAATATGCCCTAGGTAGGAAACTTGTCGCGTCCAAAACTCACACTTGGAGAATTTGGCATACAACTTTTCATTTCTTAATATGGAAAGGACGTCCCTAAGATGTTTTTCATGTTCTGCCTCAGACTTGGAATAGATCAAAATATCATCTATAAATACGATCACGAAGTTATCAAGATAGTCCTTAAAAATTCTATTCATCAAGTTCATGAAGGCTGTTGGGGCATTCATTAATCCAAAGGGCATCACAACGAATTCATAATGCCCATATCTTGTTTGGAAAGCAGTCTTGGGTATATCCGACTCCTTGATTCGTAGTTGATGATATCCAGATCGTAAGTTTATTTTGGAGAATACTGAGGCTCCTTGTAATTGGTTAAATAGGTCATCAATGCGTGGGAGTGGATACTTATTCTTTATTGTCAACTTATTCAACTCTCGATAATCTATACATAAACGCATTGATCCATCCTTTTTCTTAACAAATAAAACAGGTGCTCCCCATGGAGACACGCTAAGGCGTATAAATCCCTTATCTAACAATTCTTGTAATTGTATTTTGAGTTCTTTTAATTCCACAGGTGCCATTCTATATGGTGCTTTAGATATTGGTTCAGCTCCGGGAATTAGATCTATACAAAATTCTATTTCTTGATTTGGTGGTAAACCCGGTAGCTTTTCTGGGAATACATCTTCAAATTCTCTTATTACAGGAATGGCCTTAATTTCATCCTTTTGGTTTTGTAAATCTACTACGCTTGCTAAATATGCCCAAGCTCCATGGTTGAGCAAATGTTTAGTTTTTAAGGCTGAAATTATTCTTGGGACTGATTGTGTATTAGAACTCTTAAACTTAAACTTGGTTCCTGTTGGAAAGGTGAATATGACCTCTTTATTATGGCAATCTATGCTTGCATAGTTTGCTGCTAACCAGTCGATACCTAGTATTATATCGAAATCACTTATGTCTAGGATGATAAGGGTCACCCCTAGTTTATGTCCTGATACTGACAATTCACAGTTTTCTACTACTAAGTGGGCCAACATAGATACTCTAGCAATAGTAGCTACGGATAGAATGTAGCCTAAGGGCTTTGATTTAATTAAGCATGTTGTGCACATGTTGTAGAGATGAATGAATGACTAGAGCCCGAATCAAATAAAGTAAAGGCATAATACTCGAGGATGGGTAATGTACCTGTAACCACTGCATCTTGATCCTTTGCCTCTTGACGTGTAACAGCAAACACCCGTCCTTTCTGTTGTTGGGTAACCTTGTTACTAGTAGGCTGGGTAGTTTGGGCAGTTGATACTTGGTTGATGAACTTTGGGCAAGCCCTTGTATAGTGACCAGTCTGGCCGCAGTTGAAACACACCCCTATGTTCCGAAAACATTACCCCTGATGGTGTTTTCCACAATTTCTACACTTAGGATATGTGAATGTTCGACTCTCCTGTTGTGACTGTACGCCCTAAATGCTTTGGAAAATTTTTGCTTGTCGTTGTGAATGTTGGAAGCCTTGTTGGATGAATTTCCTCTTTTGATTTGGCATGAATCCTCGTTCTGAAGTTGAGGTTTTGGTAGCAAGATCTACTTCCATGAATAAGGCCGACTCGAGGGCAAGGGCATACTCTTTGTGTCGAAAAGCAGTAACAATGCCTCGAATGCCTTCTCTTAATCCCCAAATAAACCTTTCCACCTTTTTCTCTTCTGTGTCCACTAGTCGAGGAACAAAGTGAGACAAGTGATCAAATTTCCGTTCATACTCTGCCACTGATATGTTCTCTTGACGAAGATTAAGAAATTCCACTTCCTTTTGATATCTCACTGTCAAAGGGAAATATTTGTTGTAAAAAGCCTGATTGAATTGCTACCATGAGACTGTACCTTTGACTATTCTTTGTGTGGAGTCCCACCAGAACTTTGCATCGCCTCTTAACATGAAGGTGGCACAATTTACTTTCTGTTCTTCTGGGATGTTCATATGGTGGAAAATAGATTCTATTTCTGTTATCCAATTCTCTACTGTAATTGGATCCACAGATGATCCATCAAATGTTGAAGGGTTGAACTTCTTGAATTCTCGAATGATCTTTGAGTCATTTGTATCGTTGGTTGTTGGTGTGGTGGACGAGGTTGTGTTTCCATTACTCATATTTTGTATTAGTAGTTGTAGCGCCTCTGGTGTAAATAACACATAAGGCGTCTGTCCATGTCCTTGATTTTGATCCCTTGTGGATTCACTTCGAGGCCTGCCTCGTCGTGCTGGAGCCCTTTGTGGTGGCATCTGGTACACATATTTTATTTTCATAACAAGGAAGCAATCTAATTTAATTTTTTTTTTAACTCATACCTTATGTTTACTAAATTATTTACTAAATTACTCATTTGAAAATTCTACTTACCAGCGTATTTGGCATAACTATGGGAATCACTTAACAAGCCGAACCATCAAACACCACAACTCTTCTAATTAGTAGAGCCTAATTGGCTTAAATGCTTTGATACCAAACTGTAACGTCCGGATCCTTACACATTATGATCCGACCGCTACGACATGCATACTTAGACTTTTCTATCATGAGATGAGTTTTGGTGAAAATTTCAAAGAACATATCTAAATTTTATTAATTAGATAGAAAAACTATATAAAATGTTTGTTTATCAAAACACCAGGATCCATAAAACATTAGCGTGGTGGTACAAAATGCATATGCCTATAATAGTGAGTTTGATGGTTGGCCATTTGAGCGACGTCTAATTCTGTCATCTACGCTGTGTCCTTACCTATAAAGTCTGTAAAAATATAGGATGAGTATATAATATACCCAGTAAATAGTTCTCACGTAGGGTAGTGACCAAATGCACAATCACAAGCAACATGTCATGAAAACATATGGTTGGGATCGAAAACGTATAATAACATGTGGTGGTCGGTTATGCTTCCAACATAAATCTCTCCGCCCTGATAGGAAGATGAGGACCTAAGCAAAAACTAACCCATCTGATGATTAGCGGGTCATGCAGTCAGTAGGGCCAGAGTCGCATCCAACATCATCAACCATTACCATAAACGTAATATTGGACTAGAGGGGTGCAACCATACATACTCTACTAGTTCCTAGCGTAAACATAACGTAAGATTAGGCCTAGAGGGGTGCAACCATACATGCCCTACCAGCCCTGGAAGCATAAATTTCTCCGCCCTGATAGGAAGATGAGGACTTAAGCGGAAACTAACCCATCTAATGATTAGCGGGTCATGCAGTCAGTAGGGCCAGAGTCGCATCCAACATCAACCATTAACATAAACGTAAGATTAAAATGGAAGCATAACTTGCACCTAATTAAAACTTGATTTTAACGTAATCGTGAATAAACATAATGCATGGGGTCCCTTGTAGAGAAACGTGTTCTAAACATGTAATGCAATATAACAATTAACATAATCATGCAACATAATAAAGGTACATTACCATAGAACATTTAATGAAAGGGTGAGATAAACTACTTACTGTGATCTAGTTATTCCTTATTATTCTTTATGATTTGATTAGTAGAGCTTTCCCTTTTTAAACTAGAAGGAAATTTGGGCAGAAATTTGGGCAGCACCTTACCCGAGCTTTTCTCTTTTAACCTCACAGAACTTCCTCACTTACACTTACTTTTTCACACGATTCTTTGTTACTGAGATTTGTTTGAGAATGGGTTAAATCTTCAGGCAAAGGGTCCTATTTATAGTAGTTTCCAGCTCTTCTCAGGGTGACAAATCATCGTATAGGTGGCTTCTTTAAAATTACTTAGGGTTTAAGGATTCCTCTCAATAAGACACCTAATCTTGGCTAACGTTTACCCTTACGTCATCATTCTTTGTTTGTATTCAATTTTAGGGTTTTTCCATGTATAATCTATAAGATCGTGGCCAAATTCAATGCATAATCCATGCTTCTGTCCAAATCTCGCTCTCTTCAGCTTTCTCGCTGGTTTGGCTCTCGCGACTCTCGCTCTTGCTATCATTGGCCTCGCTCTCGCTCTCGTTTTCGCTCTCAGTGGTCTCGCTCCTGCTCTCGCTTTCGCTCCCGTTCTCGCTCTCGCTCCCACTTCTGCTCTCTCCTACTGTCTCGCTGAGAATCTCGCTCTCTCCAATCTCGCTAGTTTTCACGCGTGGTTGCCTTCACTGCTTGTGGATTCCATTTTCTCGTTTTAACTCTTTCAAATTTAAAAGTATATGGGCAATTCACCTCCAATTCTTACAATGAGTAGTGTCCAAACAAAAAGTTATCTACTGCCCGTTATCTCCTGAATTAGCTAGCGTCCAACTTCCAATTAATCCTCCCTGATTTTGCTCCTTTATTCATTATTTTTGGATAATGAATAAATTTCCTATTTTTTTCCCATTCTAAATTTCCACCCCTTTAAATAAAATTTCGTCCTGCTTAATATTTGACATTTAATTTCCTGTATGCGTACAAATCTGGGTTGTTACAACTGGGTACACGATTACACCTTAATTGTATACCAGGTACACGATAAGCCCTAAATTGTGTACCGGGTATACGAGTACTCTGCCACCTGGCACGCTCAGTCTGGTTGGTAGTCATGCAGGTTTGACTGAGGGAATCGTGTACCGGGTACGCGATTACCCTAAGTTGTATACCGGGTACACGATTTCCTCGCATTAAAAACTCCGCCCGCCCCTTCTTCTTCCTCACTGAAACGACCCCTTCTTCTTCCTCACCGAGACCGCCACTTCTTCTTCCTCACCGAAACCAACGATTTCTTCCTCTCACCGATTTTTGCTTTCGATTTCTTCTTCTATTTTGCTTTCTACTTTTCAAAATCTTGTTGATTTTCCTCACCAAGGCCTCCATTTCACCGAAATATTCCAAAATTTAGATTTTGCTCGATTTTTAGTCCTTCATTTGATCCTCACCGAATCCTCCATTGTAGCGGTCGTGTTGCTCGATTTTCATACCTTTTTGGTTGTCGATTTTTGCTTGTTTCTGTGGTATATTTCTTTCTTTAGTTGGGCTGATCTGTATTTATATGTATGTTTTTGTATGTTTTTGGGCTGAGGTTATTTTAAACTTAGTTTATGTATAGTTTATGTAGGATTTAGTTTATGTATAGTTTATGTATGTTTTTGGGCTGATTTAGTTTATGTATGTTTTTGGGTCGATTTTATATTTTTTTATTTGTTTGGATTGATTTAAACTTAGAAATCTTATATGTATTTGTTGGACTGATCTTATATCTATATGTTTGTAGATCTTAAATCTTAGATCTTATATTTGTTTATTTGTTTGGGCTGATTTAAATATATAATTTATAAATCTTAGATTTGATCTGATTTAAATGTATAATATTTAGATCTTATATGTTAAATTTAGAAATTAGAGTTTGTTGGGTTGACATATTAACATATTTTTTTGTCAATTATAACCGTTGAAAAAAAACATAATAAATATGTCGATGCGTCCTGAAGATTTAGTAATTCTTGAACTTGGAAATGATGGAGATAGTGACATTGACATTGAAGTTGATGAATTATTTGGAAACGACAGTAGTGGTGAACATGATCTTGAGTTGGTACCATCGGAAATGTTCACCCAAATAGATTGGAAAATGACAAATTCAACGTGTGAACTAGGGTCTACTTTGGAAGAAAGGAATGTAGAAGTAGATAACTGTAGTTTAATACAAAAAGAAATGTTGTTTGATACCAAAGAAGATTTACAGCTTGCTGTAAAAAGATATTGTGTGACAGAATACTACGAAATTGTTGTAGTGGAATCAAATCAGGATCTTTGGTATGTTAAATGTAAATCATGGAGTGACGGTTGTGCTTGGAGGCTACGAGCATGTCGGCGCAAAACTCATGGGATGTTTGAAATCACAAAACTTCAAGGAAAACACTCAGGTTTGTTTTCAGAATTGACACAGGATCATTCACAGCTGGATTCAAATTTCATGAGTATCGAAATTCAAAATTTGGTTAGAGCTGATCCTGGAGTACCTGTGCCCTATTTCAAGAAGCCATTAAAAAACAATATGGCTATAATGTCAATTATAGATGGGTGTGGCAAGCCAAGAGAAAAGCGTTAATTGCTATGTTTGGCGATTGGGTTTGGACGAGTTTTTTGGTCTTTTGGTCTTTTGGTCCTACAAGAGAAGGGTTCAACCATTGTAGGCCATTAATCCAGATTGATGGAACTCATCTCTACGGAAAGTATAAGGGGAAATTATTGACAACCTTATCTATTGATGAAAATGGACATATATTTCCCCTTGCTTTTGCTATTGTAGAAGGTGAGAATTCGTTCGGTTGGTCATGGTTTTTGTGGGCATTGCGTGAATATGTTACCCAAAGAGAGGGTACTTGATTTCTGACAGACATAAGGGTATTCTTGCTGCAATTAATAATGAAGAAATTGGTTGGAGTGACTAGCATAAGTATGATTTCTCCCCACAAAAGACAACACACCCAAGTTTTAAGCTTGAAAGAAGGGACATGTTCTTGCAATAAGTGGCAATCATTCAAGATTCCATGCTCTTATGTAATTGCAGTTTGTAATTACATCATATGACATACCTACCACTTATTGATGAATGCTACAAATTGTCCAATTTCAAGTGTTGTTATGAAGGTCGCTTCCATCCCATTCAACACCTAGATTATTGGCCAGAATCATCATTTACAGAATTTCGTCCAAATGCGGACTTACTCAGAGAACAAGGTCGGCCAAAAAGTACGCGCATTCATAATGAAATGATTGGAGAGAAGCAAGCCAAAAAGTGTGATGTACAATTTGTAAAAGAGAAGGACATAACAGATGCACTTATCCATACTGTACACTGGGTGCTTGGTCGTCTTCGGGTCATTAGATATATTTTTTTTTGTAATTGTATATTTCATGTATTTGTATTCTTTATGTATTTATAATGAATTTATGTAATAAATTTATTTTATGTAATTGTATTTTTTACTTTTTATATATCTTTTATGTCATGGATTCTATTATGTAATATAATTTGAACTTTTTAGGTAATGAAGCCTGGTCTTTCTAATCCTGTACAATTGTACCAACAAAACACGCATAGTTCACAGATAGTATGGGATAGTTCTTCCACTATAGTGTTGAGTTGTCAGAGAAGGGAGGCGACTGCACAACATACTATCCGATTTGATCACTGCATTATTCCATATGTTCAGGAGGCAGGTTTTCTTGGGGTTGCACAGATTGGTTTCATCCAGCTTGATAGGCACCTTATTACTGCTCTAGTTGAGCGCTGGAGACCAGAGACCCACACATTTCACCTGCTCTGTGGGGAATATATGATTACGCTACAGGATGTTGCCGTACAATTTGGGTTATGAGTGGACGGACAACCACTGACAGGCTCACTACAGTATGACTGGAAGAACGTTTGTGAAGAGCTCTTAGGCGTTCTACCAGAGGATCTGAAGGGATTAAGATTGAGTATCCCTTGGTTGGCGTCCTAGTTTCCCAAATTACCTCTCGATGCCGACGACATCAGCGTACGTAGGTACGCACGAGCATATATCCTGCAGCTTAGTGGAGGATTTTTATTTGCCGACAAGTCAAATACTCTAGTGTATCTCACGTTCCTCCCATTGTTGTCTGATTTCGAGCACGCTGGTACGTACTCGTGGGGTGGTGCATGTCTTGCATGGTTGTACAGATAACTTTGTCGGGCTTCCAATGCACAAGTGTTGGAAATAGCGGGGCCACTGATACTATTACAAGTAGGGGCTTATGATCGGTTTCCAATTATAGCACTACAAGTCCAACTACAGGCCCCAGATCATCGTCCACTTAGTGCCAGGTATTATATATTTATTTCGTCACCATTTTATGTAAGAATATAAATTAATTGTATTTTTTATAATTTTAGATGGAGTGGTGTATTAGCTGCTTCTGAACAGTCAGCAAACATGTTGCTCGTGTACAGAAAAATATTCAACATGCTGACGCACAATCATGCAGTAAATATATATATAAATGAATATTTAAAACATTTTATATGTATACTTAGTATTTTTTTTGTCAGGTTATTTGGACGCTATACACACAGATTTGGTCATCCTTAACTGATTATTGTCGTGATGGTGAAGACATCTGGTTGACTGTTAACCCTCTTATATGCTTCCATATAGTAGAGTGGCATCATTCAGATTATGTGCTGAGACAGTTCGATATACGACAAACGATAACTTCGTTGTTCTATACACTTTCAGCACTACACCAGATTGATTTAAGAGGTAGACCAAGACTGGCATCGAATCCATGCAGAATATTTATCCTACTGGCATGGACGACGTTATCGTTGTGCACAGGGAGAATTAACAAATAGGCCAGCTGTATCAGACAACTACTTTCCCTGATACAATTCGATCACGAGGCGATTTATCTCACCTGGCGTCGCTTACTATTACTGCATGGTAAGAGATTTAAAATCAGACATTTTCCATATATATGATATGAATATTGTTTAATATTTATTTATTTTTATTGTACAGAATAATTTTATAGGCGATGTTCAACAATATTAACAACTTACTAGAATTGGGTTCAATGTGTCAGCAAACATTGGTCAACGTAGAACATATTATTCAACAAACAAGGCGACTCAATGTTGTTGACACCGATCGAAGACGTATTCGTCGTAGACGATAGCGACAATGGGGTGAACCTAATTTAGAGGGACACGAAGACAACCCTCATGAGGAGTAAAGGCCAGGGGGGTCGTTTTTAAATCCCACATTGTATCATTTTACATTGTAAATTAAAGAACTAATTGTAAATATTCTTTAATATAATGGATTTTTTTTTTAATATGAGTGCAAGATGTTTTCATTGTAGATCAAATATATAATTAAGTTGAATAATGAAAGAATTAAGTTTAACAATTAAAAAAATAATTATAAGCAATAATGAAGGAATTAAGTTATATAATTAAGTTTAACAATTAACTTAAAAAAAAAAAGAAAAAAAAAATTATAAGCGAATTGTGTACCGGGTATACGAGTTCGCTTGACCAATCAACCAGTCAGCCGACGTGGTCAACTAACTGGATTAAATGGTACTCGTGTACTGAGTACACGAGTATGCCACATGGTAATCATGTACCATGTACCGGGTACACGATCCACTACACTAGTTTTGTCAATACTTTCCCAAAACACCTATTTTTGGGAATACTTTCCCCCAACTTTATTTTTTTCATTATTTATTAAAAAAAACATTATTTTCAAGAAAAATTCCTTCTTTTTTAAAGGGATAATTGCAAGAATGACTAAACATAAATTGAAAATTGCATGTGTGTCATCAACTTTCAACACGTGCAAATATAGGGAAAAAAAACTCATAAAGGCTTAGCCCAAATAAAGGTTATCAAGACTCCAAAATATTTTCCTCCAAACATATGCCATTTGCCCAGGTAAAATAATTCCTAAATTGTTGATTTATGTCCGTTCTCCTTCAATTCACCATCAATTTCTCTCATTTATCCCTCTATTTCATTGCCAACTTGAAAATAAAGGTTGATTGGTGCTTGATATATAGCCCTTTGATATACTTGAAATTTTAATATTGTCTATATGTTTGTTGATTGATGCATGATAGCTTTTGTTTTATACGAAATTTTAATATGTTTGCTAATTAATATCTAATAGTATGTTGATATACTTGAAATTGTAACATGTTTGCTAATTGATGTCTGATAATCTGATGATATATTTGAAATTCTAGTTTGTTTATTGATATGTAGATGTCATGTAAGTCTACTGATGTACTAAAAGAGAAATTAATGTATTTGCTATGTACTCATATTTTAATATGCTTGTTGGATTGATATTTGGTAGCTTAGTTTGTTGATGAACTCGAGATTTAATATGGTTTCCTAATTGATATTCAATAGACTCTATTCATTGTGCTTGAAAATTTAATATGGTTGTTACACTTGGATTTTGTTGGTGGATGTTAGATATATTGTTGATACATTTATGTCTAACTTCATGTATTTACTAATTGATGTTTGAGATAGTTGATCTTATATCTGATATACTTCAAAATATTGATTGAATGTTTATTGTTGTTAGATATACTTCTGATATAATTGAAATGTTGAATATTGATCTATGTTAGATATATATATTGTTGATACACTCGTGTCTTATACTACTATTAATACACTTGGAATATCATGCTTATAAAATGAAACACACGTATTTTACTTCAAAATTAGTCACTAAATGAATGTTGATTGTTGTTAGATATACTGCTGCTACGTTTATATCTTACTTCAAATATTTATTGATTGATGCCTATACACTAATTTCTTAAATCTGATTTACCGTTGATATACTTGAAATATCCTACTCAAAAAATGAAACACACATGTTTTACTTTGAATTAAGTATTGGTTGAATTTGTCTTACTTTAGATGTTTATTAATTGATGTTTGATACACTAATATATAAATCTGATTTCCTAGTGATACACTTGGAATATTATACTTATAAATGGAATACACATGTTTTACTATTGAATAAGTTATTGATTATATGTTGATTGATGTTAGATATACTGCTAATGCACTTGGAAAATTATTATCGTTAGATATGTCGATGATATAACAAATTTAAAGTATAGCACACATGCTTTATTTCAACATAAGTTATTGAATGCATGTTGATTGTTGTTAGATATAATATTAAATTTGATAAAATGAACCATAAGAAAATGAAGATTTACTATATGTCAAGCATGATTTATGTACCAAACATATATTATTATATTATTATACTTTGGTTTGAACTACACGGGTAAGTCTTATTATTATTTGTTTCTTCCATTTTAAAACTCGTCACAAAGAAGAGATGATGATTAATAAAGAGATATAATTACAAGGAATCAAGAGAAAAAGAAGGGCACATTGAATAAAAAATCACGCCAAATTGAGGAAAGAATAACACATGATTTACTAAGGATTTAGAGAAGTGAATATTCAAAATTATAGGAGAGAAATTACAACTACGATAAGAAGATGAAGAAGAAATCTCACATGAGAGAAATAAAAAATCATGTTGATAAAAAGAAATGAGGAAGAACACACAAGAGTAATGTAAAAAAAAGAAGAACACATAAGAGATTACAATGAAATAAAAATCATGCATGATTTTTACTACATATGCAAAGTATAAAAAGTAAAACTACTGTATATATATAACTATCTTTAGCTACTAGGGCTGTAATTGTAATGAGTAGCACTTTTAAGACTAATAATTAGAGCAAAATAGGTAACACTAATTTTAAAGCTAATTATTAAATGTATAGCAACATTTTTAAAAAATTGCAAATATAGCAAAATTTATTAATGATAGACTCTATTGCTAATAGACTCCGATTAGTGATATATTCTATTGTTGATAGAATCCTATTAAAAATATGATATATCACTAATAAACTGTGAAAGCTAGATCAAAATTTTGTTATATTTGCAAATTCTTTTGCATGTGTTATATCTGCTAATACTTTGGGTTTAGTTGCTATATTTGCAATCACTCCTATTGTTAAAGAATTGCAAAGAGCAAAATCTAACAATGATAAACTCTGTCACTGATAGATTCCTATTAGCGATAAATTCTATCGTTAATAGACTCCTATTAGCGATAGACTCTATCGTTGATAGACTCTTGTTAGCGATATGGTCTATTATTGATAGACTATAAGAATTAGATCTAAATTTGTGTTGTGCTATATCTGCTTATATTTGGGCTTGATTATATACCATTTAAATTAAGGGTGTTTTGGGACAATTAAACAAAAGCGATTAAGAGTTAAATAGTAATCTAAACCTAAAACAGTCAATAGAGGATAATGTTTAAAAGAAATAAAATAAAAATTTATTTCCATAACTAATTCATTGTCATTGTAATACTATAATAGAATGAAAGTAAATCAAACTACAATATAAATTAGATCATCATGCCAATGCCATTGCCATAGGACTTCTAACAAAATGCTTCCCATCTGACCATATCAATGTCCCAAACACATGGTCTTTACCTTGTCCTGTTCCTTTGTATTGAAATACAACCTTGAAAGCCTTCTCTTCACCTTCACTATCAAACTGTAACGTACTCGGCTCGACCGTAACTGAGACCATAGAGGACACCTTCACGCGTGCCACGTACGTTCCTGGACTTCCCACATTCTTAACTTTTCTATTGATCGTCACGGGGACACCGGCTGTCAACTTCGGAACCGAAATTGACGGGTAGTTGAGATCCATGACTGCAAACGATTCGGGGCAAACGTATGGCTTGTTATAGAATTCCCTTAGTGTGGTGTAGTTGTAGCCAAGAGCACATAAGAAGTTCATGTAATCTTCAGTGGTAGTGTCATAAACAAGGCCAGGGTCCATTGCATTGTTTGGATGGACATGTCCCGCACCATAATGAAATGGGGTTGCCTTCATTTTGTTGTAGTCCAATATTGACTTCTTGGAGTTGTCTCTTGTTTTGGCTGAAAAAAAAAAAAGAAAGGTAAACGAATTATAAAAAAAGTGAATGAATTTGTTAAACAATTGACTCTAAGGGGAAAAAAATTTGATGCTGCATCCATCTTTTGCTGCTGGCTCAGTTGTTCCACCATATTTTAATACATGGCAAGTTCTTTTTCTTTTTTTTTCCTGAAAAAATATGTTTGAGTTTTTTACTTGAATCGAGGGAGTTACAAAAAGATGGGTGCAACTAAAGCTAAAATGTTCAAGAAATAACCATTTAGAATATCAATTTCAGTCATGAACTTTAAGAAATAACCATTTTGGTTCGTCTTTCTTTCTTTTTGAGTACAAAAATATTGGTCTCTAATCCCTTATTTTGTTTAATAAAAACAATATTGGTCTTAAACTTTCTAAATATTTATTTTTTTTTGTAACCGTTTTCATCTTTAGTATATTATTTAATTTTGTCATTTAGTAAATACTCATTTTGATTTTATGTGATTTGGATACACACTTGCATTAATATGCATATTAAAAGTGATGTTAATGATCGATTCATTAAAAGCAAATTAAAACAAGAGCAAAGATGAAAATAAGTTATTTTTCTAAAGTTTATGAAAGAAAAAAAGTGGATGTTTAAAAAGTTCGTTGATTTTAAATGAGACCAATCTAAAAGGTTGGAGACTAAAATAAGATTTAAACGCAATATTGAATGAACCTGTAGTCATAATAGCAGATCTGATGGCTGCTGGGCTCCATTTGGGATAAAGGGTCTTGAGAAGGCCAACAACACCTGAGATGTGTGGACAAGACATAGAAGTACCAATTTCAAAGTTAAAAGGCACTCGACGCGTATCGTATGCAGAACTTGTCGCCGTTGCAGATTCGGAGACAGCTGCGATTATATTCAAACCTGGCGCTGTAATATCAGGCTACAAAATAAAGTAGAAAGATTTAAATAAGTACGAATTTGAAATGACTTTTGAAATAGCGAAAAGTATATGTTTAAAAAACCAACCTTGATCATGGAGTCTATGATGGGATTAGGGCCTCTTGATGAGAAATCACCCATCATAGGTGAAGGTTTAATTCCCAACTCAGTCTCTACATGGCTAATGGAAGCCACAGGTGATCTGGTTTTCATTTAGAGAATTACACAAATTAAATATTATTTTTCAACCCCATTTTTCTTTTTAATATATAGCAAAAATCTCCCCATTTACTTCAGTTTTTTTTAGTTCAACACAACAATATATATGGAGTAAGGGATTCAAACATATAACCTCTTGATTGAGAATTTATATATAATTATGATAATTGAGCTATGTTCAAATTGGTTATTTTACTCATAATCAAAATTTTGCCACATAAGTCAAATTTTACAGGCATATTTTTACGATCTAATAACCTTTGGTACATTTGTTAAGTGTAAACAAAGACTCGTAATTATTATGAATGGAAGAGATTCATAGTATACAAATGAGAATACAATTATCTCTACTTATACGAAATCTTTTCGGTGATTCCAAAAGTAAAGCTCGATCAACTCTATTTGATGAATAAATGATCTCCAAAAGCTTACCAAGTCCTCCAACATAAGTTGTTGTTTTTGTTTGAAACACTACATATAATATTGTTCTGGATCATCTCCATTACTAATTTAGTGATGACTTAAATGGTAATAAGGTTAGTTCATGTATTTTGAGACTTGTTCAAATTTCAATCCGACAGTCCAAGTTTTAAAATATAGTTTAATAAAATCGAATGTTTAAGACTCATGATTGATAATTATGTATGTGCAAATGTGGTTAGGATGTGCTAGTGCACCTACTGATCTTAATTTGCATATCTTTATCAAAAAATATAAACGCAGGACCGATAACGAACTCCTAGTCCGGTTCAAGTTTAAGGATAAAAACTAAAATTTTCTCAAGAAAATTATTCAAAAAATAACTGAGAGTCCTTACTGGGTGGAGTTGAGATATTGAAAGATTTCAAGTCCATCAGTATAGTTCAAATGAGAAGCAGGAAGGAAGTGACGATCAGCTGAAACATCATTTCCATCTAGCTTGTCATTGACAAGAATCATACCGACGCCACCGACACGAAGAACCTCGACACCCTTATCCAGTCTTGCATTGTCTCCTCTAAGACAAAGTATTATCTTCCCTTTTGCCTTTGTGGGATCAAGTGATCCCTCCTCACAAAGTTGGCTGTACAAAACAAAATGAAAGCTTTTTCAAGTTATGTTCTTCACAAAAATGGAGGTAATTAATTAATTTATTTATGTTTAATACTCACGCAAGGTTATCAGTGATATTGGCGGCTTTTACTTGCACACCATCCATCAAAGGGTAGAAGTTACCACCTGGTGTTCCTCCAGCTGAAAGACTTAAACCCTAGTAATAAAGTTTGTAAAGGTAGAGGTTAATTAACAAATTACATAAAAAAGTTTATCAGGGTAAATATACATATGAGATATATGATCATTTTCCTTCTCAAGGTTTCTAAATATTTAGTTTCAATTGGGTTCTTATAATATACTTTATATAGTTTCTAAAGCGCAACGATTATGTGCGTCTTTGTAGAAAACATCATTTTAAAAAAATTATTACATGACAAATCTCGATGGGTGTAGTTTGTGTTACACAATAGATGAGTGTGGCACACATTTTTCTAGAGAGTTAAAGACGAGTTGGCATCCAAAAAATAACATTGTGTGTAATAGTACACGCTAACATTTGGGATTTAAATTTAAGAATGTTTGGAAAGATTTAGGTATACTATAGATATTAAATTGAAACTGAAATCATATGGATCATATTTGTGTCTAATTTGAAGTGTGACACGTGACACGTTTTCTTGAGAGAAGGAAATGTGAGTGTAGATATTTAGATGTGAAAACATTTCTCATGGAATAATTCCATAAAATAATTTTGAGATATTAGAATGTTAGCCAAATTGCAAAAACCACATAAAGTATGATAATAGTTGTAATTATACCCTTAAGCTTTCAAATTTAAAAATTAAGCCCTCAATCTTATATCCAAATGTTAAAATTGGATCCTTAAACATACATAATTGTTTTGAGGGTTCAATTTTTACAATTATTGTAAGTTTAATTTGAGGGTCAAATTTTAACACTTTTAGAAATTTAGGGATCCAATTATTATTGTTGAAAGTTTAAGGGTATAATTGCAACTTCCACCCTATTTCTAAAAACTAAAATTTTGAAAACGATTGGGAAAGGCAAACAATAAGATGGGTTACAAACATGAGTATATTTTAGTTTAGTAACTCAACTCGTTAAAACACATGTCTTCAACTAATTACGGGTCAGAGATTCAAATTCAAAGAAGAAGAACTCTTTGGATGGATTGAGTATGAGTACCTTGAACTGCTTCTTGTTTCCAAGGGTCACATAACTGAAGAAATCTCTGTCGACGGTACTAGCGGCAACCGTGAACATCCAAGGAGCTACATTGGTTACTGTCGAAGGAGACGGGCCATCATTTCCTGCAGAGCAAACCACAGTGATTCCTTCTTGAACGGCATGGAAGGCTCCTATAGCAACGGGGTCAGAAGCAAAATCTTGAGCCGGCGAACCGAGAGAGACAGAGAGAACATCGACACCATCACTAATGGCAGCTTCGAAAGCGGCTAGGATGTCGGCATCAAAACAACCGCCAGTGAGGGCAGGCCAGCATACCTTGTAGGCAGCCACACGAGCTTTAGGGGAACCTCCTTTGGCAGTGCCATTGCCATTGCCAAAGACATTGGCTCCGGGGACAAAGTTGCCTCCGGCAGTGGACAAAGTGTGGGATCCATGGCCCTCTAGGTCTCTTGCAAATTTTACGGAATCATCGATAGGACCATTAGCAGCTTCAAATCCTTTGTAGAAATATCTTGCTCCAATCAACTTCCTGTTTTATATCAATCCAATTTTTTTTTTTTTTTTTTGAAGAAAGAGGATTAAACTAAATAGAAATATATAATTGGTTGAATCAAGTCGGTTCGATTTGTTTCATACTTCTATTATATATAAAATCAAGAAATAGTTGGATGGTTTCAATTATGAAAAACTTTTTGTATTTGCCGTTTGGTAACTATTTCGTTTTCTATTTTTGAAAATTGTGCACGAATTTAGGCAAAAAACTATGACCCTATACTTGCACTCATGGTTCCTCTTTGGTTGTTAAGATCCTGTTTGATAACTATTTTATTTTTAATATATTTTTAATAAGATACTAGAGGAAACGGATTAGTGCTTCTTAGCATTCTCATCATCTACCAAATAGTTTTTGAAAATTTATTTTTGTTTTCAAAATTTGACTAAAAATTTAAATGTTTTGGTAAGGAACGTGAAAATCATAATAAGAAATTTGGGTAAAAGCAAACATAAATTTCAAAAACTATGTCTAAAGTTTTATTACTGTGTTTGATCATATTTGTTTACATTTCCTATAAACATTTATTGTCCATACAAAGTTCTTATCAAATATTTTACTTGACATCATTTTCTTTAAATGTGGAAAAGGGAGAGGAGATGAAATTGATGTTCAAAACTATGACTTATATGCTAATATTGAAAATCATTTGGGTGTTCAAGCAAATCATCGGTCAACAAAAACATGCTTCTTTTCTTCTCCTCTTTAGAGTGCGACCAAAATCCCACATGAAATAAAATAAGAAAAATATCATAGATTTAATAATAACTCCACTTGGTATGAAACATAACACGTGTGTTGAAACTAAAAGACAAATTCATGAAGACTGATGTCGAACAATATCGTATTATTATGGAGATATAGGGTTCAAACAAACTATAGAAACTAAAAATGTAATTTAAATTTAAAAGAATGGAGAGGAAAAAGGATTTAGAGAAAAAAAAATACTTGTTGCAAGTAAAGTTGAAGCCACCTTCACAAACTCCCATCCACCTTGAAGGAACAGGGCCATAGCCTGCATCACTGAAGCTCTTGGACTCTGGCCAAACACCTTCATTCAAATCCCACAAAAACTTAATCACATTCACAATTACTATAATTGTCGAGAAATCCCACATCAGACATATACAAATCACTACTGTTCTCATTGTCAATTAGTTTTTAGATAGAATCTCGTATTTCTTCAATAGTAATTAAGTGTGAAAAAAGAATTAACGGCTCAAAAAAGAAGAGAAAAGCGCAAACCCGTGTCGAGATTCCCTATAATTATATCTTCCCCAAATCTTGCAGCTTTCCAAATGGAGTTTGAAGGGACTCCTGCATCATTCTCCAATCCAAGAAAACCCCATGTTCTTGTTGTATGCAATTGTCTTTTCTTGTTTTCAAAAACCGATACCACATTTGGATTCTCTATTGCATTTCATAAGAACGTCAATCAAAATTTTGAAACTTACTATATAAGGAAGGAGATCACAACGTAGTGTTTAGGATTTGTTTGATAACATTTCTTTTGGTAAATTGTAAAAACTACTCTTGAAATATGTTGGTAGGTTGCACTTACACTCTCAAACTTGTAATTGTAAAAATCGAGCACTCAAACTTATACAAATATTAAAATTGGACAACCACTTTTGATTGTAAAATTTAAGGTATCAAGGTTATATAAATGTTAAAATTGCACCTTGTAAGTCTGAGGGTCCGATTTGCATACTTTTATAAGTTTGATGGCTCAAATTTTGTAATTGTATGTTTGAGAGTAAAATGGTAACTATCACCATATTTTATGGGTGGTTTTTGCGATTTGTTCTTTATTTTTTTACAATGGGAATAGGGGATTCGAACCAACTCTTGGTTGCTAATACATCTATTTGTCAGTTAAACTATATGCTCGTTTTGTATTCAAATTTTATTATTTAGAAATTAATTTATTTTCAAAAGGATAAAAAATTATTTTTTATCTTTATTTTTAAGAAAAATAAAAATAGTAAACAAAAATCTATTTCTTTAGGCCTAACCATTTCATTTTTTATTTTTGAAAATTAAGTATATAGACATTACTTCTACGTCAAAATTTCATCATTTGTTATCTCCTTTTTACCAATGACTTAGAAAACTAAGTCACATTTTGAAAACTAGAAAAAATTAGCTATTAAAAGCTTGTTTTTGTTTTTGGAATTTGTATTTAAGAAAGATAATGCAAATTATGGTAAGAAAGAGGAAGGAAATAGACATAATTTTAAAAAAACTAAAAACTAAAAACGAAATAGTTATTGAATGAGATCTTAAATTTTCCAAAAGTGTATTCATATTCTTCCCAGATTTTTCAAAAACTAGAAACAAACACGAAAGGGAAACTCTTACGTGCAATAGCCATGACTTCGTTTTCATCTAGTACGGCAGCAAAGCCATTGATGTGTCTATTATAAGTATAGATCATCGATTCTTTGGCTGTCATTTTGCTTTACATGGACAAGGGAAACCGGAAAAAAAGAAAAACTTCTATAGTGAGTTTGTTAAATAATACATAAAATAAAAACGGGTGATTACTTAAATAATTTAGATTCCACTTGATAACTATTTTGTTTTTGGTTTTCGGTTTTTTGAAAATTAAGTCTTTGTTTTCTTACATTTTCTTTTATTGATTTTTATTTTTGCAACAGAAATTAAAGATTGAAATTCTTAATCAAATTTCAAAAATGAAAACAAGTTTATATATATTATATATATATAAATAATTTCAAAAAATTCATTTTTGTTTTTGAAAATTGACTAAAAAATTAATTATTTCCTTAAAAGGTATGAAAATATAATAAAGAAGTAGTGAAGAAACAAACATATGTTTAAGAAATATGAAGCTAAAAACGAAATTGTTATCAAGTTGAGCTTTGATTTTTGTTTTTATTTTTAATTTTAAAATTAAGCTTATAAACATTATTTTCACTAAAAAAAATTCTTTGTTTTTTCACATTCTTCCAATGTTTTCAAAATCTCACCAAGTTTTGAAAATTAAACCAAACTTATTTTTGTTTTTAGAATTGAAAGTAAGAATTCATATATATATATATATTTTTAACAAATGTGAGAACTAAAAAAATAGTTATTTTTTGAAATTTTGTTTTGTTCTGTTCTGTTTTTTTGAATTGAAGTAAGAATTCAACTGTTTCTTTGATAAAAGTAAAAACCATAGCATACAAATTAAGAGGAAACATTCATAAATTAAATTTTAAAAATAAAAAAGTTAAAATCAAAACTATTATCAAACGAAACTTTTAAGTATTACGTATGAAACTTTTGAAGAAGAAATTGTACCTTCCCATGACCGATCCTAATATATCATATTGGGACTGAGTTGCAAGTTGGACATCAAATATAGGATTCGATCCAAAGGAGTGTGACCCCAAATAAACAATGTAGGACTAAACAAGAAAACAAAAAATATACTCAAAAAGTTGGAAAAAAAAAATGAAAATGGAAGAGAGATCAAGAAAAATGCTTGCCTTTTTGGCAGATGTTTGAAGCAAAAAGAAACACAAAAGCAATAGAGAAATATAAGACAACTCCATTACGTTTGTATTGAAGTTCAATTGTTTTGTAGTTCCCAATGGGGTCTTATAATATTGACATGCAAAGGGAAAATAGATTGGTGTTTAGCTCTTTGAACGTAAATTAAGCTCATCCATCTAATTATTAGAAACTAAAAGAGAAAGGTTTCCTATTTCAAGTAAATTTAGAGAAAAACTAGATGTTAAATTTTTTTAATTATAGCACAATAACACTTTTTGTACATAAAATTTCACAAATGTTCCTTTTTACCAAAATTATCAACAGCTTTACCATTCTCCAAATTCATTATTACCCTCAAATTTTTGGAGCACCTTATTTCTTATATCCGATGTGTATAATAGAATTTGTCTTTAAATGACAATACATTAAATTCATATTCTTCATTCTATAAAATGTCATATTTTATCTTTAAAATTTTTTTCTTTTAAATGGTTTAGAGATATTACAAAATTTATCAATAAATGCTAATTATAATAAATTATTTATTTTCTTAATCATCTTGTTCGGAGAAATTTCGGTCGATTTTCGTTAATGGGTTAACTAGTGGTTCTCGAGCGTCTGTCAGGCTAATTTGACAATTTCCCATAAAGTTTTTTAATTTTCTATTTTGTTACCTCCCGACTGTATGGAACTGTCGGGCAAAGGGACAATGCCCCAATGGTATTGTTCTGACCGTCGAAAGAACATAAAACTGCAGTTTTCTCATTTTTTTTAAAAAGACTAAACATCTCCCAACGAACTTGGGACAGTCGGGATAGTTCACCAAGCCCGATGGTTGGTTTATAGACCGTTGGGATAGAGTGGTTAGCCCGACGCTAGTAACCAATCGGTCGGGTTGGGTTCTATCTCGACACTGCCATTTTATCGTCGAGGGAAATAAGATACGCCGATGCTTTTTCCTGCATCGAGAAAAGTTTCGTTGGGAATAACCAAAATTCTTGTAGTATATGTTTTTCTTTTATCAAATTTTGAATTTTTTATGATTAAAAAAATACTACACTAGACAAAATATAATTATAATGATAGTTCGGGCTTCAAATGGCTTAATCAATGATAAAATTGATAGTATGGACATTTTTTTTAACAAAATACTAGACGAAGGAGGCATCAACAGGTGCATTAGAGCATCTCAACTAGGTTAACACAACAAGGCTAGTAGAAGGAATATCATCCCACAGATGAAGAGTGAAGGAAATATAATGGGAGAGAACTTGAGCGGAAGCGGATCGACCAAATTCCGTTTTCATTGAATACAAAGTTTGCAGTAAACAATAAACAAGATATGCATTAAATTCTAAATTGCAGCATGCTTTAGAAAGGGTTTTAAGAAACCTCACCTTTGAAGACCTTTCTTCATGTTTTCTCTAGAACAGATCACAAACAACTTGAAGACTTTCTTCAAGATTAACCTCAAACAAAATCGAACACCACCACGAATATTACCTTGGTATTCTCAGGATGAGGACCCAGGAGTGGTGAACTCTAGCTATTTTGGATTTTGAGGGAAAACTTAATGTAGAGGAGGAAAGTTAGAGAACTCTCTTAAAGATTCAAAACCACAAAACTCTTCTGCGTTTACACTTTCTCAATTGTTCAACAACAACTTAGCAAGAAAAAGAAGAAACTTTTTCTTTTTCTACTTGCCAAAAACAACTACCACCCACTTACGTAAGTGGAGAGAAAAGAATGGAAAGGGAGTTGTAACTCCCTCCGTTATTATTAAAATAATAATGATAATATAAATATAAATATGATAATTAACTTATCATATAATATATATATTAAATTATATGTTATATCAAATATAACTTATAAACTATAGTTTTAGTATTGTATCACATACAGTATAAACTATAGTTTCTTTTCTCTTTTATATGTCATTTAATATAAATCATATTTATATTAAATTTAACAACTATGAATCCAATTCATAGAAACTATATTTGAATCTCATTCAAATATTTATTTTCCTCCCATTAAGCTATAATGTATCAAATACATTATGACAATTATATCACATATAATTGAAACAACTTAATTGTATCATATATAATTAAATCCCTCTATTAATTTGAGCAATTCAAATTAATCCAAAAACTGATTCTCAATTAATCCTATTGATCTACTAAGTGAACCACATGGATCTGTAGCTTGAAGCTCCAACGGTACATGAATAACTAATTAAACTCGTTAATTACATTATTCACCATCTGTTAACTGTCGGACACTCCACTAAAGATCGATAGCTGCACTTTTTGGACTATAGATATATTTTTGTGTCCATTGGATATAACCAATTAACAGTACGATGACCCTTCATAGATTGCTCGTAAGTATAATTAGACCAAATTACCATTTTGCCCCTGTAGTTACATCTAACTCCTTAGGTACCAGCTATACCTCTAATCAACAATAGATCATAGTCCAACTATGACTAAACTCCTCTCGGGCCAATAGAGAGTGTGGTGCCACATTGCTCAAGACCCGAAATCAGCCCTTAAGGAAGCAATTTATCTACTTACCCCTGCCTCAGGGAAGGATTGAATTCCATCTTGTGTAAGTTGTGTTCCCAATTCCTCAATTAGACGAATCCCCAAAATGGTAGGCTTGTTGAGTCGACGATCTGGCCACTCTCACCCATACAAATCAAAAGACCGCCCTCATAGGAAAAAGTTCACAACTCACTCAGGATTCAGGTCATGTTACATATGGTCATCCTGGTGAAATGTAAGTCTCTATTATGAACGGTGTTATATAATGAGACTAAACATTTCATGGTCTGGTCTTATTTAAACTCCTTTATATATAATATCCTCGCTCGCATTTCTACATGAATGATCAGAATCAGATCATTTGTCGCACTTTAAAACAATTGTAACACCTACAAAGGGGGTCATATTCGTAGTGTCACCAGGATAAGGTAGATAAGGTACCCAGCCTTATCCATCTACTATAGACCATTTAGGTTATCACTTCAACATGATTCACCCATATGTCTTCACATACATGTTTAAGTTACAAAGATAACATTGGATGTTAGTTTTTTCGTAGGTTAATGAAACTAAAATATCATATATTTTATAGAAAATGAATAAAATATCATATATTTTATTAAATACATAATGAGTTTGTTTAATAAGTTTACAAACTATAGGACCCTACGAGAGTTAGGACATCAACCCCAATAAAATGGATGTTTTTTGGGATGAAGTGATAAGAACAACAGACCTCCATATATCTCCACAATGGTATAATATTGTCCACTTTGGACATAAACCCTAATGGTTTTACTTTTGGTTTCACCCTAAAAGGCCTCATGGAAATGAAGATAATTGACTTTACATAGGGACTGCTTGGAGAGTTGGAATGTAATCAGGGTTACAGGAATCAGAGGAGTATTGGAAAGTGTAGAGTAATTGAAGACGGAATGAAAATGAGATCGTAAAGCGTGAAAATAATAATTAAAAAAAAAGGGTTGGATTGAAAACTGTTAGAAAGGAATGAGTTTTATATTACAAATTGGACCCAAAACGTTTAATCCAAACATGAGTTTTTTTATTACATTATATGACGACCCTAACCCATTACGGGCCACCAAACACCCCTTATATACCAATGATCACTTCCTTCCCTAACCAATGCAGGATTTTGTTCACACTCCTAATGATCCTTCCCTCGAACAAAGTACTGTTGGGGATTGTGCCCTAAATCTCGTGGTTTATAGTGTATAAACGAAAATCATTTATTTAATAAAATAAAAAGTTATTTTATTTGGCATTTAGAATTATATAACTCAATCCTATAAACAAGATCTGAGGTTATTTAATGTGACTTAAACATGTATGTGGTTGACATACAGGTGGTTCATATTTAAGTAATAACTTAAATGGTCTGTAGTATATGAATAAGGTTCGGTGCCTTATCCTGGTGACACTATGGATACGACCACTTTGTAATTGTTATAATTATTGTAAAGTGTTACAAACGATTTGATCCTAACTATTCATATGGAGACAAGTGAGTGGGGTTATCCTATACAAAGAGTTTGTATAAGATCGAACCGTGAAATGATTAGTCTTTCTTTATAACACCGTTACTTGAAGAGATTAACATTTCAATATGAGGACCATAGGTGATTCGACATTAATCCTGAGTGAGTTGTGAACTCCTATCTTTAAGGGTAATCCTTTGATTTGTATGAGTGATAGTGGCCAGATTGGTCAACTGATTAAGCCTACCATTTTGGGGATTTATCCAAGTAGGGAGTTGGGAACATAGCTACACAAGATGGAATTTACTCCTTCCCATATTTAGGGTAAGTAGATGAATTGCTCCCTTAAGGGCTGATTCCGGGTGTTGAATAATGAGATGCCTTACTCTCTCATTGGCCAGAGAGGGGTCTAGTTTATAGTTGGACTATAACTAATTATTCATTAGATGGATTATTGGTACTTAAAGAGTTAGATATATTTACAGGGGTAAACTGATAATTTGAATCAATTGTAGTTATGAGTGATTCATAAAGGGTCGACTTATTTTTTATTTGTTATACCTGTGAACACATAAATATATCTACAGTACAAAAAGTATAGTTATGGGTCTTAAGTGGAGTGAGTGAAGTTAATGAATGTTGATTAATTTAATTAAAGAGTTTAATTAATTAATCTTGTATCATTGGAGCTTTAAATATGTAGGTTCATTAGGTCTCCTTGATAGCTCACTAACGATAAAATAAGGAGTAAATAGTTTTGAAATAATTTGAATTGTTAAAATTTGTTAGAAATAAGGGGCTTTGTTGATAGTTTATATCCCCGAGGGTCTTTAGTATTTTACTTTACCCTAGGTTTATTTCCTTTTTGTAATAGGGCTTGTTAGAGCCTAAAAATATGGCTTCTCTTGTAGCTTTTTTTCTTTTTTTTCTTTTTTTTTATGTCAAAATAATAAAAAGAGACTCTCTATCGTGGTTTTTCTCCCTATTCTAGGGGTTTTTCACATAACCTCAGTGTTCTATATTTTCTATCTTTGAACATGGTATCAGAGCATGGTAACGAAACCCTAACCGCCATCAGCGAAAACCAACTAGTGCAAGATAACCTTTGTTCTACACTAGTCTCGCTTCTGCCATAACTGTCGATAGGGCCTTTGACCATCGCTGTTACTACTGCTGACACCGTCGCTGCTAATGCTGTCCAAGTCACTGTTGATTGGTATCTTGAGTCCTTGCATATCCGTCTAACTTTAGCGCTGCTGCAACCCTTTGATGGAAACCCTAACGCCATCGCTCTTTTTCACAATGTTGTTGGTATTCCTCCCTTGTTACCGAGCATCGCCACTATCTAGGGGTTTCCATTCAAACTGTAAAAATTAAACCGTTTCTAAAAACTTAACTGAACCGAACAAAAAATTCAGTGAAACTGAAAAAATGCAGTTCAGTCCGATTTGAAAAAATTTTGAAACCGAATTAATACAATTCGGTTTGGTTTCAATTTCGAAGACCGAATTTGAAACCAAACCGAACCATTTTTAACTAATATATATATATATATATATATATATATATATATATATATATACATATATATATATAATATATTTAAAAAAGAGTAAAACTGAATTTAAAACCGAGTCGTTTTTAATTTAAAGAACAAAACCGAATTTAAAATTGAACCGAATCGAACCATTTTTTAATTAAAAAATATAACATAGATTTATTCGGTTTGAACCAATAAATCGATTCAGTTTGGTTTCACATATTAGAAAATTTGGTTCGGTTCGGTTTGACCAAAAAACCGAACCGTTTCCACCCTTAAGACTATCTATCCCTCCAACCTTGCTGTCGGTAGCTGAAACATACAACTTGAACCCGAGTTGGTAATAGAGGTAAATCCCCTGTCGCGGTAACAAGACCCTTGCAGTTGTCGGGAATCCTCAACTTCTTTTCCTTCTAGCCGCAAGCAACGTACCTACAGCTGTCGAGCCTTCCTCATCATCCGTCGCCTAGTTATGAACATGAAGGTTCGATTGGTTCATCTCCGGCAATGGTTGAACAATAGTTGGATAATGTTTAGGAAAGTTTTCAGCAAAAGATCGCTGCTCTTGATGCAGCCCTAAGTGCTTCCACAAACTTAAATTCCAGTACAGTGAATTCTAACATTCCTTCTGGTCTATCAATATATCCAGAGAATCCGGTAACCTATTTCCCTTCTTTAACTACTACAAACTATTTGTCTAGATCTATGGAAAATTCATCAGGGTTAATTGCATGAGAAAAGTTGAATGGTTAGAACTATTTCTCCTGGTCTCAGCACATTAAAATGGCTCTTGAGAGGATCACAAGTTTGGGTATCTAACTGGTGAGATACCAAGATCTAGGCTAGAGGATCCTCAGGAGCACATATGGAAAGGAGAAGACTCCCTGCTTCGATCATTGCTAATTAATAGTATGAAACCTCAGATAGGGAAACTGTTGTTGTATACTGTGATTGCTCGAGATATCTGAGATGTAGTTTGGAAATTATATTCTAAGAGGCAGAATGCGTCTCGTCTTTACACTCTGCGTAAATAGGCTTACGAGTGCAAATAGGGGACGATGGATGTCACTTCATACTTTAACAAATTGTCCCTAATCTGGTAGAAGATGTACCTGTATCGCAAAATTATCTTAGATTGTCCTTGTGGAGGTATCTAGTATTCCAAGATTGAGGAAGTTGATCATGTTTATGATTTCCTAGCTGGTTTGAACTCCAAGTTTGATGTAGTGCGAGGCCATATACTGGGAAGGAGGCCTATACCTTCTCTTATTGAAGTGTGTTATGAGGTTCGTCTAGAGGAAGACAGAGTCAGTTCTATGAATACCATGACTGTATCTACCGCTAATTATGTTGCTTTCAATGCGAAATTATCTGGTTTTGATAATGACAAGCATAATGGGAAACATACCTTGGTGTGTGAACATTGCAATAAACCTTGGCATACGAAAAATCAGTGCTAGAAGTTATATGGTAGACCACTGAATGGAAGAATATGTCCTCCAATGACAAGCCCAATCCTAGTCGGGCTCCTATGAGTGAATCTGCGAGTTCCTCCAAATCACAACCTCAAGTGAATTGCCAAAGTGACCCTAGTGTCTCTTCTCTTGAAGTCGTTGTTCAATCAGGTACCTCTCAATCCTTAAGTCTCCTAAGCATAAATGGTAAGAAACCATGGATACTTGATTTAGGGGCTATAGAGCATTTGACTGGATCTTTTGATAATTTTCTATCATATCTTCCCAGTGTTGGTAATGAAAAGATTCGGACTGTAGATGGATTCTTTGCTTCTATTGTGGGTAACGATCATATTTCTCCTTTTACTGGTTTAACTTTATAGAATGTGTTGCATGTACCCAAAATATCTTACAATTTACTATCTATTAGTAAGATAACTAGAGATCTGAATTGTCAAGTTGCCTTCTCACCAGATAATATTTTCTTTCAGGACTTGAGCTTGAGGAAGACGATTGGCACTGCCTGGCACAACAAAAGACTCTATTTTCTTGATGATGATGCTTCTCTAGGAACTTTTATAGGACTAGTTTGTTGTCTTTTTATTTTTCAACTTTAGAAAAAGATTGTATGTTGTGACATTTTCACCGTGGTCACCCAAATTTTCAATATATGGAATATTTATTTCCTCATTTATTCAATAAAGTTGATGTCACTTCTCTGTCTTGTGATGTGTGCATTTGTGCAAAACAACATAGGGTCACATTTTCGTCTCAACCTAACAAACCTTCTTAGCCTTTCATCCTTATTCATAGTAATTTTTGAGGTTCCTCGCGTATTACCACCTCATCGGGTAAACATTGGTTTTGGTTGGAATGGTGTCCTAATTCTTCGGGAGTCTCATAGTTTGTAATATATACACATTGTTATGAATAAAATGAGAGTTATTTTATTTGGCATTTACTCATATGCAATAAACAAAGCTCTATGGCTATTGTATATAAACTTAAGCATGCATATGAGATATACAAGTGGATCATTGATACGTTATTTTATGCGGTGAAATTATGAAAGGAATTGCAGTGATGGAAATGCGTTGTACAACAAGTTTTCTCAGTAGAATCCAAGTATAAATTCTACTGAGTTTCTTGGTAAGTCCAGGGTCAAACTCAGGGACTAAGGAAAACAATATGTGGTGATAATTTTTAAGATCACTTTGCGGTAACAAATAAATTAATAATTGGTTGGTTTGTTGGTGTAAAAAGTATGCGGTGGATTTGAGAAAAGATTGATTATGGGCAGATACACTGAGTATGCGGAGGAACGGGTTGAGAAGGTCTTTAACTAGCATTTTCCAGCAATGCGTTCAAACTATGCGATCATGCTACACTCATGCGACAACAAATCATTTTCCAATGCAAATGCGGTAACTCCTAATTCTAGGATGCATGCGATAATGTCCATAGAGCTTATTCCTAAGTCTCTACTTTGTTTACCTATGCGATGATGCAAGATGCATACAAAGACAAGGTGACCACATACAATCATAACCTATCTCTAGGATGCATGCGATACGTTAATAGAAAACAATGCTTATTTCTAAACTCCTGTCTCTTGATTATGCATTCTAATCTGACTCTCCCAAGCCTAAATTCTAACCTGACTTTTCCAAGCCTAGATTCTATCCTTAGACTACCCTCCCGAGTATCTCCAATGGATGAATGATGCATACATAATACAAGATAATCACATAGAATGAAGATCTCCAATTATGCTAGCTAAGTGCTTCTCAACTCATTCGACAGATTTAGCTACTCATGCGTAATAAACAAAGAGTGAATAGATATAAAGAAGTAAATTCCATTTCTAAAGATAAGTTCAAAGTACAAAATGACAATGGAAGATAAGGATAAAGATCCTGGTAGCAATCCCTTGCTTCCCAAGGCTTTTACACTGTTAACTCTATTCTGTTTAAAAGATATTACTGCTTCCGCAGGAGTTGGCCCTCTCTCTGATCTCAACGCTTCCGGCACTCTTCTAGAAATATTTCATGAGGCGATTGTCCTAAAATTTGAAAGAAAGCTAACAGACCACTAACTTCTAGAAATATTTCATGAGGTGACTGTCCTAAAATTGAGTTGACTTTAGTGTATACGAAAGAAATAGAAGCATGCGTTTCACCATTGAAATCATAATTGGCAAAGAGAAATCATGCGGTGAAACGTAAGACCTTTTGTTTGACGTGGAGATTTTTGCCGCATAGCCAGCTGTCATGCCAACCTTTTGCTCGTTCTTTGTATATTTTAGCATTTTCATAAGCTTCCGTTCTCCACTCATCAAGCTCGACCAGTTGTAGTTTTCTTGCTTCCCCTCCTGCTTTTAAGTCGAAGTTAAGCTTCTTCACCGCCCACAACACTTTGTGCTCCAGCTCCAGTGGTTAATGACATGCTTTACCAAACACCAACACATTTGGAGACATGCCTAACGGTGTTTTGTAGGCAGTCTGGTATGCCTACAGCGCATCGTCCAACTTAGTTGCCCAATCTTTTCGCGAAGGCTTTACCACCTTCTCCAGTTGATTTCCCGGTTGGACACTTCAGCCTGACCATTCATCTGTGGATGGTATGCGGTGGCCACTTTGTAGAGGATGTTATATTTGAGCAGCAAAATTTTTGATGAGGTGTTTGATAAAGTGGGAGCCTTCGTCACTTAATATGGCACGTGGAGTGCCAAATCGCGTGAAAATATTTTTCTTCAGGAATTTGGAGACTACTGCCGCATCACGTTCGGAGCATGCTACTGCTTCTACCCACTTGGACATGTAGTCAATGGCTAACAGAATATACTTATGACCATTCGAAGATGGGAATGGTCCCATGAAATCAATGCCCCAGACATCGAACAACTCCAGTTCTAAAATAATGTTCATGGGCATCGCATGTTTCCATGAAATGTTACCCGTGCATTGGCACCGGTCACACTTCATCGCGTAGTCTCTTGCATCCTTAAATAGTGTTGGCCAATAGTACCCACTTTGTAATACTTTCGCTGTGGTGTGCTGGCCTCTAAAGTGCCCGCCGTATGGTGAGTCATGATATTGCGATAATATGCATTGGTGAGCAGCATCCGGTACACACAGTCGCATAATCTGGTCTGACCCCCTCTTATACAGATTTGGCTCATCCCAATAATAATATCTGCATTCATGCCTGAGCTATTTCTTTTGGTGGTCAGTATAATCTTCGAAAAATTGCTCGCAAACCAGATAATTTACCACGTCTGCGTACCATGGCAATTCTTCAATATGAAATAGCTGCTCGTCTGGGAACACTGCACTCACCTCTGACTCATTGTGGTCAACCTCTAGATTTTCCAATCTGGATAGATGATCCGCAACTTGGTTCTTCGTCCTTTTGCAATCAATTATTTCCATATCGAATTTCTGGAGGAGGAGAACCCATCTAATCAATCTCGGCTTCGCGTCCTTCTCTGTCATCAGATATTTATCACCGAGTGGTCAATATGGATGAGTACTTTTGTTCCTAGAAAATATGCTCTGTATTTCTCCAACGCAAATATTACTGCAAGCAACTCTTTTTCTGTGGTGGTGTAGTTAGTCTGCGCAGAATTTAAAGTCTTACTCGCATATGCGATGGGATGGAGTATCATTTTTCTCTTCTGTGCTAGCATTGCTCCCATCGCATACCCGCTCGCATCGCACATTAATTCAAAGGGAAGTGTCCAATTTGGTGCGATCAATACGGGCGCAGTCGTCAGTGCGTTCTTCAAAATCATGAATGCGTTGCGGCAATTATCGTCAAAATCAAATTTCCTATCGGCCTCCATCAACGCACTCAGTGGTTGTGCTATTTTTGAAAAGTCCTTGACAAAACATCTGTAAAATCCGACATATCCCAAGAAGCTCCTAACAACCTTTACACTTGTTGGAGGTGGGAGCTTTTCAGTTGCTTCAATTTTTGTCTTGTCCACCTCTAACCCGTCCCTAGATACCTTATGCCCCTGCATAATGCCCTCCTTCACCATAAAATGGCATTTCTCCCAATTAAGCACGAGGTTTTTCTCCTCACATCTTTTCAATATCTTCTCCAAGTTGTTGAGACAGACTTCGTATGTGTGCCCATATCAGAGAAGTCGTCCATGAATATTTCTACAGAGTCTTCGAGATATTATGAAAAGATGGCCATCATGCACCTTTAGAAAGTGCTTGGTGCATTGCAGAGGCCGAACGACATGCGGCGAAAAGAAAATATTCCATACGGGCAGGTGAATGTGGTATTTTCTTGATCTTCGAGAGCAATCATGATCTGATTATAACTGACATACCCATCCAAAAAGCAGTAGAAGTCATTTCCAGCTAGACGATCCAACATTTGGTCAATGAAAGGTAAAGGGAAATGATCTTTCTTCGTTGCCGCATTCAGCTTGCGGTAGTCCATGCAAATATGTCATCCTCATTTTATGGATTTTGTTATATTTTAAATTTGTTTAAAATGTTGCTATACACTTAATTATTAGTCTTAAATGTGTTACCCATTGCAATTATCCAAAACTTTTAGAAGGGTGTGTTTGGGCCTCAAACTTCAAGTGAATGGAATCGGCTATTATAGCTCATTCCATGTTTAGGACTCCAATTATAATAGTTGTTTCCAACTATTATAACTTACAATTAACTATGTACAATATTAACATCTCAAATTCCTCTTTATTACAGTGTTTATTATTTTCTATTCATCTTCTCTTTCTTCTTTGTTACAATGTTTACTATTTTCTACCTAAATTGAAATAGTCTGTCGTGCAAACATATTGAAGTAAATGAGCTCAAACATTCAACATATTCAATATCTGTTCACATTTCTTTAACTTTTACAATTTGTTATTGTAACTACTTGTATTAGAAAAATAGTATAAATACTTATCATTTACAAATTCGTAGCATACAACATACAAAGGCTTGAAGAAAGCTTGAAATCTGTAAAAAGAAAAAGTTGTGACTTAGCTCTTGAATAAATCTCCTCTCCGGATGTAGGCATCATTTGCTGAACCATGTATATCATCGTGTAGAACTCTTCTTCCTCTTTTCTTCTACAAGATTGCATGTTCTTCATCGCTAATCGTTTACTCAAGCAGTCGCACGAAACAAACAGAAAAGATTAGGGTTAGAGAAGTTCTGCAAAATCGATAGAGAGAACGAGAGAGAAAAAGAAATTAATTATGCAAAAATCCCATCAGAATAAAAGTTTTCATTCACTTCCATCAGGCAAAAGTTAGTGGAGCGAACCACGTGGAGCACATCAGTTGGAAGTTTGTGGACAAAGGATATCCAAGAACTCTACAAAACCAAATTTAATTTAAGGCAAAATTCTTGGGTTCACAAAATTGGATCAGCAAAGCGAGGCCATTAAATTCATTATTTGGGCTTTTAGATTACAATCAACTGAATGCAAGCCCAACAAAGTGGTATTAGAGTAAAAGACTTACAAGATTGCAGTTCTTGAAGATTCAAGATTCAAGTTTTTCATTCAATATGTTCGAAGCAAGATTCGAAATAGAGAAATTTGATGGCAAAGGAGATTTTGACCTGTGGAAGGCCAAAATCTAGGCAATTCTCGGCCAGCAGAAAGCTCACAGAGTCCTCCTTGATCCATTAACACTCCCTGCCATAGTGACAGCTCAAGAAAAAGAAGATTGGGAGCTAGCAGCTTATGATACATTGGTTCTAAACCTTAGTGACAGTGTTCTTAGACAAGTCTTAGATCAAGAAACTGGCTATAGGATATAGACTAAACTAGAAGAATTATATGCTACAAAAGATCTTCCTAGTAAAATATACCTTAGGGAGAAATTTTTTAAATTTAAAATGGATTCATCAAAAACTTTAAATTATAATTTAGATGAGTTCAAGAAAATTGTTCCTGAATTCAAAACTTTAAGAGAAAAACTTGGTGATGAAAATGAGGCCTATGTGCTTCTAAACTCTTTGCCTGAACCCTATAAGGAAATTAAGAATGCTCTAAAATATGGATGGGATAATATAAGTATAGATACTATAATTCCAGCCCTAAGAACTAGAGAGCTAGAGTTATAGATTGATAAAAAAAATCATCCTAGTGGTGAAGGGTTATTTGCTAAAGGAAACTTTAAAAAAAAATCATTCAAAGGACAGAAAACCACATAATTTAGATGATAATAAGTCTAAACAGAAAATAAAATGTAAGTATTGCAAAAAGAAAGGACATTTAATCAAAGACTGTTTTATCCTAAAAAGAAAGAACCAAGAGAAAGAAAATGACTCAAAAGGCAAACAACTCGAAGCATCTATTGTCGAAGGTTCTTTTATCTACTCAGATGCATTAGCCTCAACTTTAGACAAATCCAACCATAAAAATCCTCTAGGAAAACATGATTGGGTCCTAGATTCTGAATGCACCTACCACATGAACTCAATAAGACCATGGTTCAACACCTTTAAAGAAACTGAAGGAGAAATGGTTTATATGGGAAACAACCAAGGCTGTAGGATAGAAGGCAAACTTAAGAATGGAACTATTAAACTCCTTAGGAATGTGAGATATGTTCCACTTCTTAAGAGAAATCTAATCTCCTTAGGTAAGCTTGATGCAATTGGGTGTGAGTATAAGGGCAAAGGACAAACCTTTGAGGTGCTAAAAGACTCTAAGTTGATACTAATTGGGGAAAAGATAAATGGCTTATTTGTGGTCAAAGGAGTTGAAATGATGACAGGGGCATATGTTGCCACCACAAATGAGATCACATAGGCTGATGTTTGGCACAAGTGATTATCTCACATTAGTGCTAAAGGCCTAGAAGTCCTATCTAAACAAGGGATTCTACCAAAAGGTCTCTAAAAAAATCTAACCTTTTGTGAACACTGTGTTTTAGGAAAAGCCACAAGGCAAAGTTTCACTAAAGCACAACACACCACAAAAGCTATCCTAGATTATATTCACTTTGACTTATGGGGTCTAACTCCTACACCTAGCCTAAGTGGCTCAAAGTATTTACTTTCTTTTACTGATGACTTCTCTAGAAAAAGTTGGATCTACTTCCTTAAAACTAAAGACCAAGTGTTTGATAGGTTTGAGGAAAGGAAACTCATGATAGAGAAGAAAACTTCAAAAGAAATTAAATACCTAAGAACTGATAATGGATTGAAATTTTATAGTGAAGAGTTTAACAAATTCTGTAAAGAAAATGGAATAACTAGGCATAGGATTGTTAGATTCACTCCTCAACAGAATGAAGTAGCTGAAAGACTAAATAGAGTAGTCATGGAAAGGGTTAGATGTCTTCTCTCAGATGCAATCCTTAGTGATAAATATTGGGTTGAGGCAGCAAGCTATACTATGTACATGATGCGTGGTTAATGCGATGAAATAATGGTGTAGAATGCGATGGTGGAATATGCATTGTGAATGCAATTTTTCTTAGCAAGATCTAAGTTTAAACCCTACTAAGTTGCCTGGTAAGCCCAGGGTCGAACACAGGGACTATGGAAACAGTATGCGATGGTTATTTCAGATCTCTTTGCAATAACAAATAAAACAATGCATTCGTTGGTATGTTGTTTAAAGTATAAAGTCTATGCAGCAGATTTGAGAAAAGAGTTAATAATACAAAAGTACAATGAGTATGCAAGGGAACAGGTTGAGAAGGGATTTAGCTAATACTTCCTAAGATTGTGTTCATTTTATGTGATCATGCTACATACATTCAACAACAAGTCATCTCTCAATGAAAATGCTATGGCTTCTAGTTTTAGAACGCATGAGATGTATGCGATGATGTCCATAGGACTTATGTCTAAGCCTCTATTCTTGTCTATGCGGTGATGAATGGCACACACATACACAAGGCAACCACATATTACCATAACCTATTTCTATGGTGCCAGCGATGCATGTTGGCAAACAAAGATTATCTTTAAGTCTCTATCTTTTGCTTATGCAGATCTAATCTTACTTTCTCAAGTCTAGATTCTAACCTAGCTCTCTCAAGTCAAACGTTCTTTTTTTAGACTCTCTCTCGAGTAGCTTTAAAAGGGTAATGGATGCAACATAAGACAAGATGATCGAATGCAATGAAGATCCTAGGTCATGTTAGCTAAGTACTTCTCCACCCATTCGAAAGTTTAGTTACTCATACGTAATGTAAAGAGAGTGAACAGATGTAGAAATGCAGGTTCCAATCTATAAATGAAATCGAAATACAGAATGACAATGTGAAATAAAGATAAGAAGCCTGGTAGCAATTTCTTGCTTCCCAAGGCTTTTACACTGTTTTTCTTTGCTCTACTCAAAAGATATTCTTACTTTTGCAAGAGTCGGCTCTCTCTCCATTTTCCACGCTCCCTGGCACTCTTTCGAGCTGACCAGGACGATCTTCTGGCGTCTTCTCTTTTCTCTCCCTTCCGCCTTCTAAGTATTAAGGAAACTATGAACAAAGGCTAACTATCTTCTATATGGCTCAGTTAGAATGAAAAACCAGACTCCTTTAATGAAGGTGGCCTTTGGTATTTATAGAGCTTCAGGGTGAAGAGCTTTTCTCTCAAATGATTGCATTGATGAGATGTCATTAATTCTCTATCTGATGCGCCGATTAATTGTCACCGAAAAGTTGAGTGTACTTGCTATAGTGTGTCATTAATGGCTTCAACTTAATTCAGAATCAATTGTCATAAGCTTTCTGTCCCATCGTGATTTATTAAACTTTCACCTTGATACGCCGGTTTTATGCGGCCACCTTCTTGAGCAGAATTTCGCGAACGCAAATGATCGTATAGCCTTGCAGTCGCAATCTCTTAATGCGCTCAGACTCTAAATTCCTTGAATTGAAATTTCGCCTTGCGCCAATGCATTTTCTGCACAAAATACATAAGTTAGCTGCTTTAATGCGATGGACGCGTGCGATCAGAATGTTATAAACTTAATGCTTTTTTGACACAATTTATATATTGTTACCATCGCAATCCTTCATTGTTTTATATCTTTGCATTGTAATAACATGCATTTCTGCCTGTTATCGCACCCCCAAATTTAAACAATGCTTGTCCTCAAGCATAGACTAAAAATTTTCTTTAGAAAATCAGCTGCCTTTTCCTTTCCTAGATTTCTCGAGGTGCCTTATTTCGATTCTATGTACCAAAATCTTCTTAATTCCTATTCAGGTCTTTTCTTAAAATATTTCTAAAATTTAGGGACCGCAAGTTTAACCTTCAAAAAGACTTTACTTGTTTCCAGGGCATCGCATGATTTATTTCATAAAAAAAACTTTTTCAACTGGGGTATTTTCAAATGATTTTTATCCTTGCGTAGTTTAGATATTTTTCTATGACCTTGCGCTGATCTAAGTGCCTAGCCTTCATTTTGACTTGCCCTTACGTGTGTCATGCGAGCATCCAACTACGAGCAAGGCGCTCTTTCTCAGTCTAAACTCATGCCTATTTGGCAGTAGAGTTGCGATCATTTTATTTATGCATTGATCACGAGACCCTACCTTCGTTTTGGCTTGCCCCCACGTGTGTCATGCGGACATCCAACTGCGAGTAAGATCCGATCGCAACGTTATGATGATGATGATGATTATTATTATTTATTTTATTTTTTTAGAAATGCCTAAAATAGCAAGGTTAAAAATGAATACTGCACCCCCAAATTTAAAGGCAACAATGTCCTCATTGTTGAAAGATTGAAATAATTCATACAATGCTCTTAGGAAGTTTCGTAAAAGTCAATTTAAAAGAAAGTTGGTGGATCACTAACTTCTAGAAATATTTCATGAGTTGACTGTCCTAAAATTAAGTTGACTCTAGTACATGTGAAAAAATAGAGGTATGCGTTTCATCATTGAAATTATAATTGGCAAAGAGAAACAATGTGGTGACTTACTAAATTAATTAATGTTAAATGATTGCGCCGACTAAAGAGGATGCGATGATAAAATTATCAAAGTTAAAATGATATGCCATAGTGCAAAATTTGGAATAGACAAAGTCAAGGAAAGATATAACCTCCAAAATTTCTTTGTCGCCCGCATTATGTGTGATCGCATCCTTCTTTGTAACGAACTGCTTTCTTCAATTGTGGTGGCGGAATAAGCTGTTTGCGTTTTTTGTGTAGCTCCTCCATAATCGTTCACCACGATCGTTGCAAAGAAAACATCGGAGGGTCAAATAAAAAAAAAACAGAGTTAACAAAATTTTTCTTTTTTTTTTTTTTTTTTGAGATGCAACAGATAAACAAATGATAATGACTATAAAGAGGTAAAATTAAGTTCATGAATTGAAGGTTTCAACGGATACTTCACAAAAACTGCGTCCTTGATGAAATTGAATTACTTGTGCAGAGATCACCCACTTCTTTTTCGGTAAGAATTTCTCAGGTGCACGGAGGTGTTCTCGCGGTGCAAGTCTTCCTCGTGATATATTTTGACTATTTTCCCATTGACTTTGAATGCGTTGGTCCCGTCTTCATTGGATAACTCAACCGCGCCATGCGGGAATACCTCTTTGATTATGAAGGGTCCGAACCAACGTGACTTTAATTTCCTGGGAAAGAGTCGTAGTTGCGAATTGAATAATAAGACCTTTTGTCCGACTTGGAGATTCTTCTTTCATAATTGTTTGTCATGCCAGCGCTTTGCGCACTCCTTGTAGATTTTTGCATTCTCGTATGCGTGAGTTCTTTATTCCTCAAGCTCGACCAACTGAAGTTTTCTTGCTTCCCTGCGACCTTTAAGTCAAAATTTAGCCTTTTCATTGCCCATAGTGCTTTATGCTCCATCTCAAGTGGTAGACATGCCTTACCGAACACCAGCACATACGGGGACATGTCTATAGGTGTCTTATAGGCGGTCCTGTATGCCCACAAGGCATCGTCCAGCTTGGTTGCTCAATCTTTTCGTGAAGGCTTTACCACTTTCTCTAATATCAACTTGATTTCTCTGTTGGACACTTTAGCTTGACCATTTGTTTGTGGATGGTATGCGGTGACCACTTTATGGAGGATATTAGATTTGAGCAGCAAATTGTTGACGATGTGATTAAAAAAGTGGGAGCCTTCATCACTTATTTTGGCCCGTAGAGTGCCAAAACGAGTGAAAATATTTTTCTTTAAGAACTTGGAGACTATCGTCGCATTGCTTGTGACGCACGATACTGCTTTTACCCATTTGGAAACGTAGTCGACGACCAATAGAATGTACTTGTGACCATTTGATGGTGGAAATGGTCCCATAAAATCTATGCCCCAGACATCGAACAATTCCAATTCTAAGATGATGTTCATGGGCATCGCATGTTTCCATGAAATGTTTCTCGTGCGTTGGCACCGGTTGCATTTCATCCCATAGTCTCTTACGTCCTTGAATAATGTTGGCCAAAAATAACCACTTTGTAACACCGTTGCTGCTGTGCATTGGCCTCCAAAGTGTCCTCCATATGACGAGTCATGGCATTGTGATAGTATGCGTTGGTGAGCGGCATCTGGTACGCATAGGCGCAAGATCTGGTCTGATCCCCTCTTATGAAGATTTAGCTCATCCCAATAATATGATTTGCATTCATGTCTGAGCCGCCTCTTTTGGTGGTCTATATAATCTTCAGCAAATTGTTCACAAACTAGAAGATTGACCACATCCGCATACCATGGTAATTCTTCAATTTTGAATAGCTACTCGTCTAGGAAAGTTGCATTCACCTCTGACTGGTTATGATCAACTTCTGGATTTTCTAATCTGTCCCCTTGTGATCAATGATCTCTATATTGAATTCCTGGAGGAGGAGAACCATCAATCAATCTCGGCTTTGTATTTTCTTTGTGATCAAATATTTTATTGTCGAGTGGTCAGTGTGGACAATTACTTTAGTTCCCAGCAAGTAAGCTTTGTATTTTTCCAACGCTAATATCACCGAAAACAATTCTTGTTCTATGGTCATATAATTTTTTAGAGTAGGGTTCAAGGTTTTACTCGGATATGCGATGGGATGTAGCATTATTTTCTTCTTCTGCGCCAGCACTGCTCCCATCGCATAACTGCTTGCGTCGCACATTAGTTCAAAGGGTTGTGTTTAGTCTGATGCGATCAACACAGGTGCAGTTGTTAATGCGTTCTTCAATATCTTGAATGCGTTGAGGCATTGGTCATCGAAGTCAAACGTTCTTTTTGCCTCCATCAACGCACTCAGTGGTTGTGCAATGTTTGAAAAGTCTTTCACAAAACATCTATAAAAGCCAGCATGTCCTAAGAAGCTCCTAATAGCCTTCACATTTGCTGGAGGTGGAAGCTTTTCAATCACCTCAATCTTTGTCTTGTCCACCTCCAGCCCATCCTTGGAGACTTTGTGCCCAAGCACAATACCTTTCTTCACCATGAAGTCACATTTCTCCCAATTTAGCACGAGGTTCGTCTCTTCACATCTCTTTAGTATCTTCTCTAGATTGTTGAGATAGACTTCGTATGTTTGCTCATACACCGAGAAGTCGTCCATGAAAAATTCCACAGAATCTTTAAGATAATCGAAAAAGATAGCCATCATACACCTCTAGAAAGTGCTCGGCGCATTGCATATACCGAACGACATGCATCTAAACATAAATGTTCCATATGGGCAGGTGAATGTGGTTTTCTCTTGATCTTTAGGAGCAATCATGATTTGGTTATAGCCGGCATATCCATCCAAGAAGCAGTAGAAATCATTTCCAGCTAGGTAGTTTAGCATCTAGTGAATAAAAGGCATAGGGAAAAGATCCTTCTTTGTCACCGCATTTAGTTTGCGGTAGTCCATGCAAATCCGCTATCCAGTGACTGTGCTTATTGGTATCAGTTCGTTATTTGCATTAGGGACTACCGTCATCCTTCATTTCTTCGATATGCATTGCACGGGGCTGACCCACGTGCTGTTGGCTATTGGATAGATAATTCCCATGTCCAACCACTTGATTATTTCTCTCTTCATGACCTTCTTCATCGTAGGGTTGAATCTACGTTGATGTTTGATCAATCCTTTCTGATTGTCCTCAAGACGAATCCTAAGTATGCAGTATGCAGGGCTGATTCCTCTAATGTCTGCTAATATCCAAACGGTTGCTTTTATATACTTTCTCAGGATGCTCAGCAACACATTTTCTTGATCTTCATGAAGTGCAGAGGAAATTATAAGTAGGAGCATTTCATTCTACCCTAGAAAAGCATACTTCAGGTGGTTTGGAAGGGTTTTCAGCTCTATTGATGGTGGTTATTCCAAGGATGGTTTTGTTGTTTTTCTTTCTTCACTCGTTGTCAGCTTGTCTTCTTTTGATGCGATCATCTCCTCTTCTTTGGTTGTTTTTTCTGTGATCGCATTGCAGGCTACTATGGATGTAGTCGCATCCTCATCTTCATTTTCATCTTTAGATTTTTCTTCTTTATTCAAACTTGGTTCATCGTCGGATTCATTGAGGTCTCATTCTTCAGGATATTTCATGGCTCAGATAATATCAAACCTGAGCTTCTGTCCATTCACACTCAGTGTGATCTCTCCTTTGTACACATCAATCTGAGTGCGACCAGTGGAAAAAAATGGTCGTCCCAGTATAATGTTTTTTACTCTTTGCATCAATGCCATCGTTGCGACCTTACCAGTGTCTTTCTTCTTCGTCACTATATCCTTAAGAAAGTTTGCATACTTGGGCATCTGTTTAATCGCTTCAGTGAATGGAATGTTAACATGCAACTGTTTCAGCATATCCATAAAGAGTTGATACTGTACCTCATCATTTTTCTTCTTTTTGAGTCTCTAGGGGAATGGTGGCACTCACGATTCCCTGTTCTTTCGGCTTCGAAGTGGACACAATCTTCGGTTCCATCGCCTTCTTTTCTCTCATTTCTTCTTGAGTCAACGGGGCTGTGGTCTATCGCAATAAGAGAATTCCAACTCGGCTTCTTCTTCTCCTCTGCCATAGTCTTTCTGTTTCGCAACGTCATAACTTGAAATTACTCTTTTCCCGTACCCCATGGGTTGCACAGGAGTTTTGTTGAATTCGATAGTGCCCCTTGCGGTCTATTCTTGAGTTCGCCCGCAATCTGTCCGATCTGAATTTCAAGATTACGGATGGACGTTGCTTGATTCTGAAGCACTGTTTCATTCTTTTCAATATATTACATCAGTAAACGCTCTAAAGATGAAGATTGCGGCTCTTGCGAACTGTTGGTTTGATTTTGCGTTTGACTGTTTGTTCGTAGAAAAAATCTTTGTGGCCCTTCTTTTTGCGCCACTGATTGAAAATTTTTTTGTTGATTTTTTCACGCGAAGTTGGGGTGGTTTCTCCACCCAGGGTTGTAAGTATTGGAAAGTGGATTATTTTTCACGGAATAGACTAACTGTGGGTTCCTCGGGCATTCCTCGATTGGATGGCCTTCACAGCAAGTAGCACAACTTGTGGTCGTCTGGTTGATTGCGTTGACTTACCCACTATGCATTCCTGGGCTGCTGATTGCGATTCCTTGTATCAAATTCATCATCGCAGTCATTTGGTTTTTAAGGGATGCGATGGCCCCGTTATTTGCATCACTGTCTTTGATCCTCAATCTTTGATCGCTTTCTCTCCAGTCTTCATGATTTTTAGAAATGCGATCAAGTACATTCTTGGCCTCATCGTAAGTTTTATCAAGCAGACCTCCAGCTACTGCCGCATTGGCAACTGTCTGCGATGCAGGGTTCAATCCGTGGTAAAAAATTTCCATCTGTAAACGTTTCGGGAGGCCGTTATGCGGGCAATCTCTTACCAGCCTCTTAAACCTCACCCAGGTGTCACTGAGTGATTCATTAATATCCTGTTCAAAAGTGGTGATCAACTTCCTCCTTCTAGCGTTCTCCGTCAGGGGGAAGTACTTCTTCATGAACTTCTCAACTACTTGTTCCCATGATGTAGTCTCCCTTGGTTCGAGAGAATAAGCTCATTTTCGTGCCTGGTCACACAACGAAAATTGGAACAATGTTAATCAAACCTCCTCAGCGGAGATGTTTAGGAACACAAACGTATTGCAGATCTTAATAAAACTTTGAAGGTGGGCATGCAGATTCTCACCACGCCTACCGCCAAACTGTCCGGAAGTTTCGATCATCTGCAGCATCACCGGTTTCATTTCAAACCTCAACCCGGTAAGAACTGGCCTCATGATTCCTGGTGAGTAATCATAGAGGTTAGGTGATGCATAGTCCCGGATGGGCTTATTGTGATCGTTCGCCAAGAGGATGGGATTCGACATGATGTTATTTGCATTTGGTGCTCCATTTTCTGGTTGCTCCGCCATGTTTGGATCTTTCTCTTGTTGTCGCTGGTGGCTGTTTCTTATTCTTCTTCAAAAAGTTCTCTCAATCTCTGGGTCGTAAATGGGCTTAGGATTTTGTCCTACGCTCATATGACGCCCACTTCTTCCCTTACCTAAGGAGAAGCAGTGCACAGAGAAGAAGAGTCTGCAAAGAAAATAAAAAAGTTACCGTTAGCACAATGTATTGCCGTAGTCCCCGACAACGACGCCAAAAACTTAATGCGTGGTTAATGTGATGAAATAATGGTGTAGAATGCGATGGTGGAATATGCATTGTGCATGCAAGTTTTCTTAGCAAGATCCAAGTATAAACCCTACTAAGTTGCTTGGTAAGCCCAGGGTCGAACACATGGACTATGGAAATAGTATGCGATGGTGATTTCAGATGTCTTTGCGGTAACAAATAAAACAATGCGTTGGTTGGTATGTTGTTTAAAGTATAAAGTCTATGCGATGGATTTAAGAAAAGAGTTAATAATATGAAAGTAAAATGAGTATGCAAGGGAATAGGTTGAGAAGGGATTTAGCTAACACTTCCTAAGATTGCATTCATGTTATGCGATCATACTACATACATACAACAACAAGTCATCTCTCAATGCAAATGCTATGGCTTCTAGTTTTAGAATGCATGTGATGTATGCGATGATGTCTATAGGACTTATGTCTAAGCCTCTATTCTTGTCTATGCGATGATGAATGGCACACACATACACAAGGCAACCGCATACTATCATAACCTATTTCTAGGGTGCATGTGATGCATGTTGGCAAATAGAGCTTATCTCTAAGCCTCTATCTCTTGCTTTTGTAGATCTAATCTTTCTTTCTCAAGTCTAGATTCTAACCTAGCTCTCTCAAGTCTTAGGTTCTTTCTTTAGACTCTCTCTCGAGTAGCTCTAAAGGGGTGATGGATGCAACATATGACAAGATGATCGCATGTAATGAAGATCCTAGGTCATGTTAGCTAAGTACTTCTCAACCCATTCGAAAGTTTAGTTACTCATGCGTAATGTAAAGAGAGTGAACAGATGTAGAAATACAGGTTCCATTCTATAAATGAAATCGAAATACGGAATGACAATGTGAATTAAAGATAAGGAGCCTGGTAGCAATTTCTTGCTTCCCAAGGCTTTTACACTGTTTTTCTCTACTTTGCTCAAAAGATATTCTTGCTTTCGCAAGAGTCGGCCCTCTCTCTGTTTTCCACTCTCCCTGACACTCTCTCGAGCTGACTAGGACGATCTTCTGGCGTCTTCTCTCTTTTCTCATTTCCGCCTTCTAAGTGTTAAGGAAACTATGAACAAAGGCTATCTTCTATATTATTCAGCTAGAATGAAAAACCGAACTCCTTTAACGAAGGTGGCCTTTGTTATTTATAGAGCTTCAAGGTGAAGAGCTTTTCTCTCAAATGATTGTACTGATGGGATGTCATTATTTCTCTGTCTGATGCGCCGATTAATTGTCACCAAAAAGCTGAGTGTACTTGCTACAGTGTGTCGTTAACGTCTTATCAACTTAATTTGGAATCGACTGCCATCAGCTTTCTATCCCATCGTGATTTATTAAGCTTTCACCTTAATGCGCTGGCTTTATGCAACCACCTTCTTAACTAGAATTTTGCGAACACAAATGATCGCATAGCTTGCAGTCGCAATCTCTTAATGCGCTTGGACTCTAAATTACTTGGATCGCAATTCCGCTTGCTCCAATGTATTTTCTGCACAAAATACATAAGTTAGCTACTTTAATGCAATGGACGCAAGCGATCGCAATGTTATAAACTTAATGCTTTTGGACGCAATTTTATATATTTTTACCATCGCAATCCTTCATTGTCTTATATCTTTGCGTTGTAATAATGTACATTTCTGCCCGTTATCAGTACACCTTAAATAGGTGTGCTCATTTCTTCCTAAACTTTCTAACTCCTTAAGAAAAATGGACCACACATCCACCTAACCTAGAAAATCTAAGGGTATTTGGATGTTTTGGCTATGTTCACCAAGATCAGGGGAAACTAAAGTCTAGGACGGTAAAGTGTATGTTTGTTGGGTTCTCAGAAGGTGTCAAAGGCTTTAAGATGTAGAATCCTATTGAGAAAAGGTTTATCATAAGCAGGAATGTCACTTTTAGGGAAAGAGAGATGTTTATGCAAAAGGAAAAGACAACTTATGAAGTTTCTAATAGCCCTAGTACTGCTAGGATAGAGGTGAAGATACCTAAAGATTCTTCCACTAGCCATAACCCTCCTAATGAAACTGAAGAAGAAGAGGAAAACTCAAATGAGCATACTGTGAATATTGAAGTTGTACCTGATCTAAGTCAGTATTCTTTGGCTAGGGATAGACAAAGAAAAGTGATAGTTCCTCTAGCTAGGTATACTGAAACTAATTACATGAACCTAGTCCTAAATGCCACAATAGCTCCTAATGACCAAGAACCAGCTACTTTTGAAGAGGCAGTAAACTATCCTAATGCTAGGTCTTGGATTCAAGCTAGGTGTGAAGAAATGGAATCACTCACTATCAATAATACTTGGACCCTAGTCCCTCTTCCTAAAGGATGCAAACCTATAGCCTCTAAATGGATATATAAACTAAAGGAGGGTTCTACTAAAGAAGAAAAGCCTAGGTACAAGGCAAGGCTAGTGGCTAAGGGGTTTACTAAGAGGGAAGGCATAGAGTATTCTGAAATTTTTTCATCAGTAGTAAAACAAACCTCTATTAGACTTCTTTTATCTCTAGTTGCTCAGTATAACCTTAAACTAGATCAACTAGATGTTAAAACTGCTTTCCTTCATAGAAATCTAGAAGAGGTGATCTATATGGTTCAACCTAAAGGGTTTGAAGAAAGAGGGAAGGAAGACCTATACTGTCTCCTAAAAAAGTCTATATATGGTCTTAAGCAATCCCCTAGATGCTGGTACTGAAGGTTTAATGATTACATAGAGAGTATTGGATTTCAAAGAAGTTCTTATGATATTTGTTCTTATATTAATTCAACTACCTATAAGGACAAAGTCCATCTACTACTTTATGTTGATGATGTGGTACTAGCAGGGAAATCTAAGGAGGATTTAATTCATGTCGAAGATCTCCCAAAGAGAGAATTTGACAAGAAGGATTTGGTTCAGTCTAAAAAGATCATTGGGATTGAAATTCAAAGAGACAGGGCTTCCTCTACTCTAACCATTAGTCAATTAAGCTATTGTGAAAAAGTAATTAATATATTTAATATGTCTAATGCAAAACCAATCACTATACTTGTTGCTAGTCATTTTAAACTTTCCTCAGAAAACTCACCAAAAGAAACAGACATAGAACATTTGACTTAAATGTAATTAATTCCATACAATCAAGCAGTAGGGAGTCTAATGTACCTATAACACTAGTCTTGTCAATAGATACATGTTTAACCCTAGAAAAAGGCACTGGGAAGCAACAAAATGGATTTTAAGATATCAAATTTGGTCTAAACAGTCAAAATTAACATATCAAAGTACTAATGAAACATATTTAGAGCTATATGGATATGTTGATTCAGATTTTGCAGGTGACCAACACAAAAGAAGATCATTAACAGGTTATCTATTCTTATTTGGTTCAAATTATTGTGTTAGAAAGCAAATTTACAGTCAATCATAGCATTATCAACCACAGAAGCAGAGTACATGGCTTTATCAGAAGCAATAAAAGAAGCATTGTGGTTAAGGGGGTTGATGAAGGACTTTGGTATTAATCAAACAGTAGTAAAGAACTACTGTGATAAACAAAGTGCCATTCACCTATCCAAAAACTCTCAATATCATTCAAGGACCAAACACATAGATATTAAATATCACTTTGTAAGAGACAGAATAAAAAAAAGGAGAAGTCGAAGAGCTAAAAGTTCATACCACTGAAAATGCAGCCGACGTGCTTACCAAACCTGTGTCTAAACTCAAGCTAGCAAACTGTCTTGGTTAGATTGGCTTCCAGCTTCGTGAAAAAGGGTGAAGACATATCAAATCTGGAAGGAGAAGAGCTTGCAAGTTGAGTTTAATGTGGAGATTTGAAGTAAATAAGCTCAAAGATTCAACATATTCAACAGCTGTTCACATTTCTTTAACTTTTACAGCTTGTTATTGTAACTACTTGTATCAGAAAAAATAGTATAAATACTCATCATTTACAAATTCGTAGTATACAACACACAAAAGCTTCAAGAAAGCTTGAAATCTGTAAAAAGAAAAAGTTGTAACTTAGCTCTTAAATAAATCTCCTCTCTTTCCCATGGATGTAGGCATCATTTTTCGAACCATGTATATCATCGTGTAGAACTCTTCTGCCTCTTTTCTTCTACAAGATTGCACGTTCTTCATCAGCAATCGTTTACTCAAGCAGTCGCACGAAACAAACAAAAAGGATTAGGATTAGAGAAGCTCTGCAAAATCGATAGAGAGAAAGAGAGAGAGAGAAATTAATTCTTCAAAAATCCCATCAAAATAAATGTTTTCATTCACTTCCATCAGGCAAAAGTTAGTGAAGCGAACCACGTGGAGCACATCAGCTGGAAGTTCGTGGACAAAGGATATCCAAAAACTCTACCAAACCAAATTTAATTTAGGGTAAAATTCTTAGGTTCACGAAATTGGATCAGTAAAGCAGGGCCACTAAATTCATCATTTGAGCTTTTAGATTACAATCAACAGAAAGTAGGCCCAACACATATACTATTGTATCATAGACTAAAATAGTTTGTGTTCCAAATACAAACAATTATAACCTACAAACTACTATACCCACAGACTATAATAACCAACTCAATGTCTAGAAACACCTCAATAAATGCTATAATGATAATGTAGAAAATAACGAGGAATTTAAGTGGGCTTATTGTGTTTTTTGGTGAAATTAAAGGCCTAGTGGCATTCTTGTAATTATGGAAAAATGACAATTTTGTAAATAAACTCATCTTCTTTGTGTTTAGGGCTGATAGTAGTGAAACACTTTGAGGAAGAGAGGGGCAGCCGTTTTTTACATCTGCACGTAGACCACCGAGAGAGAGAGACAGCGTCGGTGTTCATCTTTCTGTCCGGTGTTGACGTCAGTAGCAGAATGTTAGCGTCAGGTGGCTGCCTAACATGGGTACTTATCATCCTAAGGTGGGTGTCCAACGAAGTTCGAGCGTGTGTGTCGGCGCAGGTGTCCGGTTTGATCTCAGAGGGCATCTGGGTTTCGGTGGGTTTCGGTTCAGCATATGGGTTTGCGAGTCGTTAGCGACAAAGGAAGCGCGAGTCTGCACGTGAGTTCGCTGGTCAGAGGCGGGTAGTGCACTTGACATGGGCTATTTTTTAGCGGGTTATTCTCGGTTTCAGAGGCGACGTCGTATGCAGATATCTCAATATCAGTGGGTATCAAAATTACAGATTGGTGATTATTATTGATCATATGTAATCGTAAATTCCTCATTACTCGTAATAAAATTGATTCAAGCTGGTTCTCAAAGTGGATGTAGACCAAATTGATCAAACCGCTATATATCTTGGTGTTCATTCTTTATTGCTTTTGATTTATTCTACTGATTGTTTGTGCGTTCTTTTTGGCCATCTAAGTTAGGTTCAAAACTCTCACAAGTGGTATCAGAGCTCCATTCAATCCAAAGAGGGTGTGTGGTAGTGTGCTGATAGATTCTTTGTTCAGATAATTTTTTGTTGAGATTAACTTGAGAGATGGCTTCGTTGTCTACACAGTTCGAAGTTGTTAAATTTCATGGAAAAGGCGATTTTGGGTTACAAAAGAAAAACATTAGAGCTATTTTAGTACAACAAAAGGTAGCCAAAATCTTAAACGAAAATGACCTTCTACCAACAATTACAGAAGCTGAGACAAGGGATATGGAGAGATGGCCTATTCGACGATAATACTGTATCTTTTAGATGGAGTGCTTAGGCTAATAGATGAGGCCACTACTACTATGGAATTATGGAAGAAATTAGAACGTCTTTATTTGACTAAGTCCTTGCCAAATAAATTATATCTAAAAGAGAAATTTTTAGAATAAGATGGACTCTAGTAAAGGCTTAGAAGATAACTTGGATGAATTCCAGAAGATTATAGTTGATCTCAATAACATCGGTGAGAAGATTACAGATGAAAATCAAGCGGTTATTTTTTTGAATTCATTGCATGAATCATATCAAGAAGTTAAGGCAGCTATTAAATATGGACGGGATTCATTGTCCATGGATATAGTGTTGGATGCCTTGAGAACAAGAAACGTCGAGATTAAAAAGGAATGCAAGGATGTAGAGTTACTCATGGCCAAAGGTAGAAGTGAGAAAAAGAACAGAAAAGGAAAAGAGACAAGATCAAGGTCAAAATCAAAGGGGAAAACCAAAAAGTGTTTCCTTTGTCATAAAGAATGACACTTTAAGAAAAATCGCCCTTTGAATAAGAGAAAGGAAGCATCAAGTAGCAAGCATGTAGGGGAATCTAGTGTAGCAAATGTTACTGATGGGTATGATTCAACAGAGGTCTTGATGGTGTTCAACAAGGATATTCAAGATGCTTGGATTATAGATTCAGGGTGTACATTTCACATGACTCCTAATCAGGATTTCTTGATTGATTTTCAGGAAAATGATGAGGAATCAGTTTTACTTGGTGATAACGGTCCTTGTGATGTAAAAGGAATTGGGTTAGTTCGAATTGCAACACATGATGGAATGATCAGAATTCTTACAAATGTAAGGTATGTTCCAGAATTCAAATGAAATCTGGCGAATTAGATAGAGTAGGTTATTCCTATAAATCTGATAATAGAGTTTTGAAGGTTATCAAAGGTTCTTTAGTTAAGCTAAAGGGGACCTTAAGAAATGGCCTTTATGTGTTAGAGAGTACTGTAGTTTTAGGCAGTGCTGCTGTTGCGTCTGGGAAAGAAACAAATAAGTCTATGCTATGGAAATAACAGACTAGCTCATGTGAGTGAGAGAGGTCTTCAGACTTTTTCACAACAAGGTTTTCTTGGATGAGTTAAAGACATTGAACTCCCATTTTGTGAACAATGCATAATGGGAAAGTCTACCAGAGTGAAGTTTGGGAAAGGGAAGCATTCTACCAAAGGAATTTTGGATTATGTTTATTCAGATTTATGGGGTCCTACAATGTTACCTTCTATGGGAGGTTCAAGATACTTCATATTGATCATCAATGATTTTTCAAGGAAGGTGTGGATGTATCCATTGAAATAGAAAGACAGCTTTTGGGTAATTCCTTGAATGGAAAAAGCAGGTTGAGAACCAAACAAGCAGGAAGATAAAGTATCTGAAGACAGACAACGGTTTAGAATTTGTAAATCACAAATTTGATACATTTTGCAAATCTGAGGAGATTACGAGGCATTTCACTGTTACGTACACTCCACAGCAAAATGGTTTAGTTGAGAGGTTTAATAGAACAATTATAGAGCGTACAAGATGTCTCTTGACAAATGCTTCATTACCCTTGAAGTTTTGGGGGGAAGCTGCCCAAATAACCTGTTATCTCATTAATAGGAGTCCGTCTTCTGCTTTAGGCCTAAATACTCCTCAAGAGATATGGACAGGAAAAGCTCCACATTTGGATCATTTCAGAGTGTTTGGATGTTCAGCTGATGCTCATGTTAAGGAAGGGAAGATGAATAAGAAGGCACTAAAATGTATGTTTATTGGCTATCCTGAGGGTGTTAAAGGATATAAACTTTGGTGCTTGGAAGAGAGCAGAAATAAATGTATTATTCGCAGAGATGTGACCTTTAATGAAACAGAGATGCCATATTGTGTCAAAGAGCAGTAGAAACAGTAGACAGTTGATCAAGTTGAGGCAGAGGTTAGAATTGATTCTAAAGCACGACCATCAATTAGTTCAGACAAATCCAGTGATCAGTCATCCAGTTTGGATGGTAGACAACCTCAATTGCAGAGGACTTTGATTGATGAGGGGGCTTTCAATGAAGAAAGTTCAAGTAGCAGTGACCTACAGAACTAACAGCTTACACATGACAGGCCTCAATGGGTGAGGCAGGCTCTTATGAGGTATGGTTATGCTGATTTAGTTGCTTATGCTCTTACTTGTGTAGTTGACAGTATTGAAGTAGAGTCTCTTACTTTTGAGGAGACAATTGTATCTGATTCGAAGGAAAAATGGAAGGATGCTATGGAAGCAGAGTTGTTCTCATTGTAGAAGAATCAGACATGGTCATTGGTTCCAAGGCCTCTTAATCAGAAACTCATTCAGTTAAAGTGGATTTATAAAATCAAGCCAGTGACAAGAGGTGAGAGCAAGCCTAGGTATAAGGCTAGACTGGTAGCCAAGGGCTACACTAAAAAGGAGGGAGTTGACTTTCATGAGATTTTCTCTCCGGTGGTGAGGCATTCATCCATTCGATTAATCTTATCTATTGTTGTTCACTTCGATATGTTTGTTAAATAGATGGACGTTATCACAACTTTCCTTTATGGAAAATTGGAGAAAGTGATCTACATGGCTCAATCTAAGGGCTATGAGGTGAAAGGAAAGGAAGACATGGTTTATCGTTTTCACAAGTCCATCTATGGACTGAAGCAATCGTCGAGACTATGTTATATCATGTTTGACACCTTTATTCTGAAGCAGGGGTTTCACAGGAGATCATATGATGTCTGTGTGTACTAGAAACTATCTTAGAAATGTATACATATTTATCTACTTCTGTATGTAGATGATATGATCCTACTATTTAAGGATTATTCTGAAATCAGTGATCTCAAGCAACAGTTGAGTAGTGAATTTGAGATGAAAAATTTAGGTGAACTGAAAAGGATCCTAGGCATGGATGTGAAAAAAGATAGGGAGAAAGGTCTGTCAACCATTTCGCACGAGAGTTATGTGCATAAATTGCTTGAGAAGTATAATATGTCTGGTTGTAAGGCAGTTTCGACACCCTTAGCATCTCATTTTAGGCTTTCTTCGTCTCAGTGTCCTGTTACTGAACAAGAAAGGTTAGAGATATCTAATATTCCCTATTATAATAATGTTGGAAGTATTATGTATTTGATGATTTGTACTAGGCCTGACTTGGGATATGCTATGAGTATGATAAGTAGGTTTATGTCAAATATTGGGAAGGAGCATTGGAATGCAGTTAAATTGGTGCTTCGATATTTAAAAGGTAGTGTCAGTGTATCATTGTGTTTTAGTAGGGATTGTGATAAATCAATATTGTTGGAAGGCTTCACAGATGCAGATTACGCTGCAGACCTTGACAAAAGAAGGTCTCTATCAGGTCACATTTTTCGTTTGTTTGGTAATGTGGTGGTTGGAAGATTGCTCTACAGTTAGTTATTCCTTTGTCTACTACTGAGTTAGAATATATTTCAGTGGGTGAATTTGTGAAAGAGGCAGTGTGGTTGAAAATGATAGTTGGTGAGTTGTTATTGCAGGAGTTCATTCCTATCGTCCGTTGTGATAGCCAGAGTGCTATTCATCTTGCGAATAATCCATTTCATTATGAACGGTTTCATCATATCAATGTCAAATTTCATTTTGTTAGAGAAGTTGTGGCCCAGAAAGATGTTGAACTGGCCAAGGTTTATACAGTTGAGAATTTGTCAGATATGTTAACCAAGGTTCTTCCAGCCTATATGTTTAAATACTTGTTAGATGGGCTGAATATTAAATTTGGATGATAGGGAGTTTGGAGAATCAGCTTGAGAGTTAAATATTCTTGTAATTTTTACTAACTAGATAAAATATTATAGCATACACACACGAAGAATCAAAATATTTAAAAGAAAGATGTAAAAAGAATTTGATGCATGACAAATTAAGATTCGACGATATTTTGATAGAATGCTCAAAGATGGATTTAGCCTGAGATACACCTAGCTATTTTTTCATTGAAAAAAGAAAAACAAAATTGTGTGAGTCACTATTCTGATTTCTTTTTCTATTTATTTAATTTTAAAAAACATACATAAATATGTGTGAGTAACTTTTTTTTACCTAAATTATATAAAATGCGCTTAAATTTTTTATTTGTGTCAAAAATACCATAAATTTTCAAATGTTTGGAAATACCCTTAAATTTTCAAAACTAGTTCAAAAATAATCTAATGGTTAGTTTTAAGATGAAAACTATTAGTACTTTGTTTTTTTAAAATACCCCTTAACTTTTAAAAGTTTTTAAAAAATACCCTTAAAACTATCTATACTGTGTTGCAAAAATTCCTCTAACTTTCAAAAGTTGCATTATTATACATTAATACAAAAAAGAAAAAAAAAGTTAAAATAAAATGATCTTATTGTTTATCTACACCCTATCACCTCCCTCTTTCATTCTCTCTCTCCCCACTTCAATCTATGACCTAATAGTTCAGGTAATTGTTTTAAATTGTGAACGGCTGAAAATATTTTTAAGTATAGCAAAATATCACTGCCTATCAACATAGATCATAATAGACTTCTATCACTGAGTGATAGACTGCAATAATCTATCGCGATCTATCGTTGATAGACAGTGGCATTTTTCTGTATTTATAAATAAGTTGGCTCATTTTCTTTTATTTGAAACCACCTTAATAGTTCTCTATTTTCCTTTCTTTTTTCCACCCTCTCTCCTTTGGTGTCCTCTTGATCCCCTTCTTTGTTTTCCTTCGTCCATTCTTTTGTTGTTATTTATTTTGTTGGTTCATATTAACTATTTGAATTTTATTTGTCCAAAAGGAAAAAACCTCCTCTTTCAAAAACAGTATATATACACTATAACAAAAAGAAAAAAAAAAAAAAAAGGAAATACACATAATATAATTAGCTTGGAATGACACATGACACGATTAGCTTGAAATGACATATAGTTGTGGTCGGATTTGATCGACTTTTGGGTTCGACTTTAATGATTTTTAAACTCATGATTGCATATGATTACATAGTTTGACCTCAGTAGTCAAATTAGTTAACGAAGATTTTAAGTACTCATCATTTTCTTTAAATGTTTTTTCAGATAAAAGAAGGAATGTAACAAATGTTTGACAAAGAGATCTATTGATGGTGCCATCAGACTAGTGAAAACGTTTTTGCTTAAGTATCATGTTTTCAAAATGTTTTAAACATTGTATAATGAGAACAATTGAGTTTAATAGCCTTAAATTTAAATGTTTCTTTTTAAATTAAAGTTTTAAGGATCCAAACTTAAAGTTTATTTGGCTTTTTTATAAAATGGTCTTGGTAATGTTTTATTTATTTAGAGAATTTTTATTTTAAGTTTTAAATGGTCAACAAGGTTTTGTATTGAAATTGCATGTATGCAATAATAATGACCCTAGACATAGATCTTAGGAAATTAAATTGTTAAAATCAAATGCTTGAATTGCTATTGAGGATGTCAATATTGTGCAATGGGAAGCTTTTTGTTGCTTTTCTAAACTACACACAAAGTGTTGCTATAGATTGAAATATTTTTGCTATAAACAAACAAAAGGGTTTCTTTGTGGTTGTTAAATAACAAAAACGTACTACTCTAGATGAGGATATACTAGTGGTTTGCATTTTGATTTAAACACTTTTAAGAGGCATTGCAATTGACTTATTCACACTACTTTTATCACTGGTTATGAAACTGCTGCTACAAATGCACTTAAATAAGACCTTGCTATACATAATATCTTTTTCTTGAAGTTATAAAGATTCTCATTGTCTTTTCAGATTTAATGAAAAAAAGTTATCCTTTCATTCGCAAATGGTCAAAAGAAAAAAAAAAATTATAACTTAAAAGGTTCCACTTTTGATTTACACATTTTAGGTCCCATTTAGAAATTATTTGATTATTTTTTTAAAAAAATTAAACTCATAGAAGCTATGTTCACCTCCAAATTTCTTCTTTTGTTATCTACTTTTTATCAGTAATTAACAAAAATCAAGCCAAATTTTAAAAATTAAAAAAAAAGATGTCTGAGAATACAATGCTTAGGAATAGGGTGTCTAGATTCAAAGATAACGTTGTTTAGTTGTGCATGAAAAATGCTATCAGAATTTTATGAAAAAAATAATATTTATATTTAACTTATGAAATTAAACATGTAACTGTAATATATAATTAATTAAACAATAAATCATTCAAATATATTGATAAAATAAATAATTAAGAATAAGTAATAATTTTAATCATAAATATTTTAAAGTTGAGTAATTTCTCATTAAAATTAATCAATTAATAGGTTTAATGAATGTCATATTAGTTATAGTATAATACTTAATTATTTTTATAATTAATTAGGTTTAACACGAATAATATAATATTAATGAAATAATATAAGAAAATATAATTTAATAAACAATATATTATATAAAAAATGAAAAAAAATATATGAAGATATGATAGGTTAATAAAGAATAATTAGAAAAGCTTTATGATTAGAAAAAGAATAATTAAAAGAAAGCTTTATAATTTTATAAAATTGAAAGGACGATTTCTAAATCATTACAAACAAAAGTTTTGGGACTAAATTGTTATATCTATGAAAGTTTAGGAATTAAAAGAGATTTTAACCTAAAATGGATCATGACGACCTGATCACACACACATATCTATAGAGTCAAATTTGATAATATATATATATATATATATATATATTTACAATTAAGAGGTTCAAAAGTTTGAATCCTCCCAATCCAGTCATATTGTTCAATCACAATTCCCCACACTAATTTAAGCTAAGTTGTAGTCTTGCTCAAACAAATTTAGAAGTTTATTGTTTTTTAATCAGAAATTTTAGTATGAAAGAAAGATAATATTTTCGAACTCCTGTTTCATTCGTCTATGTGTAATTTCTAGTAAACAAAAATTATTTACATCCCGTTTGGAAACCATTTTATTGTTGTTATTATTATTATTATTATTTTAAAATTAAGTCTATCGACACTACTTCCACTTCCAAATTTCTTCATTTCTTATCTATTTTTCACCCATTGTTTAAAAGACCAAGCTAAATTTTGAGAATTAAAACAAGTAGGTTTAAAAAAATTGCTTTTATTTTTAAAATTTGCTAAAAATTTAACCATTGTAATTAAGAAAGATGCAAATCATTCTAAGAACTGTCGATGAAATAGACTTAATTTTGAAAACAAAAATAATTTTTTGAAAGCTACTTTGTTAAGTTCTCAAAATTTATATGGTTAAAAAAAGTTAGGCGTTTGATAAATATTTAGAGTTTAGATCATTTTTTGTAACCATTTTTTCTTTTTTCTTTTTTAAATATGTACTTCATTTTGTGCAAAGGTGTTATATAATATATTGCATCTATGAAGCACAAACACACATACGGCTACAGGATACGGATACGATCAGATACGGGGATTCGTCAATTTCTAGAAAAACTAAGATACGGATACGTCTAAGGATGTGTCATTTTTTTAAAAAATATTTTTAATATATATATTTCTAAAAAATGAGGATATTGATACGTTGAAGATACATTTTTTTCTTTAAAAAAATCTAGGATATAGATAAATTTAGCATACAAGTTAATAACAATAGAACAAAATAGAATACAAACACTGAAATACAATACAAAAAAACAACATCTAAAATGCTGAAGTACAATAGTTAATAAAATGCAATAGAAAAGTGACTCGTATTGCAAAGAAGAAGAAGAAGAATATTAGAGAGAGAAATCTGAAGATAAACGAAGAACTTATTGTTGAAGATATCCAAATGATTTATATTTTAGTGGATTTTGTGGGGACTCAAATGTAAAAATGGAGATTAGATGATTCTAGTCTAGGGTTTGGTCCGTTATTATTTTTTTTTCTTTTAGTTTCGGACTCGAGTAGTGAGCTTTTTAAATAGATTGCCTAATTTTAGATTGGAAAAAATTAGATGAGTTACTTGCCTTTTTTCTTAAAAAAAAAAGTACGCATAGAAATAGATATGTCAAATTGCGTGTCAGATACGTATTTGGAAAGTATCTGAAAATATAGATACTTCGAATCGCGTGTCAGATACGTATCTGGGAAATATTGGTATCTGATACTAATTCTTTGCCTCTATTTGTGCTTCATAGTATTGTACAAATAGAACCTCTTGACCTAAGGTCAATCTACGTAACGAAACATAAATGTAAGTAGTAGAGTGCACACACAAACCAAACAGCGAAATAGAGAAGCAAAAAGTAAATTAAAGGATAAGCTCACCCCCGGGCCTGAAGACTAACGAAAACACTACAAAATTTCTATCATAAGTCCTTTTTGACAATGCAAAAGGGGACTCAGAATATCATTTATCTTCAATCAAATCTATTTCGAAGATTTTATTTGTACATAAAGAATTTTATTGTCTTTTCTAATTTTTTTAAAAATACCATTTATCTTTTTGTTCATTAACGTTGAGGGAAAAAAAAAATTAAAATGTCTTATGAAATTGATGATTTTATTCTTAAAATTTAATGTCTCTAAATTAAGGACGATGACCCACTTAAATGTTAGCTTTTTAAATGGGGAATTCACAAATGAGTAATATATATTATTTTTTGCTCTATTTGTTAACCATTTGATTTTTAATTCTTTATTTATGAAAATTAAGCTTATTTCCTCATCATTTTTTATGATGATTTACATATTTTTTAAATACAATGGTTGAATTCTTAACAAAAAATATGTCTTTAAAAAGGACTTTTTTTTAATTTTCAAAATTTAACTTAGTTTCTTAAACCATTGGTAAAAATAGATAACAAAAGAAAGAAATTATTTGTGCATTTCAGTGAGTCATTAATTAAATTATACACATCAAAACTATTTGAAGTATATCTTTATAATGTTAAAATTTTAGAGTAGACACCAAAACATTATCAAGATAAATTAATTCTTTGAGATTTGAATGATATTTCTTTAAGCATTATTATGTTAGAAATAAGTAATGCAATGAATCATGACAATCAATAAGCATTTATAATGGTAAAATGGATTAAGATATAAATCCATGACCAAACATACGTAGAGGTAAAATGGTTAAAACATATATCTAAATCAAATATATATATATATATATATAAATAAAATGGTCTATTGATATAGTAATATATATACAAATAAAATGGTTTAGTGATGACTATTTTTAGGCTAGATTGATTTGTTACTCTCACCCACTGTATTGTTCAATATTTGGGGTAAGGAGTGAAACAGTGAGGAGTAAGAAGTTCATAAGTTTAGGGAGTTGTGAACTCCTAGGACCAACTGAAGGAACTCGATCTAAAGAGATCCATGAGCGGAAGCGGATCGTCCAAATTTCATTTCGATGGAAAAACAAATTTACTACAAACATACATATTATGCATTATAAGAAAAATTACAGCATGCTTTTTAAGAAAGAAAAAGGTTCAAGAGATTATATCTTTGAAGAACACTTCTTCTTGTACAACCCTTGAACTATCACGAACTCAACAAACAACAACAAACTTGAAGACCCTCTTCAAGAAATCTCGAACCAAAAGTATGAGGACACAACCACAGGGAGTCCCCAGTATTCTTAGGGTGAGAACCTAGGAGTGGTGGACTCTGACTATTTTTTAAGGATGGTGTTGAGTTTGGAGGAGGAAGAAGATTGAAGACTTCCTATTGTATTGTAAAGTTCTCAATCGTTTAGTGAATAATCTCTATCGTATAGGTTTTCACTTGTCGTGTAGATTTTGTTAGAAAGAAAAAAAAAAACTTATTTCTTTTATTCTATTTGCCATAAAAAATCAATTAACTACCCACTAAGGTGGTTAGAGAGAAAATATGATTTAATATTCAAAATAATAAAATAATATAAATAATAATGATAACAAACTTATCATATTATATTTATAACCAGTAGTTTTAATATTGTATCATATACAATATAAACTATAGTTTTTATTTTATTTTATGGCATTTAATATAAAATTTAACAGCTATGAATCACATTCATAGAAAATATATTTATTTCCTCTAACTAAACTATAAAGTATCAAATACATTATAACAATTATATCATATATAATTGAATCATATATAATTAAATTCACTCTTATTAATTTGAACATTTCAAATTAACCCAAAAACTAATTGTCAAGTAAATCCTTTTTAACTGCCAAGGGAACTTTATGGACTTGTGGCTTGAAGCTCCAACGGTATGTGAATAATTAATTAAACTCTTTAATTACATTATCCACCATCCGTTAACTGTCGGATACTTCACTTAAGACCAACAGTTGCACTCTTTGCACTACAAGTATATTTCTATGTCTATTGGATATAACCAATCAACAGTACGATAACCCTTAAAAATTGCTTGTAAGTACAGTTGGGCCAAATTACCTTTTTGCCCCTGTAGTTACATTTAACTTCTTAAGTACCACTGATTCCTCTAATGAACAATAGATAGTAGTCCCAATATGACTAAACCCCTCTCGGGCCAGGAGAGGGTGTGGCGCTACATTTCTCAAGACCCGGAATCAGTCCTTAAGGGAGTAATTTATCTACTTACCCCTGCTTTGGCGAAGGAGTGTGTAACGACCTGACTCCCTAGGACTCGAGCTAGGACGTTACTATACACATGCATGCATAGAATTTAAAATGATACATTTTCATAGCGAAATAAATGCTAAATAAATAAAGTCAAATAAAATATTTTCATTAAAACTAAATAAAAGTCAAATACCAGGGTTCCCATAAATCATAATTAGAAATTTAACGAGTCTAGAAAACTGTAAAAGTTTGGAAATGAATACTAATCAATAAGTTTCAAACATGAAGACTGAAAGTGGAAAAACATGAAAGAAATCTAAACATCATGAGCGGAAGCATAAAACTGGTCCCAGTGACTCGATCACGGATTCCACTTGTCATTCGCCAGAGCATCCCTACTCTTACCTGAAACATAAACATGAGAAAGAGTGAGTATAAAAATACTCAGTAAGATATTATATATACCTTGCTATATATAATATTTTTTTCTTGGAGTGATAAAGATTCTCATTGTCTTTTCAGATTTAATGAAAAAAAGTTATCCTTTCATTTACAAATGGAAAAAGAAAAAAAAAAATAACTTAAAAGGACCCACTTTTGATTTACACATTTTAGGTCCTGTTTAGAAATCATTTGATTTTTTTCTTTTTAAAAAAAGTTAAGCTCATAGATACTATGTTCACCATCAAATTTCTTCCTTTGTTATCTACTTTTTATCAGGAGTTTAAAAAAATGAAGCCAAATTTTGAAAATTAAAAAAAGATGTCTAAGAATACAATACTTAGGAATAGGGTGTCTAGATTCAAAGATAACATTGTTTAGTTGTGCATGAAAAATACTATCAGAATTTTATAAACAAAAATAATATTTATATTTAACTTATGAAATTAAACATGTAACTGTAATATATTAATTAATTAAACAATAAATCATTCAAATATATTGATAAAATAAATAATTAAGAATAAGTAATAATTTTAATCATAAATATTTTAAAGTTGAGTAATTTCTCATTAAAATTAATCCATTAATAGGTTTAATGAATGTCATATTAGTTATAGTATAATACTTAATCATTTTTATAATTAATTAAGTTTAACACGAATAATTTAATATTAATTAAGTAATATAAGAAAATATAATTTAATAAACAATATATTATATAAAAAATGAAAAAAAAATGAAGATATGATAGGTTAATAAAGAATATTATTAAAGCATAATTAGAAAAGCTTTATGATTAGAAAAATAATAATTTAAAAAAAGCTTTATAATTTTATAAAATTAAAAGGACGATTTCTAAATCATTACAAACAAAAGTTTTGGGACTAAATTATTACATCTATGAAAGTTTAGGAATTAAAAGAGATTTTAACTTAAAATGGATCATGACGACCTGATCACACACATATATATAGAGTCAAATTTGATAATATATATATATATACAATTAAGAAGTTCAAAGGTTTGAATCCTCCAAACCCAGTCATATTGTTCAATCACAATTTCCCACACTAATTTAAGCTAAGTTGTAGTCTGCTCAAACAATAGAATTTAGAAGTTTATTGTTTTTTAATTAGAAATTTTAGTATGCAAGAAAGATAATATTTTCGAACCCCTGTTTCATTCGTCTATGTGTAATTTCTGGTAAACAAAAATTATTTACATCTCGTTACGAAACCATTTTATTGTTGTTATTATTATTATTATTATTATTATTTTAAAATTAAGTCTATCGACACTATTTTCACTTCCAAATTTCTTCATTTCTTATCTATTTTTCACCCGTGGTTTAAAAGACCAAGCTAAATTTTGAGAACTAAAACAAGTAGGTTTAAAAAAATTGCTTTTATTTTTTAAATTTTCTAAAAATTTAACCATTGTAGTTAAGAAAAATGAAAATCATTCTAAGAAATGTTGATGAAATAGACTTAATTTTCAAAAACAAAAATAACTTTTTGAAAGCTATTTTTTTTAGTTCTCAAAATTTATATGGTTAAACAAAGTTAGGCGTTTGATAAATATTTTGAATTTTAGATCATTTTTTGTAACCATTTTTTCTTTTTTCTTTTTTAAATATGTACTTCCTTTTGTGCAAAGGTGTTATTTAATATATTGTACCTATGAAGCACAGACACAGATACGGCTACAGGATACGGATACGATCAGATACGACAATTCGTTAATTTCTAAAAAATCTAAGATACAGATACGTCTAAGTATGTGTCATTTTTTTTATATATATTTCTAAAAAATGAGGATATTAATACGTTGAAGATACAGTTTTTTCATTAAAAAAATCTAGGATATAGATAAATTTAGCATACACGTTAATAATAATAGCACAAAATAGAATACAAACACTGAAATACAATACAAAAAAACAACATCTAAAATGTTGAAGTACAATAGTTAATAAAATGCAATAGAAAAGTGACACGTATTGCAAAGAAGAAGAAGAATATTAGAGAGAGAAGTCTGAAGATAAACGAAGAACTTATTGTTGAAGATATCCAAATGATTTATATTTTAGTAGATTTTGTGGGAACTCAAATGTGAAAATGGAGATTAGATGATTCTAGTCTAGGGTTTCGTCCGTTATTATTATTTTTTCTTTTAGTTTCGGACTCGAGTAGTGAGTTTTTTTAAATAGATTGCCTAATTTTAGATTGGAAAAAATTAGATGAGTTACTTGCCTTTTTTCTTAAAAAAAAAAAAAGTACGCATGGAAATAGATATGTCAAATTGCGTGTCAGATACGTATTTGGAAAGTATCTGAAAATATAGATACTTCGAATCGCGTGTCAGATACGTATCTGGGAAGTATTGGTATCTGATACTAATTCTTTGCCTCTATTTGTGCTTCATAGTATTGTACAAATAGAACCTCTTGACCTAAGGTCAATCTACGTAACGAAACATAAATGTAAGTAGTAGAGTGCACACACAAACCAAACAGCGAAATAGAGAAGCAAAAAGTAAATTAAAGGATAAGCTCACCCCCGGGCCTGAAGACTAACGAAAACACTACAAAATTTCTATCATAAGTCCTTTTTGACAATGCAAAAGGGGACTCAGAATATCATTTATCTTCAATCAAATCTATTTCGAAGATTTTATTTGTACATAAAGAATTTTATTGTCTTTTCTAATTTTTTTAAAAATACCATTTATCTTTTTGTTCATTAACGTTGAGGAAAAAAAAAAATTAAAATGTCTTATGAAATTGATGATTTTATTCTTAAAATTTAATGTCTGTAAATTAAGGACGATGACCCACTTAAATCTAACCATGTTAGCTTTTTAAATGGGGAATTCACAAATGAGTAATATATATTATTTTTTAGTTAATTCACAAAAGTATTTTCAAATATTTATTTGCATAAAAACAAAATATTAATGCCCTATTTGTTAACCATTTGATTTTTAATTTTTTATTTATGAAAATTAAGCTTATTTCCTCACCACTTTTTATGATGATTTACATATTTTTTAAATAGAAGGGTTGAATTCTTAACAAAAAAAAAAATATGTCTTTAAAAAGGACTTTTTTTTTTTTATTTTCAAAATTTAACTTAGTTTCTTAAACCATTGGTAAAAATAGATAACAAAAGAAGGAAATTATTTGTGCATTTCAGTGAGTCATTAATTAAATTATACACATCAAAACTATTTGAAGTATATCTTTATAATGTTAAAATTTTAGAGTAGACACCAAAACATTATCAAGATAAATTAATTCTTTGAGATTTGAATGATATTTCTTTAAGCATTATTATGTTAGAAATAAGTAATGCAATGAATCATGACAATCAATAAGCATTTATAATGGTAAAATGGATAAGATATAAATCCATGACCAAACATACGTAGAGGTAAAATGGTTAAAACATATATCTAAATCAAATATATATATATATATAAATAAAATGGTCTAGTGATATAGTAATATATATACAAATAAAATGGTTTAGTGATGACTATTTTTAGGCTAGATTGATTTGTTACTCTCACCCACTGTATTGTTCAATATTTGGGGTAAGGAGTGAAATAGTGAGGAGTAAGAAGTTCATAAGTCTAGGAAGTTGTGAACTCCTAGGACCAACGGAAGGAACTCGATCTAAAGAGATCCATGAGCGGAAGCGGATCGTCAAAATTTCATTTCGATGGAAAAAAAAATTTACAACAAACATACATATTATGCATTATAAGAAAAATTACAGCATGCTTTTTAAGAAAGAAAAAGGTTCAAGAGATTATATCTTTGAAGAACACTTCTTCTTGTACAACCCTTGAACTATCACGAACTCAACAAACAACAACAAACTTGAAGACCCTCTTCAAGAAATCTCGAACCAAAAGTATGAGGACACAACCAGAGGGAGTCCCCAGTATTCTCAGGGTGAGAACCTAGGAGTGGTGGACTCTGACTATTTTTTTAAGGACGGTGTTGAGTTTGGAGGAGGAAGAAGATTGAAGACTTCCTATTGTATTGCAAAGTTCTCAATCGTTTAGTGAATAATCTCTATCGTATAGGTTTTCACTTGTCATGTAGATTTTGTTAGGAAGAAAAAAAAAATTATTTCTTTTTATTCTATTTGCCATAAAAAATCAATGAACTACCCCCTAAGGTGGTTAGAGAGAAAATATGATTCATTATTCAAAATAATAAAATAATATAAATAAATATGATAACCAACTTATCATATTATATTTATAACTAGTAGTTTTAATATTGTATCATATACAATATAAACTATAGTTTTTTTTTTTTTTTTATGGCATTTAATATAAAATTTAACAGCTATGAATCACATTCATAGAAAATATATTTATTTCCTCTAACTAAACTATAAAGTATCAAATACATTATAACAATTATATCATATATAATTGAATCATATATAATTAAATTCACTCTTATTAATTTGAACATTTCAAATTAACCCAAAAACTAATTGTCAAGTAAATCCTTTTTAACTACCAAGGGGACTTTATGAACTTGTGGCTTGAAGCTCCAACGGTATGTGAATAATTAATTAAACTCTTTAATTACATTATCCACCATTCGTTAACTGTCGGATACTTCACTTAAGACCAACAATTGCACTCTTCGCACTACAGGTATATTTCTATGTCTATTGGATATAACCAATCAACAGTACGATAACCCTTCACAAATTGCTCGTAAGTACAGTTGGGCCAAATTACCTTTTTGCCCCTGTGGTTACATTTAACTTCTTTAAGTACCACTGATTCCTCTAATGAACAATAGATGGTAGTCCCAATATGACTAAACCCCTCTCGGGCCAGGAGAGGGTGTTGCGCTACATTTCTCAAGACCCGAAATCAGCCCTTAAGGGAGTAATTTATCTACTAACCCCTTCTTTGGGGAAGGAGTGTGTAACGACCCGACTCCCTAGGACTCGAGCTAGGACGTTACTATACACATGCGTGCATAGAATTTAAAATGATACATTTTCATAGCGAAATAAATGCTAAATAAATAAAGTCAAATAAAATATTTTCATTAAAACTATGTAAAAATCAAATACCAGGGTACCCATAAATCATAATTAGAAATTTAATGAGTCTAGAAAATTGTAAAAGTTTGGAAACGAATACTAATCAGTAAGTTTCAAACATGAAGATTGAAAGTGGAAAAACATGAAAGAAATCTAAACATCATGAGCGGAAGCATAAAACTGGTCCCAGTGACTCGATCACGGATTCCGCTTGTCATTCGCCAGAGTGTCCCTACTCTTACCTGAAACATAAACATGAGAAAGAGTGAGTATAAAAATACTCAGTAAGTAACCCCACTACTTGGGTCAGGCTAGGCATCTATGTCCTCTAGATACCTACCTCTAGGGGAACATATAAATTACTCTAGTCCTCATGGGACACATACATACATGAAAAACTTATTTCTATCATACTATAGTTAAGTATGTCCACTACCTCTAGTAAGTCTCGTAGGACCTACAACCTCTGGTGAATCCCGAAGGAAACAATATCTCTTACGTACACATGGTTATGCATACACCTCTTTCGTATACACATAACCCACATAATGTGTACCTCTTCCGTACACGTGGTTATGTATACACCTCTTTCGTATACACATAACCCACTGAATGTGTACCTCTTTCGTACACCTGGTTATGTATGCACCTCTTTCGTATACACATAACCCACTGAGTATGTACCTCTTTCGTACACCTGGTTATGTATACACCTCTTTCGTATACATCTAACCCACATAGTATATACCTCTTTTGTACACCTGGTTATGTATGCACCTCTTTCGTATACACATAACCCATTGGGTATGTACCTCTTTCGTACACCCCAGATCCTCTCTATAAATGTAGGGATTCGTACCTCTTTCGTACACATGGTTATGTATATACCTCTTTCGTATACACATAACCCACTGAGCGTGCACCTCTTACGTACACCCCAGTACCCTCTTGGTATGTATCACTTTCATACACACCAGCCCTAGAACATCTCTTTCATGTACTAGTGCCCTTGGACGTGCATCACTTTCATGCAGTTACATAGTCTGGAAAGGAAAAGAGATTGCATCTAACTTCATATTACATATAACATTCACATAATCATGAATCCTCTAAAATCTCCTAATCAAGATCATGTTAATTAACATCAACATATGTAATTAATCTAGTATTAATGGATCCACTCTAGTACATCACTTTCAAGCACTAACTCATGTAAACAATCAAACATTTGAAATTCCATAATACATCATATAGCCTACATACTTTCATAATAAATCACATAAATAAGCACATCAATGAAATGCTCCAACTTTCACCTAACTTTAAGACATTCCCGTAGTAGTGTAGCTTAACTCATAATTTAGGGTCATGCCCAATCGTACTTTTAATATACCTCATAAAATTCCAAATCATGCTCATACATTAACATGCTTCAGACATATTATCACATGCTCATATATTTTTTCTAAGCAGTCCATTAAATCTTAGAATATTCTTGTTATGAAGGAGATTTGTAGAAAATAACAAGGAATTTAAGTGGGCTTATTGGGTTTTTTGGTGAAATTAAAGGCTCGGTGGCATTCTTGTAATTATGAAAAAATGACAATATTGTAAATAAACTCATCTTCTTTGTGTTTAGGGCTGATAGTAGTGAAACACTTTGAGGAAGAGAGGGGCATCCGTTTTTGACATCTGCACGCAGACCACCGAGAGAGAGAGACAGTATCGGCGTTCATCTTTTCGTCTGCCGTTGACGTCAGCAGCAGAGAGTCAGCGTCAGGTGGCTGTCTGGCGTGGGTACTCATCATCCACAGGTGGGTGTCTGACAGCATTCAAGTGTGGGTGTCCACGCAGGTGTCCGGTCTAGTCTGGGCGGACGTGTGGGTTACGGTGGGTTCCGATTCAGCATGTGGGTTCGCGGGTCATCAGCGACAGAGGAAGTGCGAGTCTGCACTAAGTTCGTCGGTCAGAGGCGGGTAATGCACTTTACTTGGGCTGTTTTTCAGTGGGTTGTTCTCGGTTTCAGAGGCAATGTCGTGTGCAGATCTGTCGATATCAGTGGATATCAAAATTACAGATTGGTGATTATTTTGATTATCTGTAATTGTAAATTCCTCATTGCTCGTAATAAAACTGATTCAAGTTGGTTCTCAAAGTGGATGTAGACCAAATTGATCGAACCACTATATATCTTGGTGTTCGTTCTTTATTGCTTTCGATTTATTCTGCTGATTGTTTGTGCATTCTGTTTTGCCATCTAAATTAGGTTCTAAACTCTCACAGATAAAAAGTTACAAGGTAGGTTCAAGAGTAATTTTGACTAACTAGATAAAATATTATAGCATAGAGATCAAGTCAAGTCTTATATGGTTCATTTCTGATCTTTGTGAATTTCTTTTATGATTATTAAGAGATATATTGGACGTTCAAAAAAAAAAAAAAGTTCAATTTCTTTAGGATAATATGAACTTTTAAGAGGAAAAAATGAATCTGTTTTTTTTTTGTTTAAGGTCCTAAGAGTAAAGCTTGCTTGTACTTGTTTTGATAATTGTCTATGATTTGTTTTGAATCTGTATATTAGATAATCTGCCATAAACATTGGATAGAATAATAGTCTTGAGTTTGAATATTTTTTTTTGTTTAAGGTCCTAAGAGTAAAGCTTGCTTATACTTGTACTAATCAGTTGTCATCTTGAATGGTCATGAAATAAGTTAAGTAATTTTTTTAGTTTGTGTTGTTGTGTCAGCTAAATTGAAAAAAAATAAAATAAAATAAAAAAATCATTTTTTAGGAAGATGACTCCTCCTTCCTGTAGTGTTTGTATTAAAGGCATTCATGACGCGTATTGTTTTATATGTATGAATGCATTTGAGGTAGGGAGTAAGCTTAGACACTTCAATTGAGACATTGAGACACTTGTTTGTAGTTGGATAGCTATCATTACCAATGTGGGAAAACCACAATGAAAGAAATATGTATTCAGAAGTTCTTAATTTGTCTAAAATAAGATAAAAATGATAAAATAAAATAAAATAAAATAGAAGGCTATATTTTAGCATGGTATTAACTTAGACATTTATTTATATCAAGCTTTATCCAACACAAGAGATAAAGCTATACACACTGAAAAGTAAAAGAAAGAGAAACACACGGAGACACGTAATCCACATTATTGACCGATTCCATGAAGGATATTGTAGAGTGATCAGAGAGGCAGAGCCTTGTTTTCATATACAACTTTGTAGGTATTGGCTCCAACGAAAAGACCATCATCACACTCTGTAGTAACTCTTTTTCCGTTCCTGAGAACATCTCGTCGGGTGTAGGAAAATGGAACATCGGTTTTGGCCTTAGTTGCAAGAAGAGTCACCTTCATCCTTGTTTTTTCTGGTACAGTAACAGTGTATGTTTCCGTCACTTCTTTAGTTTCTGAAATAGTTTCGCCCCACGTGTAACTCGCATCAAAATGGAGGTTGATTTCAATCCCAGCTTGTGCAATTTCAGGAATCCCGGCTGTGACGGAAGTCTTCACATTCATACTCATGCTCAGTACAGATTCCCAAGATTTAGTTCTTTCCTCTGTGTACTTGAAACTTAGTGCCATAGTCGCCTCCTTCGTGCTGCCGTTGACAGCTTCCTCAATTGCCATTGTTACTATCGTTTCATCATACACTCTGGCATCCATGGTTCGATACTTACAATTATAGATTTCCCTTGAAATAATAGGCTCAACGATCTCAAATTCTGCCTCTTTAATAATAGATGGGACACGAGAGTTGAGACAATCCACCTTACCATCAGCAGTGTATCTCCTGCAGTACATGTCATTGCCAAGGCTTCGAAGCGCCACTTTGTTCTTAGAAATCTTGACTGGCCAGAACAAGGTGTTCTTGTCGTTCGCAGTCGTGTCGTCTGTGTCAGCCAAGATCCAGTTTGGATTACGTATCCAAAACTTGTTAAAATAATCATTTTTTATTCGGATAGTTCCATCACCCACGTTGAAAACTTCGTTGCCTACCCACGGGCTTCCAATGTCATCGGAATTGAACTGCAGATATGGCCAATCGTTATACCAAAAGGCAGCGAGAAACAATCCATTGTCGCCCTTAAACGCGACATGTTTGGGGAGTACGATGAAGTTTTCAAAGTCCGTAAACATATGGAGTTTGTCGGAGTGTTTTTCAATGACGTCATATCTAGTTGTGAGGCAATTCTGGTGAATTTTGCTAGTGGTACATCGGCATACATAGGTTTGAAGCAACACATCCACTAAATAGTAAGTCCCTGGAGTAGGACCAGGGACGATATTAAACAATGTGCATGGATGTGAGGATTCATCTTCAGTGGGCTTGCTAACAGACGGAGTAACCAAGCGATTGTGGTCGTTGGAGGAGGCCAAGTACTTGTTGTTGTAGCAACATCTTATGTGCCAATATCTGCTCTTCTTAGCTGGCTCCAACGCGAACTTTGTCAACAAACTCACAACGATATTAGAGGAGTATTGTAGGTTACCCTTAAGGTGACCTTCAGGAAGGTATTGAAGATACTTCCCTTCTGATTGGTTCTTGAATCCTGCATACCTAGGGATACTCATTTTAGATGAAGAGAGAGAGAGTGAGAGTGAGAGTGAGAGTGAGTTTTCTTCTTCTTCTCAAGGTGTGAGTACTAATGCTCAATTGCCAACCTCCATTATATATATATATATATATATATGGAGAAGTAAGTGTATGATGAGATCACTTGGATAAGATGAAATCATTAATTAATGTTTCTTGATTTCATCTCCTATCCCTATCCATATGAATCTCATCACAAACACATACACACTCGAAGAATCAAAATATTTAAGAGAAAGATGTAAAAAGAATTTGATGCATGACAAATTAAGATTGGACGATATTTTGATAGAATGCTCAAAGATGGATTTAGCCTGACCTAGCTATTTTTCATTGAAAAAAGAAAAACAAAATTGTGTGAGTCACTATTCTGATTTCTTTTTCTATTTATTTAATTTTAAAAAAATACATAAATATGTGTGAGTAACTTTTTTTACCTAAATTATATAAAATGCGCTTAAATTTTTTATTTGTGTAAAAAATACCATAAACTTTCAAATGTTTGGAAATACCCTTAAATTTTCAAAACTAGTTCAAAAATAATCTAATGGTTAGTTTTAAGATGAAAACTATTAGTACTTTGTTTTTTTAAAATACCCCTTAACTTTTAAAAGTTTTTAAAAAATACCCTTAAAACTATCTATACTGTGTTGCAAAAATTCCTCTAACTTTCAAAAGTTGCATTATTATACATTAATACAAAAAAGAAAAAAAAAGTTAAAATAAAATGATCTTATTGTTTATCTACACCCTATCACCTCCCTCTTTCATTCTCTCTCTCCCCACTTCAATCTATGACCTAATAGTTTAGGTAATTGTTTTAAATTGTGAACTGCTGAAAATATTTTTAAGTATAGCAAAATATCACTGCCTATCAACATAGATCATAATAGACTTCTATCACTGAGTGATAGACTGCAATAATCTATCGCGATCTATCGTTGATAGACAGTGACATTTTTCTGTATTTGTAAATAAGTTGACTCATTTTCTTTTATTTGAAACCACCTTAATAGTTCTCTATTTTCCTTTCTTTTTTCCACCCTCTCTCCTTTGGTATCCTCTTGATCCCCTTCTTTGTTTTCCTTCATCCATTCTTTTGTTATTTATTTTGTTGGTTCATATTAACTATTTGAATTTTATTTGTCCAAAAGGAAAAAACCTCCTCTTTCAAAAACAGTATATATACACTATAACAAAAAAAAAAAAAAAAAAAAAAAAAAAAAAAGAAGAAGAAGGAAATACACATGATATAATTAGCTTGGAATGACACATGACACGATTAGCTTGAAATGGCATATAGTTGTGGTCGGATTTGGTCAACTTTTGGGTTCGACTAATTTTAATGATCTTTAAACTCATGATTGGATATGATTACATAGTTTGATCTCAGTAGTCGAATTACTTAACAAAGATTTTAAGTACTCATCATTTTCTTTAAATGTTTTTTCAGATAAAAGAAGGAATGTAACAAATGTTTGACAAAGAGATCTATTGATGGTGCCATCAGACCAGTGCTTTTGCTTAAGTATCATGTTTTCAAAATGTTTTGAACATTGTGTAATGAGAACAATTGAGTTTAATAGCCTTAAATTTAAATGTTTCTTTTTAAATTAAAGTTTTAAGATCCAAACTTAAAGTTTATTTGGCTTTTTTATAAAATGGTCTTGGTAATGTTTTATTTATTTAGAGAATTTTTATTTTAAGTTTTAAATGGTCAACAAGGTTTTGTATTGAAATTGCATGTATGCAATAATAATGACCCTAGACATAGATCTTAGGAAATTAAATTGTTAAAATCAAATGCTTGAATTGCTATTGAGGATGTCAATATTGTGCAATGGGAAGCTTTTTGTTGCTTTTCTAAACTACACACAAAGTGTTGCTATAGATTGAAATATTTTTGCTATAAACAAACAAAAGGGTTTCTTTGTGGTTGTTAAATAACAAAAACGTACTACTCTAGATGAGGATATACTAGTGGTTTGCATTTTGATTTAAACACTTTTAAGAGGCATTGCAATTGACTTATTCACACTACTTTTATCACTGGTTATGAAACTGCTGCTACAAATGCACTTAAATAAGACCTTGCTATACATAATATCTTTTTCTTGAAGTTATAAAGATTCTCATTGTCTTTTTAGATTTAATGAAAAAAAGTTATCCTTTCATTCGCAAATGGTCAAAAGAAAAAAAAAATTATAACTTAAAAGGTTCCACTTTTGATTTACACATTTTAGGTCTCATTTAGAAATTATTTGATTATTTTTTTAAAAAAATTAAACTCATAGAAGCTATGTTCACCTCCAAATTTCTTCTTTTGTTATCTACTTTTTATCAGTAATTAACAAAAATCAAGCCAAATTTTAAAAATTAAAAAAAAGATGTCTGAGAATACAATGCTTAGGAATAGGGTGTCTAGATTCAAAGATAACGTTGTTTAGTTGTGCATGAAAAATGCTATCAGAATTTTATGAAAAAAATAATATTTATATTTAACTTATGAAATTAAACATGTAACTGTAATATATAATTAATTAAACAATAAATCATTCAAATATATTGATAAAATAAATAGTTAAGAATAATTAATAATTTTAATCATAAATATTTTAAAGTTCAGTAATTTTTTATTAAAATTAATCAATTAATAGGTTTAATGAATGTTATAATAATACTTAATCATTTATATAATTAATTAGGTTTAACACGAATAATTTAATATTAATGAAATAATATAAGAAAATATAATTTAATAAACAATATATTATATAAAAAATGAAAAATAAAATATATGAAGATATGATAGGTTAATAAAGAATATTAATAAAGAATAATTAGAAAAGCTTTATGATTAGAAAAAGAATAATTAAAAGAAAGCTTTATAATTTTATAAAATTGAAAGGATGATTTCTAAATCATTACAAACAAAAGTTTTGGGACTAAATTGTTACATCTATGAAAGTTTAGGAATTAAAAGAGATTTTAACCTAAAATGGATCATGACGACCTGATCACACACACATATCTATAGAGTCAAATTTGATAATATATATATATATATATATATATATATATATATAATTAAGAGGTTCAAAAGTTTGAATCCTCCCAACCCAGTCATATTGTTCAATCACAATTCCCCACACTAATTTAAGCTAAGTTGTAGTCTGCTCAAACAATAGAATTTAGAAGTTTATTGTTTTTTAATCAGAAATTTTAGTATGCAAGAAAGATAATATTTTCGAACTCCTGTTTCATTCGTCTATGTGTAATTTCTAGTAAACAAAAATTATTTACATCCCGTTTGGAAACCATTTTATTGTTGTTATTATTATTATTATTATTTTAAAATTAAGTCTATCGACACTACTTCCACTTCCAAATTTCTTCATTTCTTATCTATTTTTCACCCATTGTTTAAAAGACCAAGCTAAATTTTGAGAATTAAAACAAGTAGGTTTAAAAAAATTGCTTTTATTTTTTAAATTTGCTAAAAATTTAACCATTGTAGTTAAGAAAGATGCAAATCATTCTAAGAAATGTCGATGAAATAGACTTAATTTTGAAAACAAAAATATTTTTTTGAAAGCTACTTTGTTAAGTTCTCAAAATTTATATGGTTAAAAAAAGTTAGGCGTTTGATAAATATTTAGAATTTTAGATCATTTTTTGTAACCATTTTTTCTTTTTTCTTTTTTAAATATGTACTTCATTTTGTGCAAAGGTGTTATATAATATATTGCACCTATGAAGCACATACACACATACGGCTACAGGATACGGATACGATCAGATACGGGAATTCGTCAATTTCTAGAAAAACTAAGATACGGATACGTCTAAGGATGTGTCATTTTTTTTATATATATTTTTAATATATATATTTCTAAAAAATGAGGATATTGATACGTTGAAGATACATTTTTTTCTTTAAAAAAAATCTAGGATATAGATAAATTTAGCATACAAGTTAATAACAATAGCACAAAATAGAATACAAACACTGAAATACAATACAAAAAAACAACATCTAAAATGTTGAAGTACAATAGTTAATAAAATGCAATAGAAAAGTGACTCGTATTGCAAAGAAGAAGAAGAATATTAGAGAGAGAAGTCTGAAGATAAACGAAGAACTTATTGTTGAAGATATCCAAATGATTTATATTTTAGTAGATTTTGTGGGAACTCAAATGTGAAAATGGAGATTAGATGATTCTAGTCTAGGGTTTGGTCCGTTATTATTATTTTTCTTTTAGTTTCGGACTCGAGTAGTGAGTTTTTTAAATAGATTGCCTAATTTTAGATTGGAAAAAATTAGATGAGTTACTTGCCTTTTTTCTTAAAAAAAAAAGTACACATAGAAATAGATATGTCAAATTGCGTGTCAGATACGTATTTGGAAAGTATCTGAAAATATAGATACTTCGAATCGCGTGTCAGCCATGTATTATTGATATCTGATAATACTAATTCTTTGCCTCACATGAAATATTTGTGTTTCATAGTATTGTACAAATAGAACCTCTTGACCTAAGGTCAATCTACGTAACGAAGTATAAATGTAAGTAGTAGAGTGCACACACAAACCAAACAGCAAAATAACAGCAAAATAGAGAAGCAAAAAGTAGATTAAAGGATAAGCTCACCCCCGGGCCTGAAGACTAACGAAAACACTACAAAATTTCTATCATAAGTCCTTTTTGACAATGCAAAAGGGGACTCAGAATATCATTTATCTTCAATCAAATCTATTTCGAAGATTTTATTTGTACATAAAGATTTTTATTGTCTTTTCTCATTTTTTTAAAAATACCATTTATCTTTTTGTTCATTAACGTTGAGGAAAAAAAAAGAATAAAAATGTCTTATGAAATTGATGATTTTATTCTTAAAATTTAATGTCTGTAAATTAAGGACGATGACCCACTTAAATCTAACCATGTTAGCTTTTTAAATGGGGAATTCACAAATGAGTAATATATATTATTTTTTAGTTAATTCACAAAAGTATTTTCAAATATTTATTTGCACAAGAACAAAATATTAATGCTCTATTTGTTAACCATTTGATTTTTAATTTTTTATTATGAAAATTAAGCTTATTTCCTCATCACTTTTTATGATGATTTACATATTTTTTAAATACAATAGTTGAATTCTTAACAAAAAAAAAAAAAAAATGTCTTTAAAAAGGACTTTTTTTTTTAATTTTCAAAATTTAACTTAGTTTCTTAAACCATTGGTAAAAATAGATAACAAAAGAAGGAAATTATTTGTGCATTTCAGTGAGTCATTAATTAAATTATATACATCAAAACTATTTGAAGTATATCTTTATAATGTTAAAATTTTAGAGTAGACAACAAAACATTATCAAGATAAATTAATTCTTTGAGATTTGAATAATATTTCTTTAAGCATTATTATGTTAGAAATAAGTAATGCAATGAATCATGACAATCAATAAGCATTTATAATGGTAAAATGGATAAGATATAAATCCATGACCAAACATACGTAGAGGTAAAATGGTTAAAACATATATCTAAATCAAATATATATATATAAATAAAATGGTCTAGTGATATAGTAATATATATACAAATAAAATGGTTTACTGATGACTATTTTTAGGCTAGATTGATTTGTTACTCTCACTATTGTTCAATATTTGGGGTAAAGAGTGAAATAGTGAGGAGTAAGAAGTTTATAAGTCTAGGAAATTATGAACTCCTAGGATCAACTGAAGGAACTCAATCTAAAGAAATCCATGAGCGGAAGCGGATCGTCCAAATTTTATTTCGAATGAAAAATAAATTTTACAACAAACATACATATTATGCATTATAAGAAAAACTACTGCATGCTTTTTAAGAAAGAAAAAGGTTCATGAGATTATATCTTTGAAAAACACTTCTTCTTATATAACCTTCAAACTATCACGAACTCAACAAACAACAACAAACTTGAAGACCCTCTTGAAGAAATCTCGAACAAAAAGTATGAGGACACAACCACAGGGAGTCCTCGGTATTCTCAGGGTGAGAACCTAGAAGTGGTGGGCTTTGACTATTTTCTTAAGGAGGGCGTTGAGTTTGGAGGAGGAAGAAGATTGAAGACTTCCTATTGTATTGCAAAGTTCTCAATCGTTTAGTGAATAATCTCTATCGTATAGGTTTTCACTAGTCATGTAGATTTTGTTAGGAAGAAAAAAAACTTATTTCTTTTTATTCCATTTGCCATAAAAACCAATTAACTACCAACTAAGGTGGTTAGAGAGAAAATATGATTTATTATTTAAAATAATAAAATAATATAAATAAATATGATAACCAACTTATTATATTATATTTATAACCTATAGTTTTGATATTGTATCATATACAATATAAACTATAGTTCTTTTTCTTTATTTTATGGAATTTAATATAAAATTTAACACCTATGAATTACATTCATAGAAAATATATTTATTTCCTCTAACTAAACTATAATGTATCAAATACATTATAATAATTATATCATATATAATTGAATCTATTTAATTTTATCATATATAATTGAATTTCCTCTTATTAATTTGAATATTTCAAATTAACCCAAAAACTAAGACCTTATGAACCTGTAGCTTGAAGCTCCAACGGTATGTGAATAATTAATTAAACTCTTTAATTACATTATTCACCATCTGTTAACTGTCGGATACTTTACTTAAGACCAACAGTTGCATTCTTCACATTACATGTATATTTCTGTATCCCTTGGATATAACCAACCAATAGTACAATAACCCTTCAGAAATTGCTTGTAAGTACAGTTGGACCAAATTACCTTTTTGCCCCTGTAGTTACATTTAACTCCTTAAGTACCGCTGATTCCTCTAATGAACAATAGATGGTAGTCCCAATATGACTAAACCCCTCTCGGGCCAGGAGAGGGTGTGGCGCTACATTTCTCAAGACCCGGAATCAGCCATTAAGGGAGTAATTTATCTACTTACCTCTGTTTTGGCGAAGGAGTTTGTAACGACCCGACTCCCTAAGGCTCGAGCTAGGACGTTACTATACACATGCATGCATAGAATTTAAAATGATACATTTCCATAGCGAAATAAATGCTAAATAAATAAAGTCAAATAAAATATTTTTATTAAAACTAAATAAAAGTCAAATACCAAGTTTCCCATAAATCATAATTAGAAATTTAATGAGTCTAGAAAACTGTAAAAGTGGAAACGAATACTAATCAATAAGTTTCAAACATGAAGATTGAAAGTGGAAAAACATGAAAGAAATCTAAACATCATGAGCGGAAGCATAAAACTAGTCCCAGTGGCTCGTTCACGGATTCCACTTGTCATTCGCCAGAGCATCCCTACTCTGGCCTGAAACATAAACATGAGAAAGAGTGAGTATAAAAATACTCAGTAAGTAACTCCACTACTGGGATCAGGCTAGATCCTCTCAATGCCTACCTTTAGTGGAACATATAAACTGCTCTAGTTCTCATGGGACACATACATAAATGAAAAACTTATTTCTATCCTACTGTAGTTAAGTATGCCCACTACCTCTAGTAAGACCCGTACGACCCACAACCTCTGGTGAATCCCGAAGAAAACACAATCTTTTATGTATGCATGATTATGCATACAACTCTTCCATATACACATAATCCACTTAATGTGTACCTCTTTCGTACACGTGGTTACGTATACACATCTTTCATATACACATAACCCAAATAAATCAAAATAAAGAAATAAAAAAGTACTTCTTTTATTTCATCCGAAAAGTCCTTTTCTTTTTAGTTCCACGACCTGGCCTGGTAAGTATCTAGCCGAACTTTTTTTGTTCCAATGAATCGTAGATAAAATTATTTATTTGATTTGAAAACACAAAATGGTTTTGAAACAAATAAAATCGAAAAAACAAGAATCATAAGAAGAGTTATTATTTCGATTCCTATGATACAGAAAAAGTTGATATAGAATCAAGGTTCCATTCTTTATTATTATTTGTGTACCTCTTTCGTACACCTGGTTATGTATACACCTCTTACGTATACACCTAACCCACTGAGTATGTACCTCTTCCGTACACCTAGTTATGTATACACCTAACCCACTGAGTATGTACTCCTTTCATACACTTGGTTATGTATACACCTCTTTCGTATACACATAACCCACTGAGTATATACCTCTTTCATACACCCCAAATTATCTCTATAAATATAGGGATGGGTACCTCTTTCATTCACATGGTTATGTATATACCTCTTTCATATACACATAATCCACTGAGCGTGCACCTCTTACATACACCCCAGTAACCTCTAGGTATGTATCACTTCATACACACCAGCCCTAGTACATCTCTTTCATGTACTAGCGCCCTTGGAGGTGCATCACTTTCATGCAGTCACATAGTCTGGAAAGGAAAAGAGATTGCATCTAATTTCATATTATATATAACATTCACATAATCATGAATCCTCTAAAATCTCCTGATCAAGGTCATGTTAATTATCCTCAACATACGTAATTAATCTAGTACTAATGGATCCACTCTAGTACATCATTTTCAAGCACTAACTCATGTAAACAATCAAACATTTGAAATTCCATAATACATCATATAGCTTATACACTTTCATAATAAATCACATAAATAAGCACATCAACGAAATGCTCCAACTTTCACCTAACTTTAAGACATTCCCGTTGTAGTGTAGCTTAACTCATAATTTAGGGTCATTCCCAATCGTACTTTTAATATATCTCACAAAATTCCAAATCATGCTCATACATTAACATGCTTCAGACATATTATCACATGCTCATATATCTTTTCTAAGCAATCCATTAAATCTCAGAATAGTCAAAATTATCCTTGTAACTAGTCTTACAATCTTTAACATAAATCATAAATTTATCGGCACAAAGGCAGTTTCAGTAGTAAGATTACTTGCCTTAAACTTAAGCCCAAATAAACTAACAATCTTCTTCTTAGAATGGAATAATCTTGGAGCAACTCCCAAAAGTTGAAGCTTAAATTGAACTCGCTCCCAAACTTTGCAAACAAAGCCAACGAAAACTTGTCGATAAAGTCTTAATCTCACCGGACAGTGGCTCTAACCAATCCAAATTCTGGAATCTAACCTGCAAATTTATGGGTAGATCAGTTCTTGGCCAAAACTTAATTAAATAACAATGGTATTCAAAAACGACCCAAAACACCCAAAACAGAACTCTGATTGACAAATAAATTCCACTCACAACAACTAATCATTAACAAAAAAAAAAAGAATCCAAGAACCTGACAAAATCCGAGGCTGGGGTCGATCAGAACTACGACGCATGTAGAAAAGTGCCAAAATGACTGATTGGCTATAGGAAAGTGCGATCTAGCACGTCTGGAAGTGACGGTTGTCGGTGGGTTCGCACGCAGAAGGCCTCGATCATTGACGGTGGACAAACAACAGGGCTCGACGAAGAACGGCTGAATGAAGAAAGTCGATCGATGGCGAGCGACTAGAAGCGGCTGAAGGCAATGGCTGAAGCGGCTATAGCAACGGCTGAAGTGGGAGTGCGAGGGTTGGATCCAGTGGTGCGACCAGTTGAAGGTGGACGTGCGACACTTCGAGGTCGACGAACGGTGGTCGGTGTCGGCTGGGCAACAATGGGGACGAACACGAGACGAAGGGTGGGGGCAGCTAAGGCAGATCATGAGAGAGGGAGAACTTTCAAACAGAAGGAAGAAAGAAAAGAAAATTTATTTTATTTAGTTTTATTTTATTTTATTAGAGCAAATCTAAGATTTTATTTTATTTTATTCTATCTCATTTTATTCTTTCCTTCAATACACAAATAAATAAAAATATATATATATATATATTTAAAACACCCTTTCCTTTTCCTCTTAAAATCCAAATTTCAAAATTGAACCAATTTCCCTAATTTAAATTAAATTTTCGACATTAACTTAAATATAAAATCAATGCGACATGAAATCCAAATTTTCCTTTAAACAATCAAATTTCTAAATTAACAAAATGTCCTCACATTTTACAAAAATATAGAATTTGAATTAAAAAAAAACTCGGTATGTTACAGAGTGAATTCCATCTTGTATAACTGAGTTCCCAATTCCCCAATCAACCGAATCCCCAAAATGGTAGGCTTGTTGAGTCGGCGATCTGACCACTCTCACCCATACAAATCAAACGACTGCCGTCATAGACAGAAGTTTACAACTCACTCATGATTAAAGTCATGTTACCTGTGGTCATCCTACGTGAAATGAAAGTCTCTATTCTGAACGGCGTTATATAATGAAACTAAGCATTTTGTGGTCCGGTCTTATACAAAATCCTTTATATAGAATATCCTGCTCGCATGTCTAATACATGAATGATCAGGATTAGATCATTTATAGCACTTTACAACAATTGTAACACCTACAAAGTGGGCCATACTCATAGTCTCACCAGGATAAGGTACCTAGCCTTATCCATATACTACAGACCATTTAGGTTATCAATTAAACATGATCCATCTATATGCTTCCACATACATGTTTAAGTTATAACGATAATCTTGGATGTTAGTTTATTGGTTTGTGGTTAATGCAACTAAAATATCACATATTTTATAGACAAAGTGAATAAAAATATGATATATTATTAATCACATAAAAGTTTGTTCATACAAGGTTTACAAACTATAGAACCTACGAGATTTAAAGCATCAAACCCAACAATCTTCCACTTGTCTTAAAGCTAGCGGGGTATACAAGTTAATAATAATTATAAAAAAAAAGTACACAAAAAAATAAACTAGGGCATAACACGCCCATTACAAGATCTCCCACTTGCCCTAATCCAGTTGTGGTCTGTCCTATAGACCCATACTCTGTAGGTGACCCTTAAACACTATAGCCTTGAGGGTCTTTGTAAATGGATCAGCAATGTTGTGCTCCGAAGCTATCTCCGTGATAATCACATCCCCACGATGCACAATCTCTCGAATGTGATGATACTTCCACTTTATGTGTTTGCCACGTTTATGACTCCTAGGCTCACGGGAATTAGCCACAATACCACTATTATCATAATAAAGTGTGATGGGCTTTGACATGTCTAGAACAACTTGCAGATTAGTTAGGTGAGCCAAACAGCCTCCTTAGCAGCTTCACAAGCCACTACATAGTCAGCCTCCATGGTGGAGTCCGCGATGCAACCCTGCTTGGTGCTTCACCATACTATAACCCCTCCATTAAGAGTGAACACTGATCCTGATGTGGATTTTCTAGACTCCCTATTAGTTTGAAAATCAGAGTCTGTGTATCCCGTAAGGATCAAATCCTTAGAACCATACACAAGTCTGTGTATCCCGTAAGGATCAAATCTTTAAAGTCTATGTATCCAGTAGGATAGATACATAAGGATGTTCTTAACGACTGTCCAGTGATCATATCCTGGATTAGATTGATATCTATTAACTATCCTTACTACATAGATGATGTCAGGTCTAATACATAACATCGCATACATCTAACTGCCCATGGTAGATGCATAGAGGACCTGTCTCATATCCTCAACCTCTTGAGGTGTCTTAGGACACTATTCCTTAGACAAAGTAACTTTGTGCTTGAAAGACAATATGCCCCTTTTGGTGTTCTACATCGAATACTTGACAAATATCTTGTCAATATATGACACTTGAGACAAAGCTAGCATTTTTTTCTTTCAATCTCGAAAGATCTAAATACTAAGAACAAACTTAGCCTTTCCTAACTCTTTCATTTGGAATTGGGTCGCCAGCCAATTCTTAACTGTAGTCAGTAAGCCTACATCATTCCTAATGAGCAGGATATCATCTACATAGACACAAAGCTCATCAACGTTCTGATTAAAGCCATAAGATTTGATCACAGTATCAAACCCTATATTCCAAGACTGAGATGCATTTTTCAGTCCATAAATGGACCGATTAAGCTTGCAAACTTTTTGCTCTTTACCTTGGAATATGAATCCCTCGGGCTACACCATATAAATGGTCTCCTTGAGATTTCCATTCAGAAAAGCAATCTTAAAATCCATTTTCCATATCTCATATTCATAATACAAGGAAATGGATAAGAGGATCCGGATAGACTTCGACATGGCAACATGCGAGAAAGTCTCCTCATAGTCGACTCCCTCTACCTAGGTACAACCCTTTGCCACCAGTCTAGCCTTGAAAGTTTGCACCTTCCCATCAGTACCATGTTTCCTCTTGTAGATCCATTTACAACCTATAGGTTTAACCCTATTAGGTTGATCTACAAGATCTCAAACTGAATCGAAGTACATAGACTCCATTTCGAGATCCATGGCTTTGATCCATTCATCTTTGTCAACATCCTCCATTGCCTTCTTGTAAGACAATGGATCCTCAACCTCGTCATCAACTACCATAGCTAGGATTTCAGTTAAACCATTATAGCGAATATGTGGGTTCGCAACCCTCCAACTAAGTTGAGGTTCCCTCAACACTTGACCTACTAGATGAACCTACTACAACAACTCTTGTTAAGGTGATAGACTCTTCAATAATTCTTGTTGAAGACTTAGTAGTTTCTTTGGAAAACTCATTCAACACAATTTTACTTCTAGGTCTATGCTCCCTTATGTGGTCCTCCTTAAGAAAAGTAACATTTATCAATACAAATAATTTGTTTTCTTTAGGATCATAGAAATAACTACCTCTCGTTCCCTTGGGCTAGCCTACAAATAGGCATAACCTTGAACATGGTTCCAATATTTTATGGTTTGCTTCAAGCATATGTATTGGGCAACACCAGATTATGAAATGACGTAAACTAGCTTTACAACCATTCCATAACTCCAGAAGTGTTCTGACAACGCTCTTAGAGGGAACACAGTTTAGGATATAAGCTACAGTCTCTACTGCATAACCCTAAAACGAGCCAGGTAAGGAAGTGCAACTCATCATAGACTGAACCATATCCAACAAGGTTTGATTTCTCCTCTCTGATACACCATTTTGTTGAGGTGTACCAGGTGCTGAGAGTTGGAAAACTATTCCATGTTTTATCAAATAGTTCTGGAAAGTTGAATAAAAAAAATCTCCACCTCGATTAGATCAAAGTGTTTTAATTGTTCTATTTAATGCATTTTCAACTTCAGCCTTGAATTTTTTGAACTTTTCAAAAGACTCAAGCTTCTGTTGCATTAAATAGATGTACCCATATCTAGAATAATCATCAGTGAAAGTGATGAAATATTCATAACCTCCCCTAACTCTTACATTCATCGGACCACAAAGGTCTGATGCACTAGCTCTAGAGGCTTTTTGGCCTTATAACCTTTTCCAGTAAAAGGTCTTTTAGTCATTTTGCCTTCAAGGCATGACTCACACACAGGTAATCTTAGGTGCCAAAGTTTAGCATTTTTCTTAGGAGAAATTCTAAGTCGTTTATTTTGAGTTACGACAGTTTTAAATATCTCTATATTATGGAGGACGTTTGTTGCTAATGGCCTTAGTACATACAAATTATTTTCCAGTTGTGCAGAACATATATCAACATCATTCTTAGTAATAAACACTTTATTATAAGAAAATTGAAGTTGATAATTACATTTTAAAATACACTTTACAGACACCAAGTTTCTTTTTAATTCAGGAACAACAAATACATCATTCAAAATGAGAAATTTGTTCTGTAAAGTTAACCGGAGACATCCCACTACCACAGCTAAGACGATGTGCCTGGTTCCAACTCGCATCGTCATCTCACTAGCATCAAGTTGCCGCTAGGAACTAATTCTCTGAAATGAAGAACAAACATGGTTAGTGGCCCAGAGTCAATAATCCAGGCAGAATCATCATTCTCCACTAAACAAGTCTTTAAAACAAGCAAATCACTTTTACCTTGTTTGGGCTTCTTCTTCTCTACCAAATATCTGGGGAAGTTCCTCTTCCAGTGCCCCTCCTGGTTGTAATGGAGACATTTTTCTTTGTCAACCCTCAATGGTTGTCTACCCCTTGGAGCAACAGCTTGTGGGTTAGCAGGTGCCTTCCCTTTACCACACTTCTTCTTCTTCCACTTTCTAGTGTCAGAGGAAGAAAGTGCAGACTTAGTTCCAAAGGTCGAACCTTTGTGGAACTTTTTAGATTATGAAGCAACATTTGCTTCACCCTTCTTCTTCTTGCTTTTGAACAAGGATTGGAAAGTCTACAGCTCGTTGAGCAGAGTGGTTAGGTTGTAGTCAATCCTGTTCAGAACAACATTGCTACGGAAATGATGGAAACTATCTGGTAAAGATTCCAGAATTATGCTAACCTGGCTGGCCTCATCGATACTTGACCCGTTCATTTCAGCCACGTTGAAGTGGATCATCATGTTGAGAACGTGTTCCTGAACAGATGATCGCTCTTGCATCCGTGAGTTGAAGATGTACTTAAGAGCATCGTGCCTAAGCTGTGTGAGCGGTTGTCCGAAAATTCCCCTCAAGGACTCCATGGTCTCACGTGCAGAGACCATGGGCTCATGCTTCTTGTCCAAGACTTTGTTAAGGCTGGCAAAGATATACATTTGGCCTTCTCGTTCGCTCTTATCCATCACTCATATTCTTCCCAAACATTTCGAGGAGTAGTAGGAGCTGGAATGGGAGGACACTCATCCATCATGTTCTAGAGTCCCACCCTAATGAGCCTGGTTCCAACTCCATAGTCACCATTGTTCGGTCCAGAATTTGTTAACATTCTTAGCAATTTTGTATAAGTGTAACCCCTCATTTTAGGTCCTAGAGTATTACCCTAATGAGCCAACCTTAGGGAAAAGCTGATTAGGACAAGAGTCTAAAGCAACCTATCCATTTCTAGAGCTCAAATAAAGAGTTATGCAAAATTGTCATCCTTTACGGCTACACTCCCATGGGCACGAGGTGATGCATGAATCTTTATCCAACCTAATGAGAGGGACCAAGGGAGTTGTCACACGTCCTGCTCCCGCTTACTATGAACATTCTCTCCATTCCTCTTGATATTGACCTACCCAAATGCCACCAGTAGAGGGACACCTATGGTGCCTCCAGGTCAAGGATAGATCTCACGGTGTGAACTTTTATGAAGAAATGTGTAGAGAATAAAGTGAAGTATCATATACTCCATTTTCCTACCACTTATTGTTCTACTTAGGGTTCATTAACTTAGAAAATCCAGCTACTGATTTTATCTAATTGTTTGTTTAATTTACTAAAAAACAACTGTTATCTTTGATGATTAAACAATTTTGATTTAAGTCTCATTAAACTCTTTAATGGATTTTCATCAAACTTGTATACATGTAACAAATCTATCTGATTCACCTTTCCAGGTAGGTTCCCAGGTAGGGTACGACGTTTTCGTCGACTTAAGTACCCCAGCCTAGCGAGAACCAACCTTAGACAAAAGGTCCCTTATAGATACATTTGTTACATATTTAATCCTTTATTACAAATCAATTGAATCATATTAAGTCGATTTAAAAGATTAAACTTAGATTTCTAGTCTTATTAGAAATGTAATCTTAGGTCCATCTCAATCAAAATTTTAAAACACTTTTAAAAAATGACTAAAGCCTAAGGTTTGCATGCAACTCTTTGTTATTGATTTTAATTCTAATTTCATTAATTATAACACTTATAAGAAATGAAATAATTAAAACCAACCAACATCATAAGCTAGACATACATAAGTTGTTTATAACAATTATAAATTAACTTAAGGTAGTGTCATGCTTCATGCAATATTCACTCATTACTAATATATAACTTTGATATAAACAAGTAATGAACTAAACTATACCATACATTCCATATAAACATTCAACCTTATATTATAACATTTATAATATAAATGATGCATGGATATGCTATAATGCATGTATACATATACTATAACTCTTATATTATATGACGCATGAGCATGCTTTACGTAATTTAATCATGCATACTAATATATTATAACACTTATAATATAAAATGATGCATGAAATTAAATGCATAACCTATGGTGGGTTTTAAAACTATATGACATACATTATGGCATATAAAATAAACATACATCACATGCATATTTAATTAAAGTTGATGGAGCAGGATAAATAATCTCAAAAACGGAAAGTAAATGGCTAAACTATTACAAAAGTTGAGTCCACCGGTTCAGAACAAGTGAATCGGGTCCTGAAATGCTCGCCTCGAACCACTCCATAAAAACCCTTGTAGCTTGATTGTGTAGCAAATCTCTTAATTGTCGAGTAACGAGGCATTAAGTATAAACAATCATGTATAAGCGAGTGTGTAGCTTTTGACTATGCAATGAGCATGAAAGTCTATACAATCATGCAACGTGCTTCGAGTATCGCATACCATGCAATTGTGTAGATAATAACTATGCGATGACCATGATAGTCTACACAATCGTGTATCGAGTGTTGAGTATCATATACTATGTGATCGTGTAGCTACTTATTATGCAGTGAGCATGATAGTCTACACGATCATTTAACACGCAAGCCATGAGACGAGTATTATATACCGCGAGATCTTCTATCCATCGAACGCGTGTGCGATCATGCAGCCAATGCAACACGATCATGTAGCAAACTCTACACGATCGTGTAGCATTAGCTATGATCATTTAGCAGATGCTCCATGATCGTGTAGAAAACTCTACACGGACGCATAACAAACTCTAAACGATCGTTTAACTTTAGCTACACGATGCAACCAACATTTCTTCTTCTCTATCAAAATACAATGCAACCTTTCTTGTGAAGCTTGACGGATGACTCAAAACTAAACGAATAAAGACCCTTACAAATTAACTTTTAAAATTCAAGTAGAAAGCAATGAACAGAGACATTTATCCCGAAACATACATCAACAACCATCCAAATACATTTAACATTTCAATGAAATGCAAAACTTAAAACCCACCTCTATTGTAAACGATTTTAATACAGAAATGGAATTTGGAATAAGAACGCAAACCTGGCTCTAATACCAATTGAAGGAACTCGATTTAAAGAGATCCATGAGCAGAAGCATATCGTCTAAATTCCATTTCGATTGAAAAAAAAATTTATAGCAAACATACAGATTATGCATTATAAGAAAAATTACAACATGTTTTTTAAGAAAGAAAAAGGTTGAAGAGATTATGCCTTTGAAGAACACTTCTTCTTGTACAACCCTTGAACTGTCACGAACTCAACAAACAACAACAAACTTGAAGACCCTCTTCAAGAAATATCGAACTAAAAGTATAAAGACACAACCACAGAGAGTCTTTGGTATTCTCAAGGTGAGAACCTAGGAGTGGTGGGCTCTGACTATTTTGGTAAGGAGGGTGTTGACTTTTGGAAGAGGAAGAAGATTGAAGACTTTCTATCGTATTGCAAAGTTCTCAATCGTTTAGTGAATAATCTCCATTGTATAGGTTCTCACTTGTCGTGTAGATTCTGTTAGGAAGAAAAAAAAATTATTTCTTTTTATTCCATTTGCCATAAAAACCAATTAACTACCCATTAAAGTGGTTAGAGAGAATATGATTTATTATTCAAAATAATAAAATAATATAAATAAATATGAAAACCAACTTATCGTATTATATTTATAACCAATAGTTTTAATATTGTATCATATACAATATAAACTATAGTTCTTTTTCTTTATTTTATTGCATTTAATATAAATCATATTTATATTAAAATTTAATAGCTATGAATCATATTCATAGAAAATATATTTATTTCCTCCAACTAAACTATAATGTATCAAATACATTATAACAATTATGTCATATATAATTGAATCAATTTATTTATATCATATATAATTGAATTCCCTTTTATTAACTTGAATAATTCAAATTAACCCAAAAACTGATTCTCAACTAAATCATTTTGAGCTACAAGGGGATCTTATGGACCTATAACTTACAGCTCCAATGATATGTGAATAATTAATTAAACTCTTTAATTATATTATCTACCATTCATTAACTGTCAAGCACTTCACTAATGACCGATAGCTACACTTTTCACACTACAGATATATTTATGTGTCCATTGGTTATAACCAATCAACAGTACGATAACCCTTCACAAATTTCTCGTACGATAACCCTTAATTACAAGGTAATACTTATCGTAGGGGTATGCACATAGAGCAGAAATACCACTTGATCAGGGAGATTGTGCATCGCGTTGATGTGATAGTCATGAAAATCGCATCGGAGCACAACGTTGCTGACCTCTTTACAAAGGCTCTTACAGCTACACTATTCGAGGGTCACCTAGAGAGTTTGGATTTGCGGGACATGCGGCATCTTGTCTAAGGCAAGTGGGAAATGATGCTGGGGTATGCCCTAGTTTATTGTATATTGTACATATTTTATATTGTATTGTACATTAGTCTCCCGAGGCATTAAAGGACAAGTGGGAGATTATTGGGATTTGTGTCCTAATTCTCCTGGAGTCTCGTTGTTTGTAATGATACACATTGTTTTATGAATAAAATAATTGTTATTTCATTCTGGCATTTACTCATATCCAATAAACAAAGATCCATGGTTATCTTATGTAAACTTAAGCATGAATATGTGATATACAAGTGGATCATGCATTAAGTGATAACCTAAATAAGTTTATAGTATAAGGATTAAGGTGGGATACCTGATCCTTGTGACACTACGGATACAACCCGCTCTATAGAGGTTTGCAAGTGTTGTAAACTACTACAGATGGTAGATTCTGACCATTCATGAGAAGATGTGCGATCGGGGTGTCCTATACAAAGAATTTGTATAAGACCGGACCACGAAATGACTAGACTTTGTATATAACGTCGTTGATACTAGAGAGTTACATCTCACATAAACGACCATAGGTGACACGACCTTACCGCTCTCACCCATACCTTTTTGGGGACTTGTTTGATTTGGGAGCTGGGAACTCAATACATAAAATGGAATTCACTCCTTTCCCGAAGCAGGGATAAGTAGAGAGATTGCTCCCTTAAAGGCTGATTCTAGGGCTTGAACATAGTGGCCACAAATTCTCTTTAGAAGAATGACTTAGTCATAGTAGAACTATTACTTATGTTCATTGTAGGGATCAGTGGTACTTAAGGAGTTAGATGTAACTCTAGGAGCATAACAGTTATTGGCCGAGTTGTACTTACGAGCGATCTATGAAAGATTGTCGCACTGCTGATTGGTTAAGATGGACACATAATATATCTGTGGTAAGGAAAGTTTAGCTGTCGTTCTTTAGTGGAGTGCCTGACAGTTAACGGATGGTGGATCCCGTGACTAAAGAGTTTAGTAATTTATTCACAACAACTAAAAGACCAAAGGTTTCTCCTAAGGAAAATGCCCATCTTTGGTATCTTAGGTTAGGTCACATCAACCTCAAGAGGATTGAGAAGTTGGTGAAAAGTTGACTTCTAAAGAGTTTAGAAGAAAACTCCTTGCCGATATGTAAATCATGCCTCGAAGGCAAGATGACCAAACGACCTTTTACTGGAAAAGGTTACAAAGCCAAGGAAGCCTTGGAGCTTGTACATTCAGACCTCTGTGGTCCGATGAATGTTAGAGCTCAAGGTGGGTATTAATATTTCATCTATTTCATAGATGATTATTCAAGGTTCGGGTATCTCTACCTAATGCAACGTAAGTCTAGAGCCCTTGACAGGCTCAAGGAGTATAGGGCCGAAGTTGAAAACTTATTAGGTAAGAAGATAAAAACACTACGATTTGAACGTGGTGGAGAGTATATGGACCTCCAATTCCAGAACTATAGATAGAACATAGGATTGCATCCCAACTCTCGGCCCCTGGTACACCTCAGCAAAAATGGTGTATCAGAAAGGAGAAATAGAACCTTTTTGGACATGGTTCGGTCTATGATGAGTTATGCTCATCTTCCAGACTTGTTTTGGGGTTTTACAGTGGAGATTGCTTGCTATATTTTGAACAACGTTCCCTCGAAAATTGTTTTTGAAATACCTTTTGAGTTATGGGAAGGCTGTAAAGGTAGTTTACGCCACTTCAGGATTTGGGGCTGTTCGACATATATGCTAGTGACTAACCCAAAAAGTTGGAATCGCGTTCAAAGATTTGCCTTTTGTAGGCTACCCTAAGGAAATGAGAGGTAGATACTTCTATAATCCGAGTGAGAACAAAGTGTTTGTTTCTACAAATGCTATCTTCTTGGAAGAAGACCACATGAGGGATCATATGCCACAAAGTAAGCTCGTTTTGCATGAAATCTCTAGTGAGACTGAGACTGCCGAGGGTTCAACAAGAGTTATTGAACAGGTTGACAGATCAACAAAAGTTGTTGAGGTCGGAACATCTAGTCAACCAGCTCAAGAGTTTAGATTGCCTCGACGTAGTGGGAGGGTTATAAACCCACCGGATCGCTACATGGGTGATTGAAGCCAAAACATCATCACAAATGATGGGGTCAAGGATCCGTTGTCTTTTAAGAAAGCAATGGAGGATGTTGACAAAGATGAATGGGTTGATCCACCAGAAATGGAGTCTATGTACTTCAATAATATCTAGGAGCTTGTTGATCCACCTGATGGGATAAGATCTATTGGGTGTAAGTGGATTTATAACTGAAAGAAAGGTATAGATGGAAAGGTGCAAACCTTTAAGGCTAGACTCGTGGCAAAGGGTTATACCTAGGTTGAGGGAGTTGACTATAAGAAAACTTTCTCATATGTTGTCATGCTCAAGTCTATCAGAATTCTCCTGTCCATGGCCACGTTTTATGATTATGAAATATGGCAAATGGACGTCAAGACTGCCTTTCTTAATGGTAATCTTGTGGAAACCATCAATATGACTCAACAGAAGGGTTCATAGTTCCAGATCAAGAGGAAAGAGTTTGCAAGCTTAATAGGTCCATTTATGGGATGAAACAAGCATCTAGATCATGGAACATCAGATTTGACACTGTTGTCAAGTCGTTTGGTTTTTATTAGAACGTTGATGAGCCTTGTGTTTACAAGAAGATCATCAACAACTCAGTAGCTTTCATGGTACTATATGTGGATGATATCCTACTCATTGGGAATGATGTAGGGTATCTGACTGACATTAAGAAATGGCTAGTTGCCCAGTTCCAATTGAAAGATTTGGGTGAGGCACAATACATTCTAGGGATCCAGATCATTCGGGATCGTAAGAACAAATGGTTAGCCTTGTCTTAGGCATCATACATCGATCAAATGTTGATCAGGTACAGAATGTAGGATTCCAAGAGGGGTTTGTTACCCTTCAGACATGGAATCGTTTTGTCTAAGGATAAATGTCCTAAGACACCTCAAGAGGTTGAGGAAATGAGACGGATTCCCTATGCTTAATATATGCAATGTTGTGTACCATACCGACATTTTCTATGCAGTAGAGATTGTCAGTTGGTATCAGTCCAACCTAGGATTTGATCAGTGGACGGTGGTCAAGACGATCCTCAAGTATCTTTGGAGAACGAGAGACTACATGCTCGTGTATGGAGATAAGGATCTGATCCTTACAGGATACATGGACTCCGACTTTCAGACCGATAGAGATTCTCGCATATCGACATCGGGGTCAATTTTCACTCTAAATTGAGGGTTGTAGTCTAGTGAAGTATCAAGCAAGGATGCATCGTGAACTCCACTATGGAAGTTGAATACGTGCCAGCTTGTGAAGTAGCTAAGGAGGCTGTTTGAGTGATGAAATTCCTTTTAGATTTGGAAGTTGTTCCAAATATGGATTTGCCTATCACTCTATATTGTGACAACAGTAGAGCGGTGGAAAATTCGAAAGAGCCTCAGTGTCATTGTCGTGGTATGCATGTAGAGCAGAAATACCACTTGATCAAGAAGATTGTGCATTGCGGTGACGTGATAGTCACGAAGATTGCATTGAAGCACAACATTGCTGACCCTTTTATAAAGGCTCTCACATCTACACTATTCGAGGGTCACCTGAAGAGTCTGGGTCTACGGAACATGCGATATCTTGTCTACGGCAAGTGGCAGATGATACTAGGGTATGCCATAGTTTATTGTATATTGTACATATTTTATATTGTATTGTACATTAATCTCTCGAGACATTAGGACAAGTTGGAGATTGTTGGGATTGGTGTCCTAATTCTCCCAGAGTCTCGTTGTTTGTAATGGTACTCATTGTTTTATGAATAAAATAATTGTTATTTCATTCTGGCATTTACTCATATCCAATAAACAAAGCTCCATGGTTATCTTATGTAAACTTAAGCATGTATATGTGATATACAAGTGGATCATGTCTTAAGTGATAACTTAAGTAGGTTTGTAGTAAAAGGATTAAGGTGGGATACCTGATCCTGGTGACACTATTGATATGGCCCGCTTTGTAGAGGTTTGTAAGTGTTGTAAACTACTACAGATGGTAGGTCCTGACCATTCACGTGGAGACGTATGAGCGGGGTGTCCTATACAATGTCCTATACAAAGAGTTTGTATAAGACCAGACCACGAGATGACTAGAATCTATATATAACGTCGTTGATACTAGAGAGTTACATCTCATATAAATGACCATAGGTGACACGACCTTTGAGAGCGGTTCTTTGATTAGTATGGGTGAGAGTGGCCAGATTGTCAACTCAACATGCCTACGTTTTTGGGGACTTGTATGATTTGGGAGCTGGGAACTCAATACACAAGATGTCCCTTAAGGGCTTATTCTAGGGCTTGAACATAGTGGCCACAGCTTCACTTTGGAAGAGAGGACTCAGTCATAGTAGGACTATGACTTATGTTCATTAGAGGGATCAGTGGTACTTAAGGAATTAGATGTAACTATAGGGGCATAATGGTTATTGGCCGAGCTGTACTTATGAGCGATTTGTGAAAAGTTGTCACACTGTTGTTTGGTTAAGATGGTCACATAATATATCTGTGATAAGAAGAGTTCAGCTGTCGTTCTTTAGTAGAGTGCCTAGTAGTTAACGGATGGTGGATCCTGTGACTAAAGAGTTTAGTTAGTTGTTCACGTACTATTGGAGCTTCGAGCTTGAGGTTCATAAGGTCCCTTTAGTAGCTTAATGGATTCAAATAAGGATCAGTTTTGGGCATTGATTTGAAATGTTCAAATTGACAAGAGGTATTTCGATTATAGATGATATGACCGGTATGATGTATGAGATACATCTAGTAGAGGATTAATGTAAATGAGATTTACATTAAGTACCATGGAATAGAAAAAGAGCTATGGTTTATACGTTTCATGAGATGAAATATTAAAACTATAGGTTATAAATAGAGTATGGTAAGTTGGTTAGCATTTATATTTATAATAATATTAATTATTGGATAATTAATTATTTTTCTCTAATAACCAATTGAGTGGGAGGTTATTGGTGGTTTCATGGTAACCATGAGATAAGAGGAAAATTGTTTTCCTAATTTTAGTAATGTTGAAGCTTGCAAAAAATTTTTTTGAGATTTTTCTCTCTCAGAATTTCTCATGGGAAGTTGTCAAGTAAATAGGATTTACTAAGTGAAAACTTGGAGCTAGTTAAACGATCGTGTAGTGTTTTGTACGTGACAGACACTTAGCTAAGCAATAAACTAAACGATCGCATAGCTTTTGCTAGACGATTGCTTAGCTTTTGCTAAATGATTGGACATCGACCTATACGATAGGTTCTGCCATCTCCCACTTGCTCAATCGTCTACATGATTGTTGTTTCGTTCATCTTCTACCTCAAACCAAGTCCACACAGAGCCCACCCTCTTGATTCTCACACCGAGAATACCAAGGTAGCCTTCTTGGTGGTGTCATACTCAACTCGACACCGTCGAGTTTCTGTGGAGGCCATTCGTGCTGTTGGGGTGTTCGTGACGGAGGCGATCCTTGAGTTTGAGTGCGTAGTGTTCGTGTAGGTACCGATCGTGTTGGGCGAGCGTTCGAGGTTGCTGTGTTGTTATGTTCAAGCGTTCGTGATCAAGGAGCTTGGCGATGAGTCTACAAAGTTGTGTAGCGTTTCTTCTTGATCATTTGTATTATCATGCTGTAATTTCTGTGATTAATGCATAACCGTATGTTTCTGTATACGACTGTAATTGTAAAGTTCATATATGATTGTAATTTGGAATGATCTTTCCGCTGCTCATGGAAATCCTCGTGTTCGATTTCCTTCACTTTGTAGGTGTTACAAATGTTGTAATATGTTACAAATGATTTGATCCTTATCATTCATGTATTAGACATGCGAGCGGGGATATTCTATACAAAGGAGTTTGTATAAGACTGGACCATGAAATGTTTAGCCTCGTTATATAACACCGTTCATAATAGAGACTTTCATTTCATTAGGATGACCATAGGTAACATGACCTTAAATCTGAGTGAGTTGTGAACTTCTGCCTATGAGGGCATTCCATTGATTTGTATGGTGAGAGTGGCCATATCACCGACTCAACTAGCCTACCATTTTGGGGATTCATCTGATTGGTGAGCTAGGAACTCAGCTACAGAAGATGGAATTCACTCCTTCCCTCAAGTAGAGGTAAGTAGATAAATTACTCTCTTAAAGGATGATTTCGGGTCTTGAACAATGTGGCGCCATGCCTCTTCTAGCCTGAGAGGGGTTTAGTCATAGTAGGACTATGATCTATTGTTCATTAGAGGGATCAGTGGTACTTAAGGAATTAGATGTAACTACAGGGGAAAAACGGTAATTTGGTCCAGCTGTACTTAAAACAATTTATGAAGGGTCATCGTATTGTTGATTGGTTATATCTAATAGACATAGAAATATATCTGTAGTGAAAAAAGTGCAGCTATCGGTCTTTAGTGGAGTGTTCGACAGTTAATGGATGGTGGATAATGTGATTAAAGAGTTTAATCAGTTATTCACGTACCTTTGGAGCTTCAAGCTATAGATCCATAAAGTCCTCTTGGTAGCTCAAAGGATTTAATTGAGAATCAATTTTTGGATTAATTTGAGATGTTCAAATTAATAAATGGAAATTTAACTATATATGATATAATTAAATTAATTAAATTATATATGATATAATTGACATAATGTATTTGATACATTATAGTTTAATTTGAGGGATAAATATTTGAATATGATTCAAATATATTTTCTATGAATAAGATTCGTAGTTATTAAATTAATATAAATTTGATTTATATTAAATGCCATAAAATAGAAAAAAGAACTATGGTTTATATATTGTATATGATACAATATTAAAACTATAGATTATAAATATAATATGATAAGCTGGTTATCATATTTATTTATAATTATTAATTATTTGATAATTAAACTCTTTTTCTCTCTAACCACCCTTAGTGGGAAGTTATTCAATTTTTATGGCATTTTTAGGATAAATGAAATATGATTTTATTATTCCAAGTGAGTTGAGTTACACTATAAGAAAGATTCTACACGATAACATTGAGAGCCTATGCGATAGCCTCAGTTCCCTAAACGATCAATAGTTTTTTCTATATGATAGAAAGTATTCCTCCTCGTTTGTCTTCCTCCTCCAAATCCAAACTCTCTTTAACCAAAATTAATCAGAGCCCACCACTCTTAGATTCTCAAACCGAGAATACCAAGGTCACTAAATGGTAGTGTCCCCTTTTTGTTCGAGTTTGCATTGCTGTTTGCTGTTCTTTGTTTGGAGTGTTCGTGACTTGTTCGACACATTCGTGAACGAGTTAGTTCGAGGGATTTACTTGAAGAAGTGTTCTTCAAAGGTATAATCTCTAAACTTTTGTTTATTATTTCAAAAGCATGTTGTAATTTATCTTTTGATGCATAATTTATCTGTTTTACTGTGAATGTATACGTTTAATCGAAATGAGATTTGGACGATCCACTTCCGTTCAAAGATTCTTTGTCAAAAGAGATCCTTCAATTGGTATCAGAGCTAGGTTGTGTTTTGATTTCCAAATTCCATTTGCTGTATTGAATTTCGTTTACATTTGGTGGTGTTTTCACTTCTGCATTGTGTTTAACTGTTCAATGTATATGCATGTTGTTGATGGATGTTTTAAGATAGTTGTCTCTTTTATTGCTTTTTGTTTACATTTACAAAATTTATTTGTAAGGGCCCCTGCGTTTTTGGGCATTATTTCTTATAATTGAGTCTATATTCATTTAAGTTTTTGAGTCATTCATGAAGAAGCTTCAGACGCAAGAGTTGCAGTTCGTTTCGATGGAGAAGATGAAACGGTGGTTGTATCATGTAGCTTAAATTAGACGATCGTTTAGATTTGGCTATGTGTTCGTGTAGAGTTTTTTGCACGACCGTGTAGTATTTTCTAAACAATTGCATAGCTAATGCTACGCGATCGTGGAAAGTGTTTACTTGATCGTGTTGCGTTGGCTGCATGATCATGTAAGCGTTCAGGGATAAACGATAATGCGATATTTGATACTCGATGCAAGGCATAAGCACTAAATGATCGTGTAGACTATCATGCTCATTGTATAGTAACTAGCTACACGATCGCATGGTATACGATACTTGATGCTAGCTACTCGATCGTGTAGACTATCATGCTCATCGCATAGTCGTTAGCTACACGATCGCATGGCATGCGTTACTCGAGGCGCGCTGCACGATCGTGTGGACTTTCATTCTCATCGGATAGTCCTAAGCTACACGATCGTTGCTTCACGATTGTTTACACTTGACGCTTGTTGCTCGACGATCAGAAGGTTTGCTACACGATCAAGTTACTAGGCTTCAAGGCAAGTGGTTCAAAACCCGGTTCACCTATTCGAACTGGTTAACTCAAACTTTTGTAATAGATTAGCCTTTACTTTTTGGTTTTGAGATATACTATCCCAGTCCATCAACTTTTATTTAAATATTTGTATGATTTATGTTTATTATATTATATGCCATAATGTATGTCATACAGTTTTAAAACCCACCATAGGTTATGCCTTTTTTTATACATTATTGTATATTATAAGAGTTATAATATATTAGTATGCATGAATAAATTACATTAAGAATACTCATGCATCATATAATTAAGAGTTATAATATATGCATGCATTATAGCATATCCATGCATTATAGCATATCCATGCATCATTTATATTATAAGTGTTATAATATAAGGTTGTATGTATGTATGGAATGTCTGCTTAGTTCATTACTTTATTATATAAAAGTTATATATTAGTAATGAATGAACATTGCATGAAGCATGACAATTAGGTTTATTTATAAGAGTTATAAATAACTTATGTATGTCTAGCTAACATAATTGAATTGTTTTAATTGTTTCATTTTTTGTAAAAGTTATAATTAATGAAATAAAATTAAAATCAATAATAAAGAGTTAAATGCACACCTTAAGCTTCAATCATTTTTTAAAAGAGTTTTTAAATTTGATTGAGATAGACCTAAGATCACATTTCTAATAAGATTAGAAATCTAAGTTTAATCTTTTAATTCGGTTTAATAGGATTAAATTGACTAATAAAAGATTAAATATGTAACAAATGTATCTATAAGGGACCTTTTGGCTAAGGCTGGTCCTGGCTAGGCTGGGGTACTTAAGTAAATGGAAGCGTCGCACCCTTACCTGGGAACCTACCTAGAAAGATGAATTAGATAGATTTGTTACATGCATGCAAATTTGATGAAAGTCTGTTAAAGTGTTTAATAAGACTTGAATCAAACTTGTTTTTTGAGTAAATTAAACAAAACACTTAGTTAAAATCAGTAGCTGAATTTTCTAAGTTAATGAACCCTAGGTAGAACATTCAGTGGGAGATAAATGGGGTATATGATACTTCACTTTAACCTCTACACCTTTCTCCCTAAAAGTTCAGATCATGAGATCTATCTTCGGCCTCAGGGCACCACTTGAGTGTCCCGCCTACAGGTGGCATTTGGGTAGGTTAATACCAAGGTGAATGTAGAGAATGTTCATAGTAAGTGAGAGCGGGACGTGTGACAACATATCCATCGGTCTCTCTCATTTGGTTGGATAAAGTTTTTGTGCATCGCCTCGTGGCACCCTTGAAGTGTCCCTCTAAAGGATGGCAGTTTAGCACAACTCTTTATTTGATCTCCATAAATGGATAGGTGAGCTTTAGTCCCTTGTCCTAATCGACTTTTCCCTAAGATTGGTCCATTAGGGTGGGACTCTAGGGCCTAAAATGAGGGGTTACACTTATAAAAATTGTTAAGGATGTTAACAAATTCTAGACCGAACAATGGTGACTATTAAATTCAGTTACAAGGAGTTGTTTCTGTCTAATGGTTGAGATTGTCTAATTTCAGTGAAGGGGCACTTAATCACCCTACGGTGACTTTTATCTTGCCTTACTAAAGCATCATTGCAAATAGATGTCACTTAGTATACACTAGAACTATTTTGCTAAAACTTAATTGGTTCTAAAAGTGGTTTAATGAAAGTAGACTTATTATGTTTATTCATTTTTCAGCAATTTTACTATGGCTACCACTACACTGTCTTTACTTGCGGCCGATAAACTGACTGGCGAAAATTACGCTAGTTGGAAAAACACCATTAACATGATACTAATCATTGATGACTTTCGCTTCATCCCTACGGAGGAGTGTCCTTCTATTCCATTTCCTAATGTTGCTCAAAACATTCGAGACACGTATGAATGTTAGACACGGGTGAACGAAAAAGGTCCGAGCATATATCTGAAGGAACTCTTATCAAAGAGTACCTCTAAGCGGAAGCAAGATCGTTCCAAACTCATTATGATAGAAATACCGCATTTACTAACAAACATACAAGTTATGCATTTAAAAATAAATTACGGCATGCTTTGAACTATTAAACAACAAAGGGACGAGAGACATACCAGTTGAAGAATTCTTCTTCTCTTGAAATCTCGCTCTCGTCAAGTCAGCAACTCTCCCTGTCGCTGAGATCATCAAGACTATCGTACACAAAATCTCGTTGTCGTCTACCACCGAACAGACTTCTCACAAATAGGTAGCAAAAGAGTACACAGCCGCTTGGAAACCTCGATAATCTCGGAGTGAGAATCCAAGAGGTATGGGCTCTGTTGGATTTGGTAGAGGGAAAGAGGAAGGAACGATCGTTTATCATGACCAAGTAAGTGGGAGATATAAGAAGTCTTATCGCATAAACGGATGCTTGATTGTTTAGGTGAAGGTACACGATCGTGTAATAAAAGGGGTTGATCGTTTAGACGATCGTTTAGTAAAATTCTCGGGCGCGCGATCGCTTAGAAAAAGATAGATGATCGTTTAGGTAAGACTATGCGATCGTTTAGGAAAAAGCGCACGTGAACACGATCGTTTAGTAAACTTTGAGCTATCGTGTGTGCTCTCGTTTGCTAGGCGATGGGCAGTGTACTAATCAAGGAGCAATTATCTGATCTATTTGCAAAATGAAAACCATTTTCATTTTATCCTTCAATTACGAAAACTGATTGCAACCTCCCACTATCTCATTCGGTTGCGGAGAAAAAACCGCCAACAATTATCTTATAATTGTTTAATTAGAAATAAATATAATCATATTATATTTATAACCTATAGTTTAATATCACATCATATGCAACATATAAATCATAGTCCTTTTCTCCTCCACTTGATATAAATCATATTTATATCATTTTCCTCCAATTAATGTATCTCATACATCATGTCAACTATATCATATATAACTCACCAGTTCAATCATATCATATATAATCAAACTCCCTCTAGTCAATTTGAACATTTCAAACTGACCTAAAAACTGATTCTCAACTTAAATCCATTGAGCTATCAAGAGGACCTTATGAACCTATGGCTCGAAGCTCCAACGATACGTGAATAGCCGACTAAACTCTTTACCTATGAGATCCACCATCTGTTAACTGTTAACTGCCAGACATTCCACTAAAGATCGACAGCTACATTCTTCTCACCAAAGATATATTTCTGTGTCCATCGGATATAACCAATCAACAGTACGATAACCCTTCACATATGCATGTAAGTACAGTTAGGCCAATTTACTATTTGCCCCTATAGTTACATCTAACTCCGTAAGTACCACTAATCTCTCTAATAAACAATACAACATAGTCCTACTACGTGTGGACACCTCTCGGGCCATGTGAAGGTGTGTGTCACCACATCGTTCAAGCCCCAGAATCTGCCCTTAATGGAGCAACCTATTTACTTACCCCTGCTTTGGGGAAGGAGTGAATTCCATCTTGTGTAGCTGAGTTTCTAGCTCCCAAATCAGACGAATCCCCAAAGTGGTAGGTTTGAGTCGGTGATCTAGCCACTCGCATCCATGCAAATCAAAAGACCGCTCTCAAAGGCAGGAGTTCCCAACTCACTCAGTATCTGTCATGAACGACGGTATATAACGAGCTATAACACTTCGTAGTCCGGTCTTATAAAACTTCCTTTTTATAGGACACCCTCGCTCGCATGTCTACACATGAATGATCAGGATCAGACCATCTATAGTAAATCATAACATTTGTAACTATTCTACAAAGTGGGTCGCATCTGTTAGCATTACTAGGATAAGGTTTCCCTCCTATATCCATATAATATAGACCATTTTGGTTATCACTTAAGGCATGATCCACCTGTATGTCTCCACATGCATGCTTAAGTTACAATGACAGCTAGGGATCTTAGTTTATTGATTTGTGGTAAAGTAATTAACGAAGGATTGTACCAACAGCAGCAAAAGCAACAAGGATCATTAAGCACTCTAATTCATTGATTTTGGCAAAATATAAAGCATGCTCTTGCAGAAACAAGTGAGTTTCAAGACATACCTTTGTAGCACTTCTTCAAAGCTCGATCTCCAGCTGCAATGTTCTTTAAATCCCATTACAACCATCTCAAGATCTTTCCCACTATTCTCTTAGTGCTCTAGATTGAGTTGTGGGACTCAAAACAAGCTTGAATCAAGGGATTTTTTAGAAGTGCTCACAGCAGCAATTTGGTTGAAGAACCCCTTCTTCACCACGAATTTTCAATTTAAAATTCTATCAATTGCATGCCCTAAAATCACTCCAATCTCTTTAATATATTGCAGATCATCATGTAAGAAAGATAGCTGCATGAGGTGCAACTCATGCTCGGAGTAAATGAAGGCAAATGAATGGATTTTGTATGAGCTACTAATGAAGGTGATAATGGAATAACCAAAAACTCCATTTATGTGTTTTTTTTTTTTCCAACTTTTCAAATTGATTTTAAAATCAATTTCACTTATGAAATTGGAAAAAAATTATTAATTTTAAAAAATTAATTTCATAAATTAATTTTTCTAATAAAATTAATAAATAATTATTTAAATAATTTAAATAATTCTAATTAATTTAATATCAAATATTAAATTAATTTTTACACAAATCCATATTCATATATTTAAATCATATTTAAATATTAATTCTCTTATTTCGTTTAATTCTCAAAATTAAACACGTAATTATATCTCATATAATTACTAATTCCCTTAATTCTAATTTGAATGTTTTAAATTAACTTATCACGCTACTCTAGAACTAATCCATTTACAAACTAGTAGGGGGACTTCGCGGACCTACAGATATTGGGCTCCAACGATCTGAGATTAATTGGCTAAACTCATTAGACCAAATTAACCCCTATTCGTTAACTAATGGGTCGCTTCACTAAAACCCATAGTTGCACTCCCCTCACTATAGATATATTATGTGTACATGATTTAACCATAATTAATAATTCGACCTTTCACATGTTGTTCGTAATAACGGCTGGGTCAAATATTTGTTTTACCCCCTAGATTACTTCTTGTTCCTCAAGTTCCTACTGATCCTCTAATGAACAACTGGTTTGCGATTCAATCACTAAACCAAAACTCTCTCAGCCTAGTGAAAGGGTGGGGCCCCATGTTCAAGACTTGGATTCAGTACTTGAGAGAACAACCTTTCTACTATCCCTAAATCGAGTAGGCATGAAATCCGTCTTGCACCCTATGTCCCCAACTATCTATTAGGTCTTACCCCTGAAATAGAAGGCTTATTAAGCCGATAGTGTTGAGCCAATCCTCATCTATGAAAATCTAAAGATAATCCCAAATAAACAAGAGTTCATAGTTAGCTCGGGATTAAGATCGAGTTACCTAGTTCATCTAAGTGAAATAGTCAGTATTATACAGTAAATAACATTATAAAGTAAGAGTGACTTATTTCTTGGTCTGATCTTATGCAAACTCATTACATAGGATGCCCCAACTCCTCATATAATAACATGTACGAATTAGGATCACATCGTATGTAGCACTTTACAACTCTTTGTAACAACTATAGAGTAGACCACATCCAATAGTGTTACCAGAATAAGGTACCCAACTTTATTCATGTACTTAGATCATTTTGACTATTTACTCAAACCTGATCCACTCTTATGTCTCCACATAAAGTTTAAGTACTCATGTAATAGTTATGGGTCTTAGTTTATTGGATTTATACTTTCATGTATACAAATTATAAAATCAATAATAAGTTTATTGATTATAGAAAATGTTTATCATTTTACAAACTGCGAGTTTTTAGGACATAACACCCAACAATTAAAACATCCAATGTTTCATAGATAATAGTGAAGAAAATATCATATATTATTACATCATAAGCGTTTATTCAATACTGTGTTTACAAACTACAAACCCAATAAAAGTTTAGGGCATCATCTCCAACAATATCTTGGCCAGCCTTAACAACGTTTTAGCCAAGAAGCATGAGCCCATGATCACTGCACGTGATATCATGGACTCCTCAAGGGGAATGTTTGGACAACCGTCTGCGCAGCTTTGACACGACACTCTAAAGTACATTTTCAATTCATGCATGAATGAGGGAACATTTCGAGAGCATGTTCTCAATATGATTGTCCACTTCAACGTGGCACATTGATGAGGCCAGCTAGGTTAGAATCATTCTGAAGTCGTTACCAGAAAGCTTCCTTCACTTTGTTAGCAACGCTATTCTAAACAGGGTTGACTACAACCTTACAACTTTACTCAATGAGTTACAGATTTTCCAATCTTTATTGAAAAGTAAGGAGAAAAAGGTTGGTGAAGCAAATGTTACTTCATCATCCAAAAAGTTCCATAAAGGTTTGACCTCTGAAACTAAGTCTGCACCTTCTTCCTCTGGCACTAGAAAGTGGAAGAAGAAGAAGAGTGGTAAGGGGAAGACACCTGCTAATCTACAACTGCTCAAAGGGGTAAGCAACCAGTAAGGGTTGACAAGGGAAAATGTTTCCGTTGCAACCAAGACGGCCACTAGAAGCGAAACTGCCCAAGATATTTAGCTAAGAAGAAGAAGACCAAACAAGGTAAATGCGATTTACTTGTTTTGGAAACTTGTTTAGTGGAGAATGACGCCTGGATTATTGACTTTGGGGCCACTAACCACATTTTTTCTTCATTTTAGGGAATTAATTCTTGGCAACATCTTGGTGCTGGTGAGATGACATGCGAGTTGGAACCAGGCACGTCGTCTCAGTTGTGGTAGTGTGAGGTCTCTGGTTGACTTTACAGAATAGGTTTATCATTCTGAATGATGTATATGTAGTTCCCGGATTGAAGAGGAACTTAATTTCTATAAAGTCTTTGCTTGAATGTAATTATCAACTAAATTTTTCTGTTAATAAAGTGTTTATTTCGAAAAATGATGTTGATATATGTTCAGCTCAACTGGAAACTAATTTGTATATGCTAAGGCCGTTAGCGACAAATGCCCTCCATAACGTAGAGATGTTTAAAATTGTCCTAACTCAAAATAAAAGACTTAAAATTTTCTTAAAGAAAATGCCCAACTCTGGCACCTAAGATTAGGGCACATTAATCTCAATAGGATTGAGAGCTTGGTGAAGAATGAACTTCTAAGCGAGTTAGAAGAAAATTCATTACTTGTGTGTGAGTCATGCCTTGAAGGCAAAATGACTAAAAAGACCTTTTATTGGAAATGTTTATAGGGCCAAAGAGCCTCTAGAGCTAGTGCATTCAGACCTTTGTGGTCCGATGAATGTACGAGCTAGAGGAGGCTATGAATATTTCATCACTTTTACTGATGATTATTCAAGGTATGGGTACGTTTATTTAATGCAACATAAGTATGAGTCCTTTGAAAAGTTCAAAGAGTTCAAGGCTAAAGTTGAGAAAGCATTAAATAGAATGGTTAAAACACTTCGAGCTGATCGAGGTGGAGAGTTTTTGGTTTTTTATTACTAGAACTATATAATATAACATGGAATAGTTTCCCAACTCTCAACACCTAGTATACCTTAGCAGAATGGTGTATCAGAGAGGAGAAATCAAATCCTGTTGGACATGGTTTGATCGATGATGAGTTACGCTTCCTTACTGACTCGTTTTGGGATTTTGCAGTAGAAACTGCAACTTATATCTTGAACTGTGTTTCATCCAAGAGTGTTGCCAGAACACCTTTGGAGTTATAGAATGGTCTAAAGCTAGTTTATGTCATTTCCGTATCAGGGGGTGCCCAACATATGTGCTTGAGGCTAATCCTAAGAAATTGAAACCGTGTTCGAGGCTATGCTTATTTGTAGGCTACCCTAAAGGAACAAGAGGAGGTTATTTTTATGATCCTAAAGAAAACAAAGTGTTTTATCAACAAATACTACTTGTCTTGAGGAGGATCATATATGAGAGCACAGACTTAGAAGCAAAATTGTGTTAAATGAGCTTACCAAAGAAACTACTAAATCTTCAACAAAAGTTATTGAAGAGCCTGCTACTTTAACAAGAGTTGTTGACATAAGTTCATCTAGTAGGTCAAATCGACCTCAAGTTTTGAAGGAACCTCATATTCACTATATGGGTTTAACTGAAATCCTAGCTATGGTAGTTGATGGAGAAGTTGAGGATCCACTGTTCTATAAGAAGGCAATGGAGGATGTTGATAGAGATGAATGGATCAAAGTTATGGATCTCGAAGTGGAGTCTATGTAATTCAATTCAGTTTGGGATTTTGTAGATCAACTTGATGGGGTTAAACCTATAGGTTGTAAATGGATCTACAAGATGAAATGAGGTGTTGATGGGAAGGTGCAAACCTTCAAGGCTAGACTAGTGGTAAAGGGTTATACCCAGGTAGAAAGAGTCAACTATGAGAAGACTTTCTTGTCTGTTGCCATGCTAAAGTCTATCCAGATCTTTCTATCCATTGCCTCATATTATGACTATGAGATACAACAAAAGGATGTCAAGACTACTTTTCTGAATGGAAATCTTGAGGAGACCATTTACATGGTATAACTCGAGGGACTCATAGTCCAAGGTCAAGAGAAAAAGGTTTGTAAGCCGAATCGGTCCATTTATGGACTGAAACAGGCATCTCGATCTTGGAATATAAGGTTTGATACTGCATCAAATCTTATGGCTTTTATCAGAATGTTAATGAGCCTTGTGTCTACAAGAAAATCATCAACAGTTCAATAGTTTTCCTAGTGTTATATGTAGACAATATCCTACTCATTGGGAATGATGTAGGCTTACTGACTATAGTTAAAAACTGGCTAGCGACCCAATTCCAAATGAAATATTTTGAAGAGGCTCAGTTTGTTCTTAGTATTCATATCTTTCAAGATCGAAAGAACAAAATGCTAGTACTGTCTCATGCATCATATATTGACAAGATGTTGATCAAATATTCGATGCAGAACTTCAAAAAGGTGCCTATTGCCTTTTAGGCTCGGAGTTACTTTGTCAAAGAAACAGTGTCTTAAGACACCTAAAGAAGTTGAGGAAATGAGACGAGCTCCCTATGCATTTGCCATAGGCAGTTTGATGTATGTGATGTTATGTATTAGACCTGACATCGACTATGCAGTAGGGATAGTCAGTAGATATCAGTCTAATCCAGGATATGATCACTAGACAGCCATCAAGAACATCCTTAAGTATCCAAGGAGAACAAGGAACTACATGCTTGTGTATGATTTTAAGGATTTGATCTTTACAGGATACACGGACTTTGATTTTTAGATTAATAGGGATTCTCGGAAATCCACTTCAGGATCAGTGTTCATTCTTAATAGACTCCACTATGGAGGCTGAGGAAATTCCTGACTAATCTGGAAGTTGTTCCAGACATGTCAAAGCCCATCACACATTATTGTGATAATAGTGGTGGTGTGGCGAATTCCCGTAAGCCTATTAGTCATAAGTGCGGCAAGCACATTGAGCGAAAATACCATCTGATCCGAGAGATTGTGCATCAAGGGGACGTAATTGTCATGAAGATAGCTTCAGAGAACAACATTCTTGATCTATTTATGAAGGCCTTCACGGCTATGGTGTTTGAGGGTCACCTGCAAAGTATGGGTCTATGGGATAGACCACGATCAAACTAGGGCAACTAGGAGATCTTGTACTGGGCGTATTATGCCTTATTTTATTGTTTGTGTACTTGTAATTTGATTATCTTGTACAACCCACTAGCTTTAGAACAAGTGGGAGATTGTTGGGGTTGATGCCCTAAATCTCGTAGGATCTTATAGTTTGTAAACCTTGTATGAACAAATATTTCAGTGATTGATGATATTTGATATTTTATTCACTTTGTCTATGAAATATATGATATTTTAGTTGCATTAACCACAAACCAATAAACTAACATCCATGGTTATGGTTGTAACTTAAACATGTATACAGGTGGATCATGTTTAAGTGATAACCTAAATAGTCTGTAATATATGGATAAGGTTGGGTACCTATCCTTGTGACACTACGAGTATGGCTCACTTTGTAGGTGTTACAAATGTTGTAAATTGTTACAAATGATCTGATCCTGATCATTCATGTATTAGACATGCGAGCGGGGATATTCTATACAATGGAGTTTGTATAATATCGGACCACGAAATGTTTAATCTCGTTATATAACACCTTTCATCTATGAAGCATAGACACAGATACGGCTACACGATACAGATACGATCAGATAGACGATTCGTCAATTTCTTAAAAAGTAAGATATGGATACATCTAAAGATGCATAATTTATATATATATATATATATATATATATATATATATATATATATATATATATTTCTAAAAAACGAGGATACTATACAGAAGATACATTTTTTTCTTTAAAAAAAAATCTAGGATATAGATAAATTTAGCATACAAGTTAATAACAATAGCACAAAATAGAATACAAACACTGAAATACAATACAAAAAAAGCAACATCTAAGATGTTGAAGTACAATATTAATAAAATACAATAAAAAGTGACTCATATCGCAAAAAAAAAAAAAAAAAAAAATAGAGAGAGAAGTATGAAGGTAAATGAAGAACTTATTGTTGAAGATATCCAAATAGTTTATATTTTGGTGGACTTTGTGAGGATTCAAATGTGAAGATGGAGATTAGATGATTCTAGTCTAGAGTTTGGTCCATTATTTATTTATTTTTCTTTTAGTTTTGGACTCGAATAGTGAGCTTTTTAAATAGGTTGCCTAATTTTAGATTGGAAAAGATTAGATGAGTTACTTGTCTTTTTTCTTAAAAAAAAAATAAGCATAGAATAGATACGTCAAATCACGTGTTAGATACGTATCTGGAAAGTATCTGAAAGTACAGATACGTCAAATCATGTGTCAGATACGTATGTAGGAAGTATCTGAAAGTGTCGGTATCTGATACGTGTCTGATACTGATTCTCTACCTCACATGAAGTATCTGTGCTTCATAGCCTAATAGAGACTTTCGTTTCACTAGGATGACCATAGGTAACATGATCTTAATCCTGAGTGAATTGTGAACTCCTACCTATGAGGGTGGTTCTTTAATTTGTATGGGTGAGAGTGGCCAGATTGCCGACTCAACAAGCCTACAATTTTGGGGATTCATCTGATTGGGGAGATGAAAACTCAGCTACACAAGATGGAATTCACTCCTTCCCCGAAGCAGGGATAAGTAGATAAATTGCTCCCTTAAGGGCTGATTCTGGGTCTTGAACAATGTGGCACTACACCCTCTCTTAGCCCAAGAGCGGTTTAGTCATAGTAGGACTATGATCTATTGTTCATTAGAGGGATCAGTGGTACTTAAGGAGTTAGATGTAACTACAGAGGAAAAATGGTAATTTGGCCCAACTGTACTTACGAGTAAATTATGAAAGGTCATCATACTGTTGATTGGTTGTATCCAAGGAACCTAGAAATATATCTGTAGTGAGAAGAGTGCAGTAGTCGGTCTTTAATGGAGAGCCCAGAAGATAACAAATGGTGGATAATGTGATAAAAGAATTTATCAATTATTCATGTACCTTTGGAGCTTCAAGCTATAGGTTTATAAGGTCTCCTTGGTAGCTCAAAGGATTTAGTTGAGAATCAGTTTTAGAATAATTTGAAATATTCAAATTAATAAGAGGGAATTTAATTATATATGATATAATTCAATTAATTCAATTATATATGATATAATTGATATAACATACTTGATACATTATAATTTAATTGGAGGAATAAATATTTGAATATGAATCAAATATATTTTCTATAAATAAGATTCGTAGTTATTAAATTTAATATAAATATGATTTATATTAAATGCCATAAAATAGAGAAAAAGAACTATGATTTATATATTGTATATGATGCAATATTAAATAGGTTATAAATATAATATGATAAGTTGGTTATCATATTGATTTATAATTATTAATAACTTGATAATTAAACCCTTTTCTTTCTAACCACCCTTAGTGGAAAGTTATTCGATTTTTATGTCATTTTTGGGATAAATGAAATATGATTTTATTATTCCAAGGGGGTTGAGTTACACTATTAAAGAGATTCTACACGATAACCTTGAGAGCCTATGTGATAGCCTCAGTTCCCTAAACGATCAAGAGTTTTTTTCTATGTCATAGAGAGTTTGCCTCCTCGATCGTCTTCCAAATTAGCCAGAGCCCACTACTCTCGATTTTCACACCAAAAATACCAAGGTCACTAAGTGGTAGTGACCTCTTTTAGTTCGAGTTTGCATTGTTGTTTGATGTTGTTCATTTGGAGTGTTCGTGACTTATTTGACACGTTCGTGAACGAGTTAGTTCGAGGGATTTACTTGAATAAGAGTTCTTCAAAGGTATAATTTCTAAACTTTTGTTTCTTATTTCAAAAGCATGTTGTAATTTATCTTTTGATGCATAATTTATCTGTTCTACTGTAAATGTATACGTTCAATTGAAATGGGATTTGGACAATCCGCTTCCGCTCAAAGGTTCTCGGTCAAAAGAGATCCTTCATAAATTACATAAAATAACTTAGGATCTTAGTTTATTGAATTGAGTGTAAGATCGTAAGATAACGATTATTTTATTAATAACAATTTGTTTATACAATGTTTACAAACTACGAGAATACAAGAGATTTAGGACACCAATCCCAACAATCTTGTGCTATACAAGCGATTGAGAAATTCACTTTCAAATTGCTCTTAACTGTCGATAGTCTCAGGCTCGAGATTAGTATACCGACAGAAGGCATTCCATTTCAACATTGGAAAAAATTAATTGACTAGTATATCTCTTCTTGTGCCTGCGTTCTCACAGGTTTTGATGAAATGAGCAATGTATTGTTTGGGATTACCTTTCCCGTCAAATTGTTGAAGCTTTGGTGGTTGATATTCATTTGGCATCCTAAGATTGTCAATCCTCTTAGTGTAAGGCATAGAATACAATAGGCAGTTTTGAGCAGGTCCACCATATTGAGCTCTAATGGAGTTTATAGTCATATCTTGAAGGTGCTGGACAAACAGTGAAGCAATGGAAGTTGACTGCTACGAGTGTTTTTCCTACAAAATAGTCTTTCCTTTGTCTCTCATGGTAAGAGTTTGACTTGATTTAGTGGCATCACAACTTTCAATCTAATTCTCGAGGGAAGAAACCTCATGATCTTTTTCTTTTATTGTCTTCAAAAGCATGTCGATCTTTCTTTCTATTTCTTCAATTCTTTCCTCACTAATGCATGCATCAATCATCATGACAGGCATCACATTAGGACTGGTTGTTTCTTTGGTTTGTTGAGAAGGAAGAGCAAGTTTTCTAAACACAAGATATTTTGTAGTGGCGATATCAACTTAAGCAGAATCTGTCATGGATTTCATCATCTTGTTTGCGTTGACATGCATTTTGACTCACGGTGTATGGACTTTTTTAAAGCGACTACATGTAAATGGTCAAGTGGAAGATTTAGTTGAAGCAACCACTTTTGAAGAAACTTCTTTGGATGTCATTACTTCTTGGAGAGGAAGAGATGAGAGGTAGAAATTGTCCCACTGGGCATGGAAATTTGTTCACACTATTGGGGTTGATGCCTTAAATCGAATAGGGTCCTATAGTTTGTAATTATATTGTACAAACATTTTTTTTATTTAATAAAATATGAGATGTTTTATTTGACATTTAGTAACATTAAACCCACAAACCAATAAACTAACATCCAAGGTTATCATCTATAGCTTAAACATATATGTAGAGACATACAGGGGGATCATGTTTAAGTGATAACCTAAAAGGTCTGTAATAGATGGATAAGGTTGGATTCCTTATCCTGGTGACACTACGAGTACGACCCGCTTTGTAGATGTTATAATTGTTATAAAGTTCTACAAATGATTTGATCCTAATCATTCACGTGGAGACATGTGAGCGGGGATATTCTATATAAAGAAGTTTGTATAAGATCAAACCACGAAATTTCTAGTCTCATTATATAACATCGTTCATAATAAAGACTTACATTTCACCAGGATGACCATAGGTGATATGACCTGAATCCTGAGTGAGTTGTGAACTCCTGCCTATAGGGGCGGTTGTTTGATCTGTATGTGTGAGTGGCTAGATCGACGACTCAACAAGCCTACCATTTTGGAGGTTCATCGTATTGAAGAGTTGGGAACACTGCTACACATGACAAAATTCACTCATTCCCTGAGGTTGGGATAAGTAGATAAATTGCTCCCTTAAGGACTAATTCTGGTACTTGAACGATGTGATACCACATTCTCTCTTGGCTCGAGAGGGATTCGGTCATAGTTTGACTATGATTTATTGTTCATTAGAGGGATTGGTGGTACTTAAGGAGTTAGATATAACTATAGGGCAAAACGATAAATTAAAATTATTAATTTTGGCTTAGTTGTACTTATGAGCAATTTTTTAAGGGTCATCGCGTTGGTATTTGGTTATATCCAATAGACACAAAAATATATATGTGGTGCGAAGATGACAGCTGTTGGTCTTTAATGGAGTGCCTGACAGTTAATAGATGTTGAGTAAATTAACTAAAGAGTTTAACTAATTATTCAAGTACTGTTGGAGCTTCAAGTTGCAGGTCTATAAGGTCCCATCTATAGCTCAACGTGGATTTATGAGAATCAATTTTGGATTAATTTGAATTGTTCAAATTAATTGAGGACATTAATTATATGTGATATAATTAATTTAATTTAATTATATATATGATATAATTACTATAATGTATTTGATACATTATAATATAAAGTTTATTTGAGAGGAAATAAATATTTGAATATGATTTAAATATTAATTATGTGAATTGGATTCATATAATTAAATTTAATATAAATGGGGTTGAAAGAATTAAAACTATAGGTTATATTGTATGTGATACAATATTAGACCATAGGTTATTTATTATACATGATATAACATATAGTTATATACCTATATATGTACATATAATAAGTTGGTTACTATATATATATACATATTTTCGACCACAACCTTTGGTCTATATTTTTTTGGACTCTTTTTAAGAGCCTTTTCAATAACCTGAAATCATGGAATCAAATATAACATGACATCTATCAATGAACTATCAGTATCGGTCAAGTAAATAAAGCTTCCTATTATTTATACTATCACTGATAACACACTATCACTGATAGTTGGTTATTAGTGATTTCAGATATCACTGATAGCATGCTAATCTTATACTTAAAATCATCAATCAATCAATACTTACCTTTTTTTTGGTCATATCTTCTTTATCTACATTATCTTCCTCTTCTTTATCTTTATTCATTTTTTCTTCTTGATCTTCATTTTCATCTTCATCTTTCTCTTTATCTTGCAATTGTTCTTATTGGTCATTCTCTTGAACACCCTTTTCTTAAGCCTCCTTGTCCTTAGCAGTTTCAACTTCAGCCTGCATGCATATATCATTTATGTTATTGTACTTCTTTACAGAAAAAAAAAATCACAAATTTTACCTCTAGAACTTCCAAACCTGCATCTAAAAGCTCCAAACTAGATGATGGCGCTTTGTTCTTCTCAAGAGATTCTTGAGATTGCTTTTCACCATCTTCTTCTTTTTGTGGAAGTTTATCACTGATAGCTTCTTTTATGTGGCCCAATATATCAAGAATCGCTTTTTACTTTTCATGGATGTCCTTCTTAATATCTTCTTGTCCTCTTTTTAATTCTTCAGTTCCTTCTTGTAATGATGCAATTCTTCTCCCAGTTGACATTTGTTTTCCTTCGTTTTCTTTTTCAATATCCATCTCCCTTGTTTCCAGCTCCACAAAATAGCAATAATAGTTTGATTATAATTCTTGTTCAGTTGGAACCAATGGAGTAACAATAAACTAAAAGTTTAATAAAGATGTTAGTGATACAACATGTTTATAGAAACAATCACTGATTTCAAGCTATCACTGGTTCCTTCTATCTACAATAACATGCTATCAATGATAGAAGATATCATAATAGTTCCAAATGATTGATAGAAGCTATCGCTGATAACTTAAAATCAGTGGTATCTTCTATGACATAAAAGCTGAAACATTAGTTATAGTTTCTATCATTTGATAACATGCCAATAATATATATAAATAAAGGAAATAACAGTGATAAAAGACTTACACCAGTGGCTTTGAAAATATGGTTATTGATGTGTTGCCAATCATTAGGTTCTTGAGATTCCCATTGAGTAAGTCTAGATCCATCATTTTTTATTCTTCGTGCAAATCTAATAGTAGGGTTGGATAATCTTGGTATAATTTCAAAAGCCCAATATACCAAAGCAAGTGGAAATCCTTGGAGGAAAATTGAAGATGGCTTATTGAGGATAACCTTCATAAAAAACTCTACAGTTAGTTCAAAGGAAACCCTGCTCCATGGATAAGATCTAAACTTTTCTTCATCATCCAACATTTTTAGATACTTCCAACTTACCTTGTTATGTCCTTGTATATGAATTAGGAAGCTTTCTAGAAAATACAAGTGTACAAGTTTGACCTTTATATCAATAGGTATATTGACATCGGAACCTAACAAATTAAAAGTAGGTTGGAGCTCTCTCCTTATAATTTTCGTATTTGTCTTGAAAAAGAAGTTCCTAATTGTGTTGTCCATCGATTCTTATTCACTATGGATACCATCTATAGGGTAATCATCAATATTTAAACCTATTACTAAACAAAAATCCTTGAGGTCGAATTCTGAAATATGTCCTTCTAAATTAAAGGCCAAGATATTTTGTTTGGTAGTTGTGCATTGCCTTCTAGTTAGGTGTGATATGAGTTGGTTGGGCTCATCTAATTTTCCTATGTTAGACAGGACTTCTAAACTTATGAAGGAGCTGACTTTCAACAGGTTTATCCATTCACTTTCTAGAACAATTAATACATTTTTTTGTATATATAACAATAACCTAAATGTAAGAAAAAAGCAACCACAAATCTATATAAATTTATAAAATATCATTAGATTGTGGACCTTGATCTTCTTGTGCTTTTTTCTAGATGTTGATCCTTCCAATGATTTTCTATTTTCTTTCTCCATTTATTCTTAAAAAAAATGTGGAACCGTTACATTCATATCTTGATAGTACCCTATTAGAGATATCACTTAAAGATTCTATCAATTACATTCTCCTAATGTTATACTTTAGTGATAGATACTATTAGTGATAGCAATAAAAGAGTATCACTGATAGCAATAAAAGAGTATCACTGATAGCAATAATAGTAATAGATACCTTTCCTATAAATAAACAATCATCAAATCACAGTACAGGAAACTAAATTAGCATCAATGATAGCATCAGTGATAGTTTGTTGATAGATAAATTCATCAACAAACTATCAATGAACTGTCAACATATTCCCTGAAGCATCAGTGATAACTTCTATCACTAATAAATAACTAAATTAACATAATATTCATTGAAACATCAACAAATCACAATCAAACACAGTACAATAAACTTCACATAATTAGCAATCAAACACAGTCAACAATAAACTATCAATATATTCACCAAAAAATCAGCAAATCCCAATCAGCATATCAATAAATAAACTTCACATTCTATCAACAAACTATCAACGAATTGTCAACATATTCCTCGAAGTATCAGTGATAATTCTATCACTAATAAATAACTAAATTAGCATAATATTCATTGAAACATCAGCAAATAACAATCAAACACGGTACAATAAACTTCACATAATTAGCAATCAAACACAGCCAACAATAAACTATCAACATATTCACCAAAAAATCAGCAAATCACAATCAACATATCAACAAATATCAAGAAATAAACTTCAACTTTTTGATGACTATTAGTCTATAATAACTACGCTGTGACCAAAATGTATAATAAAATAGTGAATGAAACACCTAAAAAAGATGGAGAATGCATGTAGCCCTAATTTGAAATAACTATTTATCTTCTTATATAAACTGTCAATGGAAGAAGAATGAAGCCCTACGTTTTCAAAGCTTTGCTATTAGTGATGAAGAGATGAAGAAAGGAAAAAGAAGAAACGAAGAAATGAAGAAGAAGAATGTACCGTTTGAAGTTTGGAGCGAAATCGAAGGGGAAGAAGACGACACTGTCGGAGCGGAAGAAGACGACACTGTTGAAATCAAAGGGTTGGAAGTGTTTTCCGTGATTATAGAGCTCGAAATAATGGTTGGAACTGTTTTCTGGAAATAAGTGTTTTCCGCGGTTTTATGCGGAAGAAGATGAAGGGTCGAAATAAGGTGGACCAACCCGTGCATATGGGCCATGTCCATTTTAGACTTTTCCTTTTTATGGGCTTAAATCTTTAATATAAACCATCTATATTTGCAATTACTTTTATCTTCTTACATAAACTCTAATATTTATTATAAAATAACTATTTATGCAACTCCCGCAAAGAAAAATACATAAATATGTGTGGATAATTATTTTTGTTAGCTAAATTATGTAGAATGCACTTCAATTTTTTATTTTGTGTAGAAAATACCCCTAAGCTTTCATAGTTTGAAAATGCTCTTAAACTTTCAAAACTAGTTCAAAAATAATCTAAGTTTTAGTTTTAAGATGGAAATTGTTAGTAATTTGTTTTTTAAAATATCCACTTTTAAAATTTTTAAAAATACCATGAAACTTTTAAAGGAGTTTAAAAAAAAAAAAACTCTTACTGTTGAAACTATTTATACCGTGTTGCAAAAATACCTCTAACTTTCAAAAATTGCATTATTATATTTTAACAAAAAAAAAATTAAATGTAAAAATAAAATGATCTTGTTGTTTATCTATATCTCATCACCTCCCTCTTTCATTATCTCTCTACTTCAATTTATGATATAATAGTTCAGATAATTGTTTTGAATGGTCAAACTACTAAAAATATTTTTAAGTATAGTAAAATATCACTGCCTATCAAGATAGACCATGATATACTTCTACCACTGTGTAATGGACTGCAATAGACTTTTATCACTTAGTGATAAGTCTATCGCGGTCAAGTGTAATCTATCGTTGATAGACAGTTATATTTTTCTATATTTGTAAATAAGTTGACTCATTTTCCTTTATTTTCCACCCTCTCTTCTTTAGTGTCCTCTTGATCCCTTTCTTTGTTTTCCTTCATCCCCTCATTCTTTTGTTGTTATTGATTTGGTTGGTTCATGTTAACTCTTTGACTTTTATTTATATGAAAACAAAAACCTCCTCTTTCAAAAACGGTATATATACACTATAAAAAAGAAAAAAGAAAAATACACATGACATAATTAACTTGGAGTGACACATGACACGATTAGCTTGGAATGGCACAATTGTAGTCGGATTTGATTAATTTTTGGATTTAAGTAATTTTAATGATTTTCAAACTGATGATTGCATATGATTACATAGCCTTATCCCAGTAATTAGATTACTTACTGAGTATTTAAGTATTCATCATTTTCTTTAAATATTTTTTTAATGTACTAGATATTTGACGAAGAGATCTATTGATAGTGCTATGAGACTAGTGAAAATTCTTTTGCTTAATTATCAAGTTTTCAAGATGTTTGGAATATTGTGTAATGAGAACAATTGAGTTTATTAGCCTTAAATTTAAATGTTTTCTTTTTTAAATTAAAGTTTTAGGGATCCAAACTTAAAATTTATTTGGTTTTTTATAAAATGGTCTTGATAATATTTATTTAGAGAATTTTTATTTTAAGTTTTAAACGGTCAACTACTAGATTTGGTATTGAAATTGCATGCATTTAATAATAATGACCCTACACATAGATCTTAGAAAATTGAATTGTGACAAGAAAAATGTTTCTATTGTTATTGAGGATGTCAGTATTGTGCAATAGGAAGCTTTTCTACACCAAACAAAGTGTTGCTATGGATTGAAACATTCTTGCCATAAATAAACAAAAGTGTTTCTTCATTGTTGTAAAGAACAAAAAAGTACTACTCTAGATAAGGATATACTAACAGTTTGCATTTTGACTCCAACACTTTTAGAAGGCATTGCAATTGATTTCTTAACACTACTTTTATCAATGGTTATGAAACTGCTACAACGAATGCAGTTAAAACCCTTGCTATAGACTAAATTTAACATTGTTAGATATAATATCTTTTTCTTGTCTATAAAGATTCTCATTGTCTTTTCAGATTTAAAGGAAAAAATCTCATTTAACCTTTCATTCACAAATGGTTGAAAGGAAAAAAGAACAACTTAAAAGTTCCCACTTTTAATTTACACATTTTAGGTCTAGTTTTGGAAACCATTGGAATTTTGATTTTGTTTTTGAAAATTAAGCCTATAGACACTTATCTCACCTCCAAATTTTTTGCTTTTTATCTACTTTTTATCAATAGTTTAAAAATTCAAGCATAATTTTGAAAACTAAAAATAGAGTTCTTGAAATACGATACACGAATAGGATGTCTAAGAATAAAAGATAATAGTGTTTAGTTGTGCATGAGAGATGCTATCATAATTTTATGAACAAAAATTATATTTGTATTTAATATATGAAACTAAGCATGACAATCTTATGTAATTAAAATATATTAATGAATTAAACAATAAATATCATTCAATATATTAATAAAAATTAATTAATTAAGAATCAATAATAATTTTAATCATAAATATATGAAAATATATTGATAAAAATTAATTAATTAAGAATCAATAATAATTTTAATCATAAATATATGAAAGTTGAGTAATATTAACCAATCAATATATTTAATGAATGTCATATTAATTATATTCTAATACTTAATCATTTTTATAATTAATTAAGTTGAACATGAGTAATTTAATTTAATTAAATAATATAAGAAAATATAGTAAAATAAACAATATATTATATAAAAAATAAAAAATAGATGAAAATATGATATATTAATAAAGACTATTAATATAGAATACTTAAAAAGTTTTATAAATATGATATGTTAATAATGAATGAAGTAATAAAAATTAGTCACAATAAATAGTTAACGAATTATAAATAATAAATAATCTATACTATCTAAAAATGCTATGGAGAAAAACATTTGATTTTTCCTTTTGCACCTTTTAGTTAATTGTTATTGGAATATGTTATTAAATAGTTTAGCCAATTTTCTATTTTTTAAAATGCCCCTTTTACATTTAATTCATTAAAAAAAATCTCATATTATCTCTAATATCTATTTATGATTAAATAAATGAAAAAGACATTTAAAAAATCACATTTTATTCTTTAATATCTAATTCATAAAAAATATCTAAACAAGATCACATTTTATCTTTAGTAATATCTATTTCTCTTTAAGTAAAGGGATTTTTTTATTTTTCAAAAAATCATATTTTATCATCTAGTCTCTTTTTCACGAATATTTTTTTTTTTAAATCACATTTTATCTCCACTATCTACTTTAAGTTAAATAAAGGTATAAACAAATAAATAAATAAATATCACATTTTATACTCTTAATATCTTATTCACATTTTTTACAAAATCATATTTTATTTAATTTTGTTAACCGGCTCCTCTAACTTCTTTGTTTGTTTTTCCTTTTTTAGAAATTTTGTTTTTTTTTTGTTTTTTAGTTTTTGTTAATAGCAACATCTTTATCAATGGTTCTTTTTCCTTCCTTAAGTATTTTAATTTCTGTTTTTAGTATCTCTTCTATCTTTTTATACTAAAATATTGCCCCTCTCCTTTTTTGTTTAGCTCATGTCATCTTTTTATTTTATTTTTTTCACTTTTCAATTTTGTAAAAACATATAGAGTGATTTAATGTAACATTTTTTTATATGCTTTTGTAATTTCTTTTCTATATACGTAATAGATTCACATATTGATCATCACATATTGAAAAGAGTGGATGACAGACCTTGTTCTTGATGTTCAAAATATTTTTAAAAGTTCAAGCAATTTAGAGGCAAAAAAAGTGACAGAGAAAAGAGTGATTGTTTTAATACTTGTGTAATTTTTTTTTTTCATATTTTAATTGTTATAAATACACACAAATGAATTTAGAGGAATATCTTTTACTATTTTTTTACATTTGTTGTTCTTATTTTCTCTTTTCAAATTTGTTGTTAGTACACACAAATTCATAAAAATTTGAAGTAAAGTTTAAAATCAATAAGAAGATTATTACAAATAAAAAGAGATTAAGTTTATAGAGTTTCTGTTTGCATAAAAAAAATATATATTTTTGTTCGAGAAAAAAATTGAAATTAGGAAGATAGTAAAATTATTAAAAAATTTATAAAAAAAAAAAAACAAGAATATTTTATTTTAATTCGTGTTTGAAATTAAAAGAATTCCAAATTAATTAATAAATAGAAAAAAATAGTTTAAATTGAAGTTTAGAATTAGGAATATAATCAAATCATCCAATAAAAAAAGTTTTTTTTATTAAATAAGAAAAAATGATCATAATATATATATATATTTTGAAAAATCTTGGTTTAAATGAAAATTTAAAATTTACAAAATCATCAAATCATCCAAACAAAAAATCTTAAAAAGAAAACTAACTAAGAGATTATTATCAAGAAATTTAAAAAATCTTGGTTTAAATCAAATTTTAGAATTAAGAAGATAATTAAATCATTCAAAATAAAAAAAAAATAGCTTAAGAGATAATTAATACAAAATTTAAGAAAAATTTGTTCAAAAATTAAGAGGATAGTCAAATAATTTAAATCTAAATATCAAATAACATTTTCTTAACCAAGTGACCACGAACTTTAAAAAATAATAACAATATTTTTGTTCATATTGTAATTTGAAATTTGGAAAATAATTAAATCTTTCTGACTAAAATAAAATAGTTTTTTTTTTCAAGATTATAATTATCACATTTTTTTTAAAAAAAAATAGTCAAAATATTTTAGTTTATATATTATTTTGTACATGTTTAATTTATATATTCTTTTACAATACATTTTATACTTAATTATAATAACTATTATTTTTCCTCACAAATTCTAAAATTTTTATAAATGTTTTTCATGACTAAAAAAATTAAATTCTCTTAGTCATAAATTAAATTGCATTTTTAAAATTTTATAACTAAATTCTCTTTTTAAACTTTATGCAACACGTGCAACACACGTAGTACTAAAGAGAAAAACATTTTCTAGGTTATTATTGATTTCTTAAAATAAATATTTATATTAATTAATTAATTATAAAATATAAAATAGTTAAATATGAAAAAAAAAGTCACAGTTTTGGAAGGAAAAAGAAAACTCTTGTGGATGGAAAATAAGGATGCCTAAGAATGTGTTAAGATCTGTAAAATAAACATAGGTTTTGTACGTTTGTATCAATTATCATACGAAAAACACTCCAACCAAACAATTTAAGGGACAAATTTAAAGAATATGGTAATACAAAACAACAATAGTGAATGTTGGTCAATAACATATATATGGAATAAGTCACAGATAAGTTATTCAGTAGGGCATTTAGTATTAATTTAAACAACTTTCTTTCTAGATAGGATTTAACTTAAAGGAAATATTATCGACTAAATAAAGAGCTAGTAGCCCAATTTCTAGATATGAAAAGGTTGCTTGTTAATGATTTGAAAAAAAGATAAGGTTTCGATTCAAAGATTGTACGAATGTAATGTGGGAGTCATTAGATTGGCGTGGAATGCCATTTATTCTTATATGAAATATCTCATCCTTAGAGTCAATGGGTATAAATCACTTTATTTAGAGGATTTGAGGTTCACACAATTCATTCAACAAATGATCATGGATTAGGTAAAAATAATTTTCATGATATAAACCAAAACATTACAAAAATTTGAAGTTTTGGAATATATTCTTACATACTTAAGTTCATTGACTATATTGTTTCAAAATTGAAAGGACAAATTCTAAATCATTACAAACTAAAGTTCAATGACTAAATTGTTACATCCATAAAAGTTTAGGGTTTAAAAGGGATATTAACCTAAAATGAATCATGACGACCTAATCACATATATGTTGAGTCAAACTTGATTAAAAAAATATATGTTTACAATTAAGAGGTTCAGCGAAAACCAGTCATATTTTTAAGCTAAGTTGTAGTCAGCTCAAACAAAAGAATTTAGAAGTTTATTGTTTTTTTTTATAAGAAATTTTAGTATGAAAGAAAGATAATATTTTCGACCTCTTGTTTGATTAATATATGTGTAATTTCTTGTAAACAGAATATTTTAATTTTTCTAAAAGTTGGTTTTTTCCCTTGTCAATTTCGAATTTTTAAGGAAGTTGTAGCAATACAATTTACTTTCTTAATTATCTAACATTCTCATCGTTCACTTTTAATACAAAGGAGTTTTTTTTTTTTTTTTTTTCCTTTTTTTTTAAAAATAAAATAGATACAAATGAGTTTAAATAAAAATGTATTTCTCTTTATTACGTAGTTGAATTTAGTTACTGTTGCAAATCAAATCAAAGTAAATTTTATATGGTTAAAAAAGTTAGGTATATGATAAATATTTTGAATTTTAGATCCATTTGGTAGCCATTTTTTTTAATTTGTGCTTCTTTTTATGCAAAGGTTATATAATATATTGCACAAATGAAACCTCTTAACCATTTAATGTACGTAACGAAACACAAGTGTAAGTAGTATAGCGCAGACACAAACCAGACACCGTAATAGAGAAGCAATGAGTAAACAACAAGCTCACACTCAGGCCTAAACACTAAAAAAAACACTACAAAAATCTATCATAAGTCCTTTTTGACAATGTAAAGGGGACTCGAAATATCATTTATCTTCAATAAAATCTAGGGGCCTTTATAAATATAAAAAAATATTTAAAAATATTTATACTTTATATTAAAAAATTTCAAAAATATAAAACACTTTGAAACTTTTTGCTATAAAGTACAATTAGTTTTTAGATTTTTCTATTTATAAGAATTTTCCTAAAATTGTTTCGATGATTTTATTTGTGCATAAAGATTTTCTGTCTTTTCTAATTTTTTGAAAAATACGATTTTATCTTGTTTATCACAAGGAATAAAAATGTCTTATGAAATCGATGATTTTATTCTTAAAATCTAATGTGTGTAAATTAAAGACAATGATCCACCACTACAACACATATGACTTTTTATAATATTTTATTATAGCATGTTAATAAAAAGGCTGTGGAAAAAAAAAAAAAAAAAAAGCACAAACATTAATATTCACGCCGCGACAATATTTTTCAGAATAGCGGCATTACAATTTTCGAATTTACTCTTTATTCTTCCATTCAGCATACACAGTCACTTTCACATACATTTTCTTTTTGTTTGTTCTCTCAAATTGCAGACCACCGATCACAAATTCACCTTCAACGCTGAACAAAATTAAAGCGGATTAACCCATCTGAGCATCAATAAAAAAAGATTCTTCGAAGGAGAATTTGGTGATTAGGGTTGTCTAGTTGTTGGGTTTCTTTGAGATATAGATTGAGAAATGGTTTCACTACTATAAAAATAGTGTTTTTTTTACCTTTTTAAATGTAAAGAATGACTTTTCTTGATGTTTTTAAAAACGTCAAGAAAGTCAGTGTTAAAAATGTTGATTTTCTTGACGTTTTAAAAACGTTAAGAAAAGTGACACTTGATATTTAAACAACGTCAAGAAATACAAACACTTGACATATTTTAAATGTAAAAAATATGGGCACTCTTGACAAGGAAAAAAAGGTCAAAATATTTTGTGAACTTGACATTTAAAAAACATCAAGAAGCACATACACTTGACATTTTTGAAATGTCAAGAATATGAGCATTCTTGACAAGGAAAAATCATCAAAAATTTTTGTAAACTTGACATTTAAAAAGCTTCAAGAAATTTGCTTGTGTTTTTTTAGAAAAATCTACAATGTTGACATTTTTACCTATAATTGCTCCTATATTTTGATCCAACAACCACATTTGGTATATATATGACATACATTCATCAATCAAATAAACAATATACATGCATTGACAAATTTATATATCAACAAAAAACCACCAATATCTCTTTATGAAAACTTAACTTCTTTAACATTGTCAATATATATAACCTAAGGAACATAATTCTAACAGTCAACTCATATGGACACTTCCAAAACAATATAAGGAACATAATTTTAACAGTCAACCCAATATGAACACCAAAACTTCTATCAATAAAACCATCCATCAAACTTCTATCAATAAAACCATCCATCTACCCACACATGTACCAATAAAAAAACTATCCCCCCTCCCCCCTCCTGTGCATATTTGAACAATACCAAAAGATATTTCCACCTATATGAAGGAACTCTTATACAAGAGTACCTATGAGTAGAAGCGGATCTTTCCAATTCATTGTGACAGAATTTCCACATATACATTCAAATATACAAATATGCATTGATAACACTAAATTACTGGCATGCTTTAAAAGATAAAATACAAGAGACTTAGAGAACATACCAATTGAAGACTTTTCTTTACAAAACTTGCTCTCTCCGTGAACGAACTCCTCTCGCCCTTGCTAGTCCAGCAAGTAATCGTCCAGCAACACCACGGTCACCTACACGAACAGCTTTGCATGAACAACATGCAACAAGGATGATACCACCACTCGGAGCCCTCAGTATTCTCGAAGTGAGAATCCAAAGGGTGGGCTTTGATGGAATTGGTAAAGGGGAGGAGGAAAGCCTATCATGTACTATGATCAACCAAGTGGGAGAATGACAAGACTATCGTATAGTCAGGTGCTTGATCGTTTAGTGCGTGGTACATGATCGTGTAATAAAAGCTGAGCGATTGTTTATACGATCGTTTAGTTACGCTCAGGCGCTAAGTGATCGTCTACTAAAAGGTAAGCAGTCATTTAGGAAAGTGCGGGCGATCGTTTAAGAAAGCGTGGGTGTACGATCGTTTAGTGAGTGAGCGCTATCATATAGACTCTCAAACATTAAGTGATAGAAGGATTTTCACACCTTGTGTTTCATGTGCAAAATGAAAACAAATTTCATTTTATTCCTCAGTTACTAGAACTGAATTGAACTTCCCACTAACGAACGAATTCGAAGAAAACGGTGGCCAATTATCTCATAACCGTCCAATTAATAAAATAAAATATAATCATATTATATTCATAATCTACAGTTTGATATCATATATCAACTATAGTGTTTTCTTCTTTACTTGATATAAATCATATTTATATCCAATTTCTTCCAAAATAATGTATCTCATACATTTACTCAATAAAGGTCCGCCCTACGTTCAAGCTTGTTGACTTGAACGATCGTCTAGCGCGTGCGTGCGTTAAACGATATGTGAGCATCCCATCGTTTACACGACCGGATACTCAATGATCGCATACCTGATCGTCTACACGATGCGATCAACCTTTGATCGTCTCCTTCCTCGAAGAACTGCAACACTTGCTCCGATCTTCTTCACGAACGACTCAAGACTCAAACAGACTTTGAATTACAGACTTGATAACGATTATTAATATCAAAAAACGCAGGGGCCTTTACAAACAACCGCAAATGTAAAAGAATTAAATCAAACTGAGGCTAATATCCACGAAAACATCCATTAATCCACACATCCACAGTAGTGTAATGATTAAACAGAGTAGAAATGCACCCACCAAGAATGTATATGTTATTTATTACAACAATGAAATTGGAATATCAGAACTTGGCTCTGATACCAATTGAAGGATCTCTTAACAAAAAGCATCCATGAGAGCATTCAGATCTTTTTAATTTTACCATGACCGAAATACAATATATACATTCTAACATACAGTTATGCAAATAAACAATAATTAATGGCATGCTTTGAACACTAAAAAATAAGGGAAAGAGTTCTCATACTAGTTGAAGATGCTCTTCAAGTTTTGGAACTCAACGCAGCGGAAGACCTCTACGCGATCTCTATCGCCTAGCAAACGCATCGGCTGCAGCAATATGATCAGTCACGAACAAGTGAACACAGTGGGGATGATGTTGGATTTTATGTCCTAAACAGTCGCAGTTTATAAAATGATAAACATTTTCTATTATCAATATACTTGTTACTGATCTCATAAATTGTATGAAAGTCTAAATCCAATAAACTAAAACCCACGACTATTGTATGAGTACTTGAACTTTATGTGGAGATATAAAAGTGGATCAGGTTCGAGTAAAGAGTCAAAATGATCTATGGTACATGAATGAGGTTGGGTACCTTATTCTGGTAACACCATCAGATACGGCCTACTCTGTAGTTGTTACAAAGAGTTGCAAAATGCTACATACGATGTGATCCTAATTCATATATGTTATGACATAAGGAGTGGGGGTGTCCTATGCAATGAGTTTGCATAAGATCCAGACCAAGAAATAAGTCACTCTTACTTTATAATGTTGTTTACTATTTAAGACTGATTATTTCACCTAGATGACCTAGGTAACTCGATCTTATTCCTGAGTTAACTATGAAGTTCTGTTTATTCGGGATTGTCCTTAGATTTGCATAGTTGAGGGTTGGCTCAATAGTGCTGGATCAATAAGACTCCTATTTCAGGGGTAAAATATCTGGGGACACAGGGTGCAAGACAGAATTCACACCTACCCGATTTAGGGATAGGAGAAAGGTTGTTCTCTCAAGTACTGAATCCAGGTCTTGAATAAGGGGCCCCACCCTCTCACTGGGCTGAGAGAGTTTGGTTTGGTGATTGGATCACAAACCAGTTGTTCATTATAAAATCAGTAGGGACTTGAGGAATAAGACGTAATCTCGGGGGTAAAGCAGATATTTGACCCAACTGTTATTACAAACAATCTGTGAAGGATCGACTTGCTGATTATGGTTAAATCATGTGAACATAATATATCTACAGTGAGGGGAGTTCAACTATGAGCTTTAGTGGAATGACCCATTAGTTAATGAATGGAGATTAATCTGGTCTAATGAGTTTAGCCAATTAATCTCGGATCGTTGGAGCCCATGATCTATAGGTCTGTAAGGTCCCCCTACTAGCTCGTAACGGACTAGCTCTAGAATAGCATGATATGTTAATTTGAAACGTTCAAATTAAAATTAAGGAAATTTGTAATTATATGAGATATAATTATGATTAATTTTAGAATTAAACGAAATAGGAGAATTTATATATATTTAAATATGATTTAAATATATAAATATGGATATGTGTTAAAATTAATTTAATATTTGATATTAAATTAATTAAGTTTTATTTAATAATTAATTTATGAAATTAATTAATTTTTCATTTTAAAAATCAAATAGATTTTAAAAATTAATTAGGAATTAAATATACTTTTTTTATGGAATATACGTATCAATATTCATGGATCATACCGTTCAAGTAAAATTATCTGTATGATACGTAATCCATGATCATGTTTGCGTGCTCTTTTTAAAAGGTTAAATTCGATCAAAATTTTATTTTTAGATAAAATTGAAAAAGAAAAAATGGAAAACTAAAACACTTTAATGGAAAAATGGTTTTTTCCATTATCCATCTTTGAACTAGCTTACTCATGAAGCAATATATTTGCCTTGTCTTCTCCAAACATGAGCTGCAACTCATGCAACTTTTCTCTTTGCATGTTGATCTACAGTATAATGAGAAGATTGGAGTGAAAATCAGGCATGCAATCTACAGAATTTTGAGAGAAAATTTGGTTTGAAGAAAGGTTCTTCAACAAAGGTTGTTGCAGTGAGCTTTTCTCCTTCATCCCTTGATTCAAGCTTGTTTTGAGTCCCACAACACAATCTAGAGTACTAAGAGAATAGTAAGGAATATCTTGAGGTGGTCTACAACAAGATATGGAGAAGATTGCAGCTGGAGAAGAAGCTTTGAAGAAGTTCTATAAGAGGTATGTCTTGAAACCCATTTTTCTGCAGAAGCATGCTTTATATTATGCCAAAATTAGTGAATTTGAATGCTTAGATGATCCTTGTGCTTCCCCTGCAATTGATACAATCCTACAATTGGTATCAGAGCATCAAATAAGCATTCAATTTGGTTTAATTTTGGTTTGGTGGGTGTTTTATATGAGAAATATGAAACTGGTGCACTGATATGGTTTTCTAAGTTTTGGCTGTTTGATTCTCTTTAATTTCTCATTTAAATTTATAATTGGCTCTTGCTTGATGAGCTTTAATGTGTTCTTAAGAGTCTATAATTTATTTGGAGTCATTAGAGTAGAAATCAAGCTGTAAATCGAAGAAACAAGCAAAGAGCCCCAGTTGCAGTTCCAGAAAAATCAGCCTCTGTTCTTGTCATCGCTGAGGTTCCAGTTGCTAAACAATCGTCTAGCTTCAGACGCTACACGGTGTGAAGAAAAGCTAGACGATCGTATAGCAATGGGCATTGGTTGTTGTGATGTTGAACGCTAGACTATCGTGTACTTGCAGGAGCTAAATGATGCGTTCAATTGGCTATACGATAGCATTAAACGATCGTTTAACTTTGGCGTGGGAACTAAACGATACGTTGAATTTACTATATAATGGTACTATGTGATTGTTTAGCAACAATGCGCTCTAAGCGATGCGATGAAGTGCTACGCGATAGCGCTGAGCGATCATTTAGATTCAGAGCTAAGCAATGCGTTGAAGTTTTTATGCGATGGAACTAAACAAACCGCTTACCTACGATGTTGAACGACGCAATGATGTTCTATACGATGGAGCTAAGCGATTGTTTAGCTACACGACGGATACTGAACGATGACATGCAGTGCTAGACGATTGTGTTAAGCGATCGTTTGGTTCTATACGATAGAACTAAGCGATAGTGATGAAGAGCTATATGATAGCCTTGAGCGATCGCTTACTTCGATCGTTTATCTTTGATCGGGAGCTAAATGATGCGTCGAGTTGCTATGCGATAGCACTACACGATCGCTTACCTCTATGCGGGAGCTAGGCCATGCGTTGAATGCTATGTGATGGCATTAAATGATCGTTTACCTTTTCACGCGTTAAACGATCAAGCATTTACTAAACGATTTGGCAAAATTCTAGACGATGGTCGTCATTACTAAACGATGAGATTTAGTGAGAGAACATGTGCAAGGGCTACAGGTTCGACCAATTCTCTTGTGGTCTGGTTCGGTTCAACTTCGAATGGTTCTTGGTTGGTCTGGTAGAACATGGCTGGTCCAGTTTATGGTTCAGGTTCGGTTCAAGCTACTTGAGTTCGTTTTGGAGCGGTCCAGGAGTGGTTTGGAAGCTGTTTTATAATTAGGTTTTGTTTGCTTGTTTTTGTCTAAACTAAAACCACGTCAGTTTGTGTTTAATTATTTATGCATTTGATGTATGTTATAATTAGATAAGTCTTGTATGTGCATATAGTATGTCATTTAGATTTAAAATCCCACCATCGGAAGCATGTAACATGCATTAAAATTATGTTATAATTGTTATAATATATAGTATGCATGTTGGGGTTTCTTGTATTTAATATAAATGTTATATTAAATTTGAACGCCTCATGTATGTTGTGAATGTTTAGCATGTCTAAAGTTTTATAAGTTGTTATAAAATTGGGTTAGACATTTAAAATCCATAAACAACAGTTGCATGCTCACGTAGGTTGACCACCTGTTTTAATTGTTAAAACTTATAAAACCAAGGTTACAAACTCAACCGGTATATAATCCTGTCTAAGGCTGGGGGGTTTTAAGTTGACGGTTTAGGAAACACCTCCTACCTGGGGATTATGACAAATTATTGAGTGTTGGTAACTGGTTTTATGAGCATACGTGAGTTATGTAAGGTAATAAAATGATTTATCACCTAGACATCGTAGGTTAAAATCCAATTATAAGAGTTATACTTCGATAAACCACATAGTTAAGGTTTTTTTATTAGCCGAAAAGAACCTAAGTATAAATCTACCCAAAATAGAACACTTTAGTGGCAGTTTAATAACTTTTATATGATAGAGTTGTTAGAAAACTTCAGTGGGAGATTAATAATATATACGATATGTTATTTTTAGCTCTCACGTCTCTAAGAGTTCACAATCCAGATTTAAGTTGTACTTCGTGTCACCCTTGGAGTGACCTCCCTACGGAGAGTATTTTTTTAGCTTAAATCTAGATTTCGGTGAATAAGAGAAAGTTGTTCAAATATAAGTCTATTATATGATAAATAGATTTCAATTGTCACGTCTCCATATAGTTTACATCGTGAGATTCATATGACGCTTCGTGTCACCCTTGGAGTGACCTCCCTACGGAAAGTGTTCTATATGAGTCAATATCAAGGTAAATGGAGGAAGTAGTTCATAGTAAGTGGGTGAAAGATATGTGTCAATATATCCTATGGCCTTCTTATAGTTTACACCGTGAGATTCCTATGTTGCACCTACTGGTTAGTTTTAAGCAGCCCTTTGCTAGTCGTTTAGCGACGGCTATCCCCACAGAGGGTTGTAACTTTGGATTCGGAACAACCCAGGCTTCAGTAAAATGAATAGGGTCTTATAGTTCTATCTTGGATGTTGTCTTCCATTTCGGAGGCAAATTCATACTGCCCTATAGGATTTGAAAATGGTGGGTCACACTTACAAGAATTACTAAATTGTTAGTAAAGATCTTGACAGAAAATGATAACTAAACGACTATAGGAATAAGAGTTATTCCGGAGACAATAGGAATAAGAGATATTCTGGGGATAGTGTTTGGTCAAAATTGTTTGTTTTAGTGAAAGAGTATCTGACTGCCCAACAGTAGCACATATTTTGACTCACTAAAATATCGTTGCAAATAAATAATGGTTATGGGTACATTATTACTTTTTGCTAAATTTTGACTTTGGATTTAGTTACAATTTGCTCATTAGAATTTGTTTGAATTTTATCAGCATGTCGAATTCTAGAATACTCGCTTTCGATATACATAACAGTAAAATTAAATCAACAAACAAATTACTAGCAGTTGATTATACCAAAACAGTTTTAACAGAGGATTTTCTTCATCTCCCAACTCATCTGAAATTATGAATTATATAGATGAGAATATTGAATTCAAACAACAAGATAAATATGATTTACTTGTTATCGAAGCATGTTTAGTGGAAGATGATAAAATCTAGATAATTGATTCAGGTGCCGCTAATCATGTATGTACTATCTCATAGGAAACAAGTTCCTGGAGACAGTTGACAGAAGGTGAAACAATCTTTTGCGCCATAAACTTGTAAAGTGGTACGAAAATGTGTGTTTTTATTATGCTGTGTATGTTTTGTATCGCTTATGCACACTACCGATGGATGAATCATGCAAGATATTATGCAACACTACGTTCTAAGTGTATGCGTTGATAGTGATATGCTCATAGTATGCGATGAAGTAGTGCGTGTCACAAGTTTTCTTGCACTGAAATCAAGTATAATTCCAACGCAAGTTTCTCATAATGATCTGAGGTCGAACACGAGGATTGTTGTCGTTAAATGCGATACTAATGTGATATATGCGACCGGTCATAATAAAGAATAAAGAATTTTTGGTTTTGTAGAAAAATAAATTGCGCTGAAAGTAAAAATGCGTTGATAAAGTAAATTTCTAAACTACTATGATACAGGGGTTGAGGTTTGACTGTGCAGTTGTACAAAAGAATTTATGAATGCGATGGCAAGTCTTATGAATGAGGCAGAAAAAGAATGAGTAAAGATTAAAAACATCGCAAGTTCATCAATCACGTTAAGAACGTAACTAAGGTTCCGCTTTCCCTTGGCGTACACCTTTCAGTGATCGGCCGCGTTCCCATATGTATATGGTGAAACAGAGATGACATGATGAATGCAAGGTTATTTCCATCTTGGAAATACTTCTCGTTTTAGTTAACGCATTCTTCCAACCTTCTCTCGATAGGTGGAATAACATCTTCACTTCTACTCTCACAGGTGAAGATGCCGTCGAGCATGCTTTAGCTAAACTTAATTGATTCCTTAACATAGATTAACTCACTCGCTTAATTCTCCCTTTATACCCAGGGGATTAAGAACATAACATGGAGAAAATGGATGATAAATGTATGGAAAGGGCAGAGAGATGATAATGATGACGATGATAACATTTAATTCTAAATATAAGTGTTTAATACATGATTGTGAATGAGGAATTAAAGAAGATGAACACAGAAGATGAATTAAAGAATAGAAACAAATACGGAAAGAGTGTCAACGTCTTGACACAAATCCCGATCGAAGACTTGTGCTTGTCGGCGTATGGATGTAATGGAGAGGAAAGCTTCCCTCTCAGGCTTGTTTTTCCGGTAGAATTGACCTTTTGCACAGAGCTTCAGCTTTGGGAATCGGAAGAATTCCTTGCTCGGAGACTCACTTTTCAGCCTTGTCTCGTAGTTCTCCCAGATTTACTCTATAAAGTCTCTTCAGACCAACCTCTCTTTCCCCGTATATCTTTCAGTGATTTCGAGGAAACTATTTATAGACATGACCTTGGCTCTTTGAATTTGTGGTCCCACTACATAATTCTGATAATTTCTGTCATGGTGTAATGGATAATTCCTCTCTGCTCCACGATCAATCTGTCAGAATTGCACAACAGAAAACTGTACACTTGTCAGAATCGTCCGCGAATGCGTTGCACTTCACATCTTCGATTGATCACCGCATGTGGTGTTGTTTTTTTATTACCGCATGTAGTTGAAATGCATTGATCTCTAGAGTCCATGATTAATCGTCATATGCGCCGTCATTGCGTTGATCATTTCTTCGTTCTTGATCGATTGGCGCATGCAATGTAGATGCATTGTGCATTTTGTCTTCGAGCCATTAACGCATGCGGTGACCTATTTATTGCAAAACAAAGACTAAAACATTATATTTCGCCATCGCAATGAGGTTAGTGGATGCGTTTACGACATTTCATAATTTTCGTATTTCTCAACCAATTCTTATACTATCGACGCAACTTTCCTCTCTTTTTGCCGCAATATCTAAATAAAACATCACAAATAACTTGTATTTCTACAAGTTATCACATCCCCAAATTTAGATATATGCTTGTCCTCAAGCATATCTTTAACTAAGGCAATTTCGCTCATCCTAACTTTGCGTCGATTGGCTGCTCCGATTGCTCCACCTCTACAACATTACTTAACAATGCAATTTCCTTCTATCCTTTAACAATTCATCAACATGCTCTACTTTATTCTTTTCTACAACAAACCACTACCCAAAAATTCCCTTCTTGTTTTGAGAAGAATGTTTACCTCTTCTTGCAAAAACAACTAGGTGCGTCTTTATGCGGTGGCCTGGTTTGCGTCATTTTATTAGAGACTGTTAATCATGGTTACACCCTTCGTTTCGTTTTGGTTTGCGTCATTTTAACTCTTGATTTTCAGCCAAGTTTTACTTTTGCTGATTAGAGGAGTTGTCTCTTATGCTCTTATTTTCTCTTTTTTTTTTTTTTTCTTTTCATATTGTGTTGATCTTGGAAACCTACCTTCGTTTTGACTTGCTCCCATGGGTGACATGCAAACATCCAACTATAAGCAGGTTCCTTTCACAACTTAACTCTTATCAGGTTGGGATTTTTCCCTTGCGCTGACATTGAAGTTTTTATGATTTTTTTTTAATTTTTATTTGATAGATGAACGCATTTTCCTGATAATGACCGCATCCGCTTGATCGCATTTGCTCAGACCTTCCCCACCCCTAAATTTAGAGATGTGCAAGGTTCTCATTGCGTTGTTTTGGGCAGATAAGACAAAACACTTAGTCAAAATTTTGAAAAGAAGGTTTGAGTAGAGTCTTGAAATAGAAAAGGTAAAGTAGTGCTATTGCTATGAATTATCTAAGTATTAGTCAGAAAGTGCAGAGTGTAAGAAATGTTGCTAAGGGTATGCATACTACTCATCATGGTAGCGCAATTAATAATGCAAAATAAAAGATAACAAATATCGCAATAATTAACAAAGGATGATAAGTAAAGAAGCTAACACATATGGAAAGAATAGTTACTCAGTTGTATTAAAATTAACTAAGTATACAAAGAATTACAATCATCGCAACACGAAATTTAAGCATGTAAAAAAAAATCAAGGTATAGCTTTTATACATAAAAAAAAATATATTGAATGAATAAAAGAATGGCCGCAAACGAAAACTTGCAGATTTATTGAGAAGGTGGCACACCCCCAAATTTAAAGTTGCGGCGAGGGCTCTGAAAGAGGATTTTACGGATGAACTCGAAGAGCTTTTTCAAAATGCAGAGGTTGCTATAAATGGGGAGGCACCATGGGACCATGTAAATAAGTTGTCAAAAAGTTAAAAGTATTCATGGTTACGCTCCGCCATTGTCTCTGGTTCAGGTGAATAGTGAAAATGTTGCGTTGAATATTGATCAGCACTTACCGCGTAATCGCAATACTGCATTGTACCTCTGCGTGGCTCTCTTGTAACTCTGTTATTCTTTGGCAGAAGAAATCTTGTTATTGAGAGAGAAGAGAACGCATCTCTACTAGGTCAGCAGCAAAGGTTGCGGTGGTGGGATGCGCCTGCGATGTTTCACCATCAACGGTTTGAGCTTGAGCAGAAGTGCCTTCACCCAAACCGTGTGGGTTGTCAACATACGGTGATGAAGGTGAAAATGCGGTGAAGATGGATGGAGAAATGATTCTGCTAGGGATGCATTGTCTGAGTCTGGGGTGAGGAGGAGATTAGTAAAGTGTTTCAGGAGTGGGGAAAGGGGTTCCATAGGTGGGCTTGGAGGGCGAATAATTAAAGGTAAGGGGTCCAAGGGTATTTGGTCTTGCATTGATTGCTCTTGGAATTTTTCCTTGCCTTTGTCATCTTTGCATTGCTTCTTTGGCTTGGGCTACTGCGGCGCATTCAGATCAATGAGGGGTCGTTTAAGTGGAAGCTCGGGGCAGTGAAGAGTCCTTGAGAAGCATTCTCAAGATCTTTGTGTTGATAAGACCATAGACTTCTGGCTTTGGCTCCTCTTCAATACCTACACCCGGCATAAGCTCGAAATCGTCCAAGGAAAGAAATACTGGCCTCTCACACGGCCTACAAAGCCTTGAATTTGCTTCGCAATCAGTTGGCCCACGTCAATCGGAATACCGCGCGTTATGCAATATGCGGCCATTACTCGATCCCTTGAAACTGTTTTGTCATGCGATGTAGGGATGAGTCGCCTTTTCACCAAGTAAACCCAAAGACACACTTTTGAAAGCAGTTTGTTGGACGCAAGGGTTTTAATGCCTTTCAAAGATACCGACCACTGAGTGCCCGGTTGCGTTAATGTTCTCAGCGCATCCTCCATTTGTTCTTCTTCGGATCATCAATAATTTTGTTACCCGATGCATCCGGGATATCCTTCATCTTATATAATTCGTTGATATCCCTTGCACTGAATGGCACTATCCACCCTTTCATGATCACCGCATCTTTGGTGTCATGGAGCCGTCCATTATAAAAAGCTCTCACTACCATTGGAATTATGATGGATGGGCACTGGCAGAATGTCTCCCACTCATGCTCTAGCACAACACTTGTAATTAAATCAGATAGTGGCGTTGACGCAGAAAAGAACCCCATCTCCATCATCATGTCATCATTTTCCTTCTTCGTTGATGGAGGCCTTTTGGTCAACGCAGGCTCGCTACTTCTAACTTTTGCTTTTCCCTTATCTTGAGCCAACGCAAGGCAGGACTTTTGTCATTGTTTGCGTTCCCGTTCCTTGTACTATTCTTCTTCTTCACTTCTCCACTCCGCAATTTCTTTTCTTTTGTTTTCTTTGGCACGTTGCACACTGGCCTTGCGCCATTTCTCCTTGTCTTCCTTCTTCTTATTTTCTTCCTCTTTTTCTTCTCTCATTTCTTTTTCAAACTGCTCTGAGGCCAGCAATATGCGTTGCTCATCCTCAGCCTTTTTCTTTCTTCTTCTGCTGAAATTGCGTTGTTACGGCGCACCTCCTCACCGTGGACTTTTCTTGTCAAATCGCCAGATGCGATGATTTGGCGTGTACGTAATATCTTTTCTTGTTTTTCCTCTTCTTCTCTTTTTCTCCTTTCCTTTTCTTCTGCTAGACTTTGCCAAAATTGTGGGTCGCTTGTTGACCCTTGCGGTGCATTCTCCTTGCGACGCTGCATCAGAGGGATAATGTCCGGATCCTCTCGGTCTTCAGTCGCAACCGTCCTGATATGCGTTGATGCCTCTTGAGGTTGTGCTAATTCTTTTTCTTACGGTGAACCCCCCTCTTCCACCCTTGCGGTGGTGGATTCTCCGTCGACATTCGGGCTTTCAGCCCTCTTCCTCTTTTCTTCCTTCTTCAGGTGCTTCTCTTCTCGCCTGCACTCTCTCTTCTTACTTGACTTCTTTTCTTTCTTCTCCTTCTTTGGCTGGGCCTCTTCATCTCCTCCTGCCCGTTTCTCCTTGCTTTTCCTTTCTTCTTCCCTTCAGCCATTTTAGGCCGCTTCTTTGCTCCCACCTCCTCCAAAGCACCCTTGGTGGGTCCCTCATAGGATTATGTTTGAACAGTTTCCTTAGGATCCGTAACGACCAGGGCGCTTCTTCACGAAGCTTCAGCCATCTCCTCCTCCGAAGGCAAGGGCTGGTTAACAACTCTACCTTCGGGTAGCCCTCCCTCTTTCTCCATGTTGCTCAGGATGCTCCCAAATACTTCTTTGTCATCTCTTATTTTCTTCTCACTTTTCGATGACAGTACTGAGAGTGGGGCACTCTCCGTGCTCGGCCCCTCTCGGGTTGTGAATGGTTTGGCTACAACGAGTTTTCGCCGAGGTTTTCCAACGATTCTTTGATAGGCTTCGGCTGGGCGGCGAGGTGGCGGCTTGCTGCGAGGAATGCCGCCTCTCGTGCAATGACTTGGGCTAGGGAAGGTGATGAAGGTAGAGAAGATGAATGTGAGGATTGCTCGGCCATGGTTTCGGTGAGTGATAGAGTTGGAAAAATTCTTTGGGACTTAGGAAGAAATTTGAAGGTTTGTATGCAGAGAATTTTCTTAGGGTTTTCTTTTCGCAAGAGATTCAAGTAAACTTCCTCAGATGAAGGAGGGGGGACGTTGGGCCTTGATGGGCCCAACGCAAACTCTGCGTGGCAGGCTTCGAGGTTCTCAAAAATCCTACCTGCCGCGTTCCTCGCATTTATGAATTAGCAGAAAAGGACGCTCTTTCATCTACTAAGTCATCATTTCCTTGGAAGCCTAAAAGATTGGACTACTCTCTTGCAAAATGAATTTATCTTTTGTATTTTATTCGGACGGTCGCAAGGTTAAAGATAAACGCAATGCATCCGTTACCACAAATTCATATTTGCAGAGGATGGGCAGCAACACATGCATTAGCGCAGCACACCCCTCAACTCAGCGCATTTCTGGAGGTCGGGTGCACGGTATTTCTACTGGCGAAATACTACCTTGACATAGTGCATTTTTGCTAAGGACGGGCGCAAAATACATACGCGCGCAACACACCCATCAGCGCAATGCATTTGTGTAAGATGGACGTAAAGTGTATCTTATCAACGCAAGATGCACCCATCATCACAATGCATACCGGATATTTATTAAAGTTTATTATTATTTTTATATTTTTTTATTTTTTTTTATTTTTTTTTTATTTTTTTTCATCAACAACGTAAGTCGATAAGACTTTACGGTGTTCATTTTATTTTTAGTCAGTCATTCATGGAGGTTTAAGAACAACGCAAACAACAGCAGAAAAGTAAGTGAATTGAACTAGGCATAAAATTAACGCAAATACTAAATTGCATTGAATAACGCAATACTAAAGCAGTAAACTAATTTATGAAAGCAGTAAAGAAAGCATTAAAGAAAGCGATAAGGAAAACAGTAAAGAAAGCGGTAATAAAGCGATAAAGATAGATGTAGGGATGCTGATTGAGAGAAGTTTTTCAGAGTTACCGCAATAGCATCCCCGCAAGCGGGCAATCCTGCTTGCCTAAGTCGATGGTCTCCATGCGTCGTTCCACACTACCCCATAGTAGGGCTTAATTCTTTGACCATTGACTTTGAATGCATTGCTTCCATCCTTAGTTGTTAGCTCCACTGTGTCATAGGGAAAGATAGTCTTGATGCGGAATGGCCCAGACTAGCAGGACTTCAACTTTCTTAGAAACAATCGCAAACGCGCGTTAAATAAAAGTACCTGATGACCCTCGAAGAACGTCCTTTTGCTTATGCGGTCATCATGCCATTTCTTGGTTCACTCTTTATAAAGCTTGGCATTTTCATAGCCATTCATTCGCCACTCGACCAGATCATTCAATTGCAACTTTCGGACTTCCCCCGCGCTTGATAGATCAAAATTCAGCTTTTTACTTACCCACATTGCTTTGTGTTCCAACTCGAGAGGCAGATGACAAGATTTTTCGAAGACCAGAGCTATGGGGACATGTCGATTGGAGTTTTGAAGGCAGTCTTGTATGTCCATAAGTCTTCATCAAGCTTAGGTGACCAATCCTTCCTGGAAATACTGACTACCTTCTCCAAGATGGTTTTGATTTCTTTGTTAGAAATTTATGCCTGCCCATTAGTTTGTGGGTGATATGCGGTTGCAACTCTATGGCTAACATTAAATTTGGTCAACAGATTGGTGATGATGCGGTTGATGAAATGTGTGCCTTCATCGCTGATTAAGGCACAGGGCGTTCCATATTGTGTGAAGATATTTTTCTTGAGAAATTTCGTCATCGATGCCGCATCGTTTTTAGCGCATGCGATGGCCTCAACCCACTTTGATACATAATCAACCGCAACCATAATATATTGATGACCTTTTGAGGGCAAAAATGGGCCCATAAAGTTGATTCCCCATACATCAAACAATTCAATTTCTAAGATCAAAGTCAAAGGCATTTCATCCCTTCTAGACATGTGTCGCGTTGCACAATATGGGCATGGGCGTCCTTAAATAGTGTTGACCAAAAATAGCCTCTCTGTAGGACTTTTGCGGTGGTCCGCTGCCCCCCAAAATGTCCTCCATAAGGGGACTCATGACAAAGTTCTAAAATGTGCTTAGTCTCATGCTCAGGAACACATCGACGCAAAATATGATCAGGTCCAAGTGGATACAAGAAGGGGTCATCCCATAAATAAAATTCGACTTCATGTCTCAGTTTCTTCTTCTGCTGGTATGAGTAGTCTTCTGGTACTTGGCCGCAAAGTATGAAGTTTACAATATCGCATACCATGGAACATTAACACATACCGACATAAATTACTCGTAGGGAACCTTTCTTCAATTTCTTTCTCTTTCTTCTGAACCTCACAATTTTCTAACCGTGATAAATGATCTGCGACTTGGTTCTCAGTGCTCTTCCGATATTTAATCTCTAGGTCAAATTCTTGCACGAGTAGTACCCACCTTATCAGTCTGGGTTTCGCATCCTTCTTCGTCATAAGGTATTCGATCACAGAATGATCAATATACACCACTACATTTGATCCAATTAAGTACTGTCGAAATTTCTCCAGCGCAAACACCACTGCGAGCATTTCTTTCTCTGTGGTTGTATAATTTTCCTGCGAATCATTCAACGTCTTGCTGCCATAATAGATAGGATGCAAAATCTTGTCTTTGCGCTGACTCAAGACTGCGCTTACTGCATATCCATTGGTGTCACACATCAATGAAAACGGTTGCGTCCAATTCAGCGCAACCAGAATAGGTGCGGTGATGAGCGCATTTTTCAGCGTGTGGAATGCTTCGGCGCATGCGTCATTAAAATCATATTCGCGATCAATCTCGAGGAGTGCACTTAGGGGTCTTGCGATCTGAGAAAAGTTGCGGATGAATCTTTGATAGAACCCCGCATGTCCCAGAAAACTCCTAAGTATTTTCACATTGACTGGTGGTGGTAACTTGGATATTGCGTCAATTTTGCTTGATCAACTTCCAATCCTGCCTTTGATATCTTATGACCTAGCATGATTCCTTCTTCAACCATGAAATGGAATTTCTCCTAGTTCAGAACGAGATTTTTTTCAACGCATCTCTTCAAGACTTTTTCCAGGTTTGATAAACAGGAGTCATAGGTGTTGCCGAAAACTGAAAAGTCATCCATAAACACCTCGACTGAGTCCTCCAAGAAATCTGAAAATATGGCCATCATACACCTTTGGAAGGTACCTGGTGCATTACAGAGTCCAAATGGCATGCGACAAAATGCAAATGTCTACCTTGCGCCTAAAGGATCGCACACTGTCACCTACACGATTGCATAGCTTCTCTAAACAATTGTATAGTGTGTCGATTTTGCTAACCGATTCTGTACCATTTCTTAAACAATCCTTCAGTAAAATCTACACGATCGTGTAGCTTCTCCTAAACGATAAGCAGCGTGCTATGCGATAGCGCCTTTTTCCCTCTCACTTGCTTATCGCCTACACGATTCATGTTTCCTCCTTCCTCTACCAAATTCACCAAAGACTGCACTTTGGGTTCTCACTCCGAGAATACCCGGGGCTCTATTCTGGTGGTGTCGTCCCCACGGCATTCGTGTTTGTGGTTGTTCGTCCTGCTGTTGTTGATGTTGTTTCTGGGCATTGGTAGATCACGTGGAGGTTTTCCGCTGCATTGGAGTTCCAAAGTGTGAAGAACGTCTTTAACTGGTATGGAACTCTTTCCCTTGTTATTTTTTTTTGTTCAAACCATGCTATTAATTAAGATTTTTTTGCATAACTATATGTTGAATGTATATTGTTGTATTTCGGTCACTGTGAGATCGAAGTGATCCGAACGTGCTCATGGAACTCTTCGGTAAGAGATCCTTCATATGGTACTTCCGCTCGATATGCTTTCCCCTTTTATGGCTTTGTGGTTCCTTTGAATTTGCAACTGCTCCACTGTTGTCACAATAGAGAGTGACAGGCAGGTGCAAATTAGGAACTAGTTTCAGATCTGTTAGGAACTTTCTAAGCCATACTGCTTCTTTTGCTGCTTCATTTGCAGCAACATACTCGGCTTCCATTGTGGAGTCTGCAATACAGCTCTGCTTGATGCTCCTCCACACCACTGCTCCTTCTTTTAGAGTAAATACTGACCTCGAAGTTGATTTCCTCGAATCAATATCAGTCTGAAAGTCAGAATTATTGTATCCAATAAGGATTAGATCTTTAGCACCATACACAAGCATATAATCTTTCGTTCTCCGAAGATACTTGAGAATGTTTTTTTACAGTAGTCCAATGGTCATGACCAGGATTGGACTAAAATCTGCTGACAATTCCTATGGCATAGCATATATCGGGGGGAGTACACAACATTGCATATATCAAACTCCCAACTGCAGATGCATATGGAATTCGATTTATCTCCTCAACTTCTTGAGGTGTCTTAGGACTCTATTCCTTAGATAGGTGAATTCCATGTCTGAAAGGTAAAGATCCTTTCTTAGAATTTTGCATTTTATACCTAGACAACATCTTGTCTATATATGATGCTTGAGATAATGCTTGTCACACCCTTTCCCAGATTACCCTCTCAAAACTAGAAGGGGATATGACCGCGGTAGTTACTAGCCCTACTGCCAGTACCCACCTCCTTAGCCCTCTAATCTAAATGCCAACTTGTTAAATATATGCATGCAACCATGATATAACATCTAAGAGATGAAACATTCACAGATGGCCCAAACAACTCTAATAGAGCCCTAGTCCCTCTTAAAAAATGTGTACATAGACAGATCAATAACCTAAATCTTCTTAATAAGCCGAGTCTTTTAGTGGCAAGCAGCAGCAAGATCAACCCTGAGGAATATGACCGCTACCTGAGAAGGGAAAACACATAAATTCCGTGAGCTAAAAGCCTAGTGAGTGACTATAGAATCGTAAAACAACAAGTATAGCATCACTATAAACATGTAAATATACCAATGAGTAAACTCAAGCAATTGTCTCAAAATGTAGCTTTAAACCATTCTCAGACATCATTAAACATTATTGTTCCCTAGTTGAGAACGAGCCTAAATGCTCTAGCTCCCAAACGTTTATTACCGGCCAAGAGACCCATACTTCGGTCTCTCATTCATAACTACCTACATGCACGTGGCCATACTAAGTACCATCATATCTTAGGTACTTTTACTCAGATACCTTCTCAAATTTGTCCTTCAGTATCGAGCTACTAAGATACCTTCTCATATGTCCCTCGGTATCAAATTGGCTAGATACCTTCTCAAATATCCTTCGGTATCAAATTGGCCAAGTACCTTCTCAAATGTCCTTCGGTACCAAATTGGTTAGATACCTTCTCAAACGTCCTTTGGTATCAAATGTGTATTTTGTAACATCAAATTAAGTTCCTCTGCCTAGTATTTACACAAGAATTGTTCCATTGCCACTCATTTACATAAGAACTCATTCTCTCATAGCCTTCCTTTAGGAAGCATATATCAAAATCAGAAACATAACTTTTGTAATGCTTACACGACATACCTTGGCCTGTGTTACACACATACAAGCCGGGAAACATGCGTAAAGTTATTCTCTAACCATTTGTTGCTTGAGGAAGTATAAATTCATTATTAATGTCACTGTGCTTTACTTGATCATATATGCATGAGTATTGGAAATCTTTTATTTAGTCACTCACAGTTCGTCAGGCTCTTAATGGTTTATACGCATCCCCCAGCTCTTCTTGGCCTGAAAAGATATAATTCTCGTTAAACTACTTAGAATTCTTAGTAAAATACCTCAATTAATTCATTTATTAAAGGAACCTTCATCAACACAAACAGCTTTAGTGGCGAGATCCCCCTAAGCGAGGTCAGCGAGATCCTCTAGAGTGATGCTAGCGAGATCCTCTAGAGCAATACCAACGAGATCCTCTAGAGCGATACCAGCTAGATCCTTTAGAGCGATACCAGTGAGATCCTCTAGAGCAAGATCTAGCTTTTCCTAGCGATACTCACCTTACCAGCGATACTCAGCCTAATTCCTAGCGAGATTTCCTTCTAGAGCGAGATCGGAGAGATTCTCTACTTTTGTTCTTTTCCTCTTGCAATCTTTCTCCGGCAGGACAACCTTGAAAACTAGATTCTCCCAGCTTTCAAATGGCACTGAATTCACAAAATTTTCTTTTGTCAATTGTCGAAACCATGCTTTTGAAGTTTCACTTCCCTTTTAATCTTTCTGCCGCTTCCTGAGTTCAAAGAGTAGATTGCCACATCACCCTACACTTAGTGCCTCCAGCCAGACTAATGATTGAGTTGCTTCATTATTTATATTTTCCTTCCCTTCCTTCACAATCCCTATAAACAAACATGAATTTCTACTTAATAAATATGTAATATAACATTCCTTTGGCTACACATGCTTATCTGGGGAACCTAAGTTCGGGGTTTACAATGCTAATTTTCTATTCTTGCGATTCCAAACTATTAGGATTCTAAGAACATATTGTGCTTCTCCCAAATCTTTCATTTGGAATTTTGAAGCTAACCATCTCTTATCGTCAGCTAGATATTCTACCTCATTCCCAATGAGTAGAATATCATCAACATACAACACCAGAAAAACGACAGTTTTGTTGACAATTTTCTTGTATACACAGGGTTCGTCAACATTTTGTTCAAAACCATAAGATTTGATCACAGCGTCAAATCTCTTGAAGCTTGTTTTAATTCATAATTGGATCGATTAAGCTTGCAAACTTTTTGTTCTTGACCCTGTTGTTTAAACCCTTCTGGTTGAGACATATAGATACTCTTTTCAAGATAGCCATTCAGAAAAGTTGTCTTGATATCCATTTTCCATATTTCATAATCATAAAATGTGGCTATGGTCAAGAGTATTCTAATAGACTTTATCATAGCAACTGGAGAGAAGGTTTCTTCAAAATCTTACCCCTCTCTTTGGGTAAACCCTTTTGCCACAAGTGTAGCTTTGTAGGTTTGTACCTTACCAGCTTGGTCTTGTTTTCTCTTGTAGATCCATTTGCATCCGATGGGTTTTACCCCTTCAAGTTGGTCTACAAGATCCCAGACAGAATTGAAAAACATAGATTCCATTTCAAGGTCCATGACTTTAATCCATTGGTCTTTGTCTACATCGTTCATTGCTTGATTAAAAGACAACGAGTCCTCTAAGCCATCATCTGGTATGATGACTTGAGTTTCAGTTAAACCCATATACTGGTCACGCTGTTGCACAACCCTTCCACTACGACGAGACATTCTCAGCTCTTGAGAAGGATGTGAAGTATCTATTTCATCAACAACTCTTGTTGACGGACTTGCTCTATCAACAACTCTTGTTGAAGGACCTATTGTATCAACAACTCTTGTTGATGTATTTGTCTTCTCTGGACATTTCTTCTATTACTAACTTACTGTGAGGTTGATGGTTCTTTATATAATCTTCCTCTAGGAAGGTTGCATTTGTCAATACAAACACTGTATCAACAACTTTTGAACGATGTTCCAGCTTTCTAAGATTTTGCACCAACACATGTGTTGGATAACCCCAAATCCTGAAGTGACGTAAATTTCCTTTATGTCCCATCCAGAGCTCGTAAGACGTTTCAGAAACACTTTTCGAGGAAATTATGTTCAAAATACACACCGTAGTCTCAACTGCGTGTCCCTAAAAAGAATTTGGTAATCGAGCGTAACTCATCATGGAATGAACCATGTCCAACAAGGTTCTGTTTCTCTTCTCTGCCACACCGTTCTACTAAGGTGTGCTAGGGGCTATGAGTTGAGACTGAATTCCATGTTCTATCAAATAGTTCTGGAATTCTATGCCCATATACTCACCACCTCGATCCGATCGAAGTGTTTTAATCTTTTTACCTAATTGGTTCTCAACTTCAGCCTTATACTCTTTGAACTTTTCAAAAGTTTCAGACTTTTGGTGCATTAGGTAAACATGTCCATACCTGGAATAATCATCTATAAAACTAATGAAATATTCATACTCTCCTCTTGCTCTAACATTTAGAGGCCCACAAAGGTCTGAGTGAATCAGCTCTAAAACCTTTTCCAGAAAAAGATCTTTTTGTCATTTTACCCTCGAGCCAGAACTCATAAGGTGGTAATGAACTATCTTCCTACTTATTTAAAAGACCGTTTTTAACCAATCTCGCAATCCTATTAAGATTTATATGACCCAGTCTCAAGTGCCAAAGATAGGTATTTGGAGAACTCTTCCTTTTTTTTATGAGTCTCAACAGTTTTAAACATCTCTATGTTTAACATAGCTTTGACCTCAGTTGGTTTTAACATGTACACGTTATTTTCTAGCTTTGCAGAGGTTTATTTCCCATTTTAATGAACACTTCACCATTTTTGAAATAAACTTTATAATTTTATTCTAGCAAACAAGAGACTGAAATTAGATTTCTTTTCATAGAAGGAATATAATATACATTTTTCAAATAAATGTACTTATCTCCTATAAATAACTTCATATCTTCAACTGCTTTGACTAAAAAAATCTGCCTGGTCCCTACCTTAAAAATTGTTAAACCTTCTATCAGCTGTCTCCAAGAACTTGTTTCCTGTGAGATAGTACTACATGATTAGCAGCACCTGATTCAATTATCCAGATTTTATCATTTTCCACTATACATGCTTCGATAACAAGTAAACTATATTTATCTTGTTGTTTGAATTGTGCATTCTTATCTGTATAATTCATAATTTCAGATCAGTTGGGAGATAGAGGACAATCCTCTGTTAAAACTCTTTTGGTATAATCAACCGCTAGTAATTTGTTTGTCAGTTTGATTTTACTATTATGCACATCAGAAGTGAGTATTCTAGAATTCGACATGCTGATAAAATTCAAACAAATTCTAATTAGCAAATTGTATCTAAATCCAAAATCAAGTTTTAGCAAAAAGTAATAATGTACCCATAACCATTATTTATTTGCAACGATACTGAGTCAGAATATGTGCTACCGTGGGGTAGTCACATACTCCTTCACTAAAACAAACAAATTTGACCAAACACTATCACTGGAATAACTCTTATTCCTATTGTCTCTGGAATAACTCTTATTCCTATAGTCGTTTAGTTATCGTTTTTGGTCAAGATCTTTACTAACAACTTAGTAATTCTTGTAAGTGTGACCCGCCATTTTTAAATCCTATAAGAAGGTATGAATTTGCCTCCAAAATAGAAGACAACATCCAAGACAGAACTATAAGATCCTATTCATTTTATTGAAGCCTGTGTTGTTCTGAATCCTATGTTACAACCCTCTGTAGGGATAGCCATCGCTAAACGACTAGCAAAGGGCCGCTTAAAGCTAATCAGTAGATGCAACATAGGAATCTCACAGTTCAGACTAATGAAGGAGACCATAGGATATATTGACACATATCCTTCACCCACTTACTATGAACTACTTCCTTCGTTTACCTTGATATTGACTCATACAAAACACTCTCTGAAGGGAGGTCACTCCCAGGGTGATACAAAGCGTCATATGAATCTTACGGTGTAAACTATGTGGAGACGTGGTAGTTGAAATCTATTTATCGTATAATAGGCTTATATTTGAACAACTTCCTCTTATTCACCAAAATCTAGATTTAAGCTAAAAAAATAATTCCGAATGGAGGTCAGTCCCATGGTGACAAGAAGTATCACTTAAATCTGGATTGTGAACTCTTAATGATGTGAGAGCTAAAAATAACGTATCGTATATGTTATTAATCTTCCACTGAAGTTTCTAATAACTCTATCATATAGAAGTTATTAAACTGCCACTAAAGTGTTCTATTGGGTATATTTATACTTAAGTTCTTTTTGGCTAATAAAACAACCCTAAGTCTATGTGGTTTATCCAAGTATAACTCTTATAATCGGATTTTAACCTATGATGTCTAGGTGATAAACCATTTTATTACCTCACATCACTCACATATGCTCATAAAACTAGTTACCAATGCTCAATAATTCGGCCATAATCCCTTGGTAGGAGGTGTTCCATAAACCGTCAACTTAAGTACCCCTAGCCTTAGACAGGATTATATACTGGTTGAGTTTGTAACCTAGGTTTTATAAGTTTTAACAATTAAAACAAGTGGTAAACCTACGTGAGCATGCACCGTTGTTTATGGATTTTAAATGTCTAACCCAATTTTATAACAACTTATAAAACTTTAGACATGCTAAACATCTATAACATACATGAGACATTCAACATTTAATATAACATTTATATTAAATACAAGAAACCCTAACATGCATACTATATATTATAACAATTATAACATACTTTTAATTCATGTAACATGCTTCCTATGGTGGGATTTTAAATATAAATGGCATACTATATGCACATACAAGATTTATTTAATTATAACATATATCAAATGAATAAATAATTAAACACAGACTTATATGATTTTAGTTTTGGCAAAAACAAGCACAGAAGCCTAACTATTACAATCAACTTCAAAACCATCTTTGAACCGCTCGAATCGCTCCAAACCAAACCCAAGCATCTTGAACCAAACTGGATAAGTCTGAGCCGGACCATCAAAGTCTGAAACGGACCAGCCAAAAACACTTTGAGGCTGAACCAGATTGGACCTTGAGAAAATCGGTCAAACTGGCTACTCTCGGTCCAACCTTAAAGTCTTGCAAAGGCCGATCGTGTAGCACTAAAGGCAATCGTCTAGCTCCATCACCTTGAGTTGTGAAAAACTACACGATCGCTTAGTGTTTGCCTAACTAGCACTTCATTGCATCGCTTAGCATGCATCATAGCTAAACAATCATGTCTAACCATTGTATAGTAAATTCAACGTATCGTTTAGTTCCCACACCAAAGCTAAATGATTGCTTAGTGCTATCGTATAGTAATTGAACGCATTGTTTAGCTCCCGCAGGTACACGATCGTGTAGCATTCAACATCACAACGACTAGTACCCATTGCTATACGATCGTCTAGCTTTTCTTCACATCGTGTAGTGTCTAGAGCTAAATGATCGCTTAGCAACTGAAACTCAACAATGATTTTGAGCAGAAGCTGGAAAAATTTGAACAACAGCTCGACCTCTTTCATTTGTTTCTTCAGTTAATCTTAATTTTGCCTCTAATGACTCCAAATAAATTGCAGACTCTTGCTAACACATAAAAGCTCATCAAACAAGAGCCAATTACAAATTTAAATGAGAAATTAAAGAGAATTAAATAGCCAAAACTTAGAAAACAATATCAGTGCACCAGTTTCATATTTCTCATATAAAACACCCACCAAACCAAAATTAAAATGAATTGAATGCTTATTTGATGCTCTGATACCAATTCTAGGATTGTATCAGCAAAAGCAGAAGCAGGAGGATCATTTAGGTACTCAAATTCACTAATTTTGACAAAATATAAAGCATGCTCTTGTAGTAATCAAGTTTCAAGACATACCTCTTGTAGAACTTCTTCAAAGCTCCTCCTCCAGCTGCTATCTTCTCCAAATCTTGTTGCAGACCACCTCAAGATCTTCCCCACTATTCTCTTGGTGCTCTAGATTGAGTTGTGGGACTTAGAACAAGTTTTAATCAAGGGATGAGGAGAAATGCTCACTGTAGCAACCTTGTTGAAGAACCTTTCTTCAAACCAAATTTTCTCTAAAATTCTCTATAGAATGCATGTCCGATTTTCATTCCAATCTCTTCATTATATTGCAGATCAACATGCAAAGGAGAGACTTGCATGAGTTGCAGCTCATGCTTGGAGAAGACAAGGCATGGTTGAATGCATTTTGTATGAGCTACTTGAAAGATGGATAATGGAAAATCAACATTTTCCATTTAAGGGTTTTGTTTTCTAATTTTCAAATTTCATCTCAAAAATCAAAATTTGATTTTATAAAATCTATTTTGATTTTAAAAATGAAAATTTTAATTAATTTCATAAATTAATTATTAAATAAAACTTAATTAATTTAATATCAAATATTAAATTAATTTTAACACATATCCATCTTTATATATTTAAATCATATTTAAATATATAAGTTCTCCTATTTCGTTTAATTCTTAAATTAAACATGTAATTATATCTCATATACTTACTAATTCCCTTAATTCTAATTTGAACGTTTCAAATTAACTTATCACGCTATTCAAGAGCTAGTCCGTTATGAGCTAATAGGGGGCCTCGCGGACTTACAGATCATGGGCTCCAATGATCCGAGATTAATTGGCTAAACTCATTAGACCAAATTAATCTGCATTTGTTAACTAATGGGTCACTCCACTAAAGCCCATGGTTGCACTCCCCTCACTATAGATATATTATGTCCACATGATTTCCATAATCAGCAAGTCTACCCGTCACAGGTTATTTGTAATAACGGCTGGGTCAAATATTTGTTTTACCCTCGAAATTACGTCTTATTCCTTAAGTCCCTACTGATCCTCTAATGAACAACTAGTTTGTGATCCAATCACTAAACCAAACTCTCTCAACCCAGTGAGAAGGTGGGTCCCCTTGTTAAAGATATGGATTCAGTACTAGAGAAAACAACCTTTCTTCTATCCCTAAATAGGGTAGGCGTGAACTCCGTCTTGCACCTTATGTCCCCAACTATCTATCCGGTCTTACCCCTAAAATGGGAGTCTTATTGAGCTGGCGCTGTTGAGCCAATCCTCAACTATGCAAATCTAAGGGCAATCCGGAACAAACAGAAGTTCATAGTTAGCTCAGGATTAAGATCGAGTTACCTAGGTCCTCTAGGTGAAATAATCAGTCTTAAACAGTAAACAATGTTATAAAGTAAGAGTGACTTATTTCCTGGTCTTGATCTTATGCAAACTCATTGCATAAGACGCCCCCACACCTCATGTTATAACATGTACGAATTAGGATCACATCGTATGTAGCACTTTACAACTCTTTGTAACAACTACAGAGTAGGCCGCATCTAATGGTATTACCAAAATAAGGTACCCAACCTTATTCATGTACCATAGATCATTTTGACTATTTACTCGAACATGATCCATTCTTATGTCTCCACATAAAGTTCAAGTACTCATACAATAGTCATGGGTCTTAGTTTATTGGATTTAGACTTTTATACAATTTATGAAATCAATAACAAGTATATTGATTATAGAAAATGTTTATTATTTTACAAACTTCGAGTTTTAAGACATAAAACCCAACATTATGAACCCACTGGATCGCTACATGGGTTTGACTGAAGTCCAAAACGTCATTTCTAATGATGTGGTTGAGGATCCATTATCCTTTAAGAAACCAATGGAGGATGTTGATAAGGATGAATGGATTAAAGCCATGAACCAGGAGAAGAAGTCTATGTACTTCAATAATATCTAAGAGCTAGTGGATCCGCCTGATGGGGTAAAACCTTTAGGGTGTAAGCGGATCTATAAGCGAAAGAGAGGTGTAGATGGAAAGGTGCAAACCTTTAAGGCTCGACTCGTGGCAAAGGGTTATACCCAGGTTGAGGGAGTGGACTATGAGGAAACTTTCTAACTTGTAGTCATGCTCAAGTCTATCAGGATTCTCCTATCCATAGCCACGTTTTATGATTATAAGATATGACAAATCGATGTCAAGACTGCTTTTCTTAATGGTAATCTTGAGGAGACCATCTTCTGACTCAACCAGAGGGGTTCGTAGTTCCAAATAAAGAGTAAAGAGTTTCCATGCTTAATAGGTCCATTTATGGGCTTAAACAAGTGTCTAGATCATGAAACATTAGATTTGACACTACGATCAAGTCGTTTGGCTTTGATCAGAACGTTGATGAGTCTTGTGTTTACAATAAGATCATCAACAGCTCAATAGCTTTCTTGATACTGTATGTGGATGATATCCTACTCATTGGGAATGATGTAGGGTTTCTAACTAACATTAAGAAATGGCTAGCTGCCCAGTTCCAAATGAACGATTTGGGTGAGGCACAGTATGTTCTAGGGATCCAAATTATTCGGGATCGTAAGAACAAGAGGTTAGCCTTGCCTCAGGCATCGTACATCGATCAAATGTTGATTAGGTACAGGATGCAGGATTCCGAACGGGGTTTGTTACCCTTCAGACATGGAATCGTTTTGTCTAAGTATCAATGTCCTAAGACACCTCAAGAAGTTGAGGAGATGAGACAGATTCCCTATGCTTTAGCTGTTGGAAGCTTAATGTATGCAATGTTGTGTATCAGACCCGACATTTCCTATGCAGTAGGGATTTTCAGTTGTTATTAGTCCAATCCAGGATTTGATTATTAGACGGCAGTCAAGACGATCCTCAAGTATCTTCGGAGAACGAGCAACTACATGCTCGTGTATGGAAATAAGGATTTGATCCTTACAGGATACAAATGTGGGGAATGTCCTATAACTCGCAGTTCATGTTAAACATTCTATTTATCAATAATAATGACTTGTTGATTTTGCATCTATGATGAAAATCCAATAAACATATCCTTGGCTATAGTCTGAATACTGAAACTTTATGTAGTGACATAAACAGGATCAAGTTAACAGTATATAGCTTAAATGGTCTAATAAGTATATGGATGAAATTGGGTATCTCATCCTGGTAACACTATTGGATACGGGCCACTCTGTAGTTGTTACAAGAAGTTGTGAAGTGCTACAAATGGTGTGACCCACAGATCTTCATGTTGAGACATGTGAGTGGGAATGTCCTCTGCAATGAGTTTGCATATAGACTGGACCACGAAAATAGTCACTTTTCTTTATAACGACCGTTTATTATTAAAACTGACTATTTCATTTATCATATAACCTAGGTTAACTCAATCTTAATCCTAAGCTAGCTATGAACTTCTGTTTGTTCGGGGATTATCCTTTGATCTGCAAACGGTGAGAGTAGTCCAATAGCACTACTCAATAAGCTTCCCATTTTGGGGATAAGACCGGATGAATAGCTGTGGACATAGCCTTTCAAGATGGAATTCACTCCTACCCGATTTAGGGTTAGCAAATAGATTGTTTTCTTAAGTATTGATTCCAGGACTTGAACAATCGGGGCCCCACCTTCTCATGATAGAGAAAGGATTTGATTCATAGGGATTATGATCAGAATTGCTCATTAGAGGGTCAGTGGGAACTTAAGGAACTAGATGTATTCACAGGGGTAAAATGGTTATTTTGACCCAGCTGTGATTACGAACAACTTTTGAAGGATCGACTTGTTGATTATGATTATAAAGTGGACATAATATATCTACAATGAGGAGAGTTCAACTATGGGCTATAGTGGAGTGTCCCATTAGTTAAGAATGGGGGTTAGATCGGTCTAATGAGTTTAGTCGATTAATCTCGAATCGTTGGAGCCCTATAGGTCCGCGAGGTCCCCCTACTAGCTCATAAATGGTTAAGTTTTAGAGTAGCTTGAGAAATTAATTTGAAACGTTCAAATTAAAATTTAACGGAATAGGAGAATATATATTTAAATATGATTTAAATATATGAAGATGGTTTTGTGCAAAAATTAATTTATTATTTGATATTAAATTAATTTATGAAATTAATATTAAAAATTTGAATTTTCAGGTTTTCAAATCAAAATTGAATTTTGAAATTGGTTTTGGTTTTAAAGAAAAATTGGAAAATTGGGATTACATGCACAAATAGAAATACATGGTTTTCCATTATCATCTTCTTTATGCTCACACAAAAACCACTTCCTCTCTTCATTAAACTCCAAGCATGAGCTGCAAGCCATGCACATTTTCTTCTTTGCATGTTCATCTGCAATAAATAAAGAAGAATGGAGTGATTTGGAGGCATGCATTCTACAGAAATTTTGAGAGAAATTTTCGGTTGAAGAAGAGTTCTTCAAAACTGAATGTTGTGAGCTTCTCCTTCGGTTTTACATTGCTTCAAGTTGTTCTTGAGTCCCACACTCGGTCTAAAGCTCCAAGAGGATAGTGGGGAAGATCTTGAGGTGGTCACTGGGGAAGATCTTGAGGTGGTCACTGTGACCTTAGGAGAATACTATTGTTGTTTGTTCGAGATCTTGAAGAATTCTACAAAGGTATGATCTAAAACCCTCTTATTTAGATGAACATGCTTTAGTTTCTACCAAAATTAGTGAATTTGAATGCTTATGGATCCTTGATACTTCTACTGCATGTTATTACACTCTAACAACACAGACTCTGACTTTCAGACCAATAGAGATTCTCGCAAATTGACATCGAGGTTAATGTTCACTCTGAATTGAAGGGCTGTAGTGTGGCGAAGCATCAAGCAAGAATGCATCGCAGAATCCACTATGGAAACTGAATAAGTAGCCGCTTGTGAAGTAGCTAAGAAGGCCGTTTGGCTGAGGAAATTCCTTACAGATATGGAAGTTGTTTCAAATATGGATTTTCTAATCACTCTTTATTGTGATAATAGCGGGGTTGTGGCAAATTCGAAGGAACCTTGGATTCATCGTCGAGGCAAGCATATCGAACGGAAATACCACTTTATCAGGGAGATTGTGCATTGAGGTGATGTGATAGTTATGAAAATCACGACGGAGCACAACGTTATTGATCCTTTTACAAAGGCTCTCATGGCTAAAGTGTTCGAGGGTCACCTGGAGAGTCTGGGTCTGTGGTACATGCGACATCTTGTCTAGGGCGAGTGGGAGATGATACAGGGGTATGCCCTAGTTTATTGTATATTGTACATGTATTTATCTTGTATTATACATTAATCTCTCGAGGCATTAGATGGATGATTGTTGGGATTGGTGTCCTAATTCTCCCAGAGTCTCATAGTTTGTAATATATACACATTGTTATGAATAAAATAAAAGTTATTTTATCTGGCATTTACTCATATCCAATAAACAAAGTTGCATGCTTATTGTATATAAACTTAACCATGTATATGAAATATACAGGTGCATCATGCCTTAAGTGATAATCTAAATAGGTCTGTAGTATAAGGATTAAGGTGGGATACCTGAAATAGAAAAAGAACTATGGTTTATATGTTTCATGAGATGAAATATTAAAATTATAGGTTATAAATATAGTATGGTAAGTTAGTTATCATATATATTTATAATAATATTAATTATTGGATAATTATTGCTTTTTCTCTAATAACCAATTGAGTGGGAGGTTATTAGTAGTTTTATGGTAACCGTGAGATAAAAGGAAAATATTTTCCTAAATTTAGAATTTTTGAGAAAGTGTTTCCATTCTTGGAAATTACTCATGGAAAGTCTGTCAAGTGAATGAGATTCACTAAACGATAGTTGAAGAGAGACTAGACGATCGTGGAGTGACACTACACGATAGTTCACTTAGTTGGTCGATTGCTAAACGATCGCAGAGCTTTTGCTAAACGATCATGCAGCTTCTTCTAAACGATTGAGCATTGTCTATGCGATATACCTCGTCATCTCCCACTTGCTCAATCATTTACAAGATTGTTCCTCCCATCTCTTCCTCTAACCAAGTCCACACAGAGCCCACACTTCTGGATTCTCACATCGAGAATACCAAGGTAGCCATTGTGGTGGTGTCGTACTCAACTCGACATAGTCATGGTCTTAGAGTTCGTTATGTTCATGGCCACTGTGATCGTTCTGTGTTGAAGTCAAAGTGTTCGAGCATTCACGTTTGCAACCTTGCTGATTGTTCGAGCGTTCATGATCAAGGATGTTTGAAGATGAGTCTTCAAAGGTATGTGTAATTCTTCCCTTGATCTTAGTAACGCATTCTATAATTTCGAATTATGTATAGCCTGTATGTTTCCGTTTCTTGATTATAATTGTGTATGTTCATATACGAATGAAATTTGGAACAATCCTTCCACTGCTTATGGAAATCCTCATGTTCCGATTTACTTCAGCTTTGTGACCTTTATTGATGATCATACCTGTCTTACATGGGTTTTTTTTCCTCACTGATAAATATGAGGTTTCATCGATATTTCAACAATTTTACACTATTGTTGAGACTCAGTTAAACAACAAAATTGTTATTCTTCGTAGTGATAATGGCTGTGAGTTCCTTAATCATACCCTTCGTGATTTTCTGTCCTTTAAAGGCATTATCCACCAAAGCTCGGGTGCCTATACCCTTCAATGGAATTGAATGGCTGAAAGGAAAAATCGTCACCTTCTCGAGGTTGCATGGTCTCTCATGTTGTCTACTTTACTTCCATTTTACTTATGGGGGGGATGCAGTTCTGACTGCAACTCATCTTATTAATCGAATGTCTTCCCGTGTCCTTCAACTCCAAACCTCTCTTGAATGCCTCAAGGAGTCATACCCTACCACATGGCTTATTCCTGATGTCTATCTCTGGGTTTTTGGGTGCACTGCCTTTGTCCATAGTCATGGACCTAACCAAACTATGTTTATCCATCGTGCTAAGAAATGTGACTTCATTGGGTATCCCCTTCACTAGTGAGGTTATAATTTTTTCCACCATTCCTCCCAAAAATACTTCATCTCCATGGATATAATGTTCCCTGAGGATAAACCTTTCTTTCTTGTTAGCCATCTTCAAGGGGGGAGTACTAGTGAAGAGACTAACTGGTCCACATCTCCAGTCCCATCTTCAGTCCCTACTGACCTTCCTGAACTCCTTCATGAACCCATCCTGAGCGCCCATAACACTATTCTACCCACTAAACAAGTCCCTTGTATAACTTACTATAGGGAGAATATCAGAAAGGAAATGGTGTCGCCTACTGCTCCCCCGGCTTCAATCCATGAATCTGAAACAACACAAGCTACCGGTACTACTGACCTTGATAATACTAACTTGTGTTTTGAGGATGATATTGTTGATTTAGCTGATAATGACAAGACTGATATGTTAGTTCTAGAGAATAACAAGGTTACAAGTAGTGATGAAACTTTGACAGAAACACAGAAGGGTGAGACTCTTCCTCGAGCTGAAAAATGTAATCGAAATCCCATTACAGATGAGAATTCAGACAAACCAGGAGATTATGATATATCTCTTGACATGCCCATTGCATTGAGAAAGCGCACCAAATCCTACACCAAGTACCCCATGCATAGATTTCTATCTTACAGTAATCTATCTTTTAAGTTCAAGGTGTTCACTACCAGCCTTGATACAACGACAACACCGAAAAATATACATATGGCTTTAGAAATTCCTAAGTAAAAAATTGTCATCATGGAAGAAATGGGAGCTCTTAAAAAGAATGATACGTGGGACGTTGTAGCTATTCCTAAAGGGCATAAAAGAATTGGGTGCAAGTGAGTGTTCACTCTGAAGTATAAATCAGATGAAACTCTAGATAGGTATAAGACCAAACTTGTAGCAAAAGGGTTTACTCAAACTTATGGAATAGATTATTCTGAAACTTTCTCCTAAGTAGCGACGTTAAACACGGTCTGAGTTCTTCTTTTTGTTGCAGTTAATAAAGACTGGCCTCCTCATCAACTTGATGTAAAAAATTCATTTCTAAATAATGAATTAGAAAAAGAGGTTTATATGAGCCCTCCCCCAAGTTTTGAAGCTCAGTTTGATCATCAGGTTTGTAAACTCAGGAAGTCTTTGTATGGTTTGAAACAATCCCCAAAAGCATTGTTCGACAGGTTTACTACCTTTCTTAAGTCCCAAGGTTTCACTCAAGGACACTCTGATCACACATTGTTTACAAAATGGTCAGTATCTGGGAAAATTACTGTTCTAATTGTGTACATAGACAATATTGTCTTTGTTAAGAGATGATACTACTAAGATCAGCAGGCTAAAAAAGAAAATGGCTAGCAAGTTTGAGATTAAAGATCTAGGGAATCTAAAGTATTTCCTTGGAATGGAGGTGGCAAGATTAAGGGAAAGGATCACTATCTCACAATGAAAATACACTCTTGGCTTGTTAAAAGAAACAAGAATGACTAGATATAGTTGTTTTGAACACACATTGTTATTAATAAAATAAATGTTATTTTATTTGCATTTACTCATATCCAATAAACTAAGATACGTGGTTATTTCATGTAACTTAAGTATGTATGTGAGACATACAAGTGGATCATGCCTTAAGTAATAACCTAAATGGTCTGTAGTATAAGGATAAAGGAAGGATACCTTATCCTGGTGACACTATGGATACGATCCACTTTGTAGATATTTACAAGTGTTGTAAAGTGCTACAAATAGTCTGATCCTGAGCATTCATATGGAGACATGCGAGCAGGGGTATCCTATACAAATAGTTTGTATAAGACCGGACCACGAGATGATTAGTCTCTTTATATTAAGCAGTTGATAATTGAGACTTACATTTCACTAAAATGACCATAGGTGACATGACGTTAATCCTGAGTGAGTTGGGAACTCCTGCTTATGAGGGCAGTCCTTTTATTAGTATGAGTGAGAGTTACCAAATTGCCAACTCAACAAGCCTACCTTTTTGGGGTTTCGTCTAATTGGGGAGCTAGGAACTCAGCTACACAAGACGGAATTCACTCCTTCCCCAAAGTAGGGATAAGTAGATAAATTGCTCCCTTAAGGTTGATTCCGAATCTTGAACATAGTGGCCACCCTCTCTTTGAAAGAGAAGACCCAGTCATAGTAGGACTATGACTTATTATTCACTAGAGGAATCTGTGGTTTAAGGACTTAGATGTAACTACAGGGGCAAAACGATAAATTGGTCCAACTGTACTTACAAGCGATTTGTGAAGGGTTATTGCACTTTTGATTGGTCATATGGACATAGAAATATATCTGTAGTGAGAAGAGTGCAACTGTCGGTCTTTAGTGGAGTGGCCAATAGTTAACGGATGGTGGATCTTGTGACTAAAGAGTTTAGTCAGTTATTCACGTACCACTGGAGCTTCAAGCTATTGGTCCATAAGGTCCCCTTGGTAGCTCAATGGGTTCATGCTGAGAATCAGATTTTGGGTTGATTTGAAGTATCTTGATTAACAAGAGAAAATTCAATTATATGTGATATAATTGATATGATGTATCAGATACATTAATTGAAGAAATTAATATAAATATGATTTATATTAAGTACTATAAAATAGAAAAAGAACTATGGTTTATATGTTTCATATGATGAAATATTCAAACTATAGGTTATAAATATAATATGATAAGTTGGTTATCATATTTATTTATAATATATTAATTATATGCTAAAAAAATTCTTTTTCTCTAATAACCAATTTGAGTGAGAGGTTATTAGAAGTTTTATGGTAATCGTGAGATAAAAAAGAAAATTTTTTTCCTAAATTAGTAGTTTATTCAATTCGAAAAATTCTCACGGAAAATACTATCAAGTAAAAAGTGTTTTTACTATGCGATAGCCGTTGAAAGTCTACACGATCGAGCTAAGAGTTGACTATACGATAGTTCCTCGCTGATCCTTACTACACTATCGAGTAGTAAAGTTTATATGATATACTTCATCTTCTAAACGATCAAGTACATCATCTATACGATAGACCAGTCTTCATCTCTCACTTACTCGATCATTTACTCGATCGTATACCTCCTATCTTCCTCGATCCACGATCATACAAAGCCCACAACTCCTGGATTCTCACACCAAGAATACCAAGGTAATACTTGTGGGGGTGTTCCTATTTAGTTCGAGGATCAAGTTGGACTCGATTGGATCAAGGCTCATTCAGACATTCGTGGAGGTCGTGTTCTGTTTGTTGCATTCGAGTGCTGCTTTGGATGCATTCGAGACTGATCGAGGGATACTTGAATAATAGTTCTTCAAAGGTACGCATACTGTATCCCTTGTATCTTCTTGTAGCATGTTGTAATTTATATTTATGCATAATTTGTTCGTTTCTATTTAAGACTGTAATTATTGTATTCATTCTGAATGAGATTTGGAACGATCTACTTCTGCTGCTCATGGAGATCTCTGTTTAGATTTCCTTCATGTAGACCTACTGACACTCCTATTGAATTCATAGTGAAACTGGGAGCTTCTGTTGACAATGTTCCTATTGATAAAGAGAGGTATCAGCGTCTAGTGAGGAAGCTGAATTACTTATCTCACACTGACCAGATATTTCCTATACTGTCAGTGTTGTTAGTCAGTTTATGCAAGCACCCTACATAGAACATGAAGAACTATGAGGTCCATAACGGAAGCGAGGATTGTTCCACTTCCGCTGCTCATGGAGATCTCTATTTAGATTTCCTTCATGTAGACCTACTGACACTTCTATTGAATTCATAGTGAAATTGGGAGCTTCTGTTGACAATGTTCCTATTGATAAAGAGAGGTATCAGCGTCTAGTGAGGAAGCTGTATTACTTATCTCACACTGACCAGATATTTTCTATGCTGTCAGTGTTGTTAGTCATTTTATGCAAGCACCCTACATAGAACATGAAGAACTGTGAGGTCCATAACGGAAGCGAGGATTGTTCCACTTCCGCTGCTCATGGAGATCTCTATTTAGATTTCCTTCATGTAGACCTACTGACACTCCTATTGAATTCATAGTGAAACTGGGAGCTTCTGTTGACAATGTTCCTATTGATAAAGAGAGGTATCAACGTCTAGTGAGAAAGCTGAATTACTTATCTCACACTGACCAGATATTTCCTATGCTGTCAGTGTTGTTAGTCAGTTTATGCAAGCACCCTACATAGAACATGAAGAACTGTGAGGTCCATAACGGAAGCGAGGATTGTTCCACTTCCGCTGCTCATGGAGATCTCTATTTAGATTTCCTTCATGTAGACCTACTGACACTCCTATTGAATTCATAGTGAAACTGGGAGCTTCTGTTGACAATGTTCCTATTGATAAAGAAAGGTATCAACGTCTAGTGAGGAAGCTGAATTACTTATCTCACACTGACCAGATATTTCCTATGCTGTCAGTGTTGTTAGTCAGTTTATGCAAGCACCCTACATAGAACATGAAGAACTGTGAGGTCCATAACGGAAGCGAGGATTGTTCCACTTCCGCTGCTCATGGAGATCTCTATTTAGATTTCCTTCATGTAGACCTACTGACACTCCTATTGAATTCATAGTGAAACTGGGAGCTTCTGTTGACAATGTTCCTATTGATAAAGAGAGGTATCAGCGTCTAGTGAGGAAGCTGAATTACTTATCTCACACTGACCAGATATTTCCTATGCTGTCAGTGTTGTTAGTCATTTTATGCAAGCACCCTACATAGAACATGAAGAATTGTGAGGTCCATAACGGAAGCAAGGATTGTTCCACTTCCGCTGCTCATGGAGATCTCTATTTAGATTTCCTTCATGTAGACCTACTAACACTCCTATTGAATTCATAGTGAAACTGGGAGCTTCTGTTGACAATGTTCCTATTGATAAAGAGAGGTATCAGCGTCTAGTGAGGAAGTTGAATTACTTATCTCACACTGACCAGATATTTCCTATGTTGTCAGTGTTGTTAGTCAGTTTATGCAAGCACCCTACATAGAACATGAAGAACTGTGAGGTCCATAACGGAAGCGAGAATTGTTCCCAATTTTCAAATTTCACAATACTAAAAATACAGAGAATATTAATATACATTTTATATAATTTTACAACATGATTTTAGAAATTAAATAGAGAAGGTGAGTTAGGGTTTGGATCATACTTACCCTTGAAGCCAATAATTCTTCACGATCTCCTCTCCATGAGCGTTCACGAACGAAAAACTAAAATGGCCATCACCACAAGATTTTCCTCTATATTCTTCGTAGCGGTTGAGAATTAGCATGAGTGTGCAAGATCTTCTATTATTTTGGAAAAGGGAGAGGATTTGAAATGAGAGGAATTTTTGCTTAGGAGAAATCTTCTAGACAAAACATACACAGACCTTCTGTGTTCTTCTACTGTGAAGAAGAAGAAACAATCGTAAAACCACCTCCCACACACCACGATTTTCTGAGAGAAAAATTAAGGGGAGGGAAGTTGTAACTCCCTCCCTTTAATTTTGAAATTAAATTTAAAATTTTAATTTAATAAATTAAATATATATATATATATATATATATACAATAACTAACTTATTATATATATATAACTATATGTTATATAAAATATAACACAAAATCTATAGTTTATATTGTATCAAATACAATATAACCTATAACTTTTATTTCTCTCAATAATGCATGGTATTTAATATAAATCCAATTCATATTATAGTAACTATATCACATATAATTAATTTAAATTCGTTATATCAAATATAATTAATTCTCTCAATTAATTTGAACAATTCAAATTAGTCCAAAATTAATTCTCAATAATCCCTGTTGACCTATAAAGGGGACCTTATGGACTTGTAGATTAAAGCTCCAATAGTACTTGGATAATTAATTAAACTCCTTTAATTAAATTATCCAACATCCATTAATTTTCGGTCACTCCCCTAATGACCCACAACTGCACTCTTTGCACTATAGATATATTTCTGTGTCCCTTGGATATAATCAGTCCACACTGTGATTGTTGGGTTGTTTGTCCTAAAACTCGCAGTTTGTAAAATTAAACATATTCTATTATCAATAAAGATGTTATTCAACATTTCTTCAATAAAGTTGTTATTGAATTTGTAAATTGCACTTGTAAAGACTAAATCCAATAAACTAAGATCCATGGCTATTATATGAATACTTGAACTTTACGTGGAGGTGTAAAAGTGGATAAGGTTTGAGTAAATAGTCAAAATGATCTATAGTATACGAATAAGGTTGGTGCCTTATTCTGGTAACACTATCGGATGCGGCCCACTCTGTAGTTGTTACAATTTGTTGTAAGGTGCTACAAACGAAGTGATCCTTATTCATTCATGTATTGACATGAGGAGTGGAGGCATCCTATGCAATGAGTTTGTGTAAGATCGGACCAAGAAATAAGTCAATCTTACTTTATAACGTTGTTTAATGTTTAAGATTGACTATTTCGCTTAGATGACCTAGGTAACTCGATCTTAATCCTGAGCTAACTATGAACTTCTCTTTATTTGGGATTATCCTTAGATTTGCATAGGTGAGGGTTGGCTTAACGACATCGGCTCAATAAGCCTCCCATTTCAGGGGTAAGATCGGGTAGATAGTTAGAGATATAGGGTGTAAGAAGAAATTCACGCCTACCCAACTGAGGGATAGGAGAAAGGTTGTTCTATAAGTGTTGAATTCGGGCCTTAAGGGGCCTCACCCTCTCATTGGCCTGAGAGGAATCCGGTTTAGTAATTGGATCAAACAGCATTGAGGGGAGTGCAACTACGGGCTTTAGTGGTAAAACAGCATTTGACCCAACCGTTATTACGAACAACTGTGAAGGGTCAACTTACCAATCATGGTTATATCGAGTGCACACAATATATCGAGTTGACCCAGCCGTTATTACGAACAACTGTGAAGGGTCAACTTACCAATCATGGTTATATCGAGTGGACACAATATATCTACAGTAAGGGGAGTGCAACTACGGGCTTTAGTGGAGTGACCCGATGGTTAAAGAATGGGGGTTAATTCGGTGTAAAGAGTTTAGCCAATTAATCTCGGATCGTTGGAGCCCATGACCTATAGGTCCATTAGGTCCCCAAACTAGCTCACAAACGGATTAGCTTTAGAATAAGGGGATAAATTGATTTGAAACGTTCGAATTATAATTCAGGGAATTAGCAATTATATGTGATATAATTACACGTTTAATTTTGAAATTAAACAAAATTGGAGAATCGATTAATATTTTATGATTTAGATATTAAATTCATGAATAGGGATTCATGATAGTGGAATTGGTGATTAATTAACTTTTTGTAAAATTAGTGATTAATTGTTTAATTAATTATTAATTATTAATTTTATTAGAAAAATTAATTATTGAATTAATTATTGTAAAATTAATTAAAAAACTAAATTTTAGTTAAAGAATTAAAATTGAAAAGTTAATTTTTAATTTTAATTTTGGAAAAGTTTCAAAATTGAAATAAAAAGGTGGAAAATTAGAAAACTTGGAAAAGTGGGAATTTCCCACTTCTTCACCTAGTAAGTTAGTCATCAATCCATTATATTTCTAGCTCAAATTCTCAAGGTGGAGTTTTACTTCATACATGTTTTCTTGATTGCATGATAGTCATGCAATATATAGCTAAAATTCTAAGTGAATGGGCATGCATTGTAGAGATTTTTTGTTGAAAAATCTGTTTAAAGAAAGTCTTCATTCTGCTGAATACCAGAAAACTTTTCTCCTCCATTTCCCTAATTCAAGCTTATTTTGACTCTTACAACTCAATCTAAGACATCAAGAGAATAGTAGGAAAGACCTTGTGGTGGTTTACATCCAAAGGAAGGGAGGATTGCAGCTGGAATTTGTGATTCAAAGGTATCTTCAAAGGTTAGTGTTGAAACATTCTTTTTGTTTAAGAGCATGTTGAATTTGAAGCCAAAAATAATGAATTAGAATGCTTAATGAGTTTGTTTTTCTTCCGCTGCCTTTTCTGTATTCCAACAATGATGACCCTTCACAAATTGCTCGTAAGTATAGTTAGGCCAAAATTGTCGTTTTGCCTCTGTAGTTACATCTAACTCCTTAAGTATCAATAATCCCTCTAATGAACAATAAGTCATAGTCCAACTATGATCAAATCCCTCCCGGGCCGAGAAAGAGTGTCGTGTCACATTGTTCAAGCCTCGAAATCAACCCTTAAGGGAGCAATTTATCTACTTACCTCGACATTAGGGAATGAACGAATTTCGTCTTGTGTAGTTGTGTTCCCAGCTCCCCAATCAGATGAACCTCCAAAATAGTAGGCTTATTGAGTCAGCAATCTGGCCACTCTCACCCATGCAAATCAAAAGGACCACCTTCATAGGCAGGTGTTCACAAGTCACTTAGGATTCAGGTCATGTCACCTATTGTCATCCTATTGAAATGTAAGTCTCTATTATTAATAGCGTTATATAATGAGACTATTCATTTCGTCATCTAGTCATATACAAACCCTTTTGTATAGAACTCCCCTCTCACCTGTTTTTACTTGAATGATCAGGATCAGATCATTTGTTGCACTTTGCAACAATTGTAACATCTACAAAGCAGGTCGTATATGTAGTGTCACCAAGATAGGGTACCCAGCCTTATCCATCTACCACAGACCATTTAGGTTATCACTTACACATGATCCACTTGTATGTCTCTATATACATGTTTAAGCTACAGAAGATAACATTAGATGTTAGTCTATTGGTTTTGTAGGTTAATGCTACTAAATTTCAAATAAGATACCTCAAATTTTATTAAATAAATAAATCATTTCTACATAACAATTACAAACTACAGGACCCATGAGATTTAGGGTATAAACCCCAATAATCTCTCACTTGTCCTAAAGCTAGTTGGGTGTACATCATTGTTTGGTGTGAAATAGGTGTCATTAATTCTATTTTACCTAAAACAAATGAAATTTATAAACTCTAACTACAACTAGAACTAACACGTAGTAATAGTGGAGTAAGAGGTCAATCCTAAGAGAACCTCTATTAATTGGGCTAAAATAGACCACTTGAATTCCAAAATGCAAAAGATTAAATGGGGGTTGTTTGTTTAAGAACTAGAATCTAACTAAGTGAAAAGGACAAGAATTGATATAGGAAATTTATTGATGAGAGAAATAAGAGAGATTGTGAGATAAGATTCAATTGAAATGAAATCTTGGGGAGTTTATGTAAGCTAGACAATTCTATCATTGACTTAACAAAGAATCATGCAATTAGATTATTCAATAGTTCATTAAGAATAAATTCATAATGCCTTAATTAGCTAATTTGACAATTAACCCTAATCTAAGTCTTAATTGCTTCTTAAAGACATTTCACAATTAATCCCTAAATTGCATTAAACTCATGGGTTTTTTTTAACTATTCCAATCTTGAAATCAAAAGACTAAAAATTCAAGATTGATTGCATGAATATTCTGAATTAATAGATTCTTTAAAGAAAATAGGAAAAGAAGACCACATTTTCTATCAAGAGTACTAATTCTTGCAACCATAATTACAATTTTGTTATAGAACCATGTAATTTTTGCATACAAAAATTGATTAATCTTGAGTCATCACTTCAATCTTAATGAATTTTATTCTAAATCTCAACAAGAACATTCAAAATAAAGTAACTACATGAATGAAAATTCAACGAAAAGTCTCAAGAAAATGTCAATCTATATATTGTCCAAGAAAAAGATTTTCTACTCATGGATGATGAAATTCTTCAAGCAATCCATTGATAGTTGCATATTTGATACAAAGATTGAATACAAATTGATTGAATCTCACAAAAAATTACAATAATCGCTCTGTAAATTTGAAGTGTCACTCTAAAAAAATGGGTTTTTCTCCTCCTCTCTCTCTCTCTCTTTTGCTAAAGAGCTCAACCAAAATTTATACCAGCAACATAGCATCATGAGGCACGGGGATGAATTGCATCAAAATCCGGAGCGTTGCAACATTGTGAGGAGCATTGCAATGCATCGAGTTTTTGTAGGAAAAAGCAAGGCTTCTGTCTTCAACTCTATCCTCGAAGCAATGCTTTACTCGATACATGATGTTGGATGTCCTTTAATTGATGGCCTTTACTTGATAGCTTTTACCCGATGGAATTTACTCGATGAAAAATGAATAAGAAGAAACTCGATAGTACTCGATGACTCGATGACTCGATGCTTGATTACTTGATGGTATTCACCGGCATTTACTCGATGCATTATTCTATGGTAAAAAATATAGAATACTCGATGCTCGATAGCCTTTTACTCGATGATATTTGACTATACTCGATGGAATTTTGGTAATTACTCGATTCTCTTCAATTTATTGATGTTCTTGGTCACCTTTTTTTTTTATCTTTTTGGCCCGATTTTCTTGTAATGACTTCTAAACGCCTCGGGGACCATTTTACCTACAAAATTAGCTTTTAAATCAAATAATCAACACAATTATGAGAGAATTAACATAGAAAATATATATTCTTTATGACCTATAAATCATAAAAGTCATACTAATATAAAAGTATACAAAACAAGAAATTGGGGCATAAAATGCACCTAGTACAAAATCTCCCACTTGTCCTATACTAGATGTGGCATGTCTCGTAGACCCATACACTGTTGGTGACCCTCAAACACCTTAGCCATGAGGGCATTTGTAAATTGATCTACAACATTGTGCGTTGAAACTGCCTGCATAATGATCACGTCCCCTCGATGCAAAATCTCCCGAATGAGATGACACTTTCGCTCTATGTGCTTCCCACATTTATGACTCCTAGGCTTTCAAGAATTAGCCACAACACCACTATTAACAAAATAAAAGGTGATAAACTTAAACATGTCTACAACCATTTCCAGATTAGTCAGGAACTTCCTGAGCCATACAATTTCACAAGCTACTACATACTCAGCCTTAATAGTGGAGTCAGCAATGCACCCCTACTTGGTGCTCCTCTAGACTATTGCTCCTCTGTTAAGAGTGAACACTCATCCTAATGTGGATTTCCTAGAATCCTTATTAGTATTGAAATCAGAGTCTGTGTATATTGTTAGGATCAAATCCTTAGAACCATACACGAGCATGTAGTCCCTTGTTCTCCGAAGATACCCGAGGATGTTCTTAATGGCGGTCCAGTGATCAAATCCTAGATTAGACTGATATCTACTTATTATCCCCACTGCATAGCAGATGTCAGGTCTAGAACATAATATCATATACATTAGGCTACCAACAGCCGATGCATAGGGAATCTGTTTCATTTCCTCAACCTCATGAGGTGTCTTAGGACATTGTTTCTTAGACAAAATAACTCCATGCCTGAAAGGGAGCAAGTCTCTCTTAGAGTTCTGAATAAAAAACTTAACAAGCATCTTGTCAATGTATGTTGCCTGAGACAAGGCCTACGATTTATTCTTTCGAGCTCTAAAGATCTGAATGCCCAGAAAAAATTTCGTCTCTCCCAAATATTTCATTTGGAATTGCGTCGCTAGCCAATTTTTAATTTCACTTAGTATGCCTACATCATTCACAATGAGTAGGATATCATCTACATACAGCACAAGGAAAGCTACTAAACTATTGACGATTCTATTGTAAACACAAGGTTCATCAACATTCTGATAAAAGCCATAAGATTTGATCACAGTATCAAATATTATATACTAAGATCAAGAAGCTTGTTTCAATCCATAAATGGACCGATTAAACCCGCTAACATTTTGCTTTTGACTTTGGGTTATGAATCCCTCAAGCTGCTTCATATATATGGTCTCTACAAGATTGCCATTCAGAAAAGCAGTCTTTACATCCATTTGCCAAATCTAATAGTCGTAATATAAGGCAATGGACATGAGTATCAGGATAGACTTCAACATGGCAACAGGGGAGAGTTTCCTCATTGTTAACTCCCTCAATTTGGGTATAACCCTCTGCCACAAGTCTAGCCTTGAAGGTTTGAACCTTCCCATCAGCACCCCATTTTCACTTATAGATCCATTACCTATAGGTTTAATCCCATTAGGTGATCTACAAGATCCCAAACCGAATTGAAGTTAGACTCCATTTCGAGATCTATAACTTTGATCAATTCATCCTTGTCAACATCCTCCATTGCCTTATTGTAAGACAGTGGATCTTTAACATCTTCGTCAGTTACGATAGCTAGGGTTTCTGTTAAACCCATATAACGAATAGGCGGGATCGCAACCTTTCCAATACGTTAATGCTCCCCCATCGTTTAAGGTAGATTTGTCCTACTAGATGAACCAACTTCAATAACTCTTGTTGAGGTGTTTAGGTTTTCAACAACTCTTGTTGAAGGTGGAAGAACCCCTATGAAAGGACCTTGAGCGAAAGTGGGATCGTCCCAAATCCCAATTCTTTTGAAAATCAAATTTTACAAAGAAGATAGGAAAAACATGCATTTGTATAAATTATACAGCATGCTGAAATTAAAAGAAAAAAATAGGGTTTTCAGAAAACCTACCTTTGAAGACTTTTCTTCACTTGTGAAACCCTTGGAATCCCAAAAGACACTTCCACTTAGATACCTCGGTATCCTTTGGATGAAGGACCCAGAAGTGGTGGTCTCTAAATGATTTTAGGAAGCGGGAAGAAGAAATTTTTCTCTAAGAGAGGAAAAAGAATTCTGTATTGAATCCCGTACTTTCTCACCAAAATTTTTCTCTAAGAGAGGAAAAAGAATTCTGTATTGAAGCCTGTGCTTTCTCACCCTCTTATCTGTTTTGCGGGAAGAAGATGAAGACCAATATCCCACTAAACCACGTATGTGGTGGAGAGAAAAGAGAGGGGGGTGGGGGGGATGGGGGGAGGTGGGGAGTTAATTAATTTTAAAATTAAATAATAATAAAATAATTCATAATTAATGAATAATTTTAATTCATAATTAAAGAAAAAATATATAATAACTAGTTTATTATATATTCATGTAATCATATGTTATATCATAGACAACATATAACATATAGTTTAATATTGTATCATATACAATATATAACCTATAGTTTTTTTTCTCTCACTAATAGTACTTAATATAAATCACATCTTCATTAAATTTTAACTATTTAAATCTAATTTATATAATTAACATTTAAATCATATTCAAACATTTAATTCCTCTCATAAACACTTTATATTATAATGTATCAAATATATTATAATAATTATATCATATATAATTAATTCCCTCAATTAATTTGAACAATTCAAATTAATCCAAAACTTGATCCTCATTAAATCCCATTGAGCTACCGAGAGGACCTCATGGACCTGTAACTTGAAGCCCCAATGATTTGTGAATAATTAATTAAACTCTTTAATTAAATTATTCACCATCCATTAACTGTCGGGTACTCCACTAAAGACCGACAACTACACTCTTCGCACTACAATTATATTTCTGTATCCATTGGATATAACCAAACAACAGTATGATGACCATTCACAAATTGCTCGTAAGTATAGCTAGGCCAAAATTATCATTTTGCGCCTGTAGTTACATCTCTCTCCTTAAGTACCATTGATCCCTCTAATGAACAATAAATCATAGTCCAACTATGACTAAACCCCTCTCCGGCCAGGAGAGGGTGTGACACTACATTGTTCAAGCGATGGAATGAGCCTTTAAGAAAGCAATTTATCTACTTACCCCGACCTCGGGGAAGGAGTGAATTCCTTCTTGTGTAGTTATGTTCCCAGCTCCCCAATTAGACAAATCCCCAAAATGGCAAGCTTATTGAGTCGGCGATTTGGCCACTCTCACCCATATAAATGAAAGGATCACCCTTATCGGCAGGAGTTCACAATTCACTCAGGATTCAGGTTATGTCACCTATGGTCATCCTGGTGAAATGTAAGACTCCATTATGAATGGTGTTATATAATGAGATTAAACATTTCATGCTCCAGTCTTATACAAACTCCTTTGTATAGAATATCCTCGCTCACATGTCTACACGTGAATAATTAGGATCAGATTATCTGTAGCACTTTACAACAATTTTAACACCTACAAAGTGAGTCATACTTGTAGTGTCACCAAGATAAGGTATCCATCCTTATCTATCTACTACAAACCATTTAAGTTATCACTTAAACCTAATCCACCCATATGTCTCTATACATGTTTAAGCTACAAGATAACCCTGGATGTTAGTTTATTGGTTTGTGATTAATGCAATAAACATGGAATAAAATATCATATATTTTATTAAATAAACAATGTGTTTGTACAAAACATTTATAAACTATAGGAACCCTACGAGATTTAAGGCATCAACCTCAACAGATAGTTGAATAGTTTCACTCGAAATTTCTTCTAACATTATCTTACTGCGAGGCTTATGCTCCTTTATGTGGTCTTCTTCTAAAAAAGTAGCATTTTTCAACACAAACACTTTATTATCTTTAGGATCGTAGAAGTAACCACCTCTTATTCCTTTAGGGTAACCTACAAATAGACACAATTTTGAATGAGGTTCCTAAAGGAAATTTTAAACAGAGATTTCCATTAGTAGCAGAAGTAGATCGTTCCAAATTCCATTCAGAATGAACACAAACAATTACAGTCTAACCAGAAACGAATAGAATATGCATAAACAGAAATTACAACATGCTACAAGAAAATACAAGGAATAGAGTATGCGTACCTTTGAATAACTCTTCTTCAAGTATCCATTGATCAATCTCCAATGCGTCCAAAGCAATACTCGAATGCAACGAACAAAACATGGACTCGGAATGCTCCTCGAACCTAATCAAGTCCAACTTCACCCACGAATGAATTTAGAACACCACCACACTTGTTACCTTGGTATTCTCGGTGTGAGAATCCAGAAGTTGTGGGCTCTGTATGATCTTGGATTGAGGAAGACAGAAGGTATACGATCGAGTAAGTGGGAGATATGAAGACTTTCTATCTTATAGACGATGTACTCGATCGTTTAGAAAATGAAAGCCTATCGTATAGACTTTGCTACTCGATTGTGTAGCAATGATCAACGAGTAACTATCGCATAGTCAACTCTTAACGATTGTGTATACTCTCAACGGCTATCACTTAGTAAAAACTCTTTTTACTTGATAGCCTTTTTTCCATGAGAATTTTTCGAGTGAATTAAATTCTAATTTTGGAAAACAATTTTCCTTTTATCTCACAGTTACCATAAAACTTCCAATAACCTCCCACTCAAAACGGTTATTAGAGAAAAAGAAATTAATTATAATATAATTAATATATTATAAATAAATATGATAACCAACTTATCATATTATATTTATAGCCTATAGTTTTAATATTTCATCATATGAAACATATAAACTATAGTTCTTTTTCTATTTTATGGTACTTAATATAAATCATATTTATATTAATTCCTCCATTTAATGTATCTAATATATCACACCAATTATATCAAATATAATTGAATTTCCTCATGTTAATTTGAACACTTCAAAATAACCAAAATTTTGATTCTTAACTTGTGCCCATTGAGCTATCAAGGGGACCTCATGGACTTGTAGCTTGAAGCTCCAACGGTACATGAATAACTGACTAAACTCTTTAGTCACGAGATCCACCATCTGTTAATTGTTGGTCACGCCACTAAAGACCGACAGTTGCATTCTTCTCACTACATATATGTTTCTGTGTCTATATAACTAATCAACAGTGTGATAACCCTTCATAAATCGCTCGTAAATACAGTTGGACCGATTTACCGTTTTACCCCTATAGTTACATCTAACTCCTTAAGTACCACTGATTCTTCTAATGAACAATAAGTCATAGTCCTACTATGATTGAGTCCTCTCTTCAAAAGAGAGGGTGTGGCCATATGTTCAAGACCCGAAATCAGCCCTTAAGGGAACAATTTATCTATTTACCCCTACCTCAGGGAAGGAGTGAATTCCGTCTTGTGTAGTTGAGTTCTCAGCTCCCCAATAAGACGAATCCCCAAAAAGGTAGGCTTGTTGAGTTGGCAATCTGGCCACTCTCACCTATACTAATCAAAGGACCGCCCTCATAGGCAGGAGTTCCCAACTCACTCAAGATTAAGGTCATGTCACCTATGGTCATTTTAGTGAAATGTAAGTCTCAATTATCAACGGCGTATATAAAGAGACTAATCATCTCGTGGTCCGATCTTATACAAACTCTTTCTATAGGACACCTTCGCTCGCATGTTTCTACATGAATAGTCAGGATCAAACCATTTGTAGCATTTTACAACACTTGTAAATATCTATAAAGCGGGTCGTATCCATAGTGTCACCATGATAAGATATCCCTCCTTTATCCTTATACTACAGACCATTTAGGTTATTACTTAAGTTATGATCCACTTGTATGTCTCACATACATACTTAAGTTACATGAAATAACCACGGATCTTAGTTTATTGGATATGAGTAAATGCAAATAAAATAACATTTATTTATTAATAACAATGTGTACAAAAAGCTTACAAACTACGAGACCACTGGGAGAATTAGGATACCAATTCCAACAGTTTCTTAGGATTTGTCTCAAGCACGTGGGCTGGGCAACCTCATATCTTGAAATGGTGTAAACTACATTTACAACCATTCTATAATTCCAAAGGTATTCCAGTAACACTTTTGGAAGGAACGCAATTCAAAATGTACGTTGCAGTCTGCACTGCATATCCCCAAAATGCGTTAGTTAAGGAAGCATAACTCATCATAGACTGAACCATGTCCAATAGGGTTTGATTTCTCCTTTCTCATACACCATTCTCCTGAGGTGTACTAGGTGTTGAGAGTTGGGATACAATTTTATGTTCTATGAAATAGTCTTAGAATTTTAGATCCATATACTCTACATCTCGATCAGATCGAAATGTTTTTTTTTTTATTTAATGCATTTACAAAATCAGTCTTATGTTGCATTAAATAAACATACCCATATCTAGAATCATCATCAATTAAAGTGATGAAATATTCAAACCCTCCTCTTCCCTTAACATTCATCGGACCACATAGGTCTGTATGTACAAGTTCTAAGGGTTCTTTGGCTCTTTCACCTTTTACAGTAAAAGATCTTTTAGTCATTTTGTCTTCAAGGCATGACTCACATACAGGTAAAGAATTTTCTTCTAACTCACTTAGAAGTCCATTCTTAATCAATCTCTCAATCCTATTGAGATTTTATGTGTCCTAATCTTAGGTGCCAAATATAGGCATTTTCTTTAGGAGAAAATTTCTATCTTTTATTCTGAGTTACCATAGTTTTAAACAGTTTAGTATTTATGAGAGCTTTTATTGCTAACGGCCTTAACACATAAAGATTATCTTCCAGCTTAGCATAACAAAGTTCTATACCATTCTTAGTAATAAATTATTCAAAGAAAAATGTATAGAATACAGTTGTTCAATTAAACACTTGACAAAAATTATGTTCCTCTTTAAATCAAGAACTACATATACATTTTCCAACAAAATATAATTTTTCTGTAAAGTAAGTCGGAATCCTCCACTCCCTTGCAGAGACAACATGCCCAATTCCAATACGCATCATCATCTCTGTTGGAGTTGATGCCCTAAAATCTCGTGTCCTGTAGTTTGTAAATAGTTCATACGAACGCTTGTGTTGTTAATATATGATATTTACTTCACATCTTGTATTTTTGCTCAGTTATTTGCTTTATTTGCTTTACCACAAACCAATGAACATAAAATCCCTGGTTATCTGTATGTTACTCAAGCATGTATGTGGTGACCTACAAGTGGATCTGTTTTGAGTGATAACCAAAATGGTCTATAGTATATGGATATAGGAGGGAAACCTTATCCTGGTAACGCTACGGATACGGCCCGCTTTGTAGAATGGTCACAAGTGTTGTGACTTGTCACAAATGATCTGATCCTGATCATTCGTGTTGGGGACATGCGAGCGGGGCATCCTCTACAAAAAGTTTGTATAAGACCTGACCACGAAGTGTTAATGTCTCGTTATATAACACCGTTCATGACAGAGGCTTCACTTCGCTAGGATGACCATAGGTAACATGATCTCAATCCTGAGTTAGTTGGGAACTCCTGCCATTGAGGACGGTCCTTTGATTTGTATGGGTGCGAGTGGCCAATTCGTCGATTCAAACCTACCATTTTGGGAATTCGTCTGATTTGGGAGCTGGGAACTCAGCTACACAAGATGGAATTCACTCCTTCCCCAAGGCAGAGGTAAGTAGATAGATGGCTCCCTTAAGGGTTGATTCTGGGGCTTGAACAATGTGGCATCATGTACCTTCTCTTGGCCCGAGAGGTGTTCATACATAGTTGGACTATGTTGTATTGTTCATTAGAGGAATCAGTGGTACTTAAGGAGTTAGATGTAACTACAAGGGTAAAACGGTAATTTAGCCTAACTGTACTTATGAGCATCTGTGAAGGGTCATCGTACTCATGATTGGTTATATCCAATGGACACAGAAATATATCTATGGTAAGAAAAGTTCAACTATTGGTCTTTAGTGGAATGCCTGACAGTTAGCGGATGGTGGATCTCGTGGCTAAAGAGTTTAATCAGCTATTCACGGACCGTTGGAGCTTCGAGCCACAGGTCCATTAGGTCCCCTAGGTAGCTTGGAAAAAGTCGAGAACCAGTATTTGGGTTAATTTGAAATGTTCAAATTGACAAAAAGAAGTTCGATTATATAAGATATGATTGGACTGGTTAATTATATATAATATAATTGGCTAAATGTATGAGATACATTATTTTGGAGAAAATTAGATATAAATATGATTTATATCAAGTAGAGAAGAAAATACTATAGTAGATATGTGATATCAAACTATAGGTTAAAAATAGAATATGATTATATTTTTTTATTAATTAATTGGTTAGTTATATGATAATTAAGTGCATTTTCACGTTCGGACGTGGGTTAGTGGGATCCGTCAGTTATTGTAACCGATGAATTAAAATGAAAAATGTTTTCATTTTGTATCCCCGTTGTTCAGGTCATCCAAAAAGAAATCAAGCGCGCGTTGGTGAACATCTAAACGATCGCTTACGTAAAACGAGAGCCTATACGATAGTCCTTTCCGCCTAAACAATCGTCTACCTCGTGCCTAAACGATCGCACACTATTGCCTACATGATCATATAGCTTCTCTTAACGATCGTATAGTGTGCCGATTTAGCTAAACGATCGTATACTTTTTCCTAAACGATCGTTCAGTAAATCCTACACGATCGTGTAGCTTCTCCTAAACAATAAGCATTTTCCTATGCGATAGCGTTGTTTTCCCTCCCACTTGCTTATCGCCTACACGATTCGTGTTTCTTCCTTCCTCTACCAAATTTACCAAAGATCACCCTTTGGGTTTTCACTCCGAGAATACCTGGGGCTCTTTAGTAGTAGTGTCGTCTTCACGGCGTTCCTATTCGTGCAGTTGTTCGTGCTGCTGTTGTTGATGTTGCTACTGGGTATTGGTAGATCGCGTGGAGGTTTCTGCTGCGTTAGAGTTCCAAAGTGTGAATAACATCTTCAACTAGTATGGAACTCTTTCCCTTGTTATTTTCTTGTTCCTAGAATGCCGATAATTAGAGTTTGTTTGCATAACTATATGTTTTGAATGTATCATGTGTATTTCGGTCATGGTAAGATCGGAGCAATCCGAACGTGCTCATGGAACTCTTCGATAAGAGATCCTTCAATCTCATCAGGTGCTAGCTATCGCCAAAAATCAATTCCCTGAAATGAAGAACAAACATGATTAATGGCGCCTGAATCTAATATATAGTCTGAATCGTCATTCTCCACCAAACAAGTCTCCAAAACAAGTAAATTGTATTTATCTTGCTTAGCCTTCTTCTTTTCTGCCAAGTATTTGGGTTTCCTTTTCCAATTCCTTCTTGGTTACAATGGAAACATATTCCTTTTGCAACCTTGACCTTCTTAACCTTTTGGGAAGCAGCTGGTGTGTTAGCTTTCCCCTTTCCACCTTTCTTCTTCTTCCACTTTTTAGTGCTGGGAAGAGGAAGACACAACTTAGTTCTAAAGGTCAAACCTCTGAAGAACTTTTTGGAGGACGAGGCAACATTTTCCTGACCCTTCTGTTCCTTGACTTTCATCAATGATTGGAAAGTCTGCAGCTCATTGAGCAAAGTGGTCAGGTTGTAGTTAATCCTGTTTATAACAGCATTGCTACGAAATTATAGTAAACTTTCAGGTAAAGTTTCTAGGATGAAGCTAACCTAACTGGCTTCATTGATGACAGACCCATTCATCTCTATCATATTAAAGTGGACCATCATGTTTAGAATATGTTATCGAACGGAGGCCCCCTCTTGCATACGGGCATTGAAAATGAATGTAAAAGCATCATGCCTGAGCTGAGCAGACGGTTGTCCGAACATTCCCGCATGGACTCCATGATCTCACAAGAAGTGGACATGGGCTCATGCTTCTTGGCCATAATTTCAGAAAGGCTTGCCAAGATATACGCTCAGGACTTTTCATTTTCCCTTACCCAGCGCTCGTATGCCTCTCGAACATTTCAAGCAACATTTTGAGCAAGGACTAGAGGAGATTCCTCCACCAGGACAAATCTTAAATAATCGATGATTAGAACTTTATTAATAGTGTTTTTACAAATGATGTAATTATCGCTAGTTAATTTTTCGGCGGCGAGCATATTTAATGTTGCGGAATTCATTTTGGAGAAATTGCTGAAACTTACAATTTATTTATATTAGTATTCATGCATTACCCAATAGAAAAAACCAATAAAATTTAGCTCAATAATTTAATGCATCTTATGTGACATCTATTTTGCAATTATGTTTCAGTGAGACAAGGTAAAAGCTACCGTAGAGTGATCAGGTATCAATTCACTGAATTGAGACCATCTCAACAATATACAGAACAACTCCTTGTTCCTGTAAATATTAGTCACCATTGTTAGGTCCAGAAATCGTTAACTAGCTTAACATTTTCTTGTAAATGTAACTTTTTTTTTTAGATTCTAGAGTTCTGTCCCAATGAGCCAACTATAGGGAAAAACCGATTGGGGCAAAAACTAAAGCAATCCCATCCATTTTTGGAGTTTGAGTGAAGAGTCATGCAAATGTCATTTGTATGGGGGACACAAACAAAGGTGTCTCGAGGCTGAGCATGAAAAATTACCACAAACTAATGAGAAAAACCGTGGGATGCATTGACACACGTCCCACTCGCATCCCACTCCCACTTACTATAAACACTCTCTACATTCACCTTCATATTGACCTATACAAACACCACCCGTAGAGGGACACAAGTAAAGGTTCCTTGAGGCCGAGTATAGATCTCACGATGTGAACTATGAGGGAGAAACATGAAAAGAAAAAAAAAATGAAGTATCATACACCCCATTTTCCTCCCACGGAGTGTTTTACCTAGGGTTAATTTAACTTTGAAAAATATGGCTAATTATTTTTACTAAGTGATTATTTAAATTTGCCTAAGAGTAACATTTACGTTGGATAGTTAAACAATTTTGATTAATGTTCATTAAACATTTTAACAAACTTTAATCCAACAATTGCATACTTGTAGCAAATCTATCTAATTCACATTTCAAGTAGTTTCCAAGTAGGGGTGTTCTGTTTCCGTCAACTTAAATACATCAGCCTAGATAGAACTAGTCTTAGACAAAGGTCCTTATAAATACATTTGCTACGATTTTAATCTTTTATTAAAACCAATTTGATCTTATTAAACTGTTTAAAAGATTAAACTAATTTCTAGTCATATTAGAAATATAGTGATCTTAGGTCTATGTGAATAATATTTTAAACTATTTAAAAAATGATTTTAATCTAAGTTTGCATGCAATTCTGAATTATTTATTTTAATTTCTAATTTCAATTAATTATAATGATTATAAAATCATACATTGCATTTAATGACATACTTAGTAAAATTATAACATTTATAAAATTATTTAAAGCAGTGTCATGTTTCATGCCATCTCCATTTCATTACTTAACATACATAACAATTATATACTAAAGTAATGAAATAAAAATAATAGCATTCATATATACATCCAACTATGTATTATAACTCTTATAATACAAAATGATGCATGACAATGTTATTATGCATGTAAACATATATTATAACACTTATATTATATCATGCATAGCATGCTATAAAATAAATCATGCAACTATATTATAACATTTATAATATTCGTAATGCATGATTAATGCATAATCTATAGTGGAATTTTATTATATGACATATATTATGAGATATATTAATAAAAATAAACCATACATCAAATACATAATTTAAGGAACAATTATGGACCAGGATTGGACTCCTAAACCATCAATTAAATTAATATAATATTTATATTAATTAAATTAATTAAAAACTAACTATTACAACAAGAGAGCTGTTTGAACTGAACCACTCAAACCAAACAAACCAGACGTGAACAAGTCGAACCACGAACCAAATCGAGCACGAACCGCACATTCTCTCTGTATCGGAGCATTGCAACGCTGTGACCTAGCGTTGCAACAAAAATATTTTGCCCGCCTCTTCACAGCATTGCAACGCTAGAGCACAACGTTGAAACACTGTGAAAAGGCGAACAAAAATATTTTTCTTGCAACACTAGGTCATAACGTTGAAGGTACAGTGTTGCAATGCTGTTGTACAGTCACCTATTGTGCAGCCGCGAATTCTATCATTTTTGCTTTGATTTGGACCTCGTTTTCACCAGAATGTCATCGAAAAACTCACGAATGACACTAACAATGAATTAAAGACTTGATTGTAATAGTTATGCCCAAAACAATAGGCCCTTACAAACCAAATTTGTAAACAAAAGCAATACAGCTATAAATCAATCCCAAAAACTTCCATAAATTACAAACCATTCATTCATTCATCAACATGAACAAAATTACAGAATGCGACCCACCATAAACTGAATTTCAATTCTGGAAAAATAAAATTAGGACCAAGAATGCTGCTCTGGTACTAATTGAAGGATTGTGAGGTCTATACGGAAACAGGAATCATTCCCAATTTTCAAATTTCACATAATTAAAAATATAGAGAATATTAATATGCATTTTATAGAATTTTACAGCATGCTTTTAGAAATTAAACAGAGAAGGTGAGTTAGGGTTTGGATCTTACTTACCCTTGAAGTCAATAATTCTTCACGATCTTCTCTCCACGAGTGTTCATGAACGAAAAACCAAAATGGCCACCACCACAAAATTTTCCTTTGTATTCTCCATTGGGGTTGAGAATTAGCACGAGTGTGTGGGTTCTACTATGATTTTGGAAGAGGGGGAGGATTTGAGAGGAGAGGAATTTTTGGTTGGGAGAAATCTTCTGGAAAAAACATACACAAACCTTTTGTGTTCTTCTATTGTGAAGAAGAAGAAGCAATTGTAAAGCTACCCCCCATACACCACGATTTTCTGAGAGAAAATTAAGGGGAGAAAAGTTGTAACTCTTTTTAATTTTAAAATTTAATTTAATAAATTAAAAATATATATACAATAACTAACTTATTATATATATATATAACTATATGTTATATCAAATATAACGCATAACTTATAGTTTATATTATATCAAATACAATATAACCTATAGTTTTTATTTCTCTCAATAATGCATGGTATTTAATATAAATCCAAGTCATATTAAATTTAATTATATGAATCTCATTCATATAATAAGTATTTGAACCATATTCAAATATTTAATTCCTTTTAAAATAAACTTTATATAATGTATCAAATACATTATAATAATTATATCACATATAATTAATTTAAATTCATTATATCAAATATAATTAATTCCCTCAATTAATTTGAACAATTCAAATTAATCCAAAATTAATTCTCTATAATCCCTGTTGATTTACAGAATGGACCTAATGGGTTTGTAGATTAAAGCTCTAATGGTAATTGGATAATTAATTAAACTCCTTTAATTAAATTATCCAACATCCATTAACTGTCGGTCACTCCACTAAAGACCGACAACTGCACTCTTTGCACTACAGATATATTTCTATGTCCATTAGATATAACCAGTCAACAATGCGATGACCCTTCACAAATTGCTCGTAAGTACAGCTAGACCAAAATTATCGTTTTGTCCCTGTAGTTACATCTAACTTCTTAAGTACCACTGATCCTTCACTGATCCCTCTAATGAACAATAAGTCATAGTCCAACTATGACCAAACCCATCTCGAGCCAAGAGAGAGTTTGACATCACATTTCAAGCCTCAAAATCAGTCCTTAAGGGTCCTTAAGGGAGTAATTTATCTACTTACCCCGACATTAGGGAAATAGTGAATTTCATCTTGTGTAAATGTTTTCCCAACTCCTCAATTAGACGAATCTTCAAAATGGTAGGCTTATTAAGTTGGTGTTCTGGCCACTCTCACCCATGCAAATCAAAGAATCGCATTCATAGGCAGGAGTTCACAATTCACTCAGGATTCAAGTCATGTCACCTATGGTCATCCTGGTGAAATGTAAGTCTCGATTATTAACGGCATTATATAATGAGGCTATTGATTTCGTGGTCCGATCTTATACAAACCCTTCTGTATAGTACACTCCCGCTCATATGTCTCTACATGAATGATCATAATCATGTCATTTGTAGCATTTTACAACAATTGTAACGTCTACAAAGTGGGTCGTATTCATAGTGTCACTAAGATAAGGTATCCAGCCTTATCCATCTACTACAGACCATTTAGGTTATCACTTAAACACAATCCACTTGTATGTCTCTATATGTATATGTTTAAGCTACAGAATATAACCTTAGATGTTAGTTTATTAGTTTTGTAGGTGAATGCTACTTAGTATCTTATAAAATGCCTCAAATTTTATTAAATAAATAAATCATTTGTACATTACAATTACAAACTACAATACCCGAGAGATTTAGGGAATCAACCCCAATAATCTCCCACTTTTCCTAAAGCTAGCGAAGTGTACATCATAAAAGTCATAATAATATAAAATTACACAAAACAAGAAACTGGGGCATAAAATGCAACGAGTACAAAATCTCCCACTTGCCCTAGACTAGAAGTGACATGTCTCGTAGACCCATACTTTGCAGGTGACCCTTAAACATCTTAGTCGTGAGGGCCTTTGAAAATTGATCTGCAACGTTGTACGCCGAAGTTATCTGCGTGACGATCACGTCCCCTCGATGCACAATCTCTCGAATGAGATGATACTTCCCCCTATGTGCTTCCTACGTTTGTCACTCCTAGGCTCTCAAGAATTAGCCACAATACCATTATTATCACAATAAAGGGTACTAGGCTTAGACATGTCTGCAATTACTTCCAGATCAGTCAGGAACTTCTTGAGCCATACAACTTTCTTAGCAGCTTCATAAGTTGCTACATACTCAGCCTCCATAGTGGAGTCAGTAATGCATCTCTGCCTGGTGCTTCTCTAGACTACTGCTCCTCCATTAAGAGTGAACAATTATCCTAATGTGGATTTCCTAAAATCCTTATCATTCTAGAAATTAGAGTCCGTGTATCCTATAAGGATCAATTAGAACCATACACAAGCATGTAGGCCCTCGTTCTCCGAAGATCCTTGAGGATGTTCTTAACGGTGATCCAGTGATCAAATCCTGGATTAGACTGATATCTACTAACTATCCTCACCGTATAGTAAATGTTAGATCTAGTACATAACATCGTATACATCAGGCTATCAACGATTTGATTTCCTTAACCTCTTGAGGTTTCTTAGGACACTGTTCCTTAGATAAAATAACACCATACCTAAAAGGGAGCAAGCATTTCTTGAAGTTCTGCATTGAAAACATGACAAACATCTTGTCAATGTACGATGTCTGAGACAAGGCCAACGATTTGTTCTTTCGATCTCTAAAGATCTGAATGCTCATAATAAATTGTGCCTATCCCAAATCTTTCATTTGGAATTGCGTTGCTAGCCAATTTTTAATTTCAGTCAATAGACCACATCATTCCCAATGAGTAGGATATCATCTACATATAACATAAGAAAATATACTGAACTATTGATGATTCTCCTGTAAACACAAAGGCTCATCAAAATTCTGATCAAAGCCATGAGATTTGATTATAGTATCAAATATTATATTCTAAGACCGAGAAGCTTATTTCAATCCATAAATGGACCGATCAAGCCTGCAAACTTTTTGCTCTTGACCTTGAGTTATGAATCCCTCAGGTTGCTCCATATATATGGTCTTCTCAAGATTGTCATTCAGAAAAGCAATCTTGATATCCATTTGCCAAATCTCATAGTTAATATGAGGCAATGGATAGGAGTATTGGAATAGACTTCAACATGACAACAGGTAAGAAAATCTCCTCATAGTCGACTCCTTCAACTTGGGTATAACCCTTTGCCACAAGTCTAGCCTTGAAGGTTTGCATTTTCCCATCAACACCCCATTTTCTCTTGTATATCCATTTGCAATCTATAGATTTAACTCTATTAGGTTGATCTAAAAGATCCCAACCGAATTGAAATACATAGACTCCATTTCGAGATCTATAGCTTTGATCCATTCATCCTTGCCAAAATCTTTCATTTCCTTCTTGTAATACAATGGATCCTCAACATCTCCGTCAGCTACGATATCTAGAGGAAGACCACATGAGAGATCATCAACCTCGCAGCAAACTAGTATTGAATGAAATTTTCAAACAAGCTATAAGTAATCCAACAAGAGTTGTTGATCAGGTCAGTCCTTCAACAGAGTTACTGATGGAGTTGGTACTTCTATCAATTCCATCATTCTCAAGAGTTGAGAATGCCTCGACGTAGTGGGAAGGTTATTCAACAGCCCAACCGATATGGGTTTAACAGAAACTCAAGTTGTCATACCTGAAGATGGCATTGAGGATCCATTAACCTATAAACAGGCAATGAATGATGTAGACCGAGACCAATGGATCAAAGCTATGGACCTCGAAATGGAGTATACGTACTTCAATTCGGTCTGGGAACTTGTAGATTAACCGGATAGGATAAAATTTATTGGTTGTAAATGGATCAACAAAAGGAAACGAGACCAAGCTGGTTAGGTACAGACCTTTAAGGCTCAACTAGTGGCAAAAGGTTATACCCAAAGAGAGGGGGTGAACTATGAAAAAATCTTCTCTTCTATTACCATGCTAAAGTCGATTAGAGTACTCTTGTCCATGGCTACTTTTTATGATTATGAAATTTGGAAAATGGATGTCAAAATAGCCTTTCTAAATGGTAATCTTGAAAAGAGTATCTATATGACTCAACAAGAGGGGTTCATTGAACAGGGTCAAGAGCAAAAAATTTGCAAAATAAAACGATCCATTTATGGGTTGAAACAAGCATCTAGATCCTAGAATATAAGGTTAACACTGCATTCAAATCTTATGATTTTGAACAGAATATTGAAGAACCTTGTGTCTACAAGAAGATTATCAACAAAACTGTAGCTTTCTTAGTATTGTATGTTGATGATATCCTATTCATTGGGAATGATGTAGGATACCTAATTGATGTCAAGCAGTGGCTAGCAACCCAATTCCAAAGGAAAGATTTGGGTGAAACTCAGTATGTTTTAGGAATTCAAATAGTTTAGAATTGCAAGAACAGAATGTCAGCCTTGTCTCAAGCATCATATATAGAAAAGTTGTTGTATAGGTATGAGATGCAAAATTCCAAGAGGAGTTTGTTACCTTTCAAGGATGGAATTAATCTGTCAAAGGAGCAGTGTCCTAAGACAACTCAAAAAGTTGAGGATATGAAACGTATTTCCTATACATCCAACTGTTGGTAGTCTGATGTATGTTATGTTGTGTTCATGACCTGACATATGCTATGTAGTGGGATTGCCAGTAGGTTTCAGTCCAATCCAAGATATGATCATTGAACTGTCGTTAAAAATATCCTCAATTATCTTCGGATAACGAGGGACTATATGCTTGTATATGGTACTAAGTGTAGGGATCGGATCCCGTAGCAGAAGCGTTTCGATGAGAAATGTCTTGAATCCCGCGATTTGATTTTACATTAAACAAAATCATTGCACTAAATAGAATAAATAAACACGTAAATTAGCATGTTTTTAGGGAAAGGATTAGAATGATTCTTACCTTTTTAGATTCCTTAATGCCACAAACAAGTCTCTCCAAGGTTCCAACGAATGGATCTCCAAACGGTCTTGATTATAAACAACTCCTTGAACGATCTCGAACACTACTACGAGAGAGACCTCGTTATTCTTTTACAATTCCAATAGAGGATAGGTGGTATCCAACTATTCGGAGTGGGAGAGGAGAATAGTGTTTCTTGGAGAGTAGAGAGGCTAAAAAAATTATGTACAATAACACTAGTGAGTTGTGTATTGTCAGAGTTTCTCTAAATGAGACTTTATTGTATGTTTTGTAAAGGGCCATAGGGAGGTCTTTATATAGGGAAAAGCCAAGGTCTTTCCCTAATATATTTTCCTTTTCCTAATATATATTTTCTTTTTTGGTAATTAATTAAATAACACTTGTTTAATTAATTGGCCCATTTAATTAAATAAAACTTATTTAATTAATTAGCCCAATTAAATTATACTTATTTAATTTTAATTTTCACAATTTAAAATAACCAACTATATATTAAACCCAATTTAATGTATATATTTAATTATCATATACATCACATGTATATGTGTAATACCTCCCTATTAATTAATTTTTTATAAATCTAATTCACTTGAATTAATTAATTTTAATCTTATTCAAATATTACTTTCCAATTTAACTATAGATCATATGCATTATTAATTATATATTAATCACATTAATATATAGTTTCCTCAAATTAATTTGAACAATTCAAATTATCCCTTTTAAATATCCTCTAGTGAGCTAACGAGGGGACCTGGTGGATCTGTAGATCAGAAGCTCCAATGATATGTGATTAATTTGCTAAACCCATTAATCAAATTAATTAATATTCGTTAACTATAGGTATACTCTACTATAGACCCACAACTGCACTCTTCCCACTAAAGATATATTTTTGTGTCAATGGATATAGACCAATACCAGCAAGTTAGTCCTTCACGAGTGTTCGTAACACCAACTGGATCAAATTATCGTTTTACCTCTGGGTTACCTTTGAGTCCTTAAGCACCAGTGTTCCTCTAATAAACAACCTATTTATGGTCTAACTAATAAACATAATCCCCTCTCGAGCCAATGAGAGGGTAAGGCCCTATGTTCAAGTCCCGGATACACCACTTAAGGAAATACTCATCTACTTACCCTTAAGGTGGAAATGAGTGAATTCCATCTTGTATCATTATATTCCCAATTCTCCGTTTGGTCTTGTCCCCAGGATGGTAGGCATATTAGGTTGGCGATTTGTCCATCCTTACCAATACAAGTCAAAGGGTAATTCGTCGTGAACAGAAGTTCATAATATATTCGGGATTAAGACTAATTTTCCAAGATCATCCAATTCAAGTAGGAACCTAACTAGTTAACGATGTTACATCTAGTAGTTATTACTTTGTGGTCCAATCTTATGGAAACTCACTGCATAGGATACCTCCACTCACGTGTCATCTACGTGAACGTATTGGATCATTGCGTTTGTATCAAATACAAAGTGGGTCATACCATAGTGTTACAAGGATAAGGTACCCAATGTTATTCCTATATCATAGACCTTTTAGGTTGTATCTTAAACATTGATCCCTATATGTCTCCACATACAATTCAAGACTCATAGGACAGCCTTAGATGTTAATGTATTGGATTTAGGGTTATTAAGACAAAATAGACAAACAACACAAACAATAACCTTTATTGAATTAATATCGATACTCTTTATTGATGACGGTCAATTAATAATGTTTACTATCTACAAGTTTTGGGGCATAAAACCCAACACTAAGGATTTGATCCTTACAGGATACACTGATTCTAATTTTCAGACCGATAGAGATTCAAGGAAATCAACATCAGGATCAGTATTCACTCTAAACAGAGGAGCTATAGTTTGGAGAAGTATTAAGCAAAGTTATATTACTGATTCTACCATAGAAGCTGAGTACGTTGCTGCATATGAAGCGGAGAAGGAGATTGTATGACTTAGGAAGTTCTTAACCAATTTGGAAGTGGTTTCAAACATGCATCTGCCTATCACACTCTATTTTGATATCAGTGGAGTAGTTGTAAATCCTAAAGAACCCAGAAGCCATAAACGTGGGAAGCACATTGAGCGCAAATATCATCTCATCAGGGAGATAGTGCATCGAGAAGATTTAGTCGTCCATCAGATAACCTCAGAAGATAACATTGCTAATTCGTTTACAAAGGCCCTCATGGCTAAAGTGTTTAAGGGTCACTTAGTGAATCTAAGACTACGAGTTATGTAAATCTGGGGCAAGTGGGAGAAGCTATGGGTATGTGATGCCCTAGTTTATTGTATTTATATTTTTTCTCTCACATTCAATATTGTATGCATGTGACCCCACTGGAGTTTTAGTCTAAGTGGAGTTTGTTGGGTTTTATGTTCTAAAACTTGTAGTTTGTAAATATTAAACATATTCTATTTTGCAACAAATATGTTATTGAGGTTTATTTAGTAAAATTGTTATTGAATATGTGAATTGCACCTTTAAAAACCCTAAATCCAATAAACTAAGAACTCCTAGCTATAGCCTGAATTCTTGAACTATATGTGGAGACATAAAAGTGGATCAAGTTCAAGTATATAGCCAAAACGGTCTATAGTATAAGGATAAGGCTGGATACCTTATACTGGGGACACTAGTCCACTTTGTATTTGATACAAACAATATAATTCTGAATCGCTCATGTGGAGACATACACGTGGGGGTATCCTCTGCAATAAGTTTGCATAAGACCGGACTACGAGATAGTCACTTTTACTTTATAACACCGTTTACTATTAACATTAACTATTTCAATTCGATGACCTAGATAACTTGATATTAAACCTGAGCTAACTATGAACTCCTGTTTATTTAGGATTATCCTTTAATCCGCATGGGTGAGAGTGGCTCATAATCACTGACTCAATAAGTCTCCCATTTTAGGGATAAGACCAGGTAGATAGCTGGGGACATAGTCCTGCAAGATGAAATTCGCTCCTACCTATAGATAGGTTGTTCTCTTATATGCTAACTCTGGGTCTTGAACAAGAGGCCCTGCCCTCTCATTGGCCTGAGAAGGACTCAATTTGTTAGTTGGACCACAAACCAATTGTTCATTAGAGGATCAGTAGGACGTAAGGAGCAAGATGTAATTACAGGGGTAAAACAATAATTTTGACCCACCTGTAATTATAACAACATGTGAAGGATCGACTTATTAATCATGGTTAAATCAAGTGGACAGAAATATATCTACAATGAGGAGAGTGCAACTACTGGGCTTTAGTGGAGTATCTCCGTAGTTAACGAATATTGGTTAATTAGGTTAAAGAGTTTAGTCAATTAATCTCGGATCGATGGAGCTCATGATCTATAGGTCCATTAGATCCCCTCTAGCTCGAATCGAACTAAACCTTAGGACAATGTGATGAGAGAATTTGAAACGTTCAAATTCAATTTAGGGATAAGAGTTAATTATATGTGATATAGTTAATAGTTTTATTTTTGAGAATTGAAAATATTTAAATATGATTTAAATATTATACATATAAATAGAGATTCATGTTTGAGATTGGTATTTTAATAATTTAATATTTGATATTAAATTATTTTTAATTAATTAAACTATTCAATTATTTATTTAAAAATTAATTTTATTGAAATAATTATTATAATTAATTTTATTTAAAATTAGTTTTAAAGAAGTGAATTTTATTTGATATTAATTATTTGAAATAATATTATTTAAAATTGAAATTCATTTATAAAATGAGAAATTCTTATAAATAGAAAAATCCCAATAATAATAATAATAATAATAAAGAATAAGAGAGAGATTTCTATGCATAAAAGGGGCCTGTTTATCTTTTGAATTTGTATATGTTAGGGGAAAAAAAGAAATAAGAAAAAACATAAAGGAAATAAGAAAAAAGGGCAAAAAAAGAAGTGACAATATTTGTAGCCACGTAAGGAGGATAAACTGTTCAAATATAGGAACTTTAAAGTTAAGTGAGCTTTGAATTTTCCTAGGAAACATGTGAGTGAGAACAAAACATACTAAAAGGACTCGTGTTAGTTTGTGCAGATAGATTTCATTTTTAGAAGCAATTCAAGACGAGCAAAGATGGTGTTGTCAAGTCGTAGGGGATGTAGAGAATGTCAGGGCCATCCAGGGGCCAAATTTGGATTCAAAATCCTATTCCTAATCTTTCGTCTAGGGTGTTACAACATATCATCGATAGATGTAGACCATGAGTTCAAGTGAGAGATAAATTAGTAATTTTAGAGTTTAATTTTACTAAATCTACCATATTTTTGTCTTATTTTGCTATTGTACAAGGACCTAGAAAAAAAAAGTAAAATAGTAATCGACGAGTCCTTACTGGAAATTAAAATAATTATTAATGATATCCAAAGATTGCAGAGTAAATCTATACTATCTAAAAGGGATTATGGGGGAGAAATATTTGTTTTCCCTTTTTGCCCCTTTTAGTGATTAGTTATTGAGTTAATAGGTTGCAGCTTTACATTTAAATCATTAAATAAATTATGAAAAAAACTATCAGTACATTCACTTTAAAAGAAGTAAAAAAAAAAAAACTTTCCTTATTTATTTTGGTTTTCACGTCAATGAGTAGATTTGAAAAAAAAATCTTTACCTATATATTCAAGAAGTTTTTTTTAATTATTTTTAATTTAATTACTAGTAACATTGTTCCCATATATTGAAGATTTTTTTTTAGAAATTTTGTTTATGGCATTAGGTCTAGGAGAAGATATCACATTTTTATCTATCTTTTTTTTCTTTTTTTGTTTAATGTGAGTTCTCATCTTGGTAATTTGTTTCTATACATACGTAGATTCAATAGATACAAAGATGATCGACAATTTTATGTTTTACGTTTTTGTAGTTTTTCTTCACTTTTTAAATTTTGTAAATGCACACAAATGAGTTTAAGAGTTTAGAATAATTAAGTTCTTTATGTTTTTCTTTTTAATAATTATCTCTTTTCAAATTTGTTGTAATTACACACTAATTCATGTCTTTTTAATTTAAAAAAAAAATTAAATCAAAATGACGATCATGGCAAATCTACAAAAGAGAATAATTTTGGGTTTATGTCACCATAAAAGAATAATAATATTTTTATTTAAATTAAAATTTGAAAAAGAACTTGGAGCACGATCAAATAATTTTTTTATAATCATTTTTCAATGAATAATTTTTTTACATAAAAATAAAAATAATAATATATTTGTTTAAAGTAATATTTTAACTCTAAGAGAATAATCAAATTATCCAATTCAAAATAAATAAAAGAAAAATTCTTATAAATACAAAAATCCCAAAAATATTTACATTTTATAGCAAAACGTTCCAAAAGTGCTTGTAATTTTGGAACATTTTGCTATGAAATGTAAATATTTTTAAATATTTTTTTATATTTAAAAATATTGGAAAGCAGGAACATGCAGCGGAAGAAAATAGGATCATTCTAATTTTTTAATTTTGACATCAAAATAAGCATGTTCATAGAGAATTAAAGGGGTTTCGACACATACCTCTGAAGATCTTCTTCAAACACGAATTTTAGCTGTAATTTTCTCCAATTCTTGCTATGGACCACCACTAGAGATTCCCTACTATTCTCTAGGAGCCTTAGATTATATTGTGAGACTCATAACAAGTTTGAACTAGGAATTGGAGGAGAGGTTTTCTGGTTTTTTACCTTATTGAAGAACTTCTTCAACCTTAAAAACTTAGCAATTCAACAATTGAATTAGCTTTTCCACTCAATCAAGAGTGGTTTTTATTACATGACTTTCATGCAAAACTAATCACTTGATGTGATTTCAGCTACTTCTTGAATTTGGTGGTGCAATTGTGTATAAGAAGGTGTTTTCTTGCTTCAAAGTGGGAAAATCCCAAGGGATTTTCTTAAATTTTCAAATTCCCTTTCTTTTCTTTTCTTTTTTTTTTCTAAATTTTGAAATTGGTTTTCAAAATCAAAACTTTTTCTAATTTTAATTCTTTAATTAAAATTGAAATTTTATTAATTTTACAAAAATTAATTCAATAATCAATTTTTCTAATAAAATTAATAATTAATAATTTATTAAATAATTTAATTAATTCTATTAATTTAATATCAAATATTAAATTAATTTGTAACCAATTCCATTATCATGAATCCCTATTCATGAAATTAATATTTAAATCATATTTATATATTAATCGATTCTCCAATTACGTTTAATTCCAAAATTAAACGTGTAATTATATTACATATAATTACTACCTTAATTCGAATTTGAATGTTTCAAATCAACTTATCACGCTATTCTAAGGTTAATTCCATTTGTGAGCTAGTAAGATGACCTAATAGATCTACGATCATGGGCTCCAACGATTTGAAATTAATTAGCTAAACTCTTACACCAAATTAACTCACATTCGTTAATTACCGGGTCACTCCACTAAAGCCCAGTAGTTGCACTTAGATATATTGTGTCCACTCGATATATCCATAATTAGTAAGTTAACCCTTCACAAGTTGTTCGTAATAACATTTGGGTCAAAAAGTTGTTTTATCCCGATATTACCTCTTATTCCTTAAGTCCCACTGATCCTCTAATAAACAATTGGTTTGTGATCCGATCATCAAATCGAATCCCTCTCAGGCCAATGAGAGGATGGGGTCCCTTGTTCAAGACCCGGAGTCAGCAGTTAAGGAAACAACCTATCTACTATCCCTAAAAGTATGTAGGAGGATTTTGCACTCTATGTCCCCAGCTAGGCGTTATTGAGTCAACCCTCACCCATGTAAATCTAAGGATAATCTCGAATAAATAGTGTACAGTGTTATAAAGGAAGAGTGACTTATTTCTTGGTTCGATCTTATGCGAACTTATTGCATAGTATGTCCCCACTCTTCATGTCACAACATGAACGAATTAGGATCACTTCGTTTGTAGCACTTTACAACTCCTTGTAACAACTACAGAGTGGGCCGCATAGTGTTACCAGAATAAGGCACCCAACCTTATTCGTTTACTATATATCATTTTGACTATTTACTCGAACCCGATCCACTCTTATGTCTCCACATAAAGTTCAAATACTCATGTAATAGTCGTCATGGATCTTTTAGTTTATTGGATGTATTTCTAAAACGAAATAAGCAATTCATATATTTAATAGCAACTTTATCGATTTATAGAATGAGTTTATTGTTTACAAATCACGAGTTTTAGGACATAGGACCCAATAAAAAAGACCCATAAATAAAAGGGTTGATTTTAAATATAGAAAAATGAACAAAAATATTTATTAGATATAGCAAAATTTTAGAACTATGAATGATAAATGTTGACAGACATTGATAGACTTCTATCGGTGTCTATCGATTACCATTTGAAATAATTTTTCTAAATAAAATATAGAAAAATATTAGTGTAATCAAATCATCCAATAGTTATTTTTTAAATAAGAAAGGATTATAATCAAGTCTAAAGTAATTAATAATTATCATGAAATTTGTAACAAGTTAAAAAAAACATCTTTCTTTAGTTTAAGGTTTAAAACTAACTAATAGGGTAAATATGTCCTCCAATAATTTTTTAAAAAAAAAATAAGAAAAGATTATCACAACATTAAAAAAATGGTTTAAATCAAGGTTTCAATTTAAGGTATATCAAATCATTCAAATAAAAAATAAAATAATTATTTTTAATTTGAAAACGAATATTTAAATTAGAGGTTATTAGTTCTTTAGTATAAATAAGCAACGCGTTATATTAGTAAGTTTAAATTCTAAAAATAAATCCTCTCCAAATATCTCATAATTGAATTTCCTTCAAAGAATAACATTTTACCTAATTGGGTTTCACAATAAATTATAGTAAAAAAATCTATCAATAAATATTTTGAGTAAACAAGTATGTATTATTCTTAAAAATATTCAATATTTATTTTATTTAACATATAATAATGTACACATATTTTTCTTCAAATTTTATGGATATATAGATAATCAAGTAATTTTATTTTCATCATAGAAATTAAATCATTTGTAACCAATTTAATTTTAAAATCTTGATTATTATATTAGATCATTTGTACAAGCTGGATTTATATTTGATTTTAAAATCTTTATTTTTATATTTTTTATAGTTATTTTTATATTTATTTTTTAATCTTTGCTTAATCTTTTCTTTCAAATACTCTCGTTCATAAATAAAAGTTGTATTATTAAACTTTTATGATTGAGTTCTCTTTTTAAATTTCATATAATATGTACGTAGAACGCATGTAGTAACAAATTAGTACACTATAAAGTTGTTGATCATCATCCCAATTTCACTGCAATAGGACTTCTAACAAAATGTTTTCCATCTGACCATATCAATGTCCCAAACACATGTCCTTGACGTTGTTCTTTTCCTTTGTATTGAAATACAACCTTGAAAGCCTTCTCTTCACCCACACTATTAAACTGCAACGTACTCGGCTCGACTGAAACTGAGATCGCTGGGGATGCCTTCACGCGTGCTACATATGTTCCTGGTGTTCCCACATTCTTAACTCTTCTATTGACTGTTACTGGGGCACCGATTCGCAACTCTGGGACCGAGATTGATGGGTAGTTGAGATCTGTGATTGCAAATGATTTGGCGCAGACAAATGGTTTGTTATAGAATTTCTTGAGAGCTACAGAATTGTAGCCTCGTGCACATAAGAAGTTCAAGTAATCGTCGATTGTCGTGTCGTAAACGAGGCCGGGGTCCATTGCACTATTGGGATGAACATGTCCTGCACCATAATCAAATGGGGTTGCCTTCATTTTGGCGGTGTCCGATATTGTTCGCTGAGTGTTGTCTCTTGTTTTGGCTGCAAAACAAATGTGAATGGATTATATTAATAGATAAAAGGGAAGTACATGCTCGTTAATATAATTAAACGAGGGTAATTGTAATGGGTAGTACATTTTGGACTAATAATAAAGTATATATCAACATTTTTAAAGAATTGCAAATATAGCAAAATCTATCCATGATTTATGAATTTTATCACTAATAAACACTCCTATTAATGATTGATTATTGTTGATAGACTGCTTATAAACGATATAGTCTATCACCGATAGACTCTTAAAACTAGTTCTAATACTTTGGTCTTGATTGTTATATGTATTACAGTTAAAAAAAAATTCATTTCAATAAGGTCTCGTATGATGTTTTTGTTTTTTAAAATTAAGACTATAGACACAATTTCTATCTCTAAACTTCTTCTTTTGTTATCTACTTTTTATAAATAGTTTAAAAAACCAAGTAAAGATTTGAAAACTAAAAAAAAAAATAGCTTTAAAGAAGTTTTTGTCTTTTGGAATTTTTTCAAGAATTCAACTATTGTACTTAATGCAAATCATTGTAACAAATGAGAAGAAAATAGGTTTAATTTTTAAAAACTAAAAACCAAAAACCAAAAATAAAATGGTTATCAAAGGGGACTAATTTTTTTTTTCTTTTTCACAGTAAAACAAGCATAGCTCAATTGACATATAATGAGGACGACCAAGAAGTTTGTGGTTCTAATCCCCACATCTATTGTACTAAAACCAGAATAATAAAAAACACTATTTGGGAATTCAAATAAAACCAATGATTCTATTTAGAACCCTAAACTTTTAAAATATAAATTTTAGTCTCTAAAGACTAAAAAACACTATTTCAATCGTTAAAGTCCTATAACCATTTTTTTTTTGTTATAAGCTTAATTTTTAAAAACAAAAATAAAAAATCAATTGATTATTTTACGGGGCCTAAACTTTCAAAATATTTATTTTGATATCAAATTTATTATTTTGCCACATGATATTCACTAATGAAATAATCTTTCTTCAACAAATGCGATTTGAATACATACTTGCATATTAAATCGTATACACTCAAAGTTATGCTATCAATTTATTCAAAGCAAAACAAAGACAAGGATGATAAATAGTTATTTTCTTTAAATTTAAGAACGAAAAAATAGACATTTTAAAAGTTCAGATACTAAAATAAGTTATTATAGTCCAATTTAATATGAACCTGTAGTCATAATGGCAGATTTGATAGCAGCTGGGCTCCATGTGGGATAAAGTGTCTTCAAAAGGCCAGCAACACCTGAAATGTGTGGGCAAGACATGGAAGTGCCAGATTCAACGTTGAAAGGAACCCGACGCGTGTCGAATGGAGAGTCCGTTGCTGTTGCATCTATCGTGACCGATGCGATTATATTCACTCCCGGTGCTGTTATATCAGGCTAGACACGAAATATAAAGATTTGGGTTAGAACACATGAATTGATAAATCGAGTTTGGGATGACTTTTGAAACAGTGAAAAGTGAATTCATTGAGTTAAAAAAATCAACCTTGAGCATGGCCTCTGTGATGGAATTAGGGCCTCTTGATGAGAAGTCAGCCATGACAGGTGATGGTTTAATTCCTACCTCAGTCTTTACATGGGTTATGTAAGCAACAGGTGTCCTGGTTTCATTTAGAGAATTACAAAATAATTAACATTTCAACTCCATTTTGTTTATAATATATAACTACCTAAGTCTAAGATCTTGTTTATAAAATGAAACGATACAATAAAACTGAGATTCCATTAGACTTAAAAATTATTGTAACCATTTTTTTGTGACAATTATTTTTAGTTTTTTAATTCCACGTCAAGGTAAGAGTTTCAAACACACTTTTTAAAACTGTCATGACTAATTTTACACTATATTACTATTGACATAATAAATAACAATTAGAAATTCTTACGGTCAAATGTACTGTATAAAAACATGCATATCATTTTACCTACATAGTAAACAAAATAAAAATATTTTAATTAAAAAAATATTTGTCACATGACAATGAAAAAAATGGAGAGACCTCACACTCTATAAAATATACGTGTTACTTCTTTAATTGTCAATTGGTTTTAAAATACAAAACCATGTTTTCTCAAATATCAGAGTTCATGAAATTCAAACAAGTATTCGATCCAAGAATGATAAATCCAAAGAGTTATCATCTTAATGTATATCATGTTAAGGATGTTTCGACCTAGTTGATATATTCCAATGCATCTACCTATCTTCTATTCTCTTGTATTTTGTTCAAAAAAGAATATCATGTTAATCTAGACTTCTCACTAATCAATTAGTTTTGAGATACAATCTATGTTTTCTCGAATATGGTATCAAGGTTCATGAAGTCCAAACAGCCATTTGATCCAAGAATGGTTGAATCTAAAGAGTTGTCACCTTGAAGAGCATGTTGATCAGGATTCCACAAGAGATATCTCACACTCTTTAGATAAGATATACAAGTTTTACTCCTTTCATTGTCAATTTGACTCGGTCAAGGTAATTTTCCTCTAATTTTTTCAATTATGATTATGCACCCGAAAAACTTCATACCATTAAAGATAGTCGTCCTCAGTTTTAACGTACTAAATATATATATATAAAGTAATAAGTGAAGAAAAGGGTGAGAGATCTTACTTGGTGGATTTAATATACTGAGAGATAGAAAGTCCATCGGTGTAGCTAACATGAGTAGCAGGAAGTATATGGGCATCAGCCAAAGTGCCTGATCCATCTTTCTGGTCATTCACCATAATCATACCGACGCCGCCAGCATGAAGAACAACGAAACTCTTCTCGACCCTTGCGTTTTCTCCTCGAAGGCAAACTATTATCTTCCCTTTTGCCTTTGCAGGATCAAGTGATCCCGGCTCACAAAATTGCCTGAACAAACAAAGTTAAAGTTGTGTTAATTCAAGTCATGTTTCTTCTTCACAAATTATGTTATTGTTTCTTCTTCACAATAATGGAGGGTAATACTCACGCAAGGCTGTCTGTTGCATTTGCAGCTTTTGCTTCTATAGCATTTATCAAAGGATAGAATTTACGACCTCGCAATCCACTGGATGAAAGACTTGAACCCTTGTATATGTAAAGTTTGAGGTGAATTAAAAGCACGAGTACATACAAAAATACTTTGTAGTAAATATTTTCTGATTATGGTTTGGTTAAGCCTCACAAAACGTCTACCCCACGCACGATAATGTCGTGTCTAATTTGAAATATTTTCTTTAGACATGTGACATGTATTCTACAAAGAGCAATGATTAGGTATCCTTAATCTAATGGTTCTTTTTTTAACATAGTAAACTAAATTTAAAAAAATCAATTTAAAAAAGTATCACATGACGTGGTTTTATTCTGCACCCAAGTTTTTTTTTTTTTTCTTCTAGAAATAGATAAGTTGGGATCAAAAAAACAACATTTTCTTGGGAATACTATTTTAACGTTTTGAAATTAAACATGAAAATGTGAGGATTTAAAAAAATTATAGAGATTAAATTGAGAATTTTGTAATCAGATAGACTAGATTTGTTGTCTAATTTAACATGTGAAGATTGTTTGGAGAGATGAAGATAACAGAATACATCTAAATATTTTTCTTTAATTAACCAAACTATGAAGATTAATTAAAATTCTTAAACTATGAGAAGGTTGAGTATGATTACCCTGATATGCTTCTTGTTTCCGAGTAGGACATAACTGGCGAAATCTCGGTCGATGGTACTAGCTGCAACAGTGAACATCCAAGGAGATACATTGCTTACAGTTCCAGGAGATGGGCCGTCATTTCCTCCAGAGCAAACCACGACGATTCCTTTTTGAACGGCATGGAATGCCCCAATTGAAACGGCGTCGTAAGCAAACTCTTGAGCTCCAGTACCAAGAGAGACAGAGAGAACATCGACACCGTCGCCTATGGCGGCTTCGAAACCGGCTAGGATGTCGGAGTCAAAACAACCGCCAGTAGGCGCAGGCCAGCAAACCTTGTAGGCAGCAACACGAGCTTTGGGGGAACCTCCTTTTGCAGTGCCATTGCCATAGCCAAAGATATTGGCTCCGGGGACAAAGTTGCCTCCGGCTGTGGACAAAGTGTGTGAACCATGGCCTTCTTTGTCTCTTGCAGTGTTGAAGCTAACGTTGAGAGGACCATTGGCCATTGCAAATCCTTGGTTGAAATATCTTGCTCCAATCAACTTCCTGTATTGTGCCATACCCAAATATTTTTCAATGAAATTTATGTAACAAACAATTTTAGGTTTCGTTTTAGTTTGTATTGATTTTAGCTTGTTTTTCAACTCATCTATTTTCAAGTAAAGATACTTTTTTTTTTAAACAAAGTACTAGAGACGGTGGGATCAGTAGGTGTACCAGAGTCATCTCAACTAGGTTGATGCAACCTTAGTAAAGAGATTGACTTATGCAAGCAAAAACATGTGAGAAAAAATCTTGGGAGATAATTGTATATCTTTTTTCTTTTTTAAAAAAATAATAATAAATCATAATTTGACCATACCATTTGGTTTTCTATTTTTGAAAATTAAGATTATAAACACTACTTTCACTTATAAAGATATGTTTCGGAGTAAATTTGAAAGGGTTAAAATCATTTCAGTTGTATCCAAAATTATTCCGGAATATGTCTTTAATCATTTCAAAATTAATTTAGGCTACATTTGGGAATTATTTAATTTTTGGTTTTTGGTTTTTTTTATAATTAAGTCTATAGATACTAATTTCACCTCCAAATTTCTTCCTTCATTAGGTACATTTTTACCAATGGTCTAAAAAATCAAGTCAACAATTATGCTTAACAAAGATGCAAATCGTTATAAGAAATGGAAAGAAAATATGCGAGACCTTAATGTAAGAAATTCTGAACTTAAATGATTAAAAACATGTTTTGAAGTGATTTTGAATAAAAAAAAACAAAAAAAGGTGATTTTAGTTGTTTCAGAATCAATTCTAAATATGTCATAAGTTTTTTTACTTTGTTATCACATTTCTATCGATGTTTAAAGTAGTTATTAAAAAGTTTGTTTCTGTTTTTGAAATTTGACTACGAATAGACTTCTAATCCCCACAACTCTGTTACAATCACAACAACAAAACTAGAGGGTAAAGAATATTGAAGAAGAGAAGACATCGACTCATCCAAAGCTTTTTTTTCGCCACATTCTAATAAAACATGTCAGGTAACAAAATTATAATCTATAGTTTCAATTCGAAACCTTAGTTTTAAAACTAATATTAATAAACCTAGGGAAGGTAATTTTAACTCAAAAAAAGAAAATAGAAAAAAACCTATTGCAACGAAAGTTGGCGCCACCGTCACAAGCTCCCCTCCACCTTGAAGGAACAGGGCCATAGCCTGCATCATTGAAGCTCTTGGACTCTGGCCAAGCACCTTCATTCAAATAATCCCACAAAACTTTGTCATTATTACAACTATTATAATCATTGACATCCTTATGAATACATGGATTATTCTTCTCGACTCTCATTACGAATTAGTTTTGAGATGAGATTTCGTATTTTTCAAATAACTAATTAAACGGGAGAAAAATAATCTCTTAAAGAGAAAGAAGAAGAGAACAAACCCGTGTCAAGGTTGCCTATAATTGTATCTTCCCCAAACCTTGCAGCTTTCCAAATGGAGTTTGAGGGAATTCCTGCATCACTATCCACCCCAAGAAAACTCCATGATTTTGTTGTATGCAATTTTCTTTCCTTGTTTTCGAAAACCGACACCACGCTTGGATTCTCTGTTACATTTTGTAAAACATCAATCAAAATTCTGAAGATTACTATATACAAAAGGAGAGTTCAGAACGTACGGTTCTTTAGGACTTGTTTGATAACATTTTGAATTTGCTAGGTTCTCTTTTTTTTATAATATCTTTAGAAGAAAATATTGATTATTTTTTTTTTTTGCTATGGTTTCTTTTTCTCAAAAAAATTAAATAATCATTTTTATTGTTTTTTAAAATAAAATACTAAAAGAAATCAAGTTATACTTAATTTTCTAAGATTTATAAATTATTATATATGCATGGAAAGAAGTAAGAAGGATAAAATTATTCTTTATTTATATTTTTAGAAAAATAAAATGGTAAACTAAATCAACTTTTTAACACCATGTTTGGTAACTATTTCATTTATCATTTTTACTTTTGAAAATTATTCTTGTTTTCTTTACAATTTCTTTACCAAGGTTTTCATCTTTGTTACGTTTACTCACTTGAATTTTTAGCCAAATTTTAAAAATAAAAACTACGACCCCATTTGATAATCATTTGGTTTTATCTACTTTTTACCCATGTTTTCAAAAAACCAAGCCAAAATTTAAAACTAAAAAAAGTAATTTTTAAATATATTTTTTTTTCGGTTTTTTACTTAGAATTCAACTCTCGTACTAAAAAAAGATAGTAAATCATAGTAAGAAATTGAGAGAAAAAGAGATGAAATAATTACTAAATGGGGTTTACTTATTTTAGTTTTCAAAACTTAGTTTTGTTTTTTAAACTCTCCTAAAATGCAAATAACAACCCGACAAATCAATAGATGAAAATGATGTTTCTAAACCTAATTATTTCAAAAATTAAATAGTTTTTAATGTGTATACAATTTTTCCACTCATTTTTTAAATAAAGATTGAAGAAACAATGCAAAGTTACCAAATCCACATAATTTTTCAAAAATTAAAAAAAAAAATAGAAAGCAAGAACTCTTACTTGCAAGAGCCATGGCTTCTTTTTCATCAAGTACGGCAGCAAAACCATTAATGTATCTATTGTACGAATACATAATTGATTCTTTGGCTGCCAATTTGCTATATATGACAAGGAAAAGAAAACAATTAAAGGGACAATCAAATTAATAATCAAACTATTTAGCATGAAATTTTTGAAAAGAACATTATTATACCTTCCCGTGACTGAACCTAAGATATCATATTGCGACTCTGTCGCGCGTTGAACATCATACTTTGAAGGGTTCAATCCGAACGAGTGCGATCCCAAATAAACAATGTAAGACTACACCAAAAAGAATAAAATTAAAAACACTATAACAAATGTGGGATTTATGACGAAAAAAAATTGTCATAAACATATTTTTCGATCATTAGGGAAGAACAAGAACCGAATTGGAAATGTGAGAGAGAAAAAATGCTTACCTTTTTGGTAGGAATGGCAGATGTTTGAAGTAAAAAGAAAAACAAAAGCAATGGAGAAAGTCTATAAGAGAACTCCATTACTTTTGTTTTGAAGTCCTCAATTGTTTTATGATTTCCATTGGAATTTTATAATGTAAGCATGCAAGGAAAACGATTGGTATGCCTTAATCTTTGATCGTAAATTAAGGTCATCCGATCCATTTAATTATTGGAAACTGAAATATATACTTTTTCTATTCCAAGTAAATACAGAAAAGAAGAAAAAAAACTAAGGTTGAATCCGTTGGTAAAGTTGGATTTATTATTATGATAAGAGTAATCCAATCATATAATAAAATATATTCAAAAATATTCTAGAATTATTGTGTGGCATGCACTAAAATAAGTGGTCGGGAATAAACATACATATTTTTCTGTATTTTCCTCTTTCCTCGATATTTTCTCTTTAGTTTTAATTTTTTTAGTACAACTGTGATAATAGAGGATCAAACCTTTCAATGAATATCGTCATGTCAATTATCGTTGAACTAAGGTCGCTCTTACCTATTTAGTATTAATTCTTCCTCTTTCCCAATATTTAGTTTTTGTTCATTTTGAAGGAAGAAAGTTAATTAACTTGAAAATAAAAATAGTAGGGGAAATTCAAATGGACACACTAAAAGGCTTACATTTGGACATGCTACTACTCTTTGCATGAAGGGAGTTATCAAAATACATCATATATATATAATTAAAAATTAAAAAAAAAATCTTATGAGCTCAACTCATAGAGCATTGTCTATCTGTATATTATCAAAAAGAAAAAATACATGATAAACAAATTTTGACACTTTGATTGAACGATATATATACTAACAAAGACCCCGTGATTATTAATACACTCGTACACCAATTAAGTTACATTTCATTTTCAAAAAATATCATATCACAGGTATGGGAAGATTCAAATCCAAAATCTATACAAAAATAAAGATGTTATAATTACGTACTTGACTCTTAGCATAGCTTTTATAGTTCTTATTGATTTAGTCAAAATGTATTTGGTAATTATCTATATCTATACTATATTAATATATATGAGCTTCTTGTTTTGCCCTTAGGTGCCTTTTCTTTTCTTCTTTTCTTTCTCTCTCTTTTTAATTTTACATTCCCTCTTTGCAATTAGATTTTTCAACTATATAATTCATATTTTGTCCTCATATACTCTTATATTTTTTGCGTACCGTTTCCACTTTTTCCCCTCTACGGAGCATTTAGGCTTTTCTTTTCTTTTTTTTTTTTTCTTTAGGGATGGTTTAGTTTGAGATTTTATAGATGTTTAGAAATAAAGAATGTCTGAGAATAAGATACCTGGGAATATGATGTCTGGGAATCAAAGATAAAGGTGTTTGGTTGTGGATGGAAAATGCTATCAAAATTTTATGAATAAAAATTATGTTTTTATTTAATTTCTGAAATTAAGTATGACAATCTTATGTAATTACAATGTATTAATTAATTAAAAAAATAAATGTGATTCAATATATTGATAAAAGTTAATTAATTAAAAATCAATACTAATTTAAATAATAAATATTTTAAACTGGAGTAATTTATAATTAAAATTAACCAACTAATATATTAAATAAATGTCATATTAATTATAATCTAATACTTAATCGTTTTATAATTAATTAAGTTCAACATAAGTAATTTTAGTTTTAATTAAATGATATAAGAAAATATATATTAATAAACAATATATTATATAAAAAGTTAAAATGATATAAATATGATATGTTAATAAAGAATATTAATAAAGAATACTAAAAAAGTTTTATATGTTTAAGATCAAATTAAAGTAGAAAAAGCAAGGTATTTTAAAATGAAAGGTCAAATTAAAATTAATCTAAATAAATAATTGGTTGATAATTAAAAAAATTAGTAATCAATTATTATTATTGAAAATAAATTTTTGTACTAATTAAATTTAACTAATCCTAGTTTTCTAACTAAATATATTTAAGATATTATTAAGTAATTAAGTAATTAATTAATTGTTGATGTAAAAAAGTAATTGCATTCCTTCAATAAATTTTTATTGTAAAAATAAGTTAAGTAAATATTTAAATAGATTATAATTTATTTATTAAAATAAATATTTATATTAATTTGTTAAATTAATATTAATTAATTAAATAATTAACTGTATTCTAAATGAAATTATATATAAAATGAAAAACAGATGGAGAAGGAAAAGAGAAAATTCACAATTTTAAAAGGAAATAAAAAATTATTGTCTTAGGAAATAAGAATGTCTAGAAATTACTTATTACTAAGTAAAGTGTTGAAAACTACCGAACAAATATGGTTGTTAATTCTTAGGTAAAAAACCCTCAAACCAAACGAGTTTTTATTGTTTTTCACATTAACAGGTTTAGTAGGGTGAAATTTAAACTCACACATCTTGTAACAAAGAATGTGCTTAATGTATTATTTCTTTGTACTCAAGAATATTTAAAATTATAAATGAAATATTTTAATTCATTTTACCTCTTTTATCATCTTTAAATTTTATGTCCAATATTTACTATTTAAAATCAACAAAAAAAAAATTATATTCTTTCGAATATTTATATTTCACTCTAGGAATTTATATTTTAAAGATTTTATGTCCAACACAATTCATGTATATAAATTATATCTTACCCATTATCTCTTTCATTACTTTTAAATTTATATTAGATATTTACTATATAAATTTAATTAAAAGTATATTCATTCAAAAATTTATGTCCTAAATATTATTAACCATGTGCATCACACGTGCCCCAAATAGTATATTTGAATTAACATACAAAAATCGTTTTAATTAAATTACAACTTTCTTATTGTTGCCAAAATGAGTATAATTCAATTGACAAGACATAATGCTTGTACTATCAACCTCGAAATCAGATATTCGATTCGTCTACCCTACATATTGTCAAAAAAAAAATCTTTCTTATTGTTAATATCATGTTCAATTCTATTTGTATTTTTTCTTTTTTAAATATTCAACTTGGCAAAATGTCCAACTTCATACACACAATAATCTATAAATCTACATTACAGGCAATAATATAAGGGACTCATGAGGACTATAAATATTATTTGAACTTGCTTAGATTCTTCGTTACATTTGACAAATTGTAACAAATAACATAAAGAACTAAGAAGAAGTATAGGTTTTTTTTTTCTTTTTTGAGAAAAAAAAAAAAAAAAAACATGTGATTTGAACATCTAATGTAAACCTTAGAACTTGAGTTTCTATGCACCTATAGTTTGAAGTTAACTCTAATGTTTGTATGTTATAAGATGCATAATAACTTTAATCTTTGTCGTATAGGTGTGATGCTTAGTAAAGAAGGGTAAGAAGAAGGAAATCTTTCTAAGTGTTAAACTTGAGAAAATCTAAGTAAATCTTGAAATAACACGCTCTAGAGTGGTTAAGTGTTCGAAACACTTAAAAAAAAATTTAGGATTATTTGAAGGAAAGGAGATTAGGCCCTCAAGGAGGACTTGTGGTGTAAGCTTTAGATCTTCAGTACTTATTTTGAGGACAAAGTTATGCCTTAATGTCTCATTTGGAGATTGGACAACCTAAGTATCTTCAATGAATTTTAGGATTGAATTAATGAAATTCTATCTTAAGTGGTGTGATTATTTAGAAGGAAAAATTGGGTGTTAATTTGAAAACCAAAAATTTGCTTTTAAGTGTTTGAATTAAATTGGGAAAGTGTATAAATGTTAAGGAGAGAATTTCTTAAGTATTACCATTTGGCCAAGTGAATTTGAAGATGGATTTTAGTTAAGTATTTGGAAGAATGAAATGTGGAATTTTTAAGAAAACTGTATGGATTATTGAATTAATTTTTAAGGAAATTTTATGGCTATCAAATTAATTTTGTTAAGAAATTCAAACAAAGATATTCAAGCATTTAAAAATAGAGAAAAATTAAAGAAAAATAGGTAATTAAAAGTAGTGGGGTTGAGTGGTTGAAGAAGGAGGTGGCAAGAGGTGATTGGTTGTTTGAGAGGTGCAGTTGGTGGGAGGCCTTAAACCGACTTGAGGTTGTCGTTTTCAATTCCCTCGTGCTATTCTCGATTTTCTTTGACTGAATCTCAGAGAGGTGTGTTAGGAAGATGCTCGAGGGCTGTCGGAGCAATTGGAGTGCAAGAAGATAGTGTTTTTTTATGAAAAACTTAACGTTGTTTAAAGTATCATGTTTGTGTTTATCTATTTCAATGCTAAGTTATTTAAGGACTGTCCAATGAATTTATGTTCAAAATATGATTTGCAAAGAAACATTTTATGTACACTAATTCTTGATACTCAAGGAGATGAAGGTATCTGGGATCCTGATACTCAAGGAGATGAAGGTATCCAGGAAATTCATTATCTATGTATACATGACGATTTTGGGACCCACTGTAGCACACATATAAGTTTTGGGTCGTGTGTTAGGGTGTTTTAGCCTTTTGGGAGCATTTTTACGTGCACGTATGAGAGTTATCGATGCTGATATTAGTGAGAATACTCTACATCAGCTAAGGTTATCAATATTGACTGTATCAAGCTTGCTCTACCTCAATTAAGGTGAAAAGGGTACAAGCTAGGTATTGATGTTTGATGAGGTTTGCATAAGTCATGCTATGATTTCAGGGTTTTGCTTATATTTCCATGTGATGTTTTAAGGTTGCAAAGTTCTTAAATTTCAAGGCATGTATATAACCTTAAAGCACTGAAAGTATTTATGATTTACTATAGTTCTCATAACTTAAAATAAGCTTATGTTGATTGATGTTAAATTAGTCACTCACTAAGCTTTCTAGCTCACATTTTTAAAATATTTTTCCTCTCCAGGTAACGATTGAGTTCTTGGTGCTTGACTTACAGCTACTAGTCTGCCACACCAATGCTAGAAGAATTCAGATTAAGAAATTCTTTAGGTCTATATTAAGTTTGAAATATTTTGCAACCATGTTAGTTGAGGAAAGGGTAGAACCCAAGTCAGCAGTTGAGTTTGTGAACCTTGGTCTCTAATTATGCATGTGAAGCTTGTGTTGTGTTAAATCCATTTTAGTTGTTGTATAAGTTCCTGTTATCTCTAAGGCCTAAGTTTGGAATGTCTCGATATAAATATGTATATACTTGCTTACCATGTTATGCAAAGGCGATGAGACAAGTTGTAGGTATTAGATGGGCAATGGGTGTCACAAGAGGATCGACATCTGCTATCTTCACATATCTTTCCAAGTTAAGAGGGTAGCTTAGGAGGGGGTGTGACAAGTGAAAGGATGAAATCCCTAAGGCACAGCGGAAGCCAAAAAACAGAACCATTTCGTTTTTCCAAATTGACATTTAAAATCAAAATAATTTTTGCATTGGAATGAAATGTAATATCGATTAAGCATGCAATTCCCAAAAAGACTCATTATACAGGGGAAGAAACCCTACCTTGTAAACCTTTTGACAATTCTATAGATTTCTTTAATGAATTGGGATTGGGCACCACCACTTAGAAACCTCTCTATTCTTGCACGGAATTGAGGCTATAGAGAATTGTGGGATTCTCTCTTTTGGTATTTAGGAATATCACATAACGGTTTTTCTTTCTTTTCTCAGGAAGAAGAAAAAGATACAGAGAGAGCTTGAGAGCCTTCTCCTTCCTCTGCAAAACAAAACTCTTTTGTTAGAGCGGGAGGAATGGTGAGAGAGTGAGAGAAAAACGTGGGATTGATCCCATGTTTTCTCGTAACATCCCTAAAATGGGGTGTTAATTTGTTTAATTTAAATTAAATTAAATTAAACTAAATTTATTGACTAAATCACATTTAATTAAATGATCATTTAAATCATTGCTCTCACATAACTTATAGTTTTAAAGTGTATCTAATGTATATTAAATTTAACCTATAGTTTTGATTTAATCAATTTAATTAAATTCAAAATTTAATTTAATTTAATTTAATTAAATACTTAATTAATTCTTCAATTAATTAATCACCTAATTAAATATCATATATTTAATTTAATTTCCCATTTGAATCCTATTAAAAAATATTTCTCTCACTTAATCTATTATTTTAATGCGCATCCAATGCACATTATTTTTAACCTATAGTTTTCAATATGAATCTTATTTATATTAAATTAATATTTGAACTCCTTTCAAACACTTCATTCTCTCATTTATTAATTTTGAATCATATCCAAAATTAAAAATTAAGTCTAAAATTAAACTTTATATTAAAATGTATCAACATACATTAAAAAATTTCCAATTATGAATTTGAACATTTCAAATTTAATTTAATGAAAAATTACCTAAATACCCTTTACAAGCTAGGAATGGAACCTAATAAACCTACAGATCGAAAGCTTCAACGATGTGGGATTAATTGGCTAAACTCATTAACCAAATTAATCAATATTCGTTAATTGTGGGTACACTTTACTAAAAAACCACAGTTGCACTGTTCTCACTATAAATATGTTTATGTGTCCACGAATATAGACCAATAATAACAAGTTAGTCCTTCATGAGTGTTCGTAACCCTAGCTGGATCAAATTACTATTTTACCCCTAGGATACCTCTGCATCCTTAAGTACTTGTGCTTCTCTAATGAGCAACATGTTTATGGTCCAACCATTAAACAGAAACCCCTATCGGGTCAATGAGAGGGTATGACCCTTTGTTCAAGTCCTGGAGACATCACTTAAGGGAACACTTATCTACTTACCTAAAATAGGGAAGGAGTGAAATCCATCTTGCATGATTATATTTCCAGTTACCCACTCGATTTTATCCCCAAAATGGTAGGCTTATTGAGTTGGCGAACTGGCCACTCTCACACATACAAATCAAAGGACAATCTCTTGTGAACAGAAGTTCATAATATACTTAGGAGTAGACTAAGTTGCCTTGGTCATCCTATTGAAATAGAAACCTAACTAGTCAACGGTGTTACATCTAATGTTACTATTTCGCGGTTCGGTCTTATGCAAACTCATTGCAAAGGATACCCCCACTCGCGTGTCTCCTACACGAATGTGTTGGATCACTGCATTTGTATCAAATACAAAGTGGGTCGTATCCATAGTGTTACCAGGATAAGGTACCCAACCTTATCCCTATACTATAGATTCTTTAAACGGTATCTTGAACATTGATCCCTATATGTCTCTACATACAGTTCAAGACTCATAAGACAGCCTAGAATGTTAGTGGATTTTAGGGTTAATAAGACAAAATTAAATAAAACATCAATAATACTTATTGACAAAAATATTAATAACTTTATTAATGACGGTCACTTAAATACATTCACTATCTACGAGTTTTAGGGCATAAAACTCAACAAGAAGTTGGTATTAGAGCAAAAGATTTTGGAAAATTTAGGATCATGTATAGCAGTTAGAAGCATGTAAACTTTATAATGTACCTAATGTTATGTTATATTATAGGAACCATGCTCTGGCAATGTGGCAAACTGCGTAAGCAATCGACAGATGGGAATCAAGATCCTCCCAAAGAACCAGTAACAAAACATGTAGAATCTGAAGGGGAGTTTAGTAACCCATAGGCTGGCCTTAATCTGAAAGATAGGGTTTTTAACAAAATAGCTCAAAGGTGCTAACTAATGAAGGATCAGTACAGACAGATCTTGGAAAAAAAATATGGCATTGAACGCCTGAAGGCACTAGGTGCCACTACATTTGAATAATTCGACAGATGCCGAATCATAGTTGAACTTGATGGAGAAATGTTTCCAAGTTATGAAATGTCCAGAAGACCGTAAGGTCAAGTTAGCTGCTTTCCTACTCCAAAATAAGGCAGAAGATTGGTGGAAAGTTCTAGAATCCAAAAAAGATTATCCATGTGTAATGAACTAGGAAGAATTCAGGAAAGTATTCCAAGACAAGTATTATCTTAGATCTTCTATGATGCTAAAAGGAATGAGTTCCTGAGGTTTGTTCAGGGCTTGATGTTTGTTGTTATGTACGAAAAGAAGTATACTAAGTTATCAAGGTATGCTCTCACTATCATTGCTAAGGAGACTAATAAATGAAAGAGGTTCGAGGATGGCCTGCAGAAGGAGATTCGTACTCTTGTGGCCGTCACTACTAACTAGACAGATTTCTCCTAATTAATGGAGACAGCAATAAGCGTAGAGAAAAGTTCAGTTGAAGAAAAGCAGGACAAAGAGATGTTTATAAGCGAACAAGCGACTTAATCATCTAGTAAACCTCGTGACCGAACTGTAGGGATGACCATAGGAGACTTTTGCTAGGTGTAACAGGTAAAAGGAGTTTTAAGTCCAATTTCAGTGACCAGTCTACTTCTAAAGGTAGACTGGAAGTCAACAGAGGCAAGTACAGAGGAGATTTAGTCAGGCAGCAAAGTAGCCTGGAGTTTTCCAATCAACACAACCAGGAGGATCTACAACCAGTTCAGCCAGGAAACCTTTATGTGCTAATTGTGGTAAGAACACGGAGGGCAATGCTACAGTGGAACAAATGTCTGTTATAATTGTGGGCAGGCAGGTCACCTCAAGAGGGAATGCCCATAGGTGATACAGGAAGATTAGCCAGAGTAGAGGACAATTTCTCAAACTATGAATCAACCAAGAATAGTAGGAACTAAAGGTGAAGGTTGTTGGGATTGGTGTCCTAAACCTCTCTTATATTCCCATTGTTTGTAAACTTGTATAAAAAATTATTACTAATAAAATAATTGTTATTTTATATGCACTAACTCAATCCAATAAACTAAGATCCTAGGTTATTTTATGTAACTTAAACATGTATCTGAAGACATACAAGTGGAACATGTTTAAGTAATAACATGAACGGTCTATAGTAGATGGATAAAGTTGGCTACTTATCCCAGTAACATTACGAATACGACTCATTTTGTAATTGTTGAAATTGTTGTAGAGTGTTACAAATGATCTGATCCTGATCATTCATGTGGAGACATGTGAGTGGGGGTATTCTATACAAAGAGTTTATACAAGACTGGGACCACGAAATGATTAATCTCTCTTTCTAACTCCGTTACTAAAAGAGACTTACATTTCACTAAGATGACTATAGATGACATGACCTTAATTCTGAGTGAGTTGCGAACTCTTGCCTATAAAGGCGGTCCTTTGATTTTCTTGGGTGAGAACGGCCAGATTTGTCGACTCAATATGCCTACCATTTTGGGGATTCGTCTGAGTGGGGAGTTATAAACTCAACTACACAAGATGGAATTCACTCCTTCCTTTTGTTAGGGTAGGTAGATGAATTACTCCCTTAAGAGCTGATTCCAGGTCTTGAACAATGAGGGCCTTCGCCCTCTCTTTGGCCAAAGAAAGGTCTAGTTATAGTTGGACTATGACTAATTGTTCATAAAATGAATCAGTGATACTTAAGGAGTTAGACATAACTGCAAAGGTAAAATGGTAATTTTGACCCAACTATACTTAAGAGCAATTTATGAATGGTAAATGCACTGTTGATTGGTTATATCCAATGGGCATAGAAATATATCTACAGTACAAAGAGTGCAACTGTCGGCCTATAGTAGAGTGACTGATAGTTAATGAATGTTGATTAATTTGATTAAAAAGTTTAATCAATTAATCTTGTATCATTGGAGCTTTAATCTGTAGGTTCATAAGGTTCCCTTGTTAGCTCAATAAGGAATAATGAGAATCAAATTAATTTTAGTTTAATTTAAATTGTTTAAATTAACTAAAGAAAATTAATTCTAAAAGATATAATTAATATAATGTATGTTGATACATTATAATATTGATTCATCAAAGTATAATGTATGTCGATACATTATATAGTTTAATGAGAGAGATGAGTATTTGAATATGATTCAAGTATTTATTATATGAATGAGATTCATATTAAAAGCTATATGTTAAAATTAATGTGAACATGATTAATATTATATCTATATAGTTATATGAGAGAATAATAAACTATAGGTTTTGTTATATATGATATAATAAACTATAGGTTATATATTATATGGGATATAATATAAAGTTTAATTATATTAATTGGTTAGTATAATTAAATTAAAATCGAATTTTTGAATTTTGAATTCAAAAATCAATAACTCCTTGGAGTTATTTAGTTATCTCTCATGCATGGTCTAGAGTGGAAGGGGGTGACATGATTTGGTGGCTTTACATGAAAACCAAATCTTGCAAAAGAAGGGTTATCTCTGCTTTCAAGTTTTTTATCATTTCCCTCTGGCAAATTCTCTAACAAGGAAGACTCCTTGTGGTGGTGTTCTTTCCATATTCTTTGGGCTATTATGTTCATGGTGTTGAGATCAGGAAAAGAAAACGGTTTGTGATCTTTTGTGTTATTGGAGAGGAAGCGTGAAGAATAGTTCTTCAAGGGTTAGTATTCTTATCCCTTTTCGTCTCTGTAATTCCTTTAGAAGCATGCTTAAGTATGGATGTTTATCATTGTCTCAGTTATTGTTCTGTTTAATTAAGTTTTGTAAAATGATTTCAAAGACACTAGCGATCGCTCGCTTCCGCTGCGGAAAATCGATTTCCTTCAAAGGCACTAGTGGTGCTAAATAGAAAGGTATTGCAGGACGGCTTCGCTAACAAGGGAAACTGTACCATGGCGCAACAGGAGGCAGAGGATGCAATAGAAGTTATCGCTGGTACATTACTTATCTGTAACCAGCCTGCACATATATTGATGGATCCAGGAGCCACCCATTCTTTTACTATTAGCATGTTTGCCTTAACTACGAATATGGTGTTAGAATATATGTCTGATGAGTTATTTATTTCTACTCTTGTTGGGGAAACTACCATAACTAACGAAGTGTTTAAAGATTGCGTAGTTGAGATTGATGGAATAGTCATGTCAGTAGGCTTAATTCCTTAAGATCTGTAGGATTTTGATGTGATTTTAGGAATAGATTTCTTATCTACATATCATGCATCCATGGACTACTATAAGAAGGAGGTGATATTCAGGAAGTAAGGAGAGATTGAAGTTGTGTTCAGGGAGATGGAAAGATTCTTCCTACCTGTTTAATATCAACTCTAAAGGCTAGAAAGCTATTAAGTAAAGGATATACATCATATTTGGCACATGTAACTAATTTACAAGAAAAGAAGTTAAAGCCTGAGGACATTCTAGTAGTGTGAAATTATGTGGATGTCTTTCTAGAGAAGCTATCAAGGTTACCACCTGACAGAGAGGTAGAGTTCACTATTGATCTAATTTCAGGAACAACATCTATTTCTTAAGCTCCTTACAAAATGGCACATAGAAAACTAAAGGAGTTAAGAACTCAATTGTAGGAACTGGTGGATAAAAGGTATATCCAACCCAGTATGTCTCCTTGGGGAGCACCAATACTGTTCGTAAAGAAGAAATAAGGTACACTCAGGTTATGTATTGATTATAGGAAACTAAATAAGCTAACGATATATAACAATTATCCTTTACCTCGCATCGATGATTTATTTGATCAACTAAGAGGTGTAGAAGTATTTTCAAAAATTGATTTGAGGTTAGGATATCATCAACTGAAGATCAAGGAATCAGATGTTCCCAAGACTATTTTCAAGACCAAGTACAAACAATATGAGTTTCTGGTTATGTCATTTACACTGACGACCACACCAGCAGTGTTTATGGATCTTATAAACAAAGTGTTCTATGCATATCTCGATTAGTTTGTGATTGTGTTTGTAGATGATATTCTTGTATATTCAAAACATAGGGAGAAACATGCAGAGCATCTCAAGGTAGTGTTGCAAACACTACATGACAAGAAGTTATATGCTAAATTTAGTAAGTGCGAGTTTTGGCTTGATCAAGTGGTGTTCTTAGGTCACATAGTGTCAGTTGCAAAAGTTAGTATGGATCCTCAGAAGAAAGAAGCTATAGTTAGGTGGGAACGACCCACTTTAGTGACAGAAGTTTGTAGTTTCCTGGGTTTAGCAGGTTACTACTGATGTTTTGTTGAGGCCTTTTCAAAGATAGCACTTCCTCTAACAGGTTTAACAAGGAAGAATGCTAAGTTTGAATGGTCAGAGATGTGTGAACAGAGTTTCCAGGAGTTGAAGAGGAGGTTAGTAATAGTACCTATCTTAACTATGCTAGTACTAGGAAAATAGTTTTAAGATTTATTGTGATGCTTCTCGGCAGGGTTTAGGATGTGTTCTCATGAAAGAAAGAAAAGTAGTTGCTTACACATCAAGACAGTAAAAAAAAAGCATAAGTGTAACTGTCTGAAGCATCACTTGGAGTTAACTACAGTGATTTTAGCACTGAAAATTTGAAAATTTGTTCGATGAGAGATGTCACATCTACGCTAACCATAAGAGTTTAAAGTACACCTTTGAACAGAAGGAACTGAACATAAGATAAAGGAGATGGCTAGAATTGATCAAGGATTATGACTGTATGATAGAATTGAAGGAACTGTGAAGTCCACTACGGAAGCGGGATCATTCTCAATTCCTGATTTTCACATAATATAAAATTGTAGAGAAAAATTTATGCAAATTACAGGAATTTTACAGCATGCAATTGAAAGAGAATTTTAGGGTTAGAAAATAACTTACCCTTGAAGAACAAAAAACTTCACAGTTGGATTTTATGTCCTAAAATTCATAGTTTGTAAATTGATAAACATATTCTGTTTTGTTTTTCGATAAAATTGTTATTGAAATTGTAATCTTGAATCCAATAAACTAAGATCCTGAGGCTATTTGATGTAGACTTGAACTTTATATGATGACCTAAAACATGGATCAAGTTCGAGTACATAGCCTAAAATGATCTATAGTATAAGGATAAGGTTGGGCACCTTGTTCTGGGGATACTATGGATGCGGTCTACTTTGTAGTTAGTACAAACGATGTGATCCTGAATCGTTCATATAGAGATATGTGAGTGGGGGCATCCTGCAATGAGTTTGTATAAGATTGGACTACGACTTAGTCACTTTTGCTTTATAACACCGTTTACTGTATAAAACTGACTAATTCAAATTTGATGACTATAGTAATTCGATCTTAATCCTGAGCTAACTATGAACTCCTGTTTATTTAAAATTATCCTTAGATCTACATGGTGAGAGCAACTCAACAGCACTGGCTCAATAAGCCTCCCATTTCAGAGGTAAGACCGGGTAAATAGTTGGGGACATACGGTGCAAGACGGACTTCGCTCCTACCCATCTCTAGTGGTAGTAGATAGGTTGTTCCCTTAACTGCTGACTTCAGAATTAGAACAAGGGGCCCCACCCTCTCACTAGGCTAAGAAGGACTCGATTTGTTGGCTGGACCACAAATCAATTGTTCTTTAGAGGTTCAGTGGGACTGAAGGAACAAGAAGTGTTCTCGGGGGTAAAACGATATTTTGACCCAGCCAAGACCACGAACAACCTGTGAAAGATTGACTTACTAGTTATGGTTATATCAGATGGACAAAAATATATCTACAGTGAGGGGAGTGCAACTACGAGACTTTAGTGGAATGACCCATTAGTTAACAAATGTTGATTAATTAGGTTAAAGAGTTTTATCGATTAATCTTGGATTGTTGGAGCCCATGATCTGTAGGTCCATTAGGTCCCTCTGCTAGCTCATATGGATTAAACTTAGAACAGTATGTTGGATTAATTCGAATTGTTCGAATTAGGAAAAGGGATTAAAACCGACAAGTATATGCGATATCGCTATCGGTTTTTTGTATGGCGCTCTATATTCAAATGTGATTTGAATTTTGAAAATATGAATGCGGATTCATGTTCGGGAGGTCAAAATTAGTCAAGAGGGTCAAAACTATAAAAAGTCAAAGGGTTGACGTTTTCACTAGGGAAAGTCAAAGTTTGACTTTGACCAAATAAAAAAAGACCATTTTGCCCTTGACTAGAGTTAGTGGAATTATCCAACATTTTTGTTGGATAATCCCACTAACTTAAGTGGACTATGTATAAACATTATAGAATGACACATAGCTCACGTTGGTTTAGTGCTTTGTGAGGTGTTGATTTTTGGTGAGCTTTTACATGCATTAGATGCATGTAATTGTATTATAAAAAGTAAGTTTTTTTTAAAAATAAATTTTAGTTTTTTTTTAAAATAAATTTTCTTTTTAGCAAGCTGAATTTTCTATATTTTTTGTTTCCAAATTCTCACCAAAACTCCCCTTTTCGCACATTAACTCTGAACCTCCCTTTCTTCTCTTTTCATTCCTTCATTCACCGAGTCCCACAACCCGGTTCTGAGTCCAGAAAAAAGCAAGGAAACTCTAGTGGTGGTTCGATAGAGTTCGGGTCGAGATTCAGCGAGAAAAAACATTTTTTGGGAGCTACAAAGGTTGTACACTATCCCTTTTAGTTTACTATTTTTTTTACATTTGCATGCTAATTTCCTTTTAATTAGAGGCAATTGGAGTGTAATTAGATTCCTATTCTGTTGCGTATGTCTTGTGTTCCATTATGTGGTATCAGAGCATGCTTTAATTACGCTCAATTGCTTTTGGTGGGTATTTTTTCCTTTCTTTCAAATGTTGAACAAAATGTGGACTAAAGTGGATATATTATGGTTTTGGCATTGTTTTTCTTTAAATTTCTTGTGGAAATTTGTAATTGCTCACATGTTTATGAGCATTAATGTGTGGAAAATGGTCTGTAAATTTGTTAGAGTCATTAAAGTTGAAATTAGGTTGTAATTGCTCGGTTCTGGGAGATTGGACAGCTTCAAAATTTAGGAAAATTTGATTCCAGACCCATTTCGGCCACCAGACTCGATGACCCGCCCCCCAGCCCGAGGTCCAACCTGGTTCGGAGCAGCCCCGCGCGTACAGCCTGCCCGCTCCCGCCTCCACGACCCGCGCACTTTCCATCGACCCAACCCACCCCATGCTTCCGTTGACCTTGCTAGTGAACGTTGACCAGCCGGTCCAGACAGTCTAAACCGGTTCGTTTGACCTGGTTGAGCCGGTTTGACCGATTCAACTTGGTTTTTGGTATTTTTGGGCCGGTTTGAGTGGTTTCTGAGCGGTTCCAGATGGTTCAAAGTGTTTGAAGCCGGTTCCGGGAAGCTGGTTGCTAATTTCTATAATAAATTAATTATTTGTTTGTTTCTAATGCCAAAATCTGTCCACTTTAGTGTTATTTACCTATTATGCATGTGATGTATAATGTTGTTTGATTCTGTGTGCATATAGTATGCCATATCGTTGTAAAACCCCATCATAGGAAAAGCATGTGACATGCATTTGTTATATGTTATAAGTGTTATAAAATATATACTATGCATGCTTAGTTTTAATATAAGTGTTATATTAAAGCATGTTTGTTTGAATGAAGCATGTTATAGATGAATGCTCTAGGGTTATAAATGTTATAATTTATTTTATAATTGTTATAAAATAACCTAGACTTCTAAAATCTATAATAAAGATAAGATGCATGCTCACTTAGGGTTAACCATCGAGCAATCCCAATTTTCATAGAAAATAGGTCGATATCTTGTAAAACCGAAGTTACAAGAAAAATCATCCGGCAAGATCTTGGCAAAAAGTTAGATAAAATGACTAAGGTTGAAGTTTTTTAAGTTGACGGTTGACGGAACTTTTACTACCTGGAGATCGAGTCGGCATCTGAATTAGGTTAAACCAATTTTATGAGCATGCGTGAGCGGTGTGAGGTAATAAAATTTATTTATCACCTAGACATCGTAGGTTAAAAATCCAGTATAAAAGTTATACTCGGATGAATCACCTAGACTTAGGATATGTTTAAGTTAGCCGAAATGTATCACTAAATATTTTATACCTAACCGTCTAGAACACTTCAGCTGGAGAGAAGTAATGTACTTTTAGCTCTAGCGTCCCTAAAAGTTCACACCGTGAGATTCATGCTTGGCTTTGGGCCATCCTGGGAGCGGACTCTATTCAGAGAGTGTTTGCATGAGCCAATACGAAGGTGAATAGGGGAAGTTGTTCATAGTAAGTGGGAGAAGGAAGTGTGTCAACACATCCTACAGTCTCTTCCATTAAGTCGCACCATGAGATTCTTATAGTGCGCCTGCATGTCTGCCCTAGAGCGACCTTACCAATCGGAGGGTTGTATTATAGGATTCGGAACTCTGCAAACTCTAGAAATTAATAGGGTCTCTCAGGTCCATTTTCATTCTTATCTTTCCAACTTCGGGAGCATAATGATTCCAATCTTTGAGGTCTAGAAATGGAGGGTCACACTTACGAGAATTACCAAGTGTTAGTAAATTCTTGAACAAATTAGCGATAACTAAGTTACTATAGGAATAAGTGTTATTCTGGTGATAGTATCTAGTGAAGATAGTCTTGGTTCAACGAATGAATAGTCGATCACCCCTCAGTGAAGGTTATTCTAAACCGTTGAAATATCGTTGCAAATATAATAATGATGGGTACATTATTATTATTATTATTTACTAAACTTGATTGGATTTTAAATATTAATGTTTTTTACTAAAAGGGATATGTTTTTCTTTTCAGCATGACTAGCTCTTTGGTTCAACTATTAGCTTATGAAAAACTTAATGGCGACAACTACTCAACATAGAAAACAAATCTGAATACAATACTAGTAATAAATGACTTGAGATTTGTCTTAACTGAGGAATGTCCTTAGGCCCCTGCCTCGATGCTTATGATCGATGGGTTAAGCCTAATGATAAAGCCCGTGTCTATATTCTTACCAGCATGACTGATGTATTGGTGAAAAAATATGAATCCTTGGGCATAGCTAAGGCTATCATGGATTCATTAAAAGAGATGTTTGGGCAACCGTTATCAATCCTAAGACACGAGGCAATTAAGTACATTTACAATAAGCGTATGAAGAAAGGGACTTCTATTAGAGAACATATCCGGGACATGCTGGTCCACTTCAATGTTGCTGAAGTAAATGGTGGCACCATCGACGAGGCAAATCAGGTTACCTTTATTATGGAGTCTCTTCTGAAGAGCTTCATACCTTTTCAAACGAATGCTTCTCTAAATAAGATAGAGTTTAATCTGACAACCCTTCTTAATGAGCTTCAGCGTTTTCAAACTCTTACAAAGTCCAAGGGGAAAGATATGGAGGCAAATGTTATCATCACAAAGAAAGTTTTAAAAGGATCATCCTCTAAAACTAAAGCTGGATCTTCAAAGAACAAAAATGTTCAAATGAAAAAAAAGGGTAAGAGGAAGACTCCCATGACAAACAAGGGAAAGAAAGTTGCAGAAAAAGAAAAATGTTTCCACTGCAACCAAAACGGGCACTGGAAGAGGAACTGCCCGAAATACCTTGCTGAGAAAAAAGCAAAAAAAGAAGCACAAGGTAAATATGATTTACTAGTTGTTAAAACATGTTTAGTGGAGTATGATACCTCAACCTGGATATTGGATTCAGGAGCCGCTAATCATATTTGCTTCTCTTTTCAGGAAACTAGTTCTTGGAAAAAGCTTGAAGAAGGCGAGATCACCCTCAAGGTTGGAACAGGAAAGGTTGTCTCGGCCAAAGTAGTGGGAGACTAGAAGTTATTTTTCAATGATAGATATATCATACTTAAAAATGTTTTGTATGCTCCTAAAATGAGATGGAATTTAATATCTATCACATGTATATTATAACAAATGTATAAAATATCTTTTGAAATTAATGAAGCGTTCATTTTCAGAAAAGGTATTCAAATTTGCGCTGCTATACTTGAAAACAACTTATATAAGTTAAGACCAACTAAAGCAAAATTTGTCTTAAATACTAAGATGTTTAGAATAGCCAAAACTTAGAATAAAAGACAAAAAAATTCTTCTAATGCCTATCTATGGCACTTAAGTCTTGGCCACATAAATCTCAAAAGAATTGAGAGATTGGTTAAGAATGGACTCTTAAATCAGTTAGAAGACAATTCTTTATCTCCATGTGAGTCTTGTCTTGAGGGAAAAATGACTAAGAGATCTTTACTGGAAAAGGTCTCAGAGCCACAATACCCTTAGAGCTCGTACATTCATACCTCTGTGGACCGATGAATGTCAAAGCTCAATGTGGGTATGAATATTTCATCAGTTTTATTGATGACTATTCAAGGTATGGTCATATTTACCTAATGCATCACAAGTCTAATTCTTTTGAAAAGTTCAAAGAATATAAGGTTGAGCTTGAGAACCAGTTAGGTAAAACAATTAAGACACTACGATCAGATCAAGGTGGGGAGTACATGGACTTAAGATTCCAGGACTATATGATAGAACACGGAATCAAGTCATAACTCTCTGTACCTAATATGCCTCAGCAGAACGGTGTATCTGAAAGAAGAAACAGAACCTTGTTGGACATGATTCGCTCAATGATGAGCTTTGCTAAGTTACCAGATTTCTTTTGCGGACATGCATTAGAAACTGTTGTCTATATTTTGAATAACATTCCCTCTAAAAGTGTTTCAGAAACACCTTATGAGTTATGGAAAGGGCGTAAAGGCAGTTTACATCACTTTAGGATTTGGGGATGCCCGGCACACGTGTTGGTGCAAAATCCTAAAAAATTGGAACATCGTTCAAAACTATGCCTATTTGTAGGTTATCCAAAAGAAACAAAAGGTGGTCTATTTTACGATCCTCAAGAGAATAAGGTATTTGTATCGAAAAATGTCACATTCTTAGAGGAAGACCACATAAGAAGTCATCAACCTCACAGTAGACTAGTATTGAATGAAATTTCCAAAGACGCTACAGATAGAGCTAGTTCATCTACTAAAGTAGTAGATAAAACTAGTACATCTGGTCAGTCACATCCTTCTCAAGACTTGAGAATGCCTCGACCGTTACTTGGGTTTAATAGAAACACAAGTCGTCATACCTGATGATGGCATAAAGGATCCATCGACCTATAAATAGGCGATGAAATATGTGGACCATGATCAGTGGGTCAAAGCCATGGACCTCAAAATGGAGTCTATGTACTTCAATTATGTCTGAAAACTTGTAGGTCAACCAAATGATGTAAAACCAATTGGTTGTAAGTGGATCTACAAAAGAAAACGAGACCAAGCCGGTAAAGTAAAACTTTTAAGGCTCGACTTGTGCCAAAAGGTTATACCCATAGAGAGGGAGTGGACTATGAAGAAACTTTCTCTCCCTTTGCCATGCTTAAGTCGATTAGAATACTCTTATCCATTGCCACCTTTTATGACTATGAAATTTGGCAAATGGATGTCAAGACAGCCTTTCTAAATGGCTCAACCAAAGGGGTTTATTGCACAGGGTCAAGAACAAAAGGTTTGTAAGCTTCAAAAATCCATTTATGGGTTGAAATAAGCTTCTAGATCTTGGAATATAAGATTTGATACTGCGATCAAATCTTATGGCTTTACAAGAAGATCATCAATTCTACTATAGCATTCTTAGTTTTATATGTTGACGATATTCTACTCATTAGGAATGAAGTAGGTTACCTAACTGACATCAAGAAATGGCTAGCAACGCAGTTCCAAATGAAAGATTTAGGAAATGTGCAGTATGTTCTCGGGATTCAGATTATTCGGAACAGCAAGAACAGAACACTAGCCATGTCTCAAGCAACATATATAGACAAAATGTTGTCTAGGTATAAGATGTAGAATTCCAAAAGATGTATTTTACCTTACAAATATGGAATTCATTTGTCAAAGGATCAATGTCCTAAGACACCTCAAGAGGTTGAGGATATGAGATGCATTCCCTATGCTTCTGCAGTAGGGAGCCTGATGTATGTAATGTTATGTACTAGACCTGACATATGCTATGTAGTAGGGATAGTCAGTAGGTATCAGTCCAATCCTGGATATGATCATTGGACTGCCGTTAAAAATATCCTCAAGTATCATAGGAGAACGAGGAACTACATGCTCGTGTATGGTACTAAGGATTTGATCCTTACTCGATACACTGACTATGATTTTCAAACCGATAAAGATGCAAGAAAATCTACATTGGGATCTGGGTTCATTCTGAATGGAGGAGCAGTAGTGTGGAGAAGTGTGAAGCAAAAATATATTGCATACTCCACAATCAAAGTTGAATACGTAGCTACATGTGAAGGAGCAAAGGAAGCAGTATGGTTGAGGAAATTCTTGACAGATTTGAAAGTCGTTCCAAATATGCATCTACCTATCACCCTATATTGTGATAATAGTGGTGCAGTTGCAAATTCAAGAGAACCAAGAAGCCATAAGCGTGGCAAGCATATTGAATGCAAATACCATCTTATCCGGGAAATTGTACATCGTGGAGACGTTGTAGTGACCAAGATATCTTCTGAGCAAAACATTGTTGATCCTTTTACAAAGGTCCTCACGGCTAAAGTGTTTGAAGGTCACCTACAGAGTCTAGGTCTACGAAGTTTGTAAACTAGGACAAGTGGGAGAACTTTTGGGTATATGCCCTAGTTTATTGTATTCTTATGTTTATTGTACTCATATGTCTCTTTTCCTCACTTAAATTTAACTATGTGATATTTCACTAGGAGTTTTAATCTAAGTGGGAGTTTGTTAGATTTTATGTCCTAAAACTCGTAGTTTGTAAATTGATAAACATATCCTGTTTTGTTTTTCGATAAAATTGTTATTGAAATTGTAATCTTGAATCCAATAAACTAAGGTCCTGAGGCTATTTAATGTAGACTTGAACTTTATGTGATGACATAAAACATGGATCAAGTTTGAGTATATAGCCTAAAATGGTCTATAATATAGGGATAAGGTTGGGTGCCTTGTTCTGGGGACACTATGGATGTGGCTTACTTTGTAGTTAGTACAAACGATGTGATCCTGAATCGTTCATATAAAGATATGTGAGTGGGGGCATCCTATGCAATGAGTTTTTATAAGACTGGACCACGATTTAGTCACTTTTGCTTTATAACATCGTTAACTGTATAAAACTGACTAATTCAAATTTGATGACCTAGGTAACTCGATCTCAATTCTGAGCTAACTATGAACTCCTGTTTATTCGAGATTATCCTTAGATCTGCATGGGTGAGAGCAGCTCAACAACGCTGCCTCAATAAGCCTCCCATTTCAGGGGTAAAAGCGGGTAAACAGTTGGGGACATAAGGTGCAAGACAGACTTCACTCCTACCCGTCTCTAGTGGTAGTAGATAGGTTGTTCCCTTAAGTGTTGACTTTGGAATTAGAACAAGGGGCCCTACCCTCCCACTAGGCTGAGAGGGACTCAATTTGTTGGTTGGACCACAAATCAATTATTCTTTAGAGGTTTAGTGGGACTGAAGGAACAAGAAGTGTTCTCGGGGTAAAAATGGTATTTTGACCCAGCCAAGACCACGAACAACCTGTGAAAGATTGACTTACTAGTTATTGTTATATTAGATGGACAGAAATATATCTACAGTGAGGGGAGTGAAACTACGGGACTTTAGTGGAATGACCCGTTAGTTAATAAATGTTGATTAATTAGGTTATAGAGTTTTACCGGTTAATCTCGGGTTGTTGAAGCCTATGATCTGTAGGTCCATTAGGTCCCTCTGCTAGCTCATATGGATTAAACTTAGAACAGTATGTTGGATTAATTCGAATTGTTCGAATTAGGAAAAGGGATTAAAACCGACAAGTATATGCGATATCGCTATCGGTTTTTTGTATGGCGCTCTATATTCAAATGTGATTTGAATTTTGAAAATATGAATGCGGATTCATGTTCGGAAGGTCAAAATTAGTCAAGAGGGTCAAAACTATAAAAAGTCAAAGGGTTGACGTTTTCACTAGGGAAAGTCAAAGTTTGACTTTGACCAAATGGAAAAAGACCATTTTGCCCTTGACTAGAGTTAGTGGAATTATCCAACATTTTTGTTGGATAATCCCACTAACTTAAGTGGACGATGTATAAACATTATAGAATGACACATAGCTCACGTTGGTTTAGTGCTTTGTGAGGTGTTGATTTTTGGTGAGCTTTTACATGCATTAGATGCATGTTATTGTATTATAAAAAGTAAGTTTTTTTTTTTAAATAAATTTTCTTTTTAGCAAGCTGAATTTTCTATATTTTTGGTTTCCAAATTCTCACCTAAACTCCCTTTTTCTCACATTAACCTTGAACCTCCCTTTCTTCTCTTTTCATTCCTTCATTCACCGGGACACACAATCCGGTTCTAAGTCCAGAGAATAGCAAGGAAACTCTAGTGGTGGTCCAGTAGAGTTCAGATCGAGATTCAGCGAGAAAAAGCATTTTTCAGGAGCTACAAAGGTTGTACACTATCCCTTTTAGTTTACTGTTTTTTACATTTGCATGCTAATTTCCTTTTAATTAGAGGCAATTAGAGTGTAATTAGATTCTTATTCCGCTGCGTATGTCTCGTGTTCCATCATTCACGTATTCCCTCGAACAGGTCACAAAGAATTCAATGAGGACACCACCAAACGGAGCCTTTTGTATTCTCTTTTGGGTAGTGAATTAGCAAGAAGTGTGGGCTCTGCTTCTTTTGGAAGAGGGAGATAATTTTTTAGAGGGAAAGACTTTTTTTGGGAAAAATTGCGTTGGGGAATAAAATTCACACACAGACATTCTCTCCATATTCTCTTCTGTGAAGAAGATGAAATACATCAAAACCCCCATCTCCCCTTTCCACGAACGATTGAAAAGAGAATTAAGGAGGAGTGGGTTACAACTCCCTCCTTAAAATTAAAATTAAATTTTAAATAAATTTAATTTAATAAATAAAACATATATATAATAACTAACTTATTATATATATAAAACCATATGTTAATATAGCACATAACCTATAGTTTATACTATATCAAATATAATATAATTTATAGTTTTAATTCTCTCAATCAATCATGGTATTTAATATAAATCAAATCTACATTAAATTTAATTTTATGAATCCAATTCACATAATTAATATTTAAATCATACTCAAATATATTTTTTTCTCAAATAAGCTTTATATTATAATGTATTCAATATATTATATTAATTATATCACATATAGTTAATTTAAATTAATTATATCATATATAATTAATTCTCTCAATTAATTTGAACAATTCAAATTAATCCAAAATTAAATTAAATTCTCAATAGTCTTTGTTTAACTACAGAGGGGACCTTATGGACCTGTAGATTGAAGCTCTGGTGGTACTCTGATAATTAATTAAATTTCTTTAATTAAATTATCCAACATTCATTAATTGTCGATCACTCCACTAAAGACCGACAGTTGCACTCTTCGTACTACAGATATATTTCTGTGTTCAATGGATATAACCAATCAATAGTGCGATGACCCTTCACAAATTGCTCGTAAGTACAACTGGGCCAAAATTATCATTTTGCTCTTGTAGTTACATCTATCTTCTTAAGTACCATTGATCCCTCTAATGAACAATAATTCATAGTCCAACTATGACAAAACCCCTCTCAGGCTAAGAGAGAATGTGGCGCCATATTCTTCAAGCCCCGAAATTAGCTACTTATCTATAACATTAGGGAATGAGTGAATTCTCTCTTGTGTAGCTATCTTCCCAGCTCCCCAATCAGATGAATCCCCAAAATAGTAGGCTTATTGAGTCAGCGATCTGGCCACTCTCATCCATACAAATCAAAAGATCGCCTTCATGAGCAGAAGTTCACAACTCACTCAGGATTCAGGTCATGTCACCTAGGGTCATCCTAGTGAAATGTAAGTCTCTACTATTAATGGCGTTATATAATGAGACTATTCAATTTGTGGTCCAGTTTTATATAAACCCTTTTGTATAGAACACCTTCGCTCACATGTCTCTACATGAATAATCAGGATCATATCATTTGTAGAACTTTACAACAATTGTAACATCTAAAAAGCAGGTCGTATTCGTAGTGTCACCAAAATAAGATATCCAGCCTTATCCATCTACTACAGACAATTTAGGTTATCACTTAAATATGATCCACCTGTATGTCTCTACATACATGTTTAAGCTACAAAAGATAACCTTGGGTGTTAGTTTATTGGTTTATGGGTTAATGCTACTAAATGTCGAATAAAATATCTCATATTTTATTAAATAAATAAATCGGTTGTACATTATAATTACAAACTATAGGACCCATGAGATTTAGGGCATCAAACCCAATAAGAATATCATCCTGGGAAAGCCAATGTAGTAATAGATGCACTAAGCAAGAAGTCAAGACATCTTAAAGTTTCCCTTAGTACCATGAAAGGGTTACTACTAAAAGAACTAGAGAATTCTAATGTTGTTTTGACGGTAGGGAACTTAGGAGGTTTACTTGCTCATTTTCAGGTGAGGCCTACCTTAGTAGATGATATTATCAAAGAACAACCAGGGGACCTAACTCTTAGGAAGCTAGCTAAAGAAGTAAGTTTGAAGAAAAGAGCAAACTATGTGTTGAGACATGACGAGCACTAATAAAGGAAAACGGGTTATATGTTTCAAATAACATAGCTCTGAAGAATGCTATCCTGGAAAAGGCCCATAGTTCAACTTATGCTTTGCATCCAGGAGGCACTAAGATGTATAGGACTTTGAAGAATTTTTATTGGTAGCCAGGAATGAAGCATGATATAACGGAGTTTGTAGATAAATGTTTGATTTATCAACATGTTAAGTCAAAGCGGAAAAGACCAGCAGGACTCCTAAATCCACTTCTGGTGCTTTAGTGAAAATGGGAATACGTGATGATGGATTTTTTGTTTGGACTACCCAAGACTTCTAGTGGATTTGATGGCATATAGGTGATAGTAGAAAGGTTTACATGGTTTGCTGCCCATCCCACTCTCAGTCATGCTCCAACCACTATCTTTGAAGTTCATTGGACTTAATTTGAGTTATTTGGAGTTTGTAACAATTCCTAGGGCCATTTGGATGTTTTTGGAATATTTTGGCCTTAAATTGCATAAATTTGTGTCTTAAGCTAATTTTAGGATATTTTAACTTAGGGTTAAAGAAGTTAAAACCCTAAGCTAAAGAAAATTTGGATTTAAATAGGGTTCAAGAATGTTTTAGTTGAAGTTATGCAGCTCAAACGTGAACTAAAGTATTAACCAAGGGTTATTAATTTACTTTACAAGCCAAATAGAGGTTGGAAGAGCCTATAATTCCTTTGGGAACTAACTAGTAACAGTGAGTGACAAATGATTTAATATGTTTTACCTAAATGCTTTCATTTAATATTTTTATTTGAAATAAGTTAACTCTTTTACAAAAAAGATTTGTGAGCTATATGCTTCCATGTTTCCTAAGTATGCTAAAAGCATAAGTTTCTCTCTTATAAGCTATATGTGTCAATGTTTTTTAAAGAATGTTTGATCATGAATTTCTTCTATATGAGCTTTATGCCTCAAGGTTTTCGAGCTATGTTAAAGTATGGATTTCTCTTAAAGAACTTAATGTGCTATCTTTTAAATGACATGTTTCAAGCATGATTTCAATAGGCATTCTTAATGTGTTATTTAAAGTATCATGTTTATGTTTATCCATTTCAACGCAAAGTTGTTTAAGGAATGCCCAATGAATTTATTTTCAAAATATGATTTGCAAAGGAACATTTCATGTACCCTAATTCCCGATACTCAAGGAGTTGAAGGTATCTGGGACTCTGATACTCAAGAAGATGAAGGTATCTAGGGTGGAATTCATTATTTATATATACATGACGATCTTTGGAACCCACTTTAGCACACATATAGGTTTTGGGCTATGTGTTAAGGATGTGCACTGGAAGAGGAACTGCCCCAGGTATTTGGTAGAGAAGAAGAAGGCCAAACAAGATAAATGTAATTTACTAGTCTTGAAAACTTGTTTAGTGGAGAATGATGATTCTGCCTAGATTATTGACTCTGGGGCCAATAACCATGTTTGTTCTTCATTTCAGGAATTAGTTCCTAGCGACAGCTTATTCTGTGAGATGAGGATGGAGTTGGAACCGGACACATTGTCTCAGCTGTGGTAGTGGGAGGTCTTAATTGACTTTACAGAACAAATTTCTCATTCTGAATGATGTATATGTAGTTCCCAATTTAAAGATGAACTTAGTTTCTATAAAGTGTTTGCTTAAATGTAAATATCAACTTTTTCTCTTTTAATAAAATGTTTATTACAAAGAATGGTGTTGATATTAGTTCTGCACAATTGGAAAGTAATTTGTATGTCCTAAGGTCGTTAGCAACAAACGCCCTCCATAACATAGAGATGTTTAAAACTGTCATAACTCAAAATAAGCGACTTAAAATTTCTCCTAAAGAAAATGTCCAATTTTGGCATCTAAGATTAGGGTATATTAATCTCAATAAGATTGAGATTAGAAGAAAATTCTTTACCTATGTGTGAGTCATGCCCTAAAGGTCAAATGACTAAAAGGCCTTTAGAGCTAGTGCATTCAAACCTTTGTGGTCCGATGAATGTAAGAGCTAGAGGAGGTTATGAATATTTCATCACTTTCATTGATGATTATTCAAGGTACAGGTACATTTATTTAATGCAACAGAAGTCTGAGTCTTTTGAAAATTTCAAAGAATTCAAGGTCGATGTTGAAAACGCATTAAATAGAACGATTAAAACACTTCGATATGATCGAGGTGGAGAGTTTTTAAATTCATCATTACAGAACTATATGATAGAACTGTTGAGGTTTATGCTTTAAAGTCTCGTGTCCTATAGTTTGTAAACAATTTTGTACGAATGCTTGTGACGTATAATACATATGATATTTACTTCACTTCTTAACTTTCCACATTTAGATGTTTTTTATTTTACCACAAACCAATAAACTAAATATCCCTAGTTGTCTTTATGTAACTTAAGCATGTATGTAGTGACATACAAGTGGACTATGTCTTAAGTGACAACCAAAATGGTCTGTAGTATATAGATATAGAAGAGAAACCTTATCCTGGTAACACTACGGATGTAGCCCGTTTTCAGGAATAGTTATAAGTGTTGTGACTTGTCACAGATGGTTTGATCCTGATCATTCATGTAGGGGACATGCGAGCGGGGGCGTCCTATACAAAAAGTTTGTATAAGAACTGACCTCGAAGCGTTAACGTCTCGTCATATAACTCCGTTCATGACAGAGATTTCACTTCACTAGGATGACCATAGGTAACATGATCTCAATCCTGAGTGAGTTGGGAACTCCTGCCATTGAGGGTGGTCCTTTGATTTACATAGGTGCAAGTAGACAGAGCGTCAACTCAAACCTACCACTTTGAGGATTCATCTGATTTGGAAGCTTGGGAACTCAGCTTCACAAAATGAAGTTCACTCCTTCCCTGAAGCAGGGATAAGTAGATAGATTACTCTCTTAAGGGATGACCCTGGGGCTTGAACAATGTGGCGCCACACACCTTCTCATGGCCCGAGAGGTGTTCACACATAGTAAGACTATGTTGTATTGTTCATTAGAAGGATATGTGGTACTTAAGGAGTAAGATGTAATTACAGGGGCAAAACGATAAATTGGTCAACTGTACTTACGAGCATCTGTGAAGGGTCATCGTACTGATGATTGGTTATATCCAATGGACATAGAAATATATCTATGGTAAGAAAAGTTCAACTGTTGGTCTTTAGTGGAATGTCTGGCAGTTAACGGGTGGTGGGTATCGTGGCTAAAGAGTTTAGTCAGTTATTCATGTACAGTTGAAGCTTCGAGCCATAGGTCCATAAGGTCCCTTGATAGCTTGGGTACAAGTTAAGAATCAGTTTTTCGGTCAATTCGAAATATTCAAATTGACAAGAGGGAGTTCGATTATATATGATATAATTGAACTAGTTAATATGATATAATTAACTTTATATATAAGATACATTAATTTGGAGGAAATGAGATATAAATGTGATTTATATCTAATGGAGGAAAAATACTATGATTAATATATGATATTAATCCATAAGCTATGAATATAATGTGATTATATTCATTGTTTATTATTTAGACGGTTAAAGGGATAATAAGTCAGCCTCTCTTCTGATTTCATAACGGATGAGTAAGTTGAAGAATCTTTTTGAGACGCTTAAATAGCTCTCAGTGTGTTAAGCATTGGATGCATGGACATTGTGTTGAAGAGTGTCATCGCTTAACAAAACCTGTGCCTATACAATAGTGCTTAAACGATCACTTACCTATATGATAGTGCTAAGCGATCACTTACACCTGCACGTGCTATTTACTAAATGATCATTTACCTTTTCTTAAGTGATCGTTTAGCGTCCGATATTTACTAAATGATCATATAGACGATTGCTTAGCTTTTCCTACACAATCGTTTAAACGATCGCTTATCTTTTCCTACCCGATCGTATACTTCACCTAAACGATCGAGCATTTTGTCTATACGATAGACGAGCCTATCTCCCACTTGCTTGATTGTTGTATACGATCTTCCTTTTTCCTTCCCTCTACCAAATCCGAACAAAGCCCACCCTTTGGATTCTCACTCCAAGAATACTGAGGGCATTGAGTAGTGGTGTCATCCCCGTTTCCTTCTGTTGGTGTGGAGACTGTTCAAGGTAGATGATTAGGGTTTGCTACGCGATTGCTTACCATTTCATCGAAAGCGAGATTTGTTGTGAAGAATAAGTCTTCAACTGTTTGATCTCTCGATCTCTTATTTATTGTTCCTTTGAGCATGTTAATAATTTAGCATTATGAATGCATATTAGTATGTTTGAATGTATATGTGGAAATTATGTCATAATGAATTGGAAAGATCCACTTCCACTCATAGGTACTCTTAAATAAAAGTTCCTTCAATTGGTATTAGAGCCAGGTTTCTAATATTCCAATTCATTGCTGCAAAAGAATTGCATTTACATTCTCGGTGGGTGCAACATGTCTACTCTCTGTTTTAATTGTTAATATGTTTGTGGTTGTGTGGATTAATGAAGTTTTCTTGGATGTTACCTCGATTTGTTGAATTCTCCAGTTAATTGTATAGGCCTCTACATTTTTGGGCACAATTAATTGCTATCGAGTCTGTAATTTTAAAGTTAGTTTGAGTCTTGAGTCATTCGAGATGAAGTTCGAAGCAAGGGTTGCTGTTCTCCGAGGAAGAAGATGGTCATGCGTTGGTCGTGTCGGGTAGACAATGAGGTAGATGATCGCTGAATATCGGATGCTCGACTGTCATTTAACACGCGCGCTCACTACACAATTGTATAGCTTAGCAAGCCTCATCGCTTAGTTTCTAACTATACGATCACGAAGTAAATGCGTGGTAAATCGTTTACCTTTCGCGTACTAAACAATCGTCTATAAGGTCAGGCTTCACGGCCTCATTGTTGTCTATGCGATCGTTTAGCTTTTGCGCTATCGTTTAGTGTGCGCTACACGATCGTTTACCTGGAGGTGTTTACTGAACGATGGGAGCTTCGCCCAGCGGTTCAAGGACCGGTTCGTTTGTGAACTGGTTTGCTTGGTGGAATAATGTAATAGATAGTTTTTCATTTCGGTTTTGTGTTGGTTCATCCCGGTCCATTAATCATGGTTTTATACATACGATGTATGTTTTTTTTTATGTCATATGGTATGCACATATAGCTAAATCCCACCTTAGGTTATGCATTGGTCATGCACATTCTCTTTATTATAAGTACTATGATTTAGTGAAGCATGATTTAAATTACGTAAGTGCATGCTCATGCATCATATAATATAAGGGTTATATTAATGTATGCATTTTTAACATAATATTTATAAGCGTTATAAATACTTCGTTATGTGGTATGTGTCTTTTAGCTGTTTATTTTATAAAGGTTATAAAATGAAATTAAAACTAAAATAATTAGTAAAAGGTTAAAGTGTAGCAAATCTATCTATAAGGGACCTTTTGTCTAAGGCGGGTTCTGTCTAGGCTGGAGTATTTATGGTGACGGCAACGGAACACCCCTACTTGGGAACCTACCTGGAAAGGTGAATTAGATAGATTTGATGCATGCATGCAAGTTAAGGGCAGCCCATTAAAGAGTTTAATGTGACTACTTGAACTTGTTTTTATTTCAAAGACAAAAGTTGTTTTTGTGCAATCTTAATAAATAACTTAGATTATATCAGTAGCCGAATTTTCTAGGTTAATAAACCCCTAGGTAGAACATTCAGTGGGAGATACTTAGGGCATTTGATGCTTCATTTATACCTTTCGCGTTTCTCCCTCATAGTTCACACCGTGAGATCTATCCTCGGCCTCATGACACTCTGGGAGTGTCCCCTTAAAGGATGGTGTTTGGATAGGTCAATATTAAGGTGGATGGAGAGAATGTCCATAGTAAGTGGGAGCGGGAAGTGCGACAACATATCCCACGGTCTCTCTCGTTGGATTAAATAAAGTTTCTGCACATCGCCTCAAGGCACCCTGGGAGTGTCCCCCTATAGGATTGTTGTTTTGCGTGTTTCTTTATTTCATCTCCTATAAGAGGATAAGGTTACTTAGTCTCTTATCCTAATATGCTTTTTCCCTACTGTGAACGCATTAGGGCGGGACTCTGGAGCCAAAAATGAAGGGTTACACTTACGCAGAATTGTTAAGGGTTAACAGTTCTTGACCGAACAAATGGTGGTTATTAGGTTCAGTTCCAAGAGTTGGTTCTGCCTAATAGTTGAGAATGTCTCATCTCAATGAAGGAACATCTGATCACCCCACCGGTGACGTTTGTCCTGCCTCACTTGGGCATCATTGCAAAATAGAAGTCTTATCACTTAGAGTACTTGGAATCTATTTTGCTAAAACTAATTGGTTAAAAATGTAGTTTTTTCAAAGTCTTATAAAAGTTTATTCGTTTTTTCAGCAACGATTTTAAATGGCTACAACCATTATCAGTTTACTTAGCGTCGAAAAATTGAATGGCCAAAACTATTCGAGTTGGAAACATATACTCACAACGATACTCATCATCGAGGATCTGAAGTTTATCCTTACGGAGGACTGTCCTTCTATTCCACCTCAGGATGTTACTCGAAATGTTCAGGCGGCATACGAGCGTTGGACTCGGGCAAACGAGAAGGCTCGAGCCTATATCTTGGCTAGTTTTAGTGACATGTTGGCCAAGAATCATGAGCCCATGGTCTCAGCATGTGAGATCATGGAGTCCTTGTAGGGAATGTTCGGATAGCCGTCTAGATAACTCAAGCATGAGGCTTTGAAACATATCTTCAGCTCCAAAATGGAGGAAGGCACCTCTGTTCGTGAACACGTGCTGAAATGATGGTCCACTTTAATGTGGCGGAGATGAATGGGTCTAAAATCGATGAGGGCAGTTAGGTTAGTATTATCTTGAATTCATTGCCGGAAATCTTCCCCCACTTTGTTAGCAATACGATTTTCAACAAAGTGGACTATACCCTTACTACTCTCCGCAACGAGTTGCAGATTTACCAAACCTTGCAGAAAAGTAAGGAGAAAAAGGGAGGTGAGGCAAATGTTGTCTCGTCTTCTAGAAGGTTCCTTCGAGGTTTGACCTCAGGAACAAAGTCTGCACCTTGAACTTCTAACTCTAGAAAGGGGAAGAAGAAGAAGGGTGGTAAAGGGAAAGGGAATGCACCTGCTAACTCGCCACCTGTCACCCAGAAGAAGAGTCCACCACTGGTTGAAAAAGAACATGTTTCCACTGTAACCAGGACGAACACTCGAAGAGGAATTGTCCTCATTATCTGAAGGAAAAGAAGGCAGACAAAGGTAAATCTAATTTACTTATATTAGAAACTTGTTTAGTGGAGAATGATGATTCTGCTTGAATAATTGATTCGGGCGCCACTACTCATGTTTATTCTTCTTTTCAGGGGATTAGATCTTGGTGACAGCTGGAGGCTGGTAAGATGACGTTGCAAGTAGGCACCGGGCACGTCGTCTCAACTGTGGCAGTGGGAGGCATCCAGTTAACTTTACATAATAGGTTTCTTGTATTAAAAGATGTCTTTGTAGTTCCTGAACTAAAAAGGAACCTTATTTATGTAAAGTGTTTGTTACAATGCAATTACACTCTTGCTTTTAAATTGAATAAAGTGTTTATTCATAAGGATGGTGTTGAAATTTGTGTAGCTAAACTGGAAAATAACTTGTATGTGCTAAGACCGTTAGCCTTAAGTTCCCTCCATAACATAGAGATATTTAAATCTGTCATAACTCAATCTAAACACCAACAAGTTTCTCCAAAAGAAAATACCCAACTTTGGAACCTTCGATTAAGGCACATCAATCTCAATAGAATTGAGAGATTAGTGAAGAATGGTCTTCTAAGCGAGTTAGAAGAAAATTCTTTACCAGTGTGCAAATCTTGCCTTTGAGGATAAGATGACTAAAAAACCTTTTACAAGAAAAGGTTATCGAGCCAAAGAAGCTCTAGAATTAGTACATTCTGACCTTTGCAGTTTTATGAATGTGTAAGCTCAAGAAGGCTATGAGTTCTTTATCAATTTTACTGATGATTACTCGAGATATGGGTATGTTTATCTGATGCAACGAAAGTCTAAATCTTTTGAAAAGTTCAAATTATTTAAGGCTAAGTTGTGAATGCTTTGGATAGACGAATTAAAATACTTCGATCAGATCGAGGTGGAAAGTTTTTGGTTCCTGGGTTCTAGGACTATTTATTAGGTCATGGAATCGTTTCCCAACTCTCAGCACCGGGTACACCTCCGCAGAATGGTGTAGCGGAGAGAAGAAACGAACTTTGTTCGACATGGTTCATTCGATGATGAGTTACGCTTCCTTACTGAACTCGTTTTGGGGTTTCGTAGTGGAAACTGCGATATATATTCTCTACTGTATTCCTTCTAAGTGTGTTGCGAGAATACCTCTATAGTTGTGGAACGGGCGTAAAGCTAGTTTACGTCACTTCCGCATATGGGGATGCCTAGCACATGTGCTTGAGGTAAATCCCAAGAATTTGGAATCACGGTCGAGGTTGTGCCTCTTTGTAGGCTACCTCAAAGGTACACAAGGAGGTTACTTTTATGATCCGTCCGAAAACAAGGTGTTTGTTTCCACGAACGCTATTTTCCTAGAGAAGGATCATATCAGGGAGCATAGTTCAGTCGTGTTATGTGAGTTTTCCAACGAAATTACTGAAACTTCAACAAAAGTTGTTGAAGGACCTATTTCTTTAGCCAGGTGTTGATGATAGTTCATCTGGTAGGTCGGTTTCACCTCAAGAGTTGAGGAAACCTTGACGTAGTGGGAGGGTTACGAACCTGCCTGATCGCTATCTGGATTTTCATGGAAATCCTAGCTATGGTGGTAGATGGCGACGTTGAGGATTCGTTGTCTTATCAAAAGGCAATGGAGGATGTTGACCAGGATGAACCTTGTGTCTACAAAATCGTCAACAATTCAGTAGTTTTCTTAGTTTTGTATGTAGACGATATACTACTCATTGGGAATGATGTAGGTCTACTGACTGCAGTTAAGAACTGACTAGCGACCCAATTCCAAATGAAAGATTTGGGAAAGGCTTAGTTTGTTCTCAGTATACATATCTTTTGGGATCGTAAGAACAAAGTGCTAGCGCTGTCTCATGCGTTTTTAGTAGGTATCAGTCTAACCTAGGCTAGGATCATTGGATCTCAGTTAAGAACATCCTTAAGTATCTTTAGAGAGCGAGGGACTACATGCTCGTGTATGGGTCTAGGGATTTGATCCTAATTGGATATACGGATTCTGACTTTTAGACTGATAAGGACTCTCGAAAGTCCACTTCAGGGTCAGTTTTTACTCTTAACGAAGGAGCTGTAGTGTGGCGGTGTACTAAGCAAGAGTGCATCGCCAACTCCACGATGGAGGCCGAGTACGTAGCGGCTTGTGAAGCTGCTAAGGACATCGTCTAGCTCAGAAAGTTCTTGACAGAGTTGGAAGTTGTTCCAGATATGTCTAGGCTCATCACCCTCTATTATGACAATAGTGGTGCTGTGGTGGACTCCAAGGAGCCTCGGAGTCAAAGGCGCGACAAACACATAGAGCATAAGTATTATCTAATCCGCGAGATAGTGCATCAAGGAAACGTGATCGTCATGAAGATTACCTCGAACAAAATGTTGGTTGTCCGTTTACAAAGGCTCTCATGGCTACAGTGTTTGAGGGTCATCTTCAAAGCATGGGTTTACGGGACCGCCCACGACTGGACTAGGGCAAGTGGGAGATTTTATTGCACTGGGTTTTTATGCCCTAGTTTATTGTTTTGTACATATTTTTGTACTCCTCACTTCGCTTTAGGACAAGTGGGAGATTATTGGGGTTTATGCCCTAAAGTCTCGTGTTATGTAGTTTGTAAACAATTTTGTACGAACGCTTATGATGTATAATGTAATGATATTTACTTCACTTCTTGACTTTGCACATTTACATGTTTTTTATTTTATCACAAACCAATAAACTAAATATCCCTGGTTGTCTTTATGTAACTTAAAAATGTATGTAGTGACATACAAGTGGACTATGTCTTAAGTGACAACCAAAATGGTCTGTAGTATATAGATATAGGAGGGAAACCTTATCCTGGTAACACTATGGACGCAGCCCGCTTTGTGGAATAGTTACAAGTGTTGTGACTTGTCACAGATGGTCTGATCCTAATCATTCATGTAGGGGACATGCGAGCAGAGGTGTCCTATACAAAGAGTTTACATAAAACCTGACCTCGAAGTGTTAACGTTTCATCATATAACTCCGTTCGTGATAGAGACTTCACTTCACTAGGATGACCATAGGTAACATGACCTCAATCCTGAGTGAGTTGGGAACTCCTGCCATTGAAGGTCGTCTGTTGATTTGCATGGGTGCGAGTGACCAGAGCATCGATTCAAACCTACCACTTTGGGGATTCGTCTGATTTGGGAGCTGAGAACTCGGCTTCACAAGATGGAGTTCACTCCTTCCCTGAAGCAGGGATAAGTAGATAGATTGCTCTCTTAAAGGCTGATCCCGAAGCTTGAACGATGTGGCATCACACACTTTCTCATGGCCCGAGAGGTGTTCGCACATAGTAGGACTATGTTGTATTGTTCATTAGAAGGATCTGTGGTACTTAAGAAGTAAGATGTAACTATAGGGACAAAACGATAAATTGGCCAGCTGTACTTACGAGCATCAGTGAAGGGTCATCGTACTGATGATTGGTTATATCCAATGGACATAGAAATATATCTATGGTAAGAAGAGTTCAATTGTTGGTCTTTAGATGCCTGGTAGTTAACGGATGGTGGGTACCGTGGCTAAAGAGTTTAGTCAGTTATTCACGTACCATTAGAGATTCGAGCTACAAGTCCATAAGATCCCCTTTGTAGCTTGGGTACAAGTTGAGAATCAGTTTTTGGGTCAGTTTGAAATGTTCAAATTGACAAGAGGGAGTTCGATTATATATGATATAATTGAACTAGTTAATATGATATAATTAACTTTATGTATGAGATAAATTACTTTGAAGGAAATTGGAGATAAATATGATTTATATCTAGTGGAGGAAAAATACTATGATTAATATATGATATTAATCCATAGATTATGAATATGATGTGATTATATTCATTGTCTATTAATTGGACGGTTAAAGGGATAATAGGTCGGCAACTCTTCCTGTTTTTATAACGGATGAGTAAGTTAAAGAATATCTTTGAGATGCTTAAATAGCTCTCTGTATGTTAAGCATTGGATGCGCAGACATTGTGTTGAAGAGTGTCATCGCTTAGCAAAACCTGTGCCTATACGATAGTGCTTGAATGATCGATAGTGCTGAGTGATCGCTTAACGCTTACACCCACGCGCGCTATTTAATAAACGATCTTTTACCTTTTTTTAAGCGATCGTTTAACGCCCGATATTTACTAAACAATCGTATAAATGATCTCTTAGCTTTTTCTACATGATTGTTTAGATGATCGCTTACCTTTTCCTACACGATCGTATACTTTACCTAAACAATCAAGCATTTTGTGTATACAATAGATGAGCCTATCTCCCATTTACTTGATTGTTGTATACGATCTTCCTTCCTCCTTCCCTCTACCAAATCCGAACAAAGCCCACCCTTTGGATTCTCACTCTAAGAATACTGAGGGCTTTGAGTGGTGGTATCGTTCCTGTTTCCTTCTGTTCATGTGGAGACTGTTCGAGGTCGATGATTGGGATTTGCTGAGCAATTGCTTACCATTTCATCGAAAGCGAGATTTGTTGTGAAGAATAAGCCTTCAACTGGTATGATCTCTCGATCTCTTATTTATTGTTCCTTTGAGCATGTCAATAATTTAGCATTATGAATGCATATTAATATATTTGAATGTATATGCGGAAATTCTGTCACAATAAATTGGAAAGATCCGCTTCCGCTCGTAGGTACTTTTGAATAAGTGTTCCTTCATGAACATGGAATAATTTCCCAACTCTTAACACCTGGTACACCTCAGCAAAATGGTGTATCGGATAGAAGAAATTGAACCCTATTAGACATGGTTTGGTCCATGATGAGTTACGCTTTCTTACCTAACTCATTTTGGGGTTATGGAGTAAAGACTGCAGTTTATATCCTGGAGTGTGTTCCCTCCAAGAGTGTTGCCAGAACATCTTTGAAGTTATGGAATGGTCGTAAAGCTAGTTTACGTCATTTCAGAATCTGGGGTTGCCCAGCACATGTGCTTGAGGCTAATCCTAAGAAGCTGAAACCATGTTCAATGTTATGCCTATTTGTAGGCTACCCCAAGGGAATGAGAGAAGGTTATTTATGATCCTAAAGAAAACAAAGTGTTTGTATCGATAAATGCTACTTTTTTTTAGGAGGATCATATAAGGGAGCACAAACCTAGAAGCAAAATCGTGTTGAATGAGCTTTCCAAAGAAATTACTGAAACTTCAACAAGAGTTGTTAAATAGACTATTACCTCAACAAGAGTTGTTGAAGTAGGTTCATCTAGTAGGTCAAACCCACCTCAAGTGTTAAGTGAACCTCGACGTAGTGGGAAGGTTGTGAACCCATCTATTCGCTATATAGGTTCAACTGAAATCCTAGCTATAGAAGTTGATGGTGAGGTTGAGGATCCATTGTCTTACAAGAAGGCAATGAAGAATGTTGACATAGATGAATGGATCAAAGCCATGGATCTCGAAATGGAGTCTATGTACTTCAATTTAATTTGGGATGTTGTAGATCAACCTAATGGGGTTAAACCTATAAGTAGCAAATTGATCTACAAGAGGAAACGGGGTATTGATGGGAAGGTGCAAACCTTCAAGGCTAGACTGGTGGCAAAGAGTTATACCCAGATAGAAGGAGTCAACTATGAGAAGACTTTCTCGCCTGTTGCCATACTGATGTCTATTCGGATCCTCCTTTCTATTGACTTATATTATGACTATGTGATATGAAAAATTGATGTCGAGAGTGCTTTTATGAATGGCAATCTTGAGGAGACCATTTATATGGTGCAACCCGAGGGTTTCATAGTCCAAGATCAAGAGCAGAAGGTTTGTAAGCTGAATTGGTCCATTTATGGACTGAAACAGGAATCTCGATCTTGGAATATAAGGTTTGATATTGTGATTAAATCTTATAGCTTTGATCAGAACGTCGATGAGCCTTGTGTATACAAGAAGATCATCAACAGTTCAATAGTTTTCTTAGTGTTATATGTAGATGATATCCTACTCATTGGGAATGATGTAGGCTTGCTGACTACAGTTAAGAACTAGCTAGCGACCCAATTTCAAATGAAAGATTTGGGAGATGCTCAGTCTATTCTTGGTATTCAGATCTTTCGGGATTAGAAGAACAAAATGCTAGTACTGTCTCAGGCATCGTATATTGACAAGATGTTGCTCAAGTATTCGATGTAGAACTTTAAGAGGGGTCTATTGCCTTTCTAGCACAAAGTTACATTGTTTAAGAAACAGTGTCCTAAGACACCTCAAGAGGTTGAGGAAATGAGATGGGTCCCTTATGCATCTATCGTGGGCATTTTGATGTATGCAATGTTATGTACTAAACCTGACATCTGCTATGTAATAGGAATAGTCAATAGATATCAATCTAATCCAAGATATGATCATTGAACAACCGTTAAGAACATACTCAAGTATCTATGGAGAGCGAGGGACTACATGCTTGTGTATGGTTCTAAGGATTTGATCCTTACAGGTTACACGGACTCTAATTTTCAGACTGTTAGGGATTCTCAAAAATTCACATAAGGATCAGTGTTCATTCTTAACGGAAGGGTTATAGTATGGCGAAGAATCAAGCAGGGACGCATCGCAGACTCCACCATGGAAGCAGAATATGTAGCGGCTTGTGAAGCTGCTAAGAAAGTAATTTGGCTCAGGAAATTCCTGGCTTATCTGGAAGTTGTTCCATACATGTCAAAGCCCATCATACTTTATTGTGATAATAGTGGTATTGTGGCTAATTCCCTGAGCCTAGGAGTCATAAGCGCGGAAAGCACATAGAACGAAAGTATCATCTCATCCGAGAGATAGTGCATCGAGGGGATGTGATTATCATGAAGATACCTTCAGAGCACAATGTTGTTAATACGTTTATGAAGGGCTCACGCTATAGTGTTTAAGGGTCTCTTGTAGAGTATGGGTCTATGGGACTGACCACGGCTAGACTAGGGCAAGTGGAAGATTTTGTATTGGGCGTGTTATGCCCTAGTTTATTGTTTTGTGTACTTGTAATTTGATTATCTTGTACACCCCACTAGCTTTAGGACAAGTGGGAGATTGTTGGGATTGATGTTCTAAATCTCCTAGGGTTCTATAGTTTGTAAACCTTGTATGAACAAACATATCTGTGATTTATAATAAATGATATTTTATTCACTATGTCTATGAAATATATGATATTTTAGTTGCATTAACCACAAATTAATAAACTAACATCCAAGGTTATCGTTGTAACTTAAACATGTATGTGAAGACATACAGGTGGATCATGTTTAAGTTATAACCTAAATGGTCTGTAGTATATGGATAATGCTAGATACCTTAATTTGGTGACACTACGAGTATGGCCCGCTTTGTAGGTGTTACAACTGTTGTAAAGTGCTACAAATGATCTGATCCTGATCATTCATGTATTAGACATACGAGCAGGGATATTGTATACAAAGGAGTTTGTATAAGACCATACCACAAAATGCTTAGTCTCATTATATAACGTCGTTCATAATAAAGACTTTCATTTCACTAGGATGGCCATTAGTAACATGACCTTAATCCTAAGTGAGTTGTAAACTCCTGCCTATGAGGGCGGTCCTTTGATTTGTATGGGTGAGAGTGGCAAGATCGCCGACTCAACAAGCCTACCAGATTGAGGATTTGTCTAATTGAGGAGCTGGAAATTCAGCTACATAAGATGGAATTCACTCCTTCCCTGAAGCAGAGGTAAGTAGATAAATTGCTCCTTTAAGCGCTGATTCCGGGTCTTGAACAATGTGGTGCCACATCTTCTCTTGGCCAGAGAGGGGTTTAGTCATAGTAGGACTATGGTCTATTGTTCATTAGAGGGATCAGTGGTACTTAAGGAGTTAGATGTAACTACAGAGACAAAACGGTAATTTGGCCCAACTATACTTACGAGCAATTTGTGAAGAGTCATCGTAGTGTTGATTAGTTATATCAAATAAACACAGAAATATATCTGTAGTGCGAGGAGTGTAGTTGTCGGTCTTCAATGGAGTGCCCGATAGTTAACGGATGGTGGATAAGGTAATTAGAGAGTTTAATTAATTATTCACATACGGTTGGAGCTTCAAGCTACAAGTCCATAAAGTCCCCTTGGTAGCTCAAAAGAATTTAGTTGAGAATCAGTTTTTGGATTAATTTCAAATGTCCAAATTAATAAGAGAGAATTTAATTATATATGATATAATTAAATTGATCAACTATATAGATATAATTGACATAATGTATTTGATATATTATTGTTTAATTGGAAGAATAATTATTTGAATGATATTCAAATGGTTGTTAAATTTAATACAAATATGTTTTATATTAAATGTCATAAAATGGAGAAAAAGAACTATAGTTTATATTGTATATGATGCAATATTAAAACTATAGATTATAAATATAATATGATAAGTTTGTTATCATATTTATTTATATTATTAATTATTTAATAATTAATCCCTTTTCTCTCTAACCACCTTAGTGGAAAGTTAAGTGGTTTTTTATGGAAAAAGGAATAAAAGAAGTTATTTCTATTTTTTCCTTTAACGCGACACAATCTAAGCTACATGATTTTACAGAGCATATATGATATACTCTTTACTCTAAATGATTGAGAGATTTTCCTATGTCATAGAGAGTTTCTTCCTCAATCGTCTTCCTCCTCTAAACTTCTAAACTCCCTCTTAACCAAAATAGCCAAAGTCCACCACTCCTGAGTTCTCGCACGAGAATACCAAGGTCACCAAGTGGTAGTGTCATTCACTTTTGGTTCGAGTATTCTAGTTGCTATTTGTTTAAAGAGAGTTCGTTGCTATTTGAGGAGTTCGAGTTAGTTCGAGGGATTTTCGTGAAGGAGAGTTCTTCAAATGTAAAATCACTTGAACTCTATTTCTTATTCAAAAGCATGTTGTAAGTTATGTTATGATGCATAATCTATATTGTTTACTATAAACGTTTGTTTTCAATCGAAATGGGATTTGGACAATCCGCTTCCGCTCATAGGTTCTCTATAAAAACGAGTTCCTTCAATTGTAGCATTGTTTAAGCTTCCACATAAAAAAAGTGTTGGGTTGGTACCCTAAATCTCGTGGTTCTTATAGTTTGTAAATTTGTATACGAATTATTTGTTTAATAAAAAAATAAGTTATTTTATTCGATATTTAGTTTGTGTTAACCTAATTTATAAACTACGATCCGATGTTATTTTATGTATCTTAAACATATATGTGGTTGACATATAGGTGAATCATATTTAAGTAATAACCTAAATGGTCTTTAGTATATGGATAAGGTTGGATGCCTTATCCTAGTGACATTACGGATATGACTCACTTTGTAATTGTTATAATAGTTATAAATTGTTACAAATAATGTGATACTAATCGTCCATATGGAGACATATGAGTAAGTATCCTATACAAAGAGTTTGTATAAGACTGGACACTAAATGATTAGTCTCTCTTTATAACGCCATTACTTGAAGAGATTAACATTTTATAGGATGGCCATAGGTGAATTGCTCTCTTTGAAGGATTGTGAGGTCCAATGCAAAAATGGGGATCGTTCCTAATTTTCAAATTTCACAATAATTAAAATACAAAACTCACATTATGCATAACATGAGGAATTTTATAGCATGCTTTAAAAGATTAGAGAACAAATAAGGTTAAGATGTACTAACCCTTGAAGAACCAAAACCTTTACGTATTTCCTCTCCAAATGGTCACGAACAAAAACGATCTCGTGAACAGAGAACCAAACTCCAATGAGGACACCACCACAAAATGAGCCTTCTGTATTCTTCTTAGGGGTGAGAATTACAGGAAGTTTGCAGAGGAGTAAATGAGTACATTGGTGATTAATAAAAAAAAAAAAAAAAAAAAAAAAAAAAAAAAAAAAAAATCTCTGTAAAATTTCTCTTAAGAACCTCTCTCACAAGTTTACTTCCCCTTCCAAAACTAAGGAGCCCACATGTCCTTGATTCTTTGTTTGGAGAATAGAAGAGAAACCAAATGGTGGTGTCTAGAGGATTGTCTTGTTTGTGATCTGTTGAAAACGGCAGGACCCTCAGAACAACGAACAGTAAACCGTCAAGGCACAGCAGTCAAGCAAAGAGTAAAACCTGCAAAACAGAAACTCGTTATAGGCTGAGTCGCGGAGCTCGCTCTCTTTAAGACGTTTCGCAGCTCTGCCCAAGTGTGCAAGCAGGTCTGAAAATTGCCACATCGTCCCCAGGATAAAACAGCCAAATGAAAACCGATCGGAAATGCACCATTACCGATCGGAGCGTACACCTTTCTAAACTCACTGCTCGGAAAGCTAATATGGAGGAGGAGATAAAAATAAATTGGGGAATTATGAAAATGAATTCTTTTTTTTTCGAATTATTGAAGGCCTCGCCTTTTATAGGCCTTCAGCGTCGAACGGTAGGAAACGAAATATGCGCAGATGTTACGGATGGGCAATGGTAGGGAACAAAACGTGCGCGGACGAAACGCGCGAATGAACGGACCGTTTCCCCCTTTTTTCGATTAAAATAATAATAATAAAAAAAAGAAGAAGAAAAATAAAATAATATTTTTTATTAAAAAAAATCATCACACACATGCTTGCTCCCCTCGCCCGACCAGACGGTGGCGCGCATGTGGGATGTCCACCAAACCCACATTGGTCTATCTCCTCACTCCCTCCAAAACATGGGTACCCCTTGGGGCCCAAACCCAAAACACAAGGTTGGAGTACATAAAGGAGACTTCCTACACCAAATTTTTCAATGTGGGATTCTCCAACAAAAAAAGTTGGTTCCCTCCTTGTTTTGAAAGTTAAATTTTCACCCAACATGATCATGTTGTACGTTGAGTTTGAAGGAGAAGTTCATGTAGAGAAGTTCAAGACTGTTTGTGATTTGCACAGAAGAATTAATTGAAGACGATTTTCAAGGGTTAGTTCTTCTCATCCTTTTTTCTCCTCAAAAGGCATGTTGTATAATTAAATTATTTTCATGTCCCCGTTTGTTTTTCTTTTCTTTTTTTTAGTTTTCAAAATTGATTAACACTAGCATTACGTTTGCACGCTTCCACTAAGGAATTCAATTCCTTCAAAAAGAATTCTTGAAATGGGTTGTGATATTGTAAATAGTGTGGGTTGTTCACTATTTGCTTATTTGTTAGGAATGAAGCAGACATATGTCAAGATTTATGAGTCAAATAAAGTTTGATGTGGAGAAATTGATGGAAGGATGCACTTCAACTTGTGGCAAGTGCAAGTCAGGGATTTGTTAGTACAATATGGGTTACATAAGTACAAGTTAAGTGATGATGGTGTTCTAATGTAGTTTCGGGTGATTCCAGCAGAGGTTCAAAGAAGAGAACCTTCGAGCATAAGATAAGTTGTTGGAAACGTGGACAATCTAAGCACATGAAAAACAGAGTAAGTTTAGCAAAGGACTCTAAATCGGATATTGACGTTGTCTTTCTTGTCAAGGGAGGCAATGACTTCCTTTGAAGAAACGGAATTCATCCTTATGGTATGTGATGTTGACGATTCCACAAGTTTGAACACAGGAATTGACTTGGCGATTATGCAAGGTATGTGGTGGAAGTTATGTCAATGGTTAAAGAACTTCTAGGTAAGCCAAGTAGGTAGAAGTTGCACCATAAATTTCAGCAAGGTTTCTCGACAGATGATGAAAATAGAAATTTTTGGAAGGTGGTATTCCAAGTGGTCTACTCTATATGGTGGAGTAAGTTATAGTTCTCTAAATTAAGAATTATGTTTGTCGGCGAAGAGAATAGATGTAACAGAAGTTATGGACTTTTTAAATATCTTGTCAAGGTGGAATCTATTGGATTTTTGGCAAAATATTATAAGTGTGGTTGTCCCACATCAAAAAAGTTCAAAAAGTCATGGGCTCCAAGCAAAGGAGTCTATGTCTATGGTTTCAAATTGTCTTAATTAGAAATACTTTAAGCTTGGGTGTGCTAATTCTAGTTCAGATACTTTTTGTATTCACTAGTTTGAAAAGTTTGAAAGTGAGATTAAAGGGTGTGAGTAATATAAAAGCTGATAGAGTGCTTTTGTAATTGGGATCGAGAGAGAATTATTTCGTGTTATCGTAATAATTTTTCACATAGTTGATTCCTTTCTAGTGGGTCGTGGTTTTTCTTCAAGTAATTTTGCACGTAAAAGTTCTTATGTTTCATAGTTTTATTGTTCTCTGTTATTTTTCTATTTATTCTCATGGTAGTAGTGGGAGGTTTTTCCCAATAAAAACAATAATTTAAATTTAGCCCATCTAGCTTAATTTTTATCAAAATAGATTAAATAATAACAATAATTTTCATTTTAGGAAAGACACTTTGTAAATATATTTTCAAAATTTATAAAAGTAATGTTGATATAGACTATCTCTTTAAAAAGAAAAATAATAAACTAATAGAATTGACTAAATTTAAAATTTGTTGAAAGTACAAGTACCAAAATGATATTTTTACCTTATTTATATTATGTTCAATTTAATGACCTTGGTTGAATTGCTAATTTAATCCCTAAAACTTTGAAGTTTGTAACAATTTGGTCCCTCTTCCAAAAGTGTCTAATATGTTCCTAAATTTTCAATTTTGTATCTATTAGGTCCTTAAACTTTGAAAATGCCTAACAAGCCTCTAAACTTTTAATTTTGTATCTAACAAATTTTTAACATACTTAACATCTTTAAAAACTAACTTATCTATTGAATATAAATTTGAATTTCATGTCGCCTAATGTATGAAACTTTAACTTCCAATTCTATGTTTAGTAGATTCGTGTATTTATATATAGAATAGAATCATAGATCAAGGTCTATACACTTAATCATCTTTTTGCCTTCTACTCTCATCTCTTTTTCTTTTTTGTCATTTTCTCCATTACCATTTTTGTAACTTCTCTTCCATCCCATACTTCAATTTTATTGATTTTATTTTACTTCCTTAAGCATGTAACCACTTAAATGTTTTTCCAAATTTCTCTTGTATAAATTATTGCATGCTATTATATAAAAGACAAAATTAAAAATTCAACAACTTAATTGAACACACAATTGAAATTTAAAAAAAAAAATCTACAAATATTGGATACAAAATTAAAGTTATAAACCAAACCTACTTGAACATGTTTTACAAATTAACTAAATAGATACAAAGCAAATTCAAGGACTATATATCCAAATTATTTAAGATAGATTCGAGATTAAATTCCTTTCTAACTCATTTTGGTCGAACTAAAAAAAATATAAAATATATAAAAAAAAAAAAAAAAAGAATATGAAATTCAAATATGGTTTTATTCTTTAAATAAAAAGGAATTTTGCATATAGAAACACACAATAGATACAATATACAGAGAAATCCGTAAAAAGAAAATAAGCCAAAAAGAGTTTGATTAAACTCTTTTAAAATCAAACGAACTTATTATAATATTAAAAAATTGGCTTATACCACAAACCAATTGAAGCTTCTCCACAAACCTCAACACCACTCGAAATTGTATTAAATCTCTACTGACATTCCAATTAATCCTCCATCGCCCCTGATTTCTGAGCCAGATCGGAGAGATTGGAGCCGACGGACCCGCCGCGGGAGATGGCGGTGCTACGGTGGCGTCGGCACCGGAAAGATCCAATGTGAGTGGTTGGAGAACAGAGGCAGTTCGATTTAACGCTCGGCGACTTTGTCATCCTCGACAACGCCGTCGGAGACATTAGCAGCTGCGCATTCTTCTTCAGATCGAATTCAGTCTCCGTCACCGCGGATTTCGAGGTCGGTGTCTTGCAATTTGTCTTCGTCTGTTTCGACTCTGTTCTGATTGGATCCATTTTTCTTTTATCCGGTGGAAAATCAGGAGGAGGATAATTTAGGTCTTTTTTTTTTTCTTTTTCTTTTTGGGTTAGAAGCCGGTGAGACGATCACATCGGTGATCGGTGGCCGGAAAGTGTTGTCTGGATTTGCGTCAGCCGGAGGAGAACGGGGGGCGGCGGTGGAGAAGCTTCAATGGTGGATTTCTCTGGTGGTTGTTCTGTTCTGCTCTGTTCTGGTTCCTTTTGGGAATTGGAACAGAAGAGTTTGGATTAGGGATTTGGAAGGCATTTTTAAGGGAGAAATTTGGGAAGGTTAGTTAATTTTAGGGATTCTCAAGGGGTTTCAAACAAATATTTCTATTTTTAATCTACAATTTATGGCCATTAGTTAATAAATACTTTTGTGAAAGGGAGAGGTTGTTAATGGTTTGGGGTTTAGTTTCATTTCAAACTCACAAACTTCTTTGGTTTCTTTTTGTCTCTCTTTCATTGGGTGATACAGTTATTATTGTTTAATAACTTCAACTAATTTGAATTTATTATTGTTTTAAAAAAACATGTTTTTACTTATGATACAGTTATTTTTACATATTTTTATTTTTATTTTATTTCATGATTTTTTTTCGGTTATTTATTCTTCAGCTCCAAAAAAAATAACTTTTTTCACTATAAAAAGAAAAAGTTTATAACATAAATTAAAATTGAATTATTAATCTTCATTTAATATTTATAATATATATATACACATATTAATTTTTAGTTATTTATATAACAAAAATTTTAATAAATGACATAAATAACTCAAACCAACCTAACTCAAATATTTCATGATTTGATTGGGGTTGTTTGGATTGAAGATATTTACAACCCAGATAATTGGGTTGGGTCTAGAATTTGATTCTAATTCAATCCACAAACATCCTATTTCAAGGACCAAAATGAACATTTTAAAATTACTAGGACAAAAATAAACTAAAAATGAAAGTATAAGAGCTAAAATAAATTAAAATTGAAAGTATAGAGATTAAAAAAGTATTGAAACTTATTATTAAATTGCAAATTCGATCACAATAATTTAGAGAAAGTTACTTTAGTTCATGTAGTTTCGCAAAACCTATCATAGAGACTAGTCAGGAGCATTTTATCAAACCATATAAATTATATAACGTTCTCCAAACTATAGGAAATAAATTTGCCTAATTTTAACGAAGTCTTATTATTTTTTTTTTCCATCCAAATTTGTTTGAGGAGTTGGTGAATTTTGAAATGATCTAAGAACTGTCTCCCCATTATTTAAAGTTACATATATGGTGGTTGAAAATCAAACTAGCGAAGTAGTTATTGCCCTATAACAATTATATAGCATAGCATGTGTAATAAATCACATAATGCATGTAAAATCTTATAGTTTTAATTATTTTTTTAATAGTGATTTTTTAAACATGTAATAAATAAATATTATAAAATTTTGTTTTAATGGTCATGATCATCTTTTAAAAATTAAATAATATAATAATTTTTATTTTAATGTTTTCATATTATCATCTTTATCGAAAAAAAAAAAATCTTTGTAAAGAGAGAACTTTTGTGCTAGTAATTAAATTGTTAAATAAATATTTTATATTTTATATTATAATATTGATAATGTAGTAATTTTTGTTTTAATGTTTCACATATCTACCATAAAGTCACTCACATGGTCACATACACTAGCAGAGTCACGTAGAGTCGGGGTACATGCCCCTAAATTACCGTATTTTACATTTTCAATATAAAATTTTAGTAATATTTGACAATATATATATATATAGTCACATTTTTTTTAAATCTAGGATAATTAGGATTCACGTTGATTCTCGGGATTGTGGGTTCAAATCTTAGGATTGTTTTCAATTTTTCATATTTTGCATTTTTTATATAAAATTTAAGTAATACTTTACAATAGATATAAAAAACGTCAAAATATTTCTTGAAACTAGGAACTAGTGTAGTGGTAATTGGGAAAAATGTTCAAGTTCTAGGATTGGATTTTTAATATAAAATTTAAGTAATATTTAATGATATATATATATAAAAAAATCAACATTCTACTTGCAATCAAAAGTTGGTGTAATGGTAATTAGTGTACATGTAGTTGTTTAAGGTTGTGGATTCAAAAAAATTTTATGTAAATTTTTTTAATGTAATTTGTTTTAAGGTTAAATCCTGGTAGGATGGTTATCATCAACTTTTCTTTACCTAATTTTCAGACTTTTTATTATTTAGTATATATTTATTTTAATTAATTTCAAAATTAAAACTACAAGATAATTTTCTCGTTTCTGGTCAAGATATATACGTATCATATCAATCACAAGTAACTTTCAATTTTTTCTCAAATTTTTAAATTTTCATACTTTTAAGTCTATAATAAATCATAGTACTTTTATTGATAATACTTTGTAGGGTTAACTCTATATCAACATGGAAAAATATTTTAAAAGAAAAATAACAATAGAGATCATAAAGTCATCATCTTAAAAAAGAAAACATATCTCTGATTCTAATATATCTTATATAGAACTTAATTCAAGAGAACTACATATAAATCATGGTTTAAGAACTAAAATTTCTAAATATGATGATTATTTAAGATCAAGTTCGTAGATATACATACAATAAGGTTTTTGTTAGCCTCAGAATCATATTTTTTTCATTCAAGAAATTTGAATCGATTTCGAAACATAAAAATTCATAGAGAACAGTTGTAATGTATTAAATTAATTAATATATAGAGATATGAATATTTTTTAAAACATTTTTTTACAGTTTTTTAATTACATAATGCCCCTATACAAAATTCCTAACTCCGCCACTGGTCACATACATAAATGTTACATTTTTTTTTACTGTATAACCACTTTTGTTGAACTAAATCCTCTATTTTTCTTTGTGTACTTTCTCTAAATTTGAATCACACGAATTAGCTAAACACAAAGTATTATTTTGTTTTTCTTTTACATATGTATCTCACACAAAAATTGTTGACCACCTTTTCTATTGATACTTTTAGTTAGTCAAGATATTTAGGAAGTAACTAAATATGATTCAAATTATGAAAGTGTTTTTCTTTTTCAATTGGTGGGGTATGGGAATCAAACTTTTAACTTCGATATCGATAATACAAGTTTTATGTATGTTCATCAGCTATGCTCATTTGACTTGAAAGGATACTTTTATTGGGTTCGCTGGATGGATGACCCAGAATTTGAGGAAAAACGAAATATGTCCTACTTTTTTAAATTGAAGTTTTTTTTACCTTTTATTTACCTCATATTTAGATGAAATTACTACATAACCCCGCATACGTAGATTGGGCTTCTCGTTCTCACTCGATCTCCTCTCCCTCCTTGTCACTCCCACTATCTCACGTGGAAAGGTTTTGCTTGCTCTCATGCTCTCTCGCTCGCCACCAACACAAACCGTGAAGAATGAAAAATTAAAATAATTGAAAAGCCCACGAAGAACATGAAGAAGAAAACCACGAAGAAAACAAAAGGAAAAACCTCATGGAGTAGACGAGGGAGAGGAAGGAAGGGGAAAAAGGAAAATCAAAAGTGGAAACAGGGGAGACAAGGGAAACGAAAGAAGGAAAAAAAGAAAATCGGAGTTGGAAATGGAGGAGATGCGAAGATGAAAAGGGAGAATATTTTGGTTGATGATGATATACGCAAAATTCTTAAGTTAAAAAGAAGTAGAAAAACCATTTTAGACTTTGAGATTATGCTTTTATATTACTTTTTGTTGAAAAAAGTATTTTTCATTGGCTAAAATGAGCATAATTCAAGCTATAGTCACTATTTATTCTCTCATCCTACGTATTGTAAATAATAATTTTTATCGGTTCAAAACACTTATCTTATTTTTTATTATAATTTTATTTAATTATTGAGTCAAGCAAAACACTTTAATTTAAACTCACTTATAAGTTGATAAATCGTCGTAATAATCAAGTTGGCCTTCGCCCCACAGAGAGTTGAACTCCAATATTGATTATGATAATATTATATGCAAAACGCACAATAATAAACATTTTGACTTTTTCATATAAATAAAAGATAAATAATAAACATTTTGACTAAGAGTAAAATGTTTATCAATTTAGTTAAACTTATTTTAAATTTTTGTTTTTAAATTTTTTTCATAAATATTCAGTGACGTTTTATCTATATTTTCATCAGGATCGATATTTTGAACTTCGCTTACCATACAACCTAGCATTTATGTTAGAATGTAAATTCATTTTTTAACTATATCTAAATTTATGAACTGTTACACCTGTTTTATTTTATATAACTCTTTGTAAAAAAGGTAAGACTTTTTTTTTCCTTAAGTGTAAGGATTAAGAAAAGAAAAGGTAAGACTTAATCTAAAAGACTTGTTTCATAGGCTTTTAATATATGAACAAATTTATAGATCATATCCATAATCAATTACATATTAATCACATTAATATATAATTTCCTCAAATTAATTTGAACAATTCAAGTCATCTCTCTTAAATATCCTCTAGTAAGCTAACAAGGGAACCTAGTGGACTTGTAGATCAGAAGTTCCAACGATATGAGATTAATTTGCTAAACCAATTAACCAAGTTAATCAATATTCGTTAACTGTAGATACACTCCACTAAAGACCCATAAACTACACTCTTCTCACTATAGATATATTTTTGTGTCCACAAATATAGACCAATAATAGCAAGTTAGTCCTTCACGAGTGTTCGTAACTCCAACTAGATCAAATTACTGTTTTACCATTGGGTTACCTCTGACTCCTTAATATCAGTGCTTCTCTAATGAACAACTTATTTATGGTCCAACCAATAAATAGAAACCCCTCTTGGGCCAATGAGAGGGTAGGGCTCTTTGTTTAAGTCCCAGAGACATCACTTAAAGAAATACTCATTTACTTACCTTGAAGGCGGGAGGAGAGAATTCTATCTTGTATTATTATGTTCTCAGCTCCCTACTCGATTTTGTTCCCGAAATGGTAGGTATGTTGAGTTGACGATCTGATCACTTTCACCCATACAAATCAAAGAACAATCCCTTGTGAACAGGAGTTCATAATATACTCAAGATTTAAACTAAGTTTCCTAAGTCATCTAATTGAAATAGAAACCAAATTAGTTAATGGTGTTACATCTAGTGGTTACTATTTCGCGGTTCGGTCTTATGCAAACTCATTACATAGGATATCCTCACTCGCATGTCACCTACACGAATGTATTGGATCATTGTGTGTTGTATCTAATACAAAGTGAGTTTTATCCATAGTGTTATCAGGATCCAACCTTATCCCTATACTATAGACCCTTTAAGCTGTATCTTGAACATTGATCTCTGTATGTCTCCACATACAGTTCAAGACTCATAAAACAGCCTTGAATGTTAGTTTATTGGATTTAGAGTTATTAAGACAAAATAAAATACAACATAAACAATAACATTAATCAACATTTATAACTCATTATTGATGACGATCAATTAATAACACTTACTATCTATGAGTTTTAGGTCATAAAACCCAACATATATATAGTAAAAGAAAGTGAAAATCTTGTGAATATTTGAAACATAAAATGAATTTAATTGAGTAAATTAAATTCATTGTTTAGAAACTTTCAAATTGAATTGAAACTTCAAATTAAAATGATGCTTCATGTGCAAATTTAATATGTATGAAAATTTTATTTGTAGCTTTTTTCAATTTGAATGAGTTATGTTTGATTTTTGTTAAGTAACAACTCAATTGAGTTAAATTTGATAGGTGTTTCAAATTTTGTATTTATTTGATTTTATTTCATTTGTAACATACCATTCCAAATTGAAGAGTTCTCTCCTTTCTTTCTTTTGTTCTTGAGTTGAGAGCAAATATCCAAAAGTTCTGTCAGATTCGAGTAGTTCAAGATTGTAGTTCTATCAGAGTTAGTCTTTGTATCCTAATGAGACGGTTGTTGTAGTCTACTTGCAGCTTATGCAAGGCCAATAATTGTCTTTAAGACAACGCTTACCAGAAGCGTGCCTCAATTACGTTTTGAGTCTCTAAAAATTAATTACTAATTAGTTTGCTAGTGTATTCAATTCTATATATACCATTTTCCCCAACATCTAGAAGATTAGAGACGATTAGTCATGAGAAGAAGGAAATTATTCTTGGGCCGACCCCTCACCTCGCCCTCAACTTATGCTAAGGTCAAGGTACAATTTGTTTAATAGGATGTGCCTTCCATGCCCCTACTCCCAAATGTCCATGATAAGTCTAGTTTGATTCACTACTTAATTAGATCCATAAAGAAAATAGGAAGAGATGTAGGTCTCAAACCCTACTATTCTAACTCTCATATGTAACTTGAAATTCAATCTCTCACTCAAAGAACCTATTTGTTACACTTTTTGTTTCTTTTTTACTTAAATATCAGAGTATATGTGGCAAATAACACACTAATATGTAGGTTTTCCTTGTTTTGTAGTCACACTCTTACCTTCAAATAAGTTCACTTTTGTTATTGTTATGTAAAGGTCAAGTGCATTTTCTCATGCTTGAATTTTGGCATCAACAAATTTAAGTCACAAGAACAAAACTTACAAAATAAACACATACATTTAACTCTCAAATATTAATTAGATTAAAAATCATGTGAACCTTCACAAAACTAATGATTTAGTCCTTGAACTTTAGTTTGTAATGATTGAGTCATTGTAATTTCAATTTTGTAATAATTTCATTCTTGATCTTTAGCATGTAACAATTTAGGCCCTCTACTTTCAACTTTTAAACAATTTAATACCTACACTTCTTATTTTGTAATAATCTAGTCCTTATCATGAAAAATCACATCAAACTTAATTGTCAATTTTGATTATATAATCTCTTAGTCTTTATAATTTATAAACAAATTTGACCTTTTATTAGTTTATTAATTTACTTGTACAAGAAATTTCATTAAATTTTAATAATAATTTTTACAATATGGGCTAAACCGTTACAAGTTCTAAATTACAAAACTAAACTTATACTTATTAAAGTTCAAGGACTAAACTATCACAATTTTAAAAGTGCAAAGGCTAAATTGTTATAAATTTGAAATATATAGACTAAATCATTACAAACTAAAGTTCATGAACTAAATTATTACTTTCATAAATGGTCATGGATCAAAAGTGGTTTTTAACCTATTAATATTCCAATAGAAATATTATCTTTAACATTCATGCAAATAAAATAATGGACAAATTACAAAAAGCACCCCTAATATGGTGCGTTAGTTGCAATTACACCATCAAACTTTCAATTATAAAAATAGAGCCTTCAAACTTATAAAAGTTTTAAAATTAGATCCTCAAATTTACAATAGTTGTAGAAATTGGACCCCAAAGTGATAAAAATTGAACCCCAAATATATACAGTTTTTTAATTTTTGTAATTTTGTAAGTTCGATAGTCTTATTTTAACACTTGTATAAATTTAAAAACTATGTTTTTAATATTGCAAATTTACGAGTATAATTACAACTACTACTATATTTTAGAAATATTTTTTTACAATTTGTTCTAAAATAATACCTACCATCCAGACAGACGAGAAGAGTTATATAGAAGGTAGAAGAGTTATACCATCATGGGTGTGATCTAGTAATAAAAAGAAAGACATAGTTTTAATGATTGGCTTAGAGTGCAAGGGTTCAATCTATGGTGATTATCTCTTTAGAATTAATTTCTTATAATTTTATTGATATTTAAATATTGTAGGATCAGATGGATTGTTTCTGTGCATGTAAGTCGGCTCGGACACTCATAAATGAATGGAAGAAGAAGAAGAAGAAGAAGAAGAAAAAAAAAAAAAAAAGGGTGTAGAAGCCCATCAAAACGAAGTCGTTTTATTTGCGTCTTATCATCCCAACCAAGAGTATGGACTTGCCCCATCCATCTCATCGTTACACTACAAAACATCAAATTTTATGTTTTTTTATTCCTTCGAGAAAAAAAATAATAATAAAATAAAACCAAATTATTGTTTTTGGTTTGGTTTTCCGTTCATACCTTTTGGCTATAAGAACGGTTCGCAATCCCTTTGCTCTTTTCTCTCTCTCTCTCTCCCTCCCTCCCCGGAATCGTCACCTTCGTATTTCTTCTTCGACGACCGCCGCACCACCTCACCGGAACGGCTCCTCATTTCCACCGTCGCCACCTTGCCTCATTTGGTAAACCTTTTGATTTTCATTTCTATGTTTATATACAGTAATTTCTCCCCAATAAACAGACTATGATTGCTGGATTTTGTTGCTGTTGGAAGTTTCTTCAACTTCAATTGAATTGCGTTTTATCTTCAGTAGATCGTTTCCGAATTACTGTTTGTTTAATTGGAGTTTTGGAATGTGAAATCTATTGTTTGGTGGGGCCTAGAATGAGGAATTACGCGATCGGATCTGTTTTGGATTTAGAGATCCAAGGTTGGGAGGGATTTTGTGGTGTGTTTTCACTTTGTGAGGGCTATTATGACGCTTTTTCTTTAGGTAGTTGTTGAGGTAATTTTTTGTTGGTGGAAATTCCGGCTGCCATTTTCCTTTTGTTGTATTCAAATTCATCTCTCTTTTTGCTCATGGCAGTGCTTGTGGAAGGTTCTTTGCATTTTCGTAGACCTGGATATGTGGAATTAGAGTTGGTCCAGAGATTTTTCTGATCTGGGAACAACGTTATATATATATATATATATATATATATATATATATTATGATTATGTGGTAGAAAGATTATGCAAGGACCCCATCATCATAGCCTAATGACTATAATCTAGTTCTGTTCTAGATGCAGCAAATGGATTTTTGGCTTATAATGGATTAGTTCAGGAGATTAGAGGCAGTTTAACACTTTAACTATGGTACTCCATAATTTTCACGTTTCATTGAAGACTATGAATTGGTTTCTCATTAGTTTACCTAATCCATTAAGGATGCCCCTTTTTCTTATCAAATAAAGCCTCAAGGATCTCCATTTTGGGATTTTAGGACAGGGACCTTCATGAGTCATGTATATTATAAATTTGTACATGTATTCAATCAGTGCACGTTGTAAATGTTTTCTTTGACAGTTGAATGCATAGAAGCTCTTTTTGCAATATTCAGCTTGTTTCCCTTATTAAAAATTGTTGTATACAGAACTCTTATGTAGCTAAACCCCTTCGAAGTTTGCACATGATATATTAATTCTTCCTTTTGTTTCTCCCTTTTCTCTCCAAATCCTTGCTTGCAGTTTGTTTGTTTGTATGTATGTTTGTTCGTTGTTGTTGTTGGTTTTTTTTTTTAAAAAAAAAAAAAAATGAGACTCTTGCAGATTATTTTATCAACCAAGGGAAAGGGTCATCGCCTTTTGGAAATATGAAATTACGATATCCCTTTATTTCTCCAATTAGCTTTCTTTTTTAAATTTATTTTATTGATTGCTTACAGGTATCTCGCTTACTATCAACTGTGTTTTGTTTAGTTCTTAAACCTTACTTGTTGTGCCTATTTTAACTGGTTGATTAGCTTATTTGCTTAGCTACATTACAAGCTGTAGCTGTATGGAGCATGTATACATTAGTTTGTTACCATATCCTTGTTTGATATGTACTGGACATATTGGTAACTATATTTTAAGCACGATAGACACTTATCTAATACTTCTTGAATATTTTGGAGATGTCTTAGATAATTGTTGAACATGTTAGACACTTGACAATGAATGTCAAATAATTTATGAAAACTTGACCTGAAGTGTTAATTTAGAAACTTATAATTAAAATTACGGGACAAAAGAGAAATATAAGAGAAAAATTGTAGTTTTTGACAGTAGAAGTAAAACATGAAACTTATTTTTGAAGCATATAAGTGCATGAGCATTATTGAAGCAAATTGCAACATGAAATCGTTAAAAAATATTAAAATAACCAAATATATTTTAAAATCTATGTTGTAGTAAATGTGTCAGTGCTGTTTCCATATCCTAGTTAATTAGACAATGACATGTGATTGTGTATGCACTGTGTCTTTTTTGTGTCTGATGCCATGCCTATGCTTCTCTGAAACGAGCAAATACTTGATACAAATTGTTGGAAATGGAGTATTTATTGTCTATATCAACTTTTTGTACCAAAAGAGATGAAAACCTGTGCATGATCAACTTACTTGATAGAACCACCCTGAAAAGCACCAGCTTGAGACTTGACACACCCATTTCAAAACCGCCTTTTTGAATGCAAGGATTTTTCTTATATGAAACAATTTCATTGATTAAATAAAATGATACAAAAGGGAGTAAACCCATACGATAATCAAATTATTGCAATTCATTAAAATAAATAGAAAAGAATCATGTGGACCGCTCTCCCCCAATGACATCATGAGTCTCCTCTCATATGCTCTCGATGACCATTCATTCATTAAAGAGAGAAGAATCATGTGGATGTACTTGATTTGTGCCTTTTTATAGATTACATGGAAGGAGAGGAACAACCGCATATTCAACAAGGGAAGATCTTTTGATAGTTTTTTTAAATCATTGTATATCATGCTATTACTTGGTGCAAATGCACATTTTTCTATGGATCATACAATCTATCTTTACTATTTACCAATTGGAGGAATCTTTTGTGGCTCCGTTTGGTTTGGCACAGCCTAAATTTCATATCTCAGTGAAATTTGTTTCTTAACAAAAAAAATTAAATAAATAAAATAAAATAAAATAATAAAAGAAGAAGAAGAAGACGACAATGCAGGGATAGTCAACTTACCGTGAGAAAGTTTGGGTGGGGAAGTCATCAAGTAGCCAGTGATGCTAGTTTTGTTTTATTAGTTATTGATTTATTATTATTTGTTCTTGCAGTTATGTAATATTGAAAAGCTACCTGAGCCATCTAGTTTTTTTCCCAGAAAATGTTATTGTACTAAATTATTATCGTTTGTTATTAATTCCTAATGTACTTGAAATATTTTCTCAACCAGAATAGGTTTCTTGTTGTTATGTGAAGTTTTGGCATCTGAGTGAGCCATTGGAAGCAGGAAATGGTTAAAAGGTTCATTCTCTCTTTCCATGCATTCTTTTCTACTCATTTTCTGATATTACTGAAGAGAAACTCATATACACATCTTCTATTAATCAGGCATGGAGTGTTTTGATTATCAAGCGATATCATGTTGCAGTGCGTAGGGGGATTTTTTGCTTCCCTAGTAAGGTGTTGTGATCTTGACTTGTATAAGCAATCGAGAGGTCTTGACGATCCTGAACTTCTAGCGAGGGAGACTGTGTGTATGTTTTAAATTTTTATTCCTTTAATTGTGGATTGTATGCCTCTGAAATGCACCCAATTCATATTGTTGCATCTACTTGGTGTCCAGCGAACCTAAAACTAAAATTGGAAGTTGGTGACCAAAATGAATTGGGCTACCAAAACGAAGTGTGATACAACTTTAGTCATCTGTTATCTTTTCAGAACAAAAACGGTAAATTTTTTTAAATGATGCTAGTTTTCTACTACATGCAGTCAGTGTAAGTGAAATAGAGGCACTATATGAGCTCTTCAAGAAGATTAGCAGTGCCGTCATTGATGATGGCCTGATCAACAAGGTATATGCATCTTTTTCTGCCGTAGGTCAGGGATATTATGATTTGTACCTTAGGCAAAACTTTTACCATATTATGGACTTGACATCTTTTCCTTCATATCATATATTAACCCTTGTAAGTTTGTACTTGCTGATTTTGTTGGTTCATTCTTGAAGTTGTTTCTTGTACTTCTATGCTGTAGGAGGAGTTTCAACTGGCATTATTCAAGACGAATAAAAAAGAAAGCCTATTTGCTGATAGGGTACTATTTTTTATTTGTATTTTTTTTATTTGATATTGTATATCGGCAGGATATTGAATTTATTGTTTCTTGGATGGACTACATTTATCAACTTATTTTCTTCCCAATATCTCTTGTATAAAAATCTTATTCTTATTTTATTTTTAATTGCAGGTGTTTGATTTATTTGATACAAAACACAATGGAATATTAGGCTTTGAAGAGTTTGCTCGTGCGTTATCTGTATTTCATCCCAATGCCCCAATTGATGATAAAATAGAATGTACGTTTTGTAGAGTTTGGAAAATTGATAGAGATTTTTGTCCATTCCTTACAAAAGGAAAAGAGACTGAAAAAAATTGATAAAATATTTGGAGCAGTTGTTATGCTGGTTGTTAAGACGTTTATAATATGATTGGAATCCTCGTGTCTAACTACATTCTTTTGCCTTTACCTTATAATGCCATGTTTTCAGTTTCTTTCCAATTGTACGATCTTAAGCAGCAAGGTTTCATAGAGAGACAAGAGGTAAAACTTTGCTCCTTGTGATGAAGTTATGTTTCCAGTTTTATATCCCAACTTTCCTACTACAAAGCTGGATCCTTTGTTATGCTTAGGTGAAGCAAATGGTAGTGGCTACCCTTGCGGAATCTGGTATGAATCTTTCGGATGATGTTATTGAGAGTATAATTGATAAGGTACTTCTCTACCTGTTATCATTATTTAATATTTCTGTTTATTTCTTCAAAGTTTGATGAATTTACATATCGGTTTTATTCGAGATTATTTATAAATTTGTGTATTGTACGCATAGAAGTTATAAATTTTATTAATAGTTCAAAATTTTGGAGTATGTTTCAGACTTTTGAAGAAGCTGATACAAAACATGATGGAAAGATCGACAAAGAAGAGTGGAGAAACCTTGTTATGCGACATCCATCTCTCTTAAAGAACATGACCCTTCAATATCTCAAGTAAGTCCACCATTTTTGTTTAAGCAAAACATCGGATAATCATAATCATATACCTCAAGTCAGTTCCTTGTTTGTTTTTGTGTAACGTCGTAAAAAGATATAAATGCCAACCGCGAAAAGTGAACTATAGCTGGACTTATCATATCCAAGTCTGCTGTTCTTAGTCTACTATTACAAATGACTGATGATGATAATCATAATCATATACCTGAAGTCAGTTCCTTGTTTGTTTTTGTGTAACGTCGTAAAAAGATATAAATGCCAGCCGCGAAAAGTGAACTATAGCTGGACGTATCACATCCAAGTCTGCTGTTCTTAGTCTACTATTACGAATGACTGATGATGATTTATGAGCAATATTTTCATAGTCCAATGCCTTGAAAATTTTCATGGCTCTTGTTGTGTTTTGTTATGATCTGGGGGTTTCTTTGCTGCGCAGGGACATCACCACAACTTTCCCAAGCTTTGTCTTCCATTCACAAGTTGACGATACCTGAAGTTGTGATTGTGATTGTGTTCGTGATCGTGATCTGCTGATAAAGTATATCAATTGCATTTAGATCATGGTTTGCCCTACTGTAAACGTTATAGGCCACTTCTTAGAGGGGCAAACATTGAATTTTCACTCCACATGGGTTGTTCTTTGGGTCATTTTGGGTCTTGTTTATTCAGTGACTGAATTATTGTATTTTAAGCACGAGACAGGCAGAACTCTGGTTGCTTTTGTTTGCATTCTTGGCTGAGTTTTTCTTTAGTATGGAAGTGTTTATCAATTAAGCATCTCTTGAGAAAGAAAAGTGGTCGTTGATGTTATCAGAATGTTGAAATATATAGCAAAGGGTTGGATTATGAGAACATACGACGAAGAAGTTAATCTCTTCTCTGGAAAGTATTCGATGTTTCATCAGCAATCAATTTTTTTTTTCTTTTCATTTCAATTTCAATATTAAATTGTGATATTGATGTGATGTGATACTTGTCACTTCCAAAATTTTCAATTGATAATAGATCATACATTTAACTGAGTGGTTCTCAGTTAACAACCAACTCGCTTAATATTGATTTCAAGATTTAGACAATTTGGAATCGTCAAAAATAGCGAGATTTGAGATGGATTTTCAATTTAAAAAATAATAGGACAATTGGGCATATGAAATGTTCATATTTTGGTGTACTTGTCTTCCACTCCTGCGACAAGTACGACGAAGACGACTAAGAGCAATAGTATAGTGATGGCTAACTAGCAATGACGACAACTAACTAGCAACAGTTGTGATTTATTTTAAAACAACAAAGATTAAGTTCATTTTTATTATCAGAATATTGTTAATCATTTTTACGGTAAATAAGATTTGTTAGTATAACAATCAAGAGGCTTTCTCATGGCTTCATCCTGTCAGTGATAATGATTCTGAAGTCGATTACATGAGAAGTGGATTTAACAGTACTTTTGGTCAATGAGGTATTGTCCCATTCTTTTAGTTTCCTAGTTTGTTATTATTTGTTCTCTTAGTTTATACCTTTCATGTTCTTTACGTTCGGTTTTAAGTTTTACTTTCTTTTGGACATTTTTTGTATTACTTTGAGTCAAGTTTATTTTTATCATGTTCTTTCTTTCTAACTATGAGCTAATATTTTCTTTGTGATTCAAATATGTGGATTCCTATGAAATAAATAAAAGTCCCACTTGCATTCAAGCTACTTTCTCAAACTTAGTTTCATTTGTTTTTATTGATTTAATGTTTATTGTTAATCTAAATTGACAACTTAGATTAACATACTATATTGAATCTTAATAGTCGAAAAAAGTTGGATAATACATGGCTTCCATAAAAGCAATATAGAACAAAAGTCTAAACATGATATTTCATTTTTTACCCTAGACATAGGACAAAATGGACCTTCATAATTGTATGCTCACTTATCTTAGTCTAAATTAGTCGTAGAAATATATGTTTAATTGTTTGTGCTCCTAAAAGTATCCCAAAAAGAGCTAAATAGGTGAACTCGATTTATATTGGCAAGTATTAATCGGAGTAGATCACAAGCGCAACTAGATCGTATACGGGTTAAACCCTTGAAAAAGAGAAGTTATGTCTGCATATGGTCCACACAGATACCAAATATGAGTCTAATTGAGTTAAAAATATGTAAATGTTGTTGCAACGACTCTTTCTAAAGGATTGTGCCTTTTATTTTCAAAAGGAATTACATGATAGCTTTTCTTACTGCTTTGGTGAAATCTTAAACGAATTTTTTGCTAATTTTGAACGGTTTCGAAATAAAATCAAATGAAAATGGTTACAAAGTCACTAATAAACGTTAGCTTAAAGTTTTAATTGATACCACTATCCCCATCACATTTTCCCTCCCCATTTCACCATCTGCTTTTCTTCTTTCTTCTTTCTAAATTTCTTTTTGCTTCTCCTCTTTTCTTCTCCCTTTATAATTTTTTCTTTTTTTTTTCTCGTCCAACCCGTCGAAATAACAAAACTGTCCACAAAATCAATCGACAGAGATTGAAACGCAAGTGGTTGCAAAGTTGAGCCCAAAACAAACCAAATGATCACCCCTAATCTATTATCATTCAACTGATTAACACAACTCTCATGAAAAAGGGACTTCTGAAAAATATTTAAAATAGTTAAAACAAAAAATTAACCGACAGTGATAGAAACCCAATTTACCTCAAAAGAACAAGTAAATGTAAACCAAATAAAATAACTAAAATTTAAACTGAACCCCTCAGTGCTGCTTAAAGAACTCTACAAAGTTACAACTAAGCTTCGTCTACCACCATTTCTTCATTTTGTATTTTAGTCTTATAAGGATAAAAATGATTTGTTTAACCCTAAAAAGCCTTCTATGATCACCCAAGGACTCTAAATACCCTCAAACCAGCAACCATTTTTATTGATGAACTCATGAGCTTTTTTACCTTCACCAGCTATCTTTTGATTAACTGAAATTCCAAATGAGATCTTTGAGAACCCATAGAGAATATTGAATTAAAGGAAAGTAACTGGAAAGGAATTCAATGGAGATTTAACATGACTAGAAACAAACGTTTATTTTGAGATTGTATGGAAGTATAAACCTAGAATCTACATTATATATTTGATCAAAGTATATTTATCTTCTCCGATCATTCTGATATGGCCCTTCACTTTCTTTATCTTTTAGAAAGCCTAGGAAAGCAAGAAAGCCAAAGAAGAAGAATCCACCAGACCAGTTGCCTCCGCCGCCGCCACCTCCCCCACCACCATCACCATCATCGCGAGGTGGAAATCCAGAATCACCATCATCCAGTTGCGGTGACTTCTCCTTGCCTGCAATTTTAGTTTTAGGTAACACGATGTATGGTTTAAAATAAGGTTTAGCAACAGCGAACATTATGATAGCCTGGGACAATGCTGCGTGTGTGTTAGGGAGAGAGACAATTAGGTAAGAACGTGGCGAGGTATGCTATTTGCGAGTAACAGATAATGGTGTTCTGGTTACATGGTGATAACATGTACAAATGTAACTTACTGCTAGGAAGGTTGATGCTAAATGTTACTATTATTCATAAAATCTGCAAGTGATTGTTACCAGGAAGAACAGTGATTGTGGGAGCCTCTCTTGTAACAGTCTGTGTCTGCTCCGCTGCACATCTAGCATTCTGCAGAGAGACAGTGCCATTAGATATAATTTTGTTTTTTAGTCCCTCTTTCAAATATTCTCTTTTAAGTCTTTAACTATGTCGAAAAACCTATTTAGTTCTTCACTACTGATTATTACCAGCAGAGGCTTCAAGTAAAAAGAGAACAGATGAACTCACTGAAAATAAGCATGCTCTAGAAGAGAAACCAATTAATAAGAACCAACTTACCAAAGCAGCAAAACACATGAAAGCATTGTTCCTTCTACTAGAACATAAATCGCCTCCCTTCATCCCAGTAGATGGAATTGGTTTAAGAAATACTGGTCCTGCTTTAGCAAACACTGATTGTCTCCTCCCATTAAGAGTTTGAAGTTGGGAACTATACCGTCTAAGAGAGAAGTCTTTGGCCTTCATTCTACCCCGATGCTGACCCACTATTTTACAAAGACAATATTACAGCTAAAGATCAAAAAATTTCTCGAATTTATGGTAATAGAAGATTGTTTTTTTTTAAAGAAAAAAAACCAAAAATTTTTAACTGAATGAGAAACCAATGAAACAAAAATGATCTTCACATTTAAAAGATAACATAAGCTAATTAATTCCATTTTTTAGTCTGCGCAGAAATATATTGAACCTCAAAGCACGGAGGACAACATAGTGCAACATGAAAAGTGCATTTATTATGTTACGAAGATTGATGCATCTAACAAATCTTAATTTATCACAATTAGCAACCATTAGTGGAAATGGACTGCTCCAATCAACCGAGTGTAAATAAATATATATTCCAACTTGCATCAGCTGACTAAATATTGGAATCTCAAAACCATGAAAAACTGTGACTTAGCTAAGTTGGCTGTACCACAGACATGTATCCATGTGAGACCAAGAGCCATCAAGCACCAGAAACAATTATTTCTAGAACAGTTATCTATTACTGTCAATATAATTTATTTATTCACACACACATATAAGTATCTTTCTTTCATAGAGACACGCTGAGCACAGTGCACAGAAATGTTATCTCCATAATCAGATTGCTTGGGTGGATCTATACCAAGTTTTTTTAACATAAAAAACAACTTTCATCATCAAAAGGAAGATACAAGAGAGGGGGAGATGAGATACCAACTAAATTGTTAGTTCCCAAACTTAATAAACCATTACAGATATTATTTATAGGAGAGCATATGTCTCTTTTGAAGAATTTTGATAATTTGGGGGCTTATTCTTGCAAGCCTGCTCTAGTCTACCTAACTAAACAAAAACCCCAAGCTCAGTTACCAACATACCTAACCTAATTAGAAAGGGGTCCTCCACCCAAAGTCAACCTTTCCCCAGAAAGGCCATCTATTCCTCTACTGAGTTGCCACTAAAAGCTGGAATTTTTATCATGTCAAATTTGGGATTCTTAGAGCTTCCTGAATGTTGTGAGATCCCTGATTTTCAGAAGTTCTTGTAGGTTGATGGCTGAAAAGAAAGGTAGAGATCTACATGGAATTCCTTCCAAAGCTATTTTATTGCTAATTTTAGATGAAAAAGAACAGTTAATAATCCTGCATGATATCTTTAAAACTTTTGACTCTTGGATTGTATACAGTACAGCACCTCATGCTGGAATGAGTCCAATGACAGTAGGAATTCTGACATTAACTTACTTCTCCAATCAAATTAGATATGGGTTGCTTCTTACATGTTCCTTTCTGGGTAGGGAAACTGCATTTTCCTGCTTTCCTTTCGTGCCCTCATCATTTTTTAAAAAAAAAAAAATTAAACCCATTCATTTACGCTTACATCAAATCAATAAAACAATATGGAAATTAGTTGCTTGTACCAGGGAGTAGAAGAGGTAGCATGGCACCAGAACTTGTAGTAAGCATCTCCATCTACGAGGGTGGATGATAACCTGCCACTGCAAACAAGAATTTTTGAGATGAAAGCACCAATAAAATGAGAATATATCAAATTTCCTAGTTAAAATGTTGCAGCCTAAAAGACTGCGTGTTATGTAATTATGGATGTGAAAATAAGAATTAAAGAAAGGTGTTTATCTGAACCCTATGCGTTGAACATTTGAGGAAGTTCTATAATGACAGGGTGAGGGGGGGCAGCTATATGGGAAAGGTCAATAAGAATACAAAGCAGACAATGTAAGACCCCTAGTTAGGAATTTATTGGGATAATGGAATTTGTTGGGATAATTAGTAGAATATTAGGATGGTCATTAGTTAGGGCATAATATTAAATCATCAGTAAGTTGGTTGGATTTTTTTACTATAAATAGAGGGAGAAGGGTTGGAGAAAGGTGGGAAGAATTTAGTGGGATTCCCTAGTTTGGGAATTTGGAAGAGGATTTCCAGCCCTCTTGTAAGTGCTGGTTTGTCACTGTTCTATTGGCTATCTTTCTTATGTTATTGTTAATTTTCCATTGCAATTTTCCCTAGAAATATATAAATAAATCGTTCTAGAGCCTTGCTCTATTTCTTGGGAATTGTCTTGATGGGTATTTTACTGTTTGAAGATTTGGATACCTAACAAATTGGAAACCAGAAATTGTTGAAGTCAAGATGGAAGATGTTCAGGATGCTTATTCAAAACAGGAATTCTTTCCAAAAGCCACCTAGGAAGTTAGAAATCTTATAGGGTGGCTTTGACAAGTATTTTCTTTTATAGAAACAACAACTTATCATTGAAATAAAACCGAAAGAATACAAGGGCCTACAAAAAAACCAAGCCCACAAAGGAGAGAGAAATCCCCCTAAAGAGCGACTTCAACTATACAAAATAGAACTTATAGAATAGTTATAAAAGATATATGAAAACAAGGTCCAAAGAGAAACATGATATCAAACAAGGGACCAAACATCAAAAGAGTCTCTCTAACCCCTGAAACATCCGGTTATTTTGTTCCCCCCACAAGACCCACAGAACAGCACACACCCCAACCATCCATAAAAAGTGCCCCTTCTCCCGAAAAGGTGGGAGGAATTCCACAATCATATCACTAGTATATGACGAGCATGCAAAACCCCAAAGGTTAGAAAGAAAAAACCCACACAACTCTCACAAACTCACAACATCAAAGAATGATCCAAGTCTTCCTCCACTTTTCAATAAAGAATATAATGAAGCAGACCAACAAGCTAGAGCAACTTCCTCGTAAGACAATCCATTGTGTTAGCATGACCATGTAAAACTTGCCAAGGAAAGAACCTCACTTTCCTTTTTTTTTTAATGGAACGGAAACAATCTTTTTATTGATATAATGAAAAGAGACTAGTGCTCTGAATATAATGAAACAGAAAGAGATTACAACTTCAAACAAAGCTATGGGTCAGTAGATGCACCGGGCCATCTCAACTAGGTTGACACAACCTTAGCATCCCCATCATATCCCATTACAAAATGGAGCCTAAAGTTGGAACTTATAGTTCATAACAAAAAACAGCACATGGACTTAAGACATACAAGCAAAAATGCTAAACTCAAACTGAAGAAATAAAAGCTTTCCAATTCAGACTTATGTCATGGATGGAATAATCCGGAAAGAACCTGGAAAGCGAACTCCATGACGAGTCAAGAAGCCGAGATGAAGCAAATCGATCTGACCAATCCATAGGTTTGTCGTGGAAACCTCTCTGATTCCTCTCAAACCATATTTTTGAAAGAATGGCTTTAACGGCATTCAACCATAAGACTTGGGATTTAGGTGATAAAGGAGGGCTGCACAACACTAGGTAAACATTCTCCTAGAAAGAATGCCCAAAAACCCAAGATGAGTTAAAATATGAGAATAGCTTCCACCAACATTTACTTAAGAAAGGGCATACAAAAAATAGGTGTCGTAAATCTTCTCCATAAGCTAAACAAAGGGGCAAATGAATGGAGATAAAAAATGACTTTGAAACTTATGTTGGAGAGTCACCGAGCAATTCGGAGAGCCAGAAATCATAATCCATACCAAAATGTTGATTCTTTTGGGGCTTTCGGATTTCCATAGGAACCTCACTTTCCTTGAAATCTTAATCCTCCAAGGCACCAAAAAGACCGACTTACTAAGGGGAGATAGAGCAAACAAATAACAAAAAAAAGACTTGCACGAAAATCCCTCCAAGGGATTAGGACTGCAGACCCTTAAATCCCTTCTCCCACACCTAAAAGAGTAGCCCATCCAAGGAATTAGGACTCCTTGCCCCCTCGTAACCTAGCAGTTTATTGATTATTAGACACTGTAGAAACAACGCTCTCCTTATGGCTTTTAGCTCTTTGTATTAGACACCGACCAATCTCATAGGACAACAAGCCTCCTAAACCCACATTCTATAGCGGACAAGCTCCATTAAATATGTCCATATAAGAACCATGATTCTGCCTAAACCAGATTGAAACTAATTAATCAATGATCTATCAATTTTTTTTTTGGATATTCATGTAAAATCATAGCACAAGCAAGATCTCTTCTAGAAGCTTCATAATAAAAAATGATTGGATTTAGGACTACTTTTCCTTCAATGGTTTTAGTGGGTCTCAAACATGATTGTCTAATGTTTCTTTGTCTCCGTAAGGGACAAATTTTAAAATGGTCATGTAAATGCTTTGTCCCGTTTTTAGATTCTCCTCCTAACTTTTTTTCCACAATAATTACATATTGCTTTCATGGTGTCTTTAATTTTTTGTCTTTTATAATGATTCCATACTACTTTTTAGTATATCCTCATTATCATTGGTATCTAATGTAATATGCGTAGATTGATCATTACCACTAGAAACATTGTTTATTGGGGTTGATTCGCTCATGTTCATAGATGTTGGAGTTTGAACCACCTTGTTTTAACTCATTATTATTCGATAGAGTCATATTCAAATTTCACCTACAAATAGTCAAATAGTAACATTCAAAGATCAAACATACCAACATTCAAAGATCAAACATACCAAAATTTCAGACATACAAAAAAATCAAATTTGAATTTCTAACAGATCAGATTTCTAACCATTCAAAAATACCAAATCAAACATACCAAAATCATATATAAATTCAGATTTATAACCATTCAGAAATACCAAAAATCAAACAAATAAAATTACTATAACTCATTTTATCTTCTAACAAATCAGAATATTCAGATTTCGGAGTCTCGGACATACCTTGAGGGAGAGTCAGCAGTGGGGTGTCGGTGGCGGAGAGAGTAGTCGACTCAGACGAGAGACTGTGAGGGAGTGACTGAGCCGGCGGTGGAGTGTCGACTGAGCAGATCGGTGGGCGAGTCGAGTGACTGAGGCGAGGGAGAGCCGGCGGAGAGAGACGGAGACGGAGACTCACTCAGACCAGACGAGAGGCTACTGGCGAGGGAGAGAGGCGAAGGAGAGCCGGCGGAAGACCTAATTCAAAATACCTTTCAAAGAAGATTAGGGCAAGGAGGGTTTGTCATTAGAAGTGGCCGAGAGGGTGAGAAAAGAAAACATCAGGGTTCTTGGGATTCTTTTCATTCATAAAAGGTTAAGATAGAGATTTTTTATTTTTATTTTTTAATATTTCCAAATATGCAATTGAGACTTAAGAGTGATTTGGGAAGAATTTTACCTTTCAAAAAAGAAAAAAATCTTTATATATTTATATAATTTAAGTTAAATTACATGTTTATCCCTAAACTTTTAATTTTTATATACATTTGGCCTAAACTTTAAAAAGTGTCTAATAGGTCTTTGAATTTTCAATTTTAGAACCTATTAGACACTTTCTAAAGTTTATGGACAACATAACACAAACGAGAAAGTTGAAGGACATGACTTGGAATTTAACTTATAATTTATATTAATTATATTATAAATTGTTTGGTTTAGTTTTTCTTTGGTCAATATAACTTATTTTGAACCACTAACTAAACAACCATTGATCAATTCAATTCGATTAGAACCATACAATGGGATTAACTAACTTAATTGAACCCAACTTGATTCAGTTTAGTTTCTTGTGCCCTTAAATTCTGAGACCAAACTGAATCCGTTGAATGGAATGAAACAAACTAGTTCAGTTTGGTTCAACCATAACACTTTTTCCATTCTTCAGTTTTGAGGTGTCTTGTCAAGTGAGAACGAGGAACTCATCCACTAATTACAAAAATCAGCAGGATAAAAAATACTAGATGAAAGTAGACAGTCAGAAAGAATATTTGGTCCATATTCTTCTAAATTCAAAATGGAGCCTATTGATTGTTATCGGGTACACGTGCGAGATAATCGATTGGACAGTATTGTCAATCTTCACACGAAGGACTACACGTGTAAGGAATTCGACTCACTTGGTATCCCGTGTTCACATGCAATTGTTGTTGCCAAGGAAAGAAATATACCCATCCACAGTCTTTACAATTGATTTTATACAGTGGACTCTCTAATGACTGTGTATCTGAATGGAAAAGACCTTCTGGATACGGAGAAAAGATTATCCTTCCTCCGAAGTTTGTGTCACAAACTGGGCGACGGAAAGTGAAAAGAATACCATCCAGAGGAGAATTTCGTAGACAAGTGAAATGTGGTCGGTGTGAGAATTATGGGCATAACCGCCAAAATTGTACTAAACCACATACAACCATGCGACTTGCTGAAAATGCTAGAGACCGAGACACAAACACCCCTCATCCAATTTAGTTTGTAACTAACTTGTAACATTTCATTATCATTTGTTATAAATATCATTGATCATTTTTTTCATACGTCATACTTGTAACATACTTCATACTTTTTCATACTTCATACTTGTAACACTTTATACTTCATACTTTTATTTTGTAAACAAAAAACAATAACAAGCTGGAGTATTTATATAATAGCAATCTTCATACTCTCTCAATCTTCATACTCTCCTAATCTTCATACTCTCTCCATCTTCATACTCTCTCAGTCTTCATACTTGTTACAAAAAGCAATAACTTCATACTCTCTCAATCTTCATACTTGTAACAAAAAACAATAACTTCATACTCTCCCAATCTTCATACTTGTAACAAAAATGGATAACTTCATACTCTCTCAATCTTCATACTTGTAACAAAAAACAATAACTTCATACTCTCTCAATCTCGCTCTCTCTCAATCTCGCTCTCTCTCAATATTTCACTCTCTAAATCTCGCTCTCTCTCAACATCTTGCTCTCTCAATCTCTCTCTCTCTCTCAACATCTCGCTCTCTCAATCTCCCTCTCTCTCAAAATCTCGCTCTCACAATCTTGCTCTCTCTCACAGTCTCGCTCTCTCTCATAATCTCGCTCTCTCTCAACGTCTCACTCTCTCAATCTTTGAACTTTGAACCTTAAACCATATGATATTCTACATACCATTGATACAATGAAAAGAGCAGTAGCTCAATTATGCATGTTCTGATAAAATTCTGATATTGAACTTTGAACTTACATAAAAAATACATGTTCAATTATACAATGAAAAGAGCAATAGCTCCATTATACATAAAAAAAAAATGCATGTTCTGATAAAATTCTTTTATTAAACTTTGAACTTACATAAAAAAAATATATGTTCAATTATACAATAAAAAGAGTAGTAGCTCCATTATTCATAAAAAAAATAAATGTTTGTACATACATAAAAAAATACATGTATACATTTCAAAAATATGAAGTGTTTGCCCATAGTTGACATGCTAACTACATCCTATATTCATTCATCTTCTCCTGAGTGATTATGGATGGATCAACACCAGTCACCAGGTGTTCTAATAATTTGATTGCGAAGATGCCACAATCAAGCGACCCATGTTGTATGTCGACGTTCATAGGTCGCGAGATTTTCCAACGGGCTGTGGATAGGTCCGGCTTTGAACGATCCACATCACAGTAGTGAAATAGAATGGTACTGTGACCGTCAATGGCTCTAGCCAATTCACCAACTTTGTCATTGGTGTGTATGACGGAAGTGAATCAAACACGAATATGTGGCCTCTGTTAATGTCCATTGCGAGGACCATCCAGTGGTCACTGATATTCATCACTGTATAAACAAAATCCATATCTGCCCATTTGACATCGAATTTACCGGTGACGTAGTCTTTATACGTGTCTTCATCTTCCCATGCTAGGGCAGCCTTCAGAAGTGACTTATTCTTTATTCATTTAAATACCCCGCCACAAGCATTAAGGTGACTCTATCAAATAAAATGAGAAGTTAAGTAAAGAAGTAAAGACTAGGAAACTTAACAAAGTATAATGAGAAGTTAAGAAACGAAATACACCAATTGGCAAGATGGTGAACTTGCACATGCACATGTCGGACCGGGTATAAAATTTATTTTTCATAAAATAAAATAAAGTATTTATGGTCTGCACAAAAAAATTAATATGTCAGTAAAAGTATAAGATAACCAACATGTAAAGAAGTAAAGACTAGGAAACTTACATCGCACGACCAACGAATTCAGGGTAATCAACTTGAAGAATTGCTTGGCAAGTGGTTTAGAGGAGTTCTCTCGAACCACGTTGTTTGTGTTGTCGTCCGAGATCCAGTCCATCATTTCTGTAAGGATATTGTGTGGAACATCGTGTGCTACGTTATATGTGACGATCGCTCTAGATAGTGATGTAGCTACACCTGAGAGAGGATGCTTAACCACACTTTTCTTCTTTACTTGGGTTCGGGGTGTATATTTATCAACAGGTTTTCTCTTACGACTAATTCTTTGAGATTCCTACATAAACAGATAACAAAATATTACTCATCAATAAATATGAAAATATAAACAAAGATTACTGATCAATAAATTACTCACTAGTGGAACTTCTTCTGTGGTCATAACAATCCCAGAAGTGTCGGCCTCTGTATGTGGCATGGTGAGTAAGGCAGATGTTGGGATAATTTATGGACGTGTTTTGTTTTGTTTTGTTTTTATCATTTAAGGACGGATAAGTTTAAACATGAAATCATGCGGAAGACATAATTGATGCATTTGCTCCCATGCGTCTAAGGTCATGCGTTGGAATGGTGATGCGTTAATCTTAGCATGCAATGATCATGCGTTCCTATCACAAGTTTTCTTACGCTTGCGCCAAATATAACACAAATGCAAGTTTCTAGGGTAATCCAAGGTCGAACACGGGGACTTGTCACTCAATAATATTTGTGAGGTGATGCATTTAAGGCGATGAATAAGAATAAAAATAAAGCGAAGAAGGTTTAAATGTTTTACACACTACTCCTACTCCTAACTAAACAGATTGAGCAATAGAAAACTTGCAATGAGAATAATTAGAGACACAACAACTAGTAACGCATAGTAATGTTTACTATCTTAAATCGCCCTAGTAATCCCACCTCGTTGCACTAACACATCACACCTCTAGGTGGTCAGCCGCATGACTATATCTCTATAGTGCATGGTTGCGTCGAGCATAAGATTGTGCCTATCTCTAGGAACAATAAGAACTTTGCTTAGTGCATTCCATCCCTTACCTTCTCAGGCAGTTAGATGCGGCTATTTAACTTATAGACAAATAATGCAACATCCCATAGATAGACGTTGCCACAACCTTTCACCAAGCAAAGAGGATTAACTCACTTATACTTGCACAATGCACACCTCTCGGTGGGTTGCTACATGCGTCCTATCTCTAGGCTACACGATTAAGCATGCGATTGACTTTGATAAATAAATGCTGAAGAAAAACTATGATAGAGATGAAAATGATGAAGAAGACGGTAATGAAGGAATTAAGATTTGCATTGATCACAAAATATCTTAATATCTCAAGCTAAAATGTAATACAATACAGAGATTAGAAGGGAGATGAAGGACTCTGCATCAAGACTACCAGTGGTGCCATGGTTGAATGGTGGAGATGTCTCTCTCGAGCTCTATCTCCGGAGAATGCTCCGATCGTCACTCGGTCTGGGTTGTGGAGATGAAGAATTCTCATTGGAAATCTCTTTCAAGCTCTCATCTGTGTTAACAAACTTCTGCCTTGAGGCAGAAGCTCGAATGTCTTAAAATGAAGGTCTCAAGGGCTATTTATAGAATTTGGACGCCGACAGCTATAATGATGAAGGTATGGCTCACTGCTGCTTTTGTCGCGGTATGGGCGTTGTCACATCGCCTTATCTTGTTAATACTCCCAAGGTATGCATTTGAGCTGGCTGAAATTATCAACGCGTTCTACCCATCTTGCGAGCTTCTATTATGGCTATCAATCTGTGGCCGCAATCTCTATTTGTTCACCACATTCTCCATGCGTTGGACGCATGCGATTACTGCAACTTTCGTGCGTTGGACGTATGAGGTTGCTGTCTGCGTGCTTCTTTTGCGGTCGCCTGGCTTCAGCGCATGCGTTTGTTTGTGACTACTTATTACAAACACATGTGTTTGATTCCTGTGATAGCTACAACAATAGACACTTTGGTACGAAATAACGCATAATATTGGGTCAGTGAGGTTTTAGGTGCTTATCGACACAAAACTCAATTTTTCACAAATTCTAAGTATTATCACTACGTTTTCTACCTGTTAGCCCTCATAATTCTAAATAAAAGGCTTATAATAACTGGCATTTCTACCAATTATCACCCTCCCAAACTTAGAATCATACTTGTCCTCAAGCATGCGTTACACTCAAGAAATTCTTAACTCACCTTTCGGCGTTCCTTTGTGATGACCAGCTTTTCAGAATATAATTAACTCGTACCTCTAACCATGGCTGCAATGCTCTCCTCTACTTTAGTTGCTTCTTCAAAGAGATCTTTTCTAAGTTGAAATTTGGCAAGCCCTTGCTCAAAAACCTTTTATTCATTCTTCGTAACTTTTCGTTCAGCTCATGAGAATGCGTTCGTTTAAAACAATTCAAGATTATGCATTTACTTATTCGAATACGGCGTTGACCCTGGTTACGCTCTTCGTTTTGGCTTACCCCCACATGTGTCTAAGACTTGGATCGATGATTTTCTCTCTATTTTTCTTGTTCAGGCTGACGAGCATGCGCGATGACGCCTTCCCATGTCTAAAAAAAAATTAGTGTTGTTGTTGGGGAGACTTGGCAATTAGCCTAGGAAAATTTTTGGATTCCAATACAATTAAAAAAAAAAGTGTGAGTTACTGCTTGCCTTTGGTTTATGATCCGCTCCTCTAGAATTGCAGATTTTTTTTTTTGTTACAGATAATGATCAAGAGGAGAGGAGAATCCAAAGGAGGCGCAGAGGATAGATACCAGAAGAAGGAAACTAAAAATTTGCTGACGATACGATAAGAGTAATGGGAGAATAAGCACTTTGAGGGAATTGGCAGAGCCAGACATGAACCAGCAGCCCCTATGCATCATCTTTCCACCTACCATCATACAGTTCGAACTCAAGCCAAGGTTGATCAATCTATTGCTTACCTTCAGAGGAAATGCAGGGGATAACCCCTATAAACACATCAAGGATTTCCATATAATCTGTGTAAGTATGCGACCTCATGAAGTTACAAAAGAACAATTAAACCTTTGTGCTTTTCCGTTTTCATTATAGGATGACACTAAGGATTGGTTGTACTACTTGGCTCTAGGGTCGATAACTACTTGGAATGAACTTAAAAAGAAATTTCTTGAAAAAAGAAATTCTGGCTTCTAAAGCCCATTCAATAAGAGAAGATATTTATGGAATTAAAGAATTCGTTGGTGAATCCTTATCTGAATATTGGGAACGATACAAACGTTTATGTACTAGTTTTCCCCGCCGCCATATTTCTGGCCCATTATTGATTCAATATTTCTATAGTGGTTTGCTTGCCAGTGACAAAAGCTCCATTGACTGGATTGTGAAGGCGCTCTTGCTGATAAAATGCTCAGGGAGGCCCAGGAATTAATTTAATGCATTGTTAAAAATAACCAAAATTTTGGAACCAGGGCTTTTGAATCTGATGTTGTTACAAAGAGTTGTCAAGTGCTATACACGTTGTGATCCTAATTCATATATGTTATGGCATGAGGAGTGTGGATGTCCTATGCAATGAGTTTGCATAAGAGCAGAACCAAGAAATAAGTCACTCTTATTTTATAACGCTGTTTACTGTTTAAGACTGACTATTTCACCTAGATGACCTATGTTAACTCAATCTTAATCCTGAGCTAGCTATGAACTCCTGTTTGTTTGGGATTATCCTTTGATTTGCAAACGGTGAGAGTAGTCCAATAGCACTGCTCAATAAACTTACCATTTTGGGGATAAGACTAGATGAATAGATGGGGACCTAGCCTTGCAAGATGGAGTTCACGCCTACATGCTTTATGGATAGGGGAAAGATTGTTCTCTCAAGTACTGAATCCAGGTCATGAACAGGGGGCCCCATCCTCTCACTAGGCTGAAAGAGTTTGGTTTAGTGATTGGATCACAAATCAGTTGTTCATTAGAGGATCAGTAGGGACTTGAGGAATAAGATGTAATCTCGGGGGTAAAAACAGATATTTGACCTATCCATTATTATGAACAACTTGTGAAGGGTCGACTTGCTGGTTATGGTTAAATCATGTGGACATAATATATCTACAGTGAGGGGAGTGCATCTATGGGCTTTAGTGAGTGACGCATTAGTTAACGAATGGAGATTAATTTGGTCTAATGAGTTTAGCCAATTAATCTCGGATCGTTGGAGCCCATGATATGTAGGTCTGCGAGGCCCCCCTACTAGCTCGTAACGGACTAGCTCTAGAATAGCGTGATAAGTTAATTTGAAACGTTCAAATTAGAATTAAGAGATTTAGTAATTATAAGAGATATAATTATATGTTTAATTTTTGAATTAAACGGATTAGGAGAATTTATATATTTAAATATGATTTAAATATATATAGATAGATATGTGTTAAAATTAATTTAATATTTGATATTAAATTAATTAAGTTTTATTTAATGATTAATTTGTGAAATTAATTAAATTTTCATTTTTTAAAATCAAAATAGATTTTATAAAATCAAATTTTGATTTTTAGATAAAATTGGAAAATTGGAAAACCAAAAACACACAAAATGGAAAAAAGAGTTTTTCCATTATCCATCACCTAAGTAGCTCACACATGAAGCAATATCTTGGCCTTGTCTTCTCCAAGCATGAGCTGCAACTCATGCAACTATTCTCTTTGCATTTTGATCTACAATATAATGAAGAGATTGGAGTGAAAATCGGGCATGCAATCCATAGAGAATTTTAGAGAAAATTTGGTTTGAAGAAAGGTTCTTCAACATGGTTGCTGTAGTAAGCATTTCTCCTTCTACCCTTGATTCAAGTTTGTTTTGAGTCCCACAACTCAATCTAGAGCACCAAGAGAATAGTGGGAAAAATCTTGAGGTGGTCTACAACAAGATTTAGAGAAGATAGCATCTGGTGAAGGAGCTTTGAAGAAGTTCTACAAGAGGTATGTTTTGAAACTCATATTTTTCTACAAAAGCATGCTTTATATTTTGCCAAAATTAGTGAATTTGAATGCTTAGATGATTCTTGTGCTTCTACTGTTGTTGATACAATCTTACAGACATGACAGTTTCAATCATTCCAATCAGCCATCATCGTCTTCCTCAAGTATGTCTTTAGAGGATATCGTCAAATCTTTGGTTGAAAACTCCGTAAAATTTCAATAGGAAATCCAGCAACTGCAAAAGGACTCTCTCCAATTATCACAAGAAACCAAGATAAGTATGGAAAATTTGGGCACTCAAGTCATACAATTAGCTATTGTGGTAATTCAGATAGAGAGCAGGGGTCTAGGGAAGCTACCTGCCCAGCCAGACCATTCCAATGTGAGTGCTTGCGATCTCTTCAAACACCTCACCTCTACCTGGTAAGTCCAATGAGAATATGAGAAAAATGAGACTTAATCCAAGGATGCCCGTTTAAGATAAGTACTTCTTCCCCACCTTCTGTTGAACCTTGTATCCCTAAAGCCCTTTTTCCCAGTAGATTGGCAAGACCAAAATAGGAACATAGGGATGAAGAGTTAATCGAAATGTTTAAAAAGGTTCAGATAAACATTCCTCTCTTAAACGCGATCCAGCAAATTCCAAGGTATGCTAAGTTCCTCAAGGAACTTTGCACTAAGAAGAGGATAGGTAAGGATAAAGAAGGGTTGTGGTAAGTAAGAATGTATTAGCTCTGCTTAAACATAATATGCCTGAAAAATGTTGAAACCCAAGTATGTTTACTTTACCCTGTATTATTGGTAATAGTGTCATTCGGCATGCCATCCTTGATCTAGGAGCATCCATCAATGTCATGCCTTATCATGTGTATAAAGATCTCAATTTGAATGATTTGCTAAAAACTTTTGTGTGCATCCAATTAGCTGATAGATCTTACATCCAACCTTTAGGGATAGTTGAGGATGTGTTATTACAAGTTAAAGATTTGATTTTATCAGTTGATTTCTACATTTTGAAAATGGATGAAGTCACTTCTCCCTCCTCTTCTACAGTTCTGTTAGGAAGGCCCTTTATGAAAACTGCAACGACAAAAATCGATGTTGATAAGGGTTGTATTTCTATAGATTTGATGGAAAGGTAGTTGCATTTATTATATATAATGCCAAAAAAGTTTTCAAGGAATATTTGTCCCTGTGTATGATTGAGGCACATAATTTATGTGATGATGACTCTGACAAATTGATTACTCCTTATATTGATTTGGATTTACATGACTTGCATGATGTATCTCTCTATGTTGTTAATGTTAACAACTTCGAGGAACCTTCTTCTGATTTTGATACTATTGATTTGTAGCTATAAGGGATTGAGCTAAAGGCCCTCCCTAGTCATTTGAAATATGTGTACTTTAGCGAAACCCTTCCAATTATAATCTCCAGGGAGTTGACACCTACCCAAGAGGAATCCTTAGTTGAGACTCTGAGAACCTATAAGATGGCCATTGGGTGGACTCTTGATGATCTCAAGGGAGTGAGTCCTTCTCTTTGCATGCATAGAATAAATCTTGAGGAAGGAGCCAAACCCACAGTTCAACCCCTCAGGAGGCTTAACCCCACGATGAAAGACGTTGTTCTCAAGGAAATTATTAAGCTCAATGAGGTCGGTAACATTTATCCAATTATTAAGCTCATTGGCCCGAAAGGGAATCGGTTTGATGATCAGATCACAAACCAATTGTTCATTAGAGGATCAATGAGACTTAAGGAACAAGAGGTAATCTTGGGGGTAAAATAGCCATTTGACCCAGCCGTTATTACGAACAACATGTGAAGGGTTAACTTACTAATCATAGTTATATTGAGTGGACACAATATATCTACAGTGAGAGGAGTGCAACTCTGGGCTTTAGTGGAGTGACCCGATAGTTATCGAATTAGGGTTAATTCAGTGTAAAGAGTTTAACCAATTAATCTTGGATCGTTGGAGTCCATGATCTGTAGGTCCATTAGGTCCCCCTACTAGTAGGTCCATTGGATCGTTGAAGCCCATGTTATAAATTACTAGTAGGGAGACCTAATTAATCATGCTATAAAATTGGTTTGATCTTGCGGAAACTCATTACACAGGACACCCCTACTCCTCATGTCACTACAGGTACAAATCAGGATCACTTCGTCTATAACAATTTACAATTCCTTGTAACAACTACAGAGTGGGCCACATCCGATAGTGTTACCAAAATAAGACACCCAACCTTATTCATATACTATAGATCATTTAGACTATTTACTCAAACCTTATCCATTATTATGTCTCCACATAAAGTTCAAGTACTCATGTAATAGTCATGGATCTTTTAGTTTATTGGATTTATTTCTAAAACGAAATAAGCAATTCATATATTCAATACAACTTTATTGAATCAAACTTCAATAACAATTTTATTGAATTTATTATAATAAGTTTATTGTTTACAAACCACGAGTTTTAGGACATAAAATCCAACAAACTCCCACTTGGACTAAAACTCCAGTGGTAACATATACATGAATATATAATGTTAAGTTTTTTAGTTTTACAGAGAAATACAATAAACTAGAGCATCACGTAGCCATGGTTTACCTTTAGGTATCACATACTCATGCGTTTTTCTCCTACTTGCCCTAGGTTATATAACTCATAATCCTAATCTCACTAGGTGATCTCCAAACACTTTAGCCGAGGGGATCGCTGTAAACACATTAGTACACAATGGCCTTCTATTCAAAACATAGAGAATGCATCTTATTAGCACGATTCTTTGTTTCTCGACGCCGTCATCAAGACTTGATGATTAAGTTTCCACTAAACCCAAACTATGGCTAGGCTGTCATACATTTCTACCACTACATCGAGGTACCCTCAACTCCTTGAGTAAGATGCATCTGACCTGTCTAAACAACTTTTATAACAGTGTCAGCTTTAAATCAATAACTCTTATTGATATTCACATTGCTTTTGATGGAAATTGAATAACACATGGTGATCTTGTCTATTTTTTCTAAAAATTTCAACATTTTCTAACGAACACATGATTCTCTTTTACTTGAAAAATATACTACTTTTGGGTTGCCTACAAATAGGCATACCTTTCGAACAATATTCTAATATTTAAGGGTTCGACACTAACATATGTGCCGATCTTTTCCAGATTTCAAAATTATGTAAACATCATAAAGAGCTTTTATGAGTTCTCCACATCTCATTTGGAGCTTTCAGAAACACCTTAAAATTGGAATGATGTTAAAAAAAATTAAGGTAACTAAGTGTACATATTTTATCATTATAGCCCTAGAAATCTCAAGTCCTCTATACTTTGTACCTCAATCTAACCGAAGTGTTTTCGATATTTTACCTAACAAGTTTTATACACCTTGAACCTTTTAAGTGTTCTAAACTTATCTCTTAGGTAAACATAACTATTTTCTTTATTGATTTCTAGTTGTTTTAAATATCTAAATATTTGAAAATGACCTTTAACTTGGTTGGTTTTAACAGAAGTTGCTTTACAGTAGAACAAATATAACTTTTGCTAATGAACATTTCTTTCATAACAAAAAATTTATACAATATGTTCTTTAAAAAAGATAAAAAAGACTTTTATTACAATAGCAAAAGTAAAAGGTTCATCTTCTGTCAACAACTCTAATATCTCCCGCTGGTCATTTTGAGATATTTTCCCATATTCATAATCTGGAGTACTATCTCATTGCAAGCAACCTTCAGGAACTAGTTTCCTTATTTTCCTTTCTCCGCTCTTTTCTCCACAAGATATTGTAGCCAATTCCTTTTCTAGTACCCTTCTTCACTACAGTGGAAACACTTTCCTTTATCTGCAGCTTTTGTCTTGCCTTTGTAGCTAGTAGGTTTCTTTTTCCCTTTCCCCTTGTTTTTCTTCACCAGAATACTCTTATTCTTTGAAGAAGAAGCAATATCAGGCTTTTTAGAGGACGATCCTCTTTTCTCTACGGTAGTAACCTTTACCTCTGGTTCTAGTCCTTTAGCTTTCATCATGGACTGATAAGCTTGTAGCTCATTCAGAAGTGTGGTCAGGTTATATTCTATCTTGTTCATTAATGCATTCATACAAAACTGCAAGAAACTCTTCGGAAGAGACTCAAGAATAAAACGACTTGGCTTTTCTCATCCACAATAGCTCCATTTACCTTTGCCCCACGTTGAAATATACCATCATGTCCAGGACGTGTTCTCTAATAGTCACTGCTTTCATACAGCAGTTATAAACGTATTTGATAGCATCATGCCTTAGGGAGAAAGACGGTTGTCCAAACATCCCATGCAAAGATTCCATAATCTCCTTGGCAGTATTCATGATTTCATGTTTCTTAGCCAAGACATCAAATATGTTGGCAAGAATATAGGCACGAGCTTTCTCATTTTCCTTTGTCCATCTGTATTATACATCCCGAACAGTTCGGTTTGCATTTGAGTTAGGAATGGGAGGACACTCCTCTATCAAAACGAACCTCAGATCATCTATCACTAATATTTTATTCAAGTTTGATTTCCAAGTAGCATAATTATCCCTAGTTAATTTATCAGAAGCCAAAAGTTGAACTAATGAACTCGTCATTCTGAAAATATAAACAAATATCTTTATTAGTGAATTGCTTTTAAACCCAAATATGTTTTAGCAAAGTAATAATGTACCCAAAATTCATTATTTTTGCAACGATACTATAGTGAGTCAGAATAAATGCTACCAAGGGGCAGCCAAATACTCCTTCACTAAAGCAAGACATTCTCGACTAAATACTATCTCCATAATAACTCTTATTTCTATAGTCATTTAGCTACCGTTTTTGGTCAAAACTTACTAACAATTTAGTAATTCCATAAGTGTAACCCTCCATTTTCAGACCTCAAAGGTTGGCCTCAGCGATACAACCGAATTAGAAAGTTAAGTTGGAAAATGACCTAAGAAATCCTATTCATTTCTAGAAAATGAGTTGTTCTGAATCCCATGTTACAACCTTCTCAGGGGATAGCTATCGTTAAACTACTAGCAAGGGCTGCATAAAGCTAACCAGCAGACGCACCATAGGAATCTCATGGTCTAAACCAACGGAGGAGACCATAGGACACGTTGACACATATCCTTTACCCATTTACTATGAACGACTTCCCCCATTCACCTTAATCTTGACCTAGACAAACACTTTCTGAATGGAGGTCACTCCCAGGGTGACACAAAGCATCATATGAATCTCACGGTGTGAACTTTCCAGGGACGTGAGAGTTGAAATCAATATATTGTATACTTGAATTTACATTGAACAACTTCCTATCATTCACCTTGATATTAATTCACGCAAACACTTTGCGGATGGAGGTCACTCCCATGGTGACACGATGTGTCGCATGAACCTTATGGTGTGAACCTCTTAGGACGTGAGAATGAAAATCAAAACATCACTTTTGATTTTACTGTGAATAACTTCCCCTATTCACCATGATCTCAATTCATGTAAACACTTTCCGAATGAAGGTCAATCTCAAGGTGAAACGAAGTGAAACATGAATCTCGATTGTGAACTCTTAGGGACACGAGAGCTAAAAAGAACATACCGTATATGTTATTAATCTCTCATTGAAGCGTTCTAACATATCATATACGTTATTAAATTTCCACTAAAGTGTTCTAATAACATATCATATATGCTCTTAAACTCCCAATGAAGTGTTCTAACGATTATTTGGGTATTCTTTTACTCAGGCTTGTTCCGGCTAATTAAACAACCTAAGTCTAGGTGTTTATCCAAGTATAACAATTATATTTGGATTTAACCTACGATATCTAGGTGACAAACCAGTTTTATAACCTCACACTGCTCACGTATTACTCATAAAACCAGTTAACAACGCTAAATTATTCAACCATAATCCCCAGGTAGAAGATGTTACGTAAACTGTCAACTTAAGTACCCCCAGCCTTAGATAGGATTATATACCGGTTGAGTTTGTAATCCTAGTTTTACAAGATAACAACCTATTTTAACAATTAAAATAAGTGGTTAACCTACGTGAGCATGCAACTTATCTTTGTTATGAATTTTAAATGTCTAACCCAATTTTATAACAACTTATAAAACCTTAGACATGCTTGACATCCATAACATACATCAAAGGCATTCAACATTTAATATAATACTTATATTAAAACATTTGAAACCCTAAACATGCATACTATATATTATAGCACTTTATAACATACTTTCAATGCATGTAACATGCTTCCTATGGTGGGATTTTAAATATATATGGCATACTTTATGCACATACAAAATTTATTTAATTATAACATACATCACATGCATAAATAATTAAACATATAAAGATATGGTTTTAGTTTTGACATTTTCAAGCAAACAAAGGCCTATTATTACAAAATTCAGCAAACACCGGCTCCAAAATACTTCTGGATCGCTCGAATCATCCCGAACCAGACCCGAATCGCTCGAATCTGACCTCAAAAGCTTCAAAAGTGGTTAAACCGGACCTTATAGACTCGAACCGAATGGACTAGTTCAATTGGACCACCAGTTTGGGCTAACACATGCATGCTTGGCTGGGGTAAGCAGTGTTGCAATGCTCTCACCCTAGTGTTGCGACACTGCAGGGTATCTCCTCGATTCTGGGCTACACTGAAAAATAGTGTTGCAACGCTTGATGAACAGTGTTGCAATGCTGCTAGGTAGTAGCTCAACTCCAGGTTTCTGCAGCTCGACCTTCATCGCTTCTTTCTTCGATTACAACCTAATTTCAACTCTAATGACTCCAATCAAATTTCAGACACTTAATCACACATTAAGGCTCATCAATCAAGAGCCAATTGCAAGAATTACAACACAATTAAGAGAATTTAATGCTAAAACTCAGAAAAACCATATCAGTTCACCATTTTTATACAACTTATGAAAAAACACCCACCAAGCCAAAATTAAACCGAATTGAATACTTAAATGATGCACTGATACCAATTGTTAGGTTTAAAAAGCATGCAATGAAAGAAAAATAGGATCATAAACATTCTAATTCATTAATTTTGGCTTTAAATTCAACATGTTCATGAACTAATAAGAGGGTTTCATACTAACTTTTGAAAAACCTCTTGAATCTTGATCTCCAGCTGCAATCTTATTTTTCTTTGGTTGTGAACCACCACAAAGTCTTCCCTACTATTCTCTTGGAGCCTCAGATTGAGTTATGGAACTCAAAACAAGCTACCTAATGAGAAGTAGTCTCGACGGGGATCGAGGTCGAACATGGGGATCTGATCAAATAAAATAAAACTTTGAAAATAGTTCTTTAATTAAAACTTGTAGATGGTCATCAAGAAAATATAATGATTGTTGTGTAAAACATAAACTAAAAAGCAATTAATAGAAGTATTATGGATTCGATGGTGATAGTATATGGTAAACGCATGGCACAATAGGGAGGTATGAAGAAAACAGATGATAAGATGGAGTTGAGATAAGCAATCCTTAATCCTTTGAACTTCAATGATAAACTTCTGTTAATGTCCATAATCTTTAAGGATTCCACCTCTTGGTGAGTTAGCCACATAAATCATATTTCTATGATGCATGTTTAGGTTACTTGAAACGTAAGGTAGTGTTTATCTCTAAACGCGCCTCTTACTTGGTTTAGTGAGATCCACAATCACTTGCTCTCTCAAGTAGTTAATTATCACCACTTGATTCGATTAGCTAAATGGAACCAATAGTCGAATTTAAGCAAACACTAAACCAAATGAACATTCACTTATCATGATGCTCGCCGAAGTGAGAAGTAACTCATCCCAATTCACTAATGATTTAGTTAATCATGGAGAAATAGATTTTAAAAAATAGAAGAAGGAAAAGATGAAATCATGGAAATCATGATGTATATAAAAATAAATAAATAAATAAAAGGAGTTCGTTGTAATATAAAGAAAAGGATATGTGGAAATAGAAATACAAACATGAGAAATAAAATAAAGAGATGAATGGAAGAATTGCTGACAAAGTACAGCACAACATTGCTGACAAAGTGCAGGAAGATTTCTGGCAACGTATGCAAAATTATGCTAACCTGGCTGCCCTCATTGATGCAGATCCCATTCATCTCTGTCACATTGAAGTGGACCATCATGTTCAGAACGTGTTCTCGAACAGATGTACCCTCCTCCATTTCGAGTTGAATATGCATTTCAGAGCTTCAAGCTTGAGCTGTCCAAATGGTTGTCTGAACATTCCCCGTAGGGACTCCATGATCTCACGTGCAGAGACTATAGGCTCATGCTTCTTGGAAAATACGTCGTTCAGACTGGCCAAGATATATGTTTGGGCCTTCTCGTTTGCCCATGTCCATTTCTCATAAGCCTCCTGAACATTTTGAGCGGTAATCTGAGTTGGAATAGGAGGACACTCCTCCGTAAGGACGAACCTCAGGTCATCAATGATTAGAATAGTATTAATCATGCTTTTCCAACTAGTATAGTTTTCGCCAGTCAATTTATCGGCACTTAATAGAGCTAATGTGGCTGTTGCCATTTTAAAGTTGCTGAAAAACATGAACAAACTTAATAAGTCTATGCATTATCACTTTTAACACCAATTTTAGTTTTAGCAAAATAGTTCTAATGTACCCTAAATGAAATGACATCTATTTTGCAATGATGCCCCAACGAAGCAAGACAAAAGTCACTGGTGGGGTGATCAAGTGTCCCTTCACTGGAATGAGACATTCTCAACCATTAGACAGAAACAACTCTTGTAACTGACTCTAATAGTCACCATTTTTCGGTCCAAAATTGTTAACCTTTAACAATTTTTCGTAAGTGTAACCCCTCATTTTAGGCCCTAAAGTCCCGCCTTAATGTACCCACCATAGGAAAAAAGCATATTAGGACAAGATACTAAAGCGACTTTATCCTATACAAGAGATCAGATAAAGAGTCGTGCAAAATTGCCATCCTTTAGAGGGACACTCCCAGAGTGCCTCGAGGCAATGCACAAAACGTTATCCAACCTAATGAGAGAGACCGTGAGATATGTTATCACACGTTCTGCTCCAACTTACTATGAACATTCTCTCCATTCACCTTGGTATTGACCTACCCAAACACCATGCTTTAGGGGGACACTCCCAAGGTGCCTCGAGGCCAAGGATAGATCTCACAGTATGAACATTAGGGAGAAACGTGAAGAGGTTTAAGTAAAGTATCATATACCCCAAGTACCTCCCACTAAATGTTTTACCTAAGGATTCATTAACTTAGACAATCTGTCTACTGAGTTTATCTAAGTGTAAGTTTAATTTTCTAAAAAATAACTCTTTCCTTTGATAATTAAACAAGTTTGAATCAAGTCCCATTAAACACTTTAACGGACTATCATCAAATTTGTATGCATGCAACAAATCTATCTAATTCACCTTTCCAGGTAGGTTCCTAGGTAGGGGTGTTCTGTTTCCGTCAACTTAAGTACCCCAGTCTAGACAGAACCCGCCTTAGATAAAAGGTCCCTTATAGATAAATTTAGTACATATTTAATCTTTTATTAGTCAATTTAATCCTATTAAATTGATTAAAAGATTAACTTAGGTTTCTAATCTCATTAGAAACGTGATCTTAGGTCTATCTCCATCAAATTTTAAAACTCTTTTAAAACATAATCTAAGTTTGCATGCATGTCTTCCTTATTGATTTTAATTCTAATTTTTATTATAACACTTATAAAAGGAAACAACCAAAATCATCCACATTGCTAAGCTAGACTGGGTATTTATAACTCTTATAAATTTAACCTATGTGTCATGCTTCATGCAATGTCCATTCATTACTATATATAACTCTTATATAAAAAGTAATGAACTAAGCATACATGCTTCCGTACACCCTTATACTATAACATTTATAATATAAAGATGATGCATGAATATGCTTAATGTATGCATAAATATAACTCTTATATTATATGATGCATGAGCATGCTCTTAAAGTAATTTAATCATGCAAGCTACTATATCATAACTCTTACAATATAGAGATGATGCATGACAAATGCATAACCTATGGTGGGATTTAAAACTATATGACATACTATATGACATATAATTAAACATACATCTCATGTACATTCACCAAAATTAATGGACCGAGATGATTAGCCTAAAAAATAGGAAATAAAAACTATCTATTACATAAACCATTGAGTAAACCAGTCTAACAGGAACCATCGAGTAAACCAGTTCTAACAGGCAAATCAGGTCTTAAACCACCCGGTCGAAGCATCGCTTCCTGATCGTCTAGTAAAGTTGGTCGAGTAACCACAATAGTGTAGCAACAATCGAGTACCTTTAACTATGCGAAGAAGCATGAAGGCCACTCGATCGTGCAACGCACTAAGTTTAAATGCAAGCCTAAATGATCATGTAGACGACTACTATGCGATGAAGCATGATCATCTAGACGATCGAGGAGCAAACGCCGTGTAATATTTACCGAGTGATCGTGTCGCCAGTGACTATGCCATGAAGCATGCTGGCCTCCAAGAGACTCCCTTGGCTATGCTTAAGAGTTGACTAGCGGTTTCCGAGTCAAATACCTCGACGGTTATGCCACGATGTCCTTAAAGCTTATATGCGATGGATAGACTCCTTTAACCACACGATCGTTTAGTGTGTGTGCCTACCATGCAACAATATCCCATACTCAAACGATTGTTTACCCCATCGTTTACACGATCTGACCAATTCTTGGTGTTCTTCGTTCTCAAAGTAATTTGCATCTCCATGCCTTGAAGCTTCATCACGAGTGACTCGAACAGAATCAAACTCTTTGAATTACAGATTTGATAACAAGTTAATATGCCCCAAAATACAGGGTCCCTTATAATTAAATTTGAAATGTAAAAGAAAGCAATAACCAGAGGCAATCATCCCAGAAACTCCATTAATCCACATCCACAAATACATTTAATACTTAAACATAATGTAGACAAGCTTAAAACGTACGAAGAATGTAAATGCAATTCAATACAGCAATAGATTTGGAATATCAGAACAACCTAGCTCTGAAACCAATTGAAGGATCTCATATTCAAGAGAACCAGTGAGTAAAAGCAAGATCTTTCCAAGCCCATTGTGAAAGAATAAATTCATTCACAAATATACAAGAATAGTTATGCATTATAGAGAAAATTACAACATGCTTTCTTACTAAAAAAAGAAAAGAATTGAGAGACATACCTTTGAAGAACTCTTATTCTAGAAATCTCTCTCTCTCGTGAGCAATCGTCTAGTAATATCTCACTCTCGTGAGAAATCGTCTAGCAATCTCTTGATGTCGTAAAAAAATAGAACAATCTGATCCTCGAATAGTAACCCATGATACTACCACTTGGCAACCTTGGTATTCTCTGAGTGAGAATCCAGGAGGTGTGGGCTCTATGTGAATTTGGTAAAGGGAAGAAGGAAGTATACGATCGAACTACACGATCAAGTAAGTGGGAGAAAGGTTTTATCTATCGTATAGACAGCGGGTACTTGATCGTTTAGTATATCTCGCTCTCATGAGCAATCGTTTAGAAATCTCTCGCTCTCGTGAGCAATCGTCTAGTCAATCATCTAGTAGATCGTCTAGTAATCTCTCGCTTTCGTGAGCAATCGTCTAGTAATCTCTCGCTCGATCGTTTAGTATCTCGCTCGATCGTTTAGTCTCTCGTGAGGGCTATAATATAGTCTCTATCATGAGCGATCGATTAGTAATTCAATAATGAAGCAATCGTTCAATAAAATGAAAAATATTTTCATTTTAACCTTCAGTTATTAAAAAAACTGAAATTAACCTCCCACTTGTATGGTTAATGGAGAAAATAATAACCAACAAACAATTATCTCATAATTGTTTTTATTATAAATAAATATAATATCTAACTTATCATATTATATTTATAACCTATAGTATTAATATCATATCATATGTAATATTTAAACCATAGTTATTTTCTCCTTTATTTAATATAAATCATATTTATATTAGTTCCTCCAATCAATGTATCTAATACATCAAACTAATTATATCACATATAATTGAACCAATTTAATTATATCATATATAATCAAATTCCCTTTTGTTAATTTGAACAATTCAAACTAATCCAAAAACTTATTCTCAACTTGAATCCATTGAGCTACCAAGGGGACCTTACGAACCTGTAGCTTGAAGCTTCAATAGTACGTGAATAACTGACTAAATCTTTAATCATGAAATCCACCATCCGTTAACTGTCGGACACCCACTAAAGACCGACAGCTGCACTCTTCTTACTATAGATATATTTCTGTGTCCATTGGATATAACCTATCAACAGTACGATAATTCTTCACAGATCACTCGGAAGTATAGCTGGACCAATTTACCGTTTTGCCCCTGTAGTTACATCTAAATCCTTAAGTACCACTGATTCCTCTAATGAACTATACATCATAGTCCTACTATGAGTAACACCTCTCGGGCCATGAGAAAGTGTGTGGTGTCACATCGTTCAAGCTCCGGAATCAATCCTTAAGGGAGCAATCTATCTATTTACCCCTGCTTCGAGAAAGGAGTGAATTCCATCTCGTGTAGCTGAGTTCCCATCTCCCAATCAAATGAATCCCCAAAGTGGTAGGTTTGAGTCAGCAATTTGGCCACTCACACCCATACAAATCAAAGGACCGCCCTCATAAGCAGGAGCTCCCAACTCACTCAGGATTTAGGTCATGTTACCTATGGTCATCCTAGTGAAATGAAAGTCTCTGTCATGAACGGTGTTATATAACGAGATTAAACATTTCGTGGTCTAGTCTTATACAAACCCCTTTGTATAGGATACCCCCACTCGCATGTCTCCACATGCATGATCAGGATCAGACCATCTATAGCACTTTACAACACTTGTAACATCTACAAAGCGGGTGAAACCTTATCCATATACTACAGACCATTTAGGTTATTACTTAAGGCATGATCCACTTGTGTGTCTCTACATACATGCTTAAGTTACAATGATAACCAGGGATCTTAGTTTATTGGTTTGTGGTTAATGCAATTAAAATATCTCATATTTCATAAACAACAGTAAAGAAAATATCTCATATTATTACATCACAAGTGTTTGTTCATACAGATGTTTACAAACTACAGAACCCTACAAGATTTAGGGCATCAACCCCAACAAAGGTACCCAGCCTTATCCATCTACTACAGACCATTTAGGTTATCACTTAAATATAATTCACCTATATGTCTCCACATACACGTTTAAGTTACATTAGATAACCTTGAATCTTAGTTTATTGGTTTCGGGTTAATGCAACTAAATATCAAATAAAATATAAATTATTTTATTAAATGAATAATAAGTTTGTATAAATACAATTACAAACTACAAGACCACGGGTTTTAGGACATCAACCCCAATAGTAGTGACATTCAAAATGAACTTTTCATGAGAACCAACAAACTTGTTATAAGATAAATAATTCTCAATAAAATAAGGAACATTGGTATCTTTGACAACCATGGATAGATCTTGTGGATAATTGAGCAACAAAGTACAATGATTATCTTGCAGAAATCCTAAAGGATTACATGACCAAGTAGAATATTGAATGGGTTGATCTATAGGTAGCACATGATCAGAAATATCAACCGATGAATCGAGTATATTATGATGATTGAGGAAGCAACTCAATCGAAGAAGCTTATAAAAATGTCACTAGAGTATTACCAAGTTGTGAGCAAGAAAGCAAACTTGAAGCATCTGTAGTAGAAATATCTGGCAAACAACAGGGCAACACAAATTCTGCAAAAATATCATCTAGAGTAAGACCATTATTAGAATCACATAAGTGAGATGGAAAACATTATTCATAAAAATCTACATCCCCTAAAACCACATTCTTTCTATTGGTAATGTCATAAAAGCTATCCTTCAACTCTATGAGGATATCAAGGAAAATACATGACAATGCTCGAGGATCAAAGTTAGATCTGTTTGTAGAAAGAGTAGATGCATAGCATAAACAACCAAAAATACGGAGAGAACCATAATTCACTTCACAATACAGAAAAGAGAGCTCGATTAGGAAGCAACTTCATAGGAGTCCGATTAATAAGAAAAGTGGTAGTAAGAATACAATCACCCCAATTGTAAAGAAACTCGTTATTTAAAAAGACATGGCTCTAGCAACATTAAGAAGGTGTCAATGCTTCTTCCTTTTTAGCCAAAAAAAAAAAAAAAGAAAAGAAAATCTAAGCTCATGAGCATTATTTGATCTAAATACTTTAGTAATCTTGGAAAATCGCAACTAAAAAAATTAAGAAATAATGAAAAGTGCATCTAATTTATCTTGCATGAGATAAGCACAAGTGAACCATGAACTTATCAACCAAGGTTAAGGGGAAAAAAATCTATATCTAGCCTACGTAGGCAGCTTAAATGGACCCCAAATATCATATGAAATATTGTTATTAAATGTAAAGGATAGACATCTCTGCTAAAAAAATCCCTTAAAAAAATTCAAAGGTGGAGAACGTAAAAGTCACTTACCATTAATAGTTGAAGTTAACATTACTCTCAACTACAAAATTGTTATAAATAGCTTAGTTGATATATGTTGAGAGTTAGAAATTTACAAGAAATTAAAGAGTGTGGTGAGGACTTATCTTTGTAATCTCTCAACTCTTGAATTTGTTCAATAAATCTTACTTTCTTTAATTAGTTGTTTTTCAAACTAGGGAACATTGAGATCTAATTAGACTCGACTCGACCTAGCCTATCCAGTCCGACCTAATTTATCTCAAATTTAAAATGTCCATGTGGCGTCTAATCATCTTCTAATAAATGTAATTCACAACTCTGTTAGCTTTTTAAGAGCACCTTACAAAAAAAAAAAAATCATCTTCGTCCTAATCTATAATTGGCTACCAATTTCTAGAAATGAATCAAATGAATCTCTTTCCAAATATGAAAAAATTACCTTTATTTATAGGAGAAATGTGAGTACAAGTTTGCTAAAGAAAGCTAACAAATCAAAAGATAACAAACAAACTATTTGACTACTAATTCATAATTAACTAACTATTAATTAACCTTACAAATGTTGCCTTCTTGGTTCACCATGATCCGTCATCGAGGAAATCATGAAGCCAAATGGAAATTGTTAGGGGCAAAATAAGACTTTAAGTCAGCAAAGTTGAATACCATATTGGTAATTCAATACGTTATTGAAACTATACTTTTCCAACATCTAAGTAGCCACAGGGAATCTAGCTTTTCACAGATGAATCATAATTAGATCTCCTTCTTCAAAATCCACTGACCAGCGAGACTTGTCTTTAGCTTCTTTACCAGACAAAGTAGTCTTCTTCAGATGATCAAGGACTTCTCGATGAAGCTCTTTAATTCTTTCAGCCATATTTTCAACATCCACAAAGGAAGGTAGATTAGCAATGTACACTACTTCAAAAGGACATCTTCCAATATATCTATTCTTCATGTTATAGTCATGTGGATCTCCTCTTACTCCATATCGATTGTCTCGTCTCATTCTATAGTCAACAAAGTCATTTTCTTGGTCTTCCACACTTGAAGAATCCCATTCTTGGAAATATTACCATCGTTCTTGGAAATTGAGTCAAGGTTCTTGGTGTTCTTGGAGTTGTCTTCGATGAAAATGTTTGCCTTTGTCCTCTTTCTTGCATAGGTTCTTGATGATTTCAAGCATATTTTGGCTGCGCCATGCCGCTATTTCCTCTCTTTCCCCATTATTGAACAAAACGAGAATGTTTGCAAATTTTGAGAAGGCACTGTCATATTTTCAATCCTTCTTGTGAGGGTTTTCGTAGCTTCTTGCATCATATTCATCTTATTATGAAGATCTCCCAAAGAATTTTCAACAGACAATAAACATACCGTTGATAATGTTGGAGAGAGGGTAGGGGTTTCTTCCACCTCTTGGTCGGCCATCGGTCCAATGAAACTTGTAGCTTTGATACCAATTTTTAGAAATGAATCAAACGAACCTTTACCTCTAAATGAGGGAAAATGACCTTTATTTATAGGAGAAATTTAAGTATAAGTTTGTTAAAGAATGCTAACAAATCAAAAAATAACAAACGATTCAACAACTAATTATTTAACTAACTAACTATTAGTTAACCCTACAAAGGTATTCTCCATATGCCACTAACACGGCCTCCACCAATTCTTTCTTCCTCTCACTCTCATATTCATCTTCCTTCATTCATGGCTTCCTCAAATAATTTTCTTGTCAACCCCTGACCTTTGCCAGATCTAGTAGTGCGGATCTGGGTGAACATATGTGGGTGGTGAACACATTTCAGATGTCGGATCTAAGATGAAACAATGCGAGGCTTGTGAATCAGAACTATTTAATGTGGGGTATGAAGTTGCAGAGCTCCACGAACAGACGTCCATGAACGGATTGATTTATCGAAGATTTTGAATTTTAAGTCAAAATACGGAATCTATAAAAAGGAAAATTTGCAATTCAAGGAAAAATATCCTTCATAAAAAAAATTCATAAAACTAAGGGAATGATATTGTGACAAATCTTTCATTAATCAATAGAAATTGAATTTAATAAATGTCATTTTAAAAAGACAAAAATAGACTGATAAGAATAAGAAAGCCAAAAATTTCTCATTAAAATAATTCAAATTTTTAGGACGTGTAGAGAGAATTTTGTAAGTATTTATTTATTATCCCTTTCATTGTCAGAGCTGATACTAAATCCGGCCCTTGCCAATGGGCTGTTTAATCTTTGAAATCTCAAACCATAGACCCAGCATTGAAGCTCACAAATCCATTGGTTTTTGAAGCCCAAAGGCACCAGCGATGATCATCGCTGTCGGGGCACAACAACCAAAAACGCCCTGGTCTATTTCATCATCTTGATAAGCTTTTCGCCATTTCTGAAAATTCTACGCCATGGGGGTGGCTTAAATTGACTCAGCCGCCTGTTTGATTGTTCAATTGGATGGTTTCGGGCCTTAGAGCTTTCCACAGAAGACGAGGGCTTCAGCTTTCAATTGGGTGAGTTTTCTCCATCATTTTGTCTTCACTTCTTTCTTCTAATACTGTTTACATGAGTTTCAAATAGTTCTAAGATGTGTTGAGGACTTGAAAATCCAGTTTAGTTTGTCTTCCTCTGGAAAATCATCCTTGGAATTTTGTTTCATTTGTACAGTGAGAATTTAGCTGTGTGAGTGTTTGAAAATGGGGTCTTATTTCTTCCTCAATTGGCTGTTGGATGCTGTTTTTTTATGCCTTTATGCAAAGTTGTTTTTCATGGGAGGAGTATTTAAACCATCTTCCATCGAATTTGAGAAAATTTTGCCACTGTGAACATAGGGAAGATGACCCTGATTGGGCTTTGAAAATTTTAGTTTAACCCATGGTTTCACTTGTACCATCCATATACATTGATGCTGAAGCTTTTTCTTGTCTGTCAATCAAGTGTTCAATCACACCTAACTTTAATAAACTGTATGGACTTTAGATATGATTTATGGAACAAACTGAATTCCATTTATCTTTTTGTTTTGGTACCATATCACAGCACTATTAAACAAGACTAACTTCAGTTTATTAGATAGATTAAATCCTAGTTTGAGTCATAAACTTCCACAGTTATTTTGTGTTGGCCAATGAATTTTCAGATATCATATATCTTAGTCCCTCAACTTTCAATTGCTTTGTTGTAGTCTCTAAACTATGCATTGGAAACTATTTTAGTCCATATCATTAAATTTCTATTAATTACTTATCAAAACTCATATTTATTTGGAACCTGAACAGCAAACATCTAACCGAATATATGTAGCTTCAAACATTTGCCTTTATGAACATCAATTGATAATGTGCTTCCAATAAGTTTCTATTAACTATTTTTTTTTTAATATTAACCGTAGAAGATAAAAATAAAACAGCATATTTGAATGTCCAAAACCAAATTAGATTTAAGACTATTAGGATTTTAACATAACTTGAGAAAGTAAATAGAACTTGCATAATCTCATTAAAGTGGAAGCAAGTTGTTAAATAGTACATCCAAATACAGGGGAAGTAACAATGTAAAAGACTAACTAACTAACTAAGTAATTACATTTAGTATAATAAACTCTATTAAAACATTTGGAAATTCATTCTTTTAACAACAATAATGATTATTTTCATCCCCAATCTTCTCTTGCTTTGCTTCTAAAACTTTCATCTCTCCTTGAAAGAAGGAAATGTAATATTTACACTTTTCTGATATTTCTGTAAAAGTTACTTCAAAACTATATCTTACCTGTTGACATATCCTTGCCAGCAGTGGAAGGCATGGCAGCTCCAGCAACAGCAGATGTTTGTGATGCAAATGCAGCACATGTCACAAATGGCGATCTCCGAGTACTGCAACCGAAATTTGATATTTACGGGCAACGGCGAGCATTTTCGGGACAGATAGTGACAGTCAAGGTATTTGAAGACAATGTTTTGGTAAGACAGCTTCTTGAAACCAAAGGTGAGGGGAGGGTTCTTGTGATAGATGGGAATGGAAGTAGGAGATGTGCATTGTTGGGAGGTAATCTTGGGCAGTTATCTCATAACAATGGGTGGGCTGGGATTGTCGTAAATGGTTGTATAAGAGATGTCGATGAGATCAATAATTGTGATATTGGTGTGAGAGCATTAGGGACCAATCCATTGAAGTCAAACAAGAAAGGGATGGGAGAAAAGCATGTGGTTCTTGAAATTGGTGGCACTTTGATTCATGAAGGAGAGTGGCTGTATGCTGATAGTGATGGCATTTTGGTGTCCAAATTTGAGTTGTCTGTATGAATAGATAGCCTGATCGAGGAGCATAGGAAAACTCTCTATTGCTTGTTTTCAAGGCTTTCTTGGCTCTGGTTATTGAGTTCCTTCAAAGTGTATTGGATTAAGTTATGCTATCTCTTTCATTATATTCAATGTATTTGTGATTCTAAATGAAGGGGTGATTAGAAAGTCAATTGTTGGGTTCTTTGTTTTGGAAGCACTTATTAGAATGTTGTGTACGTTGTAGTCAAGATCTGAAAAGAAACCAAGGTCATGCATCTACTGTCTTTTGAGTTTATGAATTATTTTAAAATTTTTAAATAATGTTGTGATTTAATGTTGAAATTATGACTTGATTTTATTAAGAGGGAATTCTTACCCTATATTTGAGACTAGCTTTTGAATCATACTTTCTACCAACCCACAAGGTTTGCATAATTGCTTCTCTCTTTTTTTCCTCATAAATTCAAGATGACAGACTATGATTAAAATATAATTTTCATTGAGAATTTTTCATCCAGGCTGATGGAAAAAAAAAGGTTAATTTATAAATTTAGTCTTTGAATTTTTCGGCATGTTTTAATTATGTGTTTGATGGGCCTTTAAATTTTAAAAATGTCAAAAGGTTTCAAATTTTTAACTTTGTGTTTAATAGGTTGGTCGTATATTCAACATTTTTTTCAAAAAAAAAAAACAATCAATGAATTTATTATACAAAAATTTAAACTTTGTGTCTAATAGATCATTAAACTTTGAATTTTGTGTTCAATAGGTTTATGAATTTAAAAATGTCAAATAGGTCAATGATGTATTAGTACACAAAATTAAAAATTTAATGCTAAGATACAAATTTTTAGATCATAATTATAAATTTAATGCCTCATTGGAGAAAATTGAAAGTTAAAGATACTTGGAAAATGTTTGGGAGTAATTCTCGAATAGTTAAAATCACTTATGTCATTTTCAAAGATACTCTAAAACATGTTTTTAATCATTCAAAAGTTAAAAACCAATTTTGATAATATAAAAATTACATTTTAAAGTATAAAATTAAATATTAAATTAATTTTAAATAATTAAAGGCATATTAAAATAATTTTAAGTGATTAACATCGTATTTTAATATCATTTTATATATGACAAAAGTAAATTTAGCCATTTTAAAATTACTCACAAACATACACTTGGATAAGGCATAAAATTTTCGTTAAAGTTTTTTTTTTTCCTGATGCAAAAACCTTACGTTTTAACCTTTAAAATTTTATTTAATAAAAAATCAGTTTTCTAAATCTTATCCAAATTTTTTTAAAAAAATAAAAAATCAATTTTTTCTTTTGTAAATTTCAGTAGCTAAATTATAGAAAATAGGCACTTTATATTGAAAATACTCTTTCATCGATACTCTTAATAGTTAGTTTTTGGACAACTATTACTACTTTATTTTAAAAAGTACCAATGAATTTTTAAAAGTCTCATTATTACTCTTAAATTTTGAAAAAAATTAAAAAAAAAATACTTCTACCGTCAATATAGGATGAAAATCGTTGTTATATAATTTAAAATATACCTATGAATTTTCAAAAGTTGCATTAATACTTTTAACATGTCATATATATATATATATATATATATGGATAATTGTTTTAAATGATAAAATTGTTGAAAATATTTTCAAATATAATAAAAATATCATTTTCTATCAATGATAAATCATGATAGTCATCTATCACTGACACTGATAGATTAGATTGCAATTAATGTCTATTTCGATTTATCACAGATAGATAGTGACATTTTGTTATATTTGTAAATAAATTAACTCATTTTTCTTTATTTGAAAACAACTCGTATATACTCTTATCATTAATATCTAGAATCATTACCTCCTTCTTCCATTTTCTAACTCTCACTCTCATCTACTTCAATCCATGGCATAATATTTTTTTTTCCTCTCTCTATTTTCTTGAATACTCTCTCCTACTATTCTTCTTCCATTTCTCAATCTCTAAAATTACCCCTTTTAATCAAGGTATATAACTACAACAAGAAAAAAGAATTACAAAACCACCGAAGAACATTAGGACTTAACTACTTTAACAAAGTTGTAAATTAAATTAATTCATTTGTAGTTCACAAATAAAGAGGTGTTGATGGTAATTCTCAAATATCGCAGAACAAAATTTGATACGGTGAAATAAAATGCAATTGAAATAAAGATATAGGGAATAGGTTACCTACTCTTAACCGTCAATGTGAACTCTTATATTTCGAATTCTTTCACATTGAAAATTTAGATCATGATTTTGAAGATTACCAATTGGAGAAAAAGAAAGAAAACTTGTATACATTCCCAAATTCATAGCAATGAATATTTTTATTGATCTTTTTTTGCGGTTCAAATTAGTCTCTTTTTTTGTGGTCACTTAAAAGGTTCTCCATGATTGAAGAAGTATTCCTTTGTTGGTTATCTTTGTATTTGGCGATACATTGTTTTGCTAAATTTTGAGAAGAGATATTTATTTTGAGAAGAGATATTTGGTGATTCATCATTTTCATGACTATGAAAAAACTTGTATTTAAGAGAAAAAAATTCGTTAATAATTTTCAAAAATACATAAAACCCTATTTTTCTTCCTACCTAAAATGCCCCCATTACCTTTCTCTCTCTCTTACCTTTATTTGCATTGCCTATGATGCCATGGAATCTCAAAATTGTAGCATGGCTTGGTGAGTTCTTTTCCTTAAAAAAAGAATACAACTGATGGAGGAGAATCAAACTTTAATATCGAGATTGAGATGGATAGTATAAATTTTATGTCAATTGAGTTATCTTCATATTAATGAATTATTATGTCTGTCTAGAGAGATTATTGAACTAAATAAGAGAGAAATTTCCAAATTCCTTCAAACTTCTAGTAAAAAAGAACAGGAATTTTAATTCCTCTTCTGGATTTTAAACAACTCGCTATATATCAACTCATTTTTTTATATTATATATATATATATATATATATATCAGTCAATTTGAAAAAAATGTAAAAATGGAAGGGGGCTCTATTGAAACTTTTATAACACGGTTGAAAAATCGCCTAAAAATTAGAAACTAATATATATGTATTATCCTAAATTTGATATTAAGTGTCTATTTAGTCCTTAATTTTTAAAAATAATTTTTAATTAAATTTCTAAATTTTCAATTTTTAGTATAATAAATCTTTTTTTATTAGTATCATTACTTAAAAGGTTGACATATAATAATAAATTGAAGTAATAAGTAATAATTTGTTACAATGTAATAAATTGAAGAGTATACAGCTGGATAAACAAAGAAGGTCCAAAAAAGTCAATGGAAACAAGAAAATACAAAATATTTTAAACTATACTTTTTTTTTATTTTATTTAAATCTTATTTCGATTCCTAAATTTTTAAAAATGTTTGTTTTAATCCCTAAATTTTTTAAAAAGTGCTTATCTAATTATATTTTTGGATGAGTAGACTACCAAATAAATTAGCTACGCTAAAAAAAAATCTAGAATTTCAATTTTTGAAGGTGGCAAAAGGGGAGAATTTAAAAGACGTTTTTAGTTCAAAATTGTAATGGTTCACTATTTTGGCTTCATCTTGTTCAATACATCTAGAACTTAGTTATCCACAAATACAAGCTCCTCCCCATTTTCGTTGAAGAGTTAACATAATTTAAGTGGTAGAGATGAAAATAAATACTTTTTAAAAGTTTAAGGACTCAAACCAATATTTTTTAAAGTCGACCAAAATAGAATTTAATTTTTTTTTCCCAACCACTCTTACTTTATCTAATTGGCATGCTTCCAAAATGTTTGTTCTTTTGCAACTTTCTGTCATTATTTCACTCAAACCACTCTAAACAATTTTCATAATTATGAAATATAAAGAATAAAACTATTTCACGAGCCGTTTTTTTTCTCTTTGAAATCAGGATAAAGAAAATCTTAATATTTAAAATTGTAGATGCTCGAAAATATAGTTATATCTTACTTCTTTAGATAATTATGTGTCTTACAAGAAAATTTATAAAGACATCCAAAAATATTAAGATAATCATATTTGTTTTCAAAGATTTCTAAATAAAAGTGCCTTGAAATGATTAATCATTTCAATCATATACTTCTATATTAAATTTATAATTTCATTGTAGTGTCTTTAGTAATTTAATATTTTTTTGTTATGCGAATTCAGTTTATATCAAATTTATATGTTTTTTTTTCTATAGAAAAAGTTTAATACATATTTGTTTTGAAAATTTTGTGAGAGATTTGAAAATTAAATATTAAAGAAGACAATTTTATGGTCAGTAATATTTGTTTTAGTGAATTATGTATTATTGAAAAAGTATAATAAATTGACCATTTCATTTTACATTTTAATTAATTGAACATAAAAGGAGCTATATATTATATCATTTAAATAAGAGTTTACTGTATATGTAAATGAATAACATAACAAATAGAGTTAATTGTATATGATTGTTTATTACTATATGAATATATTGATTTATTCTGATTATAGAATGCAAATAAAGAAGCTTGATATATATATCACACAAAAGAAAAATAAATAAAAAGAAAATGTTCTCAAAATGAAAATCTCCAAAAACCCATGTTTTAGGATGGAATCCAAAATTTTTTAGATGCTAGGATATATTACCTTACTGCAAAACGAGCAAAGTGCTGTAGATATTTGTCTCAGGTGATATAATGCAAATCTTGAATTTCCATGAAACAAACAACCTCTTACCCTTAATATTAACACAAAATTGGTGGTGAATAAAGTCCACAAGTTTTTTTTTAAAAACATATTAAATAGGTCAAAATTAGACACAAAATTAAAAGTGCAATGACTTATTAGATTAAGTGCAAAAAAATACAAATTCAAAACTTAATGACAAAAAAAATACCATCCTAAAAGTATTAAACTAAATATGTAATTCAATTGAGAAATTTTATATAAAATAAAACATAACCATTCTTACAAAAAAAAAAAAAAAAATTAATAATGGTAAATTTGATCTATATAGATTGGGCAAAATTAAATTTAATTCCAATAATTTAACAAAAGGAGTGCTTATTTATAAAAAAGACTATCAAATTATAGAGATTATTTATGAAATTTTATCAAATTATAAAGAGTAAATTCAAACTTTTAAAGTATAAACCCTAGATTTTGATAACTTTTTTAAACCATAAAAACCTAATTTATAATTTAACAAGAAAAATAAAATTAAGATGCATTTGTAATGTAAAACATTCGAAGTCCGAATAGTTTGAGAAAGTAGTTGTAAGAATGCAACATAGGTGACTGACTGTCACTGCGCGTGGGTGAACTATGTGGTGAACAGCACGCGTGGTCCTTTCCACGTGACGCTTTTACATGTGGCTGTTCATACAAGATTGGTGACAGCCCAGTGACGTTACCAAGAAAGGACAAAGACTTGGTCGGAATTCCAAATTCCTTTTTTGACCGGGTCCGACCGTCTTGGTTGCCGACCGGCTACATAAAACAACACCAATACAACATATTTTATTTATTTAATTAATTATTAGTTTTTTTTTTAATTTTTAAACATAAAAAATTAAGAAAACTATTTATATAATTTTAATCTTCTTTCATAGAAGTTAATAGAAGTCTATCAATATTTTTTTTTATTATCATTTTTATAAATAGTTTGAAATATTTTTCAACGGTGTAAATTTTTTTTTTTTTTTTTTTTTTGTTTCTTCTAAATTACTATCTTTCAGAAAAAGAAAAATTAAAAATTGATAGTGCATTTGATTTTAGTGTCTTTACCGGCTGTTTCCTTCTCCAGTTGAGGATGGCCTAAAACAAAATGCTCAACTTTGTTTATTTCAAACTTTTGATGATGACTTGCTTTTATGGAATAAAGTGTTTTTATTTTCTTTCCTTCCCTGTCTCTCAATCATCGTAATGTACAAAATAAATAAATAAAAAATAAAATAAAATCAATTTATACCTTGAATTTTATGTTGTACCAATTTAAACTTTAAATTAATAAATACTACCAAAATCAAGTCCTTTTTTTAAAAAAAAGACTAGTATTTCTTATTAAAAATTTTGTTCCTATTTCACATTATTTTGTCCTAAAATTTTTAGGGAAAAAATATACTTTTCTTTTTAATTTCTTTTTTTTTTTTTACCATTTTTATCTTTATTTCTCTCTAATTTTCTCTCCATAAAGTTTTTATAATGTTTACCTCTCATTTCATTCTTTTTTTTTTAATATCATTTTCTCACTTTTTTTTTTTCTCTCCAATAGTTTTTAACTATCTCTAGATTTTTCTCTCTCATTGTTAACTTTTTGTTCTCTCTATCTTCAAAATTTTGTTGCCTCTATTAAATTTATCCTTTCTCTAACATTTTTTTTAGTATTATTCAGCTCTTTATTTTTCTCTCTTAAACTTTTGTTTTTCGGTATAAAAGTTTCTCATCCTCTATTTTTTTTTTCCAATTTCAAATGTAATTTTTTAGTATTATGATGATTCTGGAACTACCTTTGATAACAAAGGTTATTCACTTAAACATAATTAAATTTCAATCATTTGCAAGAACAAATATTAACATGATTTTTTCACATTTTTATTTTTTTCTTGGCAAAACATGTTTGGTAAAAATGTGATAAATCATGTTTTGAACCAAATATTGACATGATTTATTATATTGTTACAAAAACTCATCATAATTAAATATTTAGTTGAAAATATTTATTCTAAAAGTTAATCTTAAATATGCTTTGAGTGATTAAAATATTTTGCAAAAAAAAAAAAAAAGAAAGAAAATCACTTAATAAAAAGTGTAGAACCAATATCAAACAACTACATTAAAAAAATTTGTTAATAAATCAATTTTGTTAAAATCACTATTTCTATAAACGCTCTCAAACATGTTCTTACACATGTTTCATTAAAAAAAATATCGTGTGAGATTATAACTTGTATCAATTAAACTCTTAATTTTTCATACATGTATCAATTTAGACTTCTAGTTAGGGATTTGTTTTGAGAAAGATTGATGCATAAATTCTAATTATCCATTTTGTAAAAGCAACATTTGAAGAAGTTTTTGCACACTTGTGGGAATTGATGTAATCATAATGAAAGGTCCAAATTGATTTACTATTAAAAAAGATAGTTTACTTGATACAAATTATAAGTTTCACATAGTGTTTTGAAACAAAATATGAAACTATAAATTGATACATTTTTTAATATTCAAACTTTAAATTGTTACAGTAATTAGTTGAGAGTTATAATTGATATAGCCCACAAATTTTCGAGTTATAAATCGTTGAGGGTTGACCAAGGCAAGACCAAAATCCAAAAGGTATTGAGAAATGGCATGGGGAGCATACGTCCAAAAAGGTAAATGTCAGTGCTTCGAGGTTTGGATCAATCAGTAGAGCCAATATAAATGTATACCAATTGGGAAATAAATGAGTCGAGCTGAACTAACATCCTACAACATCGAGCGTAAAAAAATGTCTCTAACACCTCTGTCATCACATGCAACCGTTGGCGTGTATTAGAGAATTAATTTATAAAGTCCAGTTCAACTATCCAAAAGGATAGGGTAAATAATCTCAAAAGGAAAGATCCGACCTTACTCTTAATACTGATTTAAGCATCAAAGTGTAGTATGTTCAGCACCATACCAGTACAAGATTTCTTATGTAGGTCATTTCAAAGCATTTGGAGACCAGACTAAGAGAACAGATCAGAAATCAAGGCTACTAAACACCTCTAACAAAATCTAATGTGAACGAGATCTGAACTCTAGCCATATGTTTTAGTGTCTAGTCATGTTAATATTAGTTGAGTGAATGAAATTCATTTTTTTTAAATTAAGTTTTAATTTCATCCGATTGAATTATATCTCAGTGTCTAATTTTGTTGAAAATTTGTAGAAAAATCTTGGTGTTCCCTTGACTTAAATCCTAAATGTAGGATTAGGATTTAGGGCTACACTTGAAATATAATTTTTTAATTTAAAAATTCAACATATTTTGTAGTATAAAATCATGAATTTAACGAAAAAACTAAATATAAAAAAGTTCATAACATTGTTGAATAAAAAACCAAATATATTATTATGAATTATTATTTAATGTCTCAAGTAGCTATGTTGTCCTAAAAAAAGGACCTTGTGTTATTTTAGTTGACTTTTTTATTTTTCATTTTTTTATTAAGTGATGTAGTTCTTTTAATTATTCATATATTTAATTTACTTTTATCATAATTCTATAATTTAAGTATGAACATGCCTGGATCAATTTATAGATTCAAAAACAATTTTTATCCGAATAAGTTTTATAAAAGTAACCCTTAGTTTGTACAACTTAGTTGATGTATTTCTAAATTTGAAACAATTTAATTATTAATTTGAATTTATAATAATCTACTCAAATTTTGTAACAATAAAATCTCTATCGTGAAAAAAAAATTATATAAAAAAATGAATTGTCAAAATTTTATTATATTAAATTAAAAGAAAAAGAAAATGATCTCGGACCAAAAAAACAATCAAACTCATACAAATAATCTCCAAATAATACAACTCAAAGAAACAAATCCCAAAAAGAAGTGCATATATGAATTCCCTCGCCACTTAGAATAGCGGAGGAGCACATCATATTGAATGATTTGACAAATCATATAAGAGGTGCAAGATATCACCATGGACATGAAGCTTAATACTTCTTTCAAAGATGATAGATAATTACAGACCAAGCTACTATCTAGATCTTGCATCACAAATGATTGTCTATCATAAAATGACAAATCTAGTCAAGTTTTCTGCCCTCAAGAGAGATCTTATGAGAGCAATCACCCTTGAAAGAGGTACGAATAAGGTAAAAGGGATTAACCTAGAGATCTAACTAAATTATAGGGGATTAAGGGAACTCCTTATTAAGAATCATATTCGTCGAACCACTTCCTCATAGAGCAATCATCACTTATTGTGTGTAGTAAAATTTTTGTACGAATGACCCACTCCCAAGTGTCATAACCTTTAATGACTTGTCGCCTAAAAATAAATGAAAAGTAACCTTCTACTTACGTCAAAGAGCACTTACCAAATTTTATGTAGCATCGTGTGAGGGCGTCTCTCCTAGCCTGAAAGTCTGAAATTGTCATAGCCCTAACTCGATGTGTTGGGTTATTGTGGTTTTCATTTTTCTCATACTTTTGCCACTCAGCGTAGAACCCTGTTATCGCGATTTTTTGAATGTAGTCCTGTCGCGATTTTAAAAGATATCGTGGTTCTAAAATTAAATATCTAACAATATCTATAACATATCGAATATATCAAATAATACTAAAAAAAACAAATAAAAAAAAACAAAAAACAAAACAAACAAATAAAAGACATGATTTCACACAATATTAATGTCTTATAAACGAAAAATGTTGATTTCTATTAACAGAGGATACCACATACAAAAAAAAAATAAAAAAATAAAAAAAAATTACGTATAGACAAAGAAAATCAAACAATCGGAATCCAAAATACACAGCACAGTAAAGAGGGATTCATAGACGAAGGCACTTGGGGAAGACTACGTGAAAGACAACTGATCAATCCGGAGAGAAAGAAGAAAAAAACAAAAATGCAGAGATACCAATGGAAGTTATGAATGTTGAGATCGATGCTCTAAATCTTGTGGATCCTGTAATTTGTAATTGTAATATACAAATGATTTATTTATTTAATAACATACGAGATATTTTATTTGACATTTAGTATCATTAACCCACAAAACCAATAAACTAACATTCAAGGTTATCTTCTATAATTTAAACATATATGTAGAGACATATAGGTGGATCATGTTTAAATGATAACCTAAATGGTTTGTAGTAGATGGATAAGACTGGATACTTTATCCTTGTGACACTACAAATACGTCCCGCTTTATAGATGTTACAATTGTTGTACCATCTACATGTGGAGATCAATCATGTGGAGACGTATGAGCGGGGGGTGTTCTATACAATAGAGTTCATATAAGATTGGATGAAATGAATAGTCTCATTATATGACATCGTTAACAATAGAGACTTACATTTTACCATGATAACCATAGGTGACATGACCTAAATCTTAAGTGAGTTGTGAACTCATGCCTATGAAGGCAGTCTTTTGATTGGTATGGGTGAGAGTGGTCAGATTGTCGACTCAACAATCGTACCATTTTGGGATTCGTTTGATTGGGGAGCTGGGAACATAGTTACACAAGACAAAATTCAGTCCTTCCCTAATGTCAGGGTAAGTAAATAAATTGCTCCCTTAAGGGCTAATTGCAGGACTTGAACAATGTGGCGTCATACCCTCTCTTGGCCTGAGAGGGGTTTGGTCATAGTTGGAATATGACTTATTGTTCATTAGAGGAATCAGTGGTACTTAAAGAGTTAGATGTAACTACAGGGGTAAAACGGTAATTTTGGCCCACCTGTATTTACGAGCAATCTGTGAAGGGTCATCGCCCTGTTGACTGGTTATATTTAATGGACATAGAAATATATCCGTTGTGTGAATAGTGTAGATGTCAATTTTTAGTGGAGTGACTGACAGTTAATAAATGTTGAGTACTTTAATTAAAGGAGCTTAATTAATTATTCAAGTACCATTTGAGATTCAATCTACAGGTTCATAAGGTCTCCTTTATAGCTTACGTGAGATTATTGAGGACTAATTTTGAATTAATTTGAATTGTTCAAATTAATTGAGGGAATTAATTATATGTGATATAATTAAATTAAAATTTAAATTAATTGTATGTGATATAATTAATATAATGTATTTCATACATTATAATATAAAGTTTATTTTAAGTATTTGAATATGATTCAAATATTAATTATTTAGATGAAATTCATATAATTATATTTAATATAAATGTGATTTATATTAAATTTCATGCATTATTGAGAGAAATAAAAACTATAAATTACATTGTATTTGATACAATATAAAAACTATACGTTATGTGTTATATTTGATATAATATATAGTTTAATATATATATTATATGATAAGGTGGTTATTATATATATATAATAATAATAATAATAATAATAATAATAATAATAATAATAATAATTTATTAAAAATAAATGATTTTTTAAAAATCAATTTTAGAAGGGAGTTGTAATTCCCTACCCCTCTTTTCTCTCTAGTGGAAGACGTATAGGGGGTCGTTGTTCAGTTTTCACGATTTTTCATCTTCTTCATTAGAGAAGAATACAGAGATGGTCTCTGTGAATTTTTCCTAAGGCACACTCTCCCTGCAAGAAATTTCCTCTTCTGTACAACTCTCTCCCTCTTCCCAAATAGAAGAGCATACTCCTCATGTAATTCTCATCCCTTATGGAGAATACAGATGATGATTTTGTGGTGGTGGCCATCTTGGATTGCTACGTTCTTGCGAGTTTTTTGAATTGTACGGGACCGATCAAGGAGGAGATTCGTGAAGAAGTTGTTCTTCAAGGGTAAGTTTATTTCCTAACCCTTTTTCCTTTTATTCTTGCACGCTGTAAATTATTCCGTATATATACATAATTTGTTTGTACTGTAATTTTAACTACTGTGAAAAACAAAATTGGAAACGATCAGCACTTCCGCATTGGACCTAATGGTTCCTTCAATGAAAACATGAGTCTTTCGAGATTCTATTTAATTTTAAAATCGCGACAAAGCTACGCTAAAAAAAGGGGGTTAATAGAGCACCCATGAGACTGATGACAAAAGTCTGAAAAAAAATGAAAATCGCCATAGTCCAACACATCGGGTTGATGCTACAAATGCAGTAAATGATGTAAGTAGAAGATTACTTTTCCTTTTTTTTTTTTTTTTGAGTCATTAAACGTTATGGTGTCTGAGAGTGGATCATTCGTATAAAAATATTGTGGGTAAGACATGAAAATGAACTCCCTACTTGGGATTAATACAAAAATAAGATAAAAGACATTATCTAAAGATTTACCCAAATTATCCTAATCCTATCTACGTCAACCAACATATCTCAATTAGCTAGTTAAAGAGACAATAAAAAATTGTCCTGAGACTCAATCCATTGTTGCAAAGAACACACCAACACAAGGAATTTCAAAGTACAACAACTAGCCTACAAACCAAGAGAGGCCAAACCAGGACACCACAAGATGCTTAGGGCTCAAGGAATCTCACGTACATACGAGTGATAAGAGTTTAGAATGACAAAGAAGTTAGGTTACTTGTTCTAATGTGATGGTGTTGACATTCAACAAATGGAAGCAATCAGGATTTTAAGCACTCTAATTACATTAATTTGAGATATAAAGCATGCTTGTTTAGAAACTTAATAATAGAGTTTCAGTGAATATCTTTGAAGAACTCTAAATTAGTTTCAATCTTCAACTTGATTAGATTGTGGGATCCAAAATGGAAAAAAAAAAAATTAAAAAGAGAATTTTAAGAGAGACGTTGAGTTTTGGCATGAAAATGGATGAAGAACTATTTCTTCCCAAAATTCCAGATTTTGCATGAATCCTTTCTGAATCAAAACCTTCTTCTTTATGAAATCTCTTCATGCAATTGTAATTTATGAAATATTGACACCAAAACTAAAATAGGTGAGTGGGATTCAAGGAGTAAAAGTGGAAAACCCACTAAGTTTTTCAATTTTAAATTGATTTTCACTAAAATATATTAAAACTGAAAATTTAATTTTAAATTTAAAAAACATAATTTCTGGTTTCTGATTCTTAAATAAAATAAATCAAAAAATTAATTTTAAATAAAAATCAATTAATTAAATAATTTAATATCAAATATTAAATTAATAAAGCACCTATCTTGGAAATGAATCCCTATTCATGTATACAATATTTAAATCAAAATGTTTAATTATATCATATATAATTAATAATTCCCTCAAATCGAATTTGAACATTTCAAATTTTCTCATCACACTATTCTAAGGTTTAGTCCGTTTATAAGCTAGTAGGGGGACCTAATGGACCTACAGATCATGAGCTCCAACGATTCAAGATTATTGATTAAACCCTAAAACCTAATAGTTGCATTCTCCTCGCTGTATATGTACTTCTATCCACTTGATTTAACCATGATCGGTAAGTCAATCCTTCACAAGTTGTCCGTATTAATAGTTGGGTCAAAATTATCGTTTTATCATGGTAATACATCTTGTTCCTTAAGTCTCTACTGATCCACTAATGAACAATTGGTTTATGATCCTACCAATAAGTTGAGTCCCTCTCAGTCATAGAGAAGGCAGGACCCCTGTTCAAGATTAGGAGTCAGTACTTAAGGGAATAACCTATCTATCATCACTGTTAATGGGTAGGAGAGTGAATTTCATCTTGTAGGACCATGTCTCTAGCTATCTACCGGGCCTTACCCCTAAAATGAGAGGCTTATTGAGCAGCGATGTTGGGTCAATCTCACCATTGCAGATTAAAGGATAATCTCGAATAAATAAAAGTTTGAGGTACCCAACCTTATCCTTATATTTATAGACAGTTTTGGCTATATACTCAAACTTGATCCACTTTTATGTCTCTATATAAAGTTCAAGTATTCATGCTATAGCTAGAGGTTCGCTAGTTTATTGGATTTAGGCTATTACAAGTGCAATTTACATGTTCAATAACAACTTTATTGAATAAACCTCAATAATTATTTTATTGCAAATGGAATATGTTTAACAAAATTACAAATTATGAATTTTAGGACATGCAATGGTACCTTGTAAACCGTTTCAGTTATTTATTTATTTTCTTTTTTTTTAGGATTATACAATTGGAGGGAGGGGAGTATCTAATCAATTATATAAACATACATGCATGTTTATGAATTCGCATTTTATCTCAAGAAATTTTTTTAGGACATTGAATAAATTAATTATAAATTTTAAAGTAAAAAGTCTAAATTGTTGCATATTATTAACTTTTATTTTAGAAAATGTAAAAAATCATTTGTTTTTTTTTTAAAGGACAAGTCAGCTATCTTCACTACATTAATGAAAAACGGGTAGTATAGACCAAATAAACTATTTTCTCAAACTTCAAGAGTTAATATGTCCTCAAAAACGTATATGCTACCAAATACAAACTTTAGAGAGAAAATTTATATATTTTTTAATTACTTTTAGAACTATTTTTTTAGTTTTAAAATTTTAGTTTGGTTTTTGAGAATATATTTAAAAAGTAGATAATTAAAAAAAAAAAAACTATGGATGAAATAATGTTTATAAAGTTAATCTTGAAAAACCGAAAAATAAAATAAAATAAAAAGCTTATTCTAACTTTTTGATATTTTTTTTCATAGGTATTAATATTTAAAGGGCATTTTAATTATGTGTTGTTGTCCTCTCTTGTTGTCCCCTCCATTTGGCCTAAAAACAAAATATTCAAATTTGTTATTTCAAACTTTGGATGGTGACTTCCATTTATACAAGAAAAAAAAAAAGTATTTTAAAGTCATTTCTTTACATTTTACTTCCCGTTTACAATACTAACCAAACCTCAATTTCTTAATGTTATTCTAATATAATGTAATATAGATGAAATACATTTTCCGTCGTCATCGAGTGGCCGAAAATTTGAAAACTAAATTTATAAAGTAATTTTTTAAAAACATCGTTTACTAATCATCATTTCACGCGATTAATTTGAAACACTCTTTTTTATTAGTCATACTAGATAACAAGTAACTAGTATTAAAGTTTGAAAACTAGATTTTTAATTTTTTTTCTTTGAATAAATTAAAACCAACTTATCTTCCATAAGAAAAAAAATAAACTTAAAACCAACCTTAAAATTTTTTGTTTAAATTATTAAACTAACCTACTTTGGTTATATCTAACATCCTCTAGTAAAGTTGTAATGGTCGTAGGGCCAACCACTGGGACTAAGGGCACATCCTATTCAATTATATTTTTTTTTCCCTTCAAAATTTAAGCATATTGATCATACAAAATACCATAATTTTGTTTTTCTTGTTTATTTGTTTTTTTCCATAAAAAATAAGCTATAATTTAGATGGTGTTTTATTTTTCTGATTCTTTTGAAAATAATTCTAACTAAAATGTGATCTCAATAATATTAATATTATTTCAAAATTAATTGGTATCATTAAATGCATGATAATTGACAAAAACAAAAAAAAAACATTGTATGCTTTATTTATTTTTTTATTTTTAAAAAATCTAATTAAAAAAAAAGATGAAGTTTAATTTAAATTATAAATATAATTTTATTAGAAGATTTTAGGGATAATTCTAAAATAGTTAAAATCATTTTTGTCATTTTTAAAAATCAGATGAAACATGCTTTTTAATAGTGCAAAATCAATTTTACCACTTCATATATATATATATATATTCTAATTTTTAAAAACACTCCTAAATCTTTCCACCCATAAACATATATTTTTTTAAGTTCCTGTTTGGCTACTTGTAAAATATACCCAACATAATTAATTTGATCCATTTAAATAAAAAAAAATCAATTTTCGAAATAATTACTAACTCTACCCATCTTAAAAATTTAAACTTATTCAATTGAATAACTACGAGACAATATTTATTTAAAATTTTGACAATATCTGTCCCACTTGGCCTCTTGAAAATTCTATAAATTTAACAAAATGTGAAAAGAAAAAAAAAAGATAAAGACAAATGAAGAGGGATTAGTTATAAGTTATAACACCCTCCCCATTTCAAAGCTAGAGCTTACAGGTGTTAGGTCATTGTGTAGTTGAAGACCTAAAGATCTATTACATTATATTTGTATTATTGACAATTTTTTTTAATTTAATTAAAAAAAGATATATTATTGCTGATTTTAAGGCACCAAATCAAACTCTATTATTGTCTATTCTGCAAAATAACCAATTATTGTAATAACTAGATTTAGAGTAGTGCTCATTTTCTCTCTCTCATTTTGATTTTGACCATACAGCTTAAATGTGTTAATGGAATTAGTATTAAAAAAAAAAAATTAAAGTGTTAGAACATAACCAAAATGGGCCCCTAAAAAAAGGATAGATTTTTCAAAAACTGGAATGATTTAGTTAGAAATTTATTAAAAACAAACAAAATTGTTATTATTGATTCAAGACAATAATACATACTCATTGTAAAATCTTAAAAAGAAAAGCATTGGAAATAAATAAATATTATTATTATTATTATTATTTTTTTAAAAAGGAAAATTTTCAAAATCTCCTTTCACTTTTTTGCTTTTGTTTCTTGAAATTCAAAGATTCCATCCATTCCATTCCCTGTCGTCCAAACACAATCCCCTTTCTCCCCTTTTCCTCTTCAAAGGGTCCGACCATTTTTTTTGTTCTTTCTTTCTGGGTTAATTACAAACAGTGAAAGTTTTATCTTTTTGTTTGTAATTTTCTCTCAAAATACAATCATCTCACTTATGGCCATTGTTCATCAATTGGGTTTTGACCAGAATCACAAAAAACCAATTTGAGAAACGAGAATTTGGTGCTAAGGGGTGACTGTTCTTCAATGATCCCTAAACCTTGATTCTGCTTCTGGGATTTTCCCCCTGTTCAAACCCATTTCTTGTTCTTCTTCTTTGATTTGATTTCATTTTCCTACCTTCAAATCCACTCAGGTAATCCATGTCGGAATCTAGTTTTTATTTTTGTGATTTTTTTTTTGTTAATTCTGTCTGAGGGTTCTGTTCTGTTCTGTTTCTGAAATGTTGTTTTTGTTAGCTTCAATGTTAAATGCTTAGATCTTCACTGGATCTTCGGATCCAACACCATTTTGAAGGTTCTAGGGATTTTGAAACGGTTAAAATCATCTCCAGTATGCTTTTAAACATTCAAAATTGTACTTAAAAGTGTGAAACCATACGCTAAATTGATTTTGAAGGATGAAAGATATGTTCGAGAGTGATTTTGAATCTGATAAAAGTGATTTTAATAAATTTTCGAAATCACTACTTGATTATTATCATGTTCTTGTTGGTTTCTGGGGTTTTGATTCCTTTTCCAGGATGAAATGGTTAAAGAATCTTAAACCCCTTGTTCACATAAAGACAATAAGAATTAGGAATAACAAGAATGGAAAGACATGTTGATGTTTTGTTTAACCTTTTTTTTAGCTTTTTTCAGCTGAGTTTTCTTTTTTTGCTTTGTGTTTGTTTGAGAGCTAGGATTGGATCATGCATAGTCATTCCATTTCCATCTTCCAAATCAAATGTAAATGCTAATTTTGTTGCAAAGAAGATTGGATTTTATGTTGAACTTAGATTATTACTGACTGAAGTTCAAATTGTTATTTGATTTGTTTTACATGTTGAACTTAGATTTTTATGGTGAACTTGGATTTACTGGCTGAAGTTCAAATTATTACATGATTTCTTTTACATTGTCACCCTTTAGGATTCATCGTTCAAGCTCGGGATCGAGTAGAAATGGGGAGGACTGATGATAATGTTGCTATTATTGGAGATTGGGTTCCTCCAAGTCCCAGCCCAAGAACCTTTTTCTCAGCAATGCAAATGCTAGGGGAGGATATTAGTTCTAGACCTACCATGGATACTACCAGTAATGATCATAAAACTGAAAAAATCTTTCTCAGGCCTCGAGAACATACGGTATCAGAAAATGCCGCTGCAAGAGGTGGGGTCCCGGGTGCCAATTCTGGTGATCGAGCAATGGCGTTCGGTACGTTATCAGAGCAGAAATTCCGCGGGGGACTTGTGGAAAGGATTGCAGCCAGAGCTGGATTTAATGCTCCAAGATTGAATACAGAAAGCATTAGATCAACAGACCATTCTTTGAATTCAGAAGTAAAGTCCCCTTACTTGACAATACCACCTGGTCTCAGTCCAACTACATTGCTAGATTCTCCAGTTTTTCTTTCAAATTCACTGGTAAGTTAAACATTCAAAATATATGGAACTTTGTACCTTATCTTCTTGTTTAGAGAAGCACACAATCATTATGTTTGTTTGTTTTAAATTGTGTTTGGTTTAACTTTTCAATTATTTAATTTTAAAAATAAATCATTTTGGAAAATATTGAAGTGATTGACAATCATTTAAAATAGTTTTTTAAACATTTTCAAAGTTTATTTTAAACAATTTTTACCAAAAGAGTTTAAATAAAAATGACTTTTTTGAAAATCATTTTTTCTTTAATCAATCCAAACAGACTTTTAGTGGATTAAATTTAGTTTCTAAGCTCAATTAATTGCATTCGTTTAATCATTAAACTTTAAAAAGTTTTAATTACACCTCCAAATTTTTTATTTTGATTTTAATAAGTTATTGTCATTACCACCGGTACTCCAAATTATCTTTTTTTTTTTTAATATCTATCCTATTGGGTGATATTATTTGCTTTCCTTAGTCGTCTTAAACTATAAAAGTTTTTAAAAATTTTAACTCTCTAATTTTCTCCCAAGTTTTTTAATTTTTATATAAAAGAAATTGAAGAAATTTGCCCAAAATGAGCAAATCCTGATTATGGACTCCTATATCAAATTCAAACTTAAACTTGCAATCCATGTTGTTCTAAGTTTTTTTTAATAAATTATTATTATTATTTTATACCTTATGTGGAAAGGGAGAGTCGAACTTTTACGCTCGAAATTGATAGTACTTGAACTATGCTCGTTTTAGCGGATGCCTTAGGCATTCAATTTTGAAAATGATTTTTAATGTTTTAATTTTTTTATTATATTGCTTAACTAGACATCAAAATGTATTCTATGCATTCAGCTACTGATATGACTTTTTAAAAAAGTTTTTGTACCATTTACCAAGGGAAAATGAAGTTTAAGGATGATCAGAAGATATAGGAATGAGAAATGACACACTTTTAATATTTGAAATTAAAATTATTTTTTTCCCTAGTGCTTGGATGTATTTTTAATTAAGGCTGTATCTTAATTATGGTTTAATTATACTCATTTTGTTGATGAATGTTAAAATTGGTTGAAGATGTGTTTACATGTCATGATATTTAGATTCCGTTTGAATTATCTTCTAATTTAAACACATTTAGAGAAAAAAAAATATTTTTAATTATGTTTCTTCAAAAATTGTTTTTAAATTACTCTATTTTTTTTAACTACTTTTATTAAGATGTTTTAAAAACCATTTAATAATTTTAAATCACTCAATAAGCTATATGAAACATTATTTAAATTAGGGAATTTATTTTAAATGACAAAACTGTTGAAGATATTTACAAGTAATAGCAAAATATCAGTCTATCTGTGATAGATCGTGATAGACTACTATCTGTATCTATTTGTGTCATGGTCTACCACGATCTATCACAGATAGACAGTAAAATTTTCCGTTTGGTAATCATTTGTTTCTTGAAAATTAAGCTTATGTTCTAGTGCATATATATTAAGTAAAAGAGTTGAATTCTAAACCAAATATAAAAATTGACTTGTTTTTAGTTTTCAAAACTTGGCTAGATTTTTGTAATCATTGGTAAAAAATAGATAAGAAATCAAGAACCAATGTTTACAAAAATCTAGCCTAGGAATAATCAAGAACCAATGTAAACAAAAATCTGCCCTAGGAAACATTGGTAAAAATAGCCAAGTTTTTAAAAAATTGAGTATTTATAGGTTTCATTCTCAAAAACTAAAAATTAAAAACCAAATGGTTACCAAATGGAACTTGATTTTCTCAAAGGTGCTTTTAGAAAAATCAATTTTTTTAAAAAAAAATTATTGAAAACATTAATTTTTAAAGTTATTCCAAATTTCTATCCAATTTCTATCCAAATTTCTGAGGAAAAAAAGTTGATGGATGAACAGTATGAGAAAGGAGTTGTAAGTCTTCTGTTGCTTCATTCTTCTCAAACTCATGAAGAATTTCTGTTCTAATGTTGTCAATAAGTTGTTTTTTCTTGCAATTTCTTTCAATTTATTTTTGTTTATTCTGTCACTTTGACATGTTCTCCTTCATCTGTCTTACTGCAGGCTCAGCAATCTCCCACAACTGGAAAGTTCCAATTTTTAGGAAATGTTTGTAGTAATCGGAGCTCGACGATTATGTCGGAGGCCAACAATAAAGGCAACAACAATCCTTTCGATGATAACAGTACATCATTTGCTTTCAGACCTAGTGTGGAATCTGGATCCTCCTTTTTTCTCAGTGCAGCAAGCAAAGTAATTTCACTTCCATCTCCCAAAAAAGTAGGAACAAAAAAATGAAATTTGTAGCCAATTTATAAGATGCATATACACCAAGAGACTGCATATTGTGTTATTGTTTGCTAATCTTTTTCCCCTCCAACATATGGTTGTAGACAGCTTCTGCTACTATTCTTCCACAATCTTGTCCAAGAATTGAGGTTCCAGTTCCACGTTCAGAAAATTCTTTTCAATCTCATCTTGTAGAACCATCTCTGTCTTTACCCCAAAATCAAATCGGTCACCATCCTCAAGTGGGACTCTCTACATCATATGTGGAGAAGGATGATGGCGGTAAGACTGTGTTGGATGATCAAGGACCCTTTGATTCTCTATGTGGTGGTGGTGGTGGTGGTGGTGAACATTCTTCGCCACTCAACGAGCAACCAGATGAAGGGGAGCAAAGAGGCAGTGGGGATTCTATGGCTGGTGGTGGTTGTGGTGCTCCCTCGGAGGATGGATATAACTGGAGAAAATATGGACAAAAACAAGTTAAAGGAAGTGAGTATCCTCGGAGTTATTACAAGTGCACACATCCAAACTGTCAGGTCAAGAAGAAAGTCGAGCGATCTCACGAGGGCCATATAACAGAGATCATCTATAAAGGAGCACATAAACACCCAAAGCCCTCACCAAACCGACGAGCAGCAATCGGATCTTCTGATTCCCATATCAATATGCAACTAGACATCCAAGCACAAGCAGGCCATCAGAATGCTGAAGTTCCCCTTTGGGAAGATTCACAAAAAGGGATTCCAGGTGGAGCTCCTGATTGGATGCAAGAGAACCTTGAGGTGACTTCTTCAGCATCCTTGGGTCCTGAATATGGCAATCACCTTAACCCTTTACAGGCTCAAAATAACAGTCATATTGAAACAGTTGAGGCTATTGATGCCTCATCCACATTCTCTAATGATGAAGATGAAGATGATAGGGGGACACATGGCAGTATAACATTGGGATATGAGGGGGAAGGAGATGAATCTGAGTCTAAAAAAAGGTTCTTCACGTTACCATCTTATTTTATGAATGACAAAACCGATCAGATTTGGAAAGAAGCATGAAATTAACTTGGCTTGCTTTGATGTATCAGGAAACTCGATGCCTATGTAACAGAGATGAGCGGAGCCACTAGAGCTATCCGTGAGCCTAGAGTTGTAGTCCAGACTACCAGTGAAGTAGATATTCTGGACGACGGCTATCGTTGGCGCAAATATGGACAGAAGGTTGTGAAAGGAAATCCAAATCCTAGGTACACCAAATTCCATGTTTGTGTGTTCTCGTCCTGTTACCAAGTGTATTTTTGACAAGTTTGTGGTGTGCTAATTGCTTGTGTACAGGAGTTACTACAAGTGCACGAATCCTGGCTGCACGGTGAGGAAGCATGTCGAGCGGGCATCACATGACCTGAAATCTGTGATAACCACATATGAAGGAAAACACAATCATGATGTTCCTGCCGCTCGCAACAGCAGCCACATTAGTTCTGGTACATCCAGTCCAGTAACAGGTCAAAACACGACCGCAGCAATGCAAACGCATGTTCATAGGTCAGGGCCACCCCAGACTCAAAACACTATTCCAAGATTTGAAAGGCCAGCCTTTGGCTTTTCTGGAAGACAGCAAATGGGCACTGCCCATGGCTTTGCTTTTGGAATGAACCAACCTGGACTGGGAAATCTGAACATGGCAGCAGTTGGCCAAGCCAAGCTTCCTGTTATGCCAATGCATCCTTACTTAGCACAAGCACACCATGTTAATGAAATGGGTTTCTTGTTGCCTAAAGGAGAGCCCAATGTAGAACCTACATCTGATCTTGGCCTGAACTTTAATGGTTCAACCGTGTATCAGCAAATTATGAGTAGGCTTCCACTTGGACCTGAGATGTGAGTTGAGTTTATATTTTACCCTTTTTTCTCCCAATCTTTGTTCACTAGGAAAGTAAAAGTCCTTACTAGTACACATAGTCATAATATGAATATACATGTGACATTTCCATCAGTAAATCTCTAAAATTTCTCTCTTTGGCTTTTGGTTAGATGATTGATCGGACGAAACGACATAATTCTAGTGGAAACAATTGGCACAATATTCACATAATCAGAATTCAAGAATTTCAACCAAAAGGATCCATAACTTGCAACTACAAAGAAAAAAAGAACAACTCAATTATTTCCTTCAAATCTTTCATCGACGTGTTTCAGAATTTCATCATCATTTTTTGCTTTTCGACCGAAGAGGGTACTCAGTACTCAGATTGTGGTAGATTGATCCTCAATATTATCTCAACGGGTGCTATGACTTCTTTATGCTTTTTTTTTTTCAAAGACGGAACCAAGTGGTATTTTCAATATGAAAAGGGTGGGGAAGAATACATTGCTCGACTAAATTCTCCAAGCAAACAATACAAACAAATCATGAGAAGTGGGAATGAGCTAATTCATTGAAATGAATCCACTATACCCGACCATTTACACTTACAGATCAGGAGTACACATTCCAGTGCAAAAAATAGTGAAAATTGATTGGCTACAATAAAACCTAAATTGTAAGGAGGCTGAATCCTTTCAACGGGTATGGACCATATATACCCTAATAAACCATATGGATCCCTCACAGCCTGAATTCTCAGTACACCATCAAAGGCCAACATGTTTTTCATGTTTTTCTCTCAATGTTCATCTCTGCTTCTGAATTAATCTGTGTATTATGTTACAGATGTTGGATAGTTGACTTTGTGTAAAATACAACTGGCTAAATCACTTGGAAAATTATTACATATCAACTTTACTCACCATATAATTTCTCTCTTCTCTGAAGACCAACCAGATGGTTGCAACTATTCTGTCATCAGCGGGAATAATTCTGAATAAACAAGATCATTGCAGTTCATCATTCAGTTTGTACTTTAATACTGAATGCTGGAAAACTTGAGCTCTGAATATGTTCCACAGCTCCTTAATGACCATCTGCAACAGTCTCTTGGGCAACTATCTCTTTTCCACTAGGATATACTGTTTCCCTTTGATTGATGACCTCTCTGCACAGAAACAAAAATGCCTTTTACAAGAAAAATCCAGATGCATAACCATTAATCTCAAGAAACGACTTTGTTTTATTTCTTGTAATATCCAAAAAATTTGAAAGATTTTCTTATTGGTTACATTTCTTTTCCCGGGATAAACCCAGCCTGGTATTTCAGGAGGCCTGAGCCTTTTAAGAATATAAATCCAGTAAGTACCAATTAATGTACAGGTAAACGATAATTTTTTAATAAAACACAAAAATTTAAGAATTATTAACAACCTGAGACAGCTAAAAATTGAATCATAGTGAAGAACAGCTACAATTCTTCTTTTCCTTTCTTTACCACGCTTAACAACGGGCAACTGCTTTATACCCTTAGCCTCCATAAGTTCCTTGGCAGTTGCCAGAGTAGTGTCAGGATAACATGTTAAGATCCCCCGTTCTCGCCCACGATAACTGATCCCTCGAGTATAAATAGAGGACACGAGACAGGTATCCACCTGCAAAGAATTCGGGGGATCTTTGTTATTTGTATTCAAGAGTACAAATGAAACGGAAAAACAATTATATTGAGAACAAATTTTTTATGGAAAATCTTCTGCTTTTGTAGATAGAACAAAACACTACGTGAATCAACACAAGATCATCGGTCAATGTACAGATCATAAAAGGATGCATGCATAGGAAAATGTTTTGGATTTGATATGGAGTTCTTCTGGAGACAAGATTTTGAGGCATCTACCAACTCATGGACATCTCACAAGAAAACTTCTAGAACTTATGACCACCATCCCTAGACATCAGATTTCACACTAATTGATTTTTATTAATCTAATTTCGTAAAATATGCAAACAGGATTTGAACCAACTGGGCCTTAGAAGAAAACAGAAGAAGAAAAAATAAAGCATGGAACAAAAATTGCCAGGCATAGCTGATACGTACGCTCAGTGAATCACTCATGAAAGCATCACCATACTTCTTGAAGAGATATCGTTTAATGTCACCATGTGTCAAGATCCCCTCAAGGAAATCATCATCGTCAACCACTAATGCACAGTTCTGCTGGTTATCTTTCATATATTTTAGAGCATCTTTCAGATAAATAGACAATGAAACCTTCAGACAGTTCTTTGACATCGCTTGAGAAACCTGGAAGGCAGAAAATCAAGAATAAAAGTTAGGATAAATAACAAGTTGAAGAGAGAGAAGCAGGTAAGGAGACAGGGTTTCAGAAATGGAGAAACAAGTACCTTTAGGTCTTCGAGCAAATTATCTTTATAACTAGATTCATGGCCAGATGGATTTACTACCTCAGAGAGCTCCAAGTCATTGTCACCATTATCATATCTCCAACGTGCCCCATCTTTATGTTCAGATGGTGAAAGAGAAGTATAACCTCTGGCAAGACCCCGCTTATCAGATGATTCGATTTCCTTGGTCTGTTTTGTAACTGAAGGTACCCATATGGCTAAGCCTACGGCCCCCTGCGCAAATGTCAGAACTAAGGAAAATAAGAATCAGGCTTTGAGAAGTATATGCCTCACAATATGCCTAGTAATAGGAATAACCGAGACAATACAATCGAACTGTGTTGGAATAATAAGATATCAAAAGAGTTTCTAAATTGCAACTGGCAATCCTGCACTATTTTTTTAGATTGGTATCCTCCCTACGTTTGAACTGTTGTAGTAAGGTAAGGACTCCTCACCTATTAATGCAACTGCTAAAAGACTAAAATTGACGCTGTGATTTAATTTTTTAATTTTTATCATTATTTTGGTAAATGAACTCTCAATATTGGATTAGAAAATGATAAACCGAGCGAGAGGTTCAGAAATAAACATTTCATAAACAAATATCCAAAAATGAAACTTCTAAGATAATAATTCAAAAGGATAATGTAAATGAATTTAATACTAACTACACCCACTATCCATATTATTACATCCTTGATTACCATAAATGTTGTTATCAAAAGCATTATGGGCAAAATACTAGAGAATCTCCTTTAATTCCAGAGAGACTCTAACCCAAGATTCTATGAATGCCTTTGATTTCCACAAACGGGCCAGGGAGTATTATATGAAGTTAATTTGGTAACCCTTGGAGGTGGATTAAAAATATTGTTAGATTTTTAAATTGATACGTGGTTGCACCAAGTTCATAGGGGAATGAGATTTTTGGGCGAGCATAAATAGATTTACCCAAGGAAAATTGGTATCCAGTTTCTCAACTAGACATGGTTATTTTTCACAGAAGCTTTTTTTTTTAAAAAAAAAATAATAAAAAAGAAAAAAAGAAAAGGCATCTGTAGAAGAATGTACTAAAGATATCACAGAATACTTGCCATGAGAGGAAGAAGTATCCTATAATCCTTTGTCAGCTCAAACAGAAGTAGAACGGATGTTAAAGGTACAGAACAGACTGAGGCCAGCGTAGCAGCCATTCCAACCTGTATAAAAGCATCAGATTATAAAGAATAGAACAAAGTAATGTAGGAAGTAACCACCAAAAGAATCAACGAACGCATCATTTACTTTTAACCCAAAAAAGAAGGGGGAAGGAAGTTACCAGTGCATATGCTTGTGGCTGTGCAACAGCCGCATTTCCAGGAATTGCAATATTAATGATTTCAACAGCTGAGCCCCCAAATACAGCACCAACAGCAGCACCAATCATTAGACTAGGTGCATAAAGGCCACCTACGAGCCCAGAACCCTTGCACAGAGCTGTAGCCAGAACTTTTGCAGCTGCTATTTGAGTTAATAACCAAATCCCTGGAGCTGAAGGACGATTCCCAGTATGTAGGATTTCTTCAACATTTGTGAAACCCCAATATAGGATTCCTGGGTACTTGAGAGCTATTATTCCAGCTCCCAAACCACCTAAAGCAGGACAGACAACAGGAGGAAGGCCGAACCTTTCCTTGATGAACTCAAATGATTTACCAAACCAAGCAACTAAACGTGTCACTGCTACACTCACAGCGCCACATAGCATTCCCAATATCAAGTACAATGGAAGTTCTACAATGAAACACGAGGTAATCAGTAATGAGTCAAAACCAATAAGCTTGTCTGTTATTAATCAATTTATATGCTTTGTCACAATTAAATTGTGCCATCAATTCTAAAATGAAACACAGGGTATTCGTGTGCTTTTTATTTTTAAATTGGCGATCTTTATGTGGGAAAATCAGATTTCATGCAGATCAATTTTGGTATTTGTGTGGGCATTTCCACATGTCTATATCTTTGAAGGGCTAGGGCATCATAAACGAAAGTCCCTTCTCCAAGAAGAACCCTAAAACTCAGCCAACAAAGAAAGGATAGTTTCCCTTTCATACAATCAACAACAGAACTCAAAGTTGGGGTGGTGAGCCAGAGTGTCAGTCACCAAAACATTGTTCAACGAATACAGATGATATAAACAAACTTTTCTTCTTTTATAGGGACAAGATTCTACATTTAGGGCAGAAGATAAAAAAATTAAATATATAAATAAATAAAGGGAATGGGTCTAGTCACTAGTGGCATGGGAAATCTAATATACCCAAGCCAACGGCTTCATAAAATATTATTATTATTTTTCCTTCTAATCAATTCATATTATATTTTGCAGTACAACAACATTTAGAGGTGGGATAATTAAAACCTTTGACCTCTTGGTTGAGTGTTTGTGCCTAAACCAATTGAGTCATATGCTCAAATTAGCCTAATCAATTCATATTATTATACAATTCTTGCATGATCAAATTTGCGATCACCATACTTTTTTCCGTATGTAGGAGGAAAAAAATGTAAAACAGGGTTTTCTCCGTCTATAGGACGATTCCCAGTGTGTCCTCTTTACCTCTCTTCATCTCTAAGTATGTATCCACATGGCCATCTATGCGCCCACTTCTCCTCTTTAGGGTTTTTTTCCACTTGTAGTGTCCTATGTTGTCCAACACTTAGCCCAACTCTCTCCCTTGAATATCTTATGTGCCCACTAAGCTCACTCTATGCGTCCATCCCTACTTTCTTCTCTTGGTGGTGCATAGTTCAACACAAAGTTCACTCAACACTTAACCCAATCTTCCCTGTGCTTTCACCTTGTCCCTAACCTCAAATCATGGCTCTTCAAGCTCACAGCATAGATCCTCATAACATAGCCCCTAATGTTCACAGCATAGCTCCTTATACTCATAGCATAATCTCTTGTTTCTCATAACATAGTTTCCAACATCCCCCATGCATCCAAAATTATCCACAATCACCCTTAGGATGCACCTACTATGCATCCAACTAGCTATGCTATGACTTGGTTAACTACACTATCAACTATGTTATGACTTTACCTATGCTATGACCTACTTCCTCAACTACACTATGAGTTGAACTGAGCCAAAATTCTCCAATTTCTCCTATGCTATGAATCCAACTCTTATTCTCATAGCATAGTTTGGATAGTAGAGAGTAAAAAAGTTTAGGTACTTAGTCGAACTTTTCCCTTCCAAGGCTTGAATTTTGAGTTCTTCCCTCCATACAAGGAATCCTATGAAGGCTTGGGTGTTACATCTTTAAACTCAAGAATTTTGATTTAGTCCCTAGATTTCTAGCCACTATTTTAGACTTTAAGCTTTCAAAAGTTCATTAGAACACAGATTGATCATACATTTATTGCTTCTACATTTTTTTTTAAAAAAAAAATAATGAAAACAACAACTTTCATTGAAAAAAAAAATGAAAGAATACAAGGGCATCCAAAAAACAAGTACACAAAAGCACCTTCTCTAAAGGAAGGGTGATGTAAGAAGAATGAGGTTAATTGGGTAATATTCTAAGTTAATTTTCTTTTTACCCCCACTTGTATTAAAACTCTATAAATAGGAGTCCTTTCCCTCATGTATGAACAACTAATAAATAATATTTCTACTCCAAGAATTCTCCAAGATTCATAGTCTACATCAAATTGATGTAAGAAGAATGAGGTTAATTGGGTAATATTCTAGGTTAATTTCCTTTTTACCCCACTTGTATTAAAATTCTATAAATAGAAGTCTTTCTCCTCATGTATGAACAACTAATGAATAATATTTCTATTTTAAGAATTCTCCAAGATTCGTAGTCCACATCAAATTGGTGTCAGAGTGCCTTCGTGAAAGGGCCTAATGGTAATCAAGAACACCAACAAGCTTCCCGACCTCCAAACTCGTGATGTAGAAGCATCCTTCTCCACATCTCCTCAAACCGTGGATCGAGGACTTCGCAATTTGGAAATCTCTATAAGTGGTTTATTGGATAGGACGATTGCAATGCAAACTTCAATGGCTGTTATGAAATAATCAATTGAGAATTTGACTTTTGAAGTAAGAAAGATAGCCAATAGAATGAAAATTGACCACCTCGCTATTATCCGTGCCTGGGGAAATGGAAAGAAGCTAAGAGGAACTTTGGTGGATATGACTTCTATTGGAAGAACTTCCTTTCTATACAATCGGTGAAGGCTATTGATTCACCAAGGAATGAGCTTTTTTCTTTGCTTAAAAATACTAGCTTGGTCAACGGGTACTCGAACAGCTACAATATTTGGAGTCTTGATGAACTTGATGAAACATTTAATGTTTTGGACTTTTTTTCACAATGTTTTTGTTCAAGATGTAGGAGGCTGGTTTGACCATACTCCGTTGAATAAGTTTATTTTATTTCTTGATTGTTTCAATTTCTTTTCTTTTTAAAACTTGAAGACGAGTTTTCGTTTTGAAGGGGTAGAATGATGTAAGAAGAATGAGGTTAATTGGGTAATATTCTAGATTAATTTCTTTTTTACCTCCACTTGTTTTAAAACTCTATAAATAGGAGTCTTTCCCCTCATGTATGAACAATTAATGAATAATATTTCTACTCCAAGAATTCTCCAAAATTCGAAGTATACATCAAAGGGTTTCCAACTAAATAAATTATTATGTAGGGAATAATTACAAAAAACCTTTGAAACCGAAGCTCAAAGTGAAATATGTAACATGTAACCTCACTAAGGATCAAACCTCACTAGGATCCTTTTCCAAACCTCAGAAAACTCTATTGTTCCTCTCTCCCCCAAACATCCCACAATAAAGCACACACCCTAGCAAACAAAAAAAAAGGCCTTTCTCTCAGAAAGGCAAATGCAGGAGAAACTCCCCAATCATCGTGCGAACATCCCTCTGACCAACAATCTGAACCTCAAACTCCTACAAGAAGCAAATCCACATAGACCTCGCAAACTGACAGTTCCAAAGAAGGTGATCTAAGTCTTTCTCCGCCTTCCGACAAAGAATGTAGCAAAAAAGACCAATTAACGAGGCCATCTTCCTAACAAGCCTATCCAAAGCGTTCACCTAACCTAGTAAAACTTGCAAGGTAAAGAACTCGACTTTCTTTGGCATCTCAATCCTCCAAACCACATCGTAAACCGACTCAATAATAGGAAAGGGATCTAACAACAACCTAAAAGAAGACTTACGAGAACAATCCTCCATAGGATTAGGACTCCAGCCCCGACCATCCCTTCTCCCCTCCCTAAAATTGCACTCTTCCAACAAAGAAGGAGAGAAGCAACCTCAGTCATATCCCTATTGGATAAATGACGATGGAACCCGAAAGAAAAGGACACAGAGCTATCTGGTCAAACCTAAAAGTTAGAGATCAAATGATCTTTAAAGGAAGACAAATGATAAAGATGAGGAAACACAGAACAGAGGGGGCTATCCCCCACCCACTAATCCTCTCAAAAGTATGTATCCTTACCGTGCCCCACAATGCAACGGATCAAATGAGAGAAGCTCAGAAGAAATATCTTTTCAAGGATTTCGATATGTGCCTTTGAGCCCCTTTGCCACCCACTCAAAGGGATTAGTGTCATGCTTACTCACAATGATCCTATGCCACAAGGATTCAGGCTCAAGAGCAAAACGCCAAAGGCATTTAAACAAAGCCGTGTCTCGAAGCCTTAAATTACCAATCTCCAACTCACCCTAGTTCACAAAATGCTCAATGACCTCCCAACTAACTAGATGAGAACCCTTCCCTTCCTCCACCCCGTCCCAAAGAAAGTCTCATATACTTTTCCAGGCTTTTGCAAACCGAACTGGGCCCGAAAGAGGAAAAAGTAGTAAACGAGAATGCCACTTAGCACCGATCTAATCAAAGTTAGTCTACTAGCCTTGGAAAAGAAACCTTTCTTCCAAGAGGCTAACCTTTTACGAATTTTCTTAGAAATGGGGTTCCAAAAAGCCAAGGCCCTCGGGTTACCCCCAAGGAAGGCCAAGGTAACAGCTTATCTAGAGTCATCTTTCTCCTCCTCTTTTAATTACAGCTTATTTGCCCTCTGCTTCATAATGGAGGTATTTTTTTGTAACTATTCCATAGATAGAACTTGCTTTTGTAATCTATTTCACCAATCAATGAAATAGTTTATGTTTACTATACTTTTTTTAAAAAAAAAGTTCAAGGTCAATGCTTTCAAACTATATCTTAAGTCCTACTAAGGTTGAGATTTTAAAAGTTAAAATAACCAAAATGGGGATAAATAAATTTCTTTGGGGTACCCCTAGTACCTTGTGTCACCAAAAAGAGCAAGACAACTAATTTTTTATTCTTTTCTTTTTTCCTTGTATTAGAGGATTGTTAGTGAGGCATTTATCATGAGGTGATTTATATGAACCGTTACTATTATTATTTCTTTTTATAGAAACATATCATTACTATTACTATTTCTTTCATGAGGTTTCTTCCTTATCCATAAAGTTTAAGGACCAATTTGAAATTCTAAAAGTTGGAAGTCTAAAATAAAATGGAAAAGATTTTCAACCATTATAGTACTCAAACCCCATTAAATTCTACATGCCCCCCATCTTTCTCCTCCTCTTTTAATTATAGCTTATTTGCCCTCTGCTTCATAATGGAGGTATTTTTTTGTAACTATTCCATAGATAGAACTTACTTTTGTAATCTATTTCACCAATCAATGAAATAGTTTATGTTTACTATACTTTTTTTTTAAAAAAGTTCAAGGTTAATGCTTTCAATAACTATATCTGAAGTCCTACTAAGATTGAGATTTTAAAAGTTAAAATAACCAAAATGGGGATAAATAAATTTCTTTGGGTAACCCCTTGTACCTTGCGTCACCAATAAGAGCAAGACAACTAATTTTTTATTCTTTTCTTTTTTCCTTGTATGAGAGGATTGTTAGTGAGGCATTTACCATGAGGTGATTTATATGAACCGTTACTATTATTATTTCTTTTTATAGAAACATATCATTACTATTACCATGAGGTTTCTTCCTTATTCATAAAGTTTAAGAACCAATTTGAAATTCTAAAAGTTGGAAGTCTAAAATAAAATGGGGAAGATTTTCGACCATTATAGTACTCAAACCCCATTACAAGAAAAGGTTAGGAACCATTACAGAAATCTTACTGGGAGTACCATTTGACAAGAATATTGACACAAAATTTATAAAGTCTAGGACTGGGATTGACTGTATTCTTGCACTAGCAACTTTTCTCCAGAAAAATCAATGAAAGCATCATCTTTCTAAATCTCCCATGGAGAGCCATTTCTCATTAACAAAGCTCTCTGATGGAAAAGGAATTCTCAAACCTAAAGAGCTTAGGGAGGTCATGGCCTCTAACAAATCACCACATTCAGATTGGTTTATAGCATAGTTTTTCAAAAGAATATCAAAACATCATCAACATCAAGTCTACGTTCCACAATCTTTTAAAGAAAGTTACCAATAATGCCAACCTCGATGAATAAGTTCTGTACCAAAGAAAAAGACGTCAAAGCAGTTTATCACTACACCCAAACAGCCTTTTTCAAGTGTTGGCAAAGTGCCAAGATTTTTTTTTTTTTTTTTTTGAGTTCAATATTGGGTGGGAGAATTCGAATCTCAGACTTTTTAGTCAAGGGTACATAATGCTAGTTGACCTATGCTCACTTTGGCAATGTTTCAAGATTCCTTTGAAAAATGATACCATCATACCATAATTCTAACCTTCATGAAAAATTAATATCCCTCATACCAAAGAAAAAAGACGCCAAAACAACCCATGACTATACCTCCTCCAAGTGCATATAAGATTTGGGCTAGAGTCCAATCCATAAGACTTAAAGTCGTGCTACCTCATATTGTCATAGAGTAACGATCAACTTTGTAAAAGAGTGATAGATCCTCAATGCATCATTAATTGCCATTTGCTAACAAAATTATAGATGATTGAAATTTGAAACCTTGGAAAAGAGAAAGGTTGCCATCAAACTCAATCCTAATGATGTCAAACTTTTGGCAAAGTGGATTAAAACTTTCTTAACATAATTCTTGAAGCCAAAGGATTCAGCATTAAATGGAGGACATTGATATACGCTTGTATCCCAGAGCCAATGCTTTTCATATCATCATTAATGATAAACCAAAAGGCAAAATCTTGACTTCTAGAGGCCTTGGACAGATGGACCCCTATCTCCTCTCCTTATACTGATTGTTGATTGATTGCCTTGGTAGATCAATCTCCCCAATGTTAGGTATGGACTAATATCTAGCTTCGGTTCAAAGAATGTCTCTCATTGTGTAAATGGTTAACAATTTGTATACAAGAGGTTGGCTTTTTTCAGGCTATGGTTTCATCTAGAATCTTTCCAATATAATACATATATATATATATAGTATGTATATGTGTGTGTATATATATATATATATGTAAACTTAACCAAGCATCAATAAAAAGTTTGGTAAATCATAAATTTTGGGTATTAACTTAAAGACCAATTCCATCAAAAACATTGCTCATGTTTTTGGCTGTAGGGGTGAGATCATGGCCATCATCCTATGCGAGACTTCCTCAAATGGGTAAACACCACTCCATGTCGTTTTGGCTCCCTATAATTGAAAATTTTGAAAACGTGCTTCCCGAATGGAATTAATCTTAAATATCCAAAGGTTGTAGATTGAGCATCATCCAAGTTTATTTTTTCTAACTTGCAACAAATACTACAGTTTTTATTCTCAATTCCAATTGTGGCCAGTCATCCTATCTTCAAAATTTTCTTATGGATGAGTGCTAAAAAGAGAGGACATCCAAAAACAACTTTCACAGAGAATAGTTACAAAATTTTCTAATGGATGGGTCCTAAAACAACTTTCATAGAGAAAAAATGAAAGAATACAAGGACATACCTAATGTAAGAAGAATAGGGGTTAATTGGATAATTAGATAATATTCTAGGTTAATTCCCTTTTTACCCCACTTGTAATAAAACTCTATAAATAGAACATTTCCCTCTTGTATCAAACACATTATTCATTCTAATAAAAGATCCACAATCTTGATTCTTGGAGAGAATTCTCCTTTTATTTCCTTTAGGCTACATCACATCCAAAAAACCAAAGCCCACAAAAGAAGAGAATCCCGCTAAAGAAAAAGGCTCCATCTATACAAAATAGTGCCGATAGAAAAATAATTATAAAAGGTCTCCTAAATTGAACCCAAAAGGAAACATAAAATCTAACAGTGGACTAAACATCACTAGGATCTCCCTCCATCCTTCTAAACACCCTATTATTCCGCTCCCCCAAAGAACCCATAAAATAGCATACCCCCGGAAAAGCTATAAAAAGCGCACTTGGTTAATTGGCAACATGTTGTCGCACTCCCACTTTTAAGTGGGGGACACAGCATTAGCAACATTAGAATTAAGAACCAAGCACTTCTATCTAAATCTTTTAGAAGCATGTGAAGAAAAAAAAATCTCATTTGAGAAAATTCTTTGATGCTAAATAGGGAAGTCAGATGCAAATTCTTGGCTAATAAACAAACCCCACTACTTTAAGGCTTCATGGACAACTATTTTGAAGCTCGTTGACCTCATCAAGGGTAGATCCTTTTGCAAACAAACCCCACAGTCAATGATCATTTTTTGGCATGACGGGAAGGCGACATATACTCCATTATGGCAGCAATGGTCAATGATCCATGTTTATCAACTACACAATCATGGGATAGCAAATTCCGAATGTTATTAAATGGGGAAAAAATACTTATAATGGATTGCCCTCTCCCACAAGCTCTCCTGATCCTCCCAGCCTCTTTGGATGACAAACAAATAAAGTCAAAAAAGCTTTTCTGTAAGATCTATGTTCAAGAAACTCCCCCACAGTCAAGATGCCTAGAAACACTTACAGCAAGATCTGCATAAATGTCCTGAGAATATCAAGTTCTTCCTTTGGGAGTGTAACCACACTGTCATAAACACGTGACTTTATTCAGAGAAGATCTACTAACACGGCCATCTCATCAAATTGGCGCATCATGCATGTGCAAGCGAAATGCAAAACTCAAGGGCATTTATTTATATCATGCAAGTCTGCAATCAAGTTTTGAGCTTGCTCTTAGCTTCTCTCAAATGGCAGACTTTCATGAGAAAAGAAAATAGAAGGAAGGGGATCCTTTGAGTTCAGTCGGTGAGCTCTTGTGGTGCCTAAGGATGCTACTTTTGACAATTCCTCTGCTCTGGTTTTTCTTCATGCGTTTGGCTGGTGAAAATATTTTTTTCCTTCATTTACAAATTTCTTTGGCAACCACATGTTGTAGAATCAGGAAGTTGTCTGGTGAGATTACAAGGTGCACAAAATCAATCATCTAGCTCATAGTTCATGAGGTATCGCTTGGACAAGAAAAAATCTCAGCAATCATTTCCATGGCCACAAGCTTCCAAGATCGAGATGTCCTTTTGGATGGCCACCAAGAAAACGTGAGTTATTTTCGACAAACATTGAAATTTCTTGTTAGCTGAAAATAACTTCCTTCCAAGATCTTTTAGCCCTCATAATAAGTCATAAAATTTCCTCAAACATTTCCAGCAAAGAGTCCCTATCATCTCTTTAGTTCTTCCAATGCCAAGACCATTAATTTGATGGTAACTTTCATAAGAGCAAGCACCCTCCCATAAGAAATATTGCTAAAAACCATTATTTTTTCTCTTATTAATCTTAGGAGGAAAGGATTTCTTAAATAGAAGAAATACCCATTACAAATAAGGAAAGAATAAAATACAGCAAATATAATACAATAAGTACAATATAAAATTTCACAATAAAGGAAATAATCAACACTCCCCCTCAAGCTAGTTTGAAGATATCATTCATAGCCAACTTGTCAATCAACTAGTTGAATTGCCACTTTGGAAGACCTTTGGTTAACACATCTACAATTTGCTCTGCTGTCGGGAGAAAGGGAATGCATATTATTCCTGCATCAATCTTTTCCTTTATGAAGTGTTTATCAACTTCAATATGTTTGGTCCTATCATGAAGGATTGGATTGTGGGCAATGGAGATTTGTTATCACAATAGATGCGTATGGGTATTGTCCGAGAGAAATTCAATTCTTCCAGTAGTCTTCTTATCCATATACCCTCACAAATACCATGGGCTAATGCCCTAAATTCTGCTTAGCACTACTTCTTGCAACCACACTTTGTTTTTTACTTCGCCAAGTAACCAGATTTCCTCCAACAAAAGAGCAATACCCTGAAGTAGATCTTCTATCAGTCGTGTTTCCTACCCAATCAGCATCAGTGTAAACCTCAATGTTTAGGTGGTCATGCTTTGTGAATAATATATCTTTTCCTGGAGTACCTTTCAAATATCTCAAAATTCTATAAACTGCTTCAAAGTGAACTGACCTAGGAGTATGCATGAACTGACTTACTACACTAACTGCGAAAGCAATGTCAGGACGTGTGTGAGAGAGGTATATAAGTCTCCCTACAAGCCTCTAGTACTTTTCCTTTTCTTTTACTTCTTTTTCAATTGCAGCAACCAATTTTAAATTTTGCTCAATAGGAGTTTTTGCTATCTTGCAACCAAGTAAACCTGTCTCATTCAATAGGTCAAGAATATACTTCCTCTGGTTGACAAGAATGTCATTTTTAGATCTAGCAAACTCCATTCCTAGGAAATACTTTAAGGTTCCCAAGTCCTTGATTTGAAAATCATTAGCAAGGTTTTTCTTCAAGATATTCAGTCCTGTCTCATCATTACCTGTAAGAATGATATCATCAACATACACTATCAAAACGACCAACTTACCACTTCCAATATGTTTATAGAACATAGTATGATCAGCTTGACTTTGACTGAATCCATAACTTGTGACTGCCTTTCCAAACCATTCAAACCATGCTATGGGAGATTGTTTAAACCCATAACTTGTGACTGCCTTTCCAAACCATTCAAACCATGCTATGGGAGATTGTTTAAACCCATAACTTGTGACTGCCTTTCCAAACCATTCAAACCATGCTATGGGAGATTGTTTAAACCCATATAATGATTTCTTTAACTTGCACAATTTGTTAATTCCGAGATCCACCTCAAAACCAGGTAGCAAGTCCATAAAAACCTCTTCTTCAAGATCCCCATTGAGAAAGGTATTCTTCACATCAAGTTGATAAAGAGGCCAATCAAAATTAACTACCACAGATAACAAGATTCTAATAGAATTAATTTTAGCTACTGGAGAAAATGTTTCTTGATAATCAATGTCATAAGTCTGAGTGAACCCCTTGGCAACCAATCTGGCCTTGTACCTTTCAATACTACTATCAGCTTTACATTTTATAGTGAACACCTATTTGCATCCCACCGTCTTCTTATCTTTTGGTAGTTCGACTATGTCCCATGTGCAATTTTGTTTCAGTGCATTGAACTCTTCCATCACTGCTAATTTCCAATTCAAATCATTTAGGGCTTCCTATATATTCCTTGGAACAAATAGGTTGGTTATTTTGGATGTGAAGGCTTTATGACAGTCAGACAATCTATGATAAGAAAGATAGTTTTCAATGGGATATTTGGTGCATTTACGAGTACCTTTCCTATGGGCAATTGGAATATCAAGATCAGAGACGTCAGGTTAAAGATTAGAAGGAGATGAAGAACTAGGAGAAATAGGAGTAGAGTGTCTAAAACCTAGATCTTCAGGATCATTCGTCGGAGTATTTGATTGGTCTTGTGATAAGTCAATTGTCTGATCTCGGACTCTTTGAGTCAAGTTTCTTCTAGTATAAATCTGAAGTTCAAGATTTCGACTTGTCGTTTTGTAGTGTTTCTCCCCCTGAAGAAGAACTCTCCATACTTGGTATCGAAGGACTAGAGCTCATAATTGCAGGACCACTGATGTTTGAGAGAGATAAAGTATCCCAAAAATTATCTTGAAGGTTAGATATCTCCCCCTCAAGAAAATTTGGGCCAACAAAAGGTTGATTTTCCAAAAAAGACACATCCATACTCTCAAAATACTTGTGTGTCAAAGGATCAAAACATTTGTAAGCTTTCTTATGAGAAATATAGCCTACAAAAATGCATTTAGTGGCTCGAGGATCAAGCTTAGTTCGAGAAAGAGGAGAAGTATGGACATAAGCAGTACACCCAAATAATTTAATTGGCAAATCAGAAGACAGCTGGTTATTAGGAAAAAACTTATTGAAGTGATTAAGAGGAGTTTTAAAATTCAAAACCTTAGACGACATTCGATTGATCAGATATGCAGCTATAAGAACAGTATCACCCCACAATATTTTAGAACATTCATAGAGAACATAAGGGCACGAGCAACTTCAAGTAAGTGTCTATTCTTTCGCTTAACAATGCCATTCTGCTGAGGCATGTCACGACACGTAGCTTGATGAAAAATGGCCTTTTCTTGCAAAAAATTGGTTAATTGTTCATTGAAATATTCAGTGTCGTTATCAGAGTGAAGAATTCGAATTTTAGTTTGAAATTAAGTCTCTATCATATTGTAAAACCGAACAAAAACCTCTTTTACCTCTGACTTTTTTGTTAACAAATAAAGCCAAGTTAAATTAGTGTGGTCATCTATAAAGGTAACAAACCAACGGTAACTACTATGAGTTAAGACTTTAGACGGACCCTAAACATCAGTATGAATTAAAGAAAAAGGTGATGAAGCCTTGTACGGTTTAGGCAAATAGGTGCATCGATGATGTTTGGCAAAAATGCAACTTTCACATTGAAAAACTGAACAATCAAATCCTTTAAATAAATCGGGAAACAAATACTTTAAATAAAAGAAATTTGGATGCCCTAATCTACGATGCCAAAGCATGATAATTTCTTTAACAGAAGGAGAACAAACACTACTCAAGCCTTGAACTTTTTTATGACTAGCAGAAACTTCATCAAAGTAATAGAGACCATCAATCATCCTAGCACGTCCAATCGTCCCCCCCAACTCCTGATCCTGAAAGATACAATGAGTTTCACAAAAAATAACACGACAGTTAGCATCCTTAGAGAGTTTACTAACAGACAAGTTACAAGCTAATTTTGGAACATGAAGGATAGGACGTCGTATAAGTTTTGTAGTCAAAGGAATAGTTCCTTTTCCTGCAATAGAGGTGAAGCTGCCATCGGCAATGCGAATTTTTTCATTGCAATACACAGAAGAATATGATTCAAATAAACAAGAGGAACTAGTCATATGATCAGAAGCTCCAGAGTCTATAATCCATGGAGATGAATTGAGGCAAGAGAGAGCTTGAGGACAAGTACCTAATTGTGCCAAGGAAATACTAGGATTATCAGATGATGAATTGATCTGTAGCAGCTTCAAAATTTGATCAATTTGCTCTTTATTAAACGGGCTGGAGTCAACAACATTAGCATTAGAGGCATGTTGCTTAGAACTTTTCCAATTCACAGGTTTTCTATGAAGTTTCCAACAAGTTTCACGTGTATGTCGAGGTTTATTGCAATGGTCACACCAGACACGAGGCTTTTCATGTGGCTTATTGGATTGATTAGAAGCCTTCATTGCAGTATTTTCAGTCACCAACGCAGAGCATTCAACTGAGTCAATAAGTTTTTTGTAAATCATAGCATTCATGTGACTTTCTTCCCTACGAACTTCAGAAAAAACATCATTAATAGTTGGAAGAGTAGTTTTTCCAAGTATTCTACCTCTAACTTCATCGAATCAACATTGAGGTCAACAAGGAATTTCTAAATACGACCATCTTCAACAGTTTTCCTATAGTGCTTTTGGTCCTCTGTAGACTTCCACTCATACGTATCAAAGAGGTCAAGGTCTTGCCAAATCCTTTTTAATGAATGAAAGTATTGTGTAACAGAGTTAGTTCCTTGTCGTATATCACCTAATTTTAAGTTCAACTCAAATACTTGTGACTGGTTGCCCAAATCAGAATACATCTGAGTTACACTATCCCATAATTGCTTGGCAGTAGAGTAACACATGTAGTTACAACCAATGTCTTCAACCATGGAATTGACAAGCCAAGTCATAATCATGGAGTTTTCAGCGTCCCATCCGGCGAATGAAGGGTCATCTAGACTAGGAATGGTTTTTTCTCCTGTGATGTAACCAATCTTCCCTTCTCCACGAATATACATATGGACATTTTGGGACCAACGAAGAAAATTATCCCCATTGAGTAAAATGGTAGTTATTTGGACAGTGGGACCAGTTGAATGGCCATGATTTTCGCAAACTCGAATGATGGGTACCTTAGTGTCCGACATATCATTGAAAAAAGGAAACCCAAAATACAAAACCAGTAGATCTGGAAAAAAAAAAATATAGAGGCTTAAACGAACCAGTAACTAGGAAAATTATAGCTGTCGGACAGCGGCAACCGGTCGGCAGTAGAAACAGCGGACATCCGGCGGTGGAGCTTCAGGTGGCCGACAGAAGGTTAGATTTTTTCTAGGGTTTCAAAAAGGAAAAAAATAGGGTTTTTTTTTTGGGGGTAGGGTTTCAAAAATTTTGTTGATCTGATACCATGCTAAAAACCATTATTTTTTCTCTTATTAATCTTAGGAGGAAAGGGTTTCTTAAATAGAAGAAATACCCAATTACAAATAAGGAAAGAATAAAATAATTACAAATAAGGAAAGAACAAAATACAGCAAATATAATACAATAAATACAATATAAAATTTCACAATAAAGGAAATAATCAACAAACATCGAATTATTATATCCATCATCTTGGAGATGGACTTTGGGGCCAAAGAAAAAAGAGGAAAAAAAAATTGTTAAGAGGCTACAGAGAACTAACTGAACAAGATTTGATCTGCACCGTTTTCCAATGTTAGTTGTACTTCCATCAGGCTTGGGCTGATCATACTTTAGCTAGTTGAATTGAGAGGGAAAATACAACCTTCCATAATTAATCTAGGACTCACTGTATTCTTTTAGAGACAGTAAAGCATACTTCATTCACTTGGAATGCCTTATATAGAGAATTTTCTAATCTCTCTCTCTCTATATATATATATATATATTAAATTTGATTATGGATTTTTGGCTATTTTTAAGAAACCCATGATATTAATGTTTTAATGGGCAGATATCTTATTTACCTTCCTTTATTTAGTACCTCTTCTGTCTCTTCTCAAGATTAATGAATTTTGTTATGTTCCTCACTAAATTTAAAAGTAAAAAAATAATTAATAAAAATATAGAATGTGACATACATAGATACTATCATGCACCAAAAAAAATGCCTACTAAACATGAGATGGTGTTGGATAACTGAAATGACCAAAACGGAGGGTGAGGGTGACAAAAATACCGGCAGCAGATTTCAAATCATATGCAGGTACTGTAAAAGCAGACTGTGTTCCAAGTAAAACAGTTGAGACTGTAGATGAAATAACAGATGCCAATATGATCATTGCAGTCGTAAAAGGAGGTGAATTTTCTGCACGCAGTGGCCTTAATACAGTTTCTATTGCAAAGAAGCTACCAGCAACAGCTGCATTGAAGCCTAAAAGAAAAGGAGATGAAACAAATTAGCTACTGAACAAGTAGATGGCTCTACCAAGAGGAAAGGTCAAGTTATAGCGTATGCAAAGATTAAGCCATATTGACGAATAATTGGTAGGAGGAAATCTAATACCTGAAGCAATTCCAGCTGCTGCACCAGCTGCAACAAATGCTATTTTTATCTTTTCACTGTTGTTTTCCATCATAAGATAGAACCCATTGGCACAAGATTTCCCAATATCTACACTAGGTCCTTCAGGACCCAATGAACAACCAGTACCTAAAGTGATGGCTGCCTGTATGGCTTTAACTGTAGGAAAGACTCCAGAAAGTAAATCAAATCCTTGCCCTTGGGAAGCACTTGACTGTTTTATTTGGCTGAGTATCTCAAGCAAACCATGCATCATACCCACTATAACACCTCCGGTTACCGGTATCAAGAGAATGCGATGCCAAGTATCAGCGATTCTCTGTAAGCGAAGCCAAGCAGCACCCTCATTTGGAGTGCCAGCCCAGGCCCACTCATGGATAACATGTACCTACTTGAGAACCATAGCGTCAGCAAATTCACATAATTCCTCTTGCTATCTAAGTGCTTAACCGTGCTTTTCTATAATAGGAAACATATTTTCATTGAAAGAATGAAGATTACAACAAAATAAAATAATTAGTTCTATAAAAATGGAGGAAATCCAACACAAGCCATGGGGGTTACAAAAAGGTCATCCAAGAGGCCAAACGACCATTTAAACCATAATTACATAAAGGCGAGTTACAAAATTTAGCATCAAGTCGATGCAGTCATTAAAACTGATTCAAGAATGCTGCTACTAGAAGACTTGTCTTTGCAATTAACGGCTAATACAGTACAACAATTGCGGGACGAGATTGAACCTTCAATCTCTAGGGAAGATAGTCATGCTAATTACCGTTAAGCTAAGCTCACTTTCACGAAAAATATAACTTTTATCTTTTTTTTCAAGACAATATGGCAGACAAAGTCACTAACGGCTAATCATTTCATCGCTATCGTTATTAACATTAGAAGCATTGTAACAGTTGGTGACTAAGAACATTTGGAATTTGGCTGAGCCAAAATGGGCTTCTGCAGCTAAAGGCTTCATCCTAAACTTGTGAACATCTTCACCAATCAAACAAACAAAAAACAGGTGCAAATTTGAATAGTTAAATAGATAAGCATATAACAATCAAGTCAGTAGTAATGAAAACATCAGAAAAAAATGAAGACGTGAAAGGAAAAGGCTTCACTATCATTGCAGACACCAACCAGAACATTAAGGCGCAGGCAAATGGTGCTAGTAAAGAAAAATATACAGATACTGCCAATTTAAGAACAGAACTGAGAACCTAACCCCAATGTTAAAAGCTGCAACACAAAGACCGGTGGCGAGGCCAAGGAGACATGCAATAAGCAACAAAGCCCATTCAGGAGGGGCAGTATCATCAACATTGTCGTCAATTTCGCCATCGATTGCAGTTGGGGCATGAAGAGAATGCGAATTGAAATTGTTGTGACGATCAGAAGAAGAAGAAGAAGCCGTACGACTTCTACCAACAATATTAACAGAAGAAGGGTTGAAATTAACGTTATGATTATCAATATCAAGACGCTTATAACTTAAACGACGACCAGAGAAGCTGCTCCCTCGATTGAGATGATGAAGCAGATCCAGAAACCCACCTCGTTTTCCACTGTTATTTCTCAATGGATGAACTCCATTTCCATCTTGTGATTCTAAATCAAGATCTTCCTCATTATGATCTTCCATAGATCTAAGAAGGCGATTCTGATCGGAAAATTCCCCTTCCGCCATACCCAATTACTCCCCAAGTTCGAGGACGGTGACCCTCTTGTTAGTTATCACCGACCCAGAAATCAAAAAGGCAAAATCAACGAAAATGGTGAATTGGGTAATGATTGGAATCGAATTTCAAATGGAAAATTTCAGAATTCAAATTCCGACGAGCTCTGTTGAAGCCGGGAAGGAACCCGGCGGAAGGAAGTGACGCATAAAGTTAAACAGGGAACAACGCCGCTTCACGTTCCGTATTAGATGCTGTGGGATGGATTCAAATTCGTACAAATTCTGGGGGCACTAATTTCCAAGTTTCTTCTGGATTTCGATTGCTATGTGTTTATTGATCGAAAGTTCGATCCAATGTATAATTTACACGTTCAAAATGTGAGATATATTATATGAATGTTTTTGTGGGTCAATTCATCAATACATAACAGCCTTAGCTATGCTACACGTTACTCCTATAATCGTCTTTTTTTTCCCTTTTAATTAAAGTACACCTCGAAGTTCAAGTATGTTGAATTGTTGATTAAACTTTTATGATCAAACTTTTATGTGGCTGGAAAAATGTTTATTAGAAGATTAATAAGAAGCAGGTGGAAATTAAAAGCTCTCTAAGAAAGCCTTAATCGAGAAAGACCATGGAATATTTAATGTCTCAAAGGTTGGTGCTTTTCTTCTTAATCTTAATTAATTGACACGATGATGGGTTTGAATATGCGATTTTATTGTAATTCAATATGTGGATGTGGAAGAATTTAATGTGTATATGTCTTGATTAGTCAAGTTATATTCAGATTGATATGTTTTTAAAAGACAATTAATTTAGCATTCTCATCGACTAAAGTTATGAAAGTCCATTCAACGTGAATTAGGTTATGGCAACTATTATAGTCATTTACACAAAATTTGATTGATTTCATCAATTAGCTCAACTCAACTACACCATAGTTCTCTTAAATGATAATTCATAATGAGAGGTCATTTTCTCTAAAGAGTGTGTAACAATAAAACTTTTTTTTTTTTATTTAACGAACTTGCCTCACAACATAGAAATTAGAACAGTCGAATTATGGTATGTTTGGTTTAACTTTTCAAGTGATTAAATTTGAAAATAAGTTATGTTGGAAAAAAATTGAAGTATTTAGTAATCATTGAAAAATATTTTTTAATACACTTTCTAAGTATATTTTAAACCGCTTTTATCAAAAGATTTTAAATAAAAATGATTCTAAAAAAATATATTTTGTCATGTCGATTCAAACAGATCTTTGCTTGAAAAAGGGATTCAGACAAATAATTAGAAACTAAACAACCTATGTATAAGGCAACTTAAGAGGGCCAAGGTTAAGCTATTCTTCAAATAATTCTTCAACTTAAGAGTTTTCATTTGATAACATTTCAAATCATTTTAAACGCATATATCATTGGTTTCAATTTATCACATTTAATGTGATAATTTTGGTTTGGCTAATTAGATGTTTATGTTAAATTAAATGAGTCATTCACTTGCTCAAAAATATTTAGTCCACGTTTATCCCATTGAAAACATAATAGTTTAATGAGAAAAAAAAAAGTGGACCTCATTTGATTACTTTTAATATTGTTTACTTGTGTTATGCATTTGAGTCCCACATCTAAATCTGTAATGAAATAATGCAATCTGAATGATGAATAAAAAGTACTCAATCCGATTGCACATGAGAATTACATATTATTGTTACCATTACCGTTATAGTTATTGTTACGACTACCATTATTATTATTGTTATAACCAATGTTGGTGAGAATTTTTATTTAAATGAAAATTAGATCTTTTATGGATTTTTGTGAAAATGAGAATCCCATACTACTTAATTCAACAAGGGGAAGTCCCTTTATATACCCCCACCTATAGTTTTGGGTTTGAGCCCCAAGGGATACCCATGTTTTAGAAGAGTGAAGAGATAGCCAAACATGGCTATGATGGTCATTCTACATGTGTGCCACTGCCATTCGGATGGGTGTGGAATTATTTTTTATTAAAAATAATAATTTTTATTTTATATATTTTTTATTAAAAAAATACGTAGTCTTTTACAATTTAGAGATGGTCACCCATTTTTTACACAATCTTTCGGCCGTTTTCACATCATGCGTGCATTCACACGTTACCCCTTCTGAAATGCACTTTCAAGGCCTACAAATTGCCTTCAATGCTTGAGAAGGAAGATACAAAAAAATCAGAAATTCTTCTGCTCTTCTTCTCCTCGTTCCCTTCGCGTTTTTTCGAGCATTATCAATCTACAAGGGTATTAGAATTTTGATTGGTTCTGGTGCAGTTCCAATCAACACAGAATTTTCTGGGCTATTTTATCTTAAGGATGGCGTGGCCTTATTCCGAACTGCTTGCACAAAGGGTAAAGCCACAAAACATCTTAAAGAGAGTGAGAACCACGACTCAACCTTTCACAGTTTGTTCTCTTTGTAGTATCTACTTCTAACGACTATCTTCTGTGTCGTTCGTTTATTGTCTTCTTCTGTTCGTTGGGAATTTTTTTTGACAATTTTAAGACGTGTTCCATCTACCGCGATTTATAGTCCTGTCAACACAAAATGACTTCATGCCCTCCGATCTCAACTATCCTTTCCGATTTGAAGGGGCGCACTTTAGACGTTGGAAGCAGAAGATGTCGTTCTTCCTCACTATCAAGAAGGTTGTTGACTTTTGCACCACGAAAAAGACAGTTATTTAACAAATCAAAGATGCAATTGTTTGGGAAGAAAATGATTTTCTTTGCATAAACTTTATCTTAAATGTTTTAACTGATGATCTTTATGATTATTACAATATAATAAAGACAGCAAAAGAAGTTTGAGACGCCCTATAAAAAAAAAATATACGATACCCGGTTAAAAAAAATATGCAGTAAGCCGTTACCTAAAGTTCCAAATGATAGACAAAAAATTTGTGGAGGTCCAATCCTATGAATTGTAGAAGATAGCTCATGAGATAATAAATGAAGGTATGTCCCTTAATGAGCAATTTCAAGTTGTTATTATAGACAAGTTACCCCCTATATGGAAGGATTTTAAAAATATCATAAGGCAAAAGATCAAGAAATTCTCTCCTTGGAAAGTCTAATAACATGTCTAAGGATTGAGGAGGAAGCCCGTAAGCAAGACCAGAGGGAGGAGGTAAACATCGTACAAAGGAAGGTCTGCCTCTACTGTGATAAAACTTGAACCAAAGTCAAAGGAAACTAAGTGGAAAGGTAAGAATCGGGGATCTAGCAACCAAAAGAAGCAAAAACCCCCCTCATGAGAAGTGGTACAATAACTGTAGGAACAAACTTGCAACAAACTTGGACATATGACCAGGAACTGTAGGAACAGGCGTCGTCCTGTTGAGCAGGCAAACTTGACAGAAGAGGCATTAGTAGCCATGATCACAAAAGTAAATGTGACCGGTGGCTCTTTAGTGGATAGACACTAGCGCTATACACCATGTCTATCATGACCTTAGTTTTAGGATAAAAATATATTGTTAGGGGTTCAACACTTAACAAAGTTGCTGGAGTTGGCAAGGTGGAGCTGAAGTTTACCTCTGGGAAGACCGTCACTCTGAAGGAAGTTTTGCACACTCCAGAGATAAAGAAGAATTTGGTCTCGAACTATTTTTCAACAAGGCTGGCTTTACTTAGACCATAGATCCGACTTATATACTCTTACAAAAAATTAATGTCTTCGTGAAAAAGGGGTATGCAACTAATGGAATGTCGTGACATGAATAAAACTAAGTCGTTTGTTTATTTGTTGTGTTCTTTTAATATTTGGCATTCTAGGCTTTTTCATGTCAATAAACAGATAATTAGTAACACGAGTAGGTTGAAAACATTTCCTAAGTTATCAATAAAAGACTTCGATAAATGCGGATATTAATTGTAGTCAGACTAAAATAACTAAGACTTTGCATAAATTTGCATTTAGGATATATGAGCCTCTAATTTAATTCATTCAGACTTATGTGAATTTTGTAGACACCATATTTGGTCCGACTCAATTTAAATTGTTTTATTTTATTATTATTGTTATTGTTTTGTTTTGTTAATGTTTTTTTAAAGAGAAAATTAAAAGTTAAAAGAAAAAAAATTTTCCTTTAATTGTTTTTTTTTTCATCAAAAGATTTTATTATTATTATTAATTCAAAGATAAAAATGTATTAAAAAGTAAAAAAAAATAATAATAATTAATTTTAGCCTTCCTCATTCCCCTCCTTTGTTCTTCTTTAAACCCTTCTCCATTTCTCTCAACTCTCTCCCCATTTTCTACTCTCCATATTTTCAACAACCTAAGCTAATTTAAGCTTTACTAATGGCTTATAAAAGGAACAAACACATACACGAGGAAATGGGGAAGGAACCAAAGAGACAAATTGTGAGAGAGAGAGGCAATCAAAAACAAAAGAAAATGGTAGAAGCTTAACACCTATTGCAACTTCCATGGTGGAAGAAGAAGTTGTGAGGTTGAAGAAAAAGGTGGTGGAATTGGTAAAGGTAAGTGGTGGGTCCCACTTAATTTCTTTATTAATTTGTCTATTTTCTTATTTATTTATTCTCTATTTATTACTTTTGTTTTTTTCATTAATTCATTTATTCTCCAAAATCTTGTTTTCAATTCAATTTGAAAATTTTCATAAAACTTTATTTGAATTTTTGAACTTTCAAATAAGTTCTAAACAAAAATTTCCAATTGGTTTTTATTACAAATTTTAGGTGGAGTTTCGATTTAGTTTTAATTGAGTTTTACAAACAAATTTTAATTTGATCTTTAATTCATAATTTTTAATTAAAACTGAATTCAACTTTTAATTTTGAAATTTTTAATTAGTTTCAACTTTCAATACAAGTTTTCCAATGATCATTTTAATTTCAATTTGGAGTTTACAAACAAAACTCCAATATCAATATGTGTCAAGCCCTCCATTTTGTTTTAATGAATTTTTTTAATTATGTTTCAATTTGAAGTTTCTAAAAAATGAACATTCTAATATCAACTTTAATTTTATGTTTTCATAAATAATTTTTAATCTTAATTCAAATTTGTCAATTGAATTTCGATGTTAGTTCAAATTCAATTTCTAATATATTTTAAATATATTTTAATTTGAAGTCTCTAAATAAAATTCAAATTTGATTTAAATGAATTTTGAATCATTACAATTTAGAAACTTTAAAAGCAATCTCAATTTCAATTTCAATTTGATTTTTTCATAACTAATTTTCAATTTGGTTTTAATATAAAGTTTTCAAATGAATTTTAATTTTATTCATATTTAAATACTTTAAATATAATTTCAATTTGGTTTTCATCTTGACTTATGAAATGAATTACAATCTTCCTTTGAAAGGCTTACATACTCATAAATATTAATTCATATGTTCACTTCTCAAATGTGAATTGATTCACATGAGACATTTTCTTAAATATCATGTCAATTCTCTAACGGAGTTGAAAACATCAAGCATCTTAAATTCTTAAGGTAAACATTCAAATAATAATAAAGTGACCGACATTTGTCCACTCACAAAATGCAACTTTACTTTATTCTTAAAGCTAGAATGTGATTTTGTGAGATACTATTCAAATTAAGTTTTGATATTTATGTGTCAATCAAATGCTTATCTTCTATTTTAGATTATTAAAATAATACAAAGTTTGACAATAAATTTTAAATAAAATCGACTATATGCAATGAGTTATGTCTAGGTTGAGGAAATGAGTTATATATAGGCTGAGGTACTTAAGTTGACCGTAAGGGAGCACCTCTACTTGGGAACTATTCATTAGTTGTATTTTGTTTAATTTCATTAACATTTTTTTGAATAAATATTTTTAATAAAATAAAATTTTGTTTGTACAAATAAGAACCATTTAAAAAATATTGGATTACCAAAATAAGATGTTTTCATGTTTTCAAATGAGTGTTGTAGGGTGCTAATATCTTCCCTATGCCTGGTGACCCCCGAACCTATCTTTGGAAAAGTAGACCATTTTCATTTTTAATTTTTTTAATGGATGGCCACCACATCCTAAAATGATTGGTGGCGACTCCAAACCTTTCACCTTGAAATAGACCCTTAGGGAGGGACGTCAGCCGCTCCGCGTCACGATGACGTTGCGACAAATTTGATGGTGTCTTGACTAGGAATGTCAAAGATACTTTATAATCTTTATTGATGACTACACTGACTTCACTTTTGTATATTTGTTGAAAAATAAAAGTGATGCTTTTGACATGTTCAAATTGTTTATGATTGAAATAGAAAACTAGTTTAACAAAAAATTTAAAAGACTTCATAGTGGAGGAACTGAATACGATTCAGATGTTTTCAACGATTTCTATAACTCAAATGGAATAATTCATGAAAAGACGACACCTTATTCTTCTGAAATGAATGAAAAAAGTTGAAAGGAAAAATAGCACTCTATTTGAACTGATAGTTGTTATTTTACTTAATTTAAGAGTTGTCTTTTATTGGTGAGGTGAAATTATCCGTACTACTTGTTATGTTCTTAATAGAATACAAAAATCTAAAAACACAATTTCTCCCTACGAAGTCCTTAAGAATAAGAAATTGAACTTGTCATATTTCAGAACTTAGAGGTATCTAGCCTATGAAAGAATACCAGACCCTAAAAGAAGGAAGCTTGCCAGTAGAGCCTACGAATGTGTCTTTATATGATACACAGTAAATAGTGAAGTTTATAGGTTCTATGACCTAACAAATCAAGTGATTATAGAATCCAATGATGTTGACTTCTTTAAGAATGAATTTCCCTTCAAATCAAGAATTAGTGAGAGCTCAAGTTCTAGTAATCTACCTTCAATTAGAATTCAAACTCTAAATGAGGAAGCAGACCCATACCTCAGGAGATCTAAGAGAACTCGTACTGTCAAGAACTTTGGGGATAAATTCCAAACCTTCAATGTAGAAGAAGAGCCTAAGAACTTAAAAGATGTCATGTCCTCTTTAGATGCCAATTTATGGAAAAAAGCTATAAATGATGAAATGAACTCTCTTGAGTCGAATTGAACTTGGCATTTGGTAGACCTACCCCCTAGTTACAAACCAATAGGATGGAAATGAATCTCGAGGAAGAAACTCAAACCTGATGGAACAATTGACAAGTTCAAAGCCAAACTTGTACCTAAGGGTTTCAGAGAAAGAGAAAACATAGATTTTCTTAACACCTTTTTCCCTATGACTAAGATCACCTCAATCTGCGTGTTGTTTTCTTTCGCTGCCCTAAATAACCTTGCAGTTCATTAGATGAATATAAAGACTGTATTCTTGAATGGTGGACTTGAAGAAGAAATTTACATGAAACAGCCGGAAGGCTTCATAGTCCATGGTCAAGAGAATAAGGTTTGCAAGTTAGATAAATCTCTTTGTAGCTTGAAACAAGCTCCTAAGCAATGACATGAGAAATTCGATAATCTCATCAAACTTCTAAAGGATTCAAAGTTAATGAAAGTGACAAATGCATCTATTATAAGTTGAAAATAATCTATGCACTATCATATTTTTGTATGTAGATGATTTGTTAATTTTTGGATCAAACTTGCACATTATAATTGATGTGAAATCCTTGTTGAGTGCAAACTTTGATATGAAAGACTTAAGAGAAGCAAATGTAATCTTACACATAAAAGTAACTGAGTGTGAAAAGGAAATTTATTTAAATCAATCTCATTATATAAAAAAGATTCTAAAGAAATATAATTACTTTAAATGTTAACCAACATGTACTTCTTATGACCCTAGTGTTAAATTGTTCAAGAATATCAGTGACAGTGTTAATCAATCTGAGTATGCGAGCATCATAGGCAGTCTCAGATATGCTACCGACTGCACTAGGCCCGATATAGCTTATGCTATAGGATTACTTTGTAGGTTTACAAGAAAACCTAGTACAGAGCATTGGAATGCTATAGAAAGAGTTATAAGGTACTTGAAGAAAAACCAAATCCTAAGATTACATTATCAAAAGTTTCTTGCTATCCTGGAAGAGTTCAGTAAACTGGAACTCCCTCTCAGATGATTTAAATGCTACTAGTCGCTATATTTTTAATATAGCAGGTGGAACTATTTCTTGGAAGTCTAAGAAATAGACTATTTTAGCCCAATCTATGATGGAGTCAGAAGTGATAGCACTAGCAATAGCTAGTGAAGAAGCAGACTAACTTAGAAGTCTATTATCAGAGATTCTCATATGGCAAAAATCAGTACCATCCAAAACTGTTATTACAACGGAAAGAGAGACAAATACGTCTAAGCACAGTACCATTAGAGAGTTCCTCACTATTGGTGCAGTTAAAGTGGATCACATACGGACTGATGAAAATGTGACAGATCCTTTGACGAAAGCACTAGCCAGAGAGAAGATTTTCAAAACCTCAGAAAGGATAGGACTCATGCCTATAGAATGATGAATCACTGTGAGGAAAACTCAATCTGTAGAATGAAAATCCTAAGAAACAGGTTCAATAGGTAATAACTGATCACAAATGATATGAAGTGAATCATGCTAAAAATAACACAGAGTTCTTTTCCTTCACAGTTCACCTTAATCTTAAGTTCCACCACTCAAATCCATAGTTGAGAATAGTAGAGAAGACACTTTTGGTGATCGACTACTGTTTTGAAGCACAAATTTGAGGAGAGCAGCTCGGATTTGGAGGATTCTTCAAAGGTAAAAGTTCTGGAAACCCTCTTCTTTGATGAAACCATGTTTGCATGCTTTTAAAACTCAAATTAAATGTAATTAAAGTGTTTATTGATTCTAATTGCTTCCGTTGCTTGCTTGTATATTCTAACACCTAAGCATGCTTCTAATGAAGAAGAATGGAAGAAATGAACACACCCTTGTGGATTCTTTTCCATCTTCATGTTTTCCCCTCCGAAGGTCACGATAATCTCGAGCTCCTCAACAAACAAGGACCACTCTAAGGCTACCTTGTTATCCTCTTGGAATAAAAAAAGGGTTGGAAGTGTGGGCTCCAAAAACTTTTAATGAAGGAATTTTTAGAGAGAAATTCTTTTTGGAGAAGATAGATTAGAGAGAAAGGGTGGAGGCTAGGTCATTTTCACCAAAAAAAAAAAAAAAAACTTACTCTAAAAAGGGTTATAATAGTATATTTATAGGGAAAGAGGGTAACCTCTTCTCCAAGATTTTCCACTTTCCTTTTTTTAGCTAATTAATTAATTAACTATTATTTAATTTTAGCATACAAATTAAATAACTATAGACTAAATAAAATTTAATATGAAGTTAATTGATTAATTAACATACAAATATCATATATTTATACGAATATATCTCTTTATGAATTCAATTCATATAAGTCTAATATTTGAATCTCATTCAAATACATCTCTATTATAATATAGTTTGGATTATGGATCATATTTATCATAATTCACTATACTTCATATTAATCATATTAATATATAATTCCTTTAGTTAATTTGAACAATTTAAATAATTCCTTTTTACTATCTTTAGCGAGCTAACAAGGAGACTTTATGAACCTACATATTAGAAGCTCCAATGGTATGAGATTAATTTAATTAAACTCTTTTAACTAAATCAACTAATATTCATTAACTACTAATCACTCCACTAAAGATCGATAGTTGCATTCTTTACACTGTAGATGTATTTCTATTTCCATGGTTATAACCAGTCAACAGCGAATCGACCCTTCACAAATTGCACATAACTACAGTTGAGTCAAAAAATGGTTTTACCCCTATAGTTACATCTAACTCCTTAAGTACCACTGATTCTTCTAATGAACAAATAGTTTATAGTCCAACTATAAACTAACATCTCTCGAGCCAGTGAGAGGTTGAGGTCTCATTGTTCAAGATCCGAAATCAGTTGTTAAGTGAGCAATTTGTCTACTTTCCATATGATCGGGAAGGAGTGAATTCCTTCTTGTGTAGGTGTATTCCCAGCTCCCTACTCGGACAAATCCCTAAAATGGTAGGTTTGTTAAGTCCGCTAACATGGCTGTAACGCCCAGATTCTTAAACATTATGATCCGACTGCTACGACATGCATACTCAGATTTTTCTATCATGAGATGAGTTTTGGTGAAAATTTTAAAGAACATATCTAAATTTTATTAATTAGATAGAAAAGCTATATAAAAAGTTTATTTATCAAAACACTAGGATCCATAAAACATGAGTGTGGTGGTATAAAATGCATGTGCTTATAATAGTGAGTTTGATGGTTGGCCATTTGAGCGACGTCGAATTCTGCCATCTACGCTGTGTCCTTACCTATAAAGTCTGTAAAAATATGGGATGAGTATATAATATACCCATTAAGTAGTTCTCACGTAGGGTAGTGATCAAATGCACAATCACAAGCAACATGTCATGAAAACATATGATTGGGACCGAAAACATATAATAACATGTGGTGGTCGGTTATGCTTCCAACATAAATCTCTCCGCTCTGATAGGAAGATGAGGACCTAAGCGAAAACTAACCCATCTGATGATTAGCAGGTCATGCAGTCAGTAGGGCCAGAGTCGCATCCAACATCAACCATTAGCATAAACGTAATATTGGACTAGAGGGGTACAACCATACATACCCTGCTAGTCCCTAACGTAAACATAACGTAAGATTAGGCCTGGAAGGGTGCAACCATACATGCCCTGCCAGCCCTGGAAGCATAAATTTCTCCGCTCTGATAGGAAGATGAAGACTTAAGCGGAAACTAACCCATCTGATGATTAGCAGGTCATGCAGTCAGTAGGGCCAGAGTCGCATCCAACATCAACCATTAACATAAACGTAAGATTAGACTGGAAGCATAACTTACCCCTAATTAAAACTTGATTTTAACGTAATCGTGAACAAACATAATGCATGAGGTTCCTTGTAGAGAAACGTGTTCTAAACATGTAATGCAATATAACAATTAACATAATCATGCAACCTAATAAAGGTACACTACCATAGAACACTTAAAGAGAGGGTGAGATAAACTACTTACCTTGACTGTGATCTAATTATTCCTTATTATTCTTTATGATTTGATCAGTAGAGCTTTTCCTTTTTAAATCAAAAGAAGAAATTTGGGCAGCACCTTACCCGAACTTTTCTCTTTTAGCCTCACAAAACTTCCTCACTCACATTTACTCTTTCACACGATTCTTTGTTACTGAGATTTTTTGAGAATGGGTTAAATCTTCGGCAAAAGGTCCTATTTATAGTAGTTTTCAACTCTTCTCAGTGTGACAAATCATCCTATAGGTGGCTTCTTTAAAATTACTTAGGGTTTAAGGATCCTCTCAATAAGACACCCTATCTTGGTTAACGTTTGCCCTTACGTCATCATTCTTTGTTTATATTAAATTTTAGGGTTTTTCTATGTATAATCTATAAGATCGTGGCAAAATTCAACGCATAATCCACGCTTCTGTACAAATCTCGCTCTCTTTGTTCTTAGAATCTCGCTCTCTCCAACTTTCTCGCTAGTTTGGCTCTCGCGACTTCCGCTCTCGCTCCTACTCTCGCTCTTGCTCTCACTCTCGCTCTCGCTCCCGCTCTCACTTTGCTCTTGCTCTTGCTCTCGCTTTCGCTCCCGCTCCTACTCTTTCCTACCATCTCGTTAAGAATCTCGCTCTCTTTACTCTCGCTCTCTCCAATGTTCTCTCCAATCTCGCTAGTTTTCACGCGTGGTTGCCTTCACTGCTTGTGGATTCCACTTCTTTTTTTTCAAATTTTAAGAGTATATGGGCAATTAATTCACCTTCAATTCTTCCAATGAGTAGTATCCAAACAAAAGTTATCTACTGCTCGTTGTCTCCTGAATTAGTTAGCGGCCAACTTCCAATTAATCCTCCCTGATTCTGCTCCTTTATTCATTATTTTTGGATAATGAATAAATTTCCAATTTCCAATTATTCTTATTTTTTTTTCTTCTTCTAAATTTCCACCACTTTATATAAAATTTCGTCCTGCTTATTATTTGACTTTTAATTTCCTGTATGCGTTCAAATCTGGGTCATTACAATGGCCACTCTCACCCATACAGATAAAAGGATTACCCTCATAAACAGAAGTTCGCAACTCACTCAAGATTAAGGTCAAGTAACCTATGGTCATCCTAATGAAATATTAGTTTCTTCAAGTAACGGTTTTATAAAGAGAAACCAATTATTTCGTGGTCTGATTTTGTATAAACTCTTTATACAGGATACCCCCACTCACATGTCTCCACATGAACAATACTAATCATATTGTCTAAAACATTTACAACTCATGTAACAATTACAAAGTGGACCATATCCACAGTATTACCAAGATAAGGCACCCAACCTTATCCATTTACTGCAAATCTTTTAGGTTATAACTTGAACATGAACCACTTGTATGTCTACCACACACTATTCAAATGACATCAATTTTAATTTATTGGATTGAATTATTGCAGTCTGAATGTCACATAAAATATCTCTTATTTTATTAAATAAATAATTTAAAGTTTTTCATTTACAAGAGGAGATGCCTTTCCTATAGCTACTATAGTCTCTATCTTAAAACCAACATTCTTAAGACCAAAGAGGCGGGTGGGAGGAAGCTCTCCATTCCTGGTTCTCCTGTAGCTGGATTCTCTGGAACCACAAGAATCCTTAGTTATAATGGGATTTCAACTCAATGTACCGCCAGCAGAAAAAAAAATCTTTCTTCAGGGCCTGAGTTCTTTTCAATTTGAGAACTCAAGATATTACCTGATTTGGAAGCTAACTCTTTTCAAAATACAAAGTATAAGATATACAAGATTTAGGACATTAAATCCAACACCCTTAAGATTTATGAGCCAACACGATCTGCTGATAGTGAACCGATTGCCTGGCACCCTAATCCTTCTCTATATTTTGGTGAGACGGTGGTTTCAAAATTCTATCAGAAAGCATCCTTATCTATGTAGGAGGATATTCAAGACAAGATTGTGTGCACTTCTTTTGAGCACATACGAAACCTTAAACCAGAAATAGCAATAATATTTTCCGGCATTTCCAAGATTTATAAGAGCAAATTGGCTCCTTTTCAAGAATTTGTGCATAGTTATCTTAAGAGGGTAGATAATTTCAACGCGGTAAAATCTTCATATTTCATACAATTGCCTTCAGCCAACAAGGACCATCAATTGGGTGAGAAGACATCCTGCATGAAATAAGCCCTACTTTGATAAGCTAGCTATGAGAAGAAAACAAAGTCATTCAAGAGTGAGTTGCCAAATTATCCTTGAAAAATAAAGAATTAGAAATCAACCTTCAAAGTCTAAATGCTAAGTCTAGGAATTTGTCGAGTTTATCTTGTAAGAAAAAAAAGGCCATAGACAGAAAAGAACTGGAAGTTACCAAAATCCAGGAACAAATCATTTCATTTGAGAGCACCCCCACTATAACGGATGCGACTATCGAGGCTTTTGCTACAGCTCGTAAAAACATGGAGACTGCGTGCGAAAAGTTAAAAGACTTTGAGTGAAATCTTTGATTTTAACCAGCTCCCTCCCCCCCCCCTCCCCCGTCTCACTTTTTTTTTTTTTTTTGCTCGGTTCAATCTTATTGTTTTGCATAATAGAAATATTTTCTTTTTTTTTGCGAGTGATTACACTTAAGCTACCTATATACCCTTTTATAACAAGATCAAGTCATTGAAGGAACTCTTATACAAGAGTACCTCTGAGTGGAAACGGATCTTTTCAAAAACATTGTGATAGAATTACCACATTTACATTCACACATACAGATATGCATCAAACTACTAAATTATCGGCATGCTAAGAAACAAATAAACACGAGAACAAAGAAACTTACTTGTTGAAGACTTTCTTCTCGTCAAAGCTCGTTCTCTCCAAGTGAACAGACTCCTCGCACTATCGCTAGAACAACAAGCTTTTGTTCAGCAACACCCGATCGTCTACCACAAACGGATTCCACACAAATAGACAAAGAATGAGGACGACACCACCACTTGGAACCCTTAGTATTCTCGGAGTGAGAATCCAAAGAGTGGGCTCTGTTCGAATTTGGTAGAGGGGAGGAGGAAAAAATATCGTATACAACGATCAAACAAGTGGGAGAAGGCAACGTCTATCGTATAGATAGGGTGCTTGATCGTTTATGTAAGGTACACGATCATATAGGAAAAAGTAGGTGATCGTCTATACGATCGTTTAGTAAAGCTCGGGTGCTAAGCGATCGTTTAGGAAAAGGTAAGCGATTGTTTAGTATATGCGCGTGCAAGTGTAAGTAATCAGACAGTAAACACAAGCTATTGTATAGGCTCTGAATTATTAAGCGATTGAATGTAAAACACTCCGTGAGCTATTAACCGTGTTCTTTGCAAAATGAAAAAAAAAATCATTTTATTCTTCAGTTACGAATGGAACTTCCTACTAACGTATGGTTACGGAGAAAACGGCAGCCAATTATCTCATAACTGTCCAATTAAAAAATAACAAATATAATCATATTATATTCATTAACCTATAGTTTAATATCATATATCAACAATAGTGTTTTCTCCTCCACTAAATATAAATCATATTTATATCCAATTTCCTCAGAATTAATGTATCTCACACATAAAGTCAATCATATCATATATAATTGAACTCTCTCTTGTCAATTTGAACATTTCAAACTGACCCAAAAACTAATTCTCAACTTGAATCCAAGCTATCAAGGGGACCTTATAGACCTATGGCTTGAAGCTCCAACTGTTAAATAGCTGACTAAACTCTTTAGCCACGAGATCCACCATTCGTTAACTGTCAGGCGTTCCACTAAAGACCAACAGCTGAACTCTTCTTACCACAAACATATTTTTGTGTCCATAGGATATAACAAATCACAAGTACGATAACCCTTCACAGATGCTCATAAATATAGTTGGGCTAAATTACCATTTTGCCCCTGTAGTTACATCTTACTCCTCAAGTACCAATAATCCCTCTAATGAATAATACAACATAGTCCTACTATGTGTGGACATCTTTTGAACCATGAAAAGGTGTGTGGTGCCACATTTTTCAGGCCCCCGGATCAGTCCTTAAAGAAGCAATCTATTTACTTACCCCTACTTCGGGGAAGGAATGAATTCCATCTTGTGTAGCTGAGTTCTCAACTCCCAAATTAGATGAATCCCCAAAGTGGTAGGTTTGAGTTGGCAACCTGGCCACTCGCACCCATGCAAATCAAAGGACCGCCCTCAATGGTAGGAGTTCCCAACTCACTCAGGATTGAGGTCATGTTACCTATGGTCATCATAGTGAAGTGAAATCTCTGTCATGAACGGAGTTATATAACGAGATGTTAACATATCGAGGTTAGGTCTTATACAAACTCTTTGTATAAGACGTCCCCCACTCGCATGTCCCCACACAAATGATCAGGATCAGATCATTTGTAGCAAGTCACAACACTTGTAACTATTCCACAAAGTGAGTCACATCCGTACCGTTAGTAGGATAAAGTTTCTCTCCTATATCCATATACTACAGACCATTTTGGTTATCACTTAAGACATGATCCACTTGTATGTCACAACATACATGCTTAAGTTACATAATGACAACCATGGATTTTAGTTTATTAGTTTGTGGTAAAGCAAATAAAACATCCAATATGCAAAGTCAAGTAGTGAAGAAAATATCATATATATACATCACAAGCATTCGTACAAACTATGTTTACAAACTACAGGATACGAGACTTTAAGACATCATCCCCAACAGTCATAATGTAGTTCAATTTTTTTTTTTTTTTGTCATTCATCTTTTAAGCTCATGCGGGCCAGGAGGAACGTGTAATTTATATTCTTACAATAAGGAGTTTTTTTGTTTACATAATGACTTCAAGCATAATTTTTTTTAAGAAACTTGCCATTGATTAAGTCAATTCTTAATCCTTCTCGATCTTTTTAACAATGTAGGGCCTATCCCATTTAGGTGTGAACTTATTCCCTGTATGTTTCGTTGTGATAATAGTTGTTCTTACAGCAAGTACCATATCACCAACTTCAAATGACTAAGGCTTCACATGCTTATCAAAGGCTTTGGACATTTATGCTTGGTAACATTCCAATGCCTATTGTGCCTTGAGTCTCTCTTCATCGAGTGTTTTTAACCCTTGAAGGCGTAACTTGGCATTGTATTCAGTAGTTAGCCCTTCTTAAATTGCTATCTTTAGTGATGGAATCTCTCTTTCCAATGGGAGAACAACTTCCACTCTATAAACAAGAGAAAATGGTGTGACTCCTATAGGAGTATGATGAGTGGTTTGATAAGCCCATAATGTTTCGTTGATTCTTTCTTGTCAATCCCTTTTTGTTTTGGAGACCACCTTCTTTAATAGATTATATAGAGTATTGTTGAATGCCTCTGCCAATCCGTTTGTTGCAGCATTGTACATAGAAGACTTATACCATTTGAAGTTAACCTTCTCACACAACTTATCCATTAGAGTGTATGCAAATTGTCATCCATTATCTATCACGATAAGATAAGGAATGCCATATCGATAAATGATGTGTGTTCAGATAAAGTTTAAAATGTATTCCTTTGTTGCTTCTCTTAATGGCACAACTTTAGTCTACCTTGAAAAATAATCAGTTCCTGCAAGGATATAAGAGTGTCCCGCTAATGACTTAGGTGTTATAGGTCCAACCAGGTCGAGTCCCTAAGCTTCAAAAGGCCATCAAGCTACTATTCGCTGAAAAGGCTCCGCTTCGGTGGTTGATGTATAAAATTTGCATGGAACTGACAGACTTCGCATTGTTTTTCATACTACATTGAGTCGTGGATCATTATGGGCCAGTAGTAACCCATTCTTTTTAATTGATGTTAGAGCTTAGGTCTATATTGATGAGCGCCATAGATGCCAAAATGTGCTTCTTCTAAGGCTTTTATTGATTTCTCTTTCCCTAGGCATTAGAGAAAGAGACCTTCATATGAACGTCGATAAAACGTATCATTGTAGTAAATAAATCGCGTAGCTCTTCTTCGTATCTCAGCTCTATGTCGAAGATCAATGGGAAGCTTCCCATGTTCGAGATCATCTATAAGGATTATCGTCAATCCTTCTCTTCAATCACATAAATAGATATCATATCAATTTCTTCATATTGATCTTCGATTGGTGGGACAATCCATTTTTAACAAAGAGAGATGCTTATAGGTACACCATCTAAGATCGTTAGAGTAGTGGCTAAATTTTCTACTGCAACTGCTCTCTTATTTTCTGATCTCGATATATGTTCCAGTATTATGCCGTCAAACTTATCCATCAATCTTCTGGCATAAATGAAGTAAAGCTTTAAATCTCTATGTTTCACATCATACTGTCGTGAGTTGATTTATAATTAACTTCGAATCGCCATATACCTCTATGTATGTTATCCCGATCTCTAAATCCATTTGTAAGCCAATGTTCAGCATTTGGTATTCAGCAACGTTATTTGAACACAATTCACTGAGTGTGAAGCTATACGACAACATGTGCTTCTTAAGAGAATGAAGATAATGTCGACGCCAACTCTACTTCTTCATGTTGCACCATCAAAGTACATAGTCCAAGACTCCATGCTTTTGACATAAAATACTTCTTCATCAGGCAAGTCTTCACATAAATTTCAATTTGATGGGATCGGATGATCAACTACAAAATCTGCCAATTTTTGACCTTTCACTGCATTTTGCGGTATACACACAATATCATATTGTTGAAGTATAATTGTCCATTTAGCAAGGCATCCTAAGATGATTGGCCTGGATAAGATATATTTGATAGGGTCGGCCTTTGCCACCAAGTGTACAGTGAAGGCTTACATATAATGTCTCAACTTGTCTATCGCAAATAACAAAGAAACATACATTTTCTCGATTGGAGAATAATTCAGCTCAGCTTCAGTCAAAGTTCTACTTAGATAATAGAATGTACATTCCTCGCCCTTCTTGTTTTTTGGTGCAAGTAATGCTCCAAACGATCTTTTTTTAGCAACAATATATAATATCAATGGTCTTCCAACTATAGGCACGCTCAAGAACGAAGGGTTGAGTAAATACTTCTTTATGCTATCAAATGCATTTTGGCATGTCTAGTCCCATTCAAATATTGTATCTTTCCTCATCAATCTCTGAAATGGTTGACTTCATCCTGAAAGGTTAGATATAGACCTTCTGATGTAGGTCAAGTGGCCTTGAAGGCTTATTAACTCGTGCAGGTTTCTCGGATTTTAGATTGATTGATTTTAATTCCACAGTGCCTTAAGACAAACCCCATAAACGTTCTTGAAGTCACACCGAACATACATTTAAGAGGGTTCATTTTTAATTGATATTTTTTTAGGCGATCAAAGACAAGTTTTAGGTCTTTCAGGTGGTCATATCACTTCATGGACTTCACTACAAGGCCATTGACATAAATTCAACATATTTATGTAGTATATCATTAAAGATACTTTGCATAGCAATATTTGTAATTAGTGATTCAACATATTTATGTTGTTATATGGCACCTGCAATCTTTAATCTAAAAGACACCACCTTATAACAGTATTTGCCTTTTGGAGTTTGAAATGTTGTTTTCACCTCATCTTCTAGAGCCATTCGAATCTGGTTATATCCTGATGACCCATCCATGGAAGATAGAGCCTCATGCCTTGTGGCGGCATCTACCATAATTTTTGTGATAGGCAAGGGAAATTCATCTTTTGGGCATCTACCATAATTTTTGTGATAAGGACATCATGTCATTTTACTTTTAATGAGCTCTCTGTATTTATGAAAATAAGCAACTTCCTTTTTTATTCTTGATGGAATAGCATTGGGAATTTTTTTCGTCACTTTTAACTTTGCATGCTTTGTTTTAGACCGATATGGGCGATCATTTCTGGCTTCTTGTTGTGGTCACACTTAATCTCTCGAAAGAAGATGCCATCATGGCTGGAGTCGAACACACATTACTTATTTTATTCGAGTTTGTAATTAGCCTTCGAAAGGCTAAAAGTTGGGTGGAGCCCGAAGTTGAGTGTTGACTTTTATCTTTAACTGCAGTGTACTTAGCCTTTGAAAAATTGAAGAACGTGCCCTGAAGAAGTAACACAACTAAAGATAGAAGTCCTTTGACTTTCGCTTCTATCCTCTTCTTTAGAATCGTGGCTCTCCTCTACAGTAACGTGACACGTGTTTGCAACTTTTGCTTTCCCTTTTCCAGTTATGCGAATTAACTTAAAGGACTTATTCCAAGCCCAAATCTTGAACTAGGTATAGAATATCCTTGTTTTTTAAGCTTCTTTTGCGTAGGGGAAAGCTCATGCCTTTCATCAAATATTTTTAGACTTTAAGCTTGGTGCGAGTTGTAAAGTCATAACCCGCCTTTGCGAGCAGCTTATATGCCTTTAGATCGAAGCCATCCTTAGTTCGTTTTTCTAAAAGGATTGCTTTCACCTCTTCTTTCTCAACCTTCTTTTCTTCTCATTTATCCATCTTTGTAAGTGGTATGATGAAGCTTTCATTCAAAATTATGACGTCTCCGATCATCAATTTTTTTTAACATTCTACAAACGGTGATTCGCCTTTCTTGCATCAAGAAAAAGGAACATATCATAGGATAAAGGGTTTGAGACCTTTTCTTGGGGGCGTCTGGTCTTTTCATTCTTTAGCACCTCAGACTTGATTTGAGTGGTTGGTTCATTATTCCCTCGGTTGTCGAAAGCATATACTTCATTCAACTTCGTTGTTATGATCATTTGTTGCTCGAGCTTCTAAGTGCCTTTTGGCCACAAGAACTTTTATCGATATAACTTCACTAATATAATTGCTTTCTAGATAAAACTTTGCATCAGCAAAATGAGATTCAGCCTCTACGAATGGCTTCGAGTGTGCGTCAATTTCCTTGATGCCTTGTTGATAGAATTTAAAACATTGGTGGAGCGTGAAGGTTACTACTCCATTTTCGTGAATCCATGGATGCCCTAACAATAGCCTGTAGGTGGTTCTTGTTGGGGTTGATGCCTTAAATCTCGTGGTCTTGTAGTTTGTAATTTGTATTTGTACAAATATATTATTTATCTAGTAAAATAAGTTATATTTTATTTGACATTTTGTTGCATTAACCCAAAATCAATAAACTAAGATCCAAGGTTATTAGATGTAACTTAAACATATATGTGGAGACATACATATGGATCATGTTTAAGTAATAACCTAAATAGTCTGTAGTAAATGGATAAGGTTGGGTACCTTATCCTTGTGACGCTAAGGATACGACCCACTTTGTAGTTGTTACAATTGTTGTAAAGTGCTACAGATGATCTGATCCTAAACATTCATGTGGAGACATGTGAGAGGGGGTATCCTATATAAAGATTTTGTATAAAACTGGACCAGAAATGAGTAGTCTCACTTTATAACACCGTTGCTAGAAGCAACTTATATTTTACCAGGATGACCGAAGGTGACTTGACCTTAATCCTAAGTAAATTGTGAACTCCTACCTACAAGGGCAGTCCTTTGATTTGCATAGGTGAGAGATACCAGTTTTGCCAACTCAATATGCCATTTTGGGGATTCATCTGATTGGGAAGCTGGAAACGTAGCTACACAAGAAGGAATTGATCCTTCCCTATTGTTAGGGTAGTAGATAAATTGTTCCCTTAAGGGTTGATTTCGGATTTGAATAATGTGGCGTCACACCCTCTCTTGGCCCAAGAGGGGTTTGGTTATAGTTGGACTATAATTAATTGTTTATTAGAGGGATCAGTGGTACTTAAAAAGTTACATATAATTACAAGGGTAAAACGGAAAATTTGACCCAACTGTCTTACGAGCAATTTGTGAAGGGTCAACACGCTGTTGATTGGTTATATTCAATGGACACAGAAATATATTTATAGTACAAAGAGTGCAGCTATCGATCTTTAATGGAGTGACTGACCGTTAATGAAGGTTGATTAATTTAGTTAAAGAGTTTAATTAATTAATCAAGTATCATTGGAGCTTCAATATATAGGTTCATAAGGTCTCCTTGTTAGCTAAATAAGAATCAATGAAAATCAAATTAATTGATCTGTTCACTAAAGGAAAGTAATTATATAAGATATAATTGACATAACGTATATGATATATTATAATATAAAGTTTTAATGAGAGAAATAACTATTTGAATATGATTCAAATATTAATTATATGAATGTGATTCATATAAAAACTAAAGATTAAAATTAATATGAATATGATTCATATTAATACTATAGGTTATATGAGAGAATGAATAAACCATATGTTATATTATATGTGATATAATATAAATTATAGGTTATATGTTATATGTGATATAACATATCGTTTAATATTTATATATATTAAGTTAGTTCACATGTGTGTGTGTATATATATATATACATATATTATGAAAATTTAGATTGTTTGAATTATTTTAATTTTAAAAAGGGGAGGGAGATATTTTAATCACTCCTTCAACCCGTCTCCCTTTTCATATACGTGAAACATAGATTGTGGAGAGAAAAACTTCAACTATTTCATCTTCATCCTTTAACTCTCTGTCGATTTTTCTCTATGTGTGAATTTTTCTCTCAATCAAAATCTCCTTCCCTTTTCACGAAATTAAATGCAAGCCCACATAACTTTGTGTGATTCTCACCTTGAAAATAATGAGAAAGAACTTTTGGTGGTGTTCCTTTTAGGTTGTCTTGGGAGAAGAGGTTGAGTTAGTGGTACTTGGCAGTGGAGGGGAAACGTGAAGAGTTAAGTCTTCAAAAGTGAATTTCTTATTTCCCTTTCTTCTTTGTAAAATTCTCATTAGAGATAGCATGCTTAATTAATTTTTTGTTTATCCATATTTTCATTCCTCTGAGTTTTGTATTCTGTAAAACAAAATTGAGATACATGGATTCAATTGTTTTTGCTTCGGGGTATTCCAAATCCTTCAGTTCTTGTATTGATCACGTGAAATATCATGCTCGCTTGCAAATCCCCTATGGTGATATCTAGACAAGTTGTACATATCACTCATCGCGCTCCTTGATTAAAGCCTTCAATCACCAATTTACTACCTGATAACTCCTCCATCGAAATGCCCAATTGATTCATGGTCGATTTTGGCAATATGTTGATAGCTGAGCCATTATCGATGAGGATTCGACTGAGTTTTTTTGCTCTAAAACTTACCCCGACACAAATAAGGGTCTATGACGAAGCTTTGACCCAAGTAAAAAATCTTCGTTAGTGAATGATATTGATATACAACATGAAGCACATCTATTTGTTTGGGTTCTAAAATTGGTTGGAATTCCATCATCTTTTAATATTTCGTCAAGTGTATTCTTGGTCTCCTACGAGAGTGACAACAAATCATTTATGCTGAAAGAAGGTAGTTCTTCCAGCTCAGTCATTGCTACTGTAGAATTTGAAGGAGTGTCATCATCTTTAGTCGTACTGACAACGTGACACGAAACTGTTTCAGGGAAAACTCTTTGGAAAGAAGTCTTTCAAAGTGATTAATTGTCAAGGTCTAAGAAGCTCCTCTCGTTCTTTAATGATTGGTCGAAGTCTCCTTGTATTCTTCCTTACTTTTCTTCTTTGCAATTTACTCTTCCTTTTATATTTTCAATACAAACAAGATTCTTTCTGAATGAAACTTTGTTTACTGCTCTTCCAACGAGTTAATAGTGTCCATCCTTCATCTGCATCTTTCATTTGCTCTTTTTTTTCCTAGGAGTCAACTTTCTGGAAGTCGGTGTTTTGTGAGGCCTCTTGTGAAGAATATATAATAATAGGCTTAAGAGATCCAAATTGGATTAAACTTCCTATTGGAGATAGCTGAATATCATGATGAATCATTACTGCGGCGTGATTTGTTTGCCCCACATCGTCAAGGTCCAACTTAGTCTTTTTTTTCTTGAGATAACTTCAAAATTAACTCCTTCAGTACAAGACACTTTTCTACTGGATGACTGACAACTCCATGATACTTGCAGTAATTGGGATCATTTCCTCTCCCCATTTCTACGGGTTATTTACATTCAGAAAGTTCAATGAGTTGTTTCTCCAATAGTTACTTTAACATATCAGGAAAATTAGAATCTGGAAAAAGGTAAACTTTTTCTTATCTCTCTTTCAACGTTAGGCGTCTTTTCTCACCCCCATCTTGGCATTTCTCAATCTTTTTCTCCTTAGAGATAAATTTTAAGGGGTCATATTGACGACCATAGCTTATTTAGTATCACCCTTCAATACCTTCTGGGTGTTTTTCACTTCTTTCTTTTCTTTCTTTACTTCTAGGACCAATAAATCCTTGCTTCCTCTATTAGCAATGCTTAGCTCCATATCATGAGCTCGAATTGCCAACTCTTCAAAGGTGCGGGGTTTTATCCATTGCAAGATATATAGAAATCCCTAGTGCATTCTTTGAGTACACATTTCCACTGCTGACAGTTCAGTTAATCTATTTTTGCAATCAATGCTTATACTCTCCAGCGATTGATATAAGTCAATGATCGACTCGCTTTTTCAATGTTTGATGGCAGTGAGCTCTATCATGTTGACAGTATGCCTAGTACTATAGAAGCGGTTGAGGAATTCTCTTTCAAGTTGCTCTCAACTATCAATAATTTCATGTTTAAAATCAGTGTACCAGTTGAAGGCATTTCCCTTCAGAGTTCGAGCGAACTATCTGACCATCAAATCTCCTCGCGTATAAGCGTTTTCACATGTTTCGATGAAATGAGCAACATGTTGCTTTGGGTTTCCCTTCCCATCAAATTGTTGGAACTTGAGCGGTCGGTATCCATTTAGCATTCTTAGATTATCGATCCTCTTTGTATATAGCTTAGAATATAAGAGGGAATTTTGGGTAGGTCCACCATATTGAGCCTGGATGGAGTTGGCAATCATCTCCCACAATTGTTGAATAGACAGTGAAGCAATTGACGTCAAATTTTGTGGTTGAATTTATTGTAGAATAGTCTTCCCTTTGTCATCATCTTGACTACGTGTGTATGGCTTGATTCCGCAATGGCACAACTCTCGATGTGATTCTTGAGGGATGAAATTTCATAATCCGTTTCTTCGGCTGCCTTCATTAGCATGTTAATTTTCTTTTCGAGTTCGGCCATCCTTTCTTCACTTGTTCTCACGTCGACCTTCATGACTGATACTATATTTGGGTGTGATGCCTCCTCACTTGATTGTTCAGAAGGTGAAATATTCTTATTAACGGCAGGATTTTCTCTAATAACAACTCTACCTTGCAATTGTTTTGAAATTTGTTCCCATATATTTCTCGTGATTTCAAAGGGTGGCAGCTTTTTAGATTTTTTAATCATGTTAGAGCGAATGCATGTAATTGGTCTGTTGTAGACGTCGCTTGAAGTTTTGGTAGTATTATCTTTAGATGTCATGACTTCTTTAGGTAAATCTTGTTATAGAGAAAGAGATGAAAGGTATAGATTGTCCCACCAGGCGTGGCAAACTGTTCAATGAGATTTTTGAAGGAATTTAATGTTTGATCATTCTCTCAAACAAGGGATAAAGTTTAAGTTTCTAATTCTTCAATCTTCAAGGAGTTTCTTTGAACTTCAATCTTCTGGAATTCAAGGAAGTTTTGATCTTCCAAGTCCTCAATCTTCAGACGGTTGTAATCTTGAGATCAATCAGAGCTTCAATCTTCTGGCGTTCAAGGAAGTTTTAATCTTCCAAGTCTTCAATCTTTTAAAAGGTGGTAATCTTGAAATCAATCAAAACATCAAAGTCTTGAGAGCTTCAGAGTTTTAGTCTTGACCTTCAGAGCTTCAGCACTTTGTTGTCAATTTTCCTAACATCCCCAAACGAAAGGGCAAGGTCTCTATTTATAGAGGATTTCCATGGGCTTTAGGTGGAGCTTAGACCCTATTTGCTTTTGAGTTATTAGGCTTGGGCCCAACTATTTTTTTGGGTTTGGACTAAAGTTAGGCTTGGGCTCAACTATTTTTTGGATTTTGGTTAAAGTTGGGCTGGGGCCTAATATTTCCTTCGGCCCAAATTTTCCATCATAGGCTTGAATCCTATTGGACTTTGGGTCTGAGCGACTTTAATTACTCGGCTCGATCTAATTTACAATTTGAAGCCCAATTGAACCTTTGGTCAAAAATTTATCGATCATGATTTAGGCTTCATCTTCGTTGAAGTTGATAAGCCCATTATTGTGATCAAATGACCGGTTGGAAGGTACGTGGCATTTTGTAATTGGTTGAAATTTCTACTCCAACCAAGAGAGAATATCAAAAGGTTTAAAATGTTTCCAAATGTTGCTACAATCTATGAATGCAACAAAAAACTAAAAAACAGAAAAACTAAACCAATCCAAAGTGATTCAATGGTTTGGTTTTCTTAAAGTATAAAATTGGACATATTGGTTTCTATTGGGAGAAAATAAAAAAAATATGAGTTCATATAGGTTGTTTATTTGAAAAACCAATCAAAACCAAATCGAACAACACCTATATATGCTCTTAAATACGAACTCTAACATTAAGTATGTACATATATTTGTTGTCTATTGTAAAAAGAAAAAATTAATTATTATGGTGTTTGTATATATATTTTTTTTTTATTTAGATAAGTGGCAAGAAAAAAACAAAAATATCACATTTCAATTTTTTTTTAAAAAAAAACCGATTTTAATTTAGAATTAACAAAAATAACCAATTCAAAACAAACGTGGAAATAAAAATAATAATTTAGAAGAAAAAATAAAATACCAAAAACCAAGAACCAAACCAAATAAACACCAATCTATTGGTTTTGTTTTTTATTGGACATTGGTTTGATTTCTTCTTTGTAAAACCATTGGTCCAATAATTTTGGATTGGCCTCAAAACCAACAAAATTGAACCGATTATCACTCTTAGTAAAATCTAGTTAATGAAAAATTCTTAAATTTTTAGACATCTATATAATATTAGTTATATAATAAGCTAGTCCCTTAAATATTTCTACTTTGAGCTGACCAGATAAATAACAGAATTTAAGTTTCCATTTGGACAAATAGCAAAAACTTTTTAAAATTGTAAAAATAGCAAACAGAATATAAAATTAAAAAAATAAAGATTAGTAATTGTCAAAACTACCCCCAATGAAATTTTAAAGATCAGAGTATTTTAAAATCGTTTGAAAATAACAAATACATTATACCTACTCCTATCACACCTCACAATAATCAATGAACTTTAACTAAAACCCTTTGTGCAAAACTCTTCACCTTCTTCCGACGCTTCAGACGGTTCACGGATGTTTCTTGCAGACGCTATTGTTCACCTTCAGACGGTTCACGGACGTTTCTTGCAAACGCTTCAGACGGTTCACGGTATTGTACAATAAACGTTCGTACAGCTTCAAGCGCTTCAGACGCTTCTTCTTCACAATAATACCGTCAACGCTTCAGACGCTTTAGACGCTTCTTCGACGTTTATCCATTCGACGCTTCACCTTCTTCAATCCTCAGACGCTTCACCTCCTTGAATCTTTCAGACGCTTCACCTCCTTCAACGCTTCAGACGAATATTGGTCTCCTTGAATCCTTCACCTTCTTCGACGGCGGCAATAATATCTCTTTCAGACGCTTCACCTTCGACGGTGGCAATAATATCTCTTTCAAATGCTTCATCTTCAACGGCGGTAATAATATCTCTTTCACCTTCACCTTCTTGGCTTTCTTTCAGACGGCGGCAGACGCTTCACCTTCGACGACGGCAATAATATTTCTTTCTCGGCTTTCTTTCTCTTCCTTTTAGACGTTTGACCTTCGAGAGCTTCTTGCCAGACAGCTTCAAGCGGCAGGTACAAGAGATGAAACCAGTGTTGGTCATCACTCTTTATATTCCATTATTTTCCAAAAATAAGAAAATATTTAATAATGGTTTTACTGTTGAGTATTTAGATTCGAATATTTTAGGATAGAAAAAAAAATGTCATTTTTTTAGGAGCAGAAAACAGATATAAAATCTGGCCCTTTGATAAGTCTACCATTTATCAAATATTAGAAGCCATGAACGCTGGAATAACTGGTGAAAAAAAAACAAGCAAAGGGCCAATAGTTCTCAACAGTGAGGTATGTTTTTAATTTACTTTTAATGTATTTAAAAACATCAAATTTTAAACATATATATAAAACAGGGGAAAACAGAGAATGACAAGGGGATCATGCAACTCCAATAACTAGCAACAAACGAAAGCGCGGTGGTTTTGCAATAGAGCTGAAAATTCAAGCAAACAACCCAAGTATAAAGAGCAAGGTTAGAATTATTTGAAGAAAAAAAAAGCAAGGTCAACAAGAATGTTGGTTGAAAATCTTATAGATCTAAATTGTGATGCAGGCTATGAAAAAAAGTTAGAACCAAAGAAGAAAGGGAGAAAAGAAGTAGTAGAAGAAAAAGAAGAGCAAGATGAACAACATGAGAAAAGGTATGATAATGTACATTTATAGTGTATTTTTTAACGTATATACATAATATAATTACTAAATAATGATGAACTAATCTATTAATTACAGTGTGTTTGTTAATTTTAGTGATAGGGAAAGATGAACTAATCTATTAATTACAGTGTATTTGTTAACGTATATACATAATATAATTACTAAATAATGAAACAGGATGAACAAGATAGTAACGAGTATGAAGAGGAAGAAGAGAAGCTTGAAGGAACATGTGAAAATGTGCACGATGAAAGCAAAGACAATGAAGAAGAACAGTCACAAAGTCGTGGGTAAACAACACAATCAGAAAAGAGACCATCTAGTGGAGAATCGGACAAGAGGATAGAAACAACTAAAGGAAAGAAGGTAATCATCTATGGAATGGATATAGTGAGGTATTCTTACTTAAATATTTATTGATATTTGAAAATATTAGGTAATAACTAGATCTGATAAAGGGAAAGGAAAAGTAGGAACATGCCAAAAGGGAAAAACAATCGAATTGATAGAACCACGTGAGGTATTTTTACTCAAATACTCTGTACTTGTTTTTACTATTAGCATATTATTAAGCTTGTGTTTCTGGTTTATTTCAAATGTGTTAGGACTCTTTGTATCTGATGGATAGTGCAAAGAGAAATGAACCACTGAAAATAAACTTGCAAACAAAGACTTCTGTAATTGATAAAATCAAGGAGAATTTAAGTGACGAGTTACAATAGAGATTTAGAGAAACCGCTTTTGGACATTTTCTTGATTTTTTTCATTACAAATCAATCTTCTCAACTATTGTTACACTAATACAAAAACAATGTAAACCAAAGTCATCATCCCAGCTGAATTTCTTCATAGGGGTAGAGTAATGAAATTTGGTTTGAGAGAGTTTGCATTGATAACTGGTCTAAATTGTGGGGAATTACCTATAATTGATACAAGTGGGATAAAGAGAGGAGGAAATATAAGAAAAATGTACTTCGAGGATATGAAAGCTGGGAGTAGATATTTTCTTAACATAGTTTTTAATGTTAACAGGGTAGAATGTGACAGTGATAGGATAAAAATGACGAAGTTGCATTTCTTGGAACGTTTTCTTCTCCCAAAACAAGATTCGGTGAATGTGAATATAGACCACATACTGATGGTTGATGACGATGACCTCTTCGATAACTACCCATGGCGAAGGGTTGCATTTAATTTACTTGTTGATGTTATGCATAGATTAATACACAACAAAGGTAAATCGGGAATATCAATGGGGGGATTCATATTTCCAATCTTAGCATGGGCATACGAGGCCATACCCACCTTGAGTTCATCACAAAATTTCTTTGCCAGGAAAGTTTCTATCAATGTTCAAAGAATAATAAATTGGGCTGTCAACAGTCAACGCAAATGGAAGGATCTCAAGCGAAAAGTGTTTGATTCAAAAGAGGTATAAATATCTATACAACGAAATATACGTAGAGTTTTAAATTCTAATCTATAAACTATCTTATTCCCTTGTTTACTTGACAGCTTGAAATTTGTCCATTACTTGCAACTCCACATGAAATGACTATGCCATATTTTGCCCCATTCATTAAGGAGGAAAAAATGGTGTTGCAATAGGTCGAAGAAGAAATGAGCAAATATAGACCGAAAGAGAGAGTGGTTGAACTATCCTTAAATAGAAGACCCAGTTTATCATATGACAAAGATGAAATGGAACAAAGGTTTGAAGGAATAGAGAAAATACAACAATTAATGAACACGAGGATGAATGAAAGCTTTGATGTCATGAAGAATAGTCAGCAAATCTTAATGAAGAAGATCGATGATTTGGTGGAGTCGTTAATCAAACTGATTAACTACATGAAGACTACACAAGCTGTCCAATCACATGCATTAACAAGCAATCTTTTTATGGTATGTACACTAACTACACTGTATTTATTGTTTTTCATAGTACAAACCTATTATGAATTATATGGAAACAACCTGCATCCCAGTTCGAAAAGGAACTAGATAGTATTGAAAAAGAACAAGAAGAAAAAGGTGTTGGTTGATGGTTCTGATGCTCCTACAATGGTTTGAAGAAAAGATGACGATGAAGATGAAGAAGGCAATGGAAACAATGATCATGGACTGAAAATACAATCAGTAGTACACAAAGAAACATGCCATGGAGATAAAAACAAGGAGTCTGAAGAAAAAGGAAGTAAAGAAACAGAGGTCAAGGTGAGTTGATATAAGCATGTTGCATATTATAACTTTTAACAATACATGGAAATTGACTAGCATAATTGATTGAGATAGGACAATCAAGACGCTGATGAAGAAATCAACAAAGTGATACGATCAATTGATAAAGGAGAGATTTACAAGAAGTTGGAGATGTCAAACAAGCGAAAGACAACAATATTAGTATATTCCTTTTAAACTGTATAATCCTGGCACCTATCATCTTTTAACCCAATATTAAATAAATTATTTCAACTTTTTAACGTGTTAATAGAATGACACAACTAAGATCCTTCAAAAGGTACAATCGTTGCGGTGCACGGGTTAACCCCCACAACCAAAAAAGCAAGGGGTATAATACTACAACTAATGTAGATCTTGAATATATAATGTGTATTTCTACATATCTCTAATAGATATTGTCTCTTTAATAACTAATAAAAGGTCAAAAGGAAGGTGGAAATGACTAATAAGCATTACAACATTGATGAAAATAACCCTGCTACAAGGATCATATTCAAATATGTAAGAACAATTGATTTTGTAAATTTGATCATTATTATAATTCATTAAGTCCTAACAACTAATTGGCCATTAAATGTTGTTAGTTAAACGTAACTAAGCAAGAGTTGATCATGATGACTAACCAAGAGGAGGAGAGAAGATCAAAGCAATAGGAATTAAAAAGGAAACTGCCAAAAGTGAATTATGCGAGTCCACCAATGACAGACATATGGATAGATGCAACAAGAAAGATAATATGAAAATCTCAAACCACGGATGAAAATACACCCCCGGATGGCCCATCATTTGACTTGCACCTAAGCCAATCCTGATGTTGCAATGAATGATCAAAGCAACTGATTCTGGCTTTTTATGTGATTCCCAATCTGGATATTGAAAGTAAGATACATTCAGATTTTGTGTCAGCTATATGGGGGAATTCTATAATCTTGTTTTGGTATATGTTTTAAACTACTTTTTAGTAGTCTTGCTTCCTGTATTTAATAGACAGAATGATTTGAATATGTTGATGCAACTATTTTGGTAGCTGTCTAAATGTTTTAGGATTTAGTAGTCTTGCTTCCTGTTTTGGTATACAGTTTAACTATTTTGGATTTTGAAAATATGTTGTTGATGCAGTTGACTAAACGTTTTAGGATTTAGTAGTCTTACTTCCTGTTTTGGTATACAGTTTAACTATTTTGGATTCTGAAAATATAATAGCTTTGGATTTGGTGCAGCTGTTTTGTACGAGTTTGTCTGGGCAACCCTATACTAAATAACCTCGGTAAAGTCTTAGTCGTCCAAATGGCATATACATAAATTATTTGAAGGTGAATTGAACTTTTCACATTACACATACATAAAGTTTAATAAAAACAAACACACTGTAATTATAAAGCATGCAGCTCAATCTCCAACCCTCAATAACTAAAATGAATAATGAATATATAAAGTGATTTGGAATTGTTATCATTACTGTTTTGGTATATCAATAAATAGTTTGGAATCAATCTATTAGTAATATTTAACTTTCAATTCCATATACAATAATTGGTGTATGATTACTATTTTTGTATATAATCTGAATATTTTGAACTGATTTCATAAACACACTGTAATTCTAAAACGTTTAGCTTAATTTGACATTATGAATAATACAAAGGACTAAAAAAGTGAACATAAATTAGTAATATTTAACTTTTAATTCCATATACACAATAATGATATACAATATTGGTATATCATTATTGTTTTGTATATGATCTAAATATTTTGAATTGATTTTACAAACACTGGATAGGCGATTGTATAACATTTTCTGGATATTTAATAGGCCTCCAATTTAGTAGGCGAATCATATAGCATTTGGTAGTTCTGGGTAAACGATCGCGGGGTCTTCGTGGACAATCGTCTAGTGTTACTCAGCGATCGTGTAGCATAGCTAAGCGATCGTGTGGCATTTGGTAGGCAATCATATAGCATTTTGTTACTCAGCGATCGTGTAACATTTGGTAGGCGATCGTATAGCATTGGGTAGGCGATCGTGTAACATTTTGTTACTCAGCGATCGTGTAGTAGAGCTAAGCAATCGTGTCGGCCGAGCTCAGCGATCGTGTAGCATCTGGTAGGCGATCGTATAGCATTGAGTAGGTGATCGTATAGCATTGATTAGGCGATCGTATAGCATTGGGTAAGCGATCGTATAACATTTTGTTACTCATCGTTCGTGTAGTAAAGCTAAGCGATTGTTTAGCCGAGCTCAGCGATCGTGTAGCATTTGGTAGGCGATCGTCTAGCATTGAATATGCGATCATATAACATTTTGTTACTCAGCGATCGTGTTGATAATTTAAGCGATCGTATGGTATTTTGTAAACAATCGTTTAGACTTGTTAGATGATCGTCTAGTCTCTGTGAACTGAAAGTACAAAGGACTGAACAACCAACATAAATTAGTAATATTTAACTTTTAGTTCCATGTACAATCATTAATGCAAATAACAATTCCTTCCATAAACAGCATTAAGTTTGAACATCAAAGAACCGTTTGAAGAGGGAGTGTAAAGTAGAACAATACTAAACGATATAACACTGTAGGTGCATTCAATGTTGTATGGGATCCTTGCAAGACCTACAATTATGACCCCTCTTACCGCACCGACTACAGGGACTGTAGCTTTTTTTTCTAAACAAGACGTGAATCTTTTTTCTTAGGCCTCCCAGCTGGACATTTGACATTAGGAGGCAGAACTGAATCATTGCCAATTGCATGACTTGTAGTGAATTGTTGAACATTGCCAATAGGTCGCGTGTTCTTTCTGTATAACAAACGTAGATTGGAAACACGATAGAAATCATGTCAATATGAATGTAGTTGAAGGTTCCTACGAGACAATACAATGCATGCATGAGAGCACTGAATCATGTCTAGGTCCCACCGCCGACATGAGCAAGTACGATTCAGAATGTTAACAACAAATTAGTTAGAGCGATCATGCACTTCAAATTCATGCTGGTTAATAGGGTATAACTACAAAAAAAAAAAAAAAAAAAAATAGAGACGATAAACTTACAATTTTACTATTAATAATAGGCTCAATCGAATACAAATACCATGTAATAAAAGAACACTTACATCCATTGACCTACTGTCCCTTAAGGCTGATCGAATAATGTTCTCTACATGCGATGACAATTCAGAATACTGGAAACTCTAATGACTATGATGTTTGTAAAACCATTTTTGAACCAAACTACGAATAGATTCAAAGAGATCAATAACGGGTAATTTGCGTGCTTACTTTAAAGTTGAATTCATGCATTCAGATATATTGGTTGTCATTAAGGAATATCTTTTCCTCTGACAAAATGCCCTAGCCCATTTGGATTTGCCAACATTCTCTAATTCAATCATAATGGACGGAGCAATCTCATCCAATTGCCTCATATAATACACAAATTCACCAATTGTATATGCTCTTGCACATATATGGAAAGTGTCTTCAATTAAACGTGACTTATGGTTCTTATTAAGGTTTTTATACAAATGAAATGCACACAACCCGTGTTCAACAAAATCATAAACAGAACTAACACCCTTAGCTATACTTTTATGACCATCAGACACAATAACATGATCATTAGAATCCCCAAAAACAGATTTAAGATTAAGAAAAAAACCAAGACCATGATGCATCATTCTCATAATTGACAACGGCAAATGCAAGAGGTACAATCTGCGAATTGTCATCAAGTGTACAAGTAGACAATAATGTCCCCATAAATTTGTTCTTTAAACATGCACCATCGACTGACATAATAGGAAAACAAAATTTCCATGCATCTATAGAAGTAGCAAGCACCATAAAGTAATACTTAAACCTACCTTCATCATCAGATTCTTGTATATGTTCCTGTAAATAATAAATATTTAGATTGATTATACAAGACAAAGTAGAGAGTATATGATTGCTTAAACTAAATATAGACGAGAAAAATACCAGGATTGTTTTCAATCAATGCAGCTGAAAATGGTGACAAACCGGCGTATGATGACTCAGGAATCCCCCTGAGGGAATTGAGGGCAATCTCACGACCTCTTCAAGCTTTATCATAACTTATATTTACACCATGTTGTCTTCTTATATAGTTTACAACATCGCACGGTCGGCATGGGACTTTGTCATTCATTTTAAAAAATGACTTTGTACATTCAGCAACAATCCAGGATATTGCTTGTTGATGACCATCTTTAACAATGTCAATAGAACATTTATGGATATCGATGAATTTCCGAACAATCCACACACCACCCCCTCTGTATATAGATGCACGTAGATACCACCCACAAGACATATCCTTGCAACGAATTCCAAACGAAGTTTTGTTCGAAACTGTTTTTAAGAGCAAGAAAATAAATTGCTTTCTTCAATACAGACTTGCTACTAAAAAGTAAACCTACTCTAATGGGAATACCAGATTGAAAGACATCGAAATCTTGAGAATCAACAATTTCAGTGTTGCCCGCAGGATGTTTGAAAGATTGATCAATGTTTGTTGATTCATTATTCAAATACAGTGTATTTCGAAAGTTTTTGGCAACAGATGAGATATGGTCAACAACTACACATAAATCAATTTCGGGAGAATCTGATAACATTGACATCAACCACAAAATATCTTTATCTTCAACAATGCTAATAAGATTCGAATTGGAAGAACCAATCCGGTACATTGTCAAACGAGATATAGTTAACTCGCCGGAGGGAAAAAGTTTACCTTGGATATATTCCACAAATTGTTGGAACGATGAATTTAATGGAATATACGCATCACAATCTCGAAAATCATGGTATCGAGAATACTCATCCCATCAACCATCAAATAGAAGTTTAACCCGTTGTAAAGTCATGACAAAAATAGTAGTAAAAGTTAATGAATTAACAAGGAAATCTAAATCGATGAAACCTTTTGTGTACGTAACAAAACTTATGACAAAGTTCAAGCAAACAATGAGTTGATTCTTGTGCAATCAACACATGGCCATTTTTTTAGGAACTGATGATATTTTTTTAGGAACGTTAAAATAATATCAACTTTGGCATATACACCTAATTTATTACGAATATGAGAAAAAAAATATAGAAATTTGAAAAAGGTATATGGATAAAAGAAGTTTTAATAATATATGGGTATTTCAAATATATTGGTTTCAAAATCTGGATATTTTATTAAGATGAGATAAATTTGAAAAGTTGTTAAACATAATCTAATTTAATAATAAAATATAAAGATTGTGTTATCTAAAAATTAGAAAATAAGTTTTAATATTATATGGATATTTCAAATATAAATTTGGTTTTAAAATGTGGATATTTTATTAAGGTGAGATAAATTCGAAAAGTGGTTAAATAGAATCTAAAATAATAATAATAAACTATAGAGATTATATTAATTATATGAACAAAATTAGGAAGACATTTGTCCTTGGCGAATATCAACAATTAACCTGTACATAAATCTCGACCTTGTACATAAATCTCGACCCTGCTTCCTTTTTTTGGAATTACCTGTATTTGTGGTTACGACAACAACAACATCCCAAACAAGTCAAGGAAAATCAAGAATTTCGAAATTTGTGGTCAGATACATGTCACATGAGTTATCATAATTCTTATTCCTGGATGGTTTTGCTATTTTTTCGAATGAATCCTCAAAAACCGGCATCTACTCTAATTCCCCTTCTACTTTTTATATAATAAATTTTCATCAATTAATTGGATCAACATCAAACTAGACTGACCCCATGGATTGGGCCTCTGAGTCCAGCTAAGATTGGGCCTTTTGAATAACCCACCAGTTTTTATTACCTTCTCCAAACCAATATTTATAAAACATTTTTAAATCTATATTTTCAAATAAGATTATACTATAATTTTTAATGAAATTTATTGCCTTTTTTTTAATCAAAATTTCAGTTAACATTTATTAAGTTACTTGTCAAAAATAATAATTTCTTTAAAATACTTTTTTTCCCTAAATTATTTTATTGTTTATAATTTATTTTTTATAAACAATAAATGAAATATAGGAAATGAATATAGAAAATACAAAAGATCTAAATGGAGATTCGATCAATTTTTAGTTAGGAATATAGGAGCAAATAAATGAAATATCCTAAAATGTAGGAAACATTAATTTGAAATATTCTACATTAAATGAATATTAACTGAAATTAATAAACAACAAAAAACAAAGTTAAATTAAAAAAATGATGTTAATAAAGAAAGAATTAAATATTTCAAAAATTTATTGATGAGAGTTAATGTAATAGATGATATTTAAAAAAAATCTTTATATTATTAATAGTATATTTAAGAATGATTTATTTTTTCTTTTTTTAATATGTTATGTGATTACAAGATGAGAGAGAATATCAAAAGGTTAAAAATGTTCCAAATGTTGCTAAAATCTATGAATGCAAAGAAAACTGAAAAACCCAAAAAACCAAAACAATCCAAACCAATCCAATGATTTAGTTTGATTTATAGTATAAAATTGAACATATTGATTTTTATTTGGAGAAAACAAAAAAGTATTAGTTTGAAACAGTTTTTTATTTGAAAAACCAATCAAAACCAAACCGAACCAAGGGTATATATATACCGTCAAAAATAAATTCTAACATTAGATGTCTTTTAATATTTTAATAATTATGATGTACATATATTTGTTGTTTATTAAAAAAAAAACCATTTATTATGGCGTTTGTATGCTTTTTTTATGTAGATAAGTGTCAAGAAAAAAAATAAAAATATCAAATTCCAATCTATAGAGAAAAAAAACCCAATTTCAATTTAGAATTAGTAAAAAAAAAAAAATCAAAACAAAAGTGGAAATAAAAATAAGAACTTGGGAGAAAAATAAAATACCAAGAATCGAGAACCAAAACAAATAAAAACCAATCCATTGATTTTTTTTTTTATTGAACGTTGGTTTGATCTTTCTTTGTAAAATCATTGGTCCAATAATTCTTTATTGACCTTAAAACCAACCAAATCAAACCCATTATCATCCTACTAAAATCTAGTTAATAAAAGTTTATTAAATTTTAACATATATGAAATAATAGTTATATAATAGACTAGTCCCTTAAATCTTTCTACTTTTTATATAATAATTTCTTCATCAATTAATTGGATCAACATCAAACTAGACTGACCCCATGGACTGGGCCTCTGAGTCCAGCCGAGATTGGGCCTTTTGAATAACCCATCAGTTTTTATTACCTCTTTCAAACCAATATTTATAGAACTTTCTTAAATCTATATTTTCAAATAAGATTGTATTATAATTTTTAGTAAAATTTATTACTCCTTTTATAATACTTTTGTTAACATTTATTAAGTTACTTGTAAAAAGTAATAATTTCTTTAAAATATTTTGTTCTTAATTTTTTTTATTATTTAAAAACTTATTGGTTCCTGAAATTATTATTAACTAATTTTACCTAAATATAGTTACTTATTTCATGAACTATATATATATATATATATATATATATAATTTCATACACGACTCAATCTCCTAGAGATTCTAAGTTGAAGCTAATTAATGGTTGGGTTGTCATAAATGACGAGTGAAATGTTAATTTTGGGTCATTTGGTGTATTTTTTAGATTAATAAATATTAGTCCTAGTAAAAAAAAAATTTAAATTCTTATAAATAGAAAATTTTCAAAAATATTTACACTTTATAGCAAAATGTTTTCAAGATGCTTGTATTTTTGGAATTTTTTACTATAAAGTGTAAATATTTTAAATATTTTTTTAATATTAAAAAGATGGTTGGAAATTGAAAGGTATTATTCATTTTTATATACTTTTTTTCATATTCAAGAAAAGATAATTAGTACTTGACTGAAAAAAAGGTTGAATAATTTCTATTGTTATGATAAAATTCACATATGTTATCGAAGTTTGAAAGTATTGTTATTTTTATATTTAATTTTTAGTATTCAAAAGAAAATCATTAGTACTTGACTGGAGAAAATGTTGAATAAAGATGATTTCTAGTTTACAATTCGAGATCATGAGAATTTTATTAGTATGTTTTAAAATACCTTATTTTTATAAATATAATAATATAGGTGTAATATAGATATTCATACTTAATGTCAAAATACCAATTGTCATTCTCCTGTTAATGCAATATTGGTCCTATATCATATAACTATACATATTAATGTCCAAAATTACAATACCAAATTTTCAATAAATAGTGATCATTTGTATATTTTGTAGAGGGGTGTGAATTGGTAAGAAATTCAAACTAAAATTTTGTAATTTTCAAAATTTCTATAATTTCTCATATTTTTATTTCATTTCATTTTGTTAATTTTAATATTATATTCTTTTCTATATTCGTATTTCTGATGTATATCGTTTTACTCCTCAACTTTATGACACAATGTCTTCATTTTTAATAAATTTAACAAACCTGTCCACAAATTTGAAAACCTATCCTATCAACTATCTCATACTAATACCCATACTAATACCCAACTGAAAAATATGAGTTGTTGAGATGGAGGTTGACCATGACCTAAGTAAAAGGGATAATTTATTGACTTGAAAATTAAGAGTGTTTAAGAGAAAGTTAGATTAATATTGTTGTTTTCAAAACTAATTAGAAAAATATTGTAGTTTGAAAGTAATTTAGAAAAATATATATATTTTTTAATTTTAGTATGTCAAGTATTTAAAATTCAAACATTGCAAACCGAGAGTTGAGAACTCGACAAAGGCATACTTATGGTACACTTATATTTGTTGTCACTATTTGTTGTTATATTTCTGAATAACGATCGAGTGTTTATGTTTTCTTTTGTAATTTAAAAATAATAAAATGTAAATTAAAATGTTAATATTACTACAACTATTTCCTCATTCATTTAAAAATAATTAAAAAACAAAACAATCAATGTATCCCACAAGGCGGATGTTGTCGATTTCGAGCTGGTTTTCGCGTCGACTTCGAACTTGAGGTTGCTTTGGTTCCTCTTGATGTTGCTCTGGTACTTCTGCAGACACTTCATAATATAAATATTCATTATGCTCTCTATGGTTGCAGTCATGTCCATGCACACATGAAGACGATGGACTAGCCTCTGAATCATAATATCCTAAACCAAATCCTGGCATCATAATTATCGAACTAACATAATCAATTTGCCTCTGTGTCTGTATCATAGGAGACAATTCTTCCACATTGTGGGCAACCTCATGAAACTCATCATCTTCTTCTCGAACAAGTCCCTTACGTTTAGGAATTGGTGGAGGAACAATAGGCATATCATACATATAATGTATCTCCTTCATATAGCTCTTGTTGTTACTGCATATAGCAAGAACTTGGTTCGAATCATTTGCAACATCTCGGAGTCTATTTTTGTTAATTCTCTATGAATTATAAAACGATTAGACAATATTTAAAATAAATTTAAATTAAAAATAATTAGACAATATTTATTTATGTATCAGATGACCCACAGCTACTCCCGGACGAGTAATGTAGTGCATTGTAATATTATTGTACCAGTCGATATAATTTTGAGTGACATCTCTATCAAATTTATCAATAGAAACCTCCATTGCAATAAATTTTGTAAAATAGTGTCATCGCACTACCAAATGTGTAACTTTTTCAGACCAATCTCTAGTTTTTAAATCGATGTCATGTAGTAGGGTTCAGTATTACAAGGCAATGGGACATCCTGAAATCGAATTGTCTCATTACCCTGTCAGAAAGATGCCACTCATGAATGTGAAAACATATGAGAGGACTTACCCATATGATTTGATCGTTTGTACAGAAATTGGGCAAAATATCCATAACAGCTTTGTAGGACTCCCAAATAATCTAAAACATAAAATATTATATTAAAAGAATATCGAAGACAAATACATTAAAAACTTGTACAAAAAAATTCAATTTGGTTTAATATTAATGTACCTGGTCAGGTTGAAGCAGATCAAACATGTATCTGTACTGACTAACTACATGTGTAGTTGTCCTAGTCACACAAAATTTGTCTCTCCATCTATATTTTTAAATTAATAATTTAGATTTTAAATTAACTAGATCAGTTATATAAAAATATTTGTTAAATTAAATTGAATTAAAATAACATACCTAGAGCCGTAGGCTCGTCCAGCTAATTGAGCACCATTTACATATTGAAGATATGGAGCCATTGTTGGAAATCGTTCCCAAGCCCATAATTGTAAAAGTATCAGAGACCCAACAATCTTACGAACTTTAGGTTTTGTTGCTTTGCACAACAGACAACCATGCTAAACATGCTCCACCCAAGAATACTGTCCCGCATCATAGAGATTAGCTAACAATGACAGGAATATCAAGTGAACAAAATGACTTGATTTGTTAGAAAATAGACTTCCACCCATCATCTGTAGTATACATGCTCGCGTATATCTCATGAAAGTTTCCTCGTCCACTTCATCGGCGAGCTCATGGAATTGTGTCCCTAACCATACCAAACTTAACCTCAATCCTTTAATTTTATCGGCGGATGGGGTCACACCAAGGAACAGTTGATAAATATGCAACCAGTCATCATACATCACTCTGGAGACCAGCTCACCATCAACAAGTATCCTGAACAACACTTCTATTTTCCGTAGAGTCATAATGCACTCTCCAGTGGGCATATGAAATATATTCATCTTAGGCCTCCATCTCTCGACCACTGTTGTAATGAGATGTCAATCTAGCTGAATGAATCCCAAATCTGGCAACTCCATAAAATCCAAACGTGCAAAGTAATGGTAGTATTCGAGGGTGGAGTGGGATAGTGCGATGAACAACTTCCTCTCGATGTCTACAGGATATCTCGTTAGTGGTGTGATCTTTCCATACAACTGATGATCAATGTATCGATTGGTCGTACAAAATATCGAGATCAGTCGTTCCTAGATTTAAAGTCATGATCTAAAAGAAAAAAAAATTATTTATTGCTTCAGTAAATAATGTATAACTTAATAAAAAAAAAATAATGCACAACTTAATAAATTACAATAAAAATATTAACTACACAATTAAATTATTATTTGCACAATAAAATAGTATTTACAAGTTAAAAATATTATTTACACAATAAAAATAGTATTTACAAGATAAAGACATTAATAACAAAAATCTCTAACTGTCTGGAGTTTTTCTTCGTAACGAAGGATACTTCCTTCGATTATAACCTAACTGATTACAAAACCCACATCATAGTCGAATGCTTGGTTCTGTCCAATCCATCTCGTTATGGTATCGTGAACTTTTTGATCTACCAGGTTTCCTCAACAACGATGGGTCAAGATGTAAGGCAGGCATATTAAGGTGTGTGATCCAGTAATCTTCATGCGGTATAGGTTGAAATTGAGGAGAGTAACATGCAGCATATGTTGATAATCCTCAATAAAATCTTCGCAGTTCATGTTAAAATGTGAGCAAACTGGCATAAAATGGGAGTATGGAATTCCAAACGTTTACCACTTGTTACATGAACATTACCGCTTGAACTCGTTTAGCCTCAGTATTTGAACATTTTCTCCTTTAGCATTGAGGTTGTGATGTTCGATCTTCACATAAACACATCTTCATATCGATCGTATGACTGTACTTCATGTTTACTAGATCTTGCATCCCATTTATTATTTTTTTTCGTGCGCATACCTGCATATTTACTCACTTAGTATCATAAATATATTTGAAACATTTTGTTAATTAAAATATATATGTGTGTGTATATTAACAGGTATATTTATCTCGCCGCTCCGAAGCAGCCCTTATTTCTTCTTTTCTTTTTGAAATAATTTACGCACTTGAAGAATGTTATTTGAGCAAGAGCCTTTATCAACAACATTTTAGTTCCTTTGAGGACTTCATGTATGCACTCCGATAGATTTGTCGTCATCCACTCATATCTGGACCCTTTATCATGTGCTTAAGTACATTGTTCTATACCAATGTTGTAAAAAAAATCTCAAACAATTCTGATTTATTCCTTTGATGTCCTCAATGGCTTTATTAAATTTTGAAGTTGGAATTAACATTCGGAATGATAAACATAATTCTTGATGTGTTGGATTTGTATTTTTTATTGAAGTTGCTGACGATATGTCATAAGCAGAATTGATAGTGACATTTTGGTACTGTCCAACCATTTGTTGGATTGTTCACTATTGAGATAATGCCAGCATGTTGATATGAAATTAGACACACCTCTTCGTGTGTAACAATTTCTCTCAAATGTTTCAAGATCCATCCCCATGAGTCTACAGAATCCTTATTTGCAATTGTGAATGCAAGGGGAAGAAAATGCTCTTTTAAATCAATCGATATAACAATTAGTAACTTTCTTCAATACTTTCCATACAAGTGGATACTTCTATCTGAATCACCGGCTAACATCTATTAAAATGTTCTATACAAGGACTAAATGCCAAAAATACAAAAGTAAGGATGACATGTTCTTCAATTGACGTTTCTTTCACTCTCCACTTCACACTGTTTCAAGATTGGTCTGCTTAACCATATATAGCCACATGGGTAACAATTTGTATGACTCGTGCCAATCACCGACCACTTTAGAAATGCCTTTCTCTTGCCCTCCCACACCCTATGACATCATAAAACTGTAGTGCTATCATTGATGACTTTAACTGCACATGACTTTGACTAAGTTTTGAGTAAAAACTTGTATGTTGATCAACATACTCAGTGATCTCAAACAAGCCATACGACTTTTTCTTTGTTGTACGAAGTCTCCATTTGTAACATTCTTCCCATTTCTTAGACTGAATTGCCCAAATCGCCGGTGCCAATTCCACAACCTCATATGGTGCATGATACTTAATAGCAAAATATTTGACCATGTGTTGTAGCATTTCTTTATCTTGACAAATCATCCCCTTATATAATTGGGTATCGTCAACATCCACAGGGACTACAATTGGGTCATGTTCTCGAATGCTATTTATTACATTCATATCCAAATCGTTGAATGTATCTAGTTCACGACCATCAAAATCCAACTCTTCAAATTCATCGTTCGTTTCTGTTCTAAAATTCATATATTGATTGTTAGCCACCATATCTTCATCATCACAAGGTGGTGCAACTGATTCAGGATCAAGGTCATTACATTGAGTCGGATCTTCAAACTGACTAAAGATTGCATTCATGTTTATATCCAACTCTACCCTATTCACATCAATATATAAATGCACTAAATTTAGGAGGGACATCACGATTGAGAACATCAAATTCATTGCTTGTTCATTAGGAATAGAGAATGACATAAACCTTACCAATTCTAATGGTATTAGATTAGGATGTCTATATATTATTTCTAACTTATTTGCTCTCATATCTACACCAAGTGACATCCCTACCATTACAACGAATTGTACAAAAACAAGTCCATGGTTCCCATTGATGCTAAAACCATTATAGGTTTAAAACATTATAGGTCGAGTTTTGAAAACTCGACCCACAAATTAATTTTGCATGTAGAAATTGCAGGCTGGGCAGTTGGACAGGTGGGAGATTAAAGTTGATTAAAGGTGATCAGCTGGTCAAGTGAGATGAGATGGAACATCTATCAAGTGTTGAAAACTCGAAAAATGTAGGTCGAGTTTTCAACACTCGACCTTACTTCATCGTCGAGTTCTCAAAACTCGACTTAAACCCTCTCTCTTTTTCGGACTGCCAAACTACCATATATTTTTAAATACTTTCCAAACTACCCTAATTCACTAAATAGTTTTCCAGATTACAATATTTTAATAAACATCCCGTGTTTAATTTAACTTTTTGAGTGTTTAATTTTAAAAATAAGTCATTTTGAAAAAATTATAGTATTTGACAATCACTCAAAATAGCTTTTGAAACACTTTCAAGGTATATTTTAAAAAGTTCTTATCAAAAGAATTTAAATAAAAATGTCTTTTTAAAAACATTTTTTCTTTAATAAATCAAAACATGTCCTAAGTCTATAAACCATTCCACCTCTAGATTTATTTTCTTTGTTATTTATATTTTATTGTTGTTTAAAAAATCAATTCATGTTAAAAAAAAAAAAAAAGAAGTCTTATTTGGTAACTATTTGGTTTCTATTTTTTTTTTTTTTTTATTTCTTTCAATTTCTTACCATGATTTCTATCTTTTTAAGTAAAAGAGTTTAGTTGTTAGCCAAGTTCTAAAAAACAAAATCAAGTCTTTAAAAAATTTCAAAACTTAGTTAGGTTTTTGAAAATATTGGTTGACCACTAAACAAGAAATTTAAAGGTGAAAGTAGTATTTAAAAACTAAAAACCAAAAAACAAATAGTTAACAAATGAGGCTGTAATTCTTTTACAAATTTTCTTTTTTTAAGAATTTGGCCAAGAATTCAAACTCTTTTACTTGAAAGATGAAAATCATTCTAATGAATCAGGAGAAAAGAAACATAATTTTTAAAAACCATAAACCAAAAACAAAATGGTTACCAAACTAAGTTTTTCATTGACTTCATTATAATTGGCATGCGTTCCCCTTCCTTAAAAATTTTTTGAATGGAAGGCTACATATATTTTAGTTCTTAAGATAATGTAACCTCTATTGTTAAAGACAATGATCCTTCTAGCATATTTCTATAGTAGAGCATAACCTTCATGGTTTCACTTTTGGTTTCACCCAAAATCCTCATATCATTGGAGATAATTGTCCTCACTTATAATACCATGAACCTTCTCCTTACCTATCCAATATGGAACTTTAGTCATATACTAACATCTTTTATTTTTAAAAAAATCAATTTAACCTACTATGTTTGCCGTTTTTCATTTTTGACTTGCTATCGGTGAATGTTAAAGTTGATAATTGACTTATATGTCCGTTTGCACGAGGTTTTTGGGAAAACTTAATTCGTGAAATTTGAATTTTGTATTTGTATTTATTTCAGCGTAACAAATACAGTCTCTAATATAATAATTCTTTGAATCTTTCAAAATAAACTTTAATCTTTAAGCTGGTTGATCTTCTTGAATGATCGGCCTTTGAGCTGGTTGATCTTCTTAGAAGATAGGCCTTTGGGTTTGTTGATCTTCTTGGATGATTGATCTTTGGGCTTGATTATCTTCTTGGATGATTGGTCTTTGGATTTGTTGATCTTCTTGGATGGGCTTGTTGATTTTCTTGGATGATCAACCTTTGGGCTTGATGATCAAGGATTAGTGTTCGCACGAGCCTTCCAAAGAAATTTGTTTCGTAGAGTTGAACTTGAGTTTGATGTGATGTGATTTCATGTGATCGCTTGATTTGGAAGAATGCTTCAAGTGTGGTCACCTTCAGGAGTTAAAAGTCTTCTGGTTATTGGGAGAATTCTCTTTAGGCCGTGTAGAATGTAAAATTTATAACCCCACAAATGAAAGAGCTTCTCTATTTATAAAGTTCTCTAGTAGGTTTCATGGGCTTGAGTTTGGTTGGTCCATGGTTTGCCCCTAGGCCCAATTGGTTGGACTTGGACATACTTTAGGTTTTGGGCCAAATTAAGCCCATTTTTGGGCTGCTGGACTTTAACCCAAATAATTATATCAAATTGGATCAAATTAATCTTGATTCAACGGTCATGATGAAAACACGTGACGTCATCGAAATTTGTATTCAACTTCAATTCGGGACACATGTTAACTCCTAATTAGTCCCAAATTGAATATTTTGGAATTTCGTCATTAATTTAATAAATGATGTGGCGGTTCGAAATTTTTCCTTCAACAAATGTTCCTTTTCGAGCTTTGTGCACGATTGTGAGTGGATGAATCTCAAAAAAGATAAAGTTGGAATCGAGATACAAGTAATTTGTTTTCACTTCGATGCTCCCAATTTAATCAAACCATGAATTTATTACATAAGTTTAATTAGAATTTATGACAAAGTATAGCCAAACTTTCAATTCAAGAAGATTTCAAACCTTATCCTCAATTTAATTTGATTTGGAGATAAAAACTTAAAAATTTGAATCTGAAATTTGGAATATGACCAAATTTTTAATTTACTAAAAAAAATTGAGTTTTATCCCTAATTTAATTTGATTTGGAGATAAAAACTTTAAAAAAATAGATTTAAAATGAAATTTGAAATATGGCCAAAATTTTAATTTACAAAAAAATTTGAGTTTTATCCCCAATTTAATTTGATTTGGAGATAAAAACTTAAAATTTTGGATTTAAAATGAAATTCGGAATATAATCAGATTTTTAATTTACAAAAAACTTTGAGTTTTATCCTCTATTTTAATTTGATTTGGAGATTAAAAAAAAAAAAACTTAATTTGGATTTAAAACAAAATTTGGAATATGGTCAAATTTGATTAAAAATAAAATTTGGGGCTCGACCGAGATAAAACCATTTGAACTTAATATGAAAATTCGATTACAAAATCTAATAAAATCCAATCAAACCTTGGATTTCCTAATTTGAAAATATTTTATTTGGTAAATCTAAATCAATTAGGAGTTATCCTCTCGTTATAAATGGGATCGAGCCATCTTCTTAGTTAATTCCAAGTACGACAAGCAAAGTAATTTTTTCTCCTTTTGAATTTTGATTAGATCACAATGTTGCTACTTGATTAGATCCTTTTAAATTTTTTTTCTTATCCACTTGTTTTCCTTTAAAAATTTCCATCTTTTCTTTTGAACACCAATTTAACGTTACTTTCAAACCTGCTCTGGGCATCAATTTTTTTTTGTTTTGTTTGGCAACTAATTGAATCATCTTATTAGCCGTAGAATCTTCATCTTATTCACCTCATATTTTTCTTCCCCGTTGGTTTGCTTTTGATATAGTTTTTTTCAATTCTTTTTCTTCTTCTTGTTTTGTTGATGGGAACAAAGCAGTTTTTTTGTTTAGTTGTTACCGTGGGCGATCTTCTTTGATGGAGCATTTTATTCCTTACTCGGACAAGTAAGGAACAACGTCTGGAGGAGGCCAATTTTAATCTGGAGAAGATACTGTATGACGAGAGTAGTGTTTTTGCTAAAAGAAAAACGCTACTCGAACGCGACTCTCGAGCCTTGCAAGAAGAGGAGGAACTATTAGCAAAGTTGGAAGCCATCCGGTTGAACGAGCCAAAATATCTAAGCTGATTTTTTAGAGCAAAGACCTTTTGACTCGACATAAGTTTGACACCTCATAAATGCGAGGGACAATAAACGAGATTGAGACCACCCCAGTCCTTTCTGATAAAGACATCAAGTCTTTAGATGTGCTACGTCAGATGTTAGAAGCCATGTAGCAATATCTGGGGAACTATAGTTGAGTACCCTGGCTTGACGTTGTTTGTCTTACTTAGTTACGCATACACCAATAGTTAGTGGCCTAAGATTTTTTTTGTAATTCTCTTTTAGTTGCTAGATTTGTCTATTGTAGTGCCAAAAACTCTTATATGGAAGCCGTTTTTTCTGTTCCTCTTATTTTCTTTATGATGCTTTCCTACTCTTTGAAGTCTTCTTTAAATTTCTACTCCTTCTCTTTTCTTTTTTTCCTTATGCAACTAGACTCATGTATATATACATTTTTCAATCACGTGACTAAACTTAAATTTCTTTAAGCTATCTACGTACCCTTTATAAGGACAGAGATTAAGTCATAATGTAGTTCAAAGAGGGTTTTTTTTTTTATTGGTATGACCTTCAAGTTGCCTACGTACCCTTTACAATGATAGAGATCAAGCCATAACATAGTTCAAAGAGTTTTTTTTTTTTTTTGTTCACCTTTTAAGCTCATGCGGGCCATGAGGACCATACAGTTTAGGCTCTTGCGATAAGAAGCTTCTACATTTAAATTTCAGAAGCTCTTATTTCATCATGGCTTGATCATTCTCTTCATTTGTAAGATTCGTCAATATGATGAGTTTTGACTTCACCATCAAGGAACCTTTTGTATTTATATCAACAAACAACTTTCTTTTCATGCGTGAAGGGACACAACTGTGAATTTTCTCGCCATTGTTTTCTTCATGAAATGGTGTTGCCTTAAAGATTTTCACTCTTTCTTTATGTTGATCGTTTGTTGTCTTGAGACGATCAAAAGTAAATGTTAAAGGTCGACCGTTCTTTGATGTGGAGATACTTAGTCTTTTGAAGGCTGAAGTTCTAATGGAAGTCAACTTTGAGCATTGGTTTTTTTCTTCCATCGTGGTCATACTCAACATTTGGAAGACTGAAGATCGAGTAATTGAAGGCTTCGTACGATCAAAGACAAAAATTCTTTGCTCGATTCTTTTGAATCATCGACTTCTTCAGTAGTTATACGATTGTTGTCAACTTCCGCTATGCTGACAGCGTGACATGCAATAACTTATGATACTTCATCTTGATGATTATCAAGGAAGCTTCTTGGGAGAAATTCTGCGAAAGTTACCAGTCGTCAAAGTTTAGGGAATTCATTGTCTTCTTCTTTAGCAGACTTAGACTCACATGCAATCTTTTTGCCTTTCTTTTTAGGAGTCTTGTTCCTTCTTCTATAGCTTTGATAGGGCACGACTCTTTTTTAGTGGAATCTAGTTGTCTTCTCTTTCGACGAGTCACAAGGATTCACTTTTTGTCGTTATCTTTAACAGACTCATCTTTCTTCTGGGAGTCCGTCGTTTGAATCTCTTGTTGGAACCAAACAACTATAGGTTCGAAGGTTTCAAACTGGATCATGATTTCTCTTTGATCATAAGACACATATGGTGTTGGAACACTTGAAGTCATCACTACTGTGGTGTGATTTGTTTGAGCTATTTCATCAAGATCCAACCCAATCTTCTTTTCATGTACTAACTTTAGAATAAACTCCTTCAACACAAAGCACCTTGCAACTGGGTGACTAACGATCTGATGATACTTGCAGTATTTAGGAACATCTACTTCTCCTGCTTGTTCTGGTCACTTGTATTTCAGCAGCTGAATAAGCTGCTTCTCTAGCAGTTGCTCCAGCATGTCTGTCACATCAGAGTCAAGGATGGATAAACCTTTTCCTGTCTTTCTTTAAGAGTTAGACGACGCTTCTCACCCTTATTGTGTTTTAATTTTGTTTGTTTTTCTTTGGAGGAAAATTTCATTGGGTCACATGAACGACCATAGGTTCTCTTGTGGCATTACTCACAATCTCTTTAGTGCTCTTGATTTTTTCTTTATCCTTTCTCTCTTTAGGAATTAGGAAATCTTTAGTTCCCTTGTTTGGCGATGCTCAGCTCCATATCATGAGCGTGTGTCGTTAACTTCTCAAATGTACGAGGCTTTATCCCTTGCAGAATGTAGATAAGTTCCTAGTGCATGCCTTGGGTGCACATCTCCACTGCGAATAATTCAGTGAGTCTATCTTTGCAATCCAAACTCAGAGCTCTCCATCAGTTTTGATGTAGTCGATGGCCGATTCTCCCTTTTGCTGTTTAGTGTTCGTCAGCTCCATCATGCTAACGGTGCGCCTTGTGCTATAGAAGCGGTTGAGGAACTCCATTTCTAGTTGTTCCTAATTGTCAATCACTTTTGGCTCTAAATCAGTGTACCAATTAAATGTGTTCCCTTTTAAAGTTCTGACAAATTGCTTTACTAACAATTCTCCATTAGTTCCTGCATTTTCGCAGGTTTCACTGAAATGAGCAACATGTCGTTTTGGATTGCCTTTTCCATCGAACTATTGGAACTTTGGAGGTACCCAGCTGGCATTCTCAAGTTATCAATTCTTTTGGTGTATAACTTGGAGTACAAAAAAGAAGTTTGCGATGGTCTTCCATACTGAGCTCTTATGGAGTTTGTGATCATATCCTACAACTGTTAAACTGATAGGAAGGCGATAGAGGTGGATTATGGCAGCTAACTTTCGTGCAAGACAGTCTTTCCTTTGTCATTAGCTTTTGTAGTTGGAGATTGACTCGATTCAGTAGTTTCTCGAGCCTGTATTTGATCTCTTAAAGCAACGATTTCATGATCTTGCTCTTCTATAGCTCTCATTAGGAGATTTATCTTTCTCTCCATCTCCGCCGTAGTCGACATAACCATCACGCCTGCCATCATAACAGACACTACGTCAAAGTGTGATTCTTTTTTTGATTGATCAGAAGCAGGGGCACAGTTGTCGAACAAAGGGTTTTCTTTGATGAAGATCTCGCCTTTAGGAGATTTTGTCAGTTGTTCCTAAATATCTTTGTGAGGACAAAACCTTATTCTTGTTCCTGCATGATCCCTTTTGAATAGCTACGGGTGACAGGTCCCATATAAGCGTCACTTGTGATGGTAGCTTTGGATGCAACTTTCTTTGGTGCCATTTGCTGATTTATTGACTTGGATGATGAAGGAGAGATGAGAGGTAGAGAGATCCCATTGGTGTGCCAATTTATTCGTACGAGGTTTCTGGAAAAACTTAATTCGTGGAATTTGAATTTTGTATTTGTATTGATTTCAGTATAGCAAATACAATCTCTAATATAATAATTCTATGAAGCTCCCAAAATAAACTTTAATCTTTAAGTTGGTTGATCTTCTTGGATGATCAGCTTTAAGACTAGTTGATTTTCTTTGATGATCGGCCTTTGGGCTTATTGATTTTCTTGGATGATCGATCTTTGGGCTTGATAATTTTCTTGGATGATCGGCCTTTGGATTTGTTGATCTTTTTGGATGATCGGCTTTGGGCGTGTTGATTTCTTGGATGATCCGCTTTTAACTTGATGATGTTCTTGGAGGATTAGTATTCACACGAGGCTTCTGAAGAAACTTGTTTAGTGGAGATGGACTTGAGTTAGTGTTAATATTGATGTTGATTTGATACGATGTGGTTCGATCTCTAGTACTTGATCTTCTAATTCTCTCTCGATTGAATGCATACGCTTGTATCTCTGAAGGACTTCAGTCTTCAGGTGTGGTTAGCGAATTCTCTTTAGGTCCTCTAGAATATAAAATTTCTGACCCCCACAAATGCAGAGAGCTTCTTTATTTATAGAATTCTCTAATGGGCTTCATGTGCTTGGGCTTGGTTGGTCCATGGTCTGGCCCTGGACCCAATTGGTTGGACTTGGACCTACTTTGGCTTTTGGGCCAAATTAAGCCCATTGTTGGGCTCACCTGGACTTTAACCCAAATAATTATATTAAATTGGACCAAATTAATCTTGATTCAATAGTCATGATAAAAACACGTTGTGTCATCGGAATTTGTCTTCAAGTTCAATTTGGGACACATGTCAACTCCTAATTGGTCCTAAATTAAATATTTTGGAATTTTGTCATTAATTTAATGAATGACGTGACACTTTGTGATTGGTTCGGAATTTCTCCTTCAACAATGTCATAATCTAAATTTAAGACATTGTATCATTAACTGAGTGTTAGATGTTTAAATTCCCACCCTAAAAGTTATTAAACTATCTTTCTTTTTTTTTTTTTTTTTTTTAAAAAAAGTCATTTATGTTTGGCATCCTCCAATTTTAACATTAACTCATGACAAGAAACTAAATTTAAAAAAATAAAAAAGTTAGGGACCAAATTAAAAAAAATTAAACCATAAAAATAAAATTGAAAACAAAAAACTTTAAAGTATAAGTTAAATTATACAAAATATCCATGAACTTTGGAGTTAAGTATCAATAATATCCTAAACTTTGAATTGTTTCATTTTATCTTTGAGCTATAAAATCAATAAAGAAAATATATATTTCTTATGTTAAAAATAAATGATAGAAATTGATGTGTGAAAACTTATGTCGTAAAAATTAGAAAATATACGTGACATTATAACAACTATATAAATGAATAAGATCATTGTTATCGTATATTTTCTCTAAAAAATATTGTTAAAATTATTAACATAATCAAAATTTATACATGATATGTTACATCAATTTACGTGAATGATATTATAAATAATGTCACACAAATGTTACAATTTTTACACATCAATTTCCATCTTTTTTTTAAAGAAAAAAAAAACTTCAAGGATTTTTTTAAACAAAATTTTAAGGTTTAAGGGCATAATTAAAGCACACGCCAAAATTTAGAGTGTCTTTTTTTAATTTAACCAAAAACGTATATTTAGCTAATGTTTATGTCAAAATTTGAATGTGGTAATGCATCTGACCTTCTTGTGACAATTACAGTAAAATTGTATGAGGAGAAAGAACGTGACTTATCAAAATAAAGAAAAATTTACACATTAGTACGATACTTGTCATACACACTTCGATATTTAGGTCAAAGTTTAATTTGAAAAGTGTAGCAAGCTAGGAGTTTGAGAGTGGAGAATAGACTTAGTTCCATAAGAGACTTAATGATGTATCTATAGGGAGTTTGACCAAGTATGTCCAAACTTATGCTTCACTATTGAATAGGACTAACTCTATAGTCAACTGAGTCGGGACATGTATTAGGCACACCCATTCATCAAAATCGGAGTCTTGGCCAAGGCAACCAAATGAGTTAAATATCCCTCTCCCCTCCAAACCTATTTGAGTCTCGCGATGTGGTTTTAGCTTGAATCTCATCTTTTCATGATTCAATTGCTTTTAAAATTACTTAGTCGATTATGTCATCTGGACCAAAATTACCAATAGAAAACTAAAATTGATTTTTAATACCTAATTTAAAACATGGAAGTAAATGTTGTAACTATGTCTATAATATGCACACACAATTTTAGTAAAAGCTCTAATATTACATTGGATATCAAGAAAACAAATAAAGATAGTTGAGTTATAACTAGTTTTTTTAATTCAACGATTGTAAATGTGGAAAATTGAACTATCGATCATTAAAATTATAATAAATGTCTTATCCATCCAGCAATATTAATATATTTGAAGGAACTATATAATTTAGTCGTTTGAAGCCTAGTTCAATTTATCAAACTATTCTTTATCTCTTGGAAAAAAGATTTACAATTAAATGTACCATATTTGTATCGTAGATTAATTAAAACAATTTTTTTTGGCTCAATTTAAAAGAACTACAATGGCAACTAAGCTGTACAAATATATTTATAATCATCCGTTTGGATTGGACATTATTTTATGAGTATAGATATCAAATATATGGAATTTGAATGTCTAGATTTTAAATACTCGGGATAATTATATGTATGATAATTAATGTTTGGAAGTTAAATATGTGTGTTCAATTTACCAAATTTGTATATAGAAATCAAAATTAAATAATTACTTAATTAAATATAAGAGACCAATTATTGTAGTCATCAAATAAATTTAGCATTATTTAATCAATAATTTTTTTAAAGAATGAATATGTTTATATTAATATTTATTAAACATAATTAATTAATTTAAATTCATTACTAAAAATAATGAAATTATTATAAATTAATTAGAATATTGATAATCACCATCATAGTAATAGTAATTTATAGTAAATAGTTAAGATAACATAAAATCTTAATGGTAAAGATATTAGATGAAATTTATTTAATTTTCTTAATATATTTATATTTTATAGTTAGTTAAAATTAATAATATTGAGTAATCGTATTAATTAATTAAACTATACATTTAGTGATCATCTCCTAGATATAAAAATCACACATTTTTGGAGTATATTAAAAAACTCATGTCAGATGGATTTTGAAGTTCATTGAATAATAATATTATAGGTTTTAAAAACTAAAATTATGTAAAATAAGAAGATATTAAATATCTGATTGAATTTCCATGAAAAAATTGTGAAACAAATGGTCCCTGAATGTTTTTTTAAATAAATAATAAAGCAAGGGAGAATTTAGAAAACGTATTTGGTTGATGTGCGATTAAATTTAATGATCATCAAATGAAACATAAAATTAATTTCTTTCAAAAAATGAAGATAAAATTGTTGTTAATAGTTTGTGTAATCATATAAAAACTGGTCACGTATAATTTCAACATTTAATGAATTACTATTATAAAAAGAAATAAATTAATTCTAAAAATAATTAATTAATTAAAAGCAGGATTCAAAAAACAAATTATTTGATTAAAAGCTAAGGAGTTTGTGAATTGCAAAAGATAATTAAGAAAGGATTATAGATTTTTTTAATATATATATATATATATATATAAATGTTTTAAAGGTGAATATCCGTTGATTTAGTATTAAATTTGATTTATGACTAAATAGATTATAAGTAATGTTTCTCAGAAAGATAGATGATAATTAATTATGAAGTTATTGTAAAATTGTCTAAATTTTATTGTTTTATATCTTATTAAAAAAAATTCTAAAGTTTGCATTTCGAATCAAGACGGTTGCATTAAGAAATAAATACAAAAGCAAAAATATATCCCAATATCACAATATATTTTTTTTTCAAACCCACGACTTTAAATGGTCTTTCTTTTCTTTTCTTTTTATAAAAAGACTTTGTTGAAGAATTAAATGGTTTCCTTTTTTAGTTAAACAAAATTTCAATTAGATAGAAAGGTGACCGTACGAATCTTCGTAGATTGAGTTGAGTTGAATGATTTTTTAGATCTTATCGAATAGCTCGGGTTGTAAACTCTTTTAACCCAAATAATTCTTACTAAAAAATGAACTCAACCAAACTTAACCATGGAAATTTTGAACTGCGATGGTTTGGGTTACACGGATCATTTATTTAAATATTTGTTATAAAAAGAAGTAAAATGTCAATACGTAAAATTTTGATTTAATTATTTTCATACAGTGAATTAAGATTAATTCACCGACTCAATTTCAATTTATATAATGAAAAAGTTTCTTTTCAAAGTGCTTGTATCATCATCAAAAAATATATATTTTAAATTTATAATATGTTCTGATTGGTTTGAGCTATTTTTAAATGAACTCATGGATCGATAATTTATTTGGATCGTCGAATTCTTCAATATCCATAGATAATGGATTTATAGCTATATGTGGGGCACAAGTTATATACGTGTAATTCTGGGTGCATGAGCTAAAAAAATCTGTGCCATTTTTAACCACGACAGAAAAGTTAATAATTTATATTTTTAATGAAACATATTAATAATATACTTAAAATGAGATACATGTTTTTAATATTTAATGAACATATATATAGAGAATTATGGGAAAATGTATATATATAGACACCAAGAGGACCTTAGAAAACAGAAAAAAGAAAACTAAACTTAAGTATCTATTTGTATTTTTTTTTTCAAGTTGCAATTATTAGTTTTAAAATTTACATTATCACAATTTATTGATAGTGATTATATAAGTAATTTTGATAACCATTTCCTTTTTAATCTCCAGTCTTAAAAATTAATGGTTATTAAACAATAAAGTGGAAGTCTAGAGCTTAATTGGACATAATTTTTGAATTTACATTTAATAAGTCAGTTTTTTTTTTTTTAAAAAAAAAAATGAATTTTTCCAAGGACAGACACAAAATTGAAAGTCTAGAGACTATAAACATTAATTTTTTTTCCAAGTCTACTAGACTTAAAATTGAAAGTGTAAGATTCAATTAGACATAATACTTAAATGTTTATTTCGTTAGGGGTAATTTTGACATCAATGGATAAAAATGACAAAATGAAAAAAAGGAAGCTACCAGGCCAAGAAAGCAACAATAAACAGGCAAGTCAATGTACTAAAAGGATGAAATGGACCAAAGAAAGTGCAAATAATTCTAGTTGATCTCGGCCAAATATGAGGTCGAGCCCATCAAATCATGCATCTCATGCAATGATAAGAATGCATATGGGTCATGAGAAGCAGACTTACTTGGCCCAATCACCCTCAACCTCACCTAAGGTTGAGCCCATAAATCAAACCTGCATTGCAAAGTGTTACCACATACTGAAATGGGACACAAAGAGAGAAGGACTCGACCATCCAATTCTTTACATAAAAAGATAATGAAACACAGAAAGTAAGTAGTCTTCCACCAGTAACTCTGTGCAGTTATTCTTAGCAGATGATCTTCTTTTGCAAAAAAAAAGAAACACATTAACAATTATGTCTAAAAAATTTTAAACTTTTAAAGATCTATAAAACACAAAGTTGAAAGTTCGAGAAAATATATATGTAGCCTCTGAATTTTGAGTCTAATAATTCAAGACTAAACTTGTAACATAATGAAAAGATTATATGTCACAATCATAATAATAAAAGTAAAATAAGTAGGGAAGAAAAGTAGAGGCAATAAAGTATGGAAGACATTAAATTGTAAGTTTGAAATTATAGAAAACTTTAAGGATAAACATTAAACATGAAGAAGAAAGAGAAAGAGAAGGGAAATAGGAAAGTAAATGGAGAAGGGGTAAAAAGGGAATAGTGGATTAATTTGTCAAAACAGAGACGGCTTTTGTCGTGTAGTGACCCCCATTATGTTTTTGTGTAAATTTTTTCAGCGAAGGAAGTGACTAAAAAACCGACATTTCGGGGGAGCCGTCACTCTTCTATCTCTATTTTCTTCTCTCTCTCTTTTTTCCCCCCTAATTTATATAATTTTTTTTATTCCAATCTTTTCTTTTTAGATTTTTTTTTCCCTTTAACCTCTAAAATCTATATATTTTATAAACTTTCAATTTCATTACACAAGTAAAGTAATGATAATATTTAAACTTTAAAAAAATGTTGCTATTCTTTAGTCTAAATTTATTAAAAATTGATAAAATTTTAAAGTAAAATAACATCGTAGTTACATTTTTAGAAAAATCATAAATTTTGGAAAAATTAATCCGTGTATTAATCAAACTTAAATTTGGGTAAAACTTGGTATTATTGGAATAAGTGAATTAGGGAGATTTTTACTTTTTTTTTTAATTAAAATTAGTAGATGAACTAGAAAATTTTGAATAAAGATAGAAATAGTAATATTTAACTAATCTTATTGTATAATTTGATGAAATTAAACTTTTGTAATGAAAATTAATGAAATGCCACAAGTTTAATCTTAAAATTGAAGTTTTCTCTAATTTTAAAATATTACATTATTGAAATAATATAGACTTCGTTGAGTAATCATTTAATTTTTTAAAATTAAGTTTTTTTTTTCAAATTCTTATTATGGGTTGGATTCTTAATCAAATTATTAACAAAAAATGAATTTTTAAAAACGATTTTTTAAAGTTTTTTAAAAGAAATTTAAAAGTGAAAGAGACTTTTTTTTACTTAATTTTCAAGAATTAAAAACAAAAAATCAAATGATTAGACTTCAAAATTCAAGTTTAGATTTTTCGATCACCCAAAACTCCTCTTATATTTTGATTTTAAAAAAATTAACTTGTTTAAATTAATATCGATTTCACCGAGTCCCATATGAAATTTTATATATTATATTTTAACATCTAACATAAACCCAACTAATTGAAAATTTACATGACAGGATAAAAATAGAGAAATTAATTTAACTTAAACAAAAGTATTATGATTCTTCTCCCAAATTTCTTAGAAATTTAAGAGAAGCTTCCATCCTACACACTCTACTAATTACCTTAATTTCTAACTAAATTTTTGAAAAGTTAATCAATAATACATCATATTGGTTTTCTCATCAGTCACATATAACAACATATATGATTAAAAATTGAATCTTTTTATAGACAAAATGGAGTAAAGAGAACCAAATCTAAATCCTCCAAAACCATAGAAATTAAATTGGAAGAACAGATGTATAATAAGACGAAAACATATATTTAGGATTTTAAAAAGATTTTTTTTTTTTTTTAAGCGAGTGGCACTGCAGGTAGGTGCAGTGTTTAGACAGCTTTTCTCTGTATTTTTGTATCCATGTCATTTTAATTACAAAATTCTACAGAGAGAGAGAGAAAAAAAAAGAAGAAAAATTATGAATCAAAGCATACTTTTTTCTTCTACATCTCTCTCTCTCTTTTAATTATTATTATTTTTTTAATTTTTTTCTCTTTCCTCTAAAAAGTCGGTCTCTTGACGCATATTCACTGATATGGGGGGTGAATCGTGGTGTGTTTAGTGCTACAAAACCTGCTTTTTTGATAGACAGAGAGAGAAGAAAAGGAAAAAAAAGAAAAAAAAAAAAAAAAAACAAAGAACCTGATGCCCGTTTGATGTGTTAGTGGGTGGTGCTGTTTTTTTCTCTATTTCTCTCTCTCTCTTCCTCTCTTCCTCTCTTCACACTTCTCTTTGTCTATTTCCCCTTTCAAAGACCCTATTTTTCATTTTTCTTCTTATGAATTTGCTGCTAATTTCATCATCAAATGCATAGGTTTGTGTTTTTACACCTCTGTTTCCATGGATCTTCATCTGGGTGTTCTTTGTTTTCCATCAATTTTCTTGTTTTTGTTTAATCTCTTGCTTTTTGGGTTATTTCATGATCCATCTCTCACTCTCTTCTCTGGATTTTTTCTCTCTTGGTTTTCTTTTTTGGTCTTTGTGGGTTGGGTTCTGTTTTTGGTTCCTGTCTTTTGGATTTGGCTTTCTTTTGTTGAGCTTCACTGTTCACTCTACCAAGATTTTGGGGGTTTTTTAAATTTGGGGTTGTTCGTCTACGAAAAAAAGTAGATTTCTTTCACTATGCTTGTTTCTGGGTGTTCTTTTAGTTTTTGTACTAATTGGTTTGTTCAATCAGTTGTTAACTTGTTCTTTGATGGGTTTGTCTTTGAGTTTGAAGTCTCTTCAAATTTTATGCCTTTTTTCGTTTGGTCATCTATGACCCTTCAAATTAGTTCTCTTCCTAAACTTTCATCTTACTTTTTCTATAGCTATCATCTACTTAGTGCCGAAGATTGCTATTTTGAAGATTTTTCAGTGTTGATTTTGAGCTTTATTTTCTGGGTTTAATCCACATGAAATGATCTTGGATACTCAGTTAATTTTGTTCTTGTTTCTGCTTTTGGGAGTACTATTCTTTGCTCGGCTTTTTGGTTGTTTTGTTTTACTATTCATTGCAGAGGCTTTCTCCATCTTCCTTTCCATCACATAAAATAACGTTCTAGTTGGTTCTAGACTCTTCTATTCTGCCTTTATTTTCTTGGATCTCTCTTGTAATTCATGATTTCATGTTCATTTCTTTACTTTCTTCAGGTTAATGGATGAAGATTCTGGTGGGGTTGCTTGATCTTCCTTCTACTGGGTTGTGTTTGTGAGGATTTTGTGCAAAAGAAGGCCGATAAGAAGGAGAGAGAGAGCAAGAGATCAGAAAGAGAGAGAGAAGGAAAGGACTGTACTTTTCTTTTTATATATGCTGAAGTCTAAGTTAAAGATAAGGCCTAGTAGTGGAGATAGTAGTAGTAGTATTAGTAGAGCTTGTGACTGTTTAAAGAACAGCACAAGATCATTAGAGAAGCTTTTCATCAGATGTTATCCATTGAAAACCCTCCACCAGATCCCCCATATCAGCAGCAACTGAAAACGAACAAAGATGAGAGGCCTTCTCAAAACTTCCCTTTGCCAGAGGAGGATCTATCAAACGCCGCCGTTCTTGACCACTCCACATTCCCAAACTTCTCCTTGAGGTAATGATTTTAGCTTCTCTTCTTCATATTCTTCTTCTGCTGCTCCTTAGCCTTTGATTTAATGAACAGTGGACGTATGCTTTCACCCTCATTGTAAACCGCTTTGTTACTTTAAATAATCATGCCTACAACTTTCTTCTGTCTTTGTGTTATTTATTTATTTCCTTTACTTCAAAGCCGTAAATTTCTCCTGTTTTTCTCTTTGATGATCTCAAAGTTATATGAACCCCATCTGGGAAAATCTCTGCTGGGGTAGATCCACATGGTAAATTGTTGCTGCTTGTTGTTTGCCCCACCATGGGGCCTAACTCACGATACCCATCTTGTCCCTATTCTTATACTTGTTAAGCTGTTTATACTAGAATACTTTTGATTCTCAATTTATTTTACCTGTTTGATTCTTCAATTTTCTCTTAACATATTTATATTTCTTTTTACTGATAATCTTTGCCTTTCTTCTTCTTTGATGCTACTGTGGATGTCGACTTCACAGTCAGGGTCATTGTCTCTAGAGCTGCCTTTGGAAGCTTTTAATGTTTGTCTTCTTTGTCCTCACCATATCATGTATTTTACAAACTTTGATAATGTGTATTCAGTGGCATGAGTGGTCGATATCGTCTGATTCTCTTGATTCACTTTTATTCTCTCTTTTGGAACCATTCATTTGCTTTCTCGATCGTGTATCGGCGTGGAGCATCTAATTTCTCAACATTTTGATTTTTGTCAACTCTCTGGTCCCTATACTGCTAAACTGAAGACTTATTTTCTTGTGAGTTTTTGATCTTCTGACAGTTTGAATATATCAATCATTATTGGTATTAATGAAAAGAAATGGTTTTGAAATGCAGAGATTATGTCTTTGGTTCTCGGAGCAAGGATATCCAAAACAACTGGCCATTTTCCCTCAAGAGTTTGCAGCTTTGCTTGAAACATGGTGTAAAGGATTTATTACCACCTTTTCAGTCTCCCTATTGTGTGAGGAACCAGCGCCTTGTGGAGCTTGGAGGTGGAAGTTCAACATCAGAGTTCCGAAATACAAGTGTTTTTCATGAGGAGTTTTCTGGGCCTGAAGAACATGTAGAACTGGACATATCAGATGCTAAGTTGGATCAAAAGCAAGTAAGCACTTGCATTGAATCAAGTTCATGCAGATGTGAAGGAGAAAATGGTTTCTCTTCCACCATGACAAGCATCTCACAACCCCTAAAGGAATTGGTTTCCACAAATGGACCATCTAGTTCACCTTTAAAACTAGATCATTTATTGGAAACCCCAGCTGAAGTGGAGCGTACTGGTTTTCCAGCATCTGAAAAGAACGAAAGTAAAATCAAAACCCCGGGTAAAAGGTGCAAGATAATAAGAAAATCTACCAATCACGGTGACCAAACATCAGCTGCAGATATTGCTATGAGCTTTAGTGCCATATCAGAGTCTATGGCTTCAAAAATATGCCCTGTCTGCAAGACTTTCTCCTCTTCATCAAACACCACTTTGAATGCTCATATTGATCAGTGCCTTTCTATAGCATCAACTCCTAAATGTACATCGGAATCCAAACTCACAAGGTTGAGGATCAAGCCTAGGAAGACGAAGTTGATGGTTGATATCTATGCTACAGCTCGTACTTGCACGTTGGAAGAGCTGGACAGAAGAAATGGTACAGCTTGGGCTACTTTGTCGGGCTTTACTGCTCAGGATATTGAAAACTGTCAGACTAATGGAGGGAAAAAGCAGAAAGTGGTGTCCGTTATTCCCCCTGATGACATTGGTAATAATGCAGGTGCAGTTTATATCGATGCCAATGGCACCAAACTTCGAATTTTGTCCAAGTTTAGTTCTCCTTCGTCACTGCCGAAAGTAGAAAATGATCTTGGTTCGAAGAAACTCAGAGGATTAAAGGGAAGGAAATTTCATTCAGCCAAAAAGAAGAAATACCATGCATCTAAACATCACAAGTATTTTAAATTAGCTGTTCAAGGTAGAAAAGTTTCGTCTCAAAAGTGCATTTCTCAGGTAATACTCAGGGAATTTTAACATTGCAGACCTTAAGTTTGTGCTTCTGAAATATACTGGAAACCTGAATATTCACATGAATTTATGGCAAAGATTTTATGTTCTTGAAATATTGAGGTCATTTTTTGCAGTTTCTGTTCCTTTTTTAAATTGATGTTTCTACAGTTAGGGTCTTTTCTGTATTCATGCATCTTCTTTCTGATGAATTTATGTTACAAACAATTATTTACTAATCATGCAATGCTTAAAACTAAAATATTATTTTAGAATATCTTTTCTGCAAATTTCTAACAATATGACACTCTCATTTACACTCGTATGGTTGCTGAGTTCATTTATTTTTGATTGACTGACCAGGTTCAAGAAGGACACAATCAAAGGAATGGAAGTAGTAGCTTGGAGGTACATAAAATAACAAAGCAAGTGAAACCCCATGATTCTGGAACTTTATGTCAATGGGCATGTTCGAAAAGAACTAGAGCCAGTAAGAGCTCCAGAAAAGAAGGGTATCAACCTTCCACATTTAAATGGCATGTGTCTCCTGGCACAGCTGTTGATACTGATCACTCAGTTTTAGGTGACTCTTTTCTTGAGAGCAGTCAAGTTCGTCAAGTTCAGGATAAGACCAATTTTTCTGAGCATTGTGTTTCATCTCCTGAAAGCAGTGAGAGAACTGATAATTCGGAGTACGAAGCCCATATTTCAGACAAGAGAGGGTGGTCACCCGTCAGGATGAGCCTGAGAAGTTCATTTTCTGGAGAAATGGTTGATAGTGGTTCTCCAACACAAATGAAAAAGATTACCAAGCATCGGAGCAAAGGTAGCTGTTTTGTAGACAACAATTATTTGGTAAAATCTCAAAATACCAATGGGAAAATCATAAAAGATTATCAACCATCCGATTTCCCCCCTGGTTTTAACAAGTTGTCAAGAAATTATCATGCAAATACAGTGAAAACCAGAAATTTGAACTCTTCCCGAAGAAAAGAGATCCATGTGAGCAGCCGATCATCTACCGGGTCTAAGTCTCCTCAGTTTAATCGATTTTCTACCTATGAGAAACCTGATGACCATTTTGGGTCACGTGTAGAAGAAGAGACAATTGCCTGGCATTCGAGTTTTGATCACAGTCATAGCTCATCAGATGGGAGTATTGAAAGTGATCGATCTGCAAAGGAAGAGGTTACTGATGTAGTATCTCCCAAAGTAAGCATTGAGCTCAAAAACAGAAGTAATAGAGAAGCAATGAGCAAAGCCATATCTTTGAGTAGTTCAGATTCGGAACCCGAATATGACGGACGTCATGAGGAGAAAAACATGGATTCTCATGTTAGAATGGGTGCTGAGTTTCAAGAAAAAATCAAGCGCTTTGATCTTGGTAGTAAAGAGAATTCATTTCACGGAGATGTTAGTGTAGATTCTTCTTCGAAACTAGCTCCAAAGGAGAGCTTCATGTGCTTTTGTAAATCCATGGATCCACAGTTTCAGAAGACGAACAATAACGTTAAGACCCGGTGTGGCATGCTACAATCTACTCAGACTTGTTCCTGCTCCTTCTATGGATCAGATGGAACAAAAGGTGGTTTCAGTGAATCCAGTTTCGGTCATGGACAAGAGATGTTTTTCGGCGATGAAGACTGCAGTGCGATGATTGGGCATGATTCTCAAAGAGAACTGGATTCTGAAGCCCGGCGAGGAAGTTCTTGTTTTGAGGTAGATCCAATATCTATTCCAGGACCTCCAGGATCATTTTTGCCGAGCCCCCCCAGGGATATGAGATCTGAAGAATATCGAGGAAATTCTTCGTTGAGCAATAGCTGGGTTCATTCTTGTCAAGATCAGCACGATTTGATTGATGGGGATTCATCAGGTTCCCCTATTTCTGCGACGTCAACCATCTCTAACTCGACAGCATCTAGATCTTGTTTTAAGCATAACAATGCATCTGGGGTATCTTCTGATGTACTTCATGATAAATTAGGGTCGGTTTCTTCAAAAGCTGGTGCATTGCCTTCTGTCAAATATGATGTTGGCTTGCCTCATGTAGTTTGTACAGGAGATGAAAGAATAAATGGTGATGTGTTTAAAGTCAATAAGTTATCTGTTGAAAGGGGAACTCTTGGTGCTGTAAACGATGGCCAGCCTTGCCGTTGTCAGAGGGTCGACAGAGTTTCTCAAGGCATCAATGTAACTTATCAAGAATCACAACCGACAAGGCATCAGGCATCAGCTTTGGAAACTATGCCAACCATGGACAGAAAGCTGATAACTTATAGTCTGAATGTTAGACCGAACAGCTTGGATGTTATGCCTGAAGGGCCTGCTGTGAGCAATTGCCGACAGACAACGCCAGAGAATATGGGGTTCCCCATCAATACATCGCCTCTCAAGTCCTATCCTGTAGATGGTTTCTCCGATCCAGGACTGAAGTTTTCAAGGAGTAATTGTGAGCCTGCTAGTCCAGTTACTTCTAATCCTGTACTGAGGTTAATGGGTAAGAACTTGATGGTGGTAAACAAAGATGAGGAAGATGTAGCTATGCCAGTTAAGCAGCCTCAGCCTCAGCCGCATCCGCAACTTAACCATGTCTCTAGTCAGGTTCCAAGTTTTTCTGGTGGTTCCTCGCAAAATGTTCGTAATCAAGCCTCTGGCTCCTTTCCTCATTGGCCACATCAAGATTCTTTGAAAGATCAAAATGCAGGTAACTTATTGGGGCAGAGTCTCGATGTAAGGTTTTCAAAGGGCTTCAGGAACCCTGCTAATCTGAATATGCCATCATCACATGGTCGAGAATCAGCTACTTCGTTTCTGAAGCAACAGACAGATGGCGGGCAAACAGCCTCTCGGGCATATGAAAGGGACTACACAAACCAAGCATTGAACTGGACTCAGCGCAAACAAAACGAAGCATCCATGTGCAACGCAAGTAGAACCCTCAAATTGCCCGATCATCAGCAGATTAATTCACTTTCTGCAACCAATGTCATCAAGGAAATCAATGCAATGGGTGATGCTTCTTATTGTGAAGCCAGATTCATTGCCAATGATCCAAAGTACCCTGGAGGCATGAGGACTACTCTTCAGATAATAGCACCTGCTGTTTCAATCCCTTTCACTTCCAGTGGTAATCCATTGCATGTAAATGCATTTTGTTATCAGCCAAAGGAAGCTTCAAATCTCGATAAACCCACACCACTACACAATTCCAGTTTTCAGTCGGCCCCTTCCCGGAAAGATCGTGCCAGTCCTGTGAAATGGGATTGTAATTCGGAACCACCATACGTCTGCAGGAGGGGAGTGTTTTAATAACTTTGTTATATCTACAGGAAAGAGTTACTCGAGATCTTTACTCGTCGTAGGTTTTGCTAGCAAGTTCCTGCCATCAAACAATCAATGCTAATATCCAAATGTTTCTTCCAAATGTTTGGTCATTTTTTTTCCGGTAGCCAAATGTTTTTGAGATGCTTGTAGGCTTGTGCTGACTTACCGAAACCATCAAGCGATGACGAAAGCAGCGGGTGACGATACATTTTACCAGATGAAGAAGATACATACAATGGAGAATCAGAGAGGGGGGGCTGTGTTATTAGCCAGTTCTAAAGCTATGAAGAGAGTAGATAATATATATTGTACAAGTGGTTTTCGAAGAATAATCGCCTCGAACCTTTGACCGAAACACAATGGAACTGAGCTTTCCCGATATTTAAACTGTTTTTCCTGCTCATTTTTCCAAGTAAATAAGTATTAGTATCTCTCCTTTTACCCGACTTCATAGGTCTGAATTCATGACAACCGTTTATTTTGCTGCTTAGTCTAAAAAGGTTGCACAGATTCAATACGAAACATGACATATTAGTCTATACACGTGACTAGGAAAAAGAAGAAACAAACAACAAAGGGAAAAAGGAGATTCCTTCATAGTCAAATCAATAGCAGCAATAACCATTACCGAGTACAATATAATTAAGCTGCATTGGATTAACTTAAACATCCATTACTGTTTCGAATATGAAGATTAGTTATACAATGAATGGAACATAAGAAGCCAAACTTGATGAGATCACATATAATTAGTTGACATTTTGTCATTTGATGCAGTCTCTATCTTTCTCTGTCAAGATCACATTTTGATCATACAAGTACCTGTATTTTGATGAAAACAGAGATGGGTGAGTCTTAATTTTGTATATTGATGTCATTTTCTTGTCATAAAAGATCTCTCTATGTAAAGAATTTTGGTGGCAAGGAAAGAGGAAAGGATTTATAGTACGGTATGTACGCCTGCCATTCAAGATTTCACACGTCATTAGATGAAATATTATTTCATTTCATAGGCTTCACACAATTCTGAAACGTTTCTTTTATAACAAGAAATGAATGGAGTTAGTCTATAATTATTGTCATACTATTGTAGCACTAGAAATTTACATGGTTAGATAAGCACGTTCTCGCATGCAAAGATGGCAGCTGGACCATATATATATATATATATATATATATATATATATATCCGTTAAAGCATTGATTAGCAATGAGAGAGAGAGAGAGAGAAGAGAGAGGACTTCAAGAAGAGAAGGTAAATAAAGGAGAAGTGATACGGATGTTGGGAATATTTGCAGACAGGAATGGAAATGGAGGGCTATCCCTTTTCACTTTTGATCTAAAGTTCTCTCTATCTCTCTCTCTTATCACTGCTTCTGAGACTGCTTTTTTCCTGTGTGTGTCCATGGAACCAAACCCTTTTTTCTCTATGGCCAAAACCATCATTAACGCCATATTTTGTGTTTCTAAGTGCTTCTTTTAACTTTTGATGAGATGGTTTTCATTCATACAGCTAAACTAGCACTAAATTCAAAAGATTCAACCTTCATTTCTAAGTTTGAAATAGACTAAACTCAAAAGTTGTAGCTAGAGTAAGTTATGATATATAAATATTTTCTTTCTATATGTATATATTTAATAGGTTTAAATACAGATTTCATCTCTACACTTTTAGCTGTTTTGGTTTCTTTACTTTTAAATGTTCATTTTAGTCATTGAACTTTTATAACGTCTTTTTTCTTATCTCTATTTTTTTAAGTGACCATTTTAATCTATATTTTCAAAAGTTTAACAAAAAGTTTAGGTTTCGTTTGAATTATTGTAGCTTTTAAAATAATTGAGGGAAATTATGCTTTTAAAAAAATCAGCTATAAAAAGAATTAAAATAGTGTTCGGTAAATTTTAATTTTAAATTAGAAAAAACTAGTTGCGGTGTTTGGTAAATTAATACTAAATCGTTGTAAATTAGCTACATGAACCACACTAGGCTTATTGTTTCAATTATTTTGTATAGATAATTAAATTATAATTTATTTCAAATTGTATATGATTTAAATTTCAACTAATTTTATTTGATCTAAATTAACTTATATAATTTTTAAAAAATAATTTTGATAAAAACGGAATCCATTAAAATTTGAAAATATATATGACAAAATATATTATTATGAAAGAATATTATTATAATATATTTATTTAAATTGTAAAAAAGCTAACAAATTTTTAGGGAAGCTAAATCTAAAAGTTAGTATATATCAACTTTTACACGGTAGTTAAAATTAAAAAACGATTATGATAGATTAATAAATAACTCATTTTACCAAACAACTTAGACAGTTAAAACTTTCCCATGATCACTTTTAACAATTTCAAATGCAATTCGAAACGGAGTCTTAGGTCAATATTTCCTCTCATTTGTGGGTTAGAAAAGTCAACATGAAATTTAGTCACTAGATTTTTTTTTCTTTCTTTTTTAACTTCAGCACAACATTTGAATACAAGAGAATCGAACTTTTGACCTTCTTTTACCTTGGTATTAGGTTAATTTATTGCTAAATGCTAAAGCTTAAATGGATTGGGGAGGGTGTAATTGATTATTTTACATGTATGTGATTAATAAATACATACTTTGCACGGTGAAATCTAGACTATTCCCAAAGCTTTTCCTCTCTCTATAGAAAATGGAGTCCTTGCAATTGTGGTACACTTGCTTTGCTTCCACTTTACTTATTGGCTTACTCTGCTCTTCAAAAGCTTCCAACATTAAACAATTTACCACTCGTGGGGCTTTCAAACATTTCATATTACCGACCAACATCTTCTGCATGGATCACAATTTTACCCTTTGAAACATTCACTTTCCTTTCTGACTACACAGAATTTTACCTCGGAGTTCGTAAACCGGTCCCGCTGTCGACACATGTCAATATAATAACCACAATAATCAAAGCCTCGTATTGGTTAGAATTTAAAAAGATCGTTTTCTAGTAGTACGAGACTCTCTTTTAAGTAAAGGAATGGTAACATACTTGTACTATGTGGTTGAATCTTTTGACATTTTGGTTGTTTCAGACCTCAATGCCTAAAACCCTAAATCCTAAATTCTAAATGAATGCTAAAAAGTCTTTTGATAGAGTCCAGTGACAAGCAATATTGATTTAGACAATATTTTACCAAAAGTATATGTTACAAAATAGATTAATTTGTACTTTGGAGCAAGTGGCCATTGGAGAATGGATTTAGATTTATAGTGAGATGAAGCTAGCTGTTTATATATTGTAATTAATTCACAAGTCTAGCCAACTTGCTGCTGTATTGCCCTTTTCAGCTATAAGTTTTTTTGGGGAAGTTATTTTATTTGTGAGCCAAGTATTAAGATAAGGATTCAGCCATTAGTTAAAGGTTTTCCAAGTTTAAAAAGAATGTGTATAATCAATGCCATAACCTTATCCCATCTTATTCTTATGGGCTTCCCATTTATACAATAACCTTTGTGCTTCCTGTTGTCATTTTGTAAACCAACAACTATAATTTAATCTCATTCTAGCCAAGCAGTTTGAAGAACAATTTACAAAACTAAAGCGGTGATATTTTCATACCCTTTCAAGTGTCAGTTCAATAAAAATGGCAGAAAAACACTGGCATTTATGATCCATTAATCTGAATTTTACATACAACACTTGGTTACTGAACTGTCAAAACTAGTTTACCAAGTGCCTGGATTATTAACTACATCAGATCTTGCTCCGAAGCCGAACGATCTTCGCTAATGTTTCTTGTGCTGCCAATGTTTGGGCATGGTTATGCCCCAACATGACTGTTCTTATACTAATGCAAGTTCTACATAGTTCTTCGGCGCTGTCAAAGTGTCCACCTCTTAGAAGTAGTTTTGCTCGAGTTTCGAGCAATGTAGCTTTTAGCAATGTCACGTCTTGCCACACGTATTCATCAACCCGTTGGTAGCCTTGGAACTTTTTCTTCCAACACAAGGACCCTTCACACCAGTCTTGTATTTGAGATACAAATGACTTCTCTACTTCCTCAAGTGCATTTGTGCATACCTTCAGCAACTCTAGTGCTGAGTTGCATCTTGAAAATGTTGTGAAGGCCCGAATCGCCAAAGGGAGGGCAGCCTTTTTTATGTATAGGACCATATCGACAGCCTTTAGTTGTACAAATGGAGGTTCGGATTTGAAACCAAAGACGAGAAATGCAGATGCCCATAAATGATCCAAGTTTGCCATTGTGTTACTACTAGATTTCCTTATCCCTTGAACTATAGACTTGGCAGCTGATAAACCCTCCTTTCTTTTGGCAAACACTTGAGTTATGGGATGGAATTGAATCCAACTACCAGATTGCTTGTTCGCCTTCCGGGCGAGTCCGAACTTGATCAGAAGAAGAGCGGATTCTTCCTCACTCTTCCATGCTTGTGAAGCTAAACAAGAGGAGCAACAACCAAACATGAAACTCAGGTATTTGCTCCAATTTTTAAACCCTTTTCTTGAGACAGCCATATCCTTTGCTGCTGTGGCTAGTACAGACACTGAAACAGGTGCTGGGGCGAGCCAGGCGCCAACCAGAAATATTCCGGATGCTAATGGTCCATTAGTTTGCTCCAATAAAGAAAAAGAAAAGTAAATGATCTTCATCAGGAAGGGATTGCTTTTGCAGTAGTGCTCTTCATTTATGCTTATATAAGCACAGGGAGAACATTCATCGATCGGTACTTGTTCGATAGCTTCAAAAAGAGAAGATGGGGCGATTGCAAGCTCGCAAAGCAGCGATCCAATCACCCAAAGACCATATGTCAACCTCCCAAGTCTGTCATCGAACTTCTTTAGATATTCCAATTCATCTGCAGGGTATTCTTTCTTCCTTCTTCCTCTCATCAAAACCATTGCATCAGCCAAGGGCAATGGATGAATGTTAATCATACGAAAACTCATCACCTTAGAGAGTCTCGTCGTGATGATCACATGAGATCCCCCGGTGTTCCTCGGCAACAAATCGTTTAAATCTTTCCCTTCCCACCAGTCCTCTTCTGCCTCAAGATTATCAATGATTAACAAATATGGCATGTCTCCAAACAGCTCCCTCTTGACTCTTTTGAATGCCTCTAGCTCTTGCTCCTCAAAACTCCGAAACCTTCCTCTATCCTTTTCAGCATCAGCACTTATGTCTAATCCCAAGTTCAAAGATATATTCAATATGTTTTGTCGAAAGTATCGAGCTTCACCACCGACCCATAAAACCATCTTGTATCTTTGAGAGTATCTATAAGCAAATTCCAGAGCAAGCTCTGTCTTTCCAATTCCAGGGACCCCATTGATGCACACTATGCCGCTGTTCATACTCTTGTAATTCCCACTCTTGACCATTTCCTTATTCTTTGATCTCTTGAATGAATTTCTTCCTTTAACTGGTTCAATCCAAGTCTCTAAAGTTGGATTATCAGACCTCCCTATCTCCAAATTGATGTACCTACTTCCCCTCACACTAACTGGCTCACTTTCTTCATCTGCTAAGCCTTCTGATTGCTGGCTGGAATTGCCTTCAATGATTGGAGTAGAAACCGTGCCATCTTGCTTATGATAGCTTCGACTACCAAACAGAGTAGTTTCCATTTCCATAATCTCCTTTTCCCTCCCCAAAAAGCACCTGTTTCTTGGAAATGGAAGCTCCTCATATCTTTCAACATCATTTTCAGTACTCATCCTCCCAAGCTTTGCTCTCAAAATCCCAGCTGCTTTAGCAATACAGCTTCTCCAGTTACCTTCATTGGCTTCCAACTTGTATTCATGGAACTTCATCAATACCTGCACTGTCTCTTTGTACTCTTTATCCATGGAAACATAGTTGAGAAAGCTTGAGATCTCCGACGATTCCATGTCGAAAAAGAATGGAATCAAGTTCTTCTTCTGTGTAAAGAATCTCACTTCCTCCAAGGTGAAATGGTTATGGAAGCTAGAGCTCGTGAGAACGACGACTCCGAATGTTACAGAGCTGATAACACGGTCAGCGATCTCGTGGCTCTGGTTATCGGAGTACTTGGACCGATCAGCAATGAAGCAAGCAATTCCTTGAAGTTCAAGTTCTGATTTGAGCCACTTACAGAAGCGAATCAGGCCATTAGCTTGGCCATGGAAGCCAATGTACACATCACAGCTTCTGAGTTTAGAGGTGGAAACAGGGGAGAGGGGGCCACCGCATTTGGCGAAGGAGGTTCGAGGGACGGGGAAGGAGAATGAAATGCGCGGCGGAGCGGAGTCGGGGACCGGAACGCAGGCGACAAACTGAACCTTAGAATCAGAAGGGTCATCGGAATATTCATACTGGTCAGAGGGAGGAGTGTAGGAACTACTCGGAATATCCTCAGATTGGGAAACCAGCGGCGAGTGACAAGTCAGCGCCGCTGTGTTCTCCGCCGGAACAGGCTTCTCTTCTGGTTTAGGGACCACCGCCCTCGGCGAAATGTACGGCGACTGAAGAGCCGAAACAAACGCCGACGACGGCGGCGATAAAAGGGAAGGGGAGTTATAAGGGGAAGATTCGATGGAGCTTTTAAGCTCCGGCAATGCCGAATCGGAAGGGGAAATCCCCGGCGGTTTACTGCCGGAAGTTGGAGCTATTTTAATGGTGAGGCAGGTGGACATAGCCGGAGCAGATTCTGATTTGACTCCATCAGAATCCATAGCTTTAAAAAACTTGGAACCGGATCCAACTTGAGAAACTTTCAACTCATTCACTCTGATTTAATACAACAGTAAAAAACTGGGTCTCTCTGTTCGACCGCCATGGAAGAACACAAAACAAGAGGAAAGGACTAAACCCAAAACTCAAATCGAAGAAACGGAAAAAGTTAAGAACAAAAACGAAAGATGAGTTTTCGATTTTAGGGGGAAGAACACAAAACAGGAACCCTCAATCACATTTTCGAATCAAAACCCACGATCAAAGAAAAGAAAACAAAACCCAGAAAGATGCAGAAAGTTACCTCGGCACTGCTTCATTGACGGCCTAAAAAACCCATCTCTCTCTATCTTACTCTCTCTGTGAAACAAGTTCTACCAGTTGGATCTGAGAGGTTATTGAATAAAATAAAAACAGAGGAGTGAATAGTTTAGCCATTTTCCTCAACTATAGCTATGAATAAAATATAGAAAAACTGTCTCGAAATGGGGCAATGGGTTTTTGTTTTACGTGCGATTGAATTCCATTTGCAATGGAAAAAGGATAAAGGGTCAAAAGAAAAATGGGTCACAGTCACAGAGACCGAAGATTGGTCAGAAAGAACTCAGAGGGAGAGAGAGAAATGGGAGAGCATTGGGAGTGGAACCATGGATGGGCTCTGTTTTTCTTTGTAAAGAAAAAGAAGGTTTTAAATTTCAAAGGTTGAAGAAGAAGAAGAAGAAGAAGAGCTCTGAAAATCAGATGAAGAAGAGAAAGGGGAAATCAGAATTTGAAAATTGGGAGATGAAAATTGAATGAATGGGTTTAGATGAGAATGAAGAGAGTGGGTGTTTGTGTTTGAATCTGACAAAATTTGAAACAATCTGCTGTGGAAATTGTACCCACAAGACCAGTCCAACTGAACCAGATGCTCAGTAGTAGATTGTTTGATAGCAACCCATTTTCTTTTCCTTCTTGTTTTGTTGTGGTTAAATTATTTTTTTAAACTGTTCAAAAATCATTTTCAAATATTTTATTTATTAAAATACTGTTTTTTCTGTTAAAATTTTAGTTCGTGCATTTTTAATAAATGTTATTAAATAATAATAATAATTTTCATTCGAATATGTTTCCAAAAATTTATAATGAAAATCTTTAAACCATGTTTGTTTTTCAAATTTATCATAAATTTCAAACAAATATTTAATATCATCGTTTGTTTTAGATTTTAAAATCCATAATTTTATCATCTATAACCAAATATAACATGAATTTTCTAATACACTCCCTATAAATTTTAATATAAAATTTTATTATTAATTATTAATATTCTAGTTAATTTATATTTATTTAATTAAAGTAATGTTTAACATAGAAATATTAATTTATTTTTGTTTTAAGTAATTGAATAATTAACTAATATAACAATATATTAAATTAATATTAAATTTAATTTATTAATACATTAATGTTTGAGTAATTATTTTAAATGACAAAACTATATAAAATATTTTTAAATATAGCAAAATGTTTCTGTTAGACTGACATTCTGCTATATTTATAAATAAATTGACTTATCTTTCTGTATTTAAAGACAATCTTTAATATTTCTCTTGCATTTAATTAAATAATTATTTAATTTTGACTTCTATATAAACAAATTGGTAAATCAAGCCCATATACTTAATTTTCAAATATTAATTATTCGGCCTATCCAAACAAAGATATTCATTATCTCATACGTTTAATATTCAACCATTTAAATTCTAAATATTTAATGTCCATATCCATGAAACAAAATCTAAAATACAAATAAACAGTAATAGATAATAAAAAGTTTTTTTTTTATAAAAGAAGTCAACAATAAACTATTAATTATGGAGTAAATTTAAAATTTGTTGAAAGTATGTGAATAAAATTTGGGGAACATTTCGGGGTTGAGTTGGTTATTATAATTAGTAGTTATTATAGTCTATAGTTTATAATAGTTTGTATTTGGGATGTAGACTATTTTAGTCTAGTCTGGGTAGAAAAGAGTAAACATTGTAACAAAGAGAAATAAGGAGGATGAGTATAAAATAGTAGATACCGTAGAAAATAGTAAACAATATAGTAAATAAGGTTTTCAAATAGTATTTCCTATACTGGATTGTACGGTATAGATAGTTATAAAACACCATTTTTTTTTTTATTTAGAACCCTAAATATGGAGTGAACTATAATAATCTACTCTACCAACTTCAAATTTGTGGGTTGGTGGCACAAACACTCCTAGATATTTAAAAGTATGGAAATTAAAATTGAACAACTCTCAAAGTACAAGGATCAAACTAATATTTTATCATTTTCTCTTTTATTTTTTTTTTCAATTACATTTGGTTAAATTACACATAATATCTTTAGACTTTAATGTCAGTATCTATTTAGTTTATAAATTTTTAAAATTATTATTTTAGTCTCGAATCTTTCACATATATAATTTAAAATTCACAAATCTATTAGATATAAAATTGAAAGTTTCGAATTTATTAGATATAAAATTTAAATTTGTATATAATAAATCGATTAATTTCTTAAAAATTTAAATTTGTTAAGGAAATAGATACAAATTAAAAAATTTAACATCTATTAGATATTTTTAAAATTTTATGAACAAATAAACACAAACTATAAAATCTATGTACTAAACTTAGTAATTTAATCATTGATTTATTATTTTATTTTGAGTTATGACCATATGTGTGTGTGTATATACGTTGAAAAGAAGGTAATTAATATCCTTTTTGTTTCACATGCTACCATAGAACTTTAACATCTTCAAATTAATATTTTATACATGGAGATTAAAGGTAGAAGATAATTTAACTAATTAATTAGATACTAGATAGTATTAATTAATCATGGTTAATTATTAATATCTAAGCTTAATAAGTTTAACTAATACACTTATAATTAATATTCTATATTATCTTAAATTTTAATATAAAATGTTAGCATTCACTTAGTTATTTATAATTAATATTTTGCTTTGTTTTTACTTATTTAATTGTTTTTAGTAATTATTATTTAATTTTTAAAATTACTTTCAACTAACATTGTAATGTAAAAGTATTCATTTTTAATTTTTATTAATCAGTTATTTAATTCATGTAATGAAATATCAAATAATACTTCATTAATTTCTCCTCTAAAAAAAAATATTAATTCCTAAAAAAACTCATTAATGCTAAAAGAAAGAAAGAAAAACTCTTTTTTAATTTGTAATTACATTAATTATTCTTTTACATTTTAAAATTAGTTAAGACTCTCATGAAAAAAAAGTTATAGAAAATAAAATATTGGTTTAAATCATATTCGATCCCTAAACTTTGAAGTTTTTTCTATTTTTGTCTCTAAACTTTTAAAAATGTCTATTATAATCCCTAGACTTTAAAAAATTGCTTACTTTGATTTGTACTTCTAAAATTCTATTAACTCTTGAATAGAATGGTGAGATGGCTTATATTTTTGGATGATTAGATTGCCAAATAAGTTAGTCACGCTAAACAAAATATAGGGTTTCAACTTTGAATTTGGTGGTAAGGTTATTTTTATAGAAGATCTCAAAAGTTATTTTGGGTTCAAGATTTTGGCCGTTCACTGTTTGTGCACATTGATCATTGATATTTTACTTCACTTTCATTGTGTTCAACCTATGTTAGATGTAGTTTCATCTTTAAACCAATTTTATCCTCAAAAGTTAACAAAATTTTAACAGTAGGGACTAAAATAAACACTTTTTAAAAGTTTAGGGGTAGGAACTAAAACAAATGTTTTTTAAAGTTTAGAGACCAAAATAAAACAAGAATTGAAGTTCAGGGACTAAAATATTATTTAAACCTAAAATATTTAATCCTCAAACATCAATAGTCTTGCATGTCCAAACACAAATATTGAACATCTCAAATACTTGAATCATAGACATCCAATTCTTGTATATTTCTCAAAACTGAGCAAGTTTAACTGCATACAAATATGTTAGGGACCAAAAGATTTGTAGTTCGAATCTTCCTATTCTAATGGTACTTAGAAAATGGAAAAATTTTCACAAATAGAAAAAATGTCAAACTATTTATAGAAATAGCAAAAAAAAAAAAGTCATAAACAGTGATAGACTTCTATCAGTTTCTATCACTGATAAATACTGATAGATTTCTATCAGCCTCTATCAAAGAATATTACAATTTTGTTATTTTGTGTAAATGTTTCCTTTATTTTTCTATTTTTGAAAATCACCCTAAAAAAATTTCTGAATATTTCTCTTGGTTACTAATACATCTATATGCAAGTTGAGTTGGATTCGTTTTGACATGATTCGAGTAATACCTTTAACTCCAAGGTAAAAAATATATTAAAATTTCATTGGTATTAACTTATTATTTAACCACATAATCCTTAATCAATGTAGTTAGCTTTTGGCACATAAAGTGTTAATGTGATAAAGTTTAGAAAGTTAATGCACAAAATTAAAATGTTAAGGAGACATTGCAACTTTTTAAACTTTAGACAATAAATAAATATAACCAATTCGTAAATTAACCTAACATTTGGTTGTATTTATTTATTGTCTAAAATTAAGTTAATGCCAATGAAATTTTAATATATTTTAAGTTAATGCCAACGAAATTAACCTAAATTTATTGTCTAAAATTAAAATGTTAATATTCGAACTAGTCAGCATTCATTTACACGCGTGTTTCAAATCCTGAAAATAATGTTTATGAGTTTGTTTGAAAATCATTCAAATAAAACATAGGGACTAGAGAGAAAATCATAGGTTTATACTCCAAAACCCAATTTTTAATATTGAAAAAAAATATATCAATTTTAATTCTAAACTTATTATTAGATTGTATCATTAGACTCTAATTTTTAATTTCATCCAATTGAATCATAAATTTAAATAAGCATTACAATTTTTACCCTATCTTTAACATTTGATACAATGTAAAGATCTCCATAAATTCAATAATTTTATTAAAATAAAGTGTTAGGTAAAAATAAATATTAATACACTAATTAACTGTTGAATAACTTTACAAAAATTCATAATTTTTTCTCTTAAAAGACAATATCATTTTTTTTAAAAAGTTTATCAATTTCACGTCGTATAATAAAAATTCATTCAACACATTAGTAAAAGGATTTTTTTAACCATTAATTGGAGCAAAAAGTTATTAAAATGTTCAAAATGCAATATTTCTTTTAATATTTGATAGCATAAAAAAGAAAATATGATATCTCACTCAATTTAATTTGGGTTCGTTCTTGTACTTTAATGTGTTTATTTGATGACTTTATAGGGTTCGAACATTAAGAGATAGAATTGAACGCTAGGGTAAAAAAGAGCTAAAATTGACCATTTGAATTCTCAATTCAACAATCGAAACAAAGAAGGAAACAAAGAACATAAACGCCCCTAGGGTCTAGCATTGCAATGCAACCGCCTAGATCACGATGTTATCGTGTAGAGGTTTCACATAACATCGAGTGACGCTATGGCGTGCTAAGATTAAAAGATCTAGCATCACAATGCAACGAGTTTATAAATTTTTTCTTTTTCCTCTTTTAGGTGATCCAGTGCCCAAATTTCACAACTTCCCTCGTCTTCTCAATTTATTACTATTTTTTTATTTTTTTTTTGCTTTGTTTTACTATTTTGAGGAATGATCCTTGCCATTTGGAGCTTCATTATCATGTTTTTGTGGCTAAGTACCTTCTAGCCTAAGCTAGAAACCATTTAAATTGGTTATGAGAACTTGTGAAATCTGGATTTATTCTTGATTGCTTGAATTTATATGCTGAAAATATGTGACGGTTAATCATAGATTAATTGTTGAGTAGTACAAATCAAAACATACTTCTGTGTCAATTGATAGACTATTTTGAATGGTCCAATTTACAAGCATAATTTGTTTAATTCGATAACAAAATCTATTAATAACTAGGCTATCCAAGTTTTACTCGTCTTAGCCAACCCCTAGCTTTAATGTGGATATGAGATTTTTATGGACGCTATCAAACCCAATTAACCTTCTTTTTTTTTTTTTGAAAGGTTTTGTAATTAAAGTGTGGAGTGGGGGAATCGAACCTCAAACCTTGAAGTCGATAATATGAATATTATGTCAGTTGAACTATATTCTTGTTGACAATTTGTCACCCTTGTCTCGTTCGTTAATTTTCAATATTAAATTGTCACTTATCTAAGTTCAAAATTTATTTTCATAAAATTAAAAGTGATGTGTTTGGATCTTAAAAGTGAATTTTTCTTGGATAAACTTAAACAATATCATATTCTTTGAAAGCATACATAATTAGAAAAAATTGATATTGTCACAATTATTGATGCTGAAAAACTGAAATGATGAAGTCGATGCCGTTGGGAAATTTTGAAAAATCAAATATATGATTATATCTATTAAAAAACAATACTTTTTAGTATTGGAAAATAAAAGAGAGACGTTTTAAATTTTAATGGGAATAAAATAACAGTTGAATTTAAATATGAAAAAAGTCGAATATAAATGATACAAAAAAAAGGAAAAAGTGAATAAGATAATCTCTCCAGTTCAGTACTATTTTTTATCGACATTTATTTAATATAAGGGACCCATCAAATAAATGAATAAGAAATTACAATTTAAATTAATCTTAAAATAAAAACGAAGAGATTTTCTTTTCCAACTAAAACATTGACATAAGGATAAAGTTTCTTACATAACGATTACAATAAGAAATTAACTGATAATTAAAATTCTTTTAGTCCTTATATTTTGAGTCTAATTTCAATTTAATCTATAAATTTTAAAATATTACACTTTTAGTTCTTAAATTTTGTATTTGGTTTTAATTTAGTGCTTAGATTTTAAAATGTTACAACTTTAAATTTGATATTTGAATTTTGTTTCATTTGATCTCTAGGTATTAAGATTTACCATTTTAACTTCAATTGTTCTCTAAACACTTATTTTTTTTGTCATTAATATTATTATTTTTTATATATTTGTTTTAAAGTTGATTAATTAATTATATATGTAAACATCCTTTTAAAATTTTTTGAGACCATTTGTACGCGTGTGATAATTTACCAAACTATAAGAATTAATTGGAAACTTTTGAAATTTATAGACACTCGGTTAAAACTAAGCACAAAACATAGAGAATAAAAGACGGTTAGAAAATACTTTTAATTGGTAGTTTAGAAACTCATTCCAAACCGATGATATATGAGTACTTTTGACTCAAATTATTTGTTCCCTATATTTATTTGTCATAAAATTGATCTATAAATATATGCTAGATTGGGACAAAGGGGAAAAAAAATAATGGAAATTGGAGGAAATGAAAAGTCACAAATAATATAAATTTAATTTATTGTTGGATGAGCTAGAAAACCAAAGCAAAATAATAATGCATGAAATGAATTGATGATTCCATGTGCTTGCTAGTCCTAATTTCGTTTCATGCAACTTTTAGTTTGATTAGTAATGATTGAGGAAGCTAGAAAAATTTGATTTGTTTATGTGATTCTACTTTTTTTTTCTTTTTCTTTTTTATGTAGATTCTACTTAGCTTAGCCATTAAATTATTAGAGAAAAAAAATAATGTAGATAAGATGTAGGCCATCCATCTATGACTATGACCAAGAGAATATATGAGATTTCAAGGATATTTATGTTTTATATTATAACAACTATTTTATAGGAAAAAAAATATAATAATTGAAGAAATACACTTCTTTTTAGTTATCTTTTTAAATAATAATAATAATAATAATAATAATTGTTGGAGATTTAGTTTGTTGTTGTTATAGTTTTCTCTAAGGCAATGACTCTGTATATGTCTTAAATAAAGTACTAACATCAGGTTTTGACATCAAAATATTTTCCTGCTAAATACTTTCCTAATCTGAAAATATCTAACAGATTGATGTAGTCTAATATTTTCATTTGTTGCAGTGCGAATTATTTTCTTCTATTTGGGAGATGTTTCCTTTTCTGAATTCATCTATAAAAGAAGTGTTCTAATATGCTTTCGTTAAGCAATTTTTTATTACGTCAATTTGGATTTTTGAGAACAAGACGTTTGTAGCCTTCAACCAAATTGTCCTACATTGTGATCTTGCTCGTTGCTCACTTTATTCCGTTGTGCATGTTCTTCTTCCATTGAATACAATATTTTGAAGATTATTACGGCTTAGAGGGAGCATAAGCCCTAACTGGCAGAGAAGGGATTCTCAGTCTTAGAGGGAGCCTAAGACTCAGCTTCGAAAATGGGAGTTCTTCATCTTAAGGAGTTCCTAAGAATTATCCGTGAAGGGAGTTCATTGACATTGGGAAAGATATTGTTGTGAAAGGGAGTCTCACACACTATCAGGTGCCAAGATGTTCACTACTAATATTAACATACTTAAGGGGAGCCTAAGTTTAGTTGAGAAGGAGTCTCACATCTAGAAGGAGCGTAGGTGATGTGTGAGTTAAGCTCCACATGAGTCATTGTAGTAGTTGGGGTATTACAGATAAGTACTATGTTATAAACTGCTTAACTCTTTAATATTAGTGGACTATCTTTCCTGGACAATCAGACCCCCAAACATAGGTATTTGTCACTAAACTAGGTTACCAACTACTGTGTGTCTTTACATGTTTTATTGCTATTGGAATTTTTTTTGTTACAAATATTGTCAGTGCTTTCAGCTTAACAACCACATTTTGAGTGATAAGTCATCCTAATGCTTTTTCAATTGGTATCAGAGTGGGTCACCTTTATCTCAAGTGCTTCGATCATGGATGGAATCAAGGAAGGAGGCTCTACCACTCGTTCACCTATTCTTGATGGAACAAACTATTCGTACTGGAAAGCTCGAATGATTGCCTTCTTGAAATCGATTAATAGCAAAACTTGGAAGGCTGTTGTATCCAAATGGACACATCCTATCATCAAGTCTTAGGATGGAATGGAAATTTTGAAGCCAGGGGCTCAGTGTTTTGAAGAAGAAGATGAAGCCTTGTTGGAAAATTCACGTGCCTTGAATGTAATATTCAATGGTATAGATCATAACATAATCAAAGTTATTAATACTTGTGTCTTAGCTAAGGAGGCATGAGATATCTTGTCTATTGCTCATAAGGGAACGCCTAAAGTAAAGATGTCCAAGTTGCAGTTGGTGACATCAAAGTTTGAGCATCTTAGAATGCATGATGAGGAATCCATCATTGAATTCAGTGTTCAGTTGCTAGACATTGCAAATGAGTTGTTTGCTCTTAGAGAGAAGATTTCAGAAGAAAAACTTGTCAGGAAAGTTTTGAGATCTCTACTCAAGAGATTTGACATGAAAGTCACAGCCATTGAGAAAGCTTAAGACATAACAAATTTGAGAGTAGATGAATTTTTTGGCTTCTTACTCACTTTTGAAATGTCCCTTGATGGGAAAGCTGCAAAGAAAAATAAAGGAATTGCTCTTCAATCAGCTGTTAAAGAAAAGTTGATTGGTGATGATAAAGATTCAGAAGATCCTCTTACCGCATCAATTGCATTACTTTCAAATTAGTTTAATCTTGTGCTCAAGAAATTTGGTAAGAGGCCTGGCTCTTACAATAATAACAAGTCTAAAGGATCTACTCCTAATCAATTTAGATCTCAAAATAGTAAATCTGACAAGATAGGTATTTTTTTTTCTCACAAAGAAAAGAACTTCAAATTTAGAATGTGCGGTAGATTTGGTCATATACGACTAAATGTCCCACTTTTCTGAAGAAACGGAGTAAAGACTATGTTTTAACGTTGTCTGATATTGAATCTGAAGATAGTAGTGGCTTTGAGGATGTTGTTAAAGCACTGTCAGTAACATCTCCTCAGTCACCTCGTCATGTAATATTTCTGAATATGATGTGTATGCAAAATTGATCATGACACTATAGGACTTGAGTCTACAAAATCTTTTTATCATGCTTTTTTTCTCAAATGGCAAGATGATCAGAAAGTCTTTCATGTGCAGAAAGAAAGAATTGAGACGTTGATAGCTGACAATCACAAACTTATGTCAACTATTGCAGATTTGAAGCGTGAACTTTCTCAAGTTAAAGCTGAAAAGGATTCAGTATGCAAGAATATCATAATGTTGAACACTAAAAAATTTTGACAGAAGGAAAATCTGCTGGTGATAACTCTGGGCTTGGATTTCCTAAAAGAGGAAGTATACACTATAATCAGTCAAAACAGAAAGGGAAGCAATAGATTGAATTTATTAAAGCTCAAGATCCAAAATCTTATGGGTTTACAGGTACATCTACCGGCAATGTTGTGTTGAAAGATAACCACTTGACTAGACCAAGATGGATCTATCACTACTGTGGAAAGGTGGAACACAAACATCCTTTTTGTTTACACAGGATTATTATAACAGATAGATGAGAGTCAAATAGATGTGGAGAGAGAAAAATATTGAGAACAAATGTAATATGGTTATGACTTCGCTTAGATCCTCTGCTAAAGGTGATAGACATTTTGATAGTAAAAGCTATCGACACATAACTGGTGAAAAGAGCTATTTATCTGATTTCAAATCTATCAGTTCTAGAAAGGTCACAGTTGGTGGTGGTGCTTGTGGAAAAATAATTGGGAAAGGAAAGCTGAATTGTCCGGGTCTCATTCCTTTGAAAAATGTGATGTTGGTTGAAGAACCCACTACCAATCTTATTAGCATTAGTTAGTTGTGCGATCAAGGTTTGAATGTGAGTTTTACCAGAGACAAATACGTTGTCACAAACGATGTCAAAGACCTTATTATGACAGGTTTACGTTCTTTTAATAATTGTTACCTACAAAGTTCTAATCATCATTCGTAAATTTGTAGTCTTTTTAGACAAGATGAAGCGAGCCTTTGGCATAAACGTCTCGGGCATATAAGCATGAAGACTATTTAGAAGGCTCTTGCAACTAATGTTATAATTGGTCTCCTCTCTTTATCAAGCTCACCTGGAATTATTTATGGAGATTGTCTATCTAGTAAACAAACTCATGTCTCTCACAAGTAATCAAGTCACTATAGTTCTTCCCAAGTTTTGGAATTTCTTCATATGGATCTGATGGGACCCATGCAATCTGAGAGTCTATAAGGCAAACGATATGTTCTAGTCGTTGTTGACGACTACTTCAGATACACCTGGGTGCATTTTATTTGGAAAAAATCACACTTTTTTTTTGTTTTTCTTGCTCCCTGTCATCAACTACAACATGAAAAAGACCTGAATATGATACACATTCGAAGTGACCATGGTAGGAAGTTCAAAAACTCTCAATTCACTGAGTTTTGTTAGTTTATTAGGATTCACCATGATTTTTCTGCTCTTAATACACCACAATAGAATGGAATTGTGGAAAGAAAAAATATAACTCTTCAGGAGATGGCTCATGCGTTGATACATGCAAAGCATCTACCATTTCACTTTTAGGCATAAACTCTAAACACAGCCCGCCATATACATAATTGTGTGGTCTCACGACCAGGAACTTCAAGCACTATGTATGAAATATGGAGAGATAGAAAATCTAATGTCAAATATTTTCATATCTTCGAAAGTGTCTGTTTCATTCTTGTTGATAGAGAGGCTAGAAGAAAATGGGATTCCAAATCTGATGAAGGGATATTTTTTGGATATTCTTCAAATAGTCGAACTTATCGTATCTATAACAAATAAACTCATACTGTAATGGAATCTATTAATGTTGTAATTGATGATGATGTTACTTTTCCTAGTTCTTCTCTTATTGAAAAAGAAGATCTTAATATCGCTCCAGTTGTTAATATTAATGTGCCTAACATCTCATCTGACATGTTGATAGGCATGAATTCATAAAATCTTGTAGAGATTAACCAGAATACCACTGAACAGACAGATGCAAGCAACAAGTAACCTTCTAACAAGGTTTGTAAAAATCACCCCCTTAGTCACATTATTGGGGACCTGGAAGATGAAGTGACAACCAGAAGAAAGGATAAGGTTATTATCTTGACATGATCAACAATAATTACTTCACTTCTCTTGTTGAACAAACAAATGTTAAAGAAGCTCTTAAAGATGAATGTTAGGTAAATGCCATGCAAGAGGAGCTTGGGCAATTCGTGAGGAATGACGTTTGACTCTTATTCCCAAGTTGGATTTTGTGAATGTTATTGGCACAAAGTGGATCTTCAAAAACAAGACTGATGAGAATGAAAATGTGATCAGAAATAAAGCAATATACTCAAGTTGAAGGTGTGGATTTTGATGAAATATTTGCTCCTGTTGCAAGATTAAAAGCTATCAGATTCTTGCTTGGCATTGCTTGTCTTTTGAAATTTAAATTATAGCAGATGGGTGTGAAAAGTGCCTTCTTGAATGGAATTCTAAATGAGGAAGTGATGTTGCTCAACCCAAAGGATTTTTGGATCCTTCTCATCCTAAGCATGTGTATAAACTCAACAGGGCCCTCTATGGCCTTAAACAGGCTACAAGGGCATGGTACAAGTGTCTAACCCAATTTCTTGTCAACAATGGGTACAGACGACGTGGAGTTGATAAAAATCTCTTTGTAAGGAGTTCCAATGAAAAGTTTGTGATTGTACAAATTTATGTTGATGACATTGTTTTTGGAGGAACGTCTCAGGAGATGGGTGACTCTTTGCGAAACAGATGTAGGATGGATTTGAAACGAGTATGGTAGGAGAACTATCCTATTTTTTGGGATTTCAAATAAAGCAATTGAATGAGAGAATCTTTATCTTTCAAAGTAAATATGCCAAGAATTTAGTGAAGAAATTTGGCCTTGAAGGTGTTCGTGCTATAAAAACTCTTACACCAACTCATGTAAAAATGACAAAAGACTCCATTGGATCTAATGTAGATGAGAGACTTTATAGGAGCATCATTGGGAGTTTGCTTTACTTGACTGCCAGCAGACCTGGCATTACCTTTGCTGTTGGTGTATGTGCTATATATCAATCATATCCTAAAAATAGTCATTTACTCAATACAAAGAGGATCATCAAATACATAAATGGGACTAGCGATTATGGCTTATTGTATACCCTTGATATAGTAGCTCTCTAGTTGGCTACTGTGATGTTGATTGGGCACGTAGCTTAGGGGATAAAAAAAAGTACATCCGGAGGTTGTTTCTTCTTAAGGAACAACTTGATTTTGTGGTTCAACAAGAAACAAAATTATGTTTCCTTGTCTACGGCTGAAGCAGAATATGTTGCTGATGGGAGTAACTGTACTCAATTACTTTGGATGAGATAGATGTTGATGGAGTATGATGTCTCATAAGATGTCATGACTCTTTTCTCTGACAATATAAATGTGATTAATATATCCAAAAAAAACCAATTAAAAACAGTTGTTCTAAACATATAGACATCAAACATCATTTTATTTATGACCTTGTTAAAAGAAAACAGATTGTGTTAGAGCATGTTATCACAAAAACTCAAATAGTTGATATCTTCCCCAAGGCCCTTAATGCTGATCGTTTTGAAAGCCTAAGAGTTGCCTTGGATCTTTGCATTTTAAAAGATTAGCAATTAATTTTTTGGGCCAGCCTTTGTTCTTTCGGGGCCCAACAAACACGGAAGGCTAAACGATTGTTTAAAAATAAAACCGCATTAATTATGGTTGGTACTCGAATAAGGGATATTGAATGGTACTTTGTTTCAAACCATCTATCGAATTCGAATTTTTCACAAGGTGAGTTTGTTGGTTATTCTCTAAAAATTGTAGGTGGTTTGTTTTTCCAACTATCTTGGTGTAGAGGCCTACTTGAGTATAGGGTTCTTTCAATCTTGTATTACATTTTCTAATGGTAAGTACAAGAACTAGTGCTCATACATTAGAAAGAAAAATGGTAAGGTATAAGGAATAAAACAAATAGAAAACAAGCAGCCGAAAAAGATGTGTCTCCGGTTGCTACAAACAAGTACGATGTTCGTATTCGTGGATTGTCTATTGCAAAGAAAGAAGTTGGTGTTCCTCCTCATTCGGTGAAACAAAGACGATTTGGTTCAAGCCAACCAGTGGAAATACAAGGAAAGGAGAAAGTAAGTTCTTCATCTCTTACTCTGACTGATTTAGTAGGAAAAGGAGTTGAAATATACCTTGAAAAGAGTAAGTCTTCATCTGAAGTTTCATCGAGTAGCATGCATGACTTTGTGATTGTATCTAGAAACCCTAAGGATGTCCCTAGTATTTCTTATCAGGATCATCTTGAAGCAAGGGCATTGATGAATAATTTGTGAAAGATACTAATACTGCTTTTGATTCTGTTTTGAAAACTATTTTTCTAAGCCTATCCCTGTTGATAAAGTTGGTTATATTTCAATGGAGTCAGTAAATGTCTTATTGCCTAACTCGGATGTGCATGCATTTAATAATTTTGTTAACAAAGTTGTGTCTGAAACTTTGACCTCCTTTGCATCTTTACCTGTTCATACTGATTCTGAAGTTTTTGCTAATACTATTATTCAAGAAGTTGAAAATCCTAGTAATGTTAAAGAAGGGGTTAGGGTTCCTTCTATGTAAGTTGTTGGGAATGATCCAAATGTTGTGGAAACTGAAGGTCATTTTGAAGGTTCTCATGAGAATAAAGATATAAAAAGTGTTGATAATGAAAATTCTAATGATAATGTTCCTTTGTCTGAACTTTCTAAGAAAAAACCTACATATGTAAAAAGTGTTGATAGTGTGTCATCAAAGACATCTAATTTTAAATTTGGTCAAGATGAGCCTGAGGATGTTTCTGATTCCTTTGAATATAGTGGGTTAAAAACCTCTGCTGATCTTGACAAGCCTTCTCCTAATCGGGTTACTAGAGCATCTGTCAAAAATCGAGGAAAGAAAGAAACTGTTTCTCTGCATGTTTCTTCTCCTTTAGATAGTGTATCCTTTCATACTGGACAAGGTGCCAACATGTGAAAATATGTGGTGCAGAGGAAGATTGTTGATAAGAAAGAACTGTCTGACTGGACTCAAGAATGTTTTAATCTTGTTAATATGATTCTCAAGCCCAACTGGACAAAACAGTGTTGAATTTAGGGCCATTTTATCCTCAATTAGTGCGAGAATTTATTGCAGTCTCTCCCCTAAATTTGATAATCCCAATAGTCTAGATTTCTTGAAAGAGCATGTGTGTCACCATATGTTTATCTTCAATGTTGATTTGATTAATAAGTTTCTAAATAGGACAGTGTCGGGAGAGATTCCCGAGAAGATACCATCTTGGAGGGAGTTGGCTTTTGAGTTAACTGGTGGGGCTTGTTCGTACTAGCCCAAGAAAGGGCGATCATCCACTTGAGTTCGAAATGTGCTGTTCGTCACAAGATTGGCATATTTAGCTGGTGTCCGTCTTCCTATAAGTCTAGTTTATCTGTCTCCCTGGCTACTCTATTGTTAGTATTGGTACTTCTTTTGATTTTAGTGCTTTTATTATGAATCAAATTAAAAGTCATATTGGTTCTCAAGCTTTAAAGCTTCCCATTTGTTATCCCCGATTAATTTGTGGTGTGTTGTTGGCTTAGAAACCTGAAAATTCATTATGATGAAGTTGTTGGTCTAGCTACAACGTTTATTTCTATCCATCCAAAAATTTTGCGAACTTTCATGTGCTTGATCTTAAGTTCTTACTACAAATGCTTTTGTTGATGGTGTCTGTAAGGGATTTATTGAATCCTCTTTTGGTAGTCGTGTTCTTCATCATTTGTCATCTGATCTCAAAGACATTGATGCTCAACTTCAAAAGCTTCAGGAGCGTAAAGTGTTGGATTTTATGTCTTAAAACTCATAAATAGTAAATGTTATTGATTAACCGTCACTAATAAAGAGTTATAGATGTTAAATCAATGTTATTGTTTGTATTGTTGTCTATTTTGTCTAAATAACCCTGAATCCAATAAACTAACATCCAAGGCTACCTTATGAGTCTTGAACTGTATGTGGAGACGTATAGAGATCTAAAGGAACCGTTGAAGTCCTTAAGTGGAAACGAGATTGAACCTAAATTCCAAATTTTGCATAATTAACAATTTTACAGAAGAAACAGGATATTATGCATTTAAGATAAAAAACAGCATGGTAAAAGGAAAAATAAAAGAGAATAGGGAGGTGAAAACTAACCCTTGAAGAACAATCTCTTCATGTTTATCCTCTCTACAAAAAATCACGAAATCGAAACCCCACAATAGAAACCACTACTTGATTTTCTCTGTATTTTCTGGGATGAGAATCTAGGAGTATGTGGGCTCTTACCTTTGGTGAGGAAAAGAATTAAGAAAGAGAAGAGAGCTGAGAGATTGGGAGAGATTAACTATTACATAACTCTTTTGTAAAAACCTAATGGAGGAAGAAGATGAAGAATCAAAATTCAACCAACATTTTTCCACTAACACGTGGAAAAATAATAAATGAGATTAATTTTAATAAAAACACTAATATATATTTATATGATGACCACTTTATCATATAAGATATATTAAACTATATGTTATATCAAATATTACATATAACATATAGTTTAATATTGTATCCAATACAATATAACCTATAGTTTAATTCTTTAACAACAATATTTAATATAAATCTCATTTATATTAAATTTAATTATATGAATCCAATTCACATAATTAATAGTTGAATTATATTCAAATATTTATTTCCTCTCAAATATACTTTATATTATAATGTATCAAATACATTATAGTAATTATATTATATATATAATTAAATTAAATTAATTATATCACATATAATTAATTCCCTCAATTACTTTGAACTATTCAAATTAATCCATAATTGATTCTCATATATCCCCTTTGAGCTACAGAGAAGAACTCATAGATCTGTAGCTTGAAGCTCTAATAGTACTTGAATAATTAATTAAACTAATTAATTTACTCAACATCCATTAATTGCGGACACTCTACTAAAGACCGACAACTGCACTCTTCACACTATAGATATATGTTGTGTTCATTGGATATAACCAATCAACAGTGCAATAACCATTCACAAATCACTTGTATGTACAGCTAGGCCAAAATTACTGTTTTTCCCCTATAGTTACATCTAACTCCTTAAGTACCACTAATTCCTCTAATGAACAATAAATCATAGTCCAACTATAACTAAACTTCTCTGGGGCTAGGAGAGGGTGTGCGCCACATTTTTCAAGCCACGAAATCAACCATTAAGAGAGCAATTTATTTACTTACCCCTACATCAGGGAAGGAGTGAATTCCTTCTTGTGTAGTTGTGTTCCCAGCTCCCCAATCAGACGCACCCCCAAAATGGTAGGCTTGTTGAATCGATAATCTAGCCACTCTCACCTATACAAATCAAAGGACCGCCTTCATGGGTAGAAGTTCACAACTCACTCAGGATTCAGATCATGTCATTTATGGTCATCCTGGTGAAATGTAAGTCTCCATTATGAACGATGTTATATAATGAGACTGGTCATTTCGTGGTTCGGTCTTATACAAACTTCTTTATATAGAATAACCTCGCTGACATGTCTCCACATGAATGATCAGGATTATATCATTTGTAGCACTTTACAACAATTGTAACGTCTACAAAGCAGGCTGTACTCGTAATGTCACCAGGATAAGGTATCCAACCTTATCCATCTACTACAGACCATTTAGGTTATCATTTAAACCTGATCCACCTGTATGTCTCTACATATATGTTTAAGCTACAAAAGATAACCGTGGATGTTAGTTATTGGTTTGTGGGTTTAATGCTACGAAATGTCAAATAAAACATCTCATATTTTATTAAATAATAAAATGTTTATACAATACAATTACAAACTATAGAACCCTACGAGATTTAGAACACCAACCTCAACAATCTCCCACTTTTCCTAAAGATAGTAGGGTGTACAATGTAAAAGTCAAGCTAATATACAAGTACACAAAACAATAAACTAGGGCATAATACGCGCCAAGTACAAAATCTCTCACTTGCTTTAGACTATATGTGGCCTGTCCCTTAGACCGAGTCTGTAGGTAACCCTCAAACACCTTAGCCATGAGGGACTTTTTCAACGGATTAGCAACGTTGTGCTTCGAAACTATCTGCGTGACGATCATGTCCCCTCGATGTACAATTTCTCGGATAAGATGATACTTTCCCTCGATGTTCTTCTTGTTTGTGACTTTGAGGCTCTCGGCCTTGACATGTCTGGAATCACTTCCAGATCAGCCAGGAATCTCCTGAGCCATACAACTTCTTTAGCAGCTTCACTAGCTGCTATGTACTCAGCCTCCATGGTGGAGTCAGCAATGCACCCCTACTTGGTGTTTCTCCAGACTACTAGTTTTCCAATTAGAGTGAACACTAATCCTGCTGTGGATTTTCTAGAATCCTTATCAGTCTGAAAACCAGAGTTCATGTATCCTATAAGGATCAAATCCTTAGAACTATACACGAGCATGTAGTCCCTCATTCTCTATAGATACTTGAGGATGTTCTTAACAGCGGTCCAGTGATCAAATCCTGGATTAGACTGATATTTATTGACTATACCGACCACATATCAGATATCAGGTCTAATACATAACATCACATACATTAGGTTGCCAACAGCCGATGTATAAGGGATCTGTCTCATTTCCTCAACCTCTTAAGGTGTCTTAGGACACTGTTCCTTAGACAATATAACTCTATGTCTAAAATGGAGTAAACATTTCTTATAGTTCTGCATTGAAAATTTGACAAGCATCTTGTCAATGTACGATGCCTGAGATAGAGCTAGTGGTTTGTTCTTTCGATCTCTAAAGATTTGAATTCCCAAAACAAACTGAGCCTCTCCCAAATCTTTCATTTGGAATTGGGTCGTTAGCCAATTCTTAACTTCATTCAATAGACCTACATCATTCCCACTGAGTAGGAAATTGTCTACATACTATTGAGGATGATGCCCTAAACTCTCGTTGGGTTCTGTAGTTTGTAAACACAGTTTTGAACAAATGCTTGTGATGTAATAATATATGATATTTTCTTCACTTTTGTCTATGGAACATTGGATGTTTTAATTGCTTTATCACAAACCAATAAATTAAGATCCCTGGTTGTCGTTTGTAACTTAAGCATGTATGTAGAGATATACAGGTGGATCATGTCTTAAATGATAACCAACATGGTCTGTGGTATATGGATATAGGAGGGAAACCTTGTAATGCTACGGATGCAGCCCGCTTTGTAGTATAGTTACAAGTATTGTGATTTGTTACAGATGGTTTGATCCTGATCATTCATGTGGAGACATGCGAGCGGGGGCATCCTATACAAATGAGTTTGTATAAAACTGGACCACGAAGTGTTATAGTCTTATTATATAACGCCGTTCATGACAGAGACTTTACTTTACTAGGATGACTATAGGTAACATGACCTCAATCCTGAGTGATTTGGGAACTCCTACATTTGAGGGTGGTCCTTTGATTTGCATGGGTGCGAGTTGCAAGATTGCCTACTCAAACCTACCATTTTGGGGATTTGTCTGATTTAGGAGCTGGGAACTCAACTAGACAAGATGGAATTCACTCCTTTCCCAAAGCAGGGGTAAGTAGATAGATTGCTCCTTTAAGGGTTGATTCTGGGGCTTGAACAATGTGGCGCCACACACCTTCTCATGGCTCGAGAGGTATCCATACATAGTAGGACTATGTTGTATTGTGCATTAGAGGGATCAGTGGTACTTAAGAAGTTAGATGTAACTATAAGGGTAAAACGATAAATTGGCTCAGTTGTCCTTACGAGCATCTGTGAAGGGTTATCGTATTATTGATTGGTTATATCCGATGGACACAAAAATATATCTGTGGTAACGGATGATGGATCTTGTGGCTAAAGAGTTTAGTCAGCTATTCACGTACCGTTGAAGCTTCGAGCCATAGGTCCATAAGGTCCCCTTGGTAGCTCAATGGATTCAAGTTGAGAATCAGTTTTTGGGTCAGTTTGAAGTGTTCAAATTGACAAGAGAGAGTTCGATTATATATGATATGATTGAACGGGTCAATTATATATGGTATAGTTGACATGATGTATGAGATACATTAATTGGAGGAAAATGATATAAATATGATTTATATCTAATGGAGGAGAAAAAGACTATGGTTCATATGTTGCATATGATGTGATATTAAACCATAGGTTATAATTATAATATGATTATATTTATTTTTTAATTAAAAAATTATGGGATAATTGTTGCTCGACTTTTTCTCCGTAACCGAATGAGATAGTAGAAGATTGTATTAAGTTTTCGTAACTGAAGGATAAAATGAAAAATGTTTTCATGTTGCAAAGGATCAGAGATTTGCTCATCGGATTGTGTATACTGCCTATCGCATAGCAAATTGAGAGCATACACGACAGCTCAACGTTTCTAAACGATTGTATACACGCACGAGTTTTTCTAAACGATCGCATAGATTTTAATAAACGATCGTCTAGTGTTTTTCTACGCGATCGCATGTCCGAGCGTTTACTAAACGGTCATCTATACGATTGCGCCCATTTTGCTACACGATCGTGTACCTCTAACTAAACGATCAAGCATCGCCTATACGATAGACACCTGATATCTCCCACTTGCTTGGTCGTGGTAAACGATCGTCTCTTCGTCCTTCCCTCTACCAAATCCAATAGAGCCCATACCTCTTGGATTCTCATTCTGAGAATACCAAGGGTTTCGAGTGGTGGTGTCTTCCTTGCTACCAAATTCGTGAGGAGTCTGTTCGTGGGTAGACGATTTGGTGGAGGATTTCTTGGACAATCTCAGCAAGAGTGAGACGTGTAGTCTGTTCGACAAAAGCGAGATTTCTGTGAAGAAGGGTTCTTCAATTGGTATGTATCTTCTCTCTTTGTTTTAAAGTTTTAAAGCATGCCTGTAATTTCTTGTTAATGCATAATTTGTTTGTTTGATTATGAATGCAATAATTCTGTCATAATGAGTTTGGAACGATCTTGCTTCCGCTCACAGGTACTTTTTGATAAGGGTTCCTTCACATACAACACTAGAAAAGCTACTGAATTGTTGATGATTCTTTTGTATACACAAGGCTCATCAATATTCTGATCAAAGACATAAGATTTGATTGCATATCAAATTTTATATTCCAAGATCGAGAAGTTTTCTTCAATCCATAGATGGACCAATTAAGCCTGCAAAACTTTTCTTCTTGACCTTAGGTTATGAATCCCTCAGGTTACTGCATATAAATGTCTCAACAAGATTGCTATTCAGAAAGGTAGTCTTGACATTCATTTGCTAGATCTCATAGTCATAATATGAGGCAATGAACCGAAGAATTCGGATAGACTTCAACATGGCAACAGGTGAGAAAGTTTCCTCATAGTCAACTCCCTCAATCTGCATATAACCCTTTGCCACAAGTCTAGCCTTGAAGGTTTGCACTTTCCCATAAGCACCCAATTTTCTCTTGTAGATCCATTTGCAACCTATAGGTTTTACCCCATCAGGTTGATATATAAGATCCCAAACTGAATTGAAGTACATAGACTCCATTTTAAGATCCATAGCTTTGATCCACTCATCTTTATCAACATCCTCCATTGCCTTTTTGTAAGACAATGGATCTTCTACATCTCTATCAGCTACCATAGCTAGGATTTCTGCTAAACCCATATAACAGACTTATGAGTTCGCAACCCTCCCACTACGTCGAGGTTCCCTCAACACTTGAAGTGGATTTGACCTATTAGATGATCCAACTTCAACAACTTTTGTTGAGGTGTTGGGTTCTTCAACAACTATTTTTGAAGTTTCAGTAATTTCATTGAAAATTTTATTCAACACAATTTTATTGCAACGCATGTGCTCCTTTATATGGTCTTCTTTTAGAAAAATAGCATTTGTCAACACAAACACTTTATTTTCCTTAGGATCGAAGAAGTAACCACCTCTCATTCCTTTAGCATTACAAATAGGCATAGTTTTGAACGAGGTTCCAGTTTCTTAGAATTTGCCTCAAGCTCATGTGCTGGGCAACCCAGATTCTAAAATGACTTAAACTAGCTTTACGACCATTTCATAACTCTAAAGACGTTCTCGTAACACTCTTGGATAGAACACAATTCAAAATATATGCTATAGTCTGTACTGCAGTCTCTACTGGGCAAAAAACCTGGCTCTGATACCAATTGAAGGAACCATGAAGGTTCTGGAGTGAAAACGAGATTGGACCCAAATCCCAAATTTTACAGAATTAAAAATTTTACAGAAGAAACAAAATATCATGCATTTAAGATAAAATACAACATGCTAAAAGGAAAAATAAAAGAGAATAGGGAAGTGAAAACTAACCCTTGAGGAATGATTTCTTCATGTTTATCCTCTCTACAAAAAATCACGAACTCAAAACCCCATAATAGATATCACCACTTGATTTCCTCTGTATTCTCTAGGATGAGAATCCAGGAGTATGTGGGCTCTAGCTTTTGGTGAGGGAAAGAATTAAGAGAGAGAAGAGAGTTGGGAGATTGGGAGAGATTAACTATTACAGAACTCTTCTGTAAAAACCTAAAGGATGAAGAAGATGAAGAATCAAAATTCAACCAACCTCTTTACACTAATACGTAGTAGAGAGAAAATAACTCCCTCCCTATTTTTTTTTTTAAAAATAAAATTAACTTTAATAAAAACATTAATATATATTTACATGATAACCATTATTAAATTATATGTTATATCAAATATAACATATAACCTATAGGTTAATATTGTATCCAATCCAATATAACCTATAGTTTAGTTCTCTTAACAACGACATTTAATATAAATCTCATTTATATTAAATTTAATTATATGAATCCAATTCACATAATTAATATTTGAATCATATTCAAATATTTATTTCTTCTTAAATAAACTTTATATTATAATGTATCAAATACATTATAGTAATTATATCACATATATAATTAAATTAAATTAATTATATCACATATAGTTAATTCCCTCAATTAATTTGAACTATTTAAATTAATCCACAATTGATTCTCATAAATCCTCGTTGAGCTATAGAGGGGACCTCATAGACCTGTAGCATTAAGCTCCAACGATACTTGAATAATTAACTAAACTCTTTAATTAATTTACTCAACATCCATTAACTGTCGGACACTCCACGAAAAATCAAAAGTTGCACTCTTCGCACTACAGATATATTTCTGTGTCCATTGGATATAACCAATCAACCGTGTAACAACCCTTCACAAATTGCTAGTAAGTATAGCTATGCCAAAATTACCATTATTTTCCTATAGTTACATCTAACTCCTTAAGTACCATTGATCCCTTTAATGAACAATAAATCATAGTCCAACTATGACTAAACCCCTCTCGAGTCAGGAGAGAGTATGGCGCCACATTGTTCAAGCTCTGGAATCAACCCTTAAAAGAGCAATTTATCTACTTATCCCTACCTAAGGGAAGGAGTAAATTCCTACTTGTGTAGTTGTGTTCCCAACTCCCAAATCAGACGAATATCCAAAATGTTAAGCTTGTTAAGTCAGCGATCTGACCACTCTCACCCATACAAATCAAAGGATTGCCTTCATGGGCAGGAGTTCACAACTCGTTCAGGATTTAAGTCAAGTCACCATGGTCATCCTGGTGAAATGTAAGTCACCATTTCATGGTTCGGTCTTATACAAACTCCTTTGTATAGAATATTCCCACTCACATGTCTCCACATGAATGATTAGGATCAGGTCATTTGTAGCACTTTACAACAATTGTAGCATCTACAAAGCGGGTCGTACTCGCAGTGTCACAAGGATAAGCTATCCAGTCTTATCCATCTACTACAGACTATTTAGGTTATCACTTAAACATGATTCACCTGTATATCTCTCTCTACATACATGTTTAAGCTACAGAAGATAATCTTGGATGTTAGTTTATTGGTTTGTGGTTTTAATGCTACTAAATGTCAAATAAAACGTCTCATATTTTATTAAATAAATAAAATGTTCGTACAATACAATTAAAAACTATAGGACCCTACGAGATTTAGGGCACCGACCCTAACAAGATTAATGTTCAAGATGCAGTCTAAAGGGTCTATAGTATAGGGATAAGACTGGATATCTTATCCTGGTAATACTATGGATACAACCATCTTTGTATATGATACAAACTTAATGATCTAGTGCACTCGTGTAGGTGGCACGCGAGCAGGGATATCCTATGCAATGAGTTTGCATAAGACTGAACTGGCAAATAGTAACCACTAGATGTAATACCGTTGACTAGTTAGGTTTCTATTTCAATAGGATGACCTAGGCGACTTAGTCTTAATCTAAAGTATATTATGAACTCATGTTCATGAGGAATTGTCTTTTGATTTGCATGGGTAGAGTGGCCAGTTCGCCGACCCAATGTGCATACCATTTTAGGGACAAGTGTTGGAATTGATGTTCTAATTCTCCTAGAGTCTCGTAGTTTGTAAACTGTACACAATATTATGAATAAAATAAGAGTTATTTTATTTGGCATTTACTCATATCCAATAAACAAATCTCCATAGTTATTGTATGTAAACTTAAGCATGTATATGAGATATACAAGTGGATCATGCCTTAAGTGACAACCTAAAAAGGTCTGTAGTATAAGGATGAAAGAGGGATACCTGATCCTGGTGACATTACGGATACGATCGGCTTTGTAAAGTGTTGTGAACTACTATAGATGGTAGATCCTGGCCATTCATGTGGAGACATGCGAGTAGGGATGTCTTATACAAAGAGTTTGTATAAGATCAAACCACGAGATGACTAGTCTCTTTATATAACGCCATTGATACTTGAGACTTACATCTCACCTAAACGACCATAGGTGACATGACCTCAATCCTGAGTGTTCTAGAAACTCTTGCCTTTGAGGGAGGTCCTTTGATTAGTATGGGTGAGAGTGGCCAGATTGCCAACTCAACATGCCTACCTTTTTGGGTATTTGTCTGATTTGGGAGCTAGAAACTCAGTTACACAAGATGGAATTCACTCCTTCCCCAAAGCAGGGGTAAGTAGATAGATTGCTCCCTTAAGGGCTGATTCCGGGTCTTGAACATAGTGGCCACAACTTCTCTTTGGAAGAGAGGTCTCAGTAATAGTAGAACTATGACTTATGTTCATTAGAAGGATCTGTGGTACTTAAGGAGTTAGATGTAACTACATGGGCATAACGATTATTGGCCCAATTGTACTTACGAGCGATCTGAGAACGATTATCACACTATTGATTGGTTGATATGGACACAAAATATATCTGTAGTAAGAAAAGTACAGCTGTCGGTCTTTAGTGGAGTGTCTGACAGTTAACAGATGGTGGATCTCGTGGCTAAGAAGTTTAGTCAGCAATTTACGTACCATTGGAGCTTTAAGCTACAGGTCCATAAGGTCCCCTTGGTAGCTCAATGGATTCAAGTTGAGAATCAGTTCTTGGTGTTGATTTGGAATGTTCAAATTAACAAGAGGAAATTCCATTATATATGATATGATCGGTGTGATGTCTGAGATACATCAAGTGAAGGATTAATGTAAATGAGATTTATATTAAGTACCATAAAAATAGAAAAAAAGCTATGGTTTATATGTTTCATGAGATGAAATATTAAAACTATAGGTTATAAATATAATATGGTAAGTTGGTTATCATATATATTTATAATAATATTAATTATTGGATAATTATATCTTTTTCTCTAATAATCAAATGAGTGGGAGGTTATTGGTGATTTTATGGTAACCATGAGATAAAAGAAAAAAGGTTTTCCTAAATTTAGTACAGATTTTTACAAGAGTTGCTATTCTCGGGAAAGAACTCACAGATAGCTGTCAAGTGAGAATTGTTTTCACTAAACGATAGCTGAAAGAGAGACTAAACGATCGTGGAGTGACATTATACGATAGTTCACTCAGTTGGTCGTAGCTAAACGATAGCAGGACATTTGCTATCGATAGCTTTTCTTTTTCTAAACGATTGAGCATTTGTCTATACGAGAGAATGTAGTCATCTCCCACTTGCTTAATCGTCTACGCGATTGTTACTCCTCTTGTCTATTTCTTTAACCAAGTCCACACAGAGCTCACACGGAGAATACCAAGGTAGCTATTGTGGTGCTGTTCTCACTCAGCTCGACTAGGTTCGAGGTTTTGGAGGCCATTTGTTGGGTTCGTGATCTTGGAGATCGTTGAATTCATGGTTTCTGTTGATTGTGTTGTCTTGGGGTCGTTGTGTTCGAGCGTTTGTGTGTTGCTGTCTTGGGGATTGAACGAGCATTCGTGATCAAGAGAATTTGAAGATGAGTCTTCAAAGGTATGTATAATTTCTTCCTTGATTATCTTTGCAAAGTATGCTATAATTTCGTATTGTGCATGACCGGTTAGTTTCCGTTTCTTGACAATAATTCTGTATGTTCAATATCAAATGGAATTTGGAACGATCATTCCGCTGCTCATAGAAATCCTCATGTCTGATTTCTTTCAACAAGATCGAGTGGGGAGCTGAGAACATAATCCGGCCAAACGAACTAACCTAACTTTCGTATAGGTTTATAATTTGAGACATGAGGTTAAGCAAGTGGAAGAGAATGCCATCGTATAGCAGAGTGCATATCGTTTAGACAAAGTTATACAATCGTATAGGTTTTACTAAGCGATCGTTTAGTAATAGGTAAACGATCGTTTAGAAAATGCGACACGCTGGGCGATCGTTTAGGAAAACTAAGCGATCGTTTAGAGAAAGGTGTGCGATCGTTTAGACGTGGGTGTGCGATCGTTTAAGCGATGAAGCTCTATCATATAGGCTCTCAACTAAGCGACCAATACATTTTCACACCGACTGCGATTTTTTCGAACTCTTTAATAAATGAAACAAATTTTCATTTTATTCTTCGGTTACAATAACCGAATATGACTTCTCCCACTAACACACAGATTGAGGATAATATTTCGGCCAATTATCTCATAATTAACCAATTTTATAATAAATGAATATAATCATATTATATTCTTAATATAATCATATTATATTCTTACCCTATAGTTTGATATCACATATCTACTATAGTAATTTCTCCTCCACTTGATATAAATCATATTTATATCTAATTTCCTCCAAAATAATGTATCTCATACATTAAGCAAATTATACCATAAATAATTAACCAGTTCAATTATATCATATATAATCGAACTCCCTCTAGTCAATTAGAACATTTCAAACTGCCCCAAAAACTGATTCTCGACTTTATTCAAGCTACCAAGGGGACCTTATGGACCTGTGGCTCGAAGCTCCAACGGTACATGAATAGCTGACTAAACTCTTTAGCCACGAGATCCACCATCCGTTGACCGCTAGACATTCCACTAAAGACCAACAACTGTACTCTTCTTACCACAGATATATTTCTGTGTCCATTGGATATAACCAATCATGAGTACGATGACCCTTCATAGATGCTCGTAAGTATAGCTGAGTCAATTTATCATTTTGCCCCCGTAGTTACCTCTCACTTCTTAAGTGCCACTGATTCCTTTAATGAACAATACAACATAGTCCAACTATGTATGAACACCTCTCTGGCCAAGAGAAGATGTGTGATGCCAAATCGTTCAAGCCTTGGAATCAGCCTTTAAGAGAGCTATCTATCTACTTACCCCTACTTCGGGGAAAGAGTGAATTCCATCTTGTATAGCTGAGTTCCCAGCTCCCAAATTAGATGAATCCTCAAAATGGTAGGTTTGAATCGGCAACCTAGCCACTCGCACCCATACAAATGAAAGGACTGCCTTCAATGGCAGGAGTTCTCAACTCACTCAGGATTGAGGTCATGTTACCTATGGTCATCCTAGTGAAGTGAAGTCCATGTCATGAACGATGTTATATAACAAGACATTAATACATTGTGGTCAGGTCTTATACAAACTCTTTGTATAGGACGTCCCCACTCGCATGTCCCCTACACGAATGATCGGGATCAGACCATCTGTGACAAGTCACAACACTTGTGACCATTCCACAAAGTAGGCCGCATTCGTAGCATTACCAGGATAAGATTTTCCTCCTATATCCATATACTACAGACCATTTTGGTTATCACTCAAGACATGATCCATTGTATGTCACCATATATATGCTTAAGTTACATACAGATAACCAGGGATTTTATGTTTATTGGTTTATGGTAATACAAATAAAACATATAATTGAGCAAAATCAAGATGTGAAGTAAAATATCATATATTATACAACACAAACGTTTGTACAAACTATAGGACACGAGACTTTAGGGCATCAACCCCAATAATCTCCCACTTGTCCTAAAGCGAAGTGGGGTGTACATAAAATTAGTACAAAACAATAAACAAGGGTATAAAAGCCCAATACAAAAATATCTCCCACTTGCCCTAGTCAAGCCGCGGGTGATCCTATAGAACCATACTCTGAAGATGACTCTCAAACACTGTAGCCATGAGAGCCTTCGTAAACGGGTCAGCAACATTATGCTCTGAAGCAATCTTCGTGACGATCACGTCCCCTCCTTAGTAGCTTCGCAAGCCGCTACATACTCCACCTTCATAGTGGAGCCGGCGATGCACCCCTGCTTAGTGCTTCGCCACACTACAGCTCCTCCGTTAAGAGTAAAGACTGACCTTAATGTGGACTTGCGAGAGTCCATATCAGTCTGAAAGTCAGAATCTGTGTATTCAGTAAGGATCAAATTCCTAGATCCATACACGAGCATGTAATCCCTCGTTCTCCGAAGATACATGAGGACATTCTTCACTGTGGTCCAGTGACACTGACCTGGGTTAGAGTGATGCCTACTGACTATGCCCACAGTGTAGTAGGTGTCTGGACAAGTATAGAGCATCGCATACTTCAAGCAGCCAATGACAGACGCATATGGGACCCGTCTCATCTCCTCAACCTCTTGAGGCGTCTTAGAACACATGTCCTTAGACAAAGTGACTCCATGCCTAAACGGCAGTAGGCCTCTCCTTGAGTCCTGCATTGAGTACTTGAGCAACATCTTGTCAATGTACAATGCCTGAGACAGTGATGTACTTTGTTCTTACAATCCCAAAAGATCTGCATACCTAAAACAAACTGAGCCTTTCCCAAATATTTCATTTGGAATTGGGTCGCTAGCCAGTTCTTAACTACAGTCAGTAGACCTACATGTCGCTAGCCAGTTCTTAACTACAGTCAGTAGACCTACATCATTCCTAATGAGTAGTATATCGTCTATGTACAACACTAAGAAAACTATTGAAGCGTTGATGATCTTCTTGTAGACACAAGGTTCATCAACGTTTTGGTCAAAGCCATACGACTTGATCACAGTATTAAACCGTATGTTCCAAGATCTAGACGCTTGCTTCAGCCCATAAACGGACCAATTCAACTTGCAAACCTTTTGCTCTTGCCTTAGGCTATGAATCCATCGAGTTCACCCTATAAATGGTCTCTTTAAGATTGCCATTCAGAAAGGTCATCTTGACGACCATTTGCCAAATCTCATAATTATAATAAACTGCAATGAACAGGAGGATGCAGATCGACTTGAGCATGGCAACAGGTGAGAAAGTCTCCTCATAGTCGACTCCCTCTACCTAGGTATAACCCTTTGTCACAAGTCGATCTGAAGGTTTGTCCTTCCCATCAGCACCCCGTTTTTGCTTGTAGATCCATTTACAACCTATAGGTCTTACCCCATCAGGCTGATCTACAAGATCCCATACTGAGTTGAAGTACATCAATTCCATCTCGAGATTGATGGCTTTGACCCATTCATCTTGGTCAACATCCTCCATTGCTTTCTGATAAGACAACGGATCCTTAACGTCGCCATCTGCTACCATAGCAAGGATTCCCGTAAAACCCAGATAGTGAAGAGATGGGCTCACAACTCTCCCACTACGTTGAGGTTCCTTCAACTTTTGAGGTGGAACCTACCTACTAGATGAACTCCCATAAACAATTCTTGCTAATGTAGTAGGTTCTTCAACAATTCTTGTTGAAGTTTCAGTAGTTTCATTGAAAAGCTCATGCAACACGACTTTACTTCGTGGACTGTGCTCCCTTATATGATCCTCCTCTAGGAAAGTAGCGTTTGTTGAAACAAACATCCTATTTTCTGATGGATCATAAAAACAACCCCCTTGTGTACCGTTAGGGTAGCCTACAAAGAGGCATAACCTCGACCGTGATTCCAACTTCTTGGGATTAGCCTCAAACATGTGTGTAAGGAAACCCCAAATGTGGAAGTGACATAAACTAGCTTTAAGCTCGTTCCAAAACTTCAGATGTGTTCTCGAGAAGTAAGTGGGAACAAACTTGATTAGTAGACGATAAGTAAGTGGGAGAGAATGCTATCGTATAGCGGAGTTCTTATCGTTTAGACAAAGCAACACGATCGTGTCGTCTAGTAGTAGGTAAATGATCGTTTAGAAAACACGGCACACTAGGTGATCGTTTAGGAAAGCTAAGCGATCATTTAGAGAAAAGCGTGCGATCATTTAGACGCGGGTGTATGATTGTTTAAGCGATGAAGCTCTATCATATAGACTCTCCGCTAAGCAACCAATACATTTTCACACCGACTGCGATTTTGTCGAACTCTTTATAAAATGAAACAAATTTTATTTTATTCTTCGGTTAAAATAACCGAATACAGCTTCTCCCACTAACGCACGATTGAGGAGAATATTTCGGCCAATTATCTCATAATTAACCAATTTAATAATAAATGAATATAATCATATTATATTCTTACCCTATAGTTTGGTATCACATATCTACTATAGTAATTTCTCCTCCATTTAATATAAATCATATTTAGATCTAATTTTCTCCAAAATAATGTATCTCATACATTTTGCCAATCATACCATAAATAATTAACCAGTTCAATTATATCATATATAATTAAACTCCCTCTAGTCAATTAGAATATTTGAAATTGACCCAAAAACTAATTCTCGACTTTAGGGCATCAACCCCAACAATCTCCAACTTATCTTACAGCGAAGTGGGATGTACATAAAACTAGTACAAAACAATAAACTAAGGCATACAAGCCCAATACAAGAATATCTCCCACTTGCCCTAGTCCAACCGTGGGTGATCCTGTAGACCCATACTCTGAAGGTGACCCTCAAACACTATAGCCATGAGAGCCTTCGTAAACGGGTCAGTAACATTGTGCTCCGAAGTGATCTTCGTGGCGATCAGTCCCCTCGATGCACTATCTTGCAGATTAGATGATACTTCCGCTTTATGTGTTTGCCACGTCTGTGACTCATTGGCCCCTTGGAGTTTGCCACTGCCCCATTATTATCACAATAGAGGGTAATAGGCCTAGACATATCTGGAACAACTTCCAATTCTGTCAAGAACTTCCTGAGCCAGACGACCTCCTTAACAGCTTCGCAAGCCGCTACGTACTCCACCTCCATAATGGAGTCGGCGATTCACCCTTGCTTAGTGCTTCGCCACACTACAGCTCCTCCGTTAAGAGTAAAGATTGAGCTTGAGGTGGACTTGCAAGAGTTCTTATCAGTCTGAAAGTCAGAATCCGTGTATTCAGTAAGGATAAAATCCCTAGATCTATACATGAGCATGTAGTCCCTCATTCTCCGAAGATATTTGAGGATTTTCTTCACTGTGGTCCAGTGACCCTAGCCTGGGTTAGATTGATACCTACTAACTATGCCCACAGCGTAGCAGATGTCTGGACGAGTACAGGGCATCACGTACATCAAGCTGAGATAGTGTTAGCACTTTATTCTTACGATCCCGAAAGATCTGTATACCTTGAACAAACTGAGCCTCTCCCAAATCTTTCATTTGGAATTGGTTCGCTAGCCAGATCTTAACTATAGCCAGTAGACCTACATCATTCTCAATGAGTAGTATATTGTTTACGTACAACACTAAGAAGACTACTGAAGCGTTGATGATCTTCTTGTAGACACAATGTTTATCAACGTTTTGGTCAAAGCCATACGACTTGATTGCAGTATCAAACCGTATATTCCAAGATCTAGACGCTGGTTTCAGCCCGTAAATGGACCAATTCAGCTTGCAAACCTTTTGCTTTTGACCTTAGGCAGACAACTAGCAATAACCTAGTCAAGAAAGCATCCTATAACCAATTAAGGTAGGATAGCCCTAACCCTAATTAATCTACATACTTCTGAAGGAACTCTTAACGAAGAGCATCCATGAGCGCGTTTGGATCTTTCTGATTTCATTATGACTAAAATACAACACATACATCTATCAAACAATTATGAAATTTACACTAATTAAAAGCATATTTTGAACACTAAAATACAAGGGAAAGAGTTCTCGTGCCAGTTGAAGACCATCTTCAAGCTATGGAACCCTTACGCAATGGAAGAACCTCTACTCGCACTCTATCGCCCAATAAACCAGTCGGCTTCAGTAGCACGATCGTCTACACGAACGGCAGCAACATGAACAGTCACGAATAAATGAACAACAGCGAGGGTGACACCACCAAATGGAGCCCTTGGTAATCTCGGAGTGAGAATCCAAAGTGTGGTCGTTGGTGAATTTGGTAGAGGTAGGAGAAAAAACAAATCGTGTAAATGATAAACAAATGGGAGAGAAAAGGAGCTACCATATAGCTATGTGCTTATCGTTTAGAAGAAGCTACACGATCGTGTAGGTTTTACTAAGCGGTTGTTCAGAAAATGGAAGACGATTGTTTAGAAAACTCGGCACACTATGAGATCATTGAGGAAAGCTAAACGATTGTTTAGGGACGAGCGTTCGATCGTTTAGGCGCTAGTGTGCGATCGTTTAGGCGATGAGCGACTATCGTATAGGCTCTCAAACTATGCGATCGTTAAGTTTTCACACCAATTGCGATCTTTTCTTCGAACCTTTGTAAAATGAAACAAATTTTCATTTCATTCTTTGGTTACAATAACCGACTTCGGATTCTCCCACTAATGCATGATTGAGAGAAGTTTTAGGCCAATTATCATATAATTACCCAATTTAATAATTAATGAATATAATCATATTATATTCTTACCCTATAGTTTGATATCACTTATCACTGTAGTAATTTTTCGTCTACTTGATATAAATCCTATTTATATCTAATTTCCTCCAAAATAATGTATCTCATACATTTAGTTAATTATATCATATATAATCAACCAGTTCAATTATATCATATAAAATTGAACTCCCTCTAGTCAATTTGAACATTTAAAACTGACCCAAACACTTATTCTCAACTTTATTCAAGCCACCTAGGGGACCTAATGAACCTGTGGCTCGAAGCTCCAACGGTCCGTGAATAACTGACTAAACTCTTTTTACAGGCATTCCGTTAACTGTCATCTGTTAACTGCCAGGCATTCCACTAAA